>NC_057816.1:1224370-2446241 GCF_910594005.1 Cervus elaphus
GTCGTCTCCAGGATTCAGGCTCATGGGTAGCGTGGGATTTCCCCGTCTGCTTTTTTAAAAAAAAAAAAAAAAAGACTTGAAAATAGAAATGCCTTTCAAGCAAATGCGAAACCACTTGCAGCAGCTCCAGCGCCACCCAGTGGAGCTTATGCGGAACCACACTGAAGACCGGGGACTCGGGTCGCTCTCAGTTCTCTGATGCAGCGACACACCTCTCTCGACGGCTCAGCTTCCTGCCGCAGATCCAAACGGTCATTGTGTTCAAAATTCTTACGCCCAAGTTACCGAGAAACGGGGCTGGCCCGCACCCCCTCTACAGCCTGTCTCAGACCTTCACGCCGTCCCTCCCTTGGTGTCCCTGTCGCCCCCTCCCGAACCCGATGAGGGTTGCCCCCCTCCCCGCCGCAGTCAAGCCGTCTCGGGGGCAGGTGTGTGCCGGGTTCTCGCCTGAGCCCCACAGTGCTGAGCACTCTGGGTTGCTTGGAGCAGTGGGTTGCTGAATGCTCTGTTGGGATTCAGGAAATCCAAAAGAGACAACAGTCCAGAGAGAGGAGGGATGTTGAAATGGTAAACTACCAGAAACAGTGAGAAAACAATCACGATAAGACCAGGAGGTGTGCGGGGAAGGGATACGTTTATTGAAAGGAATTGCAAGGATTCTCAGAATCTGTAGCCCATGACAGAGAATTAAGCCGGTGAGGTCAGGGGAGACGTCTGAGGGCTGCGGTCGAGGCTTTTCACAGGAAGCTGATGGGAGGTCAGGGGTCAGGCCCTCTCAAGGGTGTGCTGGGTGTGCTCCTTCTACTACAAACACCCCTGCTCCCACGTTCCCAAAACAGCAGGCCAGGGCTGGGATTCAGCGCTTTGAGGTCCAGTATTGATCTCCATCCAGGGCATCTGATACGTACTGGGGTGTGTGTTGAAGAATCAGATCTTGCGCTGGCAGCAAACGGGGACACAGCAGCTGGACTGGGAGCAGCAGGGCTTGCAGCAGCTGGACTGGGAGCAGCAAACAGGGACACAGCAGCTGGACTGGGAGCAGCCACATGAGCCACATCCTCCTTTGCCACAGCCGGAGCAGGAGCAGGCTGGCACACAGCAGCAGACGGGCACACAGCAGCTGGAGCCGCAGCCCCCCTTAGACCCCCCACAGGAGCCACAGGGTCTGCAGCAGCTGGACTGGGAGCAGCAAACGGGGACACAGCAGCTGGACTGGGAGCAGCCACAAGATCCACAGCCCCCCTTGGACCCCCCATAAGATCCACAGCCCCCCTTGGACCCCCCACAGGAGCCACAGCCCCCCTTGGACCCCCCACAGGAGCCACAGCCCCCCTTGGACCCCCCACAAGATCCACAGCCCCCCTTGGACCCCCCACAGGAGCCCCAGCCCCCCTTAGACCCCCCACAAGATCCACAGCCCCCCTTGGACCCCCCACAAGATCCACAGCCCCCCTTGGACCCCCCACAGGAGCCACAGCCCCCTTTGCCGCAGCCGGAGCAGGAGCAGACGGGCACACAGGAGCAGACAGGCACGCAGCAGCTGGAGCCACAGCCCCCGGAACAGCCAGAGCAGCCCATGGTTCTGGTGGGTTGAGGGTGGAGCAGGTCAGAGGAGCAGGTGGAGAGAGAGAGAAGGTACTCAGTGTGGGGCCTCCTGGGCCAGGAGCCTCTATATATCTGTGCAGGGTCAGGTGAGATGCTGGGCGCATGCTCACTTCCTGGTTCCTGTTTGCACTACTTTCCGGCAGAAAAATTCTGAGTATTTAAAACAGATTTAGTCATGAACACGTTGTGGTGTTTATAAGAGACCCTCCTGCTGTGACTTGCGTGTTCCCAGCACATGGCTTCATCACCTGATGGGCTTGTGTTCCTTGTTTGCGGAGACAGAAGTCGGGCCCTCAGGGCCCTACTGGTCATCACCCTGGCAGGACGCCTGACCGCGTCTGGACTGTGAAGTCTTGATGGTGCTGATAGGGCTCACAAGAGGCGGCCTCAGGGCATGGAGAGATCGCCAGGCAGGAGGCCCGGCGGTGGGAAAGTCCTTCCTGTTAATCTCAGGAGCACTTGTCACCTGCAGCCCTGGCCACACAGTAGGTCTTGCCTGAGTTGGGTTGTTGCGTTTTCCAGGGATCTTGAGTCCCAGGCCTGGCCATGCTGACCATGCCTCAAGGGATCTCCTATATCCAGACAGCCAGCCAGCCAGGGTCAACCAACTGGGGATTGAAAATATTCCGGAAATAGTCCAGAAGTTTCCAAAAAGCAAAACTTGAATTTGCCCTGCTGCCAACAGTGTGCATAGCATTTACATTGTGTGTACAACTATTTATGTAGCATTGACTTAGTATTAGGTATCACAAGTCGTCTAGAGATGAATTAAAGCGCAGAGGAGGACGTGCATCATCAAATGAAAATACTGTGCTGCTTTATGGGCTTCCCTGGTGTCTCAGCAGAAAAGACTCCACCTGCCAACGCAGGAGATGTGGGTTCCATCCCTGGGTCGGGAATATCCCCCAGAGGAAGAAATCGCAACCGCTTCAGTGTTCTTCCCCGGGAAATCCTGTGGAAAGAGGAGCCTGGCAGGTTACAGCCCACAGGGTTGCAAAGAGTCAGACACGACTCAGTGACTAAACAACACCACACCAACGCCGTTTTATACAAGAGACCCGAGCATCCTTGGATGTTGGCGCTCACACGGTCCTGGAACCAGTTATCTGCCCCTATGAGGGATGGCTCTCGGCTTCCTTACTTCGCTTGTTGACCGGCGGTTCGGTTTCTCTTTGGTAATCAGGATTAGTCACTGCAGGCAGCACAAAACCTCTTTGTTGATTCTGGGCCTGACGGACCGGAAGTGGCCAGTGGCCGCTCCGCGCCAGCTCCGTGGCTGACCGCTGGTCCCCCCTGCAGCTCAGGCCTTGAGCCCAGCAGGGCGTGAGGCTGCGGGCGTTGGAAGCAAACAAGTATCTGCGGGTGGTTCAGCGGGGAAAACAGTGAGTGAGGCTGCGGCGGGCAGCGCAGCGCTGTCTCCCACGGCCTTGGGGGCCTCGCAGGGAGGCGCCCCCCCAATGTGGTCCCGCCGTGGTTCACTGATTTCCTAGTGGCTTCACTTGGCCTGTGCTCCATGGCAGCCCTCCTCTCTGGGGCAGGACCCGTGTGAGGACCGTGTTTGCTCCCTGTGGGTTTTCGGCTGCTTGAGGGTTGGTTTGTTTTTTATCACACTTATCTATTTATTTTGGGCTGTGCTGGGGCATCGTTGCTGGTCTGCAAGGGGCTATTGATATTTGTATTTCGATATTGATATTTATTTTTATTATATTTATTATAATATATAATATAATATTATATAAGATATTAAATATAAGTATAATAACATATTAACATTTATATTTAATATTAAAATAATTTTAATAATATTATATATGAAGTCGCTCAGTCGTGTCCAACTCTTTGCAACCCCATGGACCGTAACCTACCAGACTCCTCTGTCCATGGGATTTTCCAGGCAAGAATACTGGAGTGGGTTGCCATTTCCTTCTTCAAATATTATATATAATATACTATAATTATATAATATATAATATAATAATACTATATATTATATATGATATATTATGGTAAAATATAATACATATAAAATTAAATACAAATAATAAATATTAATAATATCTATTATAATATATAATATAAATATAACATAATATAACATATATAATAAATAAATAATAAACATGTTAAATATATTTAATTATATTTAAATATATAATTAAATAATAATATTTATATAAATTTATAATTATATAATATATATGGTAAATATTGTATATTATATTATACAATAATTATAATAATATAATTATATAATTATAGACTATAATATAGTTATTACAATAAGTTTATTATATTTGCACTTATGTTTAAGCTATTGACATTTATATATATATATATATTTTTTAAGCTATTGACATTTATATTTTATAAATAGCAGTCTTCTCCAGTGTGCACGGGGCTGCTTGCTCTTGCGGTGGGCGGGCTTCTCACCGCAGTGGCGTCTCTCTGTGGAGCCGGCTCTAGGCACACGGTTTCTTGGAGTCGTGGCTTCCAGCCTCCAGAGCTCAGCCTCAGCAGCTGTGATGCACAGGCTTACTTGCTCCTTGGCATATGGAATCTTCCTGGACCGGGGATCAAACCTGTGTCCTGTCTTTGGCAGGTAGATTCTTCCCTACTGTGCCACCCAGGAAGTCCTTGATTCCTTTAGGTGTTGAAATCAATATTCAATTTGTTAGCATTACAGCTTAAAAAATCTTACATTCTAAAACTTTATAAGGACAACTTATAAATATAGAAAATAAACATAATATTTATAGCTATTGATATTTATATTTTATAAAATAGATATAATTTGATAATTATATAAAATTTAATTCAATATTTATAAATATATACTGTATTTATGATATATATATTTAAAATATAACTTCAAAAATATAGATGTACTAAATTTAACAATCACCGTCAGAGGGACGTATGGTTAATGTTTCATTAACTCAAGTTGGAATAGTCCAAACTTTCTTAAGCTAAACATTCCATCAATTTTATAATTTAGCTACGTTCCCTTTCACATTTTAACCACAGGCATACATTAGTTACCACTGGTTTTACCTCTTTTGTAATTACCTCACAGTTCTCGGGTATTCTGTTCCATTTTTTTCAGACTTGCTCCTCTTTCTCTGTTTGGGGAGTTTCTAGTCTATTTTAGAAAATTATTATTACTATTTTGTCTGTGCTGGTCTTCATGTGGCACACGGCCCTCTCTCCAGTGTGAGGGCTGCCGAGCCTGCGGGCTTAGTAGCTGTCACGTGCGGGCCTGGTTCCCAGACCAGGGATGGAACCCACGCCCCCTGCATGGGAAGGTGGATTCTTAGCCACCGGACCACAGGGAAGTCCCTTCTGTCGTGTCTTTGTTTCACGCTCGCCGGTTCTTCGCTTGGGGTGGAAGGTCTGCTGAGAGCCGTGGTGTCCTCACGTCCAGCCTCCTGATGAGCCGTCCCAGGTGTGGTGCGTTTCTTTCCTCTGCTTTGACTTCTAGCATCTCTTTGATTCTCTCCTGGGATTCCCACCCGCCACCCCCTCCCATAACCCATCAGCTCCTGGGTGTCTTCTTAGAGCCTGTGACACACACACAGTGGTCTCCTCGCCTGAGAATTCCAGCCTCCCTGCTGTGTCTGAGTCAGGCTCTGACGCTGGCTCTGTCCCTTCGAGCGGCGCTCTTGCCTCTGAGGACGCCCTGTGATTTCTTGGTCACAGCTGGACACGATGTATCCGTGGGTGATGGGAACTGCGGCAAGCAGGCCTTCAGAGATGTGCAGGTTAGGTGCGTGTGTGGGGCGCAGTGTCTGTGTCTGGGCGTGGTGACCTATCCAGTGTCCTCGGCTCCTCCTCGCCCCTTGCTGGGTCAGGAGTGCTGGGGGGGCTGGAGCTGGGGGCTTCTCTCCCCCCGGGTCACGAGCAGTGATGAAACCCCCGCAGGCTGGGCTTGGTAAAGTAATTTATCATGAGGGCAGATCTTTTTTTTTAATCTTTCTTTTTTATTTTTTAAATTATGAAAATGCAATAACACATTTACAAGAGACTTGGAAAATACAGAACAAAGCTATGTATGCTTCCAGTATATATTACAATTGTTTGTTTCAAGTAGAAAAATTAAGATTTTTAGTTGGAGTTTCAATATCAAACTCTCAGAAATTAATAGAATGAATGTACAGAGAAGTAGAAGTATATAGTAGACCCAGAAAGTATTATGTACCAGTTTGAGGTAATTAATATTTATACAATTTTCACATAACAATGATATACAAATTCTATTCAAGTTCCCATAGACTATAAACTAGGAGACACTGGAACATATCCAGGGACATAAAACAAGGTGCAGAAATTTCATGGTCTAAAGGTATTGAAATCATATAGAGTCTGCTCTCTTATTACTGTGGAATTATATTAGAGATCAGTATCAAAAGATTTTTTAAAATAACCCACATGTTTTCAAGCGCAATGTGGCATTTACCAAGAGAGAGCTATGACTCGGCATTGAAAGAGGGCAGATGGTGTTACGCGTGCTCTGCGGATTTCAAAATGCCCCCTTGCCCCTCCCCGTGCCAAAAGCACGAAGGGGTTCTTCTCGTCTCCACTGTGAGAACCTAGTGGGGTTCCTGGAGGTAAAACTCATCAGAGTGTGGGGGCCCCCCGACTCGGTCCCCCTGGAGTTTTAACTCACGGACTTGTCTGCACTGAGCCTCCAGCAGTTTGAGGGCTGGGCATGGGCCCCCGTGGATGTCTCTGCTTCTCGAGGTGTCTGTATCTGCCTGCCTGCCTCTCTCCAATTTTTCGGGGCCACACTGTGCCCTGTAATCTCAGATCTTTGTTGGATCTAAGAAGAGCTGTTGATTTTCAGTTTGCTCAGCACTTTTCCTTGTTGTGTGCCTGGGAATGGCCATGTCCAAGCTCCCTACATGCTATACCAGAATGGTTTACATCTTCAAAACACTTAGCAAGCCCTAACACATACACCTCCTTTAGTACGTCATGCTCATTGACCGGATACACAAAACCTTTGATATAATGAATATCAAGTGCTCCTGAATACTTCATTACTGTCTTTAGATTTAGTTGGGATCATTTTTAACATTTATCTTGAAATGATTCTAAAATCAATGACTAAAAAATACACATATTCAGTGGAAATCACATGGTGATTTGGTAAGATTCTTTAAAATTGGGAAGTATCTAAACACATACAGAGGATGAGATGTTTAGATATCATCACCGACTTGATGGCCGCGAGTTTGAGCAAACTCCGAGAGATGGTGAAGGACAGGGCAGTCTGACATGCTGCAGTCCATGGGGTCGCCGAGTTGGACACGACTGAGCGACAGCAAAGTCATAATACATGAAATTTAAAATTGAGATACAACTCACATACCGTCAGATTTGCCCTTCAGAGTGTACAATTCAGTGACTTTTTAACAGGCTCACAAAGTCACACGACCATCACTACCACTTAATTCCAGGACAGTTTCATCGTCTCAGAAGGAAAGTCCATGTATGTTTAATGGAGAGTCTCCATCTCCCTCTTTCAAACCAGCTCATGGTAAATCTGCCCTTTGCCTCTGTGGAGTCACCTGTTCTGGACATCACATATGAATGTGGTTGTATAATATGTGGCCTTTCACTTAGCACGATGCTTTCAAAGTTTATTTCTGTTGTACCGTGTGTCAGAACTTCATTCTTGTTTAGGAGTAAATAATATGCCATTGTATGCGTGGACCACATTTTGTTTATCCATTCATCATTTGATGGACATTTGCATATTTCCATTTTTTGGCCGTTATGAATAATGCTACTATGAGCATTATTGCACAGATTTTTGTGTGACATGTGTTTTCCACTCTCTTGGGCATATACCTAGCAATGGAATTTCTGAAGCATGTGGCAATTCTATATTTAACATTTGGTGAACCACCAAATTGTTTTTTGGAGTAGTTGCACCATTTACTATTTCAGTCAGCAATGCACAGGCATTCAATTTCTCCCGTGCTCACCAACACTTGTTACTGTTTGTCTTTCTGATTATATCCACCCTAAAGGGTATGAGGTGATATCTCACTGTGGTTTTGATTTGTGTTTTCTTGATGACTAATGATGCTGAGCATCTTTTCATATGCTTATTAGTCATCTGTGTATCTTCTTTGGAGAAATGTCTATTCAGATCCTTTACTAAGTTTTTGATTGGGTTATTTATCTTCATTTTTGGGGAGTAAGACTTCTTTCTATGTTCTGAATATAAGCTAATTGTCAAATATCTGATTGGCAAATATTTTATCCCATTCTGTACATTGTCTTTTCACTTCTTAATTCATGTCCTTTGAAGCACAAAATCTTTTTATTTTGATGCAGTCTGATTTATGTAATTTTTCTTTTTTTTGCTCATGCTTTTGCTGTCAAGAACTTCCCTCATAGCTCAGTTGGTAAAGAATCTGCCTGTGATGCAGGAGACCCCAGTTTGATTCCTGGGTCGGGAAGCTCTGCTGGAGAAGGGAAAGGCTACCCACTCCAGTGTTCTGGCCTGGAGAAGTCCATGGGCTATGCAGTCCATGGGGTCGCAGAGTCAGACACGACTGAGCGACTTTCACTTTCACTTTGCTGTCATATCTAATATTCACTGTCTAATATAAGATCACAAAGACTTACTCTATCTTTTCTTCTAGGAGTTTTATAGTGTCTAGTTTTGGCTTTTATGATTAGGTCGTGGATCCATTTCAAGGCTGTTTTTTTTGTGCATATGATGTGAGATGAAGGTCCAACTGTTTTCTTTTGTGTGTGGTCAGTACTTGTCTCAGCACTATGCATTGAGTGATTTTGGCACCTTTGTTGAAAATCAGTTGCCCATAACTTAAAGGACTTGTCTCCAGACTCAGTTCTGTTCCACTGGCCTATGTCTACCCTTATGCATTTCCATATGGCTTTGTTACTGCAGCTTTCGATGCATGATTTATTTGTTGTTTTCTCGCTGCGCTGCGTCTTTGTTCGGCATGTGGTCTCTCTAGTTGCAGCAGCTCCTTGCGGTGCTGGGGCTTCTCTGCGGCGGCTTCTCTTGTTGACGCACAGGCTCTGGGCGCGTGGGCTTCAGTAGTTGCAGCAGGCGGGCTCGGGACTTGCGGTGCACGGGCTTAGTTGCTCCGAGGCGTGTGGGATCTTCCTGCGCAGGGATCAGAGCCGTGTTTCCTGCGTTGGCAGGTGGATTCTTATCCACTCTACCACCAGAGAAGTCCTGCTGTGGGTTTGTAGTACATTGTAAATTGGGAAACGTGAGTGCTCCAACTTAGATTTTCTTCTTCAAGATTGCTTTGACTATCTGTGGATCCTTGAATTTCCATATGAATTTTAGGGTCAGCTCGTCACTTTCTGCGAAAAGCAGCTTGGGATTTTGAAAGGGATTATGTTAAATCTGCAGAGTTTTGGAATGCTGTCATTTTAACAATATTATGTCTCCTGATACATGACCATTGGATATCTTTCCATTTATTTTGGCCTTCTTTAACTTCTTTCAATGGCGTTTTGCAGTTTTGTACCTCAGTTGTGAAGTTTATTAAGTTATTTTGTTATTTTCCATGATATTGTCTTCTTAATTTAAATTTTGATGGCTCATTGCTGGTATATAGAAATATAGTCGATTTTTGTATATTTGATGTTGTATCCTCCAGCTTGCTGAATTCCTTTCTTAGCTCTAATAATTGTGTGTGTGTGTGTGTGTGTAGTCCTTAGGATTTTCCATGCACAAGATACTGTCTTCTATGAATAGAGGCAGTTTTACCTTTTCCTTCCCAGCGTGGATGACTGTTATTTCTCTCATTGTTTATTCTTACAGTTTTACTGTTTGTTTTATTTTTGGCAGTGTCGGGTCTTCTGCTGCGGGCGGGGAGTTGCAGTGCGTGGGCTTCTCATCGCAGTGGCCTCTCTTGTTGCAGAGCACAGGCTCTGGGCGCGTGGGCTTCAGTAGTTGCAGCAGGCGGGCTCAGGACTTGTGGTGCACAGGCTTAGTTGCTCCGAGGCGTGTGGGATCTTCCCAGACCAGGGATCGAACCTGTGTCTCCTGCATTGACAGGTGGATCCTCTCCCACTGAGCCACCAGGGAAGCCCGTGGCTGTTGCCTCCCGTTCTGGCTTCTTACCCTGGCTAGGACTCACTCAGGGTGATGCTGAGCAGACAGAGGTGGGATGTGTGGGTGCCCTTCACGTGTCCCTGATCTTCTGGGAGGTGTCCGAGCTCTCCCAGCAGGTGTGAGGTCAGCTGGGGGTTTCCGGCAGGTGACCTTCATCGGGTCCCCTCTGTCCCTCCCCCAGCCCCACCCCTGCTGAGATCTGAGCGTGGTTGGTTCTCACTGACCCTGAGCCCAGCAGTGGGGAGAGAGCGCCTCGCTCCATGCTGAGCCAGGCCAATGCTGGTCTCCGAAACAGGACAATCTGTATCTTTGCAGCTTCTCAGGAGCACAGCTCGTTTTAGTCACCCCCTTCTCTCCAGGCTTGACCCCTGCTCTGGGGCCTGGGTGGACACACAGTCCACCCCATAGACCCTTCCCTGGGCGTTGAGGGCAAATGTCTCCTCCTGCTCCAAGCACATGCTCTCTGGGGAAGGAGCTGCACCCCTGATGCCAGCAAGGACAGCCTGAATCCTGAATCCCGTTCACTCAGCGGGTACCCTGCCTCTGCTAATAAGAGCCTCTATTCACTCTCCATCAATTCTTCGCTCACTCACACATGCACTTAGTGATTCCGCCATTCATTAATTTTCCTAACGTCTGTGGAATGACTGCTGATCCCGGCACTGGGGTGTCAGCAGTGAAGGACCTGGGGAGCCATGATCGATTAGGCAGCAGGAGAGGGAAACACGGTCGATTTTGCTAACAAGACAGGCTGGAAGGAAAACCACAGTGAGACCAAGGTCTGTGGGTGGAGGTTTTATTTATTGGTGCACCCAGACCCATTGTGGGTCTTAATGCACTTGTTTTAATCAGGTGGGTTATAGGAGACACGCTTATAGGAATGATAAAGCTCTTGGCAGACAGAGGAAGGCAAAGGTTTGGTGCCTCGCATGGAATGATTAGAAATGGAAATTTCTCCCACCTTCCTGACCTGTGAACCATTTTCAGGGCGAGTCTGGCTCAGGCATTATGGTGTGTGGGTAGAAGGTGCAAAAGTGTCTGGGGCATGGGACCCCTTTTCAGGGAATGTGTGTGGGCGAGTTCCATGCCTTTCTCTCAGGTACTGGGGAGGAGTCTGGAGCCAGGAGATTCTAGCTGTCCATCACCTGGACAGGAACTGCTTGGGGATGGTCCAGGACACGTCTACAGGCACTCGATGGGAAGCCCGCATCCTTAGGAGCCACCTGAAGTCTTCAGTCAGAGCCTCAGATCTTGCACTGGCAGCAAACGGGGACACAGCAGCTGGACTGGGAGCAGCCACAGGAGCCACAGCCCCCTTTGCCACAGCCGGAGCAGGAGCAGGCTGGCACACAGCAGCACACGGGCACACAGCAGCTGGAGCCGCAGCCTCCGGAACAGCCAGAGCAGCCCATGGTTCTGGTGGGTGGAGGGTGCAGCAGGTCAGAGGAGCAGGTGGAGAGAGAGAAGGTGCTCAGCATGGGGCCTCCGGGGCCAGGAGCCTCTACATACCTGCCGGGGCAGGTGTGACCCGGGCACGTGCTCACTTCCTTGTGTTGATTATGCTGCATTCCCAGGAGTATTCTGTTTGCCTTATACTAATAACAGACACTAAAAGGTTTATGACTGTGTCACACTTTTGCACTTTTGCTGTTGTTCACTGATCCCTTTACACGAATCCCTGTGTGGTGACTGGAGCTGCTTGTTCTGGGGTCTGTCCTCCCATCAGGAACCTCTGTGTTTATTTTATTCAAAACCCTGAGCTTTCCTTCTGTTCTACCTGAATGTCTGTCCAACCGTGAGCCATCCCTGCCCTTGTTACTGTGGCTTGTATGGTGTCTTCACATCTGGTGGGCCCAATGCAGCCTCCCTCCCTCTCTCCCTTCCATCCTTTCAGGCTTTTTTTTCTCTAAGTCACACACACATAGTCAAGACGTCACGCAGATCAGCATTGTTGCCACAGCGCTGTCAATTGTTCCAGCTGGTTTCTTCTATTAACCTCAGTCTTAAAAAAACCCCAAACATTATTGTTTGTTTTTTCATTGAGTGGGTGTCCTGTGGGATTTCAACAATGAAAGATGAGGGTTTTACTTTCTTTAAGCCCCTCTGCTGAGCACATAAACTTCTGGGCCATTTTCCCAGCAATCTCTGTTCACTAATTCATCCCTGCCTTCTGCAGCTCAGGTGTAAATCTCCTTGCAGAAGGGTCTGGCTTTATGCACATTCTCTAATTGCAGCTGTTTTCACCTTGAAGGTGATGCCTGGGGTCCGTGTCCCGGCTCCTGGCTCCCTGCCGTCCCGGGGCCCTCTGTCCTCCGGGCTCCCTTCCGTCCCGGGGCCCTGTCCTCCTGGGCTGTCCTGTGCTCCCGCCCGCCGACGGTTCTGCAGTGAACCCTGCCTTTCTTTCCTGGTTTGTCTCCTTGTCTCGGTGGGACACATTCACCAGTAATTTCTTGAGAAAGAAAGCAGTGAGGTCACACCTTTTGGAAATCGGCATTTCTGAAAAAAGATTCTGATTCTTATTTCGAGTCTGGTCGGTCTTGGCTAGACCTCTGAGTCCAGGCTAGCAGCTTCCTTCCAAACAGAGATGACGGTGCTTTTCCTGCAGCCACGGAGGATTTAGACACCTTTCTGTCTGTTGATTTCTCTCCCTGAAAGCTTTCAGGATCTTTTCCTGGACCCCATTATTCTGGAATTTCACACAGTGTCCCTTGGCTCTGGGCCTGTTTCTTTCCCACCTCTTGTGTTGACGTAACACTGGACGCCTTGAATATGGACAAGAAGAGACCAGCAGACTAGAATCCCAAGATGCCCCAGACCTGTGGTCTGCAATCACCTGCCAACTCTTCCCCAGGGATCTCTGAGTGCGTGGGAGCAGCACCCCTCCTATGCGGTGGGGAAGAGAATCTGAGAAAGATCCCTTGGGAGATGTGTGATGGCTCCCCAGGTACCCCAGAAACAGCTGGGGGTCAGGAGGGAGCCCCCTGAGTATCCACAGCCCTTAATTAAGAAAGCTCACACCCCCTCATCCCCGATGGGGTGCCACTGTCAGGGAAGCAGGAAATGACAGGTGCTGGTCGAGATGTGGAGAAATCGGAAACGAGCTCTCCTGGTGGGAATGTAAACTGCTGAGGCAAACAGCGTGGAGGCCCCTCAGAAAGAATGTATTAGGGTAGAATGAATTAGAAAGTATTAGAGGGAACAGAAAGAACCTCTATCTGAGCTTCCTCAAATAGAACAAAAATATGACCCAGGTGTTCAACTTCTGAGTGTGTCCTCAAAACGATGGAAAGCGGGAACTCAAACAGGTATTTGCATGCCCACGTTCAGAGCAGCATCATTTACAGCAGCTGAAGTGTGGGAGCAACCCAGAGGCCCATCAACGGATGCAGGGGTGCACACACTGTGGTCCATGCTCACAGTGGAGTGTTACTCAGCCTTGAGCAGGAAGGCAAGTCTGACAGGCTGTGATGTGGATGAACCTCGCGGGCATCATGCTAGTGGAATAGTCCAGTCACTAAGGGACGAAGCCTGTCTGAGTCCGCTCACACAAGGCCCCTAGAGCTCTAGTTCGTAGACGCAGACAGCCGGACGGCGGGCCAGGGGCTGCGGGGCGGGGCTGAGGAGTGAGTGTTTAATGGGGACAGAGCTTCGGTTTGATGAGATGGTGCTGACGGTCGAAGAGCAGTGTGACTGTGCTTAATGCCGCTGAACTGTGCCCTTAACATGGCTCAGGTGGCATGGTTTCCGTTATGTGTTTTCCTACAATTAAAACAAATAGCAAAAAACAAAAAAAAAGCCTAAAACAAAAAAGGAGAGCTGAGAGAAATCCCTGCAGCGCTCGGGCTTTAGGGCACAGGGTTGATGACCTGCTGTGTGCAGAGAGCGGGGCCGGCAGAGGGGAGAACACGGGGACCCAGTGACCCCGAACCCTCGCAGAGGGGCCACGAACAGGGCCCTGGCAGAGGCCATGGAGAGACAGGACCCCAGAGGGGAGGAGGCGGGTAGTCTCTCGGGGTCTCCAGGTGGGCCGCCTGGTGGCCCGGAAGCCTGAGGGGCGCTGGGCTTTCCGGAACCCTGGACACCGCGCTGAGCGTTCTGCTCCCACGCCTGCGGAGAGCCTGGCTGTGGGTGTGCTGAGCTTGGGTCACGAGCCGGGAGACCCTGAGCTTTATTAGCAACTCCATAAAACTAAGAAATCGTTGAAAATTATTGTAGGGTGAGTGTTCTTTCCAATAGTGATAGAAGCCTGGGGTAGGATGTGCAGTGAGCAGAAAGACTGGAAGCTTGTCCTGTTCCCCAAGGGTCCCCAGAGCCCATGGGAGCTGGACCTTGACGGTTTACAGAGGACAACGGTGTGCGAGGAGGAAATGGCTTCCAGGTGGAAAGCGACACTTCTGTTATTTTTAAATCACAATTTTCCTGAGGGAAGAAACATAAACAGAAATCAGGAAGTGAGCATGTGCCCAGCATCACACCTGACCCTGCAGGTATGTAGAGGCTCCTGGCCCTGGAGGCCCCACGCTGAGCACCTTCTCTCTCTCCACCTGCTCCTCTGACCTGCTCCACCCTCCACCCACAGAACCATGGGCTGCTCTGGCTGTTCCAGAGGCTGCGGCTCCAGCTGCTGCGTGCCCGTCTGCTCCTGTGTGCCCGTCTGCCATTGTGTGCCCATCTGCTCCTGCTCCGGCTGCGGCCAAGGGGGCTGTGGCTCGTGTGGGGGCCCCAAGGGGGGGCTGCAGCTCGTGTGGGGGCCCCAGGGGGGGCTGCGGCCCCAGCTGTTGTGTCTCTGTGTGCTGCCAGTGCAAGATCTGAGGCTCTGAGCCCAGACCTTGGGTTTCTCCCCGTTTGGTGAAACCTCTCTTCTCGGGGCCCCCCTGAGCTGGCTCCTCCTCCCTGAAGCCCACTTCTGAGGCCCTCATCTCCCAGTGTATGGGAGCTGGCTGGCTGGACGGAGGAGGACTGGTTCTGCGGGTGTGGAGGACAGACCTCGCTGCCTGCTGGAACTGGGCCCCTTCTCCATCCTCAGGGAGTCGGCCCCGCGGGCCCCCAGCCCTTGGTGCACCGCCTGGGCTCTGGCTTGACTGGCAGTCCTCGTGGACACCCCACCTTCTGAAGACACCCACCCGCACCCTCTCCCTCTTGCCTGTGTCATCTCCACTGTCAATGGGTGTCAAGTCCCGGCAGAGCAGACAGTGGGGCCCCTAAACCCTGGGCCCGTCCCCTGGAGCCATGGGCCCCTTGGCCCCAACGAGTTGGCGCTGCCCTAGGGCATCTCCCCAGGGCCGTTTCTTATCTTCTCCCCTTTCTGACTCCGTTTTGGGGCCGAAAATGTGCCGTGAGCTCTGTTATGCCCGATGTCTGAATCCCCGAGCGGGAAGAGAGAAGGCTTCCAAGACAATGCAACTGGCAAAAAGGGGAAGTTTATTACTGACTGGAGCCAGGGCTCTCCGCCGCAACCAACGCAGTGGTGCAGGTCAGAGAGCCCCGAGCCCAAGCTGTTACACAAATCTATAGGGTGAGCACACGCCGTTGGTTTAAGTGGATTGGTTACAAGTTTGCAAAGCAATTTCATTGGTCAAAACTTTCGCGCTGGCGGGACTTTCCTGGGGGTTTCCACCCCGTTCCTAATTTCCTAATTGGCAAACAGCGGTCAGTGTTAAGCGAAAGCTAATTGGTTGTATCCAGGTGGCCTGATAATCTTACCAAGTAGGAAGGCCTACTCCTAATCTAAGCTGCGTTACTTCTGCTCGCCTCACATTCCCCCCTGTCTGTTATTCAAGTAGAGGAATCTTCCTCTTTTCCATCTTGGGCTACTGACACTATAAGTGGACCCAGGAGGGTGGAAATTAAGGTAGTCAGCCAGGGGGAGTGTTGAAACCAAGACTCAAACCATCTCTGCTGGGCTTCCCGTTCTCTCTTTCATTGTGCCAGTCCCTCTCTCGCTTTTGCCATAGATTCTCTTACCACTCTTGTATGGTCTGCATAGAAACAACATTCTTTTCCCAGAACCTCGCAGACCCTACCCTGTTGAAGAAAAATCAAGTCTAATCTTCTCTTATTCTGCAAGACCACCTCAGACAAGGAAGTCAAAGACTTCTCTAAGTGACTGATTGCATCTACAGCGGCTCGTAGGGAGGAAAGCCCTTGGCCTTGCAGTGGTAGTGAAGCTTGGCTAAATTGCACCTGTATCTGAGGTACTTGGCCCTGGGGATTGAGCCACACTCGGGGCTACCAAATCTGTTTCCTACGTCCCATTCCCAGGGCCCATCACAAGAAGTTACACAGCTCCAGCTCCTGCAATAATAGCTTTCCATGCCACCACAGATTTGCCCAGGCACGTGAAGAACCCCTCTTGGCCGAGTTTTCTCCCGGTCCCCACGGCTCCCCATGGCCCGAATTGTGGTTATTTCCCTTAGGTCAAAGTAAAGGTCTGGCCACTAGGTGTTCGGAGGGTGGATTCCTGAGGTCTCATTGAGCAGCTCATGAGCCTGCCTGTCGATCAGCAGGAGAATTAGGAGGCCTCCCGGTGGACGAGTTTCAGTTTCAAAGGATTTGACGGGTGAGGACTCGCCTTCCATTCTGCTCGCGCTTTTTCCTGTTCTTCCGGTGTGGCTTGCCGCACGTGATTGCAGTGAACCCAGGGTCCAATCCCGTCGACCTTGACAGCAGTAGGAGTGGTAAGGAGAACAACGTAAGGGCCTTTCCATCGAGGTTCTAATACACACAGGAGGGGGTCTTCCATACAGAGGGGTGTTACGCGCCCGAAAGAGTGCGAAGGGAAGGAGGGTCACCCAGTCCCCGCCAGTCTCTATTGCCAAATTTGTCAAAGTTTCTTTTTCTCTCAACCTGTCCTGAGCTCTGGGGATTATATCCATTTCGTCCCCAGAGCTTAGGCCAGCCCTTGTACAATCTGGCTCACAAAGGCAGGTCCGTTATCAGAGCCCATAGTCACTGGCAGCCCGTACCTAGGCACTATCTCCTCCACTATTGCTGTCTCTCCCTTAGCGGGGAAGGCTTCCACCCACCCTGAGAAGGTATCTACCAGAACCAACAGATAGCGATACCTGTACTTGCCTGGCCTTACCTCAGTGAAATCTATCTCCCAGTGTTGCCCTGGCTCTTCCCCTCGGTACCTCGTTGCTGTCATTTATCTACTGAGTGTACCCAAGCTTCTTCTTCAGAGACTCTGGCATCTCAGGGGGAGGAGGGCGAGGGAGCCTGAAGTAGACCTTCACAGAATCATAGATAGTGCAGTCAGAGTGCCGATCATGATGATGCGGGCAAAGAGTCCTTCCATACACCTCTAAATCCAAGTCTCTTGAGGACCTGAGAGGCACTGCTACCCTTCTCTTTATTCAACACAGACATCACAGAATCGGCAATAGTACGTTCAAAGCAGGCAAACTTCATCATGGTGTATGGTATCTGTCTCATCCAAAGAGGAGCAACCCCCTCGTAGAACGCCTTTAAGCCTTCTTCCTTATACATTTTGGGAGCTGCATCCCTCAGAGTGTTAGCATAACCTGGTTGGGTTTGAATTCAAACCTTAGCAGCTTCCATAGGAGCCAGCAATGTCAAAGAATTCAGCATTGGCAGAGGCAGCCAAATACAGTGATGTGCGCCACAGATAGGCATTCTCCTCTCCAAGCATGTACTTCATAAAAGCCAAACTTGCAGAGCCCCTGCAGGGAGTAGCCAATGAGGGTCGGGGCCCATCCTTTGGCCAAACCACGGAAACCATCCTCTTTGAGTGTAACTGAAAATCCATTAAGAATGCCCTTGTACTTCTGTGGGTCCGCCTGCATACGGCATTTCACCAAATCCAGAGGAACAACAGCAGTGTGTATCAGACCACAACTTAAGACCCCACCAAAGCCACACAGTGCATAAAACTTCGCGGAGCCATATTCACAACTGTGCTCTTCTACCGCGGCGGCTCCCGCTTTCCTTTGCCCATCTTTTACACAGCTGCTCCCATCGGTGAACCATACTAGCTCACTGTTGCCTAGGGGTACACCAGTTAAGTCTTTCCGTGCCGCCAGGGCCTCAGCCAGTATCTCGCTGCAATCATGGAGCTACAAACAGCTGGAATGGCTTATTTGGGTTAAGCAGGGCAAGGGCTGGGGCTTCTAGTAGGGCCCGTCTGAGTGTCTGGTGGCTCAGTCCAAGTCCAGTTTGGGGTCTCCTTACTTCCCTCATACAAGGGCCGGGCCTTCTCAGCAGACCCCATGATCCACAGTCTGCAATATCCAACAGTCCCCAGAAACTCTCTCACCTGGCGGGGGGTCTTGGGCCTTCATGGTCTGGGTTAGCCACCTTTGCCCCTGCCTGATCTTATACCCCAAACAGGTGACCTCTTGCCGGGCTATTAATTGTGTAGCAGAAGGACCTCTGGGTGGCAAGTCCAATATTTGTAGAGGTCCTCACTCAGAGCCTCTTGAACCTCTGTGGGATTACTGGTTGGCCTTCCCCCTTGGCCCACTCAAAGGCAAATATCTCCTGGCTCTGGGCCGCCAGGGCTAGGCTGAAAAAGGCACCTTTCAAGTCCAACACAGTGTACCAAGTGTACTCAGGCAGCAAACTGCTCAGGAGGGTATACGGGTTAGATGTCACTGTTTGTTGACTTCTCGCAGGTAATCTGTCCCCCCTGGCTTCTTTACCGGCAGTAAGGGGGTGTTCCAAGGGCATTGACACCACTTGAGAATTCCGGCATTCATGAGATGTCGAATGTGGGGAGTGATCCTCCACCGAGCTTCCTGGCTCATGGGGTACTATCTCACCCTCACAGGAGTTGCCTAGGCCTTTAGCTTGATGACGACCGGATGTCCGTTTGGCCAGTCCCATCCCTGCCGTTTCAGCCCAGGCCAACGGGTATTTGTTCATCCCTTAATGCTAGGGATAAGACATGTATCAGCTGTCCAAGTCCGTCCATGATTGTCATTCTCCCAGCTCTGTAGGCTTAACTGAATAAAACCCAATGGCCTCTCCTTTCTTCCACAGAATCTTAGCATAATCAGTACTGCTATGACACAGGAATGGGATCTCATTTCTCTCCATTTCCTGCTTTAACTCTCTCCCCAAGAGTTCTCACCTGCTTACGCCCCTCTCTAGAAGGGACAGATGTTTTCACAGTATCATCAATAGCCCACCACTGATCAGCAAGGTAACGCACCACAGCTGTGAGTGAGTCCTCAGGTGCAAAAGAGCAAGAACTTTCTGGGTCTGATCTCCACCACAGAGAGGTACAAAGCCTACATTTGACAGGCTAATAGGGAAACATTCCAGATTTTCAGGGTCCCCACACCTCAGATCTAACATGTAATCTTCAGCAGAATTTTCCAGTTCCTCATGACTGCAATTATCCAACATATCCCCAGGGAATGCTATCGGCCAAAATGAATCTGAGCATTAACTTTAGTCAACAAGTCTCTTCCAAGTAGAGGGGCTGGGCATTCTGGTATCACCAAAAACGAATGGGACTCCTGGTGGGTCCCCAAATCTACTTTTCGTTCTGTGGTCCAATATCTTTTTGTCCCCGTGGCTCCTTGCACCAAGCTGGTTTTTCTTAGACATTGGTCCCAGTTTTTGATTTAAAACAGTGTTGGGCACCAGTATCTACCATGAAGCCAACGGGTTTCCCCTCCACATGTATGGTTACCCAGGACTCGGGGAGGGGTACCGAGTCTTGACACCCCCAGTCACTGTCTTCCCCCGCATATAGAACTCGAGTTCTAGGGGAGATTTTCTCTCTCTGGGTCATTCCTCTCCTCGGGTCCCTCTTAGGGCACTCGTTTTTCCAGTGCCCCTGTTCTCTGCAGTAGGCGCACTGATCTTTCTTTAGGGCCTGCCTTTTTGGTTTCTCTTTTTCTCTCGTCCGGGGGTCTCGAGGTTCCCTCAATTCTGTTCCGGCTTTTATCCCCGCAAAAAGAATCTGGGCTAGCTCCCTCTGGTTCTTCCGGTTTTCCCTTGCTCTATGTATTGTCTGTTCTCCCAATCCCTCTATCTTTTGTAATTTCCTCCTGATTTACAAACGCTAACAGAACTGCAGCGCGTGACTCCTCAGCCTGGGGGTCCACAGGTGTATATTGCCTGAAAGCTTCCATCAGCCTCTCTAGGAAGGCTGCCGGGCTCTCAGTGGGCTCTTGCCTTACTAAATTTACCTTTGCCAAATTTGTCTGTTTCCTTGTTGCGGCCCGCAGGCCAGTCATCAGAGTCTGGCGGTACACTCGGAGATGCTCCCTACCTTCCGCTCACTCAAAATCCCAGTTAGGCCGCAACAGAGGAGACCCCTCGTCCACGAGATGAGGCTGGGCGGTTGGCCTCCCGTCGGCCCCTGGGACCCGTTTCTGCACTTCTGCCAGAATTCGCTCCTGCAACAGCTGCTGACAATCGTAGTGAAAGGAGAGTTTCACCTGGTCGGGCTCTAGTCACTGAGGCTCACTTATTGTAGGGCCTTCAGAGTCCGCCAGAGTGTAGCCCTGGCCGGGACTCATCAATTGCCCCCACAACCATTTGCCTGTTCACTGAAACTCCTGAAAAGAGTAGGAACGAGACCAGAGACAATGCCGGCACACACACAAACATGGAGAGCCAAAGACAAACACACGGACAGCTGACAACACAGCGCTGGGTTTTCGGGCCCCCTGAGTTTTCCTAAGCACCGGTGCTATTACCTATCCTTCCCCTCTGTCCTGGAAGTGTTCTCTTCCCCCGGTCAAGGGATCCCAGATGAGCCCCCAGATGTTATGCTCGATGTCCGAATCCCCGAGCGGGAAGAGAGAAGGCTTCCAAGACAATGCAACTGGCAAAAAGGGGAAGTTTATTACTGACTGGAGCCAAGGCTCTCCACCACAACCAACGCAGTGGTGCAGGTCAGAGAGCCCCGAGCCCAAGCTGTTACACAAATTTATAGGGTGAGCACACGCCGTTGGTTTAAGTGGATTGGTTACAAGTTTGCAAAGCAATTTCATTGGTCAAAACTTTCGCGCTGGCGGGACTTTCCTGGGGGTTTCCACCCCGTTCCTAATTTCCTAATTGGCAAACAGCGGTCAGTGTTAAGCGAAAGCTAATTGGTTGTATCCAGGTGGCCTGATAATCTTACCAAGTAGGAAGGCCTACTCCTAATCTAAGCTGCGTTACTTCTGCTCGCCTCACAAGCTCCCTCAACAAACACCCCTCCCCACGACGCCGTCTCACCATGGTGCCCCATGCTAGGGCGCCCGGCGCCCTCCCTGCCCTCCTCTCTGCCCTGGGGCTCCCCCCGCGGGTCCTCCCCACGACGCCGCCACTCCCGGGAGCGCACACAGAGGTGCAGCGTCTAGGGGGCCAGGACCCATCAGCTCCTGCCTCTGGGAGCTCGTCGCCCTCGGAGAGTCTGGAAAGCGAGGCAACCGACAGGACACAGACAGCTTTTGTTAGTTTAAATCACGGAATCAAGATCGATGCCAAGGATGCCCGTGAGGTCCGAGTGCCGGCCAGGTCAGCCGCCCCCTCGGGCTTCCTCGCTCCTCACGCAGCCTGGTCCACAGGAGGCAGGCTCTGCAGCCTGAGGACTGAGGGCGTTCCTGGGGAGGCAGGGGCTTCTTTAATAATAATTTTTAAGTTTATTTAGGCCGTGCTGGGTCTTGGTGCTGTTTGGGCTTTTCCCTGGTTGTGCTGAGCGGAGGCTGCTCTCCGTTGCAGAGCGCAGGCGTCCCATTGTGGCGGCTCCCCCTGTTGCAGAGCTCAAGTTCTAGGGCGCGCGAGCTTCAGTGGTTGCGGTATGGGCTCAGTCGGTGGGGTTCCGGGGCTCCAGAGCACAGACTCAGTAGCCGTGGGCATGAGCTTAGTTGCCTTGTGGCCTGTCGGGTGGAGCAGGATCGAACCCCTGTCTTCTGCATCGGCAGGTGGATTTTTTTCTCACCACTGAGTCACCACGGAAGCCCCCTGGGGAGTCCGAGTTTTCTGAGGAGCGGTACGTTTGGCGCCGGTATCTCTATCAGCCCATTTCCTGCCTGTAGACTTTGCAGTGCGACAGCCTCTTTCGCGTCCTGTGTCTCCCTTCCCTCCCGTCTGGACTAGAAGCGATTCTGCTGATGTGGCGTTGTTGCTGTTCTCGCTAAGCTGTGTCTGACTCCTGGCGGCACAGCAGACTCCTCTGACCCCTCCTGCCTCTCAGAGTTGGCTCAAAATTCATTCTGCTACAGCAAGATTCTGCTGATACAGCGTTCACAAAACACGCGGCCTCCCACGTACGTCACAGTGAGCCTCGCGAGTAGGTGCTGGTGTCAGTCGCTCAGTCGTGTCCGACTCTTTGCGACCCCGTGGACTGCAGCCCGCCAGGCTCCTCCGACCATGGGATTCTCCAGGCAGGAATACTGGAGTGGGTTCCCATGTTCTTCTCCAGGGGATCTTCGTGACCCAGGGATCACACCCATGTCTCTTGCGTCTCCTGCATTGGCAGGAAGCCAGTGCAGCCTAGGAAGCCCCTAACTTGCTTGTTCAGTTCAGTTCAGTCGCTCAGTCATGTCCGGCTCGACGCTTTGCAACCCCATGGACTGCAGCGCGCCAGGCCTCCCTGTCCATCATCAACTCCCGGAGTTTACTCAAACTCATGTCCATCGCGTCGGTATTGCCATCCAACCATCTCATCCTCTGTCATCCCCTTCTCCTCCTGCCATCAATCTTTCCCAGCATCAGGGTCTTTTCCAATGAGTCAGTTCTTCGCATCAGGTGGCCAAAGTATTGGAGTTTCAGCTTCAGCATCAGTCCTTCCAATCAATATTCAGGACTGATTTCCTTTAGGATTCACTGGTTTGATCTCCTTGCAGTCCAAGGGACTCTCAAGAGTCTTCTCCAACACCACGGTTCAAAAGCATCAATTCTTTGGTGCTCAGCTTTCTATATAGTCCAACTCTCACATCCATACATGACCACTGGAAAAATTATAGCCTTGACTAGACAGACCTTTGTTGGCAAAGTAATGTTTCTGCTTTTTAATATGCTGTCTAGGTGGGTCATAACTTTCCTTCCAAGGAGTAAGTGTCTTTTAATCTCATGACTGCAATCACCATCTGCAGCAATTTTGGAGCCCCAAAAATAAAGTCTCTCACGGTCTCCATTGTATCCCCACCTATTTGCCATAAGGTGATGGGACCAGATACCATGATCTTAGCTGAGATTTAAGTCAACTTTTTCACTCTCCTCTTTCTACAAGCTATAGACTTGTAGCTATATAGCAAGTCTTCAAGTCATATATTGTTCTTCTAATTACATTGTTTTTAAAAATTGCTTCGACTATTGTAGTTCCTTTATCTCTCTATATACCTTTTAGAAGCAGCTGAGAAGAAGAATCCTGCTAGCATTCTGATAAGAATTTCTTTAGAATTTGGGAGAATCGACACCTTAACTATGTTGAGTTTCCCAGTCCATGAACCTGGTATGTCTCTCCATCTCTGTGATTGTCTTTTGATTTTGCTCCTTAGCATCTTGTAGTCTTCAGCATGCAGAGCCACACTGTTGTTGTTGCCGTTAGACGTACGTGTTTTCTCTTTTTGGAGAGTTTGTGACTATACTGTGCTCTGAGCTTTGGTTTCTGGTTGTTTGTTCCTGTCTGTAGCTGTAATGATTGGTTTTTGCTGTGTTGACCTTGTATCTTACGACTTTGGCAAACGCAAAACTCATTTGTAAGCTCCACGAGTTTGTTCTCTTGTTTGTTTTGTACGTTCTTTAGGCCTTTCTGCACGATCGCGTCTCTCCACGCGTGGAGTCTGGGAAAGCCCAGCTCCCCGTGGACTCCCGCGTCAGCAGGCCTCCCTGGAGCCCCAGCACCTCCGCGGCCCGCGGACGGCCCCTGCTTCTTCTCCTGTTTGGGGTCACTGTTCTCCAGTGTCCGTGTCCCCCGGGCCCTGCCCTTGGCTGCTCTTTTCTAGATCCTAAGATTTACCCCAAGGCTGACACCCTCTGGTCTGGTTCACTCCCAGCTTTTTTTTTTAATGTTTGTTTGGCTGCACCAGGTCCTAGTTGTGGCACTTGGGATACTTGATCTTCATTACACAGGCAGGATCTTTACTTGTGGCATGTGAACTCTTAGCTGTTCATGTGGGACCGAGTTCCCCAAGGAGGGATCCAAACTGGGCGGCCTGCTTTGGGAGCTCAGAGCCTTACAATCACCAGGGAAGTCCTTCATTGTCAGCGTTGCTGCCATCACGTGCTCTGAGAGCCTCTAGATCTGTGAAGACCCACCCTCCAGGCCTCCACGCCTGACTGCCTCCGGGATGTCTCCATTTTTGATGTCCTGTGGATATTGTGAATGTGACCTGTCCTCATCTGCACACTTGTCTCTCCTCCTGGGATGGACAGAACTGTAAAATGACCCTGAGTGACCCTCCTCCTTATAGAATCTCCTTCTGAGTGTGTACAGAGCTTGTGATTACTACGAGGTATCACTCATGGGACATGTTTGGTTATGTGGCACAGGGGATGTTTGCAGATATAGTTAAGGTCCCTGATCAGTTGAGTTCCTCAAAAGGGAGGTTGCCTGGGTGGGCCTGCCTGAATCTGTGTGTTAGTTGTATAGTCATGCCTGACTTTTTGCGACCCCATGGACTGGGGCCCACCAAGCTCCTCTGTCCATGGAATTCTCTAGGCAAGAATACTGAAGTGGGTTGCCATTTCCTTCTTGAGGGGATCTTCCTTACCCAGGGATTGAACCCACGTCTCCAGCATTGCAGGTAGATTCTTTACCATTTCAGATTCCACCATGGAAGCCCAAACCCGGGGAGCTCTGAAAGGTTGGAGGCTGTGAGTCGGAGAAAAGCAGTCCTGCTGGCCGGGGAGGAACACGACGTGTTGTGCAGGGTCTTCAGGAGCGCGGGCCCCGGAGCTGTGGGCTCTCCTGCGGGTGAGAACGATCCCTGGCTGAGAGGGCTCAAGAAACTGGGAGACGCATTCTTCACACACCCCGCGTGGGGAGGGGCGGGCCCGGGGCCTCAGATGAGAGGTGCGTGCAGTCGGCCCTTGACTGCAGCCTCGTGAGACCCCACAGGGGCTACCTGCTGACCCATGCTTGGGCTTCAGACCTGGGGAAGCTGTGAGACAGTAAACAAGTGTGTGCTATATTGACCAGCCCCCAAGCTGCGGTCATTGGTGGCCCAACAACAGAAAACGAATACACCTCCTCTTAGCACCGTGTGGTCCAGGGCCAGCCCCCCACCACCTGGCCGCCTGGAGCCATGTCGCTCTCCACATCCCCAAACATCTCAGCGAGCCCGTCCCCCCGGCTGGGGCCTCTTCACCCGTGCGTCTGCTGCCCCACCTGCGTGAGTTAGGCTCTTGATGACCCCCCCGACCAAACGGACTTCCAGCCAGCCTGCTTCCAACCTCATCCAGCGGCTCTTCAGTTTTCAATAAAAGATCAAACTCCTTTCGTAAGAGCCGGGAGGGTCCTCCGCAGCTTCACCCGTGCCTGATCGTACCCCTTCTGCGAGCCGTGGTGTGAAGATGCCGTGCCTGTGGCATCCTGAGTACTTGGCGTGGGCCAGACTCTCCAGCTTCACCACAACACTGACCCCCATTTTCCAGGTGAGAAAACCGAGGCAGGAGCCCAGGTTACCTGGCAAAGGTCACACAGTATCTGATACTGACTACAGAGCCGGGAGCTTCCCCAGCAGCCCACACGCCACGGCGCGTGTGTCCCTGCCCCCGGACAAGCCTCCTGAGCCTGTGCACCTTCCCTGGGGCCCCTCCCGAGTGCCCCCCAACCCCTCCTCTCCCCCCACGGATGGGCTGAGTCCCGCTGTGGAGTCCCCGCCACACTCCTCCCCCCAGGCAGCCGCGTGTCTCACTCATTCCGTAACAGACACCAATGTGGGCCACACACACGCGGTCTCCGTCAGTGTGTGAGGAAAAGAGAGAGTGGGCTGGTCGGGCGGGACACCGGGAGGGGACAGTGATCAGGGTGGGAGCAGATTTGTGGGTTTTACTCATAAGGTAGGAGCTGGAAAAAATTTCACCGTGAGAATGTGTCTTGTGCAGAGGAAGAGCGTTTATTGAAGGATTTAACAATGGCCAGTGTGGACCAAAATATGCCAAGGAAGAGAGTGGGAGGCATTCAGGACTTGGGGTGGCTGGCGAGGCCCTGGAGAGGAGCCCAGCGGGACACAGGGGCCCAGGCTCTAAAGACCATGAGGTGCTGGGAGCAAGGACCACGGGAGCCCCTTCGGGTGGTGCTGGAAGCGGGGGCAGCTTTCCGTTAGGGGGTGATGGACATGAGCTTGATGCCCTCCTTGTCTGCCTTCATCTGCAGCTGGGCTGGGTATGCCCAACTCTGGAGACTGAGGACAGAAACTCTGGAGGATTTGATGACATTACAACTTCAGGGCTGTGACATGCAGCCCAGGACATACCCTGAGATGCCTGAAGCTGGAAGAATTACATGGGTCTGTGGCTAGAGTCTCAGATCTTGCACTGGCAGCACACGGGGACACAGCAGCTGGACTGGGAGCAACAGGGCTTGCAGCAGCTGGACTGGGAGCAGCAAACGGGGACACAGCAGCTGGACTGGGAGCAGCCGCAGGAGCCACACCCACCTTTGCCACAGCCGGAGCAGGAGCAGGCTGGCACACAGCAGCAGACGGGCACACAGCAGCTGGAGCCGCAGCCCCCCTTAGACCCCCCACACGAGCCACAGCCCCCCTTGGAGCCCCCACACGAGCCGCAGGGTCTGCAGCAGCTGGACTGGGAGCAGCCACAAGATCCACAGCCCCCCTTGGACCCCCCACAAGATCCACAGCCCCCCTTGGACCCCCCACACGAGCCACAGCCCCCCTTGGAGCCCCCACACGAGCCACAGGGTCTGCAGCGGCTGGACTGGGAGCAGCCACAAGATCCACAGCCCCCCTTGGACCCCCCACACGAGCCGCAGCCCCCTTTGCCGCAGCCGGAGCAGGAGCAGACGGGCACACAGGAGCAGACGGGCACACAGGAGCAGACGGGCACACAGCAGCTGGAGCCGCAGCCTCCGGAACAGCCAGAGCAGCCCATGGTTCTGGTGGGTTGAGGGTGGAGCAGGTCAGAGGAGCAGGTGGAGAGAGAGAGAAGGTGCTCAGTGTGGGGCCTCCTGGGCCAGGAGCCTTTATATACCTGCCGGGTGTTTATACTCAACACATGACTTCCTCTTGTGTGTTTACCTATTTCAAACACACACGTTGTTCTTAAACTCTTTACAGTCCCGTGAGCCCCCAGTACCTCACGCCGAGGTCTGCTTCCTTGATTTCTAAATGCGGTTTCCTCCTCAGGGTGTTTTTGTAAACAGAGCCGGTGCTCCCAGCTCAGGGAGCCCTGAGATCCGATCCCCCTGGGCAGCGGGTCCCCATCCTTGGTTTTCCTATTTCTGCTCATTGGTAAAGATCCTCTGTAAGGTTCTATTTCTCTTCTTAAAAATCAATTGGTGTCATTGCTGTAAATAAAAGTGTTGAGCAGAAAAATAAAAGACTACTTATAGTTCTCAAATCCCGACACTGCCTGCCTCAATATTTTGTTGAATTTGAGAAGCAGGATTTGAAGTCCTTCACCTTTGTGACCTTCCTGTCTTCTTGTTTCCGGCCTTCCCTTGGCTCAGTTCATCCCCCCAAACACAAATTAGACCCAGTGTTCTTCTCTTCACGGGACCCAGCTTCACAAATTGCTATGACTCCTCCTATGCTTTTTAATTTTCTTCAGTCCATTTTAATAAAAATCCCATGAGTCAACTGACATAATGCACAGTGACTGTCTTTGAGGGCTGTGAAAATAGTTTGGGTGGATTGGCCACCGTTTGCTTAGACATTTTCTCCGATGGAGCTTCATTTCCTAGGAAATTGATTTTAGTTTTCCTATTGAGGTGACAGTTACATCCAGAGATGTAATTCAAGTGTTTTCAATCCGTGACCCCACCAGTTTTGCTCAGCAGGCTGTGATGTAACTGCCACCCTGGTCGTGGTGGACGGTCTCCACCATGCAGGGTCTCTGGCCCTTCTAGCCCCTGTCCCCAGGCCCACAGCGCCTCCCTTCTGACTGGTTTTGCCTGTTCCTGGAGGCACATAAACGATATCGTAAAGCATATATCCTGGCCTCTTTCACTTGGCGTCTGTGTCTCAGAGACGAGCATACACGTTTAATCGCCAGGTAGTGTCCCAGGGAAAGTGTGCCCCGGGGGGACCCCTTTCACCCCCTTGTTCACAGGTATCTGCTTTGTGTCCAGTGCTGGGCGGTGATGAATGAGACTCCCATGGACATTCTTGCGCAGTTACTGTTTTACTGGCGTGTGACTGACGTACAATATTGTTAGGTTCAGGAGCAGCAGCGTGATTCAGTCACGTGTACATGCACGCGTCTTTCTGAGAATGTGTCTTGTTTTGGTCACACGTGTACAAGTGGGCTGGTGGACTGTGGGTGGGGGACCGAGGCAAGGGTTTAACTTCATCAGAGCCTGACGGTTTCCGTGACACTCATGCCATTTTCAACCTTGCTGGTGGGTTTGACAGTACCAGCGACCCCTGTCTCCCCTTATATTTGCAGATCTTAAAAACCTGCGGTGTTCCCATGGGTGTGCGGTGGTGGCCCGCGTTCACCTCCAGTGGCATCCCTCTGGTGACTGAGGCTGTTGAGCACCTTCCCACCTGCTTACTGGCCACTTGCATACTTTCCTGGAAGAAGTGTTTGTTCTTCTTTGGGGCCCAGTGTAGTGTGGGTTTTTATTTGTTTTCCTTTTTTTCCATGATTGATTTATTGGAATTCTCACAGATTATATCTAAATAAACTGTGTATATATATATATAATATATATATTTCTCCTATTATCTGCTTTGCCTCACTATTGTCTTGATATCTTTTTTCAATTTAAAGATTATTTTGATGCAGACCATTTTTAAAGTCTTTGTTGAATTCATTGCAATATTGCTGCTGTTTTTTTGTTTTGGCTTTTTGGCTGTGAAGCAAGCGGAGTCTTAGCTCCCTGACCAGGGATCAAACCCACACCCCCTGCACTGGAAGGTGAAGTCTTAACCACTGGACCACCTGGGAAGTCCCTGTCTTGATATCTTAATAGCATCCTTTGACAGGATTTTTTTTTCACTTGCATGATCTAATTGAACATTTTTTATCTTTGATGGTTAGCGTGCCTTCTTCTGAGCCCTCTGAAAAATCTGCTAGCTCTCCTTCTGGGCGCGTTCACTTTTGTTTTTACGTTTAGCTCTGTGATGGACGGCAAACTCGGTTTGTGTGAGTGAGTGTCGGGCAGGAGCTCATCTCCCTCACGCTCACCCAACCGGCTCAGCATCTGGGGCCGCAAAGACGCGACAGGCGTGGGGGGTAAACTGCATCGCAGCAGGGGGCGACGGGAGCAGACTCATTCTAGAAATGGCTGGCTGGGCGGCGGATGCTTTCAAGACTTGAAGGCCCTTCCCCACCCCCAGGGTAACCAGACCCGAGGAAGCGAACCTGGGCCAGGCGGGCTGGGCAGAGGGGTGGGGGCCGAGGGGCCTCCTGGGCGCGCGTCTCAGCTCTTGAAGGAGGTTCGGGGGTTGGGGAGCTGCTCCTGAAATGGGGGGAGCGATGGGGACGGAGCCAGGACTCCACAGGCGGCGTGGTTCCTCCTGTCGCACCAGCACCTCCCGGTTCTGCTGCTGAAACACATCAGGCTTCCCTGGTGGCCCAGACGGTAAAACGTCTGTCTGCCATGTGGGAGACCGGGTTCGATCTCTGGGTCGGGAAGATCCCTTGGAGAAGGAGATGGCAACCCACTCCAGTACTGTTGCCCGGAAAATTCCGTGGTCGGAGGTGCTTGGTGGGCTGCAGTCCACGGGGTCTCAAAGAGTCGGACACGACTGAGCAACTCCCCGTCTTTCGCCACCTTCGCCGCCGCCTCCTGACATGCGCAGCGCTTTCTACACACCGGCTCCACGCCGCTCAGCAGAACCGCTGCGACAGCCACGCTCTTATCTTGGGGTGACTGCAGATTCCCTGCCTGCAGGTGTGGCCCCCCGCAAGGCCTTCGAGAGGTTTGCGCTTAGAGTGGGCACGTTTTAGTTGGAATCTCCGCGTCCTTGGCCGCTCTACCACCTTCTAAGTGTTTTCACTGACCAGTGGGGCTTGAGAATTCATTCCAGCCCCCTAAATGTGAATTTCTGAGCCCCGAGGCCACCCAGGAAGGAGAGCAACGCTTGCCATCTGGTAACCAACCAGGCTGCGGCCCCTGCCTTCCGGGAGCGCAGAGGAGCTCAGGACGCCGGCCCCAGACAGCCGAGATGCACACGAAAGGAACGGCTTCAGTGAGCCCAGACTCCCACATCTTCCCATACCTAGAAAAGCACTGAATCCCTTGTTGCAAACTTCTACATAACCTGACTCCTCCCCCTGCCTCCAAGGAGCAGTTCTCTCAGGATTGCCTGAGATGCTGCCTCCCAGGCTTAAGTCCTAAAAATTTCCACCTAGTAAATAAAGCATAACTCTCAACTTTGAGGTTGTGACTTGTTCTTAAGGGGACACTTCAAACTTCCCCTCTGACTGTAAACGGAGCAGTCCTTTAAACGTCACGTTTTGCTCCAAATGCTTTGCCGGCCGCAGCCGCAGCCACTACCCGGGGCAGCACGGAGCCGTCTGCGTTCTTCTCGGAGATGCAGGGCTTCGCCAGGGGCGCGGGGGCCCGCTGGCCTGCCTGTCCTGCCAGCTTCCTTCCCGCGTCTGTCCGCGGGGAGGAGCCGCTGCGCCGCCAAACCGGCCGCCCCGCAGGTGCCTTCTGGCCGGTGTCGGTCACGCTGGCTCCGCCCCGGCCCCTCACCGTGTGGCTCGGCGGGGGCGCCCCTGGGCACCCCAGAAGAAGGAGGAGCGATGCGGCAGCGCGTGAGTCCCGCTCGGGCAGCGGAGCTTCCAGGGGACCCGCCAGCGCCACCATCGCCTGCCTGCTGCCCGGTTCCCAGGGGCGGGCAGGGCCTGGTAACGGCCCTAACTCAGGCTCTGTAGGTCCTTGAGGTGCGTTTTCTACTTGGTAGTCTTAAGCCCGTCTTTTTGCTCTAAGGTGCGTTCCAGGGTATCCATTTTTCTCTAAATGCTGATTTGGTTGCCTTCAGTAAACTCCAGACATAACGATTCATTTTCTTTGCCTAGATTCGTTATTTCATGAATGACACAGGATGTTGAGTTTCTGATCCTATGATTTCTCCCCATTTATAAGCTGGAATTCTTCCTTTCATTATATGATTACCATGGGATAGAGTTTGTGTATAAAAAAATTGGATAAACCTACTTTCCCTTTCTCATGTTTAAAGTAATGAATCAGTTCTCAGCTTCCTCCAAAGGCCAACTAATAGGGTTTGTGTTTTGCATATTTTTTCTGTAAGTGAAAAAAGGTTAGGATTGATAAATACATAAAAATTGCTTCCGCTGTCCTCTGTGTGTACACATGCATTAGCTATATCCACACGTTGTGAAATGGTTCCAACAATCTGGTTAACTCACACACCTGTCACCTCACACAGTCGCCCTTCTCTTGTGATGAGAACACTTGACAATCTACTGTCTTAACCAAGTTCAAGCATTTAATGCACTATTAACTATAGTCACCATGCTGTGCATCAGACGCCAGAACGTTCCGTTCTTGTAGCCGAATGCTTGTTCCCTTTAACCAACAGGTCCCTGTTTCCGTCACCTCCCCAGTCCCTGGAAGTGTGTGTGTTAGTCACTCAGTCATGTATGACTCTTTGCAACCTCATGGACTAGAGCCCGCCAGGCTCCTCTGTCCCCAGAATTCTCCAGGCAAGAATACTGGAGTGGGTTGCCATTCCCTTCTCCAGGAGATCTTCCCAATCCAGGGATCAAACTCGGGTCTCCTGCACTGTGGGCAGATTCTTTACCATCTGAGCCGCCAGGGAAGCCCAGTCCCTGGAAACCACCATTCTACTCTCTGTTCCCATGGGTTCAGGTGTTTTAGATTCCCCGTGTGAGTGAGATCTCACAGCGTTTGTCTTTTTATGTGTAGCTTATCTTACTCAGCACGGAGTCCTCCAGGTTCATCCATGCTGCCTCACGTGGCAGGGCTTCCTTCTTTTGTAGGGTTGTATGCTGTCTCATTGGGCTTCTCTGGTGGTTCAGTGGTAAAGAATCTGCTCCCAATGCAGAATTCAATCCCTGGGTCGGGAAGATCCCCTGGAGAAGGAAGTGGTAACCAGCTCCAGTATTCTTGCCTGGGAAATCCCATGGACGGAGGAGCCTGGCGGGCTACAGTCCATGGGGTCACAAAGAGTCGGACATGACTTAGCGAGTGAACAGGAGCATACTGTTCCAGTGTGTGTATAAACCATCTCAAGTTTCTGGAGAAGTAACCACATGCATTCATCTGCCGATGGACACCTAGGTTGCTTCTGTATCTTGGCTGTTGTGCTTAATGCTGATGCCCACGGGAGTGCAGATAGCTCTTTGATATACTATGTTCATTTCTTTTGGAAACAATTCCAGATATGGCATGCTAGATTTTATGGTAGTTCTATTTTTAATTTTTTGAGAAACCTCCATACTACACTCCATGAGGGCTGCACCAATTTATATTCCCACCAACACACAAGGGTTCCCTTTCCTCCACATCCTTACCAAGTTTCTTATCTCTTATCTTGATGATGGCCATTCTGACAGGTGCAAAGTGATACCTCATTGTGGTTTTGACTTGCATCTCATTGATGGTTAGTGATGTTGAGCACTTTTTTGCATTGTACCTGTTGGCCATTTGTACGTCTTGGGGAAATATCTGTTCATGTTCTCTGCCCATTTTTAATTCAGTTGTTTGTATTTTGCTACTGAGTTGTGTAAGTTCCTTATATGTTTGGATACTAACCCCTTATCAGATAAATGATTTGCAAACATTTTCTCCAATTCCCCAGGTTGTCTTTTTACTCTGTTGACGGTTCCCTTGCTGTGCAGAAACTGCTTAATTGATGTGGTCCCACTTGTTTATCTTTGCTTTTGCCTCTCATGATGCCATCTGTGCTGAACCTTTGTTGGGAGTTTTTTGACTCAGTCTGTTCAGACTGTGTTTCTTCATGATTCAGTCTTGGTCATGTGTCTCCAGGACTCTATTTCTTCTAGGCTCTTGTGTCTAATAAGAATACACCTACTGTCTTTGTCTTCGGTTCCTAGCACAGAGCCCCTGGAACCCTTGGGGTTTCCTTAGTGATGGGAGTGTCTGTCATTCATTAGAAGTCCCGTTTGAGCACCTGAGGGGTTGCTAGCCAGGTGACTCAGGTGGGACCCCTGGAGCGTCTCAGGATGGGGCTGGTCATCACAGACTAGTGATCAGAGAGAACTCTCAGGCTGACCCACTGACACCTGGGAAGGGGGGCTGCAGACTCAGCTCTGCGAAAGCTCTTCGGCAGCGAGGGTTCGCGAGTGTCCAGGCTGATGAACACGTGGAGACTCAGGGAGAGCGGGCGGCTGCAGAGGACATGGAAGCCGTGTACCCTGCACACGCCTGGCCCCGTGCGTCTCTCCCATCCGGCTGTTCCTGAATCACATCCTTTTACGCTAGGTCAGTAATCTAGGGAGTAACATGTTTCCTGGAAGCCTGTGAGCTGCTGTAGCAAATCAGTCAGCCCCAAGGAGAGCGTCGCTGAACCTCTGCCCTGCCTCCCATCAATCTAGAAGCCCCGGGGACAACCTGGACTTGATGTTGTTGTCTGAAGTTGAAAGTGGGCAGTTGAAGGGCTGAGCAGTAAGCCCTGGGGTCAGACGCTAACTCCAGGCAGACAGTGTCACAACAGAATTGAGTTAAATTTCTGGGACACCTGGTCAGTGGCCACAGAGAACTAAAAAAATTGTCTGGTGGCATTGAAAAAATACACATTGGAGTTTCCCAACTTGTTGGTGCCAACTAAAAATTGTCCCTCACCATCTGGTTCTGTAAGAATGAGGTCACGAGCCACTGCAGTCACTGACCTTCAACACTCTCTGAAAGGAGGTCAGGAATGAAGCACTCTGTGCTCTGGGAAAAAACTAGCAGAACAAGCCTTCAGAGAGAGATTTATCAGGAGAAGAACTGATGAGCTGGGTTTCTTGCATCTTTTCCTATCTAGAAAAGCACTAAAATCATTAACCGAGACATCTGATTCCTGTGACCAGTGGCAACCTTCTGCCAAAATGCTTCTGCCAACCAAGGCTTGGTTGCTGCTCTCCCCCTTCGCCAAAATCACATACACTGAGCTCGCCTCACCTTTGCAGAGCAGTTCCGTGGAGACACTGAAATAGCTTAAATAAAACTTAATTCACAACTCTCAACTTGTGCATTTTTCTTTCTTTTTTTTCAGTTGGCATTGGTGTATAATTGCTCATAATAGACTTGTATGATCTGTGCATTTCTGTGGTATCTGTTATAATGTCCTCTCTTTCATTTCTGATTTTATTTGAATCTTCTCTCTTTTTTATTGAAATACACATTGCTTTATTACAACTTGCTTTCCTTTTGTTCTTTAAAAATTTTTTTAAAAACATTTACATTGGAGGATAGCTGATTAATAATGTTGTGGTCAAGTCTTCTCTTTCTATCTAGTCTCTCTCTTTTTTCCAGTTAATCTAGCTAAAGGTTCATCAATTTTGTTTCTTTTCAAAAGCCCAGCTCTTGGTCTCATGGATATTTGCTATTGCTTTGTAGCCTCAGTTTTATTTCTGCTCTGACCTTCGTTATTTTCTTCCCATTGCTAACTTGGAACTTTGTTCTTCTTTTTCTAGTTCCTTGAGATGTAAAGGTTCCTTTCTTGAGGGCTTTCCTTTTTCTTTATGTGTTTATTGCTGTAAACTCTGTCTCAGGCCATTTGGGCTGCTATGACAAAATACTGCAAATGGGTGGCTTATAAGTGACAGAAACTTGCTTCTCACAGCTCTGGGGATGGGCAGCTCCACGACGGCGTGCTGGTGGGGGCCTGCATCCGGGTTCATCGGGGGCATTGTGTGGCTGTGTCCTTGCGAGGTGGGAGGGGCGAGGGGGTTCTGTGGGGTCTGTTTTATAAGAACACTAACCCCATTCACGAGGGGCCCACTCTCACGACCTGAGCACCTTCCAAAGACTCCACGTCCAAACACCATTACATTGGATGCCGGGGTTTCAGTGTAGGGTCCTGGGGCTGGCGGTGGGGAGGGGAACACAACTGTCCGTCACATTGGATGCTGGGGTTTTAGTACAGGACCCTGGGGCTGGGGGCCGGGGTGGACACAGCTCTTCAAACTGTGTGACTGTCTCTCTTAGAGCTGCTCTTGCTGCATCCCATGAGTTTTGGTATGTTGTGTTTCCATTTTTGTTTGTTTCAAGACACTGATTTATTTCCCTTTTGATCTTTTTCTTTGACACATTGGTTGTTAAGGAATGTTTCATTTATTTCCGCGTTTTTGTGAACCCTTCTATTTTCCTGTTTATGATTTCTAGTTTCATGCCATTGTGGTCAGAAAGGATACTTCATATTATTTCAGTCTTAAATATATTGAGACTTTTTTGGTGACCTAACATAGGACAATGAAGAGTGGAGAATGTTCCACGTGTTTCTATTGGATGGAACATTACTTAGATATCTGTTAAGTCCTTCTGATATAATGTGTAATTCAAGCCCAATATTTCCTTATGTATTTTCTGTCTGGACAATCTATCCATTGCTGCATGTGGGGTACTGAAGTTCCCTACCATTATTGCATATATGTCTAGTTCTGCTTTAAGGCCTGTTAATTGCTCCAGTGTTGGGTGCATCTATATTTACGGTTGTAAACTCTTGATGAATTCACTCTTTTGCCATTACATAATGGCATTTTGCCTCTAGTTACAGTTTTTCACTTACAAATCTATGTTCTCTGAGGTAAGTGTATCTTTCCCTGTTCATTTTCATGGAATATCTTTCTCCTTCCCTTCAATTTTAGCCTGTGTATGTCCTTGAAGTTCAAATGAATCTCTGTAGAAAGCATCATATAGTTGAGTCTTAAAAAAAATGCCACTCAGTCACTCTGTGTCTAAGGTTGGAGACAGGGTAGGCAGGTAAAATTCAGGAGGCCAGTGGAGCCTGGGTTTCACATAGACAAATTATTTTTAAGAATAAGGATGTCCCAGGTGTCGCATGGGTGTGAATACTTCTGAGCTCAGAGGGGACCGACGCCATGCTGTTCTTCCGGCGGCCACACGGTGTCGCTGCAGGACCTCCCAGGAGCGGCCCTCAGGCCCGCAGGCAGGCAGCTCACCCCAGGCAGAGACAGCGCATCCCCCTGAAGTTACAGAGAGAAACGCTTGTATCCAGGTGCAGGCAGTGTGTTAACGTGTCCAGAGAACTCCTAGTAACTGCCTATGGGTGGGCTCCCTCCCCAGGGTATGAGAGGACTTGGGTTTCCTTGGGGATCTTTAGAGTAAGCCTTCACTCTTTTTAGGGATTTTCTGGTGGCTCAGACGGTAAATAATCTGCCTGCTATGCGGGAGACCCAGGTTCCATCCCTGGGTGGGGAAGATCCCCTGGAGAAGAGAATGGCTACCCACTCCAGTCTTCTTGCCTGGAGAATTCCGTGGACAGAGGAGCCTGGCAGGATGCAGTCCCTGGGGTCGCAAAGAGGGGGACACAACTGAGTGACCAACAGTTTTCATTCCCTTTGATGTCTTCAGGGTCACTGAGTCCTGCAAAGTGGCCTCAAGCCTGAGCTGGTGAGGAGGGGGCTTCCGAAACCTTCCCGCTGAGCCGTCAGCCCAGTAGGGGCCTCGCCCCTCCCAGAGGCCCCCCAGCGATGAGCAGCGTCTGAGCTGCCCCAGGAGGAAGGTATTTCTGTGATGTACAGATGGTCCTACAGTGTTACACACAGCGTGTTAGGCAGTTTTAACTTTCTGAAGGTGAAACCCATGTGTTTTAAAATCCTTTCCCTGCTCCATGTCAGGTACCTCACCTGTAGGCCCATTCTGAGTACTTCCTTGCAAATGCCCCTCTAGAGTACTTGCTGTGTGTATAGCCCTCTCTGATACTTCTCGAGCGTATATATAATCCCCTCTCTGAAGTCCTAATGCTTCTCCCCATAGACAGACTTACGCATCTGCATGTCAACACACAGCTCTGCATAGAATTATGAAGACCCCCGGTCAGCCTGTGGTCCTCAGGCCCCCTGCTGAGGATGAACTAGCAGAGAGGCCCGGGAACACGTGGAGAGCAGCACTTCCTCTGCAGTTTCCGGCGGGCGTCCCATGGAACTTGGAGGGCAGATCACGGGGGTTTTCAGTCCTCCATCACCTGAATGCAAAATAGATTGACAGCAAAGGTACAGGGTAAACTCTTTTTTTTTTTTTTTTTTTTAAGATGGTAGAATACTGATTTATGTGAGGAAGGTAAATTACAGACTTGTAGAGAGTAATACAAGTGAGAATCATCACAGCAATGATTCACTTGCAGTGAACAGACCCTGCAGAGGAGCAAGCGTCAGTGACCAGGCTGGTCCCACGAGGCTGGTCCTCCACTAAACTACTGGACGTTGTCTAAACATGCATTGACATGGGTAGTGACGGACCAATGGATGCCACTGTCTCCAAACTAATCACACAGCCGATTCTACCATCTCCCAGAGGGCTGTATGGGAACTGAGCAAACATTCTGCAAAGATGTTGAAGCAGAAAATTCAGGGATCACCAGAGAGGGAGAGTCAGCCTTCAGGTGTGGGCCTGGGCCCTGAGAGGCAGGGCTGGGTCAGGACAGGAGGCAGAGACGGGGGGACCTGCCACCTGAGCCTCACACATCAGGGGCAGTGATGGTGGCGGGTGGTACTCGGGGCCTTTCTTATTGTCGGGAGACGCTGTGAGTGTCCTTCAGACATGCCTCACTGGTGCTCACATTGGATCCTGGAGACAGGAGTAGCTCTAAGCCCCTTTACATGTGATGGGACCATGGCCCCACTAGGCAGGCACTCAGAGCCTGGACCACATCGGAGGATACTGGCCAGGCCTGGCTCCTGGGGAGGAAGGTGGGGGCGCTGTTGATGTCCACAGCTAAGACAACCTGGAGGTGGGATGGGGGCTTACGCTGGAGAACTAGGTACCAGAGGGAAGATGGACCGGGTTCATACAAAAAAAGTGACTGAATTTTCAAAAATGTAATCTTCAGCAAGTAAAAGGAAAAAATAAAATCTGTAGCACAGCACATGTGTCAATTTCAAATAAAAACATCAAAGATACACTGTGTTTCCCAGATCTTCTTTCTTGCAGGAAATTGGGGAGATCAGAGGAGTCCAGCCCCTCCTTAACAGGGTGCCAGGATGGGAATAACACAAACCAAGTCAGGGAAAAACAGTTTTCAAAAGAAATTTGTGACGCAGATTTGATGGTAATTTCCTGGTCCCCTTTAGAAGATACCAGGAGAATTAGCGAGGGGATGAAGAGGAGATTCCGCAGGTCACAGTGTTACACTCCAGGCCTCCATCGCTGGTCCCTGCTGTGATCATCATTTGTCATCACTCAGGATTAATCCCCATGTTATGGGTTCCCATCAGGGCCTCTCCCATCACTCTTCTTTGATGTGAGTCAGTCCCCAGGGATGAGTCCTGTCAGGCTCTTGTCGAGGAGCCGGGGGTCCTGCAGCTCTGGCCTGGCACGTAGGGATGGAGCCTGTTTTCTAGGACTTGCAGGAGGCTGTGTCCACAGGTGCTGTTTCAGGGGGACTTTGCTCCCATCAGGTGTTTGCAGATGTTGCTCCTGCATCGCTGGGTTTAGGATGTTTCCAAGAGACAGGGCCCAGATTGACCAGATGGCCACAGCCTCCCTGCCCCATGGGCCCGGGCCTGGGGAACTGGTGTTTTTGCAACATTTCTTAAAACCTGTGGAATTCTACATGTAATCGTTTTATGTCTTCATCCTGAGCAGTTTGTATCTGTTTTCCCCTGAAACATGTTGTCCTCTTTCCAGCTTAGCTTGCAGATTTTCCTTCAGGTCGTGGAGAGTTTCTTATATTTGAAGAATACATTTCCGTCCCACTCACCGAGTCTTTACCGCTTGTACTGACCTGGTGCTCACGGCCCCCACCAGGCAGCTGCTCACCTCTGTGCTCCCACCAGCGCGGTGAACCCCCCGGGTCTTTTTTCTTCCCGATTCCCCTTCTCAGTTTGTGCCCCCGTCCGGCTCCATGCTCTTCTGTCTCATGTATTCTGTCTGCAATGGTCTCTGATGGTCAGTTTGTGTCTATAGGGCTCCACTTCCCAAACTTCTGTAGTTGTGTTATTTCATCTATGATGTCACTGTTCAAATGATTCTGCCATATTTGAATTTATTGTATTGCTAAACCATGTGTGGGAAATGCACTTTTGTTTCCTGGATCGTGTTTTGATTGAGACTGATTGCTCTTCCCTTCCTCAGCTTCTCTGCATTTTAAATGGGGGTTTCAGTCCGTTTACATTTACTTAAAGGACTTGTTGGCACGCAGGGGCACACTTTGGCCCCCTTGCGTGTTTCGGGCTTTTCTGCAGGTTTTTTCTTCTCTCTCTTTCTCTTCTTTTACGATGTGATGGTTTTCTGTAGTGGTGTGCCTTGATTCCTCTCTATCTTTTTTGTATCTTCTGCTGGTATTGATTTCTGATACTGGGAGGCTTAGATGAAATTCTTAAGAGTCATGACAGCTTTTGCATTTGGCATATTATTTGCATTTATATTTGTGTATGATTATGTACTCACAGATTTCAGCCCAACTGAAAAATTAATGTTTACATGTCTCTAGTTTGTCTACTGGGAGTCTTCTAGAGTTTGGTGCCTCATTCCAGTGGCATGACTGAGTAACCTTTCCTTGTTATGTTCCTTTCTGGATAACAAGGTGTTCCAGATTCATCTTGGCACTTCCATTTCTCCAGAAGACTCAGGTCCCCTTAAGAGACATAAAGAGATTGTCCCAGAGCAGTCTTGGCACAGGGGTGCTCATAGCTCCTGGGTTGGTCATTTTTCTAGGTCTTTCAATGGGATAGAACACTGTTTTTTTTTTTTTTTAAGATAATATTAATACATATTATGATTTCATTTTGCTATTTCTGACTCAAATATAGCCACAGGCCCTGAGGCTGGAGTCACAGCCCCCAGAGCGTGGAACAGTGTGCTAATGTGTCTGGTGGACCCCCAGTAACCGCCTCTGAGTGGGCACCCTCCCCAGGTATGAGAGGACTTATTTTCACTTGGGGGTCTTTAGAGTAAGCCTTCATCCCCTTTGGTCCTTTGATGTCTTTAGGTTCACAGAATCCTGCAGAGTGGTCTCAGGCCTGAGCCGGTGAGGAGGGGCTCCTGGAACCTCCCCGCTGAGCCGTCAGCTCAGCAGGGCCTCGCCCCTCCCGGAGGCCCCCCAGCGATGAGCCGTCTGAGCTACTCCAGGAGGAGGGTCTCCTGTGATGAGAGATGCTCCTGTGTCATCAGGCAACGCCTGTCAGCTCATCCTCACCCTCTGACGCTGAGACCCAGGAGTGCTTCCGTGCCCTTTCCTCCTCCGCAGCGGGGCCCAGAACGGTAGCCCCGTGCTTAAGGACTTCTGGTGCATATGCCTCTCTTTGAAATCCTGCTGGGCTTCTCCTCAGACACATCCACATATCTGCACATCAACACACAACTTTGCATTGAATTAAAAAACTCCATATCAGACCTGATGTCCATCCATGGACTGCCGGCTCCACGTTGAGAATTTCCTAGAAGCGGAGGCCGCAGGGAAGGGGGGAGAGCAGCGTTGCCCCTTCTCGTCGCTGTGGGATCCCGGGGGCTCGGTGGTGGATCACGTGGGGTTTCCCTCCTCTGCCACCTGACGCCGGAATCCACAGACAGCTGAGGTGCAGGGACAGCAATATGTAAGATGACAAAATGCTAGTTTATTTGAGCTTGGAAAGTTTCAGGCTTGTAGAGAGGGCTACAAGTGAGAATATTCATAACAGAGATTCACTTGCAGGGAACAGAGCAGGGACAGGAACAAGGATCAGCTACCAGCGTGGCCCCCGCCAGGCGGATCCTCCGCTAAACTGCTGGACGTTGTCTACACCTGCATTGACACAAGGTTCTGTTCAGTCACTCAGTCGTGTCCCATTCTTTGACACCCCGTGGACTGCATCACACCAGGCTTCCCTGTCCTTCCTCAACTCCTGGAGCTTGCTCAAACTCATGTCCATCAAGTTGGTGATGCCATCCAGCCACCTCATCCTCTGTCGTCCCCTTCTCCTCCTGCCTTCAATCTTTCCCAGCATTGGGATCTTTTCCCATGAGTCAGTTCTTCACATCAGGTGGCCAAAGTATTGGAGTTTCAGCTTCAGCATCAGTCCTTCCAATGAATATTCAGGACTGATTTCCTTTAGGATGGACTGGTTGGATCTCCTTGCAGTCCAAGGGACTCTCAAGAGTCTTCCCCAACACCAGTTCAGAAGCATCAGTTCTTCAGTGCTCAGGATTCTTTATGGTCCAACACTCACATCCATACATGACCACTGGAAAAACCATAGCTTTGATGAGACAGACCTTTGTTGGCAAAGTAATGTCTCTGCTTTTTAATGTGCTGTCTAGGTTGGTCATAGCTTTTCTTCCAAGGAGCAAGAGTCTTTTAATTTAATGGCTGCAGTCACCATCTGCAGTGATTTTGGAACCCAAGAAAATAAAGTCTCTCACTGTTTCTATTGATTCCCCATCTATTTGCCATGAAGTGATCAGACTGGATGCCATGATATTAGTTTTTTGAATGTTGATTTTTAAGCCAACTTTTCACTCTCCTCTTTCACTTTCATCAGGAGGCTCTTTAGTTCTTCTTCACTTTCTGCCATAAGGGTGGTGCCATCTGCATTTCTGAGGTCACTGATATTTCTCCCGGCCGCCTTGACACAAGACAGTGATGGATGGAGGATGCCACAGTCTCCAAACTAATCATACAGCCGATTCTGCCAACTGCCAGAGACTCTGTGAGGAGCTGAATAAACACCTCTGAGATGATGTGGGAGTAGGAAGGTTCCAGGATCCCCAGGGAGGAGTCACCCTCCAAGTGTGGGGCCTGGGCCCTGAGAGGCAGGGCTGGGTCAGGACAGGAGGCAGAGACGGGGGGACCTGGCACCGGAGCCTCTGAAATCAGGGGCAGTGATGGAGGCGGGTGGTGCTCGGGGCCTTTCTTATTGTTGGGGGACGCTCTGAGTGTCCTTCAGATGTGCCTCTCTGATGCTCACATCGGATCCTAGAGAAGGGCATAGCTCTAAGCTCCTTTCCGTGTGATGGGACCACAGCCTTCCTAATCAGGTACTCAGAGTCCTGACCACACAGGTGGATGCTGGCATGGGCTTGGCTCCTGGGGAGGAAGGTGGGGGCACTGCTGGTGTCCCGGAGGTGGGGTGCGGGTATTTTTTATTGGCAAAGCAGAGAGAAGATAGACTGGGTTTCTACAAAGAGACTTTGTAGAAGTTTTTGGATTATTATTCACAAATAGAATATTCAGCAAGTAAAAGGAAAGAAACAAGGTCTGTAGCACAACATGTTTGTCAGTTTCCAGGAGAAACATCAAAAGCCACACTGTGTTTGTCAAGGCATAGATACATGCCTGGTTATCTTTAAAGTGCATTGACATTTGTTCTTTCTTAGAGGAATGTGGAAAAATCAGGAAGGGTCCTGTCCGTTCTCACAGGAAGGAACTCAAACCAAGTAAAGTACAGTTTTCAAAGGAAATTTGTATACAAGCTTTGGTGATAATCTCTTGGCTTACTTGGAAGATACCAGGAGAATTAGCGAGGGGATGAAGAGGAGATTCCACAGTTCACAGTGTTACACTCCAGGCCTCCATTGCTGGTCCCTGCTCTGATCATCATTTGTAATCACTCAGGATTAATCCCCACGTTATGGGTTCCCACCAGGGCCTCTCCCATCACTCTTCTTTGATGTGAGTCAGTCCCCAGGGATGGGTCCTGTCAGGCTCTTGTCGAGGAGCCGGGGTCCTGCAGTGCTGGCCTGGCCCGTAGGGATGGAGCCTGTTTTCCAGGCCTTGCAGGAGGCTGTGTCCACAGGTGTTGTTTCAGGGGGACTTTGCTCCCATCAGGTGTCTGCAGATGTTGCTCCTGCGTCGCTGGGTTTAGGATGTTTCCAAGAGACAGGGCCCAGATTGAGCAGATAGCCACAGCCTCCCCGCCCCATGGGCCCGGGCCTGGGGAACTGGTGTTTTTGCAACATTTCTTAAAACCTGTGGAATTCTACATGTAATCGTTTTATGTCTTCATCCTGAGCAGTTTGTATCTGTCTTCATGGAACATGTTATCCTCTTTTTAGCTAAACTTGCAGATTTTCCTTCAGGTCGTGGAGAGTTTCTTATGTTTGGAGAATACATTTCCATTCCACTTACTGAGTCTTTCCATTTGTACTGAGGCTTGTGTTCACTGCCCCCACCAGGCAGCCGTTCACCTCTCTGGTGACGTCATAGCTCTGCGTTTCCCATGCAGATGGCATGGTGAACTTCAGCTATCGAATCTGCAGCCATCTCTGCCCTGTCCAGGCTTCTCTGTTTCATATGTTGTGACTATAATGATCCCTGATTGTCCTTTTTTGTCTATAGGGCTTGGCCTCTCTCTTTTCAAACTTCTATAGCTGTAGCATTTCAACAATGAGTCTTGTTCAAATGCTTCTGCCATATTTTAATTTACTGTTTCCAAATTAGGAAATGAATATGACAAGGCCATAGTACATCATGCAAAATGCTGGGCTGGTTGAATCACAAGCTGGAATCAAGATTGCCTGGAGAAATATCATCAGCCTCAGATATGCAGATGATGCCATGCTAATGGCAGAAAGTGAAGAAAAATTAAAGAACCTCTTGATGATGGTGAAACAGGAGAATGAAAAAGCTGGCTTGAAACTCTACATTCACAAAACTAAGATCATAGTATCCAGTCCCATTCCCTAGTGGCAAATAAAAAGGAAATAATTGGAAGTAGTGACAGATTTTATTTTCTTTTGCTCCAAGATCACTGTGGTAGGTGACTGGAGTCATGAAATTAAAAGACAACTGCTCCTTGGAAGAAAAGCTATGACAAACCTAGATGGAGTATTAAAAAGCAGAGACATCACTTTGTCAACAAATATCTGTTTAGTCAAAGCTGTGGTTTTTCCAGTAGTCATGTACAGATGTGAGACCTGGACCATGAAGAAGGCTGAGAGCCGAAGGATTGATGCTTTCAAATTGTGGTGCTGGAGAAAATTCTTGAGAGTCCCTTGTACACATGGAGAGCAAACCAGTCAATCCTAAAGGAAATCAACCCTTTCAAATCAACCCAGTGAATACTCATTGGAAGGACTGATGCTGAGGCTGAAGCTCCAATACTTGGGCCACCTGATGCAAAGAGCTGACTCATTGGAAAAGACCCTGATGCTGGGAAATATTGAAGGCAGGAGGAGAAGGGGACGATAGAGGATGAGATGGCTGGATGGCATCACCAACTCAATGGGCATGAGTTTGAGCAGGCTCAGGGAGATGGTGATGGACAGAGGATGCTGGCTTGGTGCAGTCCCTGGGGTCACACAGAGTCAGACACGACTGAATGACTAGCACACATAGTCTTTTCTCTCACCAGCCCATCACCTGAGGGGCTTGGCTGGTGGTAAAATCAGGTTCTGGTGGAGCCTGGGTTTCAGACTGATGAATGCTTTATAAGAAAGAGGACGTCCCTCATGTTGTGTGTGTGCTCGGTCGTGTCCGACTCTGTGCCATCCCAGGGACTGCAGCCCGCCAGGCTCCTCTCTCCATGGGATTTCCCAGGCAAGAATACTGGAGTGGGTTGCCATTTCCTGCTCCAGGGGATCTTTCTGACCCACGGATTGAACCTGTATCTCCTACATTGGCAGGCAGATTCTTTACAACTGAGCCACCTGGGAAGCCCATCCCAAATGTCAGTTCAGTTCAGTTCAGTTGTTCAGTCATGTCCCGGTTCGTTGCGACCCCCATGGACAGCAGCATTCCAGGCTTGCCTGTCCATTACCATCTCCCAGAGTTGGTCAAACCCATGTCCATTGAGTCCATGATGCCATCCAACCATCTCATCCTCTGTCATTTCTTTCTCCTCCTGCTTTCGATTTTTCCCAGCATCAAGATCTTTCCCAGTGAGTCAGTTCTTCGCATCAGGTGGCCAAAGTATTGGCATTTCAGCTTCAGCATCAGTCCTCCCAATGAGTATTCAGGACTGATCTCCTTTAGGATGGACTGGTTGGATCTCTTTGCAGCCCAAGGGACTCTCAAGAGTCTTCTCCAATACCACAGTTCAAAATCATCAATTCTTCAGCACTCAGCTTTCTTTATAGTCCAAATCTCACATCCATACATGACTCCTGGAAAAACCATAGCTTTGATTAGACGGACCATTGTCGGCAAAGTAATGTCTCTGATTTTTAATACGCTGTCTAGATTGGTCATGGGTGTGAACACTTCTGAGCTCAGAGGGGACGGAGGCCATGCTGTTCCTCCTGCGGCCACACGATGGCGCTGCAGGACCTCCCAGGAGCGGCCCTCAGGCCCTCAGGCAGCTCAGCCCAGGTGGAGGCAGGGCGTCCCCCTGAAGTTACAGAGAGAAAGGCTTGTATCCAGGTGCAGAGTGTGTGTTACGGGGGCCAGAGAAGTCCCAGTAACTGTCTCTGAGTCGGCTCCCTCCCCAGGTATCGGAGGACTTATTTCTTCACTTGGGGGTCCTTGGAGTAAGCCTTCATCCCCTTTTTTGTTTTCATTATATCTGGGGTCAGTGAGCCCTGCAGTGGTCTCAGGCCTGAGCTGGTGAGGAGGGGCTCCTGAAACCTCCCCGCTCAGCCGTCAGCTCAGCAGGGCCTCGCCCCTCCCGGAGGCCCCCCCGCAATGAGCTGCCCCAGGAGGAGGGTCTCCTGTGATGAGAGATGCTCGTGTGTCGTCAGGCGGTGCGTGTCAGTTCATCCTCACCGTCTGACGCTGAGACCCAGGAGTGCTTCCGTGCCCTTTCCTGCTCCGCATCAGGGACCAGACTGGTGGTTCAGTTCAGTTCAGTTCAGTCGCTCAGTCATGTCCAACTCTTTGCGACCCCATGGATTGCGCCACGCCAGGCCTCCCTGTCCATCACCAACTCCCGGAGTCCAGTAGACCCATTTTTAAATGCTGTCCTAGAATATGCTCCTCTTTGAAATTCTAATGAGCTTCCCTTCAGACAAGTCTGCACATCTACACGCCAACACCCAACTTTGCATAGAATTTTAGACTTGGTACTACTCCTCACATCCACCCATGGCCTTCAGACTCCAAGTGGAGAACTGGTTACAAGCACAAGCATCAGAGAGGAGGGGAGAGGGGAGCGTCCCCTTCCGTTTTCTCGTGGACCTCCGACGGGACTCGGGGGGTGCGTCAGGTGGGCTTTCAGGCCCGTCTCCTGAAACCAGAATATACCGAGAGCCGAGGTGCAGGGCAACAATGTGTAAGACGATAAAGCATATTGTATCCGAGCTCGGTGAACTGCGGGCTGGGAGAGAGGGTTACAAGTGAGAATGTTCACAGCAGTGATTCATTTTAGGGGATAGCGCAGGCACAAGAGCAGGGTCAGGCACCAGGCTGGTCGTCCACTGAACGACTGAACATTGTCTAAACCTGTGTGGATGCAAAGTAGTGAGGGGCGGAAGGATGCCTTTGTCTCTGAACTAACCACACAGGCAACTGTACCAACGCCCAGCAGGCTTTTGAGGAAATAACGAACAATTCTGCAAAGATGTGGAAGCAGAAAGGTTCAGGGATCAAGAGGGAGGGAGTCACCCTCCAGGCGTGGGGCCTGGGCCCTGAGAGGCAGGGCTGGGTCAGGACAGGAGGCAGAGACGGGGGGACCTCCACCTGAGCCTCACACATCAGGGGCAGTGATGGTGGCGGGTGGTACTCGGGGCCTTTCTTATGTGTCAGGAGATGCTGTGAGTGTCCTTCAGATGTGCCTCTCTGATGCTCACATCGGATCCTGGAGACGGGAGTAGCTCTAAGCCCCTCTCCGTGTCATGGGACCATGGCCCCACTAGGCAGGCACTCAGAGCCAGGACCACATCGGAGGATGCCGGCCGGGCCTGGCTCCGGGGGAGGAAGGTGGGGGCACCTCTGGTGTCCACAGCTAAGACACAGCTAAAGTGTGGCCTCATGCTGGAAAACTAGGTACCGGAGACAAGATGCACTGGGTTCATACATAAAGGGTGACTGAATTTTCAAAAATATAATATTCGGCAAGTAGAAGGAAAGAAATAAAATCTGTAGCACTGCATATGTGTCAATTTCAAATAAAAACATCAAAAGATACACTGTGTGTCCCAGGTCTTCTTTCTTGCAGGAAATTGGGGAGATCAGAGGAGTCCAGCCCCTCCTTAACAGGGTGCCAGGATGGGAATAACACAAACCAAGTCAGGGAAAAACAGCTTTCAAAAGAAACTTATGACCCAGATTTGATGGTAATCTCCTGGTTCCCGTTAGAAGATACCAGGAGAATTAGCGAGGGGATGAAGAGGAGATTCCGCAGGTCACAGTGTACACGCCAGCATCCGTTGCTGGTCCCTGCTGTGATCATCATTTGTCATCACTCAGGATTAATCCCCACGTTATGGGTTCCCACCAGGGCCTCTCCCATCGCTCTTCTTTGATGTGAGTCAGTCGCCAGGGATGGGTCCTTGTCAGGCTCTTGTCGAGGAGCCGGGGGTCCTGCAGTGCTGGCCTGGCCCGTAGGGATGGAGCCTGTTTTCCAGGCCTTGCTGGAGGCTGTGTCCACAGGTGCTGTTTCAGGGGGACTTTGCTCCCATCAGGTGTCTGCAGATATTTGCTCCTGCATCACTGGGTTTAGGATGTTTCCAAGAGACAGGGCCCAGATTGACCAGATGGCCACAGCCTCCCCGCCCCATGGGCCCGGGCCTGGGGAACTGGTGTTTTTGCAACATTTCTTAAAACCTGTGGAATTCTACATGTAATCATCTTATGTCTTAATCCTGAGCATTTTGTATCTGTTTTCCCCTGGAACATGTTATCCTCTTTCCAGCTAAGCGTGCAGATTTTCCTTCAAGTCATGGAGAGTTTCTTATATTTAGAAAATAGATTTCAACTCTGTTTACTGAGGTGCTTACCGATTGCAGTGAGGCTGGGTGTTCAGTGTCCCGGCGTCTGCTCACCTCTGCTGATGACACACCTCTGCCTCTTCACCTGCTTGGTGAACCTCTCACGGGTTTTTTTTTCTGGTGCAGCTGTTCAATTTCTGACGATATCTGGTTTCTCCACGCTCTTCTCTTTCATGTTTTCTGTGTGACGATCGCTGATGGCCCCTTCTTTCTATAGACCTCTACATGTTCCTTTCCACTCCTCCTATAGTTTTATCACAACATCTCTGATTCCTGCTGAAATGATTCTGTCATGTATTTTAATTCAGTATATAATTAAAGCATTTGTAGGAATTGCACTTTTTCTACTGGATTATGTTTTAATTCAGACTTTCTGTTTCAGTTCAGCTTCTCTATGTGTTTATTTGGAGAATCTGAGTCCTTTGCATTGATTACTGCTGGTTAGGGCCTTGCTCTTGTCATCTTGTCAATTGTTTCTTGCTGTTCTGCAGCTTATTTTTTCTCCCTCCCTTTCTTTCTTCCTTTGTGACTTGATGATTCTCTGTAGTGGAATGCCTTGGTTCCTGTGTCTTTCTCTTTTCTGTATCCATGGTAGAATTTTACTTCTGATTACCATGAACCTGCAGTGATTTTGGACCCTAAGAAAATATAATCTGCCACTGTTTTATTCTTTCCCTGTATATTTGTCGTGAAGTGATGGGACCAGATGCCTAGTCTTTTGAATGCTGAGTTTCAAGGCAGCTTTTTCACTCTCCTCTTTCATCTTCATCAGGAGACTCTTTAGTTCCTCTTCACTTTCTGCTATTAGGGTGTGTAGTCTGCCTAGCTAAGGTTGTTCATGTTTCTCCTGGCAAACTTGATTCCAGCTTGAAAGAAAAGCTATGACAAATCTGGACAGTGTATTAAAAAGCAGAGACATCACTTTGCTGACAAAGGTCCATATAGTCAAAGCTATGGTTTCTCCAGGAGTCATGTACGGATGTGCGAGCTGGACCATAAAGAAAGCTGAGCGGCAATGAATTGACGCTTTGAACGTAGTGCTGGAAAAGACTCTGAAGGTCTCTTGGACTGTAAGGAGACCAAGCCGTCAATCCTAAAGGCAATCAACTGCAAATTGATTGGAAGGACTGATGTTGAAGTGTTAGTACTTAGGCCATGTAATGCAAGAGCCGACTCATTGGAAAAGACCCTGATGCTGGGAAAGATTGAGGGCAGGTGGAGAAGGGACGACAGAGGATGAGATGGTTGGATGATATCACCCAATCAGTGGACATGAGTGTGAGGATACTCTGGGTGATAGTGAAGGACGGAGAATCCTGGCATGCTGCCGTCCAAGGGGTTGCAAACAGTCAGACATGACTTAGCAACAGAACAACAATGGCATCTATAAAACTTAGATGAGGCATCTTACAGTTATACTAAGCTATGCCTTTTGCATGTTATTATAGTATTATTGGTGTGTGATTGTGAACTCTGAGATTTAAATATATTTGACCATTTGAAAACTGGTGTTTTTACAAACCATTTGAAAACCTGGTGCTCACATTGTCTCTAGTTTGTTTTCTGGGTGTCTTTTCAAGTTTCTGCCTCACTCTAATGGCATGACTGAGTAGTCTTTCTTTGCTATCTTCCTGCTTCCTCGGATCACGAGATGTTTCAGGTTCACATTCTTCATTTCCAGACCCATCTCTCTAGGAAACCCAGGCCCGGTTCAGGTATGAGGAAGGTGTTTCACCAGAGCAGTCTCAGTGCTGGCGTGCTCACAGCGACGGGCGTGGGCATTTCCTAAATCTCTCAGTGGAACAGAACACCACGTTGTGAGATAGTACACGTCCCGATTTCAGCTGCCCTTTGTGATTCACGTGCAGCACAAGAGCCACACACAGCCAGCGCTCCCACAGCTGGGGCCACGGGCCCAGCAGCCCAGGGCTGGGGGGGTGAGGGTGGAGCCGGGCGGAGGGGCAGCTGGAGAGAGAGGGCAGGTGCCCAGGCTGGGGCCTCCTGGGCCCGAGGGTCTGCCTCCCTGTCCGGGGAGAGGGTGAGCTGGACAGACGGTCCATCCTGGGTCTTGTGCCACGTCCGCAGGGGTCTCTCTGCCTCACGTGACCTGAGTCCTCTCTGTTCACACAGTCCTTTCTGCACCTTGCTGTCAGCCTCGTTTGTGGAATCTTGTTCTCGGGGAAGGTGCCCCACAGCATGTGACACTCGTTTGATGACCACGGGCGTGGAGGTGCAGAGAAGGTGGAGACTCGCTCAGAGCTTGGTCTTGGGAAGCAATGCTGAGCTCGGGCCTGGATCAATCCTGTGTGATGTCACCTTTGAAACCACTTCTCCGGGTTTGGAGGGTCCCGGCCCTTCACCTTCCTTATGTGCAGGGGGCTCCCGTCCATCGGCTATTCTGGCCTTCGGTATCTCGTCTATGCAGGACTCTATGGAGATCCTCAGGATTGGTGAAACCATGGAGTAAGGTGCTTATCCCAGGATTTTCCTCACGCTCCATCTAGGAAGGTCCTCCTGTGATAACAAGGAGATTGGTTCTGGTCTTCTAAGACCTCTCTCCTCAACCCATCACCTGGTTGGTAGGGTTGACAGGTAAAATTCAGGATAGGTGGAGTCGGGATTTCTCACAGGTGCTTCTGAAGAAAGAGGATGTCCCAGCTGTCCCATGGGTGTGAACCCTTCTGAGCTCAGAGGGGACAGACGCCATGCTGTTCCTCCTGCGGCCACACGATGGCGCTGCAGGACCTCCCAGGAGCGGCCCTCAGGCCCTCAGGCAGCTCAGCCCAGGTGGAGGCAGGGCGTCCCCCTGAAGTTACAGAGAGAAAGGCTTGTATCCAGGTGCAGAGTGTGTGTTACGGGGGCCAGAGAAGTCCCAGTAACTCCCTCTGGGTGGGCTCCCTCCCCAGGTACGAGAGGACTTATTTCTTCACTTGGGGGTCCTGAGAGTGAGCCTTCATCCCCCTTGCTGTTCTGATCACCTCTGGGGTCACTGAGCCCTGCAGAGTGGTCTCAGGCCTGAGCCGGTGAGGAGGGGCTCCTGGAACCTCCCCGCTCAGCGGTCAGCACAGCAGGGCCTCGCCCCTCCCGAGGCCCCCCCACGATGAGCTGCCCCAGGAGGAGGGTCTCCTGTGATGAGAGATGCTCCTGTGTCTTCAGGTGGTGCGTGTCAGTTCATCCTCACCCTCTGATGCTGAGACTCAGGAGTGCTTCCGTGCCCTTTCGTGCTCCGCATTGGGGACCAGACTGGTAGCTCCGTACTTAAGGACTTCTGGTGCATATGCCTCTCTTTGAAATCCTGCTGGGCTTTCCTCAGATAAGTCCACATATCTTCACGTGAATACATAACTTTGCATCGAATTCAAATACTCCATATCAGACCTGATGTCCATCCATGGACTGCCGGCTCCATGTTAAGAATTTCCTACAAGCGAGTCTGCAGGGAAGAGGGAGAGAGCGGCGTTGCCCCTTCTCGTCGCTGTGGGATCCTGGGGACTCAGGTGGTGGATCATGTGAGGTTTCCCTCCTCTGCCACCTGAAGCCGGAATCGACTGGGAGCCGGGGCAGGGGCTGCAGAGCTGATCAGGGCGAGTTTCAGGCTGTAGAGACGGTAACTCAGGAGATCACTCATCACAGAGGTTCTCTTGCAGGGAACAGAAGGTGCAGAGGAGCAAGGGTCAGCACCAGCCTGAGCCCCCAGGCTGGTTGTCTACTAAACTACTGGGCGTTGTCTACACCTGCGCTGATGCAAGGCGGTGTTGGATGGATAGATGCTGTTCCCCCCAAACCACACAGCCAATTTTACAGACTCCTAGAGACTCTGCGAGGAAATGAACAAACAGTTCTGCCAAATGTGGAAGCAGAAACGTTCAGGGATCAGGACGAGGGGCAGTCACCCTCCAGGTGTGGGCCTGGGCCCTGAGAGGCAGGGCTGGGTCAGGACAGGAGGCAGAGACGGGGGGACCTGGCACCTGAGCCTCTGAAATCAGGGGCAGTGATGGTGGCGGGTGGTACTCGGGGCCTTTCTTATTGTTGGGAGGTGCTGTGAGTGTCCTTCAGATGTGCCTCACCGGAGCTCACATCACATCCTGGAGATGGGCGTAGCTCGAAGCCCCTTTCTGTGTGATGGGACCATGGCCCATCTAGGCAGTCACTCAGAGCCTGGACCCCATAGGAGGAAGCTGGCCAGGCCTGGGTCCTGGGGAGGAAGGTGGGGGCACCTGTGGTGTCCACAACTTAGACACAGCTAAGCTGGGGGTATGGTCTCATGCTGGCAAACTAGGTACCAGAGGAAGAAGAACTGGTTTTCTACCAAGAAACATGCCTGAATTTTCAGAAGTATGGTATTCCACAAGTAAGAGGACTGAAATAAAAGCAGCTGTGGGAAAACATTTTTGTCAATTTCAAATAAAAACATCAAAGCCACTCTGTATTTTTCAGGATGTACACATATGCCTGTGTTCTTGAAGTATGTCCGTGTGGATTCTTTCTTTGGAGAAGGGAGGATCAGGAGGGGTGACAGGTTGGGAGAACCTAAAACTCGCAAAGATGAGACAGTTTTCAAAGGACATTTGTGACACCAGCTTTGATGGTCATATCCTGGCCCCTTTAGAAGATACCGGGAGAATCAGCGAAGGGGATGAAGAGGAGGTTGTGCAGTTCACAGTGTTACACTCCAGGCCTCTGTTGCTGGTCCCGGCTCTGATCATCATTTGTAATCACTCAGGATTAATCCCCACGTTATGGGTTCCCATCAGGGCCTCTCCCATCAGTGGCTCTTCTCTGATGTGAGTCCGTCCCCAGGGTTGGGTCCTCTCAGGCTCTTGTCGAGGAGCCGGGGGTCCTGCAGTGCTGGCCCCCTGTCCCGTAGGGATGCCTTCCTATTTTGTTTTGCTTGAATGATGCTGTGGCCTCTTGTATTGTTTCCGGTCAGACTTGTTTTCACCAGTTTCCTGAAGCTATTTCTCCTGCATGTCTGGCTTTAGGATGTTTCTGAGGGACAGGTCTGGAGTCGACCAGTTAGCCACACCCTCCCCACCCCATGGAATGGGGACTAGGGAATTGCTATTTTCGCCACATATTTTAAAACCTTTGGAATTCTAGAATGTAACCAACCATATGTCTTCGTCTTGAGCATTCTGTATCCATTTTCCCATGGGAAAGTTGTTATCTTCTTTGGAGGTAAACTAGCAGAATTTCCTCCAGGTCACGGAGAAATTCATATATCTTAAAAAGTACATTTCGGGCCCACTTACTGCACCTCTACCACTTGTACTGAGGCGGGGTGGGCGCTGCTCCACATGTGTTTACCTCTCTTTCGTGGTGGCTAGAAACGGAGCTCTGTGGGTCTCTGCAGTCTTCTTTGTAGGTACTGCTGTTCCATTTCTCGCCATCTGTGTCCTGCTTGGGGCTCTTCTGTTTCATTGATTTTGTCTGTAATGATCTCCAGTGGTCATCATTTGTCCACTGGCCTCTATGACTTCCTTTTAAAGCTTATTTTACAGTTTTATCTTTTTCATCTCTGAGTCCTATTCAAATGATCCTCAGTTCAGTTCAGTCTCCCAGTCGCGTCTGACTCTTTGCGACCCCATGGACTGTAGCACACCAGGCCTCCCTGTCCATCACCAACTCCCAGAGCCTACTCAACTCATGTCCATTGTGTTGGTGATGGCAGCCAACCATCTCATCCTTTGTCATCCCCTTCTCCTCCTGCCTTCGATCTTTCCCAGCATCAGGGTCTTTTCCCATGAGTCAGTTCTTCACATCAGGTGGCCAAAGTATTGGAGCTCCAGCTTCAGCATCAGTTCTTCCAATGAATATTCAGGACTGATTTCCTTTAGGATTGACTGGTTGGATCTCCTTGCAGTCCAAGGGACTCTCAAGAGTCTTCGCCAACACCACAGTTCAAAAGCATCAATTCTTCGGCTTTCAGCTTTCTTTATATTCCAACTCTCACATTCACACATGACTACTGGAAAAACCATAGCTTTGACTAGATGGCCTTTGTTGGCAAAGTAATGTCTCTGCTTTTTAACATGCTGTCTTGGTTGGTCATAGCTTTTCTTCCAAGGAGCAAGCGTCTTTTAATTTCATGGCTGCAGTCACCATCGGCAGTGATTTGGGAGCCCAAAAAACAAAGTCTCTCACTGTTTCAATTGTTTCCCCATCTATTTGCCATGAAGTGATGGGACCAGATGCCATGATCTTAGTTTTCTAAATGCTGAGTTTTAAGCCAACTTTTTCACTCTCCTCTTTCACTTTCATCAAGAGGCTCTTTAGTCCTTCACTGTCTGCCATAAGGGTGGTGTCATCTGCATATCTGAGGTTATTGATATTTCTCCCAGCAATCTTGATTCCAGCTTGTGCTTCATCCAGCCCAGGATTTCACATGACATACTCTGCATATATGTTAAATAAGCAGGGTGACAATATACAGCCTTGATCAATGATCCTGCCATATTTTAATTTGCTGTGTTTTCTCAACTGTCTTTACGAAATTCAGGTTTGTTTTCTGGATTGTGTTTTAGTTACGTATGTCTTCTCCTTCCCGCCCTCCCTCTCCTCTTTCCTTTCCTTGCATAGTCGTCAGGACGTCTTTTTGCCTTTCTCAGCTTTGGGCTGTCCTGTCTACACCCTCTGCTTAAGTTGAAAAATATGGGAAGTTTCACAGAGATTGGAAAAATAAATGGTAACAACAGAAGTTGTGTATGTAACAGCCAAGAGTTGTGAGCAAGCTGATGTCTTGGAGAGGCCATGGGGCAGAATTAACCAGTGCTCATGGGCACATCAAGATGGGATAAGGGTCTAAAATCTCCTTTTTAATTAAGCTTCTTTAATGACATGGGTTAAAAGTCAGGGCACAAGAACTGTGTTTACATGGAGACCATCATGAGAAGGAAATGCAGCTGTAGAGATGAAGAAATGTTCTTGTTTTGCCTTTGTTCAGTCGCTCAGTCATATCCGACTCTTTGCCACCGGTGAATCGCAGCACGGCCAGGCCTCCCTGTCCATCACCAAGTCCCAGAGCTTACTCAAACTCATGTCCACTGAATCAGTGATGCCATCCAACCAACTCATCCTCTGTCGTCCCCTTCTCCTGCCTTCAATCTTTCCCAGCATCAGGTTCTTTTCTTTTCAAATGAGTCAGTTCTTCACATGAGGTGGCCCAAGTATTGGAGCTTCAGCTTCAGTCCTTCCAATGAATATTCAGGGTTGTTGGGGACATAGCTGGGGAGAAATTGATCAAAATGTTACCAGAGACCCTCAGGACCACCCTGACCTCTCAGACCCTGAGAGCTACCCCTTCTCAGGACGCCCCAGGGTCTCTGGGTGTCAAGACCTCATCTGGGTCCACGGTCACTTAGACGTGAGGACCTGGCGAAAGCAGGACTGGAACGGAATTGCCGCCTCTCCACGTGGCAGAAACAGGGCCGGTTTGCTGAATGCCAGGGGCCAAACCAAACCCAGTGCTGTTAACACAGTAGCGCATGCCAGAAGTAACGACGCTTGTCAGGAACGGAAGCTCAGACACCGGAAGTAATGACGCCTGTCAGGAACGGAAGCTCAGACACCGGAAGTAACGACGCCTGTGAAGAACGGAGGCTCAGACGCCGGAAGTAACGACGCCTGTCAAGAATGGAAGCTCAGACGCCGGAAGTAACGACGCCTGTCAAGAATGGAGGCTCAGACGGGGAAGAACCCGCCTGCAATGCAGGAGACTTGGGTTCGATCCCTGGGTCGGGAAGATCCCCTGGAGAAGGGAACAGCTACCCACTCCAGTATTACTGCCTGAAGAATCCCATGGACAGAGGAGCCTGGTGGGCTACAGCGCATGGGGTCGCAAAGAGCCGGACATGACTGAGCACCTAACCTCAAGAATGTGAGTGTGTTTAATACTGATACATTTATGAAAATACTACGCTTCATGGGTAGAAGGGGAAAAACCCATCAACTACCTCCACTCTCCTGGAAAGGTATTGATCACAGTTGCCAATACCTGATAAGTAACAATGAGACAGAAATGGGATAATTCCTTCACATGATGTAAACACATGTGCACGTGCGATCATGTGTTTGTGTGAACAAGCACATCCGTGTCTGGAATCTACTGTCTGTCAGCGTCCTCCCTGGGATGGAGGGAGGCCGTTCTGGATGAGCCCAGCTTCTGCCATGGACGCCGTGTCTCTGTGGTCAGAGCCTGGGGACCGGGTAGGGCTGAGCTGGGGGTGGGGGTGTCCGGTCCAAGCCGGTGAGTTCTGCCGGACCCGGGGCTCCTCCTGCCCCTTGGAGCCCCGGCCTCTGCTCACGAGCCCCCTCAGGCCTCAAGGGGGCGGCTTCTGGAATCAAACAGATCCACAGCTGCCCCTTCCCAAGTCTCCTTCTTGGACCAAGAGACATCAGTTAGTCCTGGGAAGCAAGAAGGAATGTAAACAGCTGTCTCATAGGTCGTGTCTGTCTCTGCCTTGTGAAAGCAGGACTTTCTGTTCCCTCGATCTGAAAAGCGCGACATGCAGATTCCCTGGGAATGCATGGGAATGTGAGCTGGCATCTGGGGGCAGAGAGCTCTTTGTGGCTGGCAAGGGGCAATGTTAGATGCTTCCTGTCTTCCGCCCACGGGTGCCCAGCAGCACTGCACATGTTAAGTCATGTCTCTGCACCCTAACTGCCAATGTCTCCAGATTCTGCCAAGTGTCTTGGGGGACAAAACTACCCCCAGTTGAGAACCACAGCCTAACAGAACTTTCAGCAAACCGTGACTAGAAGTAAACATTCCTGTCTGATTTTTTAAATCTATAAAACTTACAGCAACTTTCTTGTTTTGGAGCAAGTGTGTGGGCTTCAGTAGTCATGGTGTACTGGCTTGGTGGCCCTTGGCATGCAGGATCTTCCTGGACTAGGGATTGAACCTGTGTCCCCTGCATTGGCAGGTGGATTCTTAGCCATTGGATCATCAAGGAAGTTCATGAATAAGATATTTTTAAATGTATGAGGTCAAAGAAATCTATTATAATCATTAAGTTAATATAGCAAGATAGATGGATACAAGATCAATATAAAAAGCAATCATGTTTTGCTACTGGATGACGCACAAGCTGGGATCAAGATAGCCAGGAGAAATATCAATAACCTCAGATATGCAGATGACACCACACTTAGGGCAGAAAGCGAAGAAGAATGAAAGAGCCTCTTGATGAAAGTGAAAGAGGAGAGTGAAAAAGTTGGTTTAAAGCTCAATATTCAGAAAACTAAGATCATGGCATCTGGACCCATCACTTCATGGCAAATAGATGGGTAAACAGTGAAAGCAGTGACAGACTTTATTTTTTTGGGCCCCAAAATCACTGCAGATGGTGACTGCAGCCATGAAATTAAAAGACTCTTGCTCCTTGGAAGAAAAGCTATGACCAACCTACACAGTTTATTAAAAAGCAGAGACATTACTTTTCCAACAAAGCTTTGTCTAGTCAAAGCTATGGTTTTTCCAGTAGTTATGTATGGATGTGAGAGTTGAACTGTAAAGAATGCTGAGTGCCAAAGAATTGATGCTTTTGAACTGTGGTGTTGGGGAAGACTCTTGAGAGTCCCTTGGACTGACTGCAAGGAAATCCAACCAGCCCATCTTGAAATCAGTCCTGAATATTGATTGGAAGGACTGATGCTGAAGCTGAAACTCCAATACTTTGGCCACCTGATGTGAAGAACTGACTCATTGGAAAAGACCGTGATGCTGGGAAAGATTGAGGGCAGGAGGAGAAGGGTACTACAGAGGATGAGGTGGTTGGATGGCATCACCGACTCAATGGACATGAGTTTGAGTAAACTCCAGGAGTTGGTGATGGACAGGGAGGCCTGGCATGTTGCAGTCCATGGGGTCGCAAAAGAGTTGGACACAACTGAGCCACTGAATTGAACTGAACAAGTTACAATAAAAAAACCTAGAAATGAAAGTTAAAATGTATCATTTTGTTGTTGTTGTTTGGTCGCTAAGTCCTGTCTGACTCTGGGACCCCGGGGACTGCAGCATGCCAGACTTCACTATCTCTTGGAGTTTGTGCAAATTCATGTTCTCTGAGTTAATGATGCTATCTAATCATCCCATTAACATTAAAATGTATCATTAACAAGGGAATTTAAGAAAATAATGATCTAGGTGTGAAATGAAAGAAAGAATGAGAATTGTGACATATTTTTGAGGGAAGTTGATAAAGCCAAATATTATGTGTATGGATTTGCAAAGCCAATATTACAAAGATGACGATTCTTCTAAGACTTATATATAGAATCAACGTCCTCTATATCAAGACCCCAGAAGGTACACTTTGTTTACAGTGATAAGCTGCTTCTAAAATCTATATGGAGATTCAAAGGACCCCTGAGGAGCTAAGGTGCTCTTGAGGAACAAAGTTGGAGGATTCACTTCCCTGACATCAAGAGTCAGAAGGAAGGTAGAGTGTTTAAGAGAAAGGAGTAGGAAGCGCTGTGAGGTGACTGATGGAGCCGCACAAACCACCCGCGGCCTGTCTGTCCTCTTAGCCTTACTCCATGTCCACGCTGTCCTATTTGCTGGACCCTAACCCGCTCTTTGGCTACTGAGCCATTGAAAAGTAACCCAAGAGCCTGAAGAACTGAATTTTAAATTTTATTTATAGTTAGTTTTGCTTCCCAGGTGGCGCTAGTGGTAAAGAACTCACCTGCCAATGCAGGAGACATAAGAGATGTGGGTTCGATCCCTGGGTCGGAAAGCTCCCCTGGAGAAGGGAATGGCACCCCATTCCAGTATTCTTGTCTGGAGAGTCCCATGGAGGAGGATCCTGGAGGGCTATAGTCCATGGAATTGAAGAGAGTCGGACACGACTGAAGCTGCTTAGCACGCATAGTACGTAGTTAATTTTAAGTAGCCAGATGTGACTCACGGCTACTGCATTGCACAGCATACTTGTGAAGGGTCCCCTCATCTTATACAAGAGCCTCGTTTATAACCAACGTGAATCTTCAGCCTAGCTCGGAAAGGGTCATTCTTTGATTTTTGGATGAATGGTTTGTGATAAACAGACTGTCCATGTTGGAAAAAAAGAGTTTACCCCTTACCCCACGCCATACATGAAAGTCAGTTTCAGAAACATTGCATTTCTAAATGCGAAAGGTTAAAAATGATAATGCTGTTATAGGAACCTCGGGGCTTCCCTGGCACTTCAGCAGTAAAGAAAGCAGGAGGCACAGGAGGCCTGGGTTCGATCCCTGGGTCAGAAAGAGCCCCTGGAGGAGGAAACGGCAGCCCACTCCAGTGTTCTGAGCACAGACAGGAAACCTAGGAGGACAACTTTACAATGACCTGTGTTGTCTTGAAGGGTGAAGTATGATGGTTCAGTATATCTAAGATTAAAGAAATACGTCATTAAGAAGAACTATTAAGAAAATGAAAGGCAACCAGAAGGCCTGCAGTAGATGTTGGAAGGGCATATATCTGACAAAGAACTATGATCAGGATGCTATGAATAACTTAAATTAAGTTATTAAAGTTCTATGAATAATTTTAAAAGGACATATAATCCCACGGAAAAATGTGCAAAATATTTGAACAGACCTCGTGGCTGTGGCCAGGCTGTGAGGTCAGCTGGGACTTTCACACACTGTTGAAGGGGCAAAACTTGGCTCAGTTACTTTCAAAAACGGTTTCCCAGCAAATCCCCCCTGATTATTATATACCCCAACAGACGTGAATGGTGATGTTAACCAAAAAGACAGATGCAAAATCTTTGAAAGGCACTTTATCCCAAAGAACCCAGAACTGGAAACATTTCAAGTGTCCATAAACTGCATAGCAGATAAGCAAATTGTGTATCTGTCCAGCGGGACATTTGGTGACAGGGAGAAGATGAATGGTCACATATGACAGCGCATACCTAAGCGCTGAGTGCGTCAGCCTCAGAGCACTTGTTGACGAGTCCATCTGTACTTACAGTCGTGCCAAGAAAGGAGCCCCTCACCTCTCATGATACGGCCCAGATGGTGGTTAGGGCTGAAGGCTTTCTATGGGAGGAGGCATGTGGGGGTCTTCTAATCACACTGGTCATTTCAGCAGGAAGATCAGAATTATAAGAGAGAAGAAAATGGCGCTGATGAACTTATTTGCAGGGCAGGAGTGGAGACACCGATGTAGAGAATGGACTTGTGGACACATCAGGGGAAGGGAGGGTGGGATGAACTGAGCGAGCAGCATGGACTCATACGCACAACCGCGTGTAAAATATATAGCTGGTGGGGGCCGCCGTATAACAGGGGGCTCAGCCTGCTGCTCCGTGATGACCCGGGGCGGGGGCGGGAGGCTCAAGGAAGAGGGGATGCATGTCTACATGTAGCTGATTCCCTTTGTTGTCTGGCAGAAACAAATGAGTATTGTAAAGCAACTATCTTCCAATTAAAAATAAATTACACTGGGCTTCCCTGGTGGCTTAGATGGTAAAGAGTCCACCTGCAATGCAGGAGACCACAATTCGATGGCTGGTTCAGAGATCCCCTGGAGAAGGGAATGGCTACCCACTTCGGTATTCTTGCCTGAAGAATTTCATGGACAAAGGAGCCTGGTGGGCTACAGTCCATGGGGTCTTGGACACGATGGAATGACTAACACTTTCTTCACTCTCAAAGCAATTATCCTCCAATTAAAAATAAATTTAAAAAATAAACAAAAAAGTTTAAATGCTAGAAATAGGAAACACTGTAGTGGTTTAGTCACTCGGTCGGGTCTGATTTTGCAACTCCATGGACGGCAGCACGCCAGGCTTCCCTGCCCTTCACCATCTCCAACTCTTTGTGACCCCATGGAGTGTAGCCCTACCAGGCTTCTCCATCCATGGGATTTTCCAGGCAAGAGTACTGGAGTGGGTGCCAATTCACGTATGACCTAAATCAAATCCCTTACGATTATACGGTGGAAGTGAGAAACTGATTCAAGGGATTAGATCAGATAGACAGAGTGCCTGAAAAACTATGGATGGAAGTTCGTGATATTGTACAGGAGGCAATGACCATCCCCAAGAAAAAGAAATGTAAAAAGGCAAAATGGTTGTCTGAGAAGGCCTCATAAAAAGCTGAGAAAAGAAGGGAAGTGAAAGGCAAAGGAGAAAAGTAAAGAAAACACAGTAACAGAACTAAAAATGCCTCCTAAAAAGGTCATCAGGAGTCTCCATACAGCCAAGGAAAGAATCTGAACTAAAGATAGGGCTGGCGAACCACACAGACTGAAAGGCAAAGAGAAAACAGTGAAAAACTATTAACAGAGAATCCAAAGGCTGTGTGAAAAGGAAAAGTGTCAGAAATGGGGGAAAATGGAGGCAAAATGCGTTTTCCTTAGTTTTCATTGCTCTCTAGATCACAGAGTGTTGAGAGGAGTAAGGGTCCTGAGGGGTTGAATGCTTGCAGCCCTCGTGGATGAGGGATCCTGATCACCGTGGCAACATTTGCTGTGAATGCGTGCATTAGAAGTGTTTTTTTTTTTTTTTATTTACTCTTTTTAGAAATTTATTCACTTTTAATTGGAGGATAATTGCTTTCCAATGTGTTGGCTTCTGCCATACATCGGCATGAGTCAGCCAGAGGTACACACATGTCCCCTCCTTGAGCCTCCCTCCTACCTCCCACCCCATCCCATCTCTCCAGGTTGTCACCAGGCTGAGCATCAGCCTGACAACCCTGTGTTAAAGCAACCTCCTATTAGCGATCTGGTTCACGCACGGTAGTTCCTGCGAGACCCATCCCACCCTCTCCTGCCCCTTCTGTGTCCACAGGGCTCTCCTCTGTGTCTGAGTCTCTATTCCTGCCCGGAAAACAGCTTCATTAGTACCATTTTCATAGTTTCCATATATACGTGTTAATATGCAATGCTTGTCTATCTCTTTCTGACTTGGGAAGTGTGCTTTTTCAAAGATGTCCATTTATCTTTGGCGGTGCTGGGTCCCTGCTGCTGAGCGGGGCCACGTCCAGCTGTGTTGCCCAGACTTCTCACCGTGGCGGCTTCTCTCGCCACGTGGCGCAGGCTCTGGGGCGTGAGGACATCGGCAGCTGGGGCACGTGAGCTCAGCAGTCGCAGCTCCCGGGCTCTAGAGAGCGGGCTCAATAGTTGTGGCAGACGAGCTCGTCTGCTGTGGGGTCCTCCCAGATCAGGGATCGAACCTGGGTCTCCTGGTCACTGGCAGGAGGCTTCTTCACCACTGAGCTGCCAGGGAGGCCCGGGAGTGAGCTTTCTTATGTGAAGCTGTGAGTGTTCACTCCTCCTCCCAGGGTCCTTCTGTTGCCCAGTCCAAGACTGTACGGCTGGCTCCACAGCAGGCCAGGGAGTCCAGAGGGGGGTCTCGGGGAAGGAACAGTGCCTTTATCCAGAAGCTGGCAAGCCCAGAAGATGGTGGACTAATGCCCTAAAAAACCACATTCTTTGGGGGTGGGATGCGGCTTCTTTTGCGCTAACAGAAAGGGCGAGCAGGGGATTGGAGATGAAAGGGTGCAGGCGGGCTGCAGACTTCATGGAGCCACCTGGCCTTCAAGGGAGCAGAACATTTGTTTGTCCTGCTGCTTGCTCACGTAGGCTGGATCGCAAGGCTCCTGCAAAGCTTCAAGTTGTTAGCAGTTATTTTTACTTTGCCTCTCTTATCTCTGCTTATTTGCAAGGTTCCTAGGCTGAAAGCAAACTTATCTACAGCAAGTAACTGCCATAAGTAACCCGGGGCCGTGGGATGGGAACTTCATTCAGGGGATTAACGGGCTATTTGGGAACAAACAACATGTCTCTGCCGTTTAACTCCTGACGTGCGGGAGTGACTGTGCTGGACCCCAGGGGCTGAGGAGTCAGCGGGGCAGCTTCAGTGTCTCATTTCTGTCCTTCTCTGCTTCCAGTCCTCTCAAAAGTTTGCATTTCACAGAACCCATGGGCAGTTTTAAATATTACAAATCTACTCATCATGTCAAAATGATGTTTTGTAAACCCTTAGAGTTTGAGTAGGCTCCAGGAGTTGGTGATGGATGGGGAGGCCTGGTATGCTGCAGTCCATGGGGTCGCAAAGAGTCGGACATGACTGGGCAACTGAACCGAACTGAGAGCTCATGTTAATATTAGTTCTCAGTCGTGTCTGACTCTGTGCGACCCTATGGATTGTAGCCCGCCAGGCTCCTCTCTGTCCATGGGATTCTCCAGGCAAGAATACCGGAGTGGGTAGCCATTCCCTTCTCCAGGGATCTCTGTGACCCAGGGATCAAATCGGGGTCTCCTGGGTTGCAAGAGGACCCCTTACCGCCTGAGCCTCCAGGGAAGCCCCCTTAGGGCTGACATGAAAATGGTAAAACCTAGCTGATATGAACCCAGGAAAGTGGACTCTAGCCATGGTACCAGGCAGTGGGTGTTTGTCCTTGCTCACAAAGACTACTGATTTCGAAGCAATATTTCCTTATTGGCTCACGGAAGCCTGAAAGAGTGGAGTGTGTCTGTGGTGTGTACGTCTGAAGAGTGAAAATTCAGTAAAGTGTGTTCCTGGTAACATCGCCCTCGTGCAAGAGAATCGCCATTTCATGTAATTTTCTTTAAGGCAGGGAATGGGTTTCAAGCTGTGTTTCCCTTAATGCTTTTCTTCCCACCCGTTTCCCACCGTGAGACCAGAGCAGGGATTCGGAAAGGCAGCCAGCCCGTCCTCTTCTGAGCCCCCGCCCCCAGCGGCCCCCACAGTGGCCAGGGTCTGTGGCGAAGCTGTAAAGCCCCATGGAATGTTCCCAGCAGGCGGATTTCAGCGGCCATCAGTGCTGGCCTGCAAAGGCCCAAATACCTTTCGATAAACTGACGTTGGGAACTTGGTATCTTCAAACATTTCTGTCTTTGGTGAAAATATTTCAAATCCAAGCTCATCTTAAGAGCTAATCTCTCCCACAGCTGCTGCTATGAGATAAGGCCGGCTGTGCAGAGAGGCGCTGTCTGCAGCCTGCAGCGAGGCTCAGCCTGGGAACGCCGCGGGGGCGGCAGGCGGGCCTGGCTGGCCGGCGGGCCTGGGCCTCAGAGGCCTTCGCGTCCGCGCTGGGAAGCCCAGTCCTGCCAGCAGTGGGTGACATCGGGGGAAGTCTAATTTTTGAATTCTTGAGATTCTGGCTACCTTCAAAATGACAAAAACACACGTTAGCTGAGTTTGTAAGCACTGTTTAAGGCAGAAACATGGAGAAAGGGGGTCCGCTCACACTTTATTCGGTAACTCAGAGCTCTGGTGGTGAGCAGGCCCTGAGTCCTGCCTCAACTGTGCCTCTGTGGGCCGGCTGACCGTTCTCTGCAGCCCCCCAGCTCCGCCTCTGCAGGGACCAGCCGCTCGGGCTCCCGCTGTGCCCTCTGGGGGCCGGGACATCCCGGGTGGCGGCTCCTCATGGACCAGGAACCATCTGGAAGGAAGCCCCTTTGGGGGGAAACAGCAGCTGTCTGTGTGTAGAGCTGCAGCCAGAGGGCCTGGGCGGGGGGCAGTGTCCTGCCTACCAGACGCTGCCCATGGTTTATAGCTGTGACTGAACCCATCAGCGCCATGTTCACAGTCCCCAGAAATGCGTGGGGCCCGCCCTGAGCTGCCTCCCTGCCCCCCGGGGTGGGTGGTAACCACATCACACAGGTTGCCTTTCGTCAGCAGTGCCCTGGCCTACCTCCCTGCACCGGCAGACCCGGGCGGGGAAAGGACGGAGGCGCCCCTCTCCTTGGCTGCTCGAGGCAGGTCCGGCCATGAGGGTCCCAGGACCTGGGGCTGAGGTCACTCTGCTGTCGGGTTCCTGGGGACTGTGGGGGGTTGTGACGTCAGAGAGCCGAGAAGAAGGCATTGCCCACAAGGCCTGCCAGGAGGGACAGGTGTCGTTGGCAGTCCATGTGCGGGCTGGAAAAGAATGTCCGGACACAGAGCGTTTCAGAAAGGAGGGAGGCGGTCGAGAGCAGAGAGCAGAGTCCACGTGAGCTCTGCAAGTGCAGAGGGCCACGCTCCCATCAGCCAGGGAGAGCCCACTGCAGGTTAGCAGCCAACTTTTTTAGACTCGAGACGAAGAAAGTTCCTGCTGGAAGGTTGGCATTAGGTGATCGGTTAGGGTGCTATTCGGGGATGGACATTCTTGCCTAACTAGGATCAGGAAGCCTGCTGGTGACGGTCGGGGGGCTTCTGGCAACAATCACAGAGGGACTCAGTCAGTCCCGGAAATGACCTTGGTTCTGGGCTCTGCTGCTGTGGCCGTGGCCTCAAGGCAAGGCCTCGGCCCTGTGGACTTGGGGCAGGATTCCACAACAGGTACAAGACCTCAAGCCAGTCTTTGCAGTGAAACGACCGGCAGAACCTCGGGTGGCGACAGACAACAGGACACGCCACGGGGTGAAGCACTTGTCTGATGAGACCCGCCGGTTTCAAGATGCCGTCTGCTCACACGTCACCCGTTTTCTGAGGATGCATGCAGGTCAGAGTCTGGTTCCCTGATGGCCGACTGCGGCCCAGGCAAAGCGACTCTTTCTGGTTTTGCCAGCAAGAGGGCGTCATTCAGAAGAGTCTCCCAGAGGCGAAAGATCTGGAGTCACTGGGCCCCTGGGTTTGTCCGCGTGGGGTCAGGTGGGGCGTTCAGTGCTGCTTAGTAACTGAATGTGGAAGATTTGGATGAGCGTTCCCGGAAGCCTCTCAGCTTCCCCAGACCAGGGACACGAGGTGGACCCCGACAGCCTTGCCCCACTACACCCACCCGGGGCCCTGGCCACGCCCAGCTCCAGTCAGCCGTGGGCACGTCTCTATTTCCTGGGATGCGGGCACACACCTCGCGGTTCCCTGAGCTACAGCCACCGGTGGGTGGTCTTCTCTCGCTGTGAGGTTTAGTGTAAGGAGCTGGTTCACGCAGCTGGGGACGCATCTGAGCTCTGTGGGCAGGGCGGCAGGCCGGCTCCCTGTGTTGCCATCTTGAGGTTGAAACCTTTCTTTTCTGGGAAACCTCAGTCTTGGCACGTCAGGCCTTCGACTGACTGCGTGAGGCCCCCCTCAGAGGGCGGGTGGTCTGCTTTCCTCCAGGTCTCCCGGTTTAACTGCTAATCTCATCGGAAAGCACCTTCAGGGCAACATCTGGACTGGTGTTTGACCAAGGCCGGGCCGCAGGGACACGCAGAGCGAGCCGTCACACTGGGGAGATGAGAGCCTCCTGAAATTGCCTGCTGTCTTCTCCTGAGCCCTGGAGAGCTGCCGTCAGGGCGCCAGGACGTCCACATCCTGCGAAGTCGTCTGTGACATCACCGGGGCCTGGTGGTGGCTAGAACCTCTCAGCGTAACTGCCTCCGTGGTTTCAAAAGTGGGGAGCGTTCAGAAGACATGGAGCAGATCTTTGGGGTCACCTCCCACCCCGCCACTCTGGACAGATGTGCCAAGTTCATGTTCATCCATGGCGTACGCTCTGGGGGAGGCCGATGCCAGGATAGGCACCCCTGGCCGCTTTTCCAAGAGTGCTTTTAGGAACTTGTAGCTCTTTCCTGGTGAGCTCGGTAAGCTCCTGAATTCAGCTGAGTAATTAAGGAGAAAGTCACCTTCTGCCCGAGTGGGGTGCAAGGCTGGGGGGCATTGTGCTGGGAAATGCCCTTTTCCCACCAGGGAGGGGGCGGGTGGCGTGTGCAGAGATGACCACCAGGTGGCACTGTTGCCCCGGCCTTCCCGGGAGCAAAGCTTCACTGGTCCCGTGTGCCTTCAGCCCAGGGCTCCAGAGGAGGCCGCAGCTTTCCCGCGGGCTCAACCCTGGTGTTCCGTGTGCAGAACGGGCAGTCCCATGTTGGGACCCACCAGCCCAGCCTCCCTGCCCTCCTGGCCTGATTCTGTCCTCCCCAGACCCCGCTGCTGTGAGCCCCAGCAGGGCTCGTGGGCCCTGTTCCCAACCCCAGCCTCCCCCGGGGTCCAGTGGGGCCTGGGGCAGGAGGGGTGCCCCCTCCAGTCGGCCCCTACCTTTCCCTCCTCTCCGCCTCTTTCTCCTTCACGGTTGGAAGTGAGACACTGCCCGGGGCCGGGACACCTGGGCAAGGAGCCTGGAGGGGTCCCGGAGCCTCTGCTGGGAGGATCTCCATGACTGACCCCCATTTGTGCACCAAACGAGCCGCTTGTGGAAGGTGCTGTGTGTCCCCACCTAAGCCTCTCTCCAGCGTGGGGGCTGCAGGATCTGGGGGCTAAGCCCTTGCAGGGGTGGCCTGAGCTGATGAAGGACAGATGAAGGGCGGGGAGGCGGCCCCAGGGACACTCCTGAGGGGCTCCTGCAGGCTCGTGGGCAGGGGCTGCTCCCCCGCCCCGAATGTGCTGCCCGTCTCGGGAGTCCCTGCCTCAGAGTCTGACCTGCAGGAAGCCCAGGGTCCTGGGGAGCTTACGGGACGCGCTGGGGGCTGATGTGGTCCCGGGGCCGGGGTCCTCCCCGGCTGGAGCAGGTGCGTCAGATGGGACCAGGCCCCACTGGGGGGTGTCACACGACCACAGGCTTATTTTCCTGTCAAAATACAAGAGAAAGAAAGGATCTTTCTAAATCAAGAAGAGAAGAGTTCCTTGCTCCCTTGGGCCTTCTGGAGCCCGCGTGTGGGACTTCGATTGGCCAGCAACACCTGGGACCCACGTGAGCCCCGGGGCAGGGCTGCTGGACCCCAGGCTAGGCCGCGGGGCCCCCCACCCACCTTGGCCTCCCTCAGGGCTGAGCCTCCCTGGTGTCCTGGTAAATGAGTCACAGGACCACAGGGACCGCTGCCGGGGCCTCCCCTCAGCAGTCAAGCAGGCCCCCGAGTCACGGTGTGCCTTTCTTGATAGCAGTAGGTGTCGGGGACAGCCCCCTCCCTGCACTCCGGAGAAGCTGAACAGACCCAGGATGGGGGGCCTCTCCTGGGAGCCACTGAATTCGCCTCCCACTGCCTGGAAGGCAAGCGCCTCACGGGGCCCGGTGTGGCTGCCGCTCTCCCGGGACGCAGTCAGCAGGGTGCTTCTGTGTGCGGCCGCGTGGGGCCGGCAGGGTCCCTGCAGACCCCACAGAGCCAGGGCGCCACTGCCGGCGGTGTTCGCGGAAAGACTAAGGTTGTCTGTGTGGCTGCAGGCGGACACTGGCCCGTTCTCAGCTCCGTGTGGAAGCCAGAGGCCTCGGTGACCCGGTCAGGAGGGGAGGTGGCCCCAGGAGCGGCCTGTCAGCGTCCTGACCCCACTGAGGTGGTTGTCCTGCTCTGAACCCATGCTGGGACCCTGTGCCGTCAGGACTGGAGGGCCCAGTGCGTCTGGAGGGCGACCTCAGGGCCTCCCGGTCCCCACGGGCGGGCCAGGCCCTGCAGGGTGGTGACCTCTGAGCCCAGCGGGGACTCGGAGCCCCGGGGACCCATCTGTGCCCCCTGTTACCGGGGTCCAGGGACCGTGGGGTCACTGTAGGATGGAGGCGGAAGCAGGCCTTCCCTGCACCGGATTGGGTTGAAATCCTGTTGTTCACCTCTTTCCCACATTTTCCAGCTCTGACGGGCGTGTGACCATGACCGTCCAAAGTCCAATCTCAGCACATCCTGAAGGACTACAGAACAGCTGTCCTGAGAGAAGTCCATGGCCATGGGGGTACGGCGCCTCCTTCAAGGGGACGTGGGCTGGTCCTCACTCAGGAAGCGGGCCTCTGGGGGTCAAGATGCTGAGCAGGGCTGGGGCTGATGGAGGGGAGGGCCCGTCTTCTTCCGCCCGGAGAGATGGGAAGGCTGGGGCTCCTCGCTCTGGAGAGGGAAACAGCTATATCCCTCACACTATGCCCACTGGGGTCCCCCCCGACAAAGGAACACGAGAGATGGCTGGTTGTTGGAAAACCTGATGAAAGAAAGCCTCTCCACATACGCCCACAAAGCATTTGATAAAACCATTCCCTGCAAAGCCCAATGTCAAACAAGGATGCAAAGAAACTGCTTACATGGGGAAAACATCGTGTTTCAAAAGCCAGTGGGGAGCAGGACTTGAAAATATGGACCACGTAGCACTGTGGATCGACCTAGAGTCTGCCGTACAGAGTGAATTCAGAGAAAGAGAAGCAAAGTACCGGCTGTTAACGCGACGTGTGGGATCTGGGGATGGCTCCGGTGAACCTACTTAGGGCAGGAGCGGAGATGCAGACGTGGGGAGCGGGTGTGTGGGCCCCGTGGGGGAGAGCTGAGAAGGTAGCCCTGCCGTTCATCCACCGCTGCGTGGGCGACAGACCGCTGGTGGGCAGCCGCTCGACGGCGCAGGGGCTCAGCTTGCGCTCCGCGGCGACCTCGAGGACTGGGCTGGGGGCGGGGTGGGAGGGAGGCTCCCCGGGGAGGGGGTCCATGTAAAGATACGGCTGACTCCCTTTGTTGTGCAGCAGACACCCAGAAGACACGGCGAAGCCATTGTACGCCACCAAGAAAGAAGGAAACGTGGACTGTGGTTCCCGAACCGCCCGCGTCACCACCGTTGTTTGGGCACTGCTGATGCGGTGATGCTGGGCTGTGGGGACGAAGATCGGAAAAGCCTCAGGAGAGAAACGCCGTCGGAGAGCCGGGCAGGAGGCAGGTGCCCGCAGACCAGCGTCTGCTGTTGACGATCGTGGGCAGTGGGGGGAGAGAGGTTGAGCGCATGCTCTGTTCTGGGGGGGGCCTGGGTCTGAAGGGTCTCTCGCGGTGCGGGGCTTTCTGTGGGAAACCAGGAGAGGCCTGGGCAGAGCTGGTGGGGTTCCCGGCTGTGACAGACACCCTCCGCCTCCTCCCAGAGCTGGGATGATGGATCGGTCTCGTCTGTCATTTTCCACCACGTCGGTACCACTGTTACTGGTTCTTCTGTGTACATGCTGGCCATCAGGCTTCCTTTGCTATGTGAATTTCTCATTTACATTATTTTTCCATATTTCTGCTAGTCTTTTTGTTCTCTTCTGTTTCATTTGAATTGCAAATATCTCCTGGCTCTTCCAGCCCCCTCTGGACCTAAGTCTTGGTGGAAACATGTCAGCACAGAGATTCGTAAACAAGGAGGCCCTCTGCGGCGTTCTGTGTCATGGAAACGGAAAAACAGAGTGCAACAAACAATCTGGAAATAATATGATTTTCCACCAGCAGAGCGATCATTTCCTACGTGGTGATATAGCTCAACTAGGGAATATTACGCAACTGCCGAAAAGAAGGGGTCCATCTACAGCTGTGACCTTAAGATGTTCCTGTTTTAGCAGGAAAAAAAAAAAAGAGCTTTCCATGTCCACATTAGCACAGAAAGCTGAACAATTATCCCTAAAATACACTCATGTTGATAATGCCAGGTTGGAATTAGAGGGAGTTGGGGGGTGTAGTTCTAACTTTTGCTTTATTTGTGACTGTGTTGTTTGCCTAGTAACAAAGATCAGGTTTTTTTTTTAATCTTTAAAGGAATGGACAAATTAAAGAAAACTTGTCAGGGTGCCGAATGACATGCACGTGGTGATCCTTTTGTTTACATAAAAACAAATGTTAAAGGGGTTAGAGACAGAGGTTTTGACTTAATAATTTTTTTGGTCAAGATAAACTTGGTAAAGATAAATTTTGGTAAAGATAAAAGGGTAAAATAAAGAAACAGAAAATAAGGAGAGAAAACACCCAGAAAATTCAGAATACCTGAAACCTGGTGTTTGGTGTCTGACAAGGTTTCGGCACATCAGACCCAGAGCATGAGGCAGCGGGGCCGGGCTGGCGGGGTGGACGCCCCGGGGCAGAGCCTCCTCCACCCAGGAGGTCGGTTGTTTGCACCAAAGAGGCGGCGAGCACGCAGTAAATGCACAAACCCCCAAGGCCAGGCTTCCCCGACTTCAGCAGGGACACCAGGGCCTACAGTGCGGAGTGACTAGCAGTAAGTTCACCAGAAACGGTTTAGACCCACAGGCCAGGAACTGTGAGACTGAATCAGCTAGCGTCACCTAATCGTAAAACATGGGGCAGAGAGGAGACACCGTCTGTCTGTCTGTCCTGAGGGACAAAGGCATGGAGGACGTGTGCTCTGCCGTGGGCACCGGCCTCCCGAGGATTCCAGCCTTTCTTCTGAGGACAGCAGGGGGCCAGGGGGCTTCGAAGGGGTGAGTGAGAGGGGGTGGTTCGTGCCTTCTAGAACGCTCCATCGTCGCTTTGTGATGGCAGGCTGCCAGATGGAGTGCAGGATGGGAGGGATCGGCCAGGTTCCGAGAAGACAGCTTTGGGCTCATCACAAACGGCGGGGCTGAGGTGGTCCAGAGGGTGCCGTCAGCCAGGCTGCTGGGATGTGGGTGAACGTGAAGCGCCTCTCAGGTGGGGAATGACGGCCCCACTGGTGGACGGGGTGAGCGGTGGAGGGGACAGCCAGGCCCCAGCGCGATGGCCAGGTTTCTCCCCACAGGGGCAGCTCTCCCGCAGTGGGGAGGCCAGGGCTCTGGGGCGGCCGTGTGTGGGTGGGCACGTGTCCGCGACCAACCGGGCAGTGTCCAGCAGGTAGTGGGGGCACAAAAGTGTGTGTGGGGCACGGCTCTGGGGGAGGGTCTCATCGAGGGTCTCTTGCATACAGATGTCAAATAAAGAGGGTGGTGGAGACACGGAGAGACGGGGGGACAGGGAGAGATGGGGGGACAGGGAGAGACGGGCTGAAAGACAGAGAGAGATGGGGGGACAGGGAGAGATGGGGGGACAGGGAGAAATGGGAGAGAGAGATGGGGGGACAGGGAGAGATGGGGAGACAGGGAGAGACGGGCTGAAAGACAGAGAGAGATGGGGGACGAGAGATGGGGGGACAGGGAGAAATGGGAGAGAGAGATGGGGGGACAGGGAGAGATGGGAGAGAGAGATGGGGGGACAGGGAGAGATGGGGAGACAGGGAGAGATGGGGGGATAGGGAGAGACGGGCTGAAAGACAGAGAGAGATGGGGGACAGGGAGAGATGGGAGAGAGAGATGGGGAGACAGGGAGAGATGGGAGAGAGAGATGGGGGGACAGAGAGAGAGATGGGGAGACAGGGAGAGACGGGCTGAAAGACAGAGAGAGATGGGGGACAGGGAGAGATGGGAGAGAGAGATGGGGAGACAGGGAGAGATGGGAGAGAGAGATGGGGGGACAGAGAGAGAGATGGGGAGACAGGGAGAGACGGGCTGAAAGACAGAGAGAGATGGGGGACAGGGAGAGATGGGAGAGAGAGATGGGGAGACAGGGAGAGATGGGAGAGAGAGATGGGGGGACAGAGAGAGAGATGGGGAGACAGGGAGAGACGGGCTGAGAGACAGAGAGAGATGGGGGACAGGGAGAGATGGGAGAGAGAGATGGGGGGGCAGGGAGAGATGGGGGGACAGGGAGAGACGGGCTGAAAGACAGAGAGAGATGGGGGACAGGGAGAGAGATGGGGGACAGGGAGAGATGGGAGAGAGAGATGGGGGGACAGGGAGAGATGGGAGAGAGAGACGGGGGGACAGGGAGAGATGGGGGGATAGGGAGAGACGGGCTGAAAGACAGAGAGAGATGGGGGGACGAGAGATGGGGGGACAGGGAGAAATGGGAGAGAGAGATGGGGGGACAGGGAGAGATGGGGAGACAGGGAGAGATGGGGGGACAGGGAGAGACGGGCTGAAAGACAGAGAGAGATGGGGGGACAGGGAGAAATGGGAGAGAGAGATGGGGGGACAGGGAGAGATGGGGAGACAGGGAGAGACGGGCTGAGAGACAGAGAGAGATGGGGGACGAGAGATGGGGGGACAGAGAGAGATGGGGGACAGAGAGAGATGGGAGAGAGAGATGGGGGGACAGGGAGAGATGGGAGAGAGAGATGGGGGGACAGAGAGAGAGATGGGGAGACAGGGAGAGACGGGCTGAGAGACAGAGAGAGATGGGGGACGAGAGATGGGGGGACAGAGAGAGAGATGGGGGACAGAGAGAGATGGGAGAGAGAGATGGGGGACAGGGAGAGATGGGAGAGAGAGATGGGGGGACAGGGAGAGACGGGCTGAAAGACAGAGAGAGATGGGGGGACAGGGAGAAATGGGAGAGAGAGATGGGGGGACAGGGAGAGATGGGGAGACAGGGAGAGACGGGCTGAGAGACAGAGAGAGATGGGGGACGAGAGATGGGGGGACAGAGAGAGATGGGGGACAGAGAGAGATGGGAGAGAGAGATGGGGGGACAGGGAGAGATGGGAGAGAGAGATGGGGGGACAGAGAGAGAGATGGGGAGACAGGGAGAGACGGGCTGAGAGACAGAGAGAGATGGGGGACGAGAGATGGGGGGACAGAGAGAGAGATGGGGGACAGAGAGAGATGGGAGAGAGAGATGGGGGACAGGGAGAGATGGGAGAGAGAGATGGGGGGACAGGGAGAGACGGGCTGAGAGACAGAGAGAGATGGGGGACGAGAGATGGGGGGACAGAGAGAGAGATGGGGGACAGAGAGAGATGGGAGAGAGAGATGGGGGGACAGAGAGAGATGGGGAGACAGGGAGAGACGGGCTGAGAGACAGAGAGAGATGGGGGACGAGAGATGGGGGGACAGAGAGAGAGATGGGGGACAGAGAGAGATGGGAGAGAGAGATGGGGGGACAGGGAGAGAGATGGGGAGACAGGGAGAGACGGGGAGATAGAGGGAGAGTTGGGGTGCAGGAGAGGTTGGGGGTGTGGACCAGCAGGAGGAGGGTGGCTGCGGGGACCCACGTCTCACAGACAGGCAGAAGCCGCTGCAGGAGGACCAAGCAGGTCCGGGACTGCGGCTCGGGGCAGAGCTTAGAGGCCAGATAGGAGCCCTTTAAGGAGGATGGGGAGCCCTTTAAGGAGGATGGGGAACCCTTTAAGGAGGATGGGGAGCTGAAGGCCTGTGGTGGACAACCCGGAAGACAGGACTGATGCCTGTCTGTGATCTTGTTTGGAAGATGCTGGTGACTGAGCTTGATGCGGGGTGGGACACCGGGCCCTATTTAGAGCTGACGGCTCGGCCAGCTCCTGTCTCTGGATACAAATGACCACATTTAGCACAGCCCTCATCCCTGACTGCAGGGGTCACCGCGGCTGTCTCCACAGCGAGGACTTGGCCCCTCCAGGTCCATCCACCCCAGGACACAGACAAAGGCCTCGTGGCTCCCAGCACCACAGGCAGTGTAGACATCGGCATGTTTCCGGGGCTCCCAGCAGCCCCGCGTGTCCAGCAGGGATGGGGGCCCGAGACACCCACAGGCCCAGATGACGCCGGACGCCCAGCAACGCTGGAGCAGGAGCAGACACGCAGCAAGCAGCAAGCGTGGCCGCCAGCACCAACTCTGCGGCCGCAGCTAACCCTGCGGGTCAGCCACCGCGCTCGGGCCCTGCTCCCCGGGGCCTGCAGGGCTCTCCCCGCGGGCGGCTTCACCACATCCAGACCCATGTGACCCGTGGTGCGCAGGGCTCAGCGTCGGGGCTGCAGGCAGTGGACCTGGAGCCCACAGAAGCCAGGGCGGGGTGAGCGGGCAGGGCTGGGGCCTCCCCACACCAACCGAGCTGCGAGGCCAGAACAGACACTGACCGAGCAGGACCCTCCCCGGGGCCTTCGCTGGGCCGGGGTTGGCCGGGATCAACTGCCCTGCAGGGGGCAGGAGCAGGTGTGGACCGGGGCCTGAAGGCCGTCTCGGCCCCAGACGGCGCTGGCGGGCTGCAGGGGGAGGAGGGGGCTCCCTCGGATGGTGGCGGAACCCAGGGCCTCGCGGCCTCCGTCCTGCACGTTCACTCTTTTCCTGAACCTCCCCCTGGGGTAGAGCCCTCTGTCGTGGCCCAGGAGCCCTGGTCTGACCAGTAGCCTCTAGTGAGAGCCTTCATCCCCCGCGGTCTGAATCCATGACCAGCCCTTCTGAGTGAGCTGAAAGAAGGGCTCCCCAAGGAGATTCCTTCTCATGAAGATGGAGGGGTTTCTGTCTCGGCCAGAATGAGGAGTGGGAGAGCGGGGAGGTAGTCACACAATTAAGTCACTACCTGGACAGGGAGGAGCTGGGCTTTCCGTCAGCCCCAGGGACTGGTAAGTGTTTGTCATCGCCCCACGCAGCGTCACATGAGGACATCCCCTGAACTTGCTCTTCTGACTCCACGTACGCTGAAGCATTATTGGTATTTGTCACCCTGGCCATGTGTCCCTTTGTCATTAAACAAACACAAGTAATGGTATTTTTCAGTAACCGGATTAAATTAATAGCCAAACAAATTCAGAGTGTGGTCAAACACTTGTTAAGTATAATGACAAACTTGTTACCATTAATATCTGGAGGACTTAAAAACTTAAGAAAATGCCAAAACCCACATAAAACGGGCAGACTGAGATGTTGGCCACATGTATAAAAAATGTTCACCATTTCGTTCAAAAAAGTAAAAGAAAGGGAACACCATGGAAGGAAAGCTGAGGTGCCCTTTCATCTCCGAGGGCAGCTTGGAAGATGTTAGGAGTGCTTGCTCAGAGCCGACTGATTGCTGACCTGCATTTCTGGAAGCAGCTGACAAAATGCTCCAGAACCTCACACTCTCCCTGCGCTTGGAAATAGCAATTTCCCTGATGCAGCTTTACCTGCAGGAGCACTAAGAGCCTGATGCATAAAAGGGATACTGGTTAAAGATATCTAATGCTATAACAGAGGGGTCCATCCTCACTTGGAATAATATTAAAGTCCTGGATGTAAAAACGATGAATGTGCTGAGAATTACACAAGTAGACTGCTCCATGCAAATAGTCCCACGAATCTGCAAGGAAAAGTCAGGGCAGATGCAGCAAAATCAGAGACTATATTAAAATCTGCCTTGTCTGCAGCCATCTGGGTGGAGAGATTATGGCCCACTTTAATTTCTTTCATTCTTTTCTTTAATAAAAAGAATTATTCCAATTTGTCCCAAATTAGTGTTATTTTTCAAGAGACAGTGCATTACAGGAAAACCAGAGTAACATTGGCTTAAACAAGATAGGATTTTAATCCTTAACCACATTTTTCAAGTCTAGAGGTAGAGTCTACGGAGGCAGGTTATTCAGAGGCACCAATAGATAATCAGGTGTTCAAGCTACTTCCGTCTTGCTCCTCCATTCTCTTAGCAGGAGGACTCCATCCCTCATGTTTAAGATGGCTGCTGGAGCACCTGCCATTGCATCAGCCTTCTAAAAAGCCAAGAGGAGCATGGAGGAAATGACCAAAGAGTGTCCCAGCCAGCAGAGCGTGTTCCTTTGGAGAAAGAGAGTTGAACATAGACTTTCCACATGACCAGGCAAGCCCACTCCTCGGTGTAGACCCAAAGAGTTGAAAGCAGAGGTTCAGATAGATATTTGCACACTTCTGTTCACAGCAGTCTAAATGTGGCCCATCCATACAGTGGAATAGTACTCAGCCTTAATTTAAGAAGGAAGGAAATCCTGATACAGGCTGCAAACATGGATGAACCCTGAAGACATGATGCTCAGTGAAACTAGCCAGATTCAAAAGGACAAATGCTGTCTGACTCCACTCACAGGAGGTCCCCGGAGGGGTCAGGTTCATAGAGACAGGAAGTAGATGGTGGGGTCAGGGGCTGGGGGAGGGGGAGGGTCGGGACTGAGTGTTTCACGCGGTCAGAGTGTCAGGTGGAAAGATGGAAAGTCCTGGAGACAATGGCCTGAAGGCAACAGGCCGGTGAATGTGGGTCGTGGCCCTGACCTGTGCACCTAGAAACGGCTGAAATGCCGGAGTTGATGGTGTGCACATTTGATCACAAGTTTAAAACAGAGAGGAAAAAAGGGGAGGGGGAAGAAGGAAAACAAAGGAAAAAGGAGGCTCCTGCCTGCCTGGGTGTTTGTCAATGTGTCCCCACACTTCCTGGGCGGCCGGGACCCGGGCCTGTGACCACAGCTGGTGTGAGCCAGGCCGGGACACGGGTGGCTCCTCCCGGGGGAGAGGCGGGATGGGGCAGCCTGGCGTGTCCGGCAGAGGAGCCGAGGTGGGCTGAGGGATGGGAGTGCCCCATGCCCCTGGGTCACTCGGGCAGGGCCGACAGAATCGGAGGACGGACACCACGGGGGTCCCAGGGGCGGGGGGTATCCAGGTGGGGCTGGCCAGGGGGAGGGCGTGGCTGGGGGTGTCTGCAGGGCCACAGCCCCCAGGGAGCTCAGCCGCGTCTGGAGGTGCAGGCTGGGCAGGTCAGACGGAGAGGGGACAAGACCACGGCCTCTGACCCCCCACGGCGTTGCCGGCCTAGGACCCTGTCTGTGACCCCACCTCCTCTGGTGCTCCCACTGCCCCCGACCAGGGCCCTGGGTCTGCGGTCTGGACGCTGGGTCCCTGGGAAGAGGGGCCTCCCAGATCAGGGATGATGACGACCCAGTGTCCGCCCTCAGCCTCTGCTTGCAGAACAGCCTGGAGGGTCCGGCATCCTGGTCCGGGCCTGCGAGGATCTGGGGGATGGACAAGCCCCTACCCTCCCCTCGGAGGCTGTGCCCCAGGCCGAGGCCTGTTCCGCTCCCACCCAGGGGTCCCGGGACCCGCCCCAACTGCACCGTCAGCCCAGACCCCGCTGACCGCCCAGGTGGTGGGCCGGGGGCCGCTGCGGCCCCCGCGCGGGGCGGTCCGGAGATGGCGTGACTGCAGTGATGTCAGCGATAGTCCCACAGGGACCCCGGAGAGACCTGCAGAGCGTTACAGCAGGCGGACGAGAAGCAGAGGGGAGACAGATGTGCTGGGCTGTAAACAGTCTGATTTCTCGATGTAAACCAGACTCGGGCCCAGGACTCCAGGTACGCGTCCGAGGCGGAGCCCGCCCCCCGGGGGCCAGGCACTGCAGCCCTACTCTGGGACGCGTCAGAGTGACCGCCGAGACGGTCCGTAATTAGGCGAAATTGGTCTTGCATTCCTCCCCTAAATCCCCAAGATCTCTGCAATTTTAGGTCTTCTCAAAAAGGAAAACATTTGCTAATTAAATGATACAAGTGAAAAAAAGCACAGAATGTTCCGTCGACTGGAAAATGCCAATTAGGGAAGCAGCTCTGCTTTCCCTTCCACCTTGGGCTGCGCAGGGCACTTACCTCGCTGTGAGGGGTCTGCTGGGAGCGGGGTCTGGGGCAGGGCCCTCCTCGGAGACCCCTGGGGGAGGACGGAGCGGCCGGGGCCTGGCCGGGCAGGCGGGCCCTGTGCTGGGGCTGGGGAGGGGGCCGGCCAGCCGGGGCCGGGGCCTGGGCCCTCGGAGCTGGGCGGCCCCGATATCGCCTCCAGCTGTGGCAGCACCAAGGACAGTGGCCTTGCCCGCACAGGTCGGTGATTAGTCTGCTTCCTGCGGGCTGGCGGGGCCCCCTGCCCTGGCCTTCACTCTGGATGACGTGGCCTGTGTCTAAGGCAGGTGGAATTCATGTGCATTCACTCCTCACAGTCTGTTATTCACATAAAATGCTCATAGATTCCGGTTGTAATCCATTTTATATATTTTCCATGCTTTTGAAAAATCTTATTTATGCTCCCTGTGTGATTCTGTAAGACATTTAACTGGGTCCAGAAGTTACAATGTCCTGTTCATTTAGTCCTTTTTTCATTTCTGGTTTACCTTCCTGTGGATTTTGGTTGCAATAGTAGCTAGATATTGCATACTCTCTATTTCGTCTTCTTTCTCACTTGCAAGATAGCACACAATACGTGCTCCTTAAAAATATAAAAAGTCAGAGGAGTTTCCAAGAACAGCACCGAGAGTCGCATCCTTCACCAGCTCCCTCAGGGCCCTCTGCTTACCTGCAGCACAGGGGCCCCAGGACTGGCCGTCACCCCGTGGGGTCTGGTTCTCAGCGACAGTGTGACATCCCAGCCCCCCGTGTCTGTTACCGGAGGGTCACAGACCCCACCCCACCCCTAAGCCCCCAGCCACCACCTGCCTGGTTTCTCTCTCTTTCTAAAGGACTCAGGGCATCACACAGATCATGGCCCTTCGAGATCGACTGTTTGCCCTCCGTACGACGCTGCTAGGGACCACCTATGCTTTTGTCAATGGTTTATTTCTTTTATTGATAAGGGCCTCCCATGGGGTTCATGGACGACTATTTATGTAGCCTTCACCATTGAGGGATTTTTTAGTTTCCAGTTTTGCCATGAGAGATAAGGCTCCTGTGAACAATGCAGGTCCGTGTTTGTGTGTGTGTGTGGACGTGAGTTTTCACTTCTCTGGGATGAATGCCTGGGAGTGTGATTCTGGGTCCCAGGGTAAGTGTACGCTTAGTTTTTTTTTATTAAGAAACTGCCAAGCCATTTTCTGGAATGGGTGCCCCTTCTACAGTCCTGCAGCGGTGTGTGTGTGTGTGATCTCCAGCCTGTGGCGTCGTCAGTATTTTTCATTTCCGCTGTTTTAACAGGAGCGTGGCGGTATCTCGCGATCGCCCCCACTGGCGTCTCCCGACTGCTGATCGCATTGGCCATCTCTTCATGGCTCGTTTGCCATCCGTGTCACCCCTTCCGTGGCATGTCTTCTGTCCATTTTGTCTCTTTCGGGTTGAGTTCTGAGCGCTCTCTTTATCTTCTGAACGTGATCCTTTGTCAGAGACACGAACTGCAGATACTTTCCCCTAACCTGTCACTTATCTTTTCATCCTCTTTATGGGAGCTTTTGCAGGGCAAGAGTTTCAGATTTTAATGATTAAAAAGCAAAAGCTTCATGCTTTTGATGTTATGTCTAAGAACTCAGCTGAGTCCTGAAGAGTTTCTATCTTTGCTTTTAGAAGTTTTCAGTTTTATATTGTTTAGCTCTGGGATCCAGTGTGAGTGAATTTTTTAATAAGGTGGTGTGAGATTCAGGTTGAGGGTCTGGATACGTAATTGCTCCAACCAGTTCCCTTCATTTAGAAGACTCTGCTTCTCTGCTCAGGGACTTCTGCGTCTCTGCAGCCTGGCCGGCGTCCACTCTTGTGTGCAGCTGTGTGTGGGGCCCATCCCGCTCCCCTCACTGGCTGTCCATCGCCCCAGAATCACTTCCTAATCACAGCAACTTTACCGTAAATTGGTGTGATTCCTCCAAAGTCTTTAAAAAAAAATTTTTTTTTGAATTAGCTATGCTAGTTCTTTTACCTTCCCTACAAATTTTAGAATCTTATTTCTACCAAAAAAAAAAAAAAATGTTTTCCTGTGTTTTCAAAGAAGCTGTGTTAAACATATATAGATGTAAGATTTAGGAAAACTAAATTAAAATATAAAGCAATCTGCGTAGTTAACGGCATGAAACTGTTGATTATGTGGGTGTCATAGACGACGTGGAGAAGGAAATGGCAGCCCACTCCAGTGCTCTTGCCTGGAGAATCCTGTGGGCAGGGGAACCTGGGGGGCTGCTGTCCCCGGGGTCGCACAGAGTCGGACACGACTGAAGTGACTTAGCGGCAACGGCAGCCGAGACGACACCTGCGCTGTCCCCGAGCCCCCCGAGGCGTCTCCCCGCACCCTCAGCCCACTGCGCTGCTGAGCGCCCGGCCTCTTCTTACTGATTCGTGTCATCGTTTAGACTGCGGGGTGCCTGTGTGCTGTCGTGTCTGACGCTCTGTGACCCCGGGGACGGCAGCCCGCCGGGCTCCTCTGTCTGGGATTCTCCAGGCCAGGACGCTGGAGTGGGCTGCCACTTCCTCCTTCAAGGGACCAAACCCGAGTCTCCTGCCTCTCCCGCCTTGCTGGCAGATACTTTCTGGCTAAGCCCCGGGAGAAGCCACCAATCCATTTGGATATTAGGAATATTCATGTTTTCTTATTATATTGTTAGGAATATTTCCTCTGAACCTCCAATCTTTCTTTTTGGTTGGTGTTTCCAGCAGAGAGGTGTTTCCTATTGAAAGTGTCCAATGTTTCAAACACTTCCATTATTTCAGGCCAAGACTGCGTTAACTCCAGGTGTGTTCTTCCAGAGACCCCAGGTCTCCATGTTTCTGTTTAGATTTGGGTTCGTCTTTACTGTCGTGTCTAAGTGAGGATTTAGTTCTTTTGCTCCAAACGATTTAGTGGTTTTGCCCTTGAGCGGCAAGCTGTCCTCTGCCCTGTTCAGTGAAGCTGCCCCGTCCACCTTCCCCACATTAGGCCGGTGGGCTGGCTGGAGGGCCCGGAGCGCAGCGTCGCTGTCGTCTAATCTCCAGTCAGCGCTCTGCTGTTTCATTACTGGCCCTTTGTAGTTGCTTCTAATATCTTCCGGGAAATCTCCACTCATTCTGCTTCCTTTGTACTTCGCTTTCAGAAAGTTAATAGCTAGCCTGCATATTTCCTCTTTAATGAGAATTTTAAGGAAACTTGGTAGCATAAAAATAATCCTTTCTTTTAATTGGAATGAAATTAAATCTATAGATTCGCTTTTCGAGAATTGAAGTTTCACTGAGTTTCCCCAGTCAAAACCCTGTTAATTTTTTATTTATTTAGATCTTTTCTTTAGGAGAGTAGGCTCTTAAATTTTTTTAACTAAATTTTCTTTTTTTAGCTAAGTTTTCTTTGTTTATTTTAGTGTTTTGCCAAGGAGTTTCCTAGAGTAGTCTATGATTTTTGAATTAGAAATGAGAAACGTTGTCACATGGTGTTTAGAAAACTGTTTACTTATGGCACTTTTGTACTGAGATTTCATCTGTTCCGATGGGTTTGTCCCTTCCTTTTAAAAATACTTTTAATTGCATTTACTTTTTATTTTGTCACAGTGCTGTCATCCAAAACAATGTTAAATAAAATAGGTAGTAGCTTTTTTCTTCTGATGAGTCACCTTTACATGAAATGTAGTGTCATTTTCTGATGGGTGTCTGTCAAAACTTAAAGATATTGCTAGATTTTCAAGTATTTCCCTTTTTTCTAAAAGAATGAATGCTGAGCTGTAAGCTTTAGGACTTTGGACTTGGTTGACTATATAAGCTTTTGCAGCTTCTATTTGAGATAGTCATAGAATTTTGCCGTTTGTGAAATTTCAGGAATTTGCAGGTAGCTTGTCTGCTGGTCTCATCTTGGTGGGAGAAGCCACCCTCAGTTTGGTGCCTGGCACAGAGGAGAGGCTTCACAATGCCTGGGCACGCGGGGGCCGCGGGACGCGTGCGGAGGAAGGCCATCCGTGCCTCTGCATGCAGAGTCTGGGGAATCGGGGAGGGGGCGCCCAGCCCCACCTGGAGCGCGAGGCGGCAGTGGCCCCACCAGCGCGGAAGAGAAGACCCAGCTCGGCCCCTAGTGGCCAGAAGGACCAGCCCTGACTAAGGTCCTGCAGAAGGCGAGCCGCCTGCTCGGGCACAGGCCCACGCCAGGGTCTACGGTCCGTGGGGCTCCGCGGGCTGGCCAGAGAGAAAGGTGCAGGGCCCCTGTCACCTGATGAGGCAGGAGGCGCCCAGGGCTTGAGCTCCCAGGCCTCGCTCAACCAGCAGGTCCGTCCCAGGAGGAGCTGCATTTGGGCCGGGACCAAGCTCATTACAAGAAAACACAGGGGAGTGTCTGCAGCCCTGGTCCAGGTCCAGCTCCTCACAGGCGACCCCCAGACCAGGATCCACACAAGAGAACATGGATGAGTTGAACTGTATCAAAATCAAAGTTTTTTCTCCTTTTAAAGACACCATGAAGAAAATAATACTTACCCCTCCGACCGTCCCCTCACATTGAAAAGTGTTTGGGACTGGATGTGACGTGTCCTGTCGACGGTTCCTTCCTTCCACGTGTAACTCTGGCCCCAGCGTGTGTGAGCGGGAACCTTCCAGTGCTCACACGCCTCCTCCCCAGAAAATTCTAGAATCTCCTCTTTACCATCCACAGTACAATGTGCATGTGGGAAGGAGAGTGTTTCTTCTCAAACCCTTTTAATATAAAGGCTTTGAAAAAAGCCTTTCTTTAATTTTGAGGAAAACTTTCTCAGTTATTTTTTCCAGTTTTTTTTTTTTCCCCTCCAGAATCATTCTTCTTGGGCTCAATTCCTGTTATTCATGTGTTGGCCTTCTGCTTTTGTTGTCCGTATCTTTTAGTTTTCCTTATATATTTTTGTCCATTAACTTTTTCCTGCTACTTTTGGGTGATGTCTCCCCACATGGTGTCTGCCTTATTACATGGCAGCTAACACTTGATTTTCTTCCCAATGAAGCCCTTCCCTGCTCCCAGGAAACATAGGAACAGAACCACCAGAACCAGAGGAGAGAACGGGAGTGAGGAGACAGGGTGCTTGGGTCAGGCAGAGACTTTAGCGATGGCTCAGCATCTGGTTTTAAACACCAGAGGGATGAATTGATAGAAGAGGGGGACACTTGGGTACCGCAGTCCCTGCTCGACTGGAGTCCTGCGGTCTGTGGTCAGCAGCTCAGATCTTGCACTGGCAGCAAATGGGGTCAGAGAAGGTGGACTGGGAGCCCCCACAAGATCCACAGCCCCCCTTGGCCGCAGCCGGAGCAGGAGCAGGCTGGCACACAGGAGCAGATGGGCACACAGCGGCTGGAGCCGCAGCCTCCGGAGCAGCCAGAGCAGCCCATGGTTCTGGTGGGTTGAGGGTGGAGCAGGTCAGAGGAGCAGGTGGAGAGAAGGTGCTCAGTGTGGGGCCTCCAGGGCCAGGAGCCTCTATATACCCGCCGGGGCAGGTGTGACCTGGGCACGTGCTCCCTTCTTTGTGTCTATTTCTCCCAGAGAAATCTGTTTAGTTTTATCTTAAAACAACTCTATTATTCACTCTATTTAGCTCATACTTTGCATGTTTACTTTTTGCCTTTTTTCTATTAATAAAAGTCAACCCGGGAAGTCACGGGGTCCCTGTTCCCTCCACGTGACAGCTGAGGTTCTGGGCTCCGTGTCCCGCACGCTGAGCCTCCCTGGGGTCGAGGGCATCTGAGAAGCTGAACGAGTGTCCAGTGACGCTGGCCTCAGACGCAGGGCCACCCAGCCCAGCGCAGAGCTCCTGGCAGAGGCCGTGGCACTGGGGGCGGGGCAGCCGGGAGGGGCGCGGTGCCCGCACGGCTCAGGTGCCACGCCCTCCTCTGCTCAGTCTCCAAAACAGACGAGGCCTCGGTGCATCCAGGGAATAAAGGAGTGAGTGGAGGATCGGGACCTGGCCTCCTGCTCGTCCTCCTGAGGCGGCACTCACAGTCTCCTCCGCACACGCTCACCTGGGCTGCAAACCAAGGAAGCAGCTCTCTGTGAGGCTGTGAGTTCAGAGCGTCGCTCCAAGGAGGCTGAACCTTCAGAACAAAGGATGTTCGCCTAGGTCCAGGCGGGGCCTGCATGAGGGTCAGGAGTCAGCAACACGCGCCATCTCCCAGGCTCCAAGCCTGGAGTTGTGTTTAATTAATTTTCCCCAAAGCACCGACATTGTCTGTAACGGTCCAGCCACCTCCTCCCGCAGATCCTCCACCGCCCCAGTGCCCAGCCCAGCCCAGAGTCCGTTCAAGGGTCACTGCGGTGACTCTGTCGGGGGCAGCTTGGGGCCCCAGGGCTGGGCATCTGAGATGTCACCAAGTGGAGACCGTCCTGATCTCAGGAAAGCATCACCAGCTGAGGCGCCCAGAGCCCAGCCCTTCGGTGGCAGGAACCGCTCCAGGGCGGGCCGGCCGGTTGTCAGGGGCCGCAAGGAGATGGTCCTGGCTGAGGCTCACACCCATGTCCTATTGAAACCAGTTGGGAAAACCCGGGGAAGCGGGAATACAGATGAGCCTCAGAGTCACGATGCTGAGTGGAAAAGCCAGTCCCAAGGAGCACACAGGTTATGATTCCACTTCTCTAAAGAATTCAAGTGACGCCCAGTGACTGGGAGATTGGCGGTCATGGGGGGGACCGGGCCAGGCGGTGGTGGGGGGAGGGGCTGCAAAGGCACAAGGACTTGGAGGGTGTTTGGCTGCGAGATTAGCCCTTAAACTGCTTGTAGCCGCCCCGGAAGCAGATGGCCCCACCGGGTAGTGGGACACACCCAATCAGTTGAAGGCCCAACTAGGGCCAAAGACCAAGCTCCCCGAGCAGGAGGGGACTCTCCGGCCCGCGGCCTTCAACCCCACCTGAACCCTGGGCCCTCCTTGGCCTCCGGCCTGCTGGCCGCATTGCAGACTGCAGACTCCCCAGCCTCTGTAATCACGTGAGTCGATTCCTGAAATTAAATCTGTCTGTATAGTGATACACACACATCCACGTGTGTTCATTCGTCGTTCTGCCTCTGAGAACCCTGCTGTGACTCCTGAGGAAGGCGGGACTTGGGGGTCCACGATCCCAGGGAAATGGAGCCCTGGGCATGTGGCACCTGCACGCGGCTTTCCCCAGGGCTTCCTGGCACCGGGACTGTGGCCGTGTGGAGTGGGAGACGGGCAGAAAGCACCCGCGTGGAGCTGGAGCAACCTCCAGGCGTCCAGCGGGGCAGGGAGGGATGATGGCGGAGCGAGGCCTGCTGAAGCGAAGGGCCCCTGCCATCCGCCGAGACCAGGGTGGGGGCCTTGAGTGAGTCACAGCGACCCGCTGTGCCTCTCCCGCTGCCAGAAGAACATGTTTCTGGTTCTGCGGGAGGTTCCATCACTCACGCTCTGCCGAAGTGCATGCTCGCTGTCTGAGGCAGTAGCGCTTCTCTGCATGCCGGACCCTCGCTGTGTGAACTTGGGAAGCCACTCAACTGTCCAGCTTCAGGGCCTCGCGTGTGACCAGGGGTGCGTGGGACCCTGCGGGCGCGGGGAGTCCTGGGCCTCGGGCTCACAGGACAACATCCCTCTTCTCCCCTCCCTTCTGCCCCAGAGCAGCGTGGAGGCTCCCGTGAGGAGGCCCCCGTGAGGAGGCACCCTGCCCTCCACCCGTGGGACATAGCCGGGGTCTGCCCAGGGCAGGCAGGGGTCTGGCGGGAGCAGGGTCAGCACATACCCGGGTGCGCTGGAGCCTCTGGTCACAAAGGCACAATGGCCCGAGGTGCCCCTGCCCCGGGCCCAGGCCCCCTGGGAGCCAAGAACCCTCGCTTCACCGAGAACAGTGGGGCACTGTCTTATCGGGAGACGCAGCGAAGCCGCCTGCCTTGTCAAAATTACTGTTCAACCACCGAGCTGTGGGGACTGCTCTTTCAGCTTCTCAGGAAAGGCTTCTCCCCCGGGCAGCACTAAGGGCGAGCCGTGTCTTCACGGGGACCCTCCTCAGGGTGACCGCAGGAGCGCCGCTTCTGATCCAGCTGCCCGCTCCCCCAGACCTGTGCCGTTGGTCACAGCCAGCCACGGGCATGTGCAATCACCATGGCTTCAGACCCAGCAATGATATTTTTCCAGTAGTCACGTATGGATATGAGAGTTGGACTACAAAGAAAGCTGAGTGTTGAAGAATTGATGCTTTTGAGTTGTGGTGTTGGAGAAGACTTTTAAGAGTACCATTGAATAGCAAGGACATCAAACCAGTCAATCCTAAAGGAAATCAACCCTGAATATTCATTGGAAGGACCGATGCTGAAACCAGAGTTGCAATATTTTGGCCACCTGATGCAAAGAGTAAACTTATTGGAAAAAACCCTGATGCTGAGAAAGTTTGAAGGCAAGAGGAGAAGGGGGTGACAGAGGGTGAGACGGTTGGATGGCATCACCGGCTCCATAAGTTTGAGCAGACTCCAGGAGGTGGTGAAGGACGGGGAGCCCGCGTGCTGCCGGCCATGGGGTGGCAGAGGGTTGGACACGACTCAGTGACTGAGCAACAGTGATGCTCTCCCAAAGAAGCAGACACAAGACGTGCACCGGTCTATCATCGTGTCTGTTGGAAAGATGGGTCCCGACACTGGGACAGCCTGAGCATCGTGTCCAGGCTTCCCCAGGCTGGAGCTCTGGGCCCCGGATCCCTGCTGGGCCCACACTCGGCCCGTGGCTCCACGCTGATCGGACACATGCGTCAGGGCCGGACCACCTCTCAGTGCCCTGGTGCCCCCGCCGTGCCCACCGCAAGTTCATCCTCTAGAATATGTATGTGTCTTGGCTAGAATTTCTGGAAGCCAGGGACCTTGAGACACCGTTCAAACACTCAGCTGAGGCTCTTAAAAAGCCCCAGCGGCTCCATCAAGAGGCCAAGGGACAGAGACCTGAGCCCGGCACCAATCCAGTCCTGAACTGGGTCGATGTCTGAGTAGGGATGTGGGTCAGAGTGGGCAGACGCTTCATGCAGAGCCAGAAGCTGAACGGTGTAGATGTGGTGGGCTTCACGGTCTCTGAGCCACAGTCAGCTCTGCGAATGCAGCAGGAGAGCGGCTGCAGAAAGTCCGGGTGGACGGGCAGCTTGCTTAAAGACAGGCTGCTGCCGGGCCTGGACGTGAGCGTCATGTCCCGTTCATGCGTCACACAGTATTCGTCCTCTTCTGACTTCTATCTGCTCATTCAAAAATATAACCCCATTATTAGGGTGTCGGCTGCACAGGGACATGGTCTCCAAGCCAGCCTTGGGGTGCCAGGGCGGCAAGGCCGGGGGGACACTCTTCCTTACAGACGTCTGAGAGCTTCTGAGCCTACAGGGCGTGGGGGTCTCAGCGAGAGAGAGGGCAGAACCACAGTCAGCAAACACGCACCTGAGTTCCAGGCCTCAGATGCCTGCCCCAGCCTGGCCCTGAGCAGGGCGCTGGGGAAGGAAACTTCCAGCCCAGGAATGGAGCCGGGCTGGGGTGAACACGCACGACCACTACCCTGCCGCCAGCGCGAAGACCAGCTCCTCCAGAGTGAAGGCCAGGGCAGGGGGCCCCGCCAGCCCGCAGGAAGCAGACTAATCACCGACCTGTGCGGGCAAGGCCACTGTCCTTGGTGCTGCCACAGCTGGAGGCGATATCGGGGCCGCCCAGCTCCGAGGGCCCAGGCCCAGGCCCCGGCCCCGGCTGGCCGGCCCCCTCCCCAGCCCCAGCACAGGGCCCGCCTGCCCGGCCAGGCCCCGGCCGCTCCGTCCTCCCCCAGGGGTCTCCGAGGAGGGCCCTGCCCCAGACCCCGCTCCCAGCAGACCCCTCACAGCGAGGTAAGCGCCCCGCGCAGCCCAAGGTGGAAGGGAAAGCAGAGCTGCTTCCCTAATTGGCATTTTCCAGTCGACGGAACATTCTGTGCTTTTTTTCACTTGTATCATTTAATTAGCAAATGTTTTCCTTTTTGAGAAGACCTAAAATTGCAGAGATCTTGGGGATTTAGGGGAGGAATGCAAGACCAATTTCGCCTAATTACGGACCGTCTCGGCGGTCACTCTGACGCGTCCCAGAGTAGGGCTGCAGTGCCTGGCCCCCGGGGGGCGGGCTCCGCCTCGGACGCGTACCTGGAGTCCTGGGCCCGAGTCTGGTTTACATCGAGAAATCAGACTGTTTACAGCCCAGCACATCTGTCTCCCCTCTGCTTCTCGTCCGCCTGCTGTAACGCTCTGCAGGTCTCTCCGGGGTCCCTGTGGGACTATCGCTGACATCACTGCAGTCACGCCATCTCCGGACCGCCCCGCGCGGGGGCCGCAGCGGCCCCCGGCCCACCACCTGGGCGGTCAGCGGGGTCTGGGCTGACGGTGCAGTTGGGGCGGGTCCCGGGACCCCTGGGTGGGAGCGGAACAGGCCTCGGCCTGGGGCACAGCCTCCGAGGGGAGGGTAGGGGCTTGTCCATCCCCCAGATCCTCGCAGGCCCGGACCAGGATGCCGGACCCTCCAGGCTGTTCTGCAAGCAGAGGCTGAGGGTGGACACTGGGTCGTCATCATCCCTGATCTGGGAGGCCCCTCTTCCCAGGGACCCAGCGTCCAGACCGCAGACCCAGGGCCCTGGTCGGGGGCAGTGGGAGCACCAGAGGAGGTGGGGTCACAGACAGGGTCCTAGGCCGGCAACGCCGTGGGGGGTCAGAGGCCGTGGTCTTGTCCCCTCTCCGTCTGACCTGCCCAGCCTGCACCTCCAGACGCGGCTGAGCTCCCTGGGGGCTGTGGCCCTGCAGACACCCCCAGCCACGCCCTCCCCCTGGCCAGCCCCACCTGGATACCCCCCGCCCCTGGGACCCCCGTGGTGTCCGTCCTCCGATTCTGTCGGCCCTGCCCGAGTGACCCAGGGGCATGGGGCACTCCCATCCCTCAGCCCACCTCGGCTCCTCTGCCGGACACGCCAGGCTGCCCCATCCCGCCTCTCCCCCGGGAGGAGCCCCGCATGGCCGCCACCCGTGTCCCGGCCTGGCTCACACCAGCTGTGGTCACAGGCCCGGGTCCCGGCCGCCCAGGAAGTGTGGGGACACACTGACAAACACCCAGGCAGGCAGGAGCCTCCTTTTTCCTTTGTTTTCCTTCTTCCCCCTCCCCTTTTTTCCTCTCTGTTTTAAACTTGTGATCAAATGTGCACACCATCAACTCCGGCATTTCAGCCGTTTCTAGGTGCACAGGTCAGGGCCACGACCCACATTCACCGGCCTGTTGCCTTCAGGCCATTGTCTCCAGGACTTTCCATCTTTCCACCTGACACTCTGACCGCGTGAAACACTCAGTCCCGACCCTCCCCCTCCCCCAGCCCCTGACCCCACCATCTACTTCCTGTCTCTATGAACCTGACTCCTCCGGGGACCTCCTGTGAGTGGAGTCAGACAGCATTTGTCCTTTTGAATCTGGCTAGTTTCACTGAGCATCATGTCTTCAGGGTTCATCCATGTTTGCAGCCTGTATCAGGATTTCCTTCCTTCTTAAATTAAGGCTGAGTACTATTCCACTGTATGGATGGGCCACATTTAGACTGCTGTGAACAGAAGTGTGCAAATATCTATCTGAACCTCTGCTTTCAACTCTTTGGGTCTACACCGAGGAGTGGGCTTGCCTGGTCATGTGGAAAGTCTATGTTCAACTCTCTTTCTCCAAAGGAACACGCTCTGCTGGCTGGGACACTCTTTGGTCATTTCCTCCATGCTCCTCTTGGCTTTTCAGAAGGCTGATGCAATGGCAGGTGCTCCAGCAGCCATCTTAAACATGAGAGATGGATTCCTCCTGCTAAGAGAATGGAGGAGCAAGACGGAAGTAGCTTGAATACCTGATTATCTGTTGGTGCCTCTGAATAACCTGCCTCCGTAGACTCTACCTCTAGACTTGAAAAATGTGGTTAAGGATTAAAATCCTATCTTGTTTAAGCCAATGTTACTCTGGTTTTCCTGTAATGCACTGTCTCTTGAAAAATAACACTAATTTGGGACAAATTGGAATAATTCTTTTTATTAAAGAAAAGAATGAAAGAAATTAAAGTGGACCATAATCTCTCCACCCAGATGGCTGCAGACAAGGCAGATTTTAATATAGTCTCTGATTTTGCTGCATCTGCCCTGACTTTTCCTTGCAGATTCGTGGGACTATTTGCATGGAGCAGTCTACTTGTGTAATTCTCAGCACATTCATCGTTTTTACATCCAGGACTTTAATATTATTCCAAGTGAGGATGGACCCCTCTGTTATAGCATTAGATATCTTTAACCAGTATCCCTATTATGCATCAGGCTCTTAGTGCTCCTGCAGGTAAAGCTGCATCAGGGAAATTGCTATTTCCAAGCGCAGGGAGAGTGTGAGGTTCTGGAGCATTTTGTCAGCTGCTTCCAGAAATGCAGGTCAGCAATCAGTCGGCTCTGAGCAAGCACTCCTAACATCTTCCAAGCTGCCCTCGGAGATGAAAGGGCACCTCAGCTTTCCTTCCATGGTGTTCCCTTTCTTTTACTTTTTTGAACGAAATGGTGAACATTTTTTATACATGTGGCCAACATCTCAGTCTGCCCGTTTTATGTGGGTTTTGGCATTTTCTTAAGTTTTTAAGTCCTCCAGATATTAATGGTAACAAGTTTGTCATTATATTTAACAAGTGTTTGACCACACTCTGAATTTGTTTGGCTATTAATTTAATCCGGTTACTGAAAAATACCATTACTTGTGTTTGTTTAATGACAAAGGGACACATGGCCAGGGTGACAAATACCAATAATGCTTCAGCGTACGTGGAGTCAGAAGAGCAAGTTCAGGGGATGTCCTCATGTGACGCTGCGTGGGGCGATGACAAACACTTACCAGTCCCTGGGGCTGACGGAAAGCCCAGCTCCTCCCTGTCCAGGTAGTGACCTAACTGTGTGACTACCTCCCCGCTCTCCCACTCCTCATTCTGGCCGAGACAGAAACCCCTCCATCTTCATGAGAAGGAATCTCCTTGGGGAGCCCTTCTTTCAGCTCACTCAGAAGGGCTGGTCATGGATTCAGACCGCGGGGGATGAAGGGCTCTCACTAGAGGCTACTGGTCAGACCAGGGCTCCTGGGCCACGACAGAGGGCTCTACCCCAGGGGAAGGTTCAGGAAAAGAGTGAACGTGCAGGACGGAGGCCGCGAGGCCCTGGGTTCCGCCACCATCCGAGGGAGCCCCCTCCTCCCCCTGCAGCCCGCCAGCGCCGTCTGGGGCCGAGACGGCCTTCAGGCCCCGGTCCACACCTGCTCCTGCCCCCTGCGGGGCAGTTGATCCCGGCCAACCCCGGCCCAGCGAAGGCCCCGGGGAGGGTCCTGCTCGGTCAGTGTCTGTTCTGGCCTCGCAGCTCGGTTGGTGTGGGAGGCCCCCGCCCTGCCCGCGCACCCCGCCCTGGCTTCTGTGGGCTCCAGGTCCACTGCCTGCAGCCCCGACGCTGAGCCCTGCGCACCACGGGTCACATGGGTCTGGATGTGGTGAAGCCGCCCGCGGGGAGAGCCCTGCAGGCCCCGGGGAGCAGGGCTCGAGCGCGGTGGCTGACCCGCAGGGTTAGCTGCGGCCGCAGAGTTGGTGCTGGCGGCCACGCTTGCTGCTTGCTGCGTGTCTGCTCCTGCTCCAGCGTTGCTGGGCGTCCGGCGTCATCTGGGCCTGTGGGTGTCTCGGGCCCCCATCCCTGCTGGACACGTGGGGCTGCTGGGAGCCCCCGGAAACATGCCGATGTCCACACTGCCTGTGGTGCTGGGAGCCACGAGGCCTTTGTCTGTGTCCTGGGGTGGATGGACCTGGAGGGGCCAAGTCCTCGCTGTGGAGACAGCCGCGGTGACCCCTGGAGCCAGAATGCTCACGGTGAGCGGTAGGTGCAGCCACTCTGTGTCTGGGGGAGCCAGGCACCTCTGGGGGACCCCAGGTTCTGAGGGATCAGGGACTCCTGCAGTGTATCCATGGGGTCAGGACGGGCCGGCGTCCCCGCCTCTCCGCTGCAGCGGCTCTGAGCTGGTACTGCTGCTTTCCCTCTTGGCCTGAGCAGCAGCTCAGCTGTCACAGGCCTGCAGCGCCGCTGGTCACTGCCGTGGCGGCTTCATCCTTACCCCACTCCGCCGTCGCCTGCAGGGACCCATCGCCTGGCTTCGCAGAGGCCAGTAGGCCCTTCCCCAGCCCTTCCTCCGTCACCTCCGTGTCCCCCGGGGCCATTCTTCTCCCTGCGCTCTTTGTCCGGGTCACAGCGGTTTTCCAAAATCCTCCCTGGGATGCTCCCCCGTCTCTTCAGGGTGTGCTGGCCTTTGAGGGAAGGTCTTGGGCTTCCCAGGTGTCTCAGTGGCAAAGCGTCTGCCTGCCACGCAGGTGACTCGGGTTCAATGCCTGGGCTGGAAGACCCCCTGGAGAAGGAAATGGCAACACACTCCAATAATTTTGCCTGAGAATCCCATGCACGGAAGAGCCTGGTCGGCTACGGTCCATGGGGTCGCGAAGAGTCGGACACGACTAAGTGACTTAACGACAAGGGCTTTTAGGCTGTATCTGTAACTCCTCTGTTGATTAGTCAGGGGATGAATTTAAGGATTACTTTATAATGAAAACTCAATAAATGGTACAGACAAATCACTGCCTTCCACCCAGATGAAGGCCGCCTGTGGGCCTGGCCCCCTGGTCTTGGTTTGGTTCAACAATGTTTTGTCCACGTCTGGGTGGCTGTAATGTCGTTGGAGCCTCCAGGTGTTTCCGTGGGCCTGCGGGGACCTGACCAGCTAGGGACACAGACCCCTGAGACCCCAGCAGATTCCTGCAGACCCCAGACCCTGAGCCCCAGCTGGTCCCGCCCCAGCCGGTCAGCATCCGGACACTAGCCTTCCGGCCCGGGCCGGCCCCCCCCCCCCCAGTGCTGCTCCCGCCACCAGGGGGCGCCATCTCACCCCCGCCCACACCTGCGGTCCAGAGCATCTTCCCGCTTGCTTTCTCATCAGTGGGGATGGGCCCTGCTGTTACCAGGGTCTTTCCAGAGCTGGGGGAAGGAGGTCCTGGGAGCAGGAGAAACTTGGCAGCAGGCACAGCCAGGGCCAGAGTCCACCCTGGACGCAGTCCCCCTGAGTCGGAGCAGGGGTTGGATGCAGCATCTGAGGACCACAGGGACAGGGCACCCAGAGGCCAGCGGAGGCAGGGCCACTTCCTCGGGGCCTGGCCCTGGTGGCCCAAGGTCCAGGAAGCGGTCTGAGCCACGGAGGGACAGGCAGGGCAGGGGTCTGTGGGCGCGGACCGGCCTGGCACGGGGCGAGGGAGAGAGGCCCTGCTCCAACCCCACTCCCCTGCCCAGTCCCGTCCTGCCCGGGGGCAGGTCAGCTCCGTTCACATGGAGGGACGGGGCCAGATGAGAACGTGTGTCACCTCGGGGCCAGGGCTCCACTCCTGGCCTCTCCGAGTTCTCTGCCTGGGGGACCAGCCTGTCACAATGGCTGGGTCCAGACGGTCCCGCTTGGCACCCTGCTCCCACCCTGACTGTCTGCACGCAGGGCTCGCAGCACCAGGGGGCACCCACGGATTCCCGTTGGCCTCTGCTCGTCCACGCGGTTCCTCACCCTCCTCAAAGTCAGCCCCTCTCATGAGAGAGGGGGCCTAGCAGATGACAAAAGAGCAGAGGGACATGGTCCCAGCACCCTGGCAGGGAAACTGCAAGGCCCGTGGCTTTTCTTCCCTTTCGCTGGGCAGTCCCGGGTCACTGCGGACCCCACTTGACAGATGAGGAAGCTGGGGCTAGGGGGGGCCGCCTGACTTCCTGAGGCTGTAGGTGGGCAGGGAAGCGGGGTGGGGCGGGCTCCTAGGCAGGGTGGTCCCACGAGGCTGCACCTGGCACCCGTGTGCCCGTCAGCCTCCCAGGCGTGTCCTGCAGCCGCTGCCCACGGGAAGGCTGTACCCTCGGTGCTCAGGGCTGACGGTGGGGGCAGAGCTTGCAGGCACCTTCCCTGGGGAGTGGGTGGTGGGAGGTGAATATAATGAGCTTGTGATGTGGCTGCACTAGGTAAGGATGGTCCCCAGTCAAAGGACGGGTGTTCTCAGGACAGAAATGGAGACTTGAGGTGCAGACACAGGGGAGAGAAGCCGTGTGAGAGGTCAGGGGGCCCCGGGAAGCTGGATGAGGCCGTGGGAGCTCCCCCAGAGCCGGTGGGGAGCGCAGCCCGGCTGACACCCTGCTGGCGGACTCTGGACCCCAGAGCTGGGAGAGAGCTCGTGCCTGTTTTCCAAGCATCTGACCGATGCAGTGAACGACTCCGGGAGGCGGTGAAGGACAGGGCGGCCTGGCGAGCTGCAGATCGTGGGGTCGCGAAGAGTCGGACACGCCTGGCTGAACAGCAGCGACGGTTACGGTCACTCTTTCCAGCATCCGTGGAGAACCAGCAGAGGCAGCAAAGGTGCAGTCTCAGGCCAAGGACCCTGCCCGGCACGTTCCGCTGACACGGGGAAGGGGCTTTGCTGTTTCTCAGGAATCATGTGATGGAAAATCATGAACTAAAGAGAGAGGGCAAAGCCACCACACCAAGGAGGTTATTTTAAAAATAAGTAAACACGTACACTCGTAGAGGAGAAAAGGCGCAGACAGGAGCCAGGAAGGGACCACGTGCCCAGCATCTCGCCTGTCCTGGCAGGTGGGCTCCTGGCCCCGGAGGCCCCACACTGAGCACCTTCTCTCTCTCCACCTGCTCCTCTGACCTACTCCACCCTCAACCCACCAGAACCATGGGCTGCTCTGGCTGCTCCGGAGGCTGCGGCTGCGGCCGTGGGGACCATGGCCCGTGTGACTGCTCCCCGTCCCGCTGCTGTGTCCCGGTTTGCTGCCAGGGCAGAACCCGAGGCGCCGGCCGAGGACCTCAGGGGAATCCGCTCCCTCAGCGCGTGACTGGCGCCCCGTCCCAGTCCTGGGTCTCCCGCACCCGGGAGCACTGTCTCCTGAGCTCTGAGGACGGGAATGGCCCTGTCGCGTCCTTGGTCTGTCATGCGACCCCTTGCCGTCGCAAGGGGTCTCCTTCCCCAGCCGGGAATCCGACAGCCTCAGAGCTCTAAGAACCTGAAATCTCCAGCAAGCCCTCGCTGGTCCAGCCCAGATGGGACCCCTGCCCCCACCAGCCTTTCTCTGCACCCGCCCTGTCTCAGCCAGCCTTGCAGCGGAGCTCGGAACTGGGGGGAACGGAGTGAGGGACTTTCGAGCCCTCACTGCGGTTCTGGGCATCAGACGCTTCTCACCCCGCATCCTGCCTTCATGATCTGAGCGCCACAGCATCTCCGGCCCCCCTCGCCCTGGGGACGCAGCCGTGAAGAAGATGGAGACCCCCGCCTGGGGGTCAGCGTCTGTGGGGCGGGCTCCCCCAGTCCTGCGGCGGCCCTGGGGGCTGGTCTTCCTGGCAGACGAGCCCCAGGCCTTGGGCACACAGCCGGGCGAGCCGGGCGGAGGGACACAGGCGAGGGATGGCATCCCCACCTGCCTGCATGTCCTGCCCGCGACCGTGACGGGACTCCCGGCCAGCAGCCAGGGCCTCCGGTGCAGAGGCTGCTGGGAGGGCAGAGGAGAGGCAGGGTCTGGGGTGGGGTCGTGCGCACGCTCCGCTCCCGGGGCTGGAGGAGACAGCTCGTGCTTGAATACTCTGACACCTCCTCGCCTGGGGGCCTGGATGGTGGGAGGGGGCTGCCCTGTGCCTGCCTAGGGCCCAGGCCCTCCCGGGCCCACGGGGCACACAGGCTGGTGGGGGCCACTCTGGGCTGCAGCCGGGGGCTTCCTTCCTGGGCCCCACGGCCTCCAGGTCTGGGGAAGGTCAGGTCCCCGGTGGCCATCACACTCAGGCCTGCAGAGCCCCACACCTCCTCCAGGTCGGCCTCAGGCCCCCGTTCCCGCCCCTCCTGCTCAGCGAGGCCTCGTGGCAACCACATCACAGGAAAGGCTGGCATCCCTAGGGCGGTGGGGCTCCTCGGTCACTCACCAGGCTTGATACTTTTGATGCCAGTGTCCCGGGCTGGGCTTCAGCCCTGCCAAAGCCTCTGCCCACTGTCAGTCACCCCACGAGGAGGTGGTCCGGAGCGGGAAGGGGCTGGGAGCCCGTCTCCCCACCACTTCCTCCTGCCTGCAATGCTCTCTGCCGATCACCCATCCCTCCTCTCTCCTCTCAGGAGCCCCGTTCAGTCCTGGGGTCACCATGATAAAGACTGAGGTCACCCCACATCCCTCCTCATCGGGCCTTCTCCCTGGCCCCAGGGCCAGTGAGGATCCGGGGGTGGGAGCGGTGCCCCCTGCTAGTCCCCGGGAGGATCCCGCGGGCAGTGCCCACTTCTTCCTAGGCCACCCCTGACCCCAGGTGTGGGCATCCCCCCATCCCCAGGGACCAGTCTCGGGCAGCGGGGAGGCCTGGCCTCCTTCCGCCCGCTCTCCTTGGGCAGGCACTTTCCCAGCAGCCGGAGGTGCCCTGTCCTTTGACACCTGATTTATGGCTTCCCTGGACATGGAACCATGATTTAAGAATAATAACAGTAATAGCTAACTTTTACCGAGTGTCACGCGCCAGGTTAACCGTTAATGGAGTTAAATGCTCTGTATACTCTCATGTGTCAGGTTAAATGTTAACTGAGTTATAAGTTAACCGCTTTATATACTTCATCTTAAATGTATAATTAAAAAACAAGGGGTCAAGAGGTAACGGAATTTGCCCCAAGTCACGGAGCCGGCGAGTCCAAAGCCAGGGTCCAGACAGTGCCACTTTGTTCCCAAGGCCCGATTCCCTTGGATGCTCTTGACTTACCCAGAGGGTGTAGATTATTTCAGAGCAAAAGTTCACCAGGAATGCAGCCTCCCACGGGAAGAAAGAGCAGAAGGACAATGACATCCTTGCATCCAGGTCTGGGGCTGTGGGAGCCCAGGAGCCCAGCTTTTGCTCCGAACCCCCAGCTCTCTCCAAAAGGGAAAGAGGGGTCTCACCGGCCTTGCCCCCTGGGGGAGGGCGCAGAGCAGTTTGCAGAAACCCTTCCATCCTCTAAAGAGGGGAGAATCACACGGGGTGGTGGGCCCCCTAGGACAGAGGACTCCCCGTGGCAGGGGTCCCGGTGGCTGCCTCAGTGGGACTCAGGGCCCTGTTCTCAGACCTGCCTGGGAAGTTCTGCAGGCCATGTCTAAAAGCTCGAGTAATTCACGCACCGTCAGCAGGTTTGAAGTTCAAGTTCAGGGAAAGCAAGTCTGGTCCTGTGTAAGTGAGGGTGGGACCCATCGCATCCCAGCAGCGTGGCTGGGCCACGGTGCCTGGCTGTTGGGACAGATGTTATCTGGATGTCTCCGTGAGGGTGTCTGTGGGTGAGACAAGCATTTGACTTGGTAGATGTTGAGTGAAGCCGGTGGTGGTCTATGAGGCAGATGGGCCCCGCTCAATCAGCTGAAGGTCTGAGCCAAATAAAAGGCCGACCTCCCCCAGCAAAAGGAAGTTCTGCCAGGGTGGCCTTTGGGTTCTGGCTGCAGTGTCCGCTCCTGTGGGCCTGCCAGGCACACTGTCTCCCAAATCAAACTGCAGCCCCGTCCTGTCTCTGCACCCCCGACCCTCTCAGCTGGGGGCTCGCCAGTGCCTTAAAGTGGGTGTCTTTCTGGAGACACACGTCCTGTCGGCTCTGCTGCACTGGAGGAGCCGTCCAGCTGACTGACCGCTGGCCGGGGGACGCTGCCCACAGAGGCCCGTCTGCACGGAGGTTACAGGCCCTCTGAGACGTCTCTGAGAGGTGCCGCTGAGGGTGGCAGAGCCCAGAATTCAGGGAAGACCTCAAGCAACCAGTCCTGGGAAGAAGCCTCCCCGTCAGAAGGCCTTTGGCCCTGAACCCAGGCAAGCCCGCCCCGTCCTGGGACCCACGCTGAGGCCTGGGCCACCAGGCGTGTTGCTGTGTGTGTGTGTTGGCTTCTGGCGAGAACTAGGCTGGCCGGCCAGCTGGTGGGGGGCTGTTGGGTAACAACACCATTCAACAGTAGAAACTCCACATGGACGCTGCGGGGGCCTGATCTCAAAGGCAGCCCACGTCAGCTGCTGAGGGGAGGCCGAGGGCCCCTACCAGGCCCCGGGAGCCTGGCCCTTGTCTGCTCTGCTGGCCTGTGGGAGCTGGTCCCACCGGCCCTCACCTGTGGGACGTGTGGCTCCTGACCTTGAATTCATCCTTGGAGTCCTTCCAGCTCTCGTACACCAGAGGATGCAGGGCCTGGGGAGTTCCTCGGGCTGAAAAGAAAATGGGATTGTTGGGTAGAAGAAAGAAAGTCCTTCTCAGGCTGTGGCTGACTCACGATCGCCAGGCCGGTCGTCACGGGCCGAGTGAGCGCCGCTGGAGGTGGATGTGAGGGGCAGTGGTCAGGCCTGCCCCGCTGTTGCCCCCAGACCCCCTGCCTCGGCTCCTTACACTGGAAAAAAAGAAAGAAAACCCACAGGAAAGGGGACAGACTGGCACAGACCTCCGTAATTGCACACGCCAGCCGCCTGCTACAGCCAGCACTCGGGTGGGGACAGAAGCTTCCAGCACCCAGGGACCCCCTGTGAGCTGCTGTCCCCGCGGCCCCCCGGGGCCCACTCCCAGTCCTCCCGCCGAGCAAGTCCTGCTGGCCACGGGCGGTCACACCGGCACCACACACTGCATGCGTCCCTCGAGTCCTCTGGCTCCAGGCCCTTTCCACCCAGCTGTGCTGGCGGTTCCGTCCATGGCGTGCAGGGGCCTGGGGTCCACTCCCCGCTGTGCCGCCCAGCGTCCCCCGGGCGGGCGTGCTGCTGTGTCCTCGTGCCGCGGGGACTTCGCTTCCATGAGCCCAAAGGGAGGCGGGGTGCACGGTGGGTGGTCTGAGGCGGCACCCCTCAGAGCCGTCTGGAGGAGGGAGCAAGGAAACCTTCCTCCAGAGTCAGAGCTGCAGGTGACAGAGCGTCTGCCCGAGGGAGCGCAGTCCAGGCCCCTCACAGAGCGAGGCCCTGAAACAAAGAGCGTGCGGCCAGGATTCAGAGCAAATGAAGAGAAAGAAAGGCCATGGACCTGCGCTCGTTCCCTCAAACTCAGCCGGGCGCCAGCACATCAAATCCAGCTGTTTTATATGCATATATGTAAGTGTGTGTATATGTTAGATGCAATTATACGCACGATAGGCAACATATCTGTAAGTATGTGTAAGTCGGTGTGTGTGCGTTTTGTGGTAGAACAGGTCGAGGGAGGGAAGTAGAGATTGTCATAGGAACTTCTTTGAAGATTAAATACTGGGACTGCCCCTCAAAAATATTTTTAAAATGTGTATAATATACAAAATGCATATTATGTATAAAACATATACTTCATACCTATCATCTGTCTCGTCTATCGACCTACCCATGTATCCATCTATCTGTGTGTCACCTGTCCACACCTTCCTATGTACCTGTCAATCATCTGCCTCCCACCTGCCCTCCGTGTGGCCTCCTGCAGCCCCCGGCCGAGGGGCGCCCAGCCCAGGCCTCAGCCGCCGGCAGAGCCGCGGTCCCAACCGCTGCCACCAGGTGGCGCCCGAGGGCCTCTCCTGAGGGCCGGCCGGTCCCGGGTCACCAGGGCCACTGATTTCCTTCTTTCTTCTGTTGTGTGACTCATCTCGTGGGCACCATGAGGCATCTGAGTTTTTCCCTCATGTACATTTTATTTCTCGCCCGCGCAGCCTGGAGGGAAGCTTTGCGGGGGGAGCCAGGAGGCTCCTGAGTTGCCTCCCCTTGCTCCCTGGCTGTAGATGGTGCCCCGAGGGCCTCACTCCCTTGCAGCAGGATGGGGCAGGACAGGGGACGCACCCCCAGGGACTCCCCGCATGCTGGTGGGAGGGCAGGCCCCCGCCCACGCCACCCCTGCTCCTAGGATGAAAGAACCAGCCTCGAGAATGGGCTGCGCTGGACCCTCGGAATCTCCAGAGCCTGCGAAAACCTGGCTCTTTCGACAGGAGAATTTTTTCTTGTTTCTTTCATTTGCCTTTTAAAATCACTCAAAAATGTTTCAAAAGTCACCAAAAAAATTCAAAGACACTATTTGAAAATCCAGAAATAAAATGTTTTACATATTTTTCAACAAATGACATTGGAACAATTGAATGCCAATAGGAAAAAAAATGGATCTTGATCTAAACCTCTTACTTTATACAAAATTAACTGTGTATCAATCATAGATCTAAATGCAAACTACGAAGCTACAAAACACTTGTTTTCTTTACTTTTGTCTGGGCCATGCAGCACGTGGATGTTAGTTTCCTGACCAGGGGTTGAACCCACACCCCCCTGCAGTGGATGTGCAGAGTCTTAACCATTGGGCCGCCAGGGAAGTTCTGTGAAACTACAAAACATCTAGAATAAAGCGTAGGGGACTGTCTTCGTGGCCTTGAGAAGCACAAGCAGTAAGCAATGAGAACGTGTGTGAGTGCGGCTGAGTCCCCTTACTGCCCACCTGAAGCTCAGCGTTGTTCATCGACCGTGAAGTCAAAGTGGAGTCGCTCAGCGGCGTCCACCTCTCTGTGACCCCGTGGACTGTAGCCCACCAGGCTCCTATGTCCTTAGGGATTTCCCAGGCAAGAACACTGGAGGGGGTTGCCATTTCTTTCTCCGGGGATCTTCCTGACACAGGGATCTGACCCGTGTCTCTTGATCTTTACCAAGATCAAGATTCTTTAACGTCTGAGGCACCAGGGAAGCCCATAGCCCAATACAAAATAAAAAGCTTACAAAAAGAAATAAACAATAAATTAAGCGGCATTTATTACAGTTTGGATGTACAGGGTAAGGGAATAAAATCCTGTGTGTTGCCAAGGAGGAAGCGCTGGACAGAGGACAGTGGTCGCGGGAGGAGAGCTGAGCAGAGGGTCCCTTTGGAGGGACCATGTTCTTCCTGCACCAACTTTCCATCAGGTGCATAGCCGAAGGGGAACTCGTGAAGATCTCACATTCAGACGTCGCCGAATCACAAAGCTGCAGGGCGCTCTGCTCTCCGCACGACAGCAAGGGGGCTCTGTGGTTCCACTTAATGTAAAACCGGAGACTATTTTTTAAAAAATGCAAATGGCTGTTCTCTGGAAATGACCCTGGAGCCATTTCAAATGAAGAAACATTCATCCCATAAAATCTACTAGAACTTGGTAAGAACTGGAAGAGTCTGGGGTCTGTGAACCTAGGTGTGTACCCCTGAACCCCCGCACTCTGGCTCAGCAGGACGGAAGCCCACCCCAGGCCAGGCAGCCCCACACGCCGGGGCCCCCACACTCCCCACCGCCCCCGGCATCCCACTGTTGGGCTACCTTCCCGGGAGGGCAGCTTGTCAGCGTTTCTTGCCCTGCCCCTCCGACATCTGCGTTTGAGTCTAAATCCTGAGTGAGTGTGGCTGAGGGTGGGTCCTGCTCCAGCTCAGACCCCACCCGGGGCCCCACCCTGGGCTCAGGCGCTGAGGGTGCTGGTTCCCTCTCTCCACACTCTGGCTGGTGGTGGGGGCTTCCCCGCCGAGAATTGGAGCGGCCGGCCCCAACCCACCAAGCACTCAACTTCTTCCTCGCCTTTTAATTTTTACTTTTCGGCCTTGCCCTGCAGCAGGTGGGGTCTTAGTTCCTCAACCAGGGGTCGACCCTGTGTCCTCTGCATTGGGAGCGCGGAGTCTTAACCACTGGACCGCCAGGGATGTCTCCAAGCACTCAACTTCTAAAGTGGGGGTGAGACCGTGCGAGCCGTGGTTCTTGCCCCCAGCGTCAGGACTGTGGGTCAGGGAGTTTTCCAGGGGAGAAGCAGGCTGTGGAACCAGGGCTCCAAATCCGTCTGCAGAAGAACGACTTCATCTGCAGCAGAGTGAAGTCACCTCTCAGGACCGGTGGCTGCGATTGGGAGGAGAGAGAGAAATCCTTTAGAGACGCAGGGTAAGAGAGCTGGGAAGGACAGCTGTGGCCAGGAGCCTCCTGGGTCAGAACAATCTTAGACCCTGTCCCGGGAGCAGAGAACGACCCCGTGGGCTGTAAGCCACCAGGCTCCTCTGCCCATGGGATTCTGCAGGCAAGAATACTGGAGTGCATAGCCATTCCCTTCTTCAGGGGCCCTTCCCAACCCAGAGATTCAACCCAGGTCTCATGCATTACAGGCAGATTCTTTACTTTCTGAGCCACAAAGGAAGCCCCAAGAGAATAATTTGTCCTGTACAAATTATTCTGATAGACTTGGACAGAAACTAAGGCCGGATGTAGAAGCTGGGGTCCCAGGGTACTCACAGAACCTCCACTGCGTGACAGCTCATTGTTCGTTTCCAGTGCACGTGGGACATTAACTGAGGGAGATCACGTTCTCGAGCAGGAAGTAGCTTCAGCCAAGATTTTAAATCTTGTGTCATACAAAATATGTTATCTGACCAGATGGAGTTAAATTCGGTCTTAATAGCAGGAAGAAATCTTTAAAATACCTGTGTATTTCGAAACAAAATACCAAACTGCTAAAAAATCCACAGATCAAAGAATAGGTCAGGATGTAAGTTAGAAATTACTTCCAAAGAAAGAAAATGAAGTGGTTCACTCTCTGAATTTCTGTTTTCCCAGTTTAGAGTATTAATGTACAGATTATAAAAGAAGTTCTCAATGAAAGGGCCTTAGTTCTCACGTTAACTGATTGGAGAAAGGAGTTAATTCAACTTGAAAAAAAAAAAAAAGAAAAATGTGAAAGATCAGAGTGAGAATCAATGAAATTGAAACGGAAAACCAGTGGAGAACCTATAAGACTGAAGGATGGTTCTCTGAGATCAACAGGCTTGAGTAACTCTTAGCCAGACTGACCATGAAAAGAGAGAAAGCAGAAGGTGACCGGCTCACACACGACAAAAGCATTGCTGTTGCTGTTCAGTCGCTCAGCCGCGTCCGACTGTGACCCCACGGACGGCAGCACGCCAGGCCTCCCTGTCCATCACCAGCTCCTGGAGCCTGCTCAGACTCCTGCTTGTTGAGTCGGGGATGCCATCCAACCGTCTCGTCCTCTGACAAAAGCATAATCACTACATATTCCACAGATATTAAAACAAAGGAAGGGGACCCATAAGAGCAGCTTCGCATCAATGCTTTTGATAATTTAGATAATTAGATAAACCGGACAAAAATCAGTGAATGACACAATCTTCCACAGCTCACTCAAGAAGAAACAGAGAATAAAATAATTTTGTATTTACTAAAGAAGTTTAATTTTGGCTTCAGAAAAAAAAAAAACAAAACACAAAACTCCCCACTAAGAAAACTTCAGGCAGAGACGGCTTCATAAGGTGAATTCTACCAAACACGAAGAAAAGAAACAGTATAAACTCTGCACAGATCCTTCCAGAAAACTGAAGAGGAAGGAAGTATACTAAAATGTACACAGAAGTGAAAAAGGCCCGGATTAACCAAAGCAGCTTAGGAAGAGGAGAGGACTGAGGTCAGTCATCATCAATCTGCAGAAACCTCGGAAACCGCAGCCCCAGCTCAGGAGGATGTGCTCAACAGGGACATTTGCACGGGGTCCCGATGTTCCAGTCCTGACGCCCAGGGCCCCGGAGCGTGGCTGTTTGGAGCTGGGCCTTAAAGAGGGGATGATGGCACAGTGAGGTCGCTGGGGGCCCTGAGCCCCGCAGGACTGGTGTCCTGTGAGAAGACACCCCCGGGCCCAGGAGGGGGGCCTCCGGAGCACCAGCCCCACCCACACCGGGGCCTGGGGTTCCAGCTCCACGGCTGGAGACAGGGCGAGTCTGCTGTCTAAGCTCCCTGGCTGTGTATGTGGGAAGCCCACATCAGGAATTCTCAAAGCTGAGAAAGGAACTAAATATCAAAATTGAGCAAAAGGCTGAAACAGATGCTTCACCGAAGGAGACATGCAAATGGTGGTAAGCACATGAAAGGATATAGGTTTACCTCTGGCTGATTCATGTTGAGGTTTGACAGAAAACAACAAAATTCTGTAAAGTAATTATCCTTCAATTAAAAAAAAAAAAGAAGTTCCACATCACACGTCATCAGGGAAATGCAAATAAAACCTCCGTGAGAAAGTGCTGCGTACTTTTTATCATTATTTCTTTAAATTAACTTACTTGGCTGTGTTGGGTCTTGGTCGCGGCACCAGGACCTTTGCTGTGCATGGGGGACCTGTCGTTGAAGCCTGTGGGCTGCGTTTGAGTCTCATGGGCTTATTTGCCCCTCGGCATGAGGGATCCTAGCTCCCCAACCAGGGACTGAACCTGCGTCCTCTGCATTGCAAGGTGATTCTTAACCACTGGATCACCAGGGAAGTCCCCTATGTACCTTTTAGAGCTGGAACAAAAAACCAACCTAGCCCATCTCAAGCGCTGACAGAGAGGGAAGCGTATACACCACTGGCCGTGGGGTAGGGTGGGGCAGTCTCATGGTAGCAGCAGAAGCGTGCATGCTGCTGGCCTCGGGGAAGGACGGGGCGGCCCCGTGGGAGCAACGGAGGCATACACGCCCGCTGGCCGCGGGGTAGGACCGGGCGGCCCCATGGAGTGAGCTTGCTGGGTTCTTAGAAGTTAGCGTAAATTTATTGTATGACTCAGCAATCTGACTCAGCGTCATCCACAAAAATGAGGTAAAAAAAAAACCTATGTTCTCACTGAAACCCAGTGCTGAGTGTTTGTTTTTTGAGGTTTTGTTCTTGTTGTTTGGTTTTTTTTTTTGCTGAGCGGCCTGCAGGATCTTAGTTCCCCGACCAGAGACTGAACTCGGCCTGGGCCGTGAAAGCTTGAGCCCTAACCATTGGACCACAGGGGGCTCCCTAAATGCTTATTTGTAACTACCAAAACTCGGAAACAGCCCAACCGACCCTCGTTTTCGTGACACAAAGAAGCAAAGTCCTACACACACAGCGGTGTGAGTGACTCTCAGAGGCATCATTGCTAGTGAAAGAAGACTTGAAAACATACATGTTGTGTGACTCTGTTCACATTGTGTTGTTCAGAGTCTCAGTCATGTCCGACTCTGCAACCCCAAGGACTGCAATACGCCAGGCTCCCCTGTCCTTCACCATCTCCTGGAGCTTGCTCAAACTCATGTCCATTGAGTCGGTGATGCCATCCAACCATCTCATCCTCTGTCGCCCCCTTCTCCTCCTGCCTTCAATCTTTCCCAGCATCAGGGTCTTCTCCAGTGAGTCGGCTCTTTGCATCAGTTGGCCAAAACATTGAAACGTCAGCTTTAGCATCAGTCCTTCCAGTGAATATTCAGGGCTGATTTCCTTTAAGATTGACTGCTTTGATCTCTTCGCTGTTCAAGGGGCCCTCAAGAGTCTTCTCCAGCACCACAGTTTGAAAGCATCAGTTCTTCAGTGCTCAGCTTTCTTTATGGTCCAACTCTCATATCCATACATGACTACTGGAAAAACCATAGCTCTGACTATACAGACCTTTGTTGGCAAAGTGATGTCTCTGTTTTTTAATAAGTTGTCTAAGTTTGTCATAACTTTTCTTGCAAGGCACAAGCGTCCATTTAGAGGGCATTCTGGAAAAAGCAACATCACAGGAACAGAGAAAAGATCAGTGGAGGCCTGGGCCCCCGGGGTTGAAGAGAGGGTGGAATGGTCTGAGAGGGTGGCCTTGTTCTATATCGTGATTTTGGTGGCGATTATATGACTGTACGTTTGTGAAAATTCAAAGAGCTCTGACTGTGACTGCACCTCACTTACATCTCAGTCTTTTTGTTAACGGGAAAAAAACTGACCAACAGCACGGGCACTCCCTGGCGCCCACAGGACCCACCAGCTGGTTCTTGTGATGCTGTGGCGCTGCAGGGTCTGGGTCAGGCTGGGCAAGGCCGTGGAGAAAACCTTCAAGCCGACTGCCTCCCTCAAGGGGAGCCAGGCCCCCCAGGACCCAGCCTGCCTGGGAATCCGAGTCACCGGCTGGAGGCAGCCTGAGGCGTCAGTGCAAGTGGGGTGTTGGATTTCAGAGCACAGCTGCTGGGACCTTTGATCAATTACAGTCCCCCAAACGAAGCCAGCAAGGACACGGAGGATTTGACATCACGATGAAGAAATCTTACCTACAAGTCACACAAAGCCTGACGCCGGCACTGTAAAATAAATATTTTTTCAAGGACATATGATATATTAACAAAAGATTGACCATAAAGTAAGTGTGTAAACACTTCAAAAGGTTGAAATTATATACAGAGTATTCTCTGCCCACAGTTCAATTAAGCTAGAACTCCATGAAAAAATTTTAACTAGAATATTCATGTTTGGATATTAAGATACATATGATAAATATACGTGGTGGATAAAAATACAAGGTCACAGGGGAAATATTTTTGACTGAAGTTAGTAATGTTACTGATCCATTTATAGGCTAAAGTTATGAAACTGCTGCTATTTAGTCGTTTTTGCCATAAAACCAGGAGCTTCCCTGGGGGCTCAGGTGGTAAAGAACGTACCTGCCCAAGCAGGAGACCTGGGTTCGATTCCTGGGTCGGGAAGATGCCCTGGAGACAGAAATGGCGACCTCCTCCAGTCTTCCTGCTTGTGAAATCCAGCGGGTGATGGAGCCCAGCGGGCTGAAGTCCACGGGTTCAAGAAAGAGTCTGACATGACTTAGCGATTAAACAAACACCATGAAGCCAATAATTACAAACGGTTCAATTCAAGAGACAAGTGCACCCAACGTTCATCGCAGCACGGTTTACAACAGCCGGGACATGGAAGCAACCTAGATGCCCACTGGCAGATGAATGGATAAGAAAGCTGTGGTACATATACACAATGGAATATTACTCAGCTATTAAAAAGAAAGCATTTGAATCACTTCTAATGAGGTGGATGAAACTGGAGCCTATTATGCAGAACGAAGTAAGTCAAAAAGAAAAACACCAATACAGTATACTAACACATATATATGGAATTTAGAAAGATGGTAACGATGACCCTATATGTGAGACAGCGAAAGAGACACAGATGTAAAGAACAGACTTTTGGACTCTGTGGGAGAAGATGAGGGTGGGATGATTTGAGAGAATAGCATTGAAACATGTATATTATCATATGTGAAACAGATCGCCAGTCCAGGTTGGATGCATGAGACAGGATGCTCAGGACCAGTGCACTGGGACGACCCTGAGGGATGGGATGGGGAGGGAGGTGGGAAGGGGTGTTCAGGACGGGGACACATGTACACCCATGGCTGATTCATGTCAATGTATGGCAAAAATCACCACAATATTGTAAAGTAATTAGCCTCCAACTAAAAAAAAAAAAAAGGAAGCAAGGCTAAGCGAACGATTAGGAAAGCCCTGAAAGAAAAAAAAAAAAGTATGATTTAAATGCAGGAGAACCTGACCCCACGGATTTCTTTTCCTGAAAACTTGGCCGTTTGTGAAAAAAGGTAGACAAAGTCATATTTCTATTAGCTTTGTTACTTTCATTGTCCAGACCGAGCGGCTTTCAGGATCTTTGTTCCCCAGCCAGGGATCGAAACGGAGCTCCCTGCAGCGGAAGCAGGGAGTCTCAAACACTGGGTCACTCGGGCAGTCCCTCCACCAGCTTTAACGTGAAAAACTATGAGCAGGGTCATCACTCAAGATACCAAAACTATCTTAGGAAACTTGGTCTGATCAAGCAACGAAAATGATTGGAAATGAATTCAGTTGGTGCATATGAAATATGACAAAGCTTCGTATTTTCCCTTCTTTTTTCTGCACCATTTTCTTCTCCAATTTGTCAGTTATCCTGCACTTAAAAGCAAAATGATAGCCCAAGAAGACAGCTGAAGGGCCAGTAGGAGCTGAAGGTGAGAACAGCTCGGAACACGCGTAAAGACACGAGGTCCGTGGGTCCTGCCCCCTGGCCGTCCCTCCAGCCTGGAGGCTTCTGCACAAAACAACACAGAAGAAAACCCCGTGGTTCATCCAAGTGCGGGGCGCGCCTCGGATGGCAGAGAAGTGTGGGGGCAGAGCAGTGCGGGGCGCGCCTAGGACGGCGGAGCAGCACAGGTGTCTCCATATGAAACCACTACGGCAGCATGTCTCTTCTTCTGTTTATTCATTTAACGTCTTTGGGGACGAACTCGCCGTGTGGAATGAAGAGGAATGGTTGCTCCGAAGGTTGTACAAACGCTTGACGGCCTTCACAGAAAAGAGTCATAGACTGAACAGCGGCCACATCTATATTTGAAGTGAGAAGAGATAGGATAATAATAAAAAAAGAAAGTGAGAAAAGATAATAAGTTAACACAGACACAGAAACAGCCTCATGATAACCAGAGGGGGGGAGGGACTGATTAGCAGTTTGAGATGAATGTTACACTGTGCATAACACATTCGGCAGCGAAGATAGCACACAGAATTATGTTTAATGTCTTAGCCTACAATGTAAAAGGATTTGAAAAAGAACATATATACACGTGTACACGTGCAGCTGAATCATTGGGTATACACCTGGAACCAGCAGGGCATTGCATTCAGTGAAACAGCTGCATTTCAACAAAAACATTTTTCAAACTAAAATGAACAAGTTAAGCGTTTAGCGTGAGATATTGGAGATAGGAGCAAATAAATAAGATAAGATAATCACTATTAGAGGAATTGAAACAAAACCTTTCTTCTTAAAAAATCTCTAGGATCATGTGACTTCATCAGCTACTGCAACAAAAAGAAAGTGGCAAATAAAAATACCCTTGGAATAACTCAAGAGTAACATGTCTTTGCCACTCAAACCTAACAAGGACGGTGTGAGATGGGGAACTTGGAAGTCTGTCACCATACTGAACATAAAGGCAAAGGAAAAAATATCACAGTAAGCAAAGAAACACTTTAAAATAATGACACAAAATGGAGAGCTTTGATTTATTCCAAGCAGGCAAGGTTGTTTTATTTTATTTTTTGCAAGGTTGTTTTAATATTGGGTTATTGTTGTTCAGTTGCTCAGTTGTGTCCGACTCATTGCGATCCCATGGACTGCAGCACACCAGGCTTCCCTGTCCATCACCAACTTCCAGAGCCTACTCAAACTCATGTCCATCACGTCGGTGACGCCATCCAACCATCTCATCCTCTGTCGTCCCCTTCTCCTCCTGCCTTTAATCTCTCCCAGCAGCAGGGTCTTTTGTAATAAGTTGGCTCTTCACGTGAGGTGGCCAAATTGCAACTCAACTTCAGCATCAGTCCTTCCAAAGAATATTCAGGACTGATCTCCTTTATGATTGATTGGTTTGATCTCCTTGCAGTCCAAGGGATCCTCAAGAGTCTTCTCCAACACCACAGTTCAAAAGCATCAATTCTTTGGTGTTCAGCCTTCTTCATGGTCCAACACTCACATCCATTTATGACTACTAGAAAAACCATACCTTTGACTATATGGACCTTTGCTGGCAAAGTAACGTCTCTGTTTTTTAATACACTATCTAGGTTTTTCATAGTTTTTCTTCCAAGGAGCAAGCATCTTTTAATTTCATGGCTACAGTCACCATCTGGGTTGATTTTGGAGTCCAAGAAAATAAAGTCTGTCACTGTTTCTATTGTTTCCCATTCTATTTGCCATGAATATTGGGTTGGGGAACGTCAAATAATTTGCAACGTTAACATATTAAAGTGGGAAAATCACACAATCTAATCAAAAGAGAAATGTTGCTCAATAACATTCGATCTCAGTGTGATAGATCTGAGCTATTTCATCTACAATGTGTGTTCACGAAATACAAATTAACTCAAAAGCAACTGGTATATAAGAAGTATCAGTATGGCACAGGAATAATGGTTATTTAGCTAAAGCTTAGCTGTTTAGCTGGCTTGGCTGGTCTGCGGCCTGTCGACTCCTCTAGGACCAGGGGTGGAACCAGAGTCCCTCGAATTGACAGGTGGATTCTTAACCACTGGACCACCAGGGAAGTCCAGTAACGGTCTTAAGTAATTGAGGTGAGCATTCTTGTTACTGCCCAGAGTTCTCGGCCTGCTTAATCAATAGAAATTGATCAGAGGCCAGAGAGGAAATTCAGACAACGCTTTATTGGGGCTCCTGCTGCAGAAGGCAGGGAGCAAGAACAAATAGCAAGATCTCTTGCTCACTTGCTCTCCGGGGCGGGGTGGGGTTCGAACTGGTTCCTTATCGAGGTGAGGGAAGGACTGTGTCCAGGAGTCGGACTGGAGGGGTGGGTGGCCTAGGGGGTCTGACCACCCCTTTGTGGGGCAGTCTGCAGGGACATGGGCAGCGCCCTGCTTTTGCTCCCAGCCTTTCAGAAGGGGCGGCTGGCAGCCGCAGAGAGGAATGATACTGAGTTAGTTCAAGTGATGTGGATGGACCGAGAGTCTGTCATACAGAGTGAAGGAAGTCAGAAAGAAAAAACTAATCTTGCGTATTAAAGCATATATGTGGAATCTAGGAAAATGGTACAGATGAATCTATTTGCAGGGCAGGGATAGAGAAGCAGACCTAGTGTGGACGCCGTAGGGGAAGGGAAGGTGGGGCGCGGACGGACGTCCACTCCCGTGTGTAAAACAGACAGCTGGGGGGAGCCTGTGGGAAAGCGCCGGGAGCCCAGCGTGGTGCTCTGTGCTGACCTGAAGCGGGGATGGGGAGGTGGGAGGGACGCTCAAGAGGGAGGGGATCCGTGTATACAAGCGGCTGATTCAAGGTACTGCATGGCAGAAACTAACATGGCCCTGTAAAGCAATTATGTTCCAAAAAATAAAATAATAATAATAGAAAAGAAGCGGCAGCTGGGTTTGGGTCTTTGAGCTTTTCTTGTCCATAATTGGCCCCAGTTGCACATGCACGCAGTCGTCTTTAGTTCCTGATGGTTTCCAAAGCTGACTCACTGGAAAAGACCCTGACGCTGGGAAAGACTGAAGGTGGGAGGAGAAGGGGACGGCAGAGGACGAGATGGTTGGATGGCATCACCGACTCAATGGGCGTGAATTTGAGCAGGCTGCGGGAGCTGGTGAAGGACGGGGGAGCCGGGCGTGCTGCAGTCCGTGGGGTCGCAGAGTCGGGCCTGACTGAGCAGCTGAACAACAACCTAGTTTCTGTGTATTTTGCTGCCGGAGGAGACTTTCGTCCGGGCACAAGTGCTGCAGCAAGGGGCACCAGGGCCCAGGCCCCAGCCTGTCTTGTTTTCACAATCTCAGAGAAAGTCTGGGGGACGAGGAAGGCTGGAAGGGACAGCTGGCAGCCCTGGGGGAGATTCTCCTAACCAGGGAGCTGGGCGCCGACCTGAGAACCAGCTCTGGAGAAACCAAAGCACAAATGAAAAAGCGGGGAGATGCTTTCTCCTGTGTTGGGAAAGAAAAGGCTGAAAATGTGTGTGTGCACTGGACCAGATGTGAGAATTTGGTGAGACAGGGAGTGAATGTCTTTAAGGGCCCCATTGTTGAAATAAGAATCCTGGGCAGAGCTGCTGGCCGCCGGGGGAAGGACACAGAGGTGTGGCTGACAGTGGCCGCGGGGCTGGGCCTGTACTGCTCATTCTCTGCGCGGCTCACAGAGCCCCCCAGCTTCTGAGTCGACTGCTCCCAGGAACTACTTCCTGTTGGCTGGGTTATTTTAATCCATGCTTCTGCAAAGGCAGAGTTGTTCATATTTATGGTGTGATGGCAAAAATGTCAATATTAGCATGTTATGAATCACAGGGAGCTTCCTTAAACTAATAAAAGATTTCTACAAATACCTTGAGGAAATATCATCCAAAATCATACAGCCAGAAAGATTTATCTTTGAGATAAGGATTGCAGAAGGAAATCCTGCCCTCAGAGTCTCTATTTCACGTTGTAATTGAAGTTCCAGAAAATGCGGTAAGTCAAGAAAAACAAATACAATGTATGTGGAATAGAAAGGCAGAATAAAATATGCTATGACTGTTTCACCCGCTTTTTGAGGGTGAAGGAAGAGAGTGAAAAAGCCGGCTTAAAACTCAATACTAAAAATCTAAGGTCATGGCACCCGGCCCCATCACTTCATGGCAAATAGAAGGGAAAATGTGGGAGCAACCACAGGCTTTCTCTTCTTGGGCTCTAAAATCACTGCAGATGGGGACTGCAGCCATGAAATTAGAAGATGATTGTTCCTTAGGAGAAAAGTTATGACAACCCTAGACAGTGTGTTAAAAGGCAGGCATCACTTTGCCGACAAAGATCCACATATAGTCAAGGCTATGGTTTTCCCAGCAGTCATGCATGTACGGATGTGAGAGTTGGACCATAAAGAAAGCTGAGTGCTGAAGGATTGATGCTTTCAAACTGTGGTGTTGGAGAAGATTCTTGAGAGTCCCTTGGACAGCAAGGAGATCAAACCAGTCAATCTTAAAGGAAATCAGTCCTGAATGTTCATTGGAAAGACTAATGCTGAAGCCAAAACTCCAATACTTTGGCCACCTGATGCGAAGAGCTGACTCATTAGAAAAGACCCTGATGCTGGGAAAGATTGAGGGCTGAAGGAGAAGAGGGTGACAGAGAATGAGATGGTTGGATGGCATCATTGTTTCAATGGATGTGAACTTGGGCAAACTCCGGGAGATGGTGATGGACAGGGAAGCCTGGCATGCTGCAGTCCATGGGGTCATGAAGAATCGGACGTGACTTGGTGACTGAACAACAACAGTGATTATGTGGGAAATCCAGAACTTAAATCATGAAAATAAAAGCATTTTAGTAAGAGTGCGGATCACTCTTTAAAAGCCAATTGCAGGACCTCCCTGGTGGTACAGTGGAACAGAATCCACCTGCCAATGCCGGGCACACAAGGTGTATCACTGGTCCAGCCAGGTTCCGCAGGCCCACGCCCTAGAGCCCAGGCGCTGCCGCACGAGAAGCCGCCGCAGGGAGGACCCGGGCGCTGCAGGGAGAGCGGCCCCGCGTGCCGCAGCTGGAGCGAGCCCACTCACGGCGGTGAAGACCCAGCGCGGCCAGACGCACAGGGAAGGAAGAAATGGTAAGAAAAGTCAACGGCAAAAAAGTGTTAAAAATATCAACTGCATTTCTTTACATCAGTCACAGATACTTAGAAGAGAAAATATTTGAAACTGTGACATACACAGTAGAAGTCAATTATCTAGAAATAAATCTAAGAAATTCTGTGTGAAGACCTCTACACAGATAACTGTAGAGTATTTTAGGGGAGAACTTAAAGAAAGATGGCTCATAGAAATGAAAGGATGAAATGAGCTGAGAGATTTGGGAAACTCAATGTTATAAAAATTATAAATTCTTTCTAAATGTATTTATAAATTTAGTCAAAATCCCAATAGGTTTCTTTTCTACTTAACCAGCTGATTATAAAATTAAATGACTATCCAGGCAGAGAACGACAGCTATGAAATGATACCATACTCACAGGCAGAGTCTAAGCAATGATGCAAATCAACTTATTTACAGAACAAAAACAGACTCACAGACACAGAAAACAAGCTTATAATTACCAAAGGGGAAAGTGGGGAGGGATAAATCAGGAGCTTGGAGTTAGCAGATGCACACCACTGTGTGTAAAATAGGTTTTAAAGAAAAGAACCTCCCGTATAGTACGGGATTTCCCTGGTGGCTCAGATGGCAAAAAGCCCGCCTGCAATGTGGGAGACCTGGGTTCGATCCCTGGGTCGGGAAGATCCCTTGGAGAAGGGAACGGCTACCCACTCCAGTATTCTTGCCTGGAGAATCCTGTGGACGGAAGAGCCTTGTGAGCTACACTCCACGGGGTCACAAGTGTTGGACACAACTTAGCGACTGAACGGAGGACCTAGAAGAAGACCCGCCCACAAACGGGCTCGGGTGCTGCCAGTCGGGTCCTGGTGAGGCCCTGTCCCGCCGTGTCCTCTCGCGGAGGAGGGGGTCCCCGCTCTCTGCTTCTCCTCATGAGGGAGTCCTCCTCAGGACCACACCTCACCCTCATCACACCCCCACCCACAGCCCCACCTCCAGAGGCTGTTACACTGGGGCCTCTGAATCTGGGAGCGCAGACACTGAGCCCACAGCAGGAGGCGTGCCCGCGGGGAGGGCTGTTCTCAGTACATCCTCTGGGGCGGCTGACGATTCCCACATCACCCCCCCCCCGATGATGCTCAGCAGATCACCAGATCCATTGGGCCTGCTGGGTTCTCCAGCTGTGACGTTACTTAGGTTTCCTTCTATAATTATAATTATAATTATAATTATTCTCCGAGATGCTTCTTTGAAACCAAAGATCCCAGTGTCCATTAAACTTCCAGTTGACTTATTAGCTAATCTTAGTATGGACTCATGTTTCCTATTTTATTCAAAGGATTATAATTATTACTGATATTGTCTACTGTGATCCTCAGATGGTTCTGGATTTGGGAAGGGGTCCTGCAGCCCTGAGATTAAAAGACATTTGCTCTTTGGAAGGGGAGCTATGACAAACCTAGATAGTGTATTAAAAAACAGAGACATCACTTTGCCAACAAAGGTCTATATAGTCAAATCTATGATTTCTCCAGCAGTCATGTACAGATGTGAGAGTTGGACCATTAAAAAAAAAGCTGAGTCATGAAGAATTGATGCTTTTGAATTGTGGTGCTGAAAACTCTTGAGAGTCCCTTGGACTGCAAGGAGATCAAACCAGTCAATCCTAAAGGAAACCAGTCCTGAATATTCGTTGGAAGGACTGATGCTGAAGTTGAAGCTCCAATACTTTGGCCACTTGATGCGAAGAACTGACTCATTGGAAAACACCCTGATGCTGGGAAAAATTGAAGGCGGGAGGAAAAGGGGATGACAGAGGATGAGATGGTTGGATGGCATCACCGACTCAATGTACACGAATTTGAGCAGACTCTGGGAGATAGTCAGGGACAGGGAAGCCTGGCATGCTGCAGTCCATGGGCTCGCAAGGAGTCAAACATGACTTAGCAACTCAACAACAACAACTTGCATATTTTGGACACATTCTCTATCCTTTTGCCCTTCTTGCTTCCCCGATGTAAGACGGTCTAGGTCCTCCTGGGATGTTCCCTGGAATTGGCCATTTTGCAGGGAGCCTGGGTCCTGGAGTTGGTGGAGGGTCCCTGGGCGCTGGGTGAGCTTTTGCTTGGCAGGCTGCACAGCTTCGCAGTGGAGGGGCCAGTGGACGCTCTTTCAACACCACCCAGCATCCCAGTGCGTCCCTGTTTTGTCCCTTTTCATGTTCCCACCCTCTGCACCAACCCCGGACTCCCATCAGCTCTGATGCATTTGCTAATGTGACCACTCGCATGATCCGTCACCAACCGCCTGTTGTTACTGGTGCCGCCCCGTGAAGATGCCCTTCTCACCCCGTCCACATGGTCGCTTCCTCTCCAGCCTCGGTGCTGCCCCCGCTTCCCTGGACACCCCCACCAGCACCCCCGCGCCTCTCTGTGCGTCTTTGTTCACAAAACAAATGAACCGTTTCCTGCTCACCTGTTTCCCTTCCCACAGTCATTTTTCTTCCAGAGACATTCTATTCTCTGCACTGTGGTTATTTATGAATAAACATAAGGGTGAACTCCCCAGGGGAATTGTTTGAGTCTAAACAAAGATGTGCACATTTACCCGTTTTATTTTTATAGGTATGTGACAATGTGTGTTACCAGATATTTATTTCCCACTGACATTTATGAATGACACTGCTATAAATATACATTTGTATACACATGTATAAATATGTATTTATACAGAAAAAGGTTATGTGTATAAATAAATATATATCATGCAGGAAACTACATAAGGCACAGTTGTACAACTTAATGCTTTTATAAATCAAATATTCATGTAACCATCACCAACATCAAGAAATAGAACCTTATTAGCACCCAGATGTCACCCATGTGCACCTTGATTGTTAAGTGTACTGGTGCTTTTCTTTTGTTCCAGCTTTTTCTGAGATCTATAGCACTGCATAATTTTAAGATGTACAACGTAATGATTTGACTTACGTACATTAAGAAATGATGACCACAAAAGTTTGCTCAGCATCTATCATCTCATGTAGATATAAAACAAATAGAAAAAAATTTTTCCTTGTGATGAGATTTCAGCATTTACTTCTCAACTTTTGCATATGAAGTAAAGAACACCGTACATTATATCCCTAGGGCTTTGCTGTTTTATAACTGGAAGATTGTACCTTGGGGTTTCTGGCATCCATTCCCCCTTCCCCTCCTTCCAGTAGCCAATATCCGATCTCATTTTTCTACAAGTTTGCTTGTTTGTTTTCAAAATATAATTCAAGGGCTTCCCTGGTGGCTCAGTGGTAAAGAACATGCTTGCCAGTGCAGGAGACACAGGTTCAGTCCCTGGTGGGGAATATCCCACACGCCATGAGCAAGCAAGCCCACGCACCACAGGTATTGAGTCCATGTGCCCCAGAGCGTGTGACCCGCGTCAGCAGAAGCCTCCGCGCTGAGGAGCCCGCATGCCCCAGCTGGAGAGCAGCCCCCGCTGGTCGCAACTCGAGAAGAGCCCGCGCAGCCGCGGAGGTCCAGCACAGCCAAAAACAAATCAACAACGCAATTAAAAAAAGAGGGGAACCAGCTCATAGCACTATGTCAGTTCCTGGTACACAGCACAGTGGTTTGATGTTACTATACACTTCATGAAAAGATACTTACAAAGCTATTATATAATTGTTCACTATATGACCCACACCGTACATTTCAGCCCCATGACATTTAGTCTGTAACTCGAAGCTTGTACCTCTTAAGCTCTTTCCCCTATTTCTTTCCTTCCCACCCCTCACCGGGCAACCACTTGTTTATTCTCAGTATCTGCGACTCTTTCTGTTTTGTTATGCTTGCCGATTTGTTTCAGAGTTCACATACAAGTGAAATCATACAGTATTTGTCTTTCTCTGTCTGACTTATTTCACTAGCATGACGCCCTTGAGGTCCATCCATATTGTCACAAATGGCAAGATTTTATTCTTTATTATGGCAGAGTAAAGCTCCATCATGTATAACCCCACACTTTTCCACAGTCGCTGCACCAACTTACATTCCCACTAACACAAGGGTTCCCTTTTCTCCACGTCCTCATCAACCTTGTTACTTGTAGACTTTTGACAATGGCCATTCTGACAGGTGTGAAGTGATGTCTCACTGCAGTTTCAATTTGCCTTTCTCTGTAATAATTAACAGGGTTGAGTATCATTTCGTGCCTGCTGGCGACCTGTATGTCTTCTTTGAGACAGAGATTTCTCTTCAATCTTCTGCCCATCTTTTGATTGGATTATTTGGGAGTTTTTTGATATTGAATTGTATTGGCTGTTTGTATATTTTGGATATTGTTTCTTGGCCTTTTGGCTAAGATCAAGTGTATATTTTGGATATTAATCTCTTGTCAGTCACATCATTTGAAAATATTTTTTTCCAGTGCATAGGTAATTTTTTTTTATCAATGGTTTCCTTTCTTTTGCAAAAGCCTTTAAGTTTAATTAGCTCCCGTTTGATTATATTTGCCTTTGATTCTCTTGCCTGAGAAGACAGCTCCCCCCAAGTATTGCTACAATTTATGTCAGAGTGTTCTGCTTATGTTTTCTTGTAGATGTTTTATGATTTCTGCCTTACATTAACGTCTTTAGTCCTTTTTGAATTTATTTTTGTATAATGGTGTGAAAAAATGTTCTAATTTTATTCTTTTACGTGTAGCTGTCCAGTTTTCCCAGCACCACTTATTGAAGACACTCGTCTTTTCTCCGTTGTATATTCTTGCTTCCTTTGTCGTGTTAAGTGACCATGTAAGTGTAGGTTTATCAGGGCTCTATATTCTGTTCCACTGATTTATGGGCCTCTTTTTGTGCCAGTAACACACTGTCTTGATGATTGTAGCTTTGTAGTTTAGTTTGAAGTCAGGGACCATGATTCTTCCAACTCTGTTCCTCTATCTCAAGATTGTTTTGGTTATCCAGAGTCTTTTATGTTTCCATACAAATTTTAAAATTATTTGCCCTAGTTCTGGGGGAAAATGCCATTACTATTTTGCTAGGGATTGCACGGTATCTATTGATTGCCTTGGGTAGTATGGTCATATTAATGGTATTAAAATTTTCAATTTATGAACGTGGTATATTTTTTCACCTATTTGTACCATCTTCAACTTCTGTCTTCAGTGTCTTAAAGTTTTCTGAGTACAAGTCTTTCACCTCCTTAGATATGTCCATTCCTAGGTATTTTATTCTTTTTAATGCTATAGTAAATTGGATTGTTTCCTTCTTTCTTTTCCTGATCTTTCATTGTTAGTATAGAATAGAAGATTTCTGTGTATTAATTTTTAACCCTGCAAATTTGCTGAATTCATTGATGAACTCTAGTAGTGTTCTGGAAGCATCTTTAGGATTTTCTGTGTATAACATCATGTCATCTACAGACAGTGACAGTTTTACTTCTTCCTTTCCAGTTTGGGCTCTTTTTATTTCTTTTCCTTGTCTAATTGCTGTGTGTGTCTAAGACTTCCAGTGCTATGTTGAGTAAAAGTGGTAGGAATAGGCATACTTGTCTTGTTCTGGATCTTAAGGGAAAGCTTTCAGCTTTTCACCACACCATAGTTAGCTGTGGTCTTGTCATATGCAACCTTTATTATGTTGAGCTATGGTCCTTCTATATTCAATCTGTGGAGAGGTTTTTTTTTTAAAATAATAAATGGATATTGAATTTTGTTAAAAGCCTTTCCTGGATCTACTGAGGTGATCATATGATTTTTATTCTTCATTTTGTTAATGTGGTCTATCACATGGATTGATTGGAGGGCCCATGGGAATTGTCCAGGAAAGAATACTGGAGTTGGCAGCCTATCCCTTCTCCAGCGGATGTTTCTGACACAGAAATTGAACCAGGGTCTCCTGTACTGCAGATGGAGTCTTTACCAGCTGACCTACCAGGGGGCCCCCGTGTGGTACAGCACATTGACTGATGTGAAGATACTGAAAAATCCTGGCATCCTTGCAGTAAAGCCTACTTGATCCTGGTGTGTGATCCTTTTAATGTATTGTTGACTTCTGTCTGCTTATATTTTTTGTTGAGGATTTTTTGCTTATAGTCTGTTGAGGGTTTTTTTTTTTTTGTATATATGTTCATGAGTGATACTGGCCTGTGATTTTCTCTGTTTTGTGTGTGGTCTCTTTGTCTGACTTTGGTATCAGGGTGACAGTGACCTCATAAGTTTGGGAGTGTTGCTTCCCTTGTATTTTTTGGAGTAGTTTCAGAAGGATGGGTATTATCGCCTCCAAATGTTTGAAAGAATTTGCCTGTGAAGTCATCTGTGTGCTCAAGTCTCTTAGTCGTGTCTGACCCTTCGCGACCCGATGGATTGTAGCCCACCAGGCTCCTCTGTACATGCGACTTTACAGACAAGAATACTGGAGTGGGTGGCCACTTCCTTCTGGTCCTGGACTTTCTGGTTTTGGGGCATATATACATATAATTTGGCTGTGCTGGGTCTTAGCTGCGGCATGAGAGAGCCTCCATCTTCACTGTGGCATGTGCGATCTAGTTTCCAGACCAGGGATCAAACCTGCATTGGGAGCACAGAGCCCTAGCTGCTGGGCCGCCAGAGTTGTTGGCAGTTTTTAAATCATGGATTCCATTTGGCACTTGTGACTGGTCGTTCGTATTTTCTCTTTCTTCCTGGTTCAGTCCTGAGAGAGTATACCTTTCTAAGAATTTGTCCATTTCCTCTAGGTTGTCCATTTTATCAGAACAGAGTTGCTCATAGCAGTCTTTTGTGATGTTTTGTATTCCTGTGGTGTCGGTTATAACTTTTCCTTTTTCACTTCCTATTTTATTGAGTTGGCACCCCTCCAATGATGTGTGAGATTTACCAGTGTTTGGGCTTTGATGGTCTTGAATTTGTGGCCTAATTGATTCCATCTTCTTTTCTCCTAGCCCCTCTGGTTGTCCTCACAGGTGACGTCTTTCTGTCAAACCAGTCCCGAGACTCCCCTTTGGGGTCCCAGCCTCAGCAGATGGAATTGAGAGGTAGGGGTGTGGCTCAGAAGAGCCCCCATGCCTGACCCGTCTGTCCTCCAGTCCTCAGGTCAGGTGCAGAGGAGCGAGTCTCGTGAGCCTGGGGTTTGCAGCCGTCTGGGACTCCCCCCCCCAACCAGTACCCCCATCTGAACTGGTCTTCTCTATTCTGTACGGGGGGGAGTCCTTGGGCAACAGCAGGAGCTCTGCACCCCTGTGGGGAGCTGACAGCATACGATTCAGGAAGAATATTCTGTGAGTTTCCAATGCCGGCAGAGCCAAACTGGATTAGAGTGGGTTTGGAAGTGGGTGGGGGCCCTGCAGGACTCTGAGGGGCTGTGGTCACAGCAAGAGAGGCCCAGGCTGCACGGCACCTCCACCCAACACACACACGCCTGCAGGCAGGTGAGCATACACACATGCAAAGTGCACACACACACACACTCAAACACATGCACACAGTCAGTCTTGCCCTTTAGATCCGCTCCCCATTCAGCTACTTGGTCCTGATCCTTTTAAACGGGAGACTGCAGGCTGGGGGGTCGTGAGAGCAGTGGCTGGGCCACCGGGGGCCATACAAGAGGGAGGAAAGCCACCTGATGCCCCCAAAGCTGCAGGAGTCTGGGGGCTGCGTCCAGGAGGGACAGGAAGAGAGTGAGCCAGGGCAATTCATTCATATGTAACTGTTGAGTGCTTACTGCAAACGCTCACGCATGCCAGGCACTGCAGAAATCAAACAAAGACGGGGAAGGAGAAGGGGTAGTGCAGGGGCAGGGGGGGTGGGGGGGTGGGCAGAAGCTCCAGGAAGAACCCAGCCCTCAAGGACGAGCAAAGACACAGACCTGGAAGCCAGAGAGCGAGGCGGAGCCTGTTCCTCCCACTGCCTGTGCGGGTGCAGGTCCGCCTGACCCACGTGGTCCCTGCCTGGGCTCCACCCTCCCTTGAGCCTGAGGGGCAGGACTGGCACCTCTGGGCTGCTTGCCTGCTCCCCGCTGCCCAGGACTGGACACGAGCCGAGGGCGCCTCTGCTGGCTGCGGGGCGACAGGAGCCCGAGGCCTGAGCCGGGCAGGCACGGCCCAGGGAGAAGCTGGCTGAGGCGGCCTGAACGCAATGCCTTCCTCCTGGGACCTGTCCCCGGTGGGCAGTCAACCACTGGCATCCAAGGCGTGAGGACAGTGAGCCGAGGAAGCACTTCCCGTCCACTTTCCCCACCCCTGCCGGGTAGGACAGAGCTCTGGGACACCGGGGCGAGTCCAGGCTGACCTGTGACCCACGGTGCGTGTCCCCCATGAGCCAAGGGAGCTGGGGGCAGGGCCTTTCTCCCATGGCTGCAGTCCCCCCATCATAACTCCTCCCGGGACCCCTGGGCTGCGGGTGGGCGCCCTCCTGGGCCTGTCCCTGGAAGTATTGAGAGTGCCTGTGACTGACCTTCAGGGCCAGCCAGGTGTCCAGATGCTGTGCTCGGCAGGCCCACTGCCAACCGCACCCCCGGCTCCAGCCCTCCGTGGAGACCTCCTGAAGGCTGGCCGCTCCCTTCCAGCCCACCCCTTCCACCCCCCGGGTCAGGGCTCAGCACCTCCATGTCCCTGCATCCCCTCCCCTTCCCTGCCCCCCAGCGATCCTGTTCTTCTTCACGGCTAGAGCCCAGCTCCCTCACCCCATCTCTGCCTCTGTCCATCTGGGCCTCGCCTGCTTGGCCTGAAGCTTCCAGACCCAGGCCTGGTCTCCACTTGGAGTCCTGGGCCGTGTCCTGGGGGTGCAGCCAACACCCAGGGAAGGGCTTCTGCAGGCCAAGGGGTGGTAGCACTCAGAGCTGCTACTGTCCTGAGCCCCACCCCCGTACCTTGACTCCCCAGTGCCCACCACCTGGAAGCCCCTCCTGGCCTGCCAGGCCTGTGTCCCCCTCCCACCCCTGGGCAGCGGGGCACAGCTGAGCCATGACTGGTACCCATGGACCGTCAACCACCAAAGCCGGCTGGGCGCGCACCTCCCCGGAGACCAGTGGCCATCCTGATGACCTGCTTCCCCAGCAGACACAACGGCGGGGGTGGGGGTGGGGTGGGGGTAGGGTAGGGGGGCCCTTCTCCGAGCGAGGCCCGAGGGGAAGCCCCGGCTCCTGGGCCCGCGCCCACGCGCCTCCCAGCATCGCCCAGACGAGCGTCTCTGTCTGGACACGGCCCTCGCTGCCAGCCCCGCCCCCTCTGTCTGTCCCCCTCCCGCCCCCAGGCGCGGGACCTGGCCCCCTCCCCAGCCCTCTCCCCTCGGTCCACAGCCCGCTTCTGGGAGGGGTGACCACCAGCCCCCCTCCACGGCGCCCCTGCCAGCACCGCCACCCCTTCCTGGCTCCTCCCTCCCTCATGGCCCCGATGCCGGGGGTCTTCAGGCCCCTTCAGGAGCTGTCCTCCGGGGGCCGTCTGTAAGCGCCGGGGTCACTGCCCTGCCCGCGGGGGTCTCTTCTCAAACCGTTCCCTCCCTCAGTCTCCCGGTCTTAACACTCAGCCGCCCCGCCCGCCTCACCATCCGCGCTGGAGACGCGGGCGCCCTTCCTGGCTCCCCCCGCCAGCCTCCAGCCGGTCCCCAAACTCTCCCCCTCGCCCCCCAAGACCCTCCCAGTGCCCCCCTCTCAGCCCACGCCCGCACTGCCAATGCCCACTTCCGGCAACAGCCTCCGTCCACGCCAAGCTGGCCCTGACCCTCAGCGCCACCTCAGAGCCCCGCGTGCGCCAGGCCCGCCTGGAGGCCTCGAGGCGGCTCCTGGCTGCCTTGGCGACACACATCCCCCTCCCCCCTCGCCCCCTCGCCTGGACACCCGAGCTGCCGTGGCCCCGGGTCCACCCGCCTGCAGGCCGCTCTGCAGCACCCTGGGCTGAACCGGGCCTCCCCGGTCGTGTCCCGCAGGGCCTGCGCCCCTGTCCTAGGGCCCCTCAGAGGCTGACCGCGCCCACGGGCCGCAAGCAGAGCCGCCTGGTTCCAGGCCCGACCCCCATCCCCCGACCCTGGCACTGATGTTAACCCTGAAACGGCATCCTGACGCCTGCGTCCCTCCAGTGACCCGCAGCTCCGAGAAACCGGAAGGCAGCGTCGGCCGCTCCGGGCACGGGACGAGCGCGTGAGTGGAGGACGCTGCTCGGCTTCCGGTGCCCGAGAGGGACTGGGCGTGGCCAGGGCGCGGCAGCCACTGCCCAGTGCTCCCGCCTGGTGGTGGGCTTTGCCGGCTCTGACTCCGCCAGGCGGGCAGCCGTGCCTGCCCCCCTTCCCTCCTCTCCAAGGAGGCAGCCACCAAAAGCCCCCTCAGTCCCATCCTGCAGAGCGGGCGAAGAAAAGTCAGCTGGATGCGGCCCTCGGGACCCCCAGGCAGTGCCCGAATGGGGTTCCCGAAGCCTCCGAATCCCACCTGCCAGGAGACTGGGCCACAGCTGGGCAGGTATTTTATTGGAGGTCCACAGACACAAGAGCTCCGCGCAGGGTCACAGCTTGGAGGAGGCGGCGTCGAGGGGGCAGTGAGCCCCCAGATGCTGGCAGGCCCCCGCCCCACCCTGGGAAGCTCCCATTCGAGCCCTTCTTGCGGGGTGTCAGGTCTGAGGGGCCCCGGGAGCCCGGGCGGGGGGCACAGGCAGGGAGGGGGGCAGCCACTCAAAGCTGGGGTGCAGCGGCACAAGAAGAAACCCAGGGGCCCCCAGGAACGGGCGGGGGGCCAGGAGGCAGAGAGGCCTGTCCGGCCTGAAGCTCGCCGCCCCCTTGACGGACGGAGCTTCCGACGGCCTCACTGCCTGGCTCAGCTTCGCGGGGCCCAGGGCGCACGCCCGGCTCTGCCCCGACCGCGGGGCCTCCGGCGTCGTGCCGGCCGTGTCTCAGGGCCGCGTGTCCCGCCGGCGTGCCTGCCGGGGCCTCAGTAGTCGGTGAGCGGGTACCGCAGGAAGATGAAGACCAAGATGATGCAGGAGGCGGCCAGCGCGGAGCTCGTGATGTTGAATAGCCGGGCCGTCTTGGCGTCCTCCACCGCCCCGTTCAGGTCGTTGAGGAGCTTCTTGTCCCGGACCTGAAGCCAGAAGGAGCAGTAAGAGCAGTAGCCAGGGCCGAGAGTGGACACACGGGCCAGGAGGGAGGGCGTGAGGGCAGAGGGCCCAGGAGACGGTGGCCCTGAGCCCGGGTCAGTTCCCGATTCCTGACCACTGCATGGGGCTACTGCCCAAGGATGTCCTTGCTGGGCGGAAATGTGCCCGGGACTTTGGGGGCGGGGCGGGGGAGGCTTGGGGCATCAGATCTGAAACTTACTCTCAGTTTACGAAACAAATAACCTGTGTTTTTCCAATCCCAAAGAATGCTCAAACCACCTCACAATTGCACTCATCTCACACGCTAGTAAAGTAATGCTCAAAATTCTCCAAGCCAGGCTTCAGCAATAGGTGAACCGTGAACTTCCAGATGTTTAAGCTGGTTTTAGAAAAGGCAGAGGAACCAGAGATCAAATTGCCAACATCCGCTGGATCATCGAAAAAGCAAGAGTGTTCCAGAAAAACATCTATTTCTGCTTTATTGACTATGCCAAAGCCTGTCACTGAGTGGATCACAATAAACTGTGTAAAATTCTGAAAGAGATGGAAATACCAGATCACCTGACCTGCCTCTTGAGAAACCTGTATGCAGGTCAGGAAGCAACAGTTAGAACCAGACATGGAACAACAGACTGGTTCCAAATAGGAAAAGGAGTACATCAAGGCTGTATATTGTCACCCTGCTTATTTAACTTATATGCAGAGTACATCATGAGAAATGCTGGGCTGGAAGAAGCACAAGCTGGAATCAAGATTGCTGGAAGAAATATCAGTAATCTCAGATATGCAGATGACACCACCCTTATGGCAGAAAGTGCAGAGGAACTAAAAAAGCCTCTTGATGAAGGTGAAAGAGGAGAGTGAAAAAGTTGGCTTAAAGCTCAACATTCAGAAAACTAAGATCATGGCATCTGGTTCCATCACTTCATGGGAAATAGATAGGGAAACAGTGGAAACAGTGGCTGACTTTATTTTTTGGGCTCCAAAATCACTGCAGATGGTGATTGCAGCCATGAAATTAAAAGATGCTTACTCCTTGGAAGGAAAGTTATGACCAACCTAGATAGCATATTAAAAAGCAGAGATTTTACTTTGCCAACAAAGGTCCATCTAGTCAAGGCTATGGTTTTTCCAGTGGTCATGTCTGGATGTGGGAGTTGGACTGTGAAGAAAGCTGAGCGCTGAAGAATTGATGCTTTTGAACAGTGGTGTTGGAGAAGACTCTTGAGAGTCCCTTGGACTGCAGGGAGATCCGACCAGTCCATCCTAAAGGAGATCAGTCCTGGGTGTTCATTGGGAGGACTGATGCTGAAGCTGAAACTCCAGTACTTTGGCCACCTCATGCGAAGAGTTGAGTCATTGGAAAAGACCCTGATGCTGGGAGGGATTGGGGGCAGGAGGAGAAGGGGACGACAGAGGATGAGATGGCTGGATGGCATCACCGACTCAATGCACATGAGTTTGAATAAGCTCCGTGAGTTGGTGATGGACAGGGAGGCCTGGCGTGCTACGATTCATGGGATCGCAAAGAGTCGGACACGACTGAGCGACTGAACTGAACTGAACCAGTGGTAAAGAATCCGCCTGCCAGTGCAGGAGACATCAAGACACGTGGCTTAATCCCTGGGTCGGAAAGACCCACTGGAGGAGGGCATGGCACCCACTGTAGTATTCTTGCCTGGAGAACCCCATGAACAGGAGGACTGAACCCCTGGAGGGCTGTAGTTCATGGGGTCGCAAAGAGTCGGACATGACTGAGTGAGCGCACACGCAGAAGAGGTGAATATGGTAAACTCTAAACCTCTGGGGGTCTGGGTGAAGGGTATGCAGGAGTTTCTGTATCTCCTTTCTGGCAACTTTTATGTAAATCTAAAACTATTTAGGGGACTTCCCTGGTGGTCCAGTGGCCAGGACTCTACACTCCCAATGCAGAGGTCCCGGGCTGGATCCCTGGTCAGGGAGCGGGATCCCACAACCAAGAGTTCACACGCTGCAACGAAGACCCAGCACAGTCAAATAAATACATCAACAAAATAAATATTAAAAACATAAAACTATTTAAAATAACATGGATTGTTAATGCTGTTTTACGTACTTGAAAGTTGCTAAGAGGGTAGAAATTCAGTTTTCTTACTACCCCCCCAAAAAAACCCACCAAAAGGTAATTATGAGAGGTGATGGAGTGCTAACTAACTCTGTTGTAGAAGTCACTTCATGCTACACACACGTCAGATCATCACGTACACCTGAAGTGTGTTCAGTGCCACAGGTCGACTATGTGTCAATAGCACTGGGAAAATAAATGAAAGAGGAAGCTGGCCTCAGAGGACGGTTTGTGACTGGGTGATGGCCATCACAAGTGTGTCCTAACTTGACTGGTTCCACCTCATTTAAAGTTAGCTGGGATTGCCTGAGAACACACACCATGGGTGGACAAGAGGCAGCCCCCGGGGTCTCTGGGATGGGCTATTAAAGTGAAGGGGGCACTCCCCTGGTGATCCAGGGGTTGAGAATCTGCCTTCCAATGCAGGGGACGTGGGTTAGATCTCTGGTCAGGGAACTAAGACCACATGCCTGGGGCAACTCAGCCCACACACAACAAGAGAAGCCCCCGCAGTGCAGCCAGAAAGCCCGAGTGATGCAACCAAGACCCAGCACAGCCACACACATGCCCGGGTGAGAGGAGTGGCCTGGAGTCCAGTGAGTCCTGGGGAGCCGGCGGGCGGCAGCGGACCTGTTGCTAAGATCCTCTGGCTGGGAAGAAGTGTCCCTGGGGAGGTGCCCCTGGCCTCATCCAGGCCGGGTCTTAGGAGTCCCCTTTCCTCCCACCTTCTCCTTCCATCGAGCCCAGAGAGGTGCAGGTCTGAGCATACTGCAAGCAGAGTCTGGGAGGAGGAAGAAAGGGAGCGAGGAGAGAGACAAGAGAGGCAGGAAAAGAAAGTCTTTGCATCAGCAGATTGGTGGATGGGTGGATGGATGGATATATGGATGGATGAATGGGTGGATGGATGGATGTGTGGGTGGGTGGATAGATGGATGGGTGGATAGATGGATGCATGAGTGGGTGGATGGATAGATGGATGGGTGGATAGATGAATGGATGGGTGAATGGATGGAAGGATGGGTGGGTGGATGGATAGGTGGATGGGTGAATAGATGGATGGGTGCATAGATGGATGGATGGGTGAATGGGTGAGTGGATGGATGGGTGGGTGGATGGATGGATAGATGGATGGGTGGGTGTATGGACAAAAGGCAGGGGCCTGGGTTAGGCAGATAGATGGCACTGATGTCTGGCTGCCTGGAGGGTGGGTTACCCAGAAGGATGGGAGGAGGGATGGCGAGCTAACACAGGGAGACATAGATGAGCAGGAGGGTAGGAGCGTGGAGGGGTGGATGGACTTCCTGTGAACACTCAGGAAAGAACCCACAGAGCAGGGATGTTTGGGTAAAGCCCAGGAGAGCGTGGAGACGCAGTCATATGCTCACCTGCAGGGAAAACAGGTGTTTAAAGATAAACGTCCCCGGTGTAGATGCACCGAGGTCAGAGACAACCAGAGGCCAGTGTGGGGAGGGCAGAACCCAGAGGGGAGGGGAGCTTCACAGGCACTGTGCGGGACTTCATTGGCACTTTTTAGCAGAAAAATGGTAGGCTCTGGCATTTTTACTCTGGTAATTCTGGATGCTGTGTGGAGAACAGACTGCAGGGGCAGAGGCTGAACAGAAAGCAGAAAAAAGGCTCACTTAACATCCCAGGTGAGTGGTCAGGTGGGTCGTGTCAGGTCAATAGACATGAAGATGGTAAGAACTGACCTTTTTCTGGATCTATTTTGAAGATACAGCTGACAGTATTTACTGGGATCAGATGTGCAGTGTGATAAAAAAAGAAAGGAATTTGAGATGATTGCAAGGCTTTTTGATCTACTGGAATAAGGGGGTTGTAGGACACTCCAGGAGGAGAACGTTTGTGAGTGATTCAGTAGTTTGATTTTTGACGTGAAGCTAGAAATGTCTTCTAGACATAGAGCTAGATATTTTGAGCAGGTAGGTTTTGTAGAGCCTAGTTCAGGGGTGAGGTCCAGAGCAGAGATACAAATTGGAGGAGCATCAACATAAAGATGCTACTTAAAGCTATGAGACTGGACGAGAGCACCAAGGGAGTGAGTGCTGACGTCGGGAAAAGAAGGGCCAAGGACCATGCCTGGGAGCACCCCATTAGGAGATCCGGGAAGCAGGAGGCAGTCAGGAGGGGAGGCTGAGACGAGCAGGCGAGAAAAGCAGAAGGAACAGGGCTTCCCTGGTGGTCCAGTGGTTAAGAATCTGCCTTCCAATGCAGGGAACATGGGTTCGATCACTGGTTGGGGAATTAAGATCCCACATGCCGAGGGGCAACTAAGCCTGTGCTGCAAATAGAGGAGCCCATGTGCTGCAGCGAAGACCCAGAGTAGCCGCCCCCCCCGCCCAAAAAAAAAAAAAAAAAAAAACAGACCAGAAGAAAGCCAAAGAGAAGGGAAGGATGGCGGTGGGGGAAATGAGTGGAGGAGGAATAAACATGGAGGAACGGAATGGATAAACGGATGCGTGGCCTGGGGGCAGAGAGATCGTTGGGGAATGTTGGCTGGATGAGGGAAAGAGAAGGAAGGCCCTTCAGCAAGTGAACAGACTGATGGATGAGCAGTTGGGCCAGACAACTGAAGCAAGGAAATGAGAAAAACAGGAGGATGAGCAGGTGGATAAATGGATGGGCGGCTCTTTGATGAGCGCGTGTATTACTGGGGTGATAGACTGAGCGTGTGTGAAGGGAAGGGGGGGAAGATGGGTGGATGGGTGCATAGATGAATTGACACCAGCACAAGAGCTGACTACCTGGGTGGATATGGTGAGTAATTGGGAGAAAGGAGAAGAGGGAAGAAAGGGAGGGCGAATACACAGACGGATGAATGAGCAACTTAATTGAGAGGTGACTGAACAGGAAGCATGAATAAATGAAAGGAAGACACAGAAATGTACTGATGGTTGGCAGATGACTGGCTGGGGTGTGAGTCGGTAGATACAAGGTCATGAGGAGAAAAAAGTCGAGAGAGAAGAAGGATTGATGAATCCAAGTTTTAATGAATGAATGATTAGCTGTATTGATAGAAGGGGTGGCTAGATAGGGAGAAAGGGTGGAGAAGAGCAGAAAGGAAGGCTGTATAGTTGGATGAGTGAATGAGTAAAGTGAGAGATGGATAGAAAGTGTGGTGAAATAGAGAGGAAGAGATGAGTGAATGAACAGGCACGAGGTGATGGCTAGACGGGACCTCCCTGGTGCAGTGGTTTAGACTCCATGGTGCCAGTGCAAGGGGTTCGGGTTCAAGCCCTGGTCAGGGAACTAGGATCCTGCTGCCACAGACCACGGCCAAAACATGTTTTAAAAAAGAAAGAAATAAAAGCGAAAGTAAACACGTGGGACCTGATTAAACTTAACAGCTTTTGCACAGCGAGGGAAACTAAAAGCAAGGTGAAAAGACAACCGTCAGAATGGGAGAAAATAATAGCAAATGAAACAACTGACAAAGGATTAATTTCCAACATATACGAGCAGCTCATAAAACTCAATATCAGAAAAACAAACCACCCAATCAAAAAGTGGGAAAAAGACCTAAACGGACATCTCTCCAAAGGAGACATACAGATGGCTAACAAACACATGAAAAGATGCTCAACATCGTTCATTATTCAGTTCAGTTCAGTCTTTCAGTCGTGTCTGACTCTGCGACCCCATGGACTGCAGCACGCCAGGCCTCCCTGTCCATCACCAACTCCCAGAGTTTACTCAAACTCATGTCCATCGAGTCGGTGATGCCATCCAGCCATCTCATCCTCTGTCGTCCCCTTCTCCTCCTGCCCCCAATCCCTCCCAGCATCAGGGTCTTTTCCAATGAGTCAACTCTTCGCATGAGGTGGCCAAAGTACTGGAGTTTCAGCTTCAGCATCAGTCCTTCCAATGAACACCCAGGACTGATCTCCTTCAGGATGGACTGGTCGGATATCCTTGCAGTCCAAGGGACTCTCAAGAGTCTTCTCCAACACCACAGTTCAAAAGCATCAATTTTTCAGCGCTCAGCTTTCTTCACAGTCCAACTCTCACATCCATACATGATCTCTGGAAAAACCATAGCCTTGACTAGACGGACCTTTGTTGGCAAAGTAATGTCCCTGCTTTTTATTATGCTGTCTAGGTTGGTCATAACTTTCCTTCCCAGGAGTAAGTGTCTTTTAATTTCATGGCTGCAATCACCATCTGCAGTGATTTTGGAGCCCCAAAAATAAAGTCAGCCACTGTTTCCACTGTCTCCCCATCTATTTCCCATGAAGTGATGGAACCAGATGCCATGATCTTAGTTTTCTGAATGTTGAGCTTTAAGCCAACTTTTTCACTCTCCTCTTTCAGTTTCATCAAGACTTTTTAGCTCCTCTTCACTTTCTGCCATAAGGGTGGTGTCGTCTGCATATGACCATTGTATCTACTGCTGTGGGCAGGGATCCCTTAGAAGAAGTGGTGTAGCCATCATGGTCAACAAAAGAGTGCGAAATGCAGTACTTGGATGCAATCTCAGAAATGACGGAATGATCTCTGTTCATTTCCAAGGCAAACCATTCAATATCTCGGTAATCCAAGCCTATGCCCCAACCAGTAACGCTGAGGAAGCTGAAGTTGAATGGTTCTGTGTAGACCTACAAGACCTTTTAGAACTAACACCCAAAAAAGATGTCCTTTTCATTATAGGGGACTAGAATGCAAAAGTGGGAAGTCAAGAAACACCTGGAGTAACAGGCAAATTTGGCCTTGGAGTACGGAATGAAGCAGGGCAAAGGCTAATAGAGTTTTGCCAAGAGAACGCACTGGTCATAGCAAACACCCTCTTCCAACAACACAAGAGAAGACTCTACACATGGACATCACCAGATGGTCGACTCCAAAATCAGATTGATTATATTTTCTGCAGCCAAAGATGGAGAAGCTCTATACAGTCAGCAAAAACAAGACCAGGAGCTGACTGTGGCTCAGATCATGAACTCCTTATTGCCAAATTCAGACTTAAACTGAAGAAAGTAGGGAAAACCACTAGACCATTTAGGTATGACCTAAATCAAATCCCTTATGATTATATGGTAGAAGTGAGAAATAGATTTAAGGGACTAGATCTGATAGACAGAATGCCTGATGAACTATGGATGGAGGTTCATGACATTGTACAGGAGACAGGGATCAAGACCATCCCCATGGAAAACAAATGCAAAAAAGCAAAATGGCTGTCTGAGGAGGGCTTACAAATAGCTGTGAAAAGAAGAGAAGCGAAAAGCAAAGGAGAAAAGGAAAGATACTCCCATTTGAATGCAGAGTTCCAAAGAATAGCCAGGAGAGATAAGAAAGCCTTCCTCAGTGATCAGTGCAAAGAACTAGAGGAAAACAACAGAGAAATGCAAATCAAAACTACAATGAGATATCACCTCACACCAAAGTGGCCATCATCAAAAGGCTATAAACAATAAATGCTGGAGAGCATGTGGAGAAAAGGGAATGCTCTGGCACTGTTGGCAATGTAAATGATACAGCCACTGTGGAAGATGGTATGGAGATTCCTTAAAAAATTCGGAATTAAACCACCATATGATCTAGCAATCCCACTCCTAGGCATATACCCTGTGGAAACCAAAACTGAAAAAGACACATGTATCCCATTGTTCATTGCAGCACTATTTACCATAGCTAGAACATGGAAGCAACTTAGATGTCCATAGACAGATGAATGGATAAAGAAGTTGTGGTACATATACACCATGGAATATTACTCAGACATAAAAAGGAACTCATGTGAGTCAGTTCTGATGAGGTGGATGAACCTAGAGCCTACTATACAGAATGAAGTAAGTCAGAAAGAGAAAGATAAATACCGTATTCTAATGCATATATACAGAATCTAGAAAAACGGTACTGACGAATTCATTTGCAAGGCAGCAACAGAGAAACAGACAGAGAATAGACTTACGGACGTGGGGAGAGGGGAGGAGAGGGTGAGATGTAGGGCAAGAGTAACATGGAGACTTACATGGCCATGTGTAAAATAGACAGCCTACGGGAATTCTCTGTTTCGCTCAGGAAACTCAAACAGGGGCTCTGTACCAACCTAGAGGGGTGGGCTGGGGAGGGAGATGGGAGGGAGGTTCAGAAGGGAGGGGATATATGTATACCTATGGCTGATTCATGTTGAGGTTTGGCAGAAAAACAACAAAATTCTGTAAAGCAATTATCCTTCAATTAAAAAATAAATTAGTTAAAAAAAAAAGGGTGATGACTACAGAAAGAGGAGTGTAATGAGTCAAAGGATCCAAGAAAGGAACTTGATGGTGACCTCAGGGAAGTTACCTTGTACCTCTGTGCCCCCATTTCCTCATCTGTAGTTAACTGCACCAATCTCATAGGGTTTTGCTACCTCTAAATAAAATATTACATCTAATTAAAGAATGAGACATGCTTAGAAGGGTGCCTGGAATATATAAGCTCAATGAATAACTATTGCTGTTTAGTGGTTATTGGTATTTGCCGTCTTTTTGTTACTACTATGATTGCTATTAATGAGTAAGGGGGGAAACAGATGAATCCAGGGAAGAAAAAAGATGAGATGGAGAGAGCCGGCTGGGTGGATAGAGTAACAGTGATGGATGAGGTTGGGGGATAAACAGCGGGAGGAAAGGAAGAAAGAAATGACAGGAGGAACATGAGTTTAATGAGGAAGCGGATCAGTGAATCTAGGGATGGTTGGCAGCATGGAAGAGAAATTCTGGAAGGAAGGGAGACGAATATATGAATTTATAGAGAGAAAATGGACGGGTAGAGAGTTGAAAGGGTGGAAACCCGAGTGCATGCGTTGGTGGGTGGACGAGGTGAGTGAGGGTCTTTTCCTCGCAGACCTGTCCCTTCTGCAGCCTCCTTCCCCATCTATAAATGGCACCTTCGTTCTCTCAATACATCAGATGAATATCCTTTGAGCTCCCTGGCGGCTCAGAGGTAAAGGATCTGCTTGCAATGCAGGAGACACAGGTTCCATCCCTGGGTCGGGAAGATCCCCTGGAGAAGGAAATGGCACCCCACTCCAGTATTCTTGCCTGGGAAACCCCATGGACAGAGGAGCCTCGTGGGCTACAGTCTGTGGGGTCGCAGAGAGTCGGACACGACTGAGCAACTCAGCAGCAGCAGCCTTTGGCTCGTCTCTCTTTTCTCTCACCTCATGTCCAATCCACCAGGATCGTCTACTGACTTTCCCTTCAAAATACAGGACCCGCTTCCACTCTCCGCTCCCACCCTCTGAACCAAGACTTGACTGAGGCAACAGCCTTGATCGGGTCCCAGCTCCCCAACACTTTAAGTCCTTATGGGCTATCTCCCCCAGTAATAAGGACAATCATTTTTAACACAAGCCACATAATGTTGACTCTTCGTTTAAAATTCATCCAAGATTTCACTCAAAGCAAAACAAAATCCTACTGGGGCAGACACGATGCACGTGGCCTGGCCCCATACACCCCCCGCTCTGGACCCAGCTCCAAGGCTCACCCCCATGCCGGCCATGCTGGTCCCTGAACCTGGCTTTGCCTCGGGGCTTTTGTAATACCCAGTCTGTTTTCCTGGAATCTGCTTTCCTGGATGCATTTATGGCTACTGCATGAATTCATTCAGGTTTATACACAAATATCATCTCATCAAAGAGGCCTTCCTTGCTCACTGTATATAAAATAGCACCCCATATGTCCTTGATGATGTTTCATTTATTCTTCATAGCTAGCATCACTACCTGACTCACATAAGCCTAAGTTTTATTACTGTCTGACTCCCGATCAGGAGGAAAGCTCTTCTGGACAGGGACCATGTGTTGCTTGTCACTTACTAGGCACTAAACATTATTTATTACTCATGGGACAAATGGATGGAGAGTGAAAGGATGATGAAGTGTTTGAATGAACTAATGAGTGGGTGATTGACTAGAAGAGTTTAATGAATGGATATGGTGGTTATATACAGGTCAGGGAGGGAAGGGGTGGAAGAAGGTGACAGGTACGATAATCGGTGTGGGCAAATGAATACATACACAGATGCAGGGAAAATGGGAGATGAAGGTGTCAAGGGGAGATGGTGGAGAAGAAAAGAGATGAAATGCATCCATGAAGGTGTGTGGGCCACCTAGACAGAAAGAGCTGATGGGTGGACCGGGTGGTTGGTGGGGTCGGGGGAAGAGCTGAAGAAAGTGTGTTAGACAGTGTGGATGGAGGAGTTAATGGGAGGCTAGAGGAAGGTGTGGGGTGAGCAAATGGGTAGGAGAAAAGAGAAGAAAGCGAAGGTGAGAGTGGGTCGTGCGGAGCCCTGAGTGCTAGGAGGAGGGGCCAGACTCCTCCCAACCAAGAAGTGGGGCTGGGGGTCGTCGTGAGCTGCTCAAGCAGACAAGCAGATGGCGCAGACAGAGCGGCTCCTGTCTGGCCACCCCCGCCCCCCGCCACAGCACAGGCCGTGACCCCAGGCTCCCATCCGTCCTGCCCACACGGACCTGACCGCGCCTGGGGCGGGGGCCGTGGGGACAGACAGGGCAGTGGGGACACGGCAGGCCATCCTGCCCCTGGCGCTCCCGGGATGCTGTTTTGTTTGGCCGCGTTCTGCGAGTAGAGAAGGGGATGGGCTCAGTGACGCGGGATCAGCGCTCGGAGGGATCCAGGAGTCCAGCCAACGCCTCCTGACCCCAAGGCCGTGAGGTGCCCTTGCAAGTGCCCATGACTGGCTGCAAACAGTGTCTGGAGTGGCAGGCCAGGAGACGTGCAGCTGGATGGACAGATGGCCGAACTCCCGGGTGCGGGAGCCCGGGCCAGCAGGTCCGCCCTCCCCTCTGCCGGGGACAGAGGGGGCTTGCCTTGCTGGCTGCCCATGCCCCCACCCCCCAGTAAGCCCCACGCCTCTGCCCTGAGAGCCCCCAGGGAAGACGTAGGGGAGCACCCGGCTGGAGGCACTGTGGGGCCCCTACTGCCTCTCAGAAGCACCATCTCCCACCCCCTACCCCAGCACGGAGCCTTGCATTCAGTTCAGAAACCTGTGACCTACCTACAACCCACGGCAGATGGACCTGCCCAGGGCCCACCGGCGCCCACAGGAGCTTCACAGCCGTGCCCGGGTCCACGGGCTGCTGGCGGGACTGGCAGGAGGGCCCCGGAGGCAGAGCTGAGGCTGGGGGCGCTTCTGCTGGATTCCCGGGGACCTCCTTCCCTTTGCTGCCTCTGCACAACACAAGCACACTCACGCACACACAGTTGTACACACGTGCATAGACACACTCATACATTCACACATCCACACATAGTTACATGCACATGCCCGCTGATACCTATATGCACACATACACAGAACACACAATTACACACACATGCACACTCACACCCTCATACAAATACACATGCATTCTCACGCCTGCACAGCTCAAGCATACACATACACACATGCTCACACCTATATGCATGCACGCACTCTTGCACACATACTCATGCCCTCGTGCGCACTCGCACGTACCCACACACACACACACTCACGGGACACAGTTCCTGTCTGATGGAGCCCAGGGCTGGATACACTAGCCTGGAGATGAACGGGTGAGCAGCAGGGGTGATGGAGGCCCTGAGGATGAGTCAGGAGGCGGGAAGGCCAGGTGGCCAGGCTGTGTGACGCTGGGGCAGGGACGGGTGGGGGTGCTCCATGCTCAGAGCAGCAAGAAGAGCTGTCCCAGCCTCCATCCCCCTGGTGCCAGCCCGCAACCCCCCATGTTCCCCCTCCCCACCCCCGCCTCGGGCAGCTGCAATCAGGGAAATGCACCTGGCCCCGGACACTCAAATCTGGGCCCAGGAAAAGGGATGACCTGGCGAGACGAGAGCCCAGCCCTTGGGGAGGCCGGAGGAGAGAGGGAGGCCCGGGTCTCCCTCCACCCCTCCGCGGGTTGGGCTCCAGCAGCCCCAGGCTCTTGGGTCCTGACACACCCGCGGGGATCTCCAGACCCCAAGTGTGAGTCGACCACAGCTCTCCCCCGTCCTGGCCCATTTCTCTCCACTGCACCCTCGAGGGTGGGGAGCGGGGGACGGGGGTATCCTGTCTGCTCCTCTCCGGCCAGCTCCCATCACAGCAGTGAGGGAGGGCCTTCTGAGTCGTGCACACCCAGAGTGTGGGGTCAGGCTGCATGGGACACACTCAGGTCTCCCTGCCCCGGCCTCCCTGCCCCACTCCTCCAGGATGGGTCACTGGAAACCGTGTGAGGGGGGCAGCTCCCCACGTGACTGTCACAGCCCCCCTCGAGTGCCTGCCTGGCATCAGGCTCCCTGTGCGCGGCTGGGACAAGGTCTCCAGCAGTGACGTCAGCCCTCCTCCTGTCGACAGGGGAAGGATTCCAAGCTCTCTTCACCTCCACGCTGGCTCCATCCCAATGCCCAGGGGCAGCTGCAGCCAGGCCTAATTCCCAGTCCCCGCCCAGGGGACAGGACACTGAGGTCCCCACCTCAGAGGCCAAACTGGCCACGCAGAGACCCTCACCCCGAGGACGCTGAGCCCTGCCAGGACACCCTGGAAGGTTCCCCAGCTCAGGACGGGATGGGCAGGCCCTCTGCTGTCCTGAGCTACCTGGCCAACCTCTGCATCTCCCTAGGTCCCGCACCCTCTCCGCTACACCTGCTGCACCCACGGGCTCCTCTGTGAGGGAGGGGGGCCAGTACCGCCCCCCGGCTCTCCAGACCCCCCGGGCCCCTGCTCCACCCTTCCGGCTCACCTTGAGGGAGTAGGCCAGGGCGATGAAGCCCAGGCAGCAGAAGTTGAGGTAGACGAAGTTGAATATGGACCACAGGTAATAGTCGTTCACCTCCGTGGTGTCTGGGTAGACCTCGATGACGGTTGCGGGGTTCGTCATGGTCTTCTTCTCCGCCAGGTGCTTGCAGGCCGGGGGGGGCGCCAGCAGCCCGCACGCTGTCTGTCTTGCTGCTCTTGGACTCCATGGGGAACAGAGTGGGCGCCATGGGGGGCGAGGCCGAGGGCTCGGGGGCCGGGGCCGCCGGAGCCTGCAGAGCTGGGGGCTTGGACACGCAGGCGAAGCAGCCCTTGGGCGAACCTGCTGGGGGCCTTGGGATCCAGAAGGCCCCGTCCAGGGGGACTCGGGCTTCCTGGGCGCCGTCCGTGGTGCTGGCCGGGGCTCCCAGCGGGGCTGGGCACTGGCCGGGGCCCTGGGCCTGCAGGGAGGGGGAGATGAAGAATGAGCTGGGTCCTCATCACCCTATGGGCCCACCTTGGCCCCTACAGACTCCCCCTGCAGTCTCATAAACAGCTCCAGGGACGTGGAAATCCCACAGGGGCAGCCAGCTGCCGGCCAACCACCTGCCTTCCCCACCCCCACCCACGCCAAAGCCCTCCGAGCAGCCTTGGCAGGGACCGCGGGGGCTTCCCGTCACTTCTTCGTCTGCACACAAACATTCACGCACTGACACACAACAGCAACACCCCCCCGCCCCCGCCACCCCAGCACCCCGACTGACAGGCTCTTGCAGTGAACACAGCAAGCAGCACCCAGACACGGCGCACACACAGGGCACGCACGCCCACAATGACACGGCCTCCGCCAGGCTCTGCCCAGCACCTGCACGCTGGCACACGCTGAGGCTTGGGCCACAAACGCCAGCACCGCCGCCCGGCTCTCCAGACACCAGCACACCCTGTGCACTCGGAGAGGCCGCCAGGTAAACAAGCCCGCACTGTGACCCTCACACACACCGCGCCACAGGCCCCGACACAGTCGCAGAAGGATGAACCCGCCGCCCGCGGGGGCTCCGAACTCGCGCGCATCGCCCCGGCCCCCCGACCCGGCCCGGAGCGGCGCTGGGACCCCAAGCGCGCGCACTCGCCGGGTGCCAGGAGCAGACGCACAGCGACACTCTACGAAACGAGCCCTCTCAGACCACGCGCCCTCGCCCCGCGCCGCCCCGGGGGTTGGGCAGCCGGGACCCCGCCGCGCCCGCCACCGCCCGGCCCCCGCGGCCCCCAGCCCGGCCCAGGTCTGCCGCAGCCGCCGCCGGGAAGGCGCGCGCTCACCTACTGGCGACTCCTTGGCGGCCGGGCCCGACCCTGCTCTCGCTGCGCGCGTCCTTCCGCCGTCCCGCCGGTGGCTTGCTGTCCCGCCGCTCCGCGTCCCGGCGGCCAGACCTCGGAGCGGGGAGCGCGCGGGGCGGCGCGGGGAGGGGCGCGGACTGGCAGCGCTGCTCCTCAGCCGCCTGCGCGCCCTCCGCAGCGCCAGGACCGGCCGGCGGCTGCAGCCCAAGCCTGACTCACGGCGGCGGCGGCGGCGGGCGCAGCCACCTCCCCGCCTCCTCCCGCCGGTGGGGTGGGCGCTGAGGGCGCCGGCCGAAGCGGCGACCCTCGCGGGCGGGCAGAGCTGGGCAGGGATGGGCTGTCCCGCAGCGCCCAGCCCCGGTGCCCGCGCCACCCTCCTGCGTCTCCCGAACCCCACCCAGCTCCCTGCCACCTCCCTCTGGCTGAGCCCCCAGCCCCTCGCCGAGCTCCCCACCTGTCTCCCCCGGGAGAGCCCCTTCCCCTTCTGTGCTCCCCGCTGCCTCCCACCGCAGCTCCCAGGACCCTTCCCCTCTGTGCTGCCCCTTCTCTGCCCGGTGAGCTTCCTGCTCCACCGGCTCTCTCTGCGTCTCAGCCTTTGCCCCCACACACCTAGTCCCAGGCCCGGTGGGCGTCTGGGCCTCCCCAAGCCCTCTGCCCAGAGACCCCAGGGGCCCCCAGCCTGTCCTCACCAAGTCAGTCCTCACGTCTAGCCAGACTCCTGTCTGCACGCCTGTCCCCACAGGACCCCGCTCCTATCCAAGCCCCCACAAGGGCCCTGGTTCCTCGTGAGTCTCGGGCCCCTCCCAGGCCTGGGGCCCCCAACTGCAGTCCTTCCCTGAGCAGGGTGCCCCCCACCAGGCCACCACCCGAGCCCCTGCTCTGCACAGTCTTGCCCCTGACCCGGGCCCGGGACTCCGTCCTTCCTGAGCCCACCCCCACCGAGTTCCTGCCCCCACTTTCCCCCAGATCTGAACTCACGCTCCCCAAACCCAGAGCCCTGCCTGGGCCCAGGTAACGCGGCTCCCTCATGAAGCCTAGTCTTGGAGACTGCGACCCCTCAGCTGATGGGCCTCTGCCCCTGCGGCCGGGTGTCCTTTCCCAGGCCCTGTGACACTTGTCCCCTGGAGCTCAGGCCCCCCACCTGCCCAAGCCGCCCTGCAGGCTCCATCGCCCTCATCCCCCTCCCAGGCCCCCAGCCCCGTCTACCCCGCCTCCCTCCCATTCTCTCTGACACTTGCCCCACATGGCTTGCCCTTCCTGCAGTCGTCCCAACAACACCCTCGCCCTGGGGAAGCCCCGGCCCCCTCCTCGCCCTGCAGGGCCCTCCTGAGCGGTCCTCCTCTCAGCAGCGGCCCCTCCCTCCACCCCTCCCCATGAAGCTGCCCTCCCTGTGGCAGCCTGGCCCCTCCATCCAGCCCCTGTTCCCCCCACAGGCTGCGCTCAAGCCCTTCCTCCTGTGAAGGCTGCTTCTGCTCTGACCGGCTCAACCCACACCTCCCTTGTCTCCAGGACCCCCTCTCCTCCCAGCCTGGGTCCTTCCAGGACCCCCTCTCCTCCCCTTCTCAGACTCCTGGCCCGCCTGTGCCAGGCCCTCTCTGAAGCCCCTTCTCTCGAGAACCCCTGCACACACTGAGCCCGAGCCCTTGTCTGCAGCCTCCTCCCTGGCCAGGCCGCCTCTCGTGTCCAGGCCCTCCGCTCCCCTGCTCAGCCCCCAGCCCTCTGACCCCTGGCCTGGCCTTGGTTGGGGCTGATCAGGAACCCAGGAAGAGCTGGCTTTAAAGATGCTGCTAAAACCCCCTTCCAGGGGGCGGGGTCCCGGAGCAACGCCCCGCCCCTGCCCGACCACACCCTCGGCTGGCCCAGGCCCACAGGTGAGAGGGTGATGGGACTTCTGGGGAGCCGGGTTCAGTTCTCCCCTCACCCATCCGCCACGGCCCCTTTCCAAGGGCCTGGCCCAGGGGTGGCCAGATCCATCTCAGGTGGCGCCTGACCTAAGGGGCCCGTTGAGCCTGTGTGTGGCCTGGGAACCTGGTCTCCCTGGCATGCCAGCTGGCCTCCCTGGGCCAGGCGCTGCCCAGGGCTGTGCAGGCTGCAAGGCCGACGGGCTGGCCTGCCCGAGTCCAGCTGGTCCTTGGGCGTGGGAGAGGGTGCCAGGCCCACAGGGGTCTGCTCCTGGTCACTGGGTGGAGCTGGGCTGCCTCTCCCCACTCCAACCACCCTGCCCCCACCCCAGCCCACTTCCCGGGATGCATCATCCCACAGGGCCTTCACCGCAGCAGCTGAGGGAAGGCGCTGGACTCAGGTCAGCTCCTGAGAGCTCAGCCCGAGACTGGGTGTCCTCCAGCCAGGACGTGTCCACTGGAGCCCGCTGGGCTGGCGCAGGGCAGGGCCGAGCCAGCCAGAGTGAGGGCCGGCGTTTGGAGCGGAACGCCAGGCCCTGTGCTGGGCTCCTCCTGGTGTCCGTCAGGCCTGCGGCCAGGAGTACCCAGCTGTCACCTACCTTCCTGGGACAGAGACTCGAGGCTCAGGGTCGGGTCACAGAAGCTGGGTCCAAGCCCAGAGTCAGACTCCAGGGGCCAGAGAAGCCCGGCCAGTTGGGTGGAGCCGACTCCAGGCAGGACACGGGTGCCCTGCCGGCCTGGGTTGGGAGCTGGGGGCTCAGCCTGCGCTAACAACCCATGTGGCATTCGGGGGTCACGTCCCTGTGTCCCAGAGGCGAGGAGACGCGGCCCCCACCCCGCAGACCCGACAGCCTTCAGCCGAGAGTCTCAGTGAGCGAGGCAGGTGGAGGAGGGGGCCCCTGCCAGCCTGGGGGGGTGGGAGGCTTTGAGGACAGAGAGGCCCCGCACGGTCAAGGGGCAGGGGCCGTGAGGGCCGGGCGGCCTCCTCCCTGGCAGCTCCGCCCTGCAGGCTCTCAGGTCACTGGCGCTGATGACCGTCTCCCAGGAGCCCTGCAGCCCTGCAGAGCTCTGCCCGCTCCTGGCTCGAATTTCAGGTGCAGAGAACACTGGGCATGTGTTCACGATCCCTCCTGCAATTCTGGAAGAGGCCGGGTCCTGCTAGGGCCCGGCTCTGGGGTACGGTCTCCAGGCTCCCTGGGGCCAGGCCGGTGACAGCTACAGCTCTGCCGGCTGAGAACAAACGTCACATCAGACCCCGACCCCGGCGGGAGGATGGGCTCCAAGCAGGGTCCAGAGTTACCCATCCCAGAGGCATCTGCCCCACCGCCAAGCATTCAGAAACTCCTATTCATCCCTCAAAACCTCCTGGCTCTGCAACTGCTCTGACCGACCCCCACCCCCTCTAGCGAACAGGCCAGACCAGCCTGAGGGGACGCCGGTGTTGGATCCCTGGGCCCTGCCAGCCCAGGGTCCCAGGCTGGCCTGCTCCAGCCCTGGCAGGGCTTACTCACGGAGACACTGCTTCCCCGGGCTGGCGAGGAGGCCCAGGAGGGAGGCAGGCTGCCCAGGCGCCACCCGCCCCATCAGGCTCCTCCTAAGGCCCGTCAGGGGTGCAGGGGGCTCGGGGAACACTGGGGGCCCCGCTGCTGGTGGAACACTTGCTAAGGAAGTGTGGCGGGCACTCGCCTGGACCTGAAAACTGTGCCTTGGTGCAGGCGCTCCCAACAGAGGCCCCGAGCTAGGCCCACCTCACTGGTCACTGCGCTGGGCCCCCCACGAGCTAGCACCCCCAGCAGCAGAATCTCAGCCACGAGGCTGGGAAGGAGGCGAAAGTGTCCGGGTCCGGGCCTGGCCTGGGCTCTGGGCGCCCCAGGCTGAGCCCGCCCTCCCTTTGAGGCGAGCGCAGGGCCGCTTGCTCGCGCCAGCTCCTCGCCCGCCTCCACAGGGAGCGTGCCCTCCCCACCGGACACAAAAGACGCCAACACACGGGCAGAGGCCTGAACAATTTTATTTTTGTGCCAACTTTGGCTCCCAGCCACTCAAGAAAGGGGCGGCCACAGAGAAGGCCGGCCCCAGTGCCCTCCCCTCCGATGCCACCCCACCTGGGGCCAGAGAATGCCCTGGACGCCCTCCGCGACGAGGTGAGCCCCGGCACGGCCCCGCGAGACTGGCTTCTGGCCCCTGCTACCCTTGCCGGCTCGTCCTCAGGCCTCAGCAGGCCCCTCCCTCATGGTGTCCAGGACCAGGACAGGCGGGCGGAGCGACCGGGAGGGCAGCCGGCCTGAGGGAACCACCCGGGGCGGGGGTCCCGGGACACACAGCCACCTAACAGGCTGTGTCTTCCAAGTCAGAGAGAGGACTCTGCACCGGGGCCGCCTCCCCATCAGACAGACAGACAGACAGACAGACAGACAAGCAAGCAACGTTTCAGACACCAGGGAGGGGAAGCCACAGAGCGGAACTGCAGCCCGACGGGCCTCGGGAGAACCGGGCTGTGGTGCGTGAGTGCAGTGTGCGCGTGAGTGTGAGTGTGTGTGGCCCTCCTCCTCCGGACTCTACCAGCGGGCGGGGGCCAGCTAGAGCCGGGCGGCCTCGGCCAGGCCCACGCGGTTCTGGTCCCGGTCGAACACGGTGTAGTAGCGCCCGATGAAGACGTCCCCCAGGATCCAGAGCGGCCCGCCGGGCGGGGGGATGTCCATGCCCATGAAGCCGCTCAGGCACACGGTCGTCCCGGCCTGTGACACCTGTGATGGCCGACACCGCTCAGCACCAGTCAGCACCGGTCACCACCGGGCCGCACGCCGAAGCGCCCGCGCCCCACGCCCCGCTCACCTTGAGCGTGTAGTCCTCCGGGGACAGCGTGTAGTCCTTACCCCCCAGTTTCACGGTGACCTGAGGCAGGCTGGACACCTTCTCGCAGGGGATCATGTACTGCGGGGGGGTTAGAGGGAAGCCGGTGAGCGGGGGGCCCGGCGGTGGGGGTGCCCGACCCCCAGCCCTGCCGGCGCTCACCTCGCCCTGCATCAGCGGCACGGCCCCGATGGCCTTCTGCAGCTCCCGCACCTCCTCCACAGGGCCCACGATCAGGGACGTGCCCGTGTCCACGATAGCCTCACAGCCGCCCTTGCACACGGTCAGACTGCTGCCCACATCCAGCCTGCGGGGAGGGGCGTGGGCCTGAGTCCTCTCCCCGGGCCCCTGGAGCCCCTGCCCGCCCCTGCAGGACTGGGGCGTGAGCAGAGTTGGGGATGGGGAGGGGGCTGGAGGAGCCAAGAACAGGTCACCCAAGGGAGCTACGTGCAGCAGGGGCCACTGGCTGGGCACCTGGAGCTGGCAGGAAGCACCTAGGGCTGGCAGCACACGGGGCCCAGGTCCCCTTGGGCCGGCCCCCGGCCCCCCACAGCCCCTGCTGCACGCGAGGCCACGGGCAGTGCGAGGGGGGTGGGAGGCCCACGAGCCACGCCCCACCCTGCGGAGCCGAAGGCGGGACCCGCCCCGCGCTCACTGGTCCATGTGGATTTGCCAGTAGGCCTTGCGGGTGACGTTGTGGTACGCCAGGCTGCCTCTGTAGTACTTGGAGTCGATCCCGCCCAGCATCAGCTCGCCCCCGGGCTGGGCTTTCGGGTCCCTGTGGGGGAGGAGGCAGTCAGATATCCTGCCCGCCTCTGCACCAGCCATCCAGCCTGCGGGTGGCCGGGCTGGATGGGCACAGGGGTCAGGGTTGGTGCGGGGCCCTCAGAACGTGACCCAGGACCCTTCCTGGGCATGCAGGGGTGGGAGGATCTGGCAGCGGGTAAGAGCTCCAATCTCACACCCCGGGAACCACAGGCCAAGCCCCTTCCTGACAGGAGATCCTGCCTGGGCTGCAAGGGGTCCTGGTCTGCCCCCTTAGGATGGCCAGGGTTGGGCCAGCAGGCAGAGGAGGACGCGAGTGCTGGGAGCCCCGGGGCAGGGACCTCACCAGCCTGGAAGGAAAGCCAGGGGCTCCCAGGAGGAGGGCTGGAGCCACTGCACCCGCCCCAGGCCCTCTGCACCTGCCGCTCCGGGGGACGCCCTCCATCCCGACCACCACAAGACTGGCTCCCGCTTCAGATCTCAGCTTCCGACCCTCCCCACCTCTTAGTCACACTCGTGGTTTCAGCATCATCTGTCCGGCTATCTCCGGCACGTGCCAAACTCGTCCTCCGCCCGTTGCCGTGGCCGCCACCTCCCGTCACCTCCACCGCCCACGTGGTGCCCTCCTCAGCCTCAGCCCTGCCCTTGTAAGCCAGCCGCCCCGCCCCCACTTCCTGCCCGAGCCTGCACCCAGGGAGTCAGAGAGATGGGCCATCTGTCCCGACCTCAGGCCAGGCCGAGCTCCTGGGTCCTCTGCAGCCCGCCTGCCTCCCCTGGACCCGAGGGCTCACGTGCTCCCAGCGCCTAGCAGGCAGCTCGGCCCCCAGCAGCTGCACAGTTTTTGCCACTGACTGAGCAAGGGGCAGAGGCCAGCATCCATACAGAGGCCAGGCCAAAGGCTCTGGGCTGGAATTCCACCAGAAGTGCCCAGGGTAGGACCCAGAGGGGGCACGCGGGGCGTGGTGGCCAGTGACCAGGAGCAGCAGGCTGCCCGGCACCCCCGCCCACACCCCCCCTTGCCACACCTCACCACTGCCCGCATCGGGGGCTTCCTCTCAAGACCTGTAGCACCATCCCGGGAAGAGGCCAGGGGCTGGAGGACTGAGACCCCTTTCCAAGGACCCCCTCCCCAGCATGATAGGTACCAGGTGTTGCTTCTACAACATGGGAGCATCACCCTGGCTCTCCTGGGGGTCCCCCCCATGGGAAAGCCCCGGCCCCCTTGCCTCCAGAGCTCCTGGCACAGATCAGGGCTTGACGCCTGATTCCCTCTGGGCCGAAAGTGACCCAGGGCAGGGACCAGTCTGCCCGTCACCGGGACCAGGAACGTCAGGCAGACTGACCGCAAGGGTGTCTGGCCCAGCTCGGGCTGTCGTAGGAGGCAGGCCCAACGACCAAGATCCCGGATCCAGGGCCGCCCGGCTGGGGGACCCCAGCTCGGGGGCCCCAGGGAGACCCAGCCTTCGGTATGGACTGTCTGTCCGCCTGTGGGAGGGCGCCAACCCCTGGGCAGTGAGGGCTGTGGCTCAGTGCCTGGCAGGGGGCCACGGGGAGGGCTGGGACGACGGAGCCCGCCCCCACACCTGTTCAGGAAGAAGGAGAAGATGTTCTTCTCCACCAGTTTCTGCTGCATCAGATTGTCGAAGACAGGCAGCACGTTGTTGACGGAGATGCGGGGGTAGGCCATGCCCAGGATGCCGTCGAACTTGGCCGCGATGAAGACCACGCCCGGCTGCTTGATGGCCTCCCCGAAGGTCTGCCTCTGCACCGTGACACTGCCCGGGCTGGACGAGGACGGGTTACAGGGGACCTGCGGGCCACGCGGTGGGGGCAGCAGGGGTCAGTGGGTCGTGTGGACACCAAGCCTGACGCTGGGCCCCTGGCAGCCCCTCACCCCCGTCCCTGCGGGCAGCCATGGCCATGAAAGCCAGCTCGGCCACTGCCCGTCGTCTGGCGCACGGGACTCGGCCCAGGAGAAAGGGCTGCTGACGCTGCAGCAGACCTGGGTGGGGACAGCGGGGGTGCGGGGCCCGTGCTCCGCCAGGCCGGTTTCAAGGACGGGTGCAGAGCCGGGGAGCAGGAGGCGGCGGGCTCCTCCTGAGCTCAGGTCCTCCCACCCGCCTACCCCGCCCTCGGGGACCCCGGACCTAACCTTGGACTCAAGGCCACGCCACCCCCTCCCCCAGGCCGGGGCAGAGGCTGCAGACACACACCGGCAGGATGTGGGAAGGAGGGCTGTTTGGGGTTGATGCTGGGGGGCGGAGGAGGGGTGTGCGACATCCTGTCTCAGGCTCAGAGGGAGCCTGGCAGAGGCCCCCAACTCCCACCAGGCAGACGTGGAGGGGGAGGGTGGCCCGCAGGGAGCCACGGGGCCCCTGGCCCACCAGGCCGGCTGGAGGAAAAGTCCTCCCTGCCACCAAGGCTCGGGGCAGGCCCCGCGGCCTTCCTGGGGCTGCGGGCTGGGAGGGGACCACCTTCTGCTCTGCTCCTGCTCCCCGCAGCTCCCGACCCAGACCCCTCCTGTGGCCAGGCACCACGGCTCCGCCCGAGCAGAGCCCACGAGGGCCCCGCCCCGCCCCCCAGGGAGGCAGGCACGTCCTGCGGGCACCCCACAGCCCTCCCCAGATGCCACTCAGCGTCCTGGAAGGTGCCCCTGGCCATCAGCTCTGGCTGCGGGGACTGGGGCCACACCTGACCCTGGCACCCAGTGGCCCCCTGCCGTCCACCAGCTCCTATGCCAGGCTGGGTGGCCAAGAGCCTCGCCACTCATCAGTCGCTGGTCCTGGGCCTGGCACTCTTGCTCCTGGCCTCTCCTTCTAGCCCTCCTGGCACCGCCCAGCGTGCACACGGGACCACGTCCCCCCCGTCATGTACCCCAGCCAAGCTCACCCAGCTGTTCCACCCCGGGCCTCTGCTCGGCTGAGACCCTGGCTCCATTGTTCAGTGGACCCCTGCCCAGCCCTGGGGTCAGGGGTGAACCCCCGGCCTGGGGTGTGGCCCTGACACACTCACCGACACGGTGTCCTGGCTCAGGTACCCCGAGAGGCTGCCTGAGCCGTAGTGGATGCTGAAGGTTGTGCCGTTCTTCACGTACGTGCTAGACTTGCCGCTGTTGTATTTGTGGTGGGTCCCTGTGCCGAGCGGGGCTGTCAGCCCGCCTGCCCAGCCCCAACTGCAGCCTCAACCCTCCCAGCCCTGGACCAGCTCTGCTGGGCCCCGCTGCCTGCTGCAGCCTGTCGAGCAACCCCCGGGGCGGGTGGTCCAGCCCTCGACCCCCACGGTCCCAGCCCTGAATCGAAGAAGGGAGGAGGGTAGGGACTCGGGAGGGGCCGCCTGTTGGGTGTGGCTGAGGTGGGAGCGGCAGGTGGCCCAGGAGGTCTCTGCCCCAAGACGGGAGAAGGTGGGCTGAGGCAGAACGGCTGGCCTCCAGCGCCTGAGGGGAGAGCGGGCAGAGGGGTGGGGGCAGCACTCCTCTGCCTGGGGTCCCTCCCTCTGGGGTCCACGGCAGGCCCTGGGACAGACGGACTCACAGCAGGCGATGTCCAGCAGCTTGCAGTGGATGGACGGGACCCACAGGTTGGCAGAGCCGGTGTCGAAGACCACCGTGAAGCACTGCGGAGGCGTCCCGATGCCGATCTCCCCGTAGTACTGGGCCTGGGGAGTGGGGTCTGTCAGGTCAGGGCACAGGGCTCCCCAAGGGGAGAGAGAAGGCCCAGGCCAGGGGAGGGGGTCTGTCAGGGATGGAAACGGGGCTCCCCATGGGGAGAGAGAAGGCCCAGGCCAGGGGAGGGCCCCAAGGTCAGGCCTGCTGCCTCAGCCGCCCACCCCGCCGTCCCCACTAGAGTCCTTGGTTGGGTCCAGGGCTCTGGGAGGGAAGGTCTCCTCCCCAGCATGAGGGTTGAGTGAGCGCCTGACTCTGGGCCCTCAGATCCCACAGGGCTGAGCCTGGAGGGCCCCCGGGCCGAGGGATCCGGGGGGCCCAGGGGAGGAGGCGCACGGGGAGGCCGAGTCCCTCAGTGCTGGCCGCGCTGCCTTCACTGCCCTGGGCCTCAGTTTCCCCCTCTGCACACGGGGCAGCAGAGGCAGCTTGGGGGGAGGCCCGGATGCGGGGTCAGGGCTCTGGCGAGCATGAAGGGGCACATGTCTCCAGGGGAACCCCGTCCTCGGCCCCTCGGAGGTCAGGGGCGTGGGCATCTGTGACTTTGGGGTCTGCTGGGCTCTGGCTCCAGCCCCTCCGGGCATCTCTCTCTGGCCACTGACTCATGACCCAGCAGAAGTGTTCAGGTCGGGGTGGGGGGCGGGGGGGGTGGTTGGGGGGTTGGAGAATGACTCAGCAAATCTCCATATGCGTGCACATGTGTATCTGTGTGCGTGTATGCTGGGGAGCAGGAATCAGGAACTGGTCAGTCAGGCCCCAGGCAGACCCCCCCGCCCCCCCGCCTGATCACATGCCTGCAAGAGGCCACAGCTTCCTGGCCCGGCCCGGGCTCCAGCCGGGCAGGACAGAGGGCGCGGCTACCTGCCCTAAACCTGAGTGGGCCAGAGGCCGGATGGCAGCGAGGGGCTGGCTTCCCAAGACGCAGGGAGTGGGGGGCGTGGAGAGGATGTCACCTGGGCAGCCCCAGACGACCTGCCCCAGCATGCTGTGTGTTCCAGAATGTTCCACCTCTGAGCTGGCTTTCCCCTCCACGAGCAGTGGGCACATGGGCCGGTCACTGACCAAAGAGGAAGGTAGGGGGCAGGGACTGGGCCGTGGCTGCCCCAGGCCTGCCAACGAGACAGGCAAGACGAACACAGAGGTTCCAGGGCAGGGGGCGCCTCCCAGGCAGGTGAGCCCAGGTGAGCCAAGCTGAGGGACCCCCGGCCCCACCCACAGCCTCGAGGGCAGGCCTCGGCCTGACTCTGGGCTCCTCCACACCAGGCCGGCTCCCTCACGTGCTGCAGGGCCTGGGGCAGTCCCGCGGGGCCGGTCACCAGGATGAAGACGCCAGCCCGGCTCTGAGCCGGTGCTCGGTGGCAGGCAGGGAAGCGGACGTCAGGGAGGCGCTCAGGCCGCTCCAGCCAACCCTCCTGGCCCCCCCGGGCCAGGACGGGCAGCGGAGCCCGGAGCTGGGGCCAGGGAGGTCACAGCCCTCAGTCAGGAGGGCGTCGTGGACACACCCAGCACAAGGGTGGCTGGGCGGAAGCCCCGCCCCCCCCACGGCTGAAGCTTGCAAACCACTGGAGGCTGAGAACAGAGGATTTCACCAAAACCCACACTGGCTCAGGGAACCAGCTCCTGCCCGCAGTGCTGTGGGCAGTCAACCCACTGCCCCTGGCCCCAGGCTGCCTCCCTGTCCCCCACACTCACATCCATGTAATTCCTGAGCAGCTCGGGGACTGGCTCATGCCTCGCAGCTGGCTCCCCAGTGGCATATTTCGAGATGGGGCCCTTGGCAATCAGGTGTTCCACGGGGCCCATCGCCTCCGACATGGTCCGGCGGATGGACGTGAACTTGTGCAGTGGGATCCTGTCAAGACGGGGGTCGGGCTTGTCAGGGCTGGCTTGCTGCGCAGCCCACCGGGAGGCTCCCGCACCCACGACCAAGCTGGAGGCCCAGCATGCCTGCTCCTCTCCCAGCCCCCGCCCCCAGCCACTGGGGGCTCCAACACGCACCGCTGTGGTCTCCCGTCCCTACTGTGAATGGGTCCAGGGTCAGCGGTCAGCTTTCCCGTCTCCCCAAAGTCCCCTGTGGGGCCCCACCTGCCTCGCTCTCCCCACCCAGACCCCACAGAGATGGTCCCAGCTCACCCGTCTGACTTGAGGGGTGGCCACCTTCTGGCCGCCAGGGGGGACTTCCAGGCCACCCACTCTGAGCAGCCAGCTCTCCCTGACCACCCCCAGGCTCCTCACAGGACCCCCTCTTTCCTTCCAGTCCTCATCCCAGGCTGCACTGAACCCCGTCACTCTGTCCCCATTAAGCAGGCCACTGGAGATCAAGGTTGACACCTGGGGCCTGGAGGTGGGGGCTGCCAGGCTGGCCACACTCCATGCGAGGCCCGGTGCCCCTGCATGGAGGACCCTTCCCAGGAGCCCCGCCTCCCAGCACACACGCCAGCCTGGGTGGTCTGCGCAGCAGCAGGGGCAGTGTGAGCGGTCCTTCTCCACCCCCAGCCCCACAGGGGTCTGAACTGGCCCCAGGAGGTGGGACAGGAGACCACCTGAGCAAGAACGACTGCATGAAATGTCTTCCCAGCCTGGGGATCTGCGAGTTCAAGGTCGCAGTGGCTCCTCCCAGCAGGCCAAGGGCATGCTCCAGGAAGATGTGGGACTGGCTCTTGCCTAAGAAGGGACAGGCTGGGAGAGCCTGGGCTTCTTGTCTGGGGGTGGGGGAGGGGGACACACCCTCCAGTCACTAACGAGACAGATGCCAGCAGTTCCACAGGACGTGAAGATGTGGGGGCTTGGGTTCAGCTGCCCCAACCGGAGAAGCTCCAGGCTGGCGCCCCCAGTGGAAGGCCTGGGGGTGAGGCCAGGGCAGGTTCAGGCCTGCAGCTGCTCCCCACAACTGCTCCAGCTAGGGCTACTTGCCCCTAGGCCACAGCCCACGCAGGGGCCCACACAAGCCAGCTCTTTGGCAAGGCTCAGGTCTGCGGGGGGGGGGGGGGGGCCCTGTCAGCTCCTGCAGCCCCAAAACCCCACCCACCTGCCCACAGGCAAAAGGCCCACAGCAGAGCTGGAAGAATGCCGGCCCAGGCCCAGCACTAGGCTCCAGGCCTGGGCAAGCGTGGGGGCAGGGCAGAAGCGGGTGGGCCTGCCGCACGCCTCTCCTGCTGGGCAAGCAGCCTGCCTGGCGATGCCCGGAGGGTGGGGGGACCCTCCATCTTGCTGACACAGCATGGCATAGCCCTGGACCAGCCTGATAGTCCTCGGCTCGTTGGACCCAGTGGGGGCCCCCAGGCCTGGGGAGGGCGTGGTCCTTACTGAGGCAGCAGGTATTGGTGGGACAGAGCCCCAGCCCAGCAGTGGGGGAAGCCGCCCAGGGCCTGGTGCCAGCTGGGCTACTCCCCCAGACCCATCCTGAGGCTGACTCCCTCTCGACCCTGTTGGCCTCAGGGTGTCCAGAGGGTCCTCCAACCGGCCCAGGGCCTGTGGGAAGATCTCAGGCCGAAAAGACCGGGATGAGGCCACGCCCAGCTCACAGCTGTCCAGGGAGACCCTAGGCACAAAGATGACTTACCCAAGCCCAGGGGCCTCCGGGGCCTGCCCCTGGGTCTCCTGTCTTCCAGCCGAGTGCGAGCACCTGAGCACACGCTCCCACCCTACCTGTCCTGGGGACGCTGAGCCGACTCCCAGTCACAGCCCTCCTGCTACCTCCGGCCCCCCCGCCCCCCGGCCCACCCCATGATGGCAGGGAGGAGAAGACGCGCAGACCTCCGGGCGAGCCCCGCACCTGCAGAGCTCCCCCGCCCCGCCCGCGGGTAGGCACCGCAAGAGGCCCCGGGGGCGGCCCAGCTGCACCCCGGCGGGCGCACAAAGGTGCGCGGGCGTCCGCGGGGAGCGCGAGCTGCGCGGCTCACCTGATGACCGCGGCGGCGGGTGCGGCCAGCAGGCCGAGGGCGAGCAGCAGCGGCAGCAGGCTGGGCGTCTGCATGGCGGCGGCGGCCCGGTCGAAGCGGAGAGCCCGGGAGGTCGCGCGCTTATAGCCGGGATGACGGCGCAGTTGGGCCGCGTCAGCTGACCGGCTTGTTTGCACCGGGGCTGGTCACGTGGGCTGCGGCCGGCGGCGGGGGGCGGGGCCGGGCCGGCGCGGGGCGTGGGGCCGGGCCGGCGCGGGGCGTGGCCTGAGCGATGGGGGCGGTGCCGGGGCGGTGCGGGGCGGTTCTGGGAAGCGAGGGGCGGGGCCACCCGCGCCTAGGACCTGCCGCGTCTGCTCCGGCGCTCCGGCCGCCTGTCCCCCCTCGGGCCACGTGCCGATCCGGAGAATTGCCACGGCCCTGTTGGGGCAGAAGGGGACCGGGCCTGGCCCTGCTGGACCCCTCAGCCGGGCGAGGCTCCCGGAGCCGCGGGTCCTTCCCCACCCCGGGCGCGCGGCTCCCCAAGGCTCCCCAGGGCTCCCCGCTCCACCTGCTCCCTCCCTGGGCGCGCTTGTCCCCAGCTCTTCCTTCGCCCTGGGAATCTCCCAGGTGGTCTCTCTGGAGGCTCCAGCCTCCCTCATTCTCCAAGTGGCCCACAGCCCTCCCAGCCCCAGCACCGCACCTCAGAGCAGCACCTGGCCTGGCCCGGCCGTGGTAACCCTGGGCTCTCCTCCCACTGTAAACTGGTACCATCCCAACCTTAGGCAAATCTCAATAACCCTGGGCTCTCCTCCCACTGTAAACTGGTACCATCCCAACCTTACGGCAAATCTCAAAAGCTGCCATGGGGAGTGTGTGTGTGTGTGTGTGTGTGTGTGTGTGTGTGTGTGTGTGTGTGTGTGTGTGTGTGTGTGTGGTGTGTGTGTGTGTGTGTGTGTGTGTGTGTGTGTGTGTGTGTGTGTGTGTAGGGCGGAGGGGACAGCAGGTCACAGTTCAGCCACTTGGGATCAGCTTTTACCAGCCTCTGGGGTAGGACAGCGCGTCCCTTGGTCTGGCTAGTTCACGGCCCTATCTGAGGCCCCAGTGACCCCTCAGCCTGGGAGCTGAGGTCCTGCTGCCCAAGGGGAGGATCAGCTCCAACCTCCACCCTGGTTCCAGCCAAAGGAGGGGGTGGGTGTTATCAAGGAAAGGAATTTGGACAGGTCATTTCAGAGAAGGTCACGGGAAGAAGGAAATTCAGCGAAAACTGTGCCGGGAAGTGACTGATGTGGGGGTGTTGACTTAAAAAAAATGCACAACGTGAAAGTTGTCCCTTTTCTTCGGAGCAAAGCTCTCATGTAATAAATATCTTTACTTTTATCCTGACAAATTCTACTAAGGTAGCTTTTCTATTGAGGAAAAGTATCAGATCAGCCTCTGACCTAACCACTTCAGCCAAGACCACTCAGTCTCCTACAACTGAGCAAACTCTGGTATCTTTCAACAGAGCCCCACCTAGTATCTAGACTTTAGGTGAGTCTACCCTGGTATGGGTCAACCAGCATCTGCACCACACCCCGCCCACCCCCCCCCCCCCCAGTATCTTTCAGTTGGAAGTGGGCAGGTACCTGTTCCACCACCAAATAAAACTCAGGATTATCAACCAATATGGGAGATCCGAGAACCAGGAGTTGTTGTTCCAACTCTTTGGGACCCCAATGACTGCAGCATGCCAGACTTCGCTGTTCACCTACCCAGATTTGTCTGGACTCTCCAAGGAGGCAGATAGGTATAAGAGGCCTCTGGTCGTGTACCAAGGCTCCAGTCCACTCTGGGTAACTTGGTTGGTCGCCAAGAACTGTCGACTTTAAAAATGCACAACATGTGAGTGGCGACTTAAGTTTTATTTGGGCAAAATGAGGATTGCAGCCCAGGAGACAGCACCTCAGATAGCTCTGAGAAGCTGCTCCAGAGAAGAGGGGGGATGGCCAGTGTACGTGATTTTGGTGAAGGGGGATTAGCATGCTATCAAGCATGTATTTTCCCAGAAGGATTCTACTAGTCTTGTGAAGCTTCGCTAGTCATGAAGAACAGTTGTCACCATGAAGGACTTTGATGCTTTTCTAGATGTGAGGAGATGCAAGAATTGGGCTCATAAAGTCAGTTCCTGAAGACCTCTAACTCTCTGGAGACCTGTCCTGCCAGTTTTCCCCCTGAGCACCGAGTGCCTTGTCCCTTCTTCACCTTGGACTCCCTTCGGGGGTTGTTGGAGGTCAGCAGCCACAGCAGCACATGACTTCATCCTCGCTGAGGCAGATGGCAAGTTCCAGTTTGTAGTTCACAGGGGCCAGGCCTCTCTGAGGAGGCGACATTTGAGCAAGATGTGAACAGGGGGAGTCTTCACAGGGGGACTCACTCAGGGACACTTTTTCTTGAGTGGTCCTCCCAGTTCCCCACCTAAAGGGGGGGTCAAACCGAGGTTCTGTGGCTTACAGAGGCGAGACTGGAATTCCCATCTTCTCTGTAACTACCAAAAAACCAGGACCCTGACCTTCACCACCACCACCCCCATGCTGGTCAGCCTGATGGCCACAGATGAGTGACCCTTGCTTTGCCCTGCGTCCTCTCCTGGCCATTCCGCAAGTGTTTACTGGGTTCCCCTGGTTCTGAAGGAGTAAAGCCAGGGGCCAAGCAGGTTCACATCCTGCCCTGGAACCTGACCTTGGCCTCGGGGCCAAGGCTGTCCCCCACACAGGCCCAGAAGTGGGGCCCTTGCGCCAGTTGTTACCCGGCCCTGGTGTTGGAGTGGTCATCGAGGCCCTAGTTGGGCTGGACTCTGGCACTTGGTGGAAGGTAGTCCCAGCTGGTGTTCCCTGGTCACGATGCCTGGTCCCGATGCTCAGTGGGGATGTGACATCTGCAATGGCGGGGCCCAGAAGCGGGCCTCTAAGAAAACACACATTTAGGCCATCATCTTCTTCTTCTTCAGGGACATTTACAAGGCCCCTGGGGGTTCTGGGCACAAGGCAGTGTGAACTGTTGGAGGGGCCACGGGCTTGATCTGGCATCCAGCTCTGACTGTCCTGAGCTGGAGCTCGTGGGAGGCAAGCTGACACTCTTGACTTTCCCCTGAGGGTGGCAGGGGGCCTCTGAGAAGGGACCCTCCTGTGGCCCAAAGGGTGGAGAGGCCCCTACCCACTGCAGAGTTTGCTTGTCCATTTATTACAGAGCAGAGACGCTCTCTGTACTGCTCCCAGCCCAGCCCTTGGTGCTCCAGGAGGGAGAGCCCTGGCCCGGGCATGTGTGCGTGCGTGTGTGTACATGTGTGTGCGTACATGTGTGTGTGTGTGCATGTATGTGTGTACATGCGTGTGTGTGTGTGTCTGCATGCATGTCTCCGCATGTGTGTATGTGTGGTGGGGGTCTACCTGAGGTGAGGGTCGAGAAGAGTGGCATGGGCAGCCCCTCCCCTTAACCTCCACTTGGCATCTCATGGGCCAGTCCCTCTGGGACCCTGTGTGTATGCTTCGCCCCTACACGTGATCAGGGGGCACCCCCCTTGTGCCAGGCAAGCTCTGGGTGCTGTGGAAGTGAAGGGAAGGAAATAGGCTTCCTGCCTTGTGGCGTTTATCCTCTAGGCAGAGGAGGCAGGTGACACACGATAGAGGCACTGACCAGGTCACTGGAGGGAAAAGCTTGTGGGGAAAGTGGGGGCAGAGGGGGGACCCTGGGTGACAGTAAGGGGTGTTGCAATCAGGGAAGCCTCGAGGGAGCCTGTTAAGTCAGCTGAGCCCAGGCGGGGATGGGGGGCGGGAGAGACGAGGTCAGGGGTCAGAGTGGAGCTCTGCAGGTCACTTGGACGTCCAGCCTCCGAGAGGACCCAGCTGGGACGATCTGGGGAGTCTGACCGCCCTGTGGAGGGGGGAAGCGGGAAGGAGGGCGGCAGTGGACCAGCTGGGAGGCTGGGGCTCCCGTCCTGCTGTGGGGACTGGGATGGCCTGGACCAGGCAGCGGCCAAGGAGGCTGGGACAAGCAGCCGGGCTCTGGAGGACTTCTGAGGTTGGACGGGGGTGGCTGTAGGATTTCCTGGTGGATTGGAAAGACGGTGTGCAGCAGAAGGCTTAGCACTGACTCACATGTGTCCAAACCAGCCGAAAGGATGGCCTGTTACCTGCCGAGATGGGTCAGAAGCAGGAGGGGCGGGGGAGGAAGCCCAGGAGCTCCGTTCGTTCGGAGGTTTGTCATGCGGGGATGATGTGGCCCCGGGGACAGGCAGCGGCACCGCTCAGGGGCAGCAGCTCGCGCGGTTGGGGGTTGAGGGAAGAGACGCAAGCTGAGACGGAAACTTGAGTCGTCAGCGCTCAGCAGCTTCTGAGCAGTGAGGTCAGACGTAAGCGCCGGTGATGTGCAGACAGACTAGCCCCTGAAGGCTCCCGGCTGTGTGAGGTCAGAGAGTCGGCGGGACCAGGAAAGGAGACAGTGGGAGAGGCTGGGAGCAAGAGGGGGGCCCGGACACTGGATGGAACGTGGAGGGGGCTGCTGATGATGGACCAGGGGGAGGCGGGGACTCGGCAGTGACCACGGGACTTAGCAACGTGGCCTGGAGGAGAGCAGTGTCAGTGAAGAGAGAGCCGCTCTTGTAAAGGCCTGCTGTTGAGATAGTGTGTACTAATGCAGAAAGACAGGTGGATGGACGGGGGAGCAGGAGAGCCTCGCACTGAGGAGCAGGGGGGTGACTTCTGTCGCTGTTCGGTCGCTCAGTTGTGTCCGACTCTTTGTGACCCCGTGGACTGCAGCACGCCAGGCCTCCCTGTCCTTCACCGTCTCCCAGAGTTTGCTCAGACTCGTGTCCATTGAGTCAATGATGCCATCCAACCATCTCATCCTCTGTTGCCCCTTTGCCTCCTGCCCTTGGTCTTTCCCAGCATCACGGGAGGACTTGATCCCTCTACAGCCCTCAGTCCCAGGTGGTAAATTCCAGGTCAGCACTGTCGTTGTACTTGGTCACTCAATCAGGTCCGACTCTGCAACTCCATGGACTGTAGCCCAGCAGGCTCCTCTGTCCATGAGATTTTCCAAGCAAGAATACTGGAGCAGGTTGCCATTTCCTTCTCCAGGGGATCTTCCCGACCCAGGAATCAAACCTGAGTCTCTTGTGTGTCCTGTGTTGGCAAGTGAGTTCGTTACCACTGAGTGACCTGGGAAGCCCTTAGGTCAGTTAGGTCAATGGTAAATCTATCAGGGGAATAAGACAAGGAGGCTCCCTTCATGACCTTGAAACCAACACAGATTTGTGGTTTAAATAGAAATGCATGAAACCCACCAAATCTGTGAAAGAGACAGAAAGGAGTTAGGAGAACAAGAAGAAAAGCCATCGACGAGAAACAGACCTCTGACATCCAAAGTACGTGAAAACTCTTCTTTTTTAAAAAAATGTTTATTTATTGGGCTGTGCTGTGGCTTAGTTTCGGCATGCAAGATCTTTAGTCGTGGCGTGTGGGATCTAGTTCCCTGACAGGGAATTGAACCTGGGCCCCTGAACTGGGAGAATAGAATCTGAGCCACCGGACCACCAAGGAAGTCCCCCAAATATGTGAAAAGTCTTAAAACCCAACAATCAACAAGTGAACAAGAACAGATACCTTAGTGAGTGAGAAGTCCAGAGAGCAGGGAAGCCCATGGAGAGACATTCGGGTCTGCAGCGAAATGCATGTTAAAACCGCAACCAGCTACTTCTGCACACTGTCAGGAGCGGCCAGACCCTTACAACACCGAGTGCTGGTGAGGATATGGGGCAACAGGAACTGACATCCACCCCTGGTGGGGATGCAAATGGCTCCGCTGCTTTGGAAGACGGTTTAGCGGTTTCTTACCAAACCAAACCTGCTCTTAGTATACGATCCAGGAGCCGTGCTCCTTGGAACTTACACAGAGGAGATGAAAACGTGAATCTACACAAAAACCTGCCCATGAATGTTTGTAGCTGCTTTCTGCTTAATTGCCACATCTGGAAGCCACTGAGATGCCCTTCAGTAGGTGGATGGAAAAATACAGTGTGGCCCATCCAGACGATGGAACTTTGCTGTTGCTGTTGCCCAGCTGCCAAGATGTGTCCGACTCTTTGTGACCCCGTGGACCGCGGCACGCCGGGCTCCCTGTCCCCCACCGTCTCCTGGCGTGTGCCCAAGTTCACGTCCAGTGGAATACTATCCAGCACTAAAGAGAAATGAGCTATCAAGCTACGAAAAGACATACATAGATGCACATCTGTGGGTGAAAGAAGCCGATCCGAAAAGGCTACAGTCTGTGTGGTTCCATCCGTGTGACACTGTGGAGAAGGCAGTCACTGAGACAGCAGAGAGTCAGTGATTTGGGGGTGGGGGAGGGGAGGAGGATCACTGGGGAGGCACACAGTCCTTACGAGGGCAGGTGAAGGACGCTGCTGATGGTTTAAGGATGGATACGGGACATTCTGGATTTCTCAAAACCCACAGAATGTACAGCTCTAGAATGAACCTGACTGTCAGCTATGGACTTTGGCTAATGAGAGTGTATCACTATTGGCTCTAGAGTAGGAAATGGCAAACCCACTCCAGTATTCTTGCCTGGAGAATTCCATGGACAGAGGAGCCTGGCAGGCTACATTCCATGAGGTCACAAAGAGTTAGACAGGACTAAGTGACTAACACACATGCACACATTGGCTCATCAATTTTAGCAAGTGTATCAATAATGCCAGATGTTATAATAGGGGACTTGTGTGTGTGTCTGTGTGTGCTGGGGGGTGGGTTTATGGGAACTCTTGTTCGTTGTTGTTCATTCGATAAGTTGTGTCTGGCTCTTTTTGACCCCATGGTCTGTAGCACGCCAGGCTCCTCTGTCCTTCCCGATCTCCTGAAGTTTGCTCAAACTTGTGTCCATCGAGTCAGTGATGCCATCCAACCATCTCATCCTCTGTCGTCCCCTTCTCCTCCTGCCCTCAGTCTTTCCCAGAATCAGGGTTTCTTCCAATCAGTCGGCTCTTTGCATCAGTACTTTTGGCTCTGGCCAAAGTACTAGAGCTTCAGCTTTAGCATCAGTCCTTCCCGTGATTGATACTACAGGTAGAATTCTGTGCTACCTGCCAATTTTTCTGTATGTGTAAAACTATTCTAAAAAATAAAGTACTGATAGAAAAATGGACCTGAAACTGTCACAACATTGTTAATTGGCTACAGAAAAGTTTTTCTTTAACAGAAGAGAATCTTTATGTATTTCTTTTTTCATATTGAATTTATATTTCCTTGATTTCATATTTCCATTCTACTTCCTTCGCAGGATTTTATCTTAGGATATATTTAAAATACTTGTTTATAAAATATAAAACATATTTTTGGGAAAAAAAAGAAAGAAAAACAGGCATCGATCTCTCTCAGGGGAGAAATGATCAATTTGTTTAAACCAAGATTAATAACTTCTGTTTCTCAATATATACCATATTAGGAGACTGAAAGGCAAGCCACAGAAGGAAAAAATTGTTTTCATTACACAAATATGATGAGCAACTAGTATCTGAGACACAAAAAGAGCATCAAACCCATAAAAAGACAACCTGATAGAGAAAAGAAAGCCAGGCCAATTGACCTCCGACACACATGCAGAGAGACCCTGGGTGCCAAACAGACAAGAAAAGGGCTTATCTTCCGTGTCATCCAGGAAGTGCCAGTCAAGTTCCAGGTGGCGATCCCACACACCCTCCAGAACGGCTCCAGGGGAAACACGGGATGAGCCAAGCGTGGTTGGGGTGCGGGGCAGGTGGGCATGCCGGGGAACGGGGACCGGCCCTCGGAGGCCGGGTGGCCCTGTCCACTGGGGCTGCTCCCCAGCTGTCCTGGCCAGCGGGGCAGATCCGGCAGAAAGGCACCTGCTCATGGAGGCAGAGAACGAGCTGTAACTGCCCCACAGGAAAGCCCGCAGCCCACGGGAGCTTCATCCCGAGGTTGGAGGGCAGTGGGCGCTCCGCGGCACGGGCCACTCAGCCTGCGGTGTGAGCAGCAGCATGTGTGGACCCACAGACTCGGGTGGGGCTGTGGCCAGGCGTCCGGTCCCGTTCCCCTCCCTCCCGTCAGTCGTGGAGCGGGCAGGGAGGGCACAGGTGGGCAGTGGGCGCTCTCTGCACTGGCCTCTGCCCCGGGTCGGGTCTGGATGGGTCTCTGAGCCCCCAGGCTTGAGTGATGCTCTGCGCCTGCGGCTTCGCAGCCTCTGGAGGGAGGAGGCGTGCAGCGGACGGGCACGGCGGAGGGCAGAGCCGGCACGGTGCCCTTGGGTGCGGGCCGAAGTGCTTTGTCACCAGGTCCTCGCCGGGGTAGGTGGGGGCACGGCTGAGCTGCCGACTCACGGCCCTCCCTGTCCTCCCTGCCTGGCCTGCCTCTCAGGCCGAAGTCACCCTGCCCTCAGGCCCGCAGGCGGGCGGCGGGGGTGCAGCCCCGGGGGCACAGACATAAGGCTCTGTGCTGCCGGGGCCACGTGAGGGGATTAGCTTCAGGTCAGCCGACCCTGGCCTGGGGCTGCTGGTGGGGGAAGGGTGGGGTGGAGCTGTGAGTTGTTGGAGAGTTAGGGCAGAGAAGGGGGTGCCTGAGCGAAGGGGAAGATGGCACAGGGTCCATGCCTGGGCCCAGGGTGGATCAGGGAGGTCCATGCTGGGACCCAGAGGGGGATCGGGGGGTCCACGCCCGGACCCAGAGGAGGATCAGAGAGGTCCATGGCCAGGAATAGAGGAGGATCGGGAGTCTGTGCCTGGGTCCAGAGGGGGATCCGGGGTCCACGCCCGGACCCAGAGGAGGATCAGGGAGGTCCATGGCCAGGAATAGAGGAGGATCGGGAGTCTGTGCCTGGGCCCAGAGGGGGATTGGGGGTTCCACGCCCAGGCACTGGGAGCACGGGTAGGTGTACGCTTGGGCACAGGTGCTCGGAGTTACCCCTGATGCAGCAGGGTGCCCTGCGGGGCAGGCCCTGTCTTGGCTGAAGCACCCTCCCCACCCCCATCCCCGACCCCCGGACAGGGTCACTTAGGGTCTCCTGCCCTGGCCTCTGCTCCCGGCGCCTCAGTCCAGGTCTCTGCAGGACGGGGAGAGACAGCGTCCAGGGCCCACGGTGGCTTCACGCTCGCCCTGGACGTCTCCTCCCCACTGGCCTCTGCTTCCGCCCTGCCGCCCGGCCAGGAGTGTACTCCAGTTACAAGCCCAGCGCGGGCCTGACTCGAGACCAACACGGAGCTGTGGGCGGGTGGCGGCTTGGGTGGGTGCTTCTGGTGCCCCGGATGGGCCCAGACACTACAGGCCAGAGTCGCTTTCTCCGGTCCCGTGGGTGGACCTGTTGACCTGTGCGGCTATTCCCCTCCCCCGCCCACCACACGTGCGCATGCGTGTGCGTGACCGCTAGTGGTCGGTGGTGGTGACCTGTGCGGTTATTCCCCTACCCCGCCCACCACAAGTGCGCATGCGTGTGCGTGACCGCTAGTGGTCGGTGGTGGTGACCTGTGCGGTTATTCCCCTCCCCCTCCCACCACACGTGCGCATGCGCGTGCGTGACCGCTAGTGGTCGATGGTGCTGGGCTTCGTGAAATCCCAGATTCTGAGATGGAGAGAGAGAGCACAGTGGCGCTCAGGGCCTCTGTCCAGGCACCGGGGAAAGGAAGGCCAGGGTCCCAGGGGCTCACAAGCCCTCTGGAGCAGGCCTCCCAGCCCCGAGAGTGGAGCCCTGAGCCTTGGCCTGCCTCCGTCGTGTTTTCTCTGGGAAGGTGTGATGGGCGGGGAGGAGGGGGTGGGCAGCCACACGGGCCCTTGGGACCCCAGGAGCCCACAGAGCCTCCTGTGCTGGGCGCCTGGGGCGGTTGCAGGCGGACTTGCCTCCCCCACAGCAGTTTGGCTGGGGGGCACTCCTTCCCTAACAGAGCCCTCCACACTCCCAGGCGCCAGCTTCCACGCCGCACGCTTCGGATGGACAGGACCTAGGCAGCTCTGACTTCCTGGTGAAAGTGTGAGTCGCTCAGTTGTAACCGACTCTTTGAGGCTGCATGGACTGTAGCCCGCCAGGGTCCTCTGTCCATGAGATTCTCCAGGCAAGAATACCGGAGGGGGTAACCATTTCCTTCTCTAGGGAATCTTCCTGACCCAGGTATCAAACCCAGGTCTCCCGCATCGCATGTAGATTCTTCACCGCCTGAGCCACCACGGAGGCCCCTCCTGGGGCATCTAGACCCAAACCACGTCTTCGCCAGTGCACGGCCCGGACACAGGCTGGGGCTTGTGCCGAGGGGACCACTGCGGCCCAGCGCGGAGGACCACCACCCTCCTGAACCACGAGCAGGAGGCGGCCCAGCAACAGTGCGGGCGGGTGAGGGGAGGCCCAGCAGGCCTTTGGGACTTGGGGAGCGGCGTGGGCAAAGGCCCTGGGGTGGGATGGGGGGCAGCTCCAGGGTGCAGAGAAGCTCTGGGGGAGGTGGGGAGAGTGGGCGGTGGGCAGAGGGATAGCTGGCTGCCTGGCCCCAGGTGGTGTGCCCAGGGGCCTATGCCAGGCTGTGGGAGGCCCTGGAGTGAGAGCCCCGGCACCAGTCACGGGCCCACAGTTCAGCTCAGCCACTCAGTCGTGTCCCACTCTCCGCGACCCCATGGACCGCAGCACGCCAGGCCTCCCTGTCCATCACCAACTCCCAGAGTTTACTCAAACTCACGTCCATGGAGTCGGTGATGCCATCCAGCCATCTCAGCCTCTGTAGTCCCCTTCTCCCCCCACCTTCAATCTTTCCCAGCATCAGGGTCTTTTCAAATGAGTCAGCTCTTCGTGTCAGGTGGCCAAGGTACTGGAGTTTCAGCTTCAGCATCAGTCCTTCCAAAGAGTATTCAGGACTGATTTCCTTTAGGATGGACTGGTTGGATCTCCTTGCAGTCCAAGGGACTCTCAAGAGTCTTCTCCAACAGCACAGTTCAAAAGCATCAATTCTTTGGTGCTCAGCTTTTTTTATAGTCCAACTCTCACATCCATACATGACTACTGGAAAACCATAGGCTTGACTAGATGGACTTTTGTTGGCAAAGTAATGTTTCTGCTTTTTAATATGCTATCTAGGTTGGTCATAACTTTCCTTCCAAGGATTAAGCACCTTTTAATTTCATGGCTGCAGTCACTATCTGCCATGATTTTGGAGCCCAGAAAAATAGTCAGCCACTCTTTCCACTGTTTCCCCATCTATTTGCCATAAAGTGATGGGACCAGATGCCATGATCTTAGTTTTTTGAATGTTGAGTTTTAAGCCAGCCTTTTCACTCTCCTCTTTCACCTTCATCAAGAGGCTCTTTAGTTCCTCTTCACTTTCTGCCATAAGGGTAGTGTCATCTGCATATCTGAGGTTGTTGATATTTCTCCCGGCAATCTTGATTCCAGCTTGTGCTTCTTCCAGCCCAGCGTTTCTCATGATGCACTCTGTATAGAAGTTAAATAAGCAGGGTGACAATATACAGCCTTGATGTACTCCTTTTCCTATTTGGAACCAGTCTGTTGTTCCATGTCTGGTTCTAACTGTTGCTTCCTGACCTGCATACAGCTTTCTCAAGAGGCAGGTCAGGTGATCTGGTATTCCCATCTCTTTAAGGGTTTTCCACAGTTTATTGTGATCTGCACAGTCAAAGGCTTTGGCATAGTCAAAGCACCCACAGGCACCCACAGAATGATGGTGTGTGGATGCCAGGAGGCTGGCTCTCAGGCAGGCCTGAAGCCGTGAGAGCCGTGGGGATGTGGAGAGAGCAGGGACCCAGGCGTGATGTCCCCCACCTCCTGCATGTGATGGCGGCCTGGGGGTCCTCCAAGTAGAGGGCGTGGGCCTGACGAGGATGGGGCCTTAGGGACAGACAGAGGGATTGACCAGACAGGGACGGGTGGCCGCAGGGGGTGAGGAAGAGGGCCAGGCTGCCCCGACCGTTTCCCCCTCCTGGCTCCTGGAGGTGAGAAGAGGCACTCCTGTCTGGGTCCCGTGGCTGCCGGAAAAAGCCCCACAATCCGCAGAGTCACACCCAACAGCTTGGAGACCCCATGTCTGAACTCGGCTGCTTTGGGCTAAAATCAGGTGTGGCAGGCTGCTTCCTGCTGCGGGCCCGGGGCCGACCTGTTCCTGCCGTTCCCGCTTCTGGAGGCGCCATGGGCCTGTCTGTGGTCCTTTTTCCATCCTTTTGGCTGTTGGCGCACCATCCTTTCCTTCACTTACTAAGACCCCTGCAGTGACCCTGGACCCACCCGGGGAGCCCAGGATCCTGTCCTTCTCAAGGTCCTCAGCTAGCTCACACCCAGAGGCCCCTTGGTCACAGCAGGTCACACTCCACAGGTGTAGGGAGGTGGGGCGTGGACGGCTTTGGGAGGGGGTATTACTCTGCCCCACCACAAGCACTGTTGCTTGTTGAAATGGGGAATGTTGAAGTGATGACAGGGAGTTCCGTTTTTAAAATTTTCTTGTCTCTTTATTTTTGCGTGCTGGGTCTCCGGTGTTGCATGGGTCTTGTCTCATTTCGGCGATCGGGGGCTGCTCGCCAGTCGTGGTGCGGTGGCTTCTCTTGCTACAGACATGGGCTCTGGAGCTCGGGCTGGGTAGTTAGGGCGCCAGGGGTTCAGTTGCCCCATGGCAAGTGGACTCTCCCCAGACCAGGGATCAAGCCCATGTCCCCTGCATTGGCAGGTGGATTCACAGCCCTGGACCACCAGGGAAGCCCTGGGAATTTCAGTTTGAGGCCTGGAACGTGTGTGGTGCTGGTGGGCTGGTCCTGCTGGAACAGGTGTCCCTAGGGCACGTGGACATGTGGGGCAAGGTCAGAGCAAGGCTGGGAGGGGGATGGGGGTGAGTCAGCTGGCAGTGGCGCTGGTCGGGTGAGACAGTGAGAGGAAGTGGGTAGGTCAAGGGGGTGCTGGGTGGAGGCCCCAGAGAGACTGGGCCCAGGTTGGGCTGGGAGGGCAGGGAGGCTGGACTCGGGAGGCTCCAGGGCTGAGGGGTGGGTTGGGGGCGGCTCTGTTCTTCCCGAGTCTGCTGGGCTGGGCTGGGCTGCCCCTGCACTGCTGGTTTTCACTGCCGACTCTGTGTATGTTGGGAAGAGTTGAGCAAGGTCTGTGGCTTCCGCTGAGTATTCACGGGCCCTCCCGGTGCCCCGCAGAGCAAAGATGGGCAGAGGGACACCGCCCGAGAATCTGCACTCACCTCCACGCCACATGTGGCTGGGGCCCATCCACCAGGCAGGTGGCTGTGGCCGGCCTCTGCCCACAGCCCCACCCTGGGCCAGCTTCCCCTGAGGAGGGGCCCAGCCTCCACACGCCCCAGTCCACCTGGACATGCCCTTGGAGCAGAGCAAGGGGGTGCCCACAACGCTGACTCCTCAGGGTGGGGCCATGGGCCCTCCTGGGGTTGGGGCACAAGTGGAGGGGACCCTGCCCCCCAGGAGCCGGGCGTGGGTTCCCCTCCAGTCCCAGGACCTCTTGTTCCTGAAACACACCGTGTAGCTCTTCCCGATGCCCCCACCCACCCTCCGCCCACGGCCGTGCAGGGCCGGTTCCCAGTGGTGGGTAGGTGTTGGGCGATCAGTGCCCGCCCATTCTGGAGGTGCCAGCTCCTCCGAGGTGCCCACCCCTCCTAGGCAGCCGGACAGACAAGCCCAGGGCTGCGACACCCACTGACTTCGGAGCAGTGACTCAGCAGAGCAGGGCGAGTGGGCGGGGTGGGGGGGAGCCCCTGTGTCCCCAGAACAATGCCCTGCTTCTTCCAGGCCCGGCTTCAGTTGCGGGGACACCGGATGATTCTGTCGTGGCCAGAGCGGGAGCTGAGGGGCAGGAAGCAGGGGCCTCGGCCCCACCTGGAGGCCTTCACTTTCAATCCTGGAGGGACTGGGAGCAAGGGCTCTGACCCCCACTCTGCGCGGGGCCCCCGGGTGTTCCGGCTCTTCCCAGTTAACTGCCCGTGGGAGCTGGGACGAGAGCAGACGCCTCCCCAGCGCCAGCCCTCGGAAGAGGGTTCCCCAGCCTCCTGTGCCTCAGTCTCTTGTCTGTAAAGTGGGGTCATGTTGCAGACTCTGTCTTGCAGGGAGAGAGCCCAGGGCAGGGGCGTGTGTGTGTGCGCACGCATGTGCATGTGTGCACGTGTGTGCGTGTGTATGTGCATGTGTCTGCGTGTGTGCATGTGTGTGTGCACGTGCGTATGTGCGTGTGCACGTGTGTGTGTGCGTGCGTGCGTGTGTACTCCTGTGTGTCTATATGGGGGGTGGGGGTGGGCAGCTCGCCGTGTAACCCACCCCCCTCCATCCCCTCTGGCCTGCTAGGTTAGGGCTAGGGTTACAGGTTAGGGGTTGGGGTTAGGTTAGGGTGGGACAGGAGGGGTTCTCGGGCTAGAGCACGTGGGGCCTCCGAGGAAGGACTCCAGAGCTGTGGGGCCTTCGAGGGGCTGTGAAGCAGAAGGCACCCGGTGTGGCCAGTGTGGTGGGGGGAAGCAGGAAGCCCGGTCGGGAGAGGACGGGGGAGGGTGGCAGGATGGGCTGGCCGAGTGAGAGAGGGGAGGGGTCCCTGGCCCCTCCCAGAAGATGCCCCCCATGGAGGAGCTCGTCTGAGGGGCGCATGTGAATGCTGCTGTGGCCCCATCGGGTGCCAGTGGGCAGTCGGACCAGAGGTCCGGGGTCCGAGGAGGCCCCGGCTTGGTGTGCACTGTGGGGGCAGGGACCCCCAAGGAGGAGCCGGAAGAACAGGAGACGGAGCGGCTGGAGAGGATCTAACAGGAGCAGAGGAGGTTCTGGAAGCCGGGAGCAGGCCACGGCCACCCTGGAGCAGCCGTCAGCCTGGCCAATGCTATGATGCCACCAGGGGCCCAGGCTGGGAGGCACCACCGAGGCCACCTGTGTGGCCCTGGGGACGGCCAGGAGCAGCTTGGAGTGGTCCCGGGGGTGGGGGGGGGGGGGGGGGCGGGGAGGGGGGGGGTGTGGTCCTTCCCGGGAGGGTGGCCGCAAGCGGGGCGGGGCAGTGGTAAAGACGTGTCCCCAGGAGAGCCCCGCAGGGAGATGGCCTCGGGTCTCAGGGGTTGAGGGGGGTGCAGAGGCTGAGATCGGGGGCCGGCCTCCCAGAATCAGCCAGGCAGCTGGAGGCCACACTCCCCGCCGCCCAGCCCAGCAGCGCCTGACCGAGTGCCCCAGGGCCCCAGGCCTGCTGACCTGCACGGGGCGGGCCCGGCCAGCCGCTTCCTTCCCTTTCTGCCCGGAGTTCCCGCTGTCTGTGTCAGGAGCCACGTGAGGCTGCCTCGAACCCGGGTTCTGCCCCGCTCTGTCCGGGCGGAGGCAGGGAGTCAGCCCCTCTGCTCTGAGCAGCGCCCCCCATCCCACCCCTTGCCCACCGGCCTGGTGTCTCAGGCGGAGGGAGGCCTGTGGTTCCTGTTGCCCCGGCCGGGCCCTGCCCAGGGCGCCCCTCCTTCCACCTGCTGAGACACAGCAGGGGCGCCCCCTTGACCCGGGATGCCCCCACTGGGGTGCAGACAGCATGTGGGAACCCAGACACGGAGCTGTTCTTACCCTGGGGGCTAGGCTTGCGGGCGGCCCAGCTGAGCCCCAGGGCAGCAGGCCGGTGGTTTCCAGAGGGGGGATCTCTGGCCTGGGACTCAGGCTGACAGCACAGGAGACCCAGGGACGGGGCGGGGCGGGGGGTCAAGAGACCAGCGTGGGGCCGGGATGGGGTCCCAGCAGAGGGGAGCAATGTGGGGGTGGGGCAGGGGTCCTAGAAGCCTCTGCCTGCAGACTGGCGGCCTGCGCCCCCACAGCCCCTGGCTTCACCCGTAGGCCCATCCTCACCTGATCCCATCCATGCACTCCAGGATGCCCCCAGCCCCACTCTTGCAGAAGCCCCCGGCCCTGTCAGGGTGATAGTCAGGGTCCCCTCCCTGCAGAAACTGGAGAGCCTCTTTGCCGTGTCTTGGAAAGAGAGCCCCTCCTCCATGGGGACAGAGGTCCCTGCCGGGCAGAGGGCTTGAGGCCTGCTCTGAGCTGCGTTTCTGGCCACCCCTCCTGCCACCTAATCCTCCAAGAGGCAGCCACTCCTATGAAGGTGAATTTTCTGTGTCAACTTGACTGGCCCCTGGGGGGGTCCCAGATATTCGGTTAAACGTGTGTCTGGGAGGGTGTTTCTTGATGAGCTGTTCAGTCGCTAAGTCGTGATTGACTCTGTGAGCCCACGGTCTGCAGCACGCCAGGCTCCTCTGTCTTCCTGCCGGACAGCTTGAGCTGGGACTTGGGTCCACACTGCCGAAGACCGGAGCCACACTGCCTGCTCTGGGGCCTCTAGCCCAGAGACCCTAGACACTGGGACTCAGCCTCTGTAATCGGGTGATCAATTCACTACAAGAAAGGAAGGTAGATAGAGATAGTCAGACATCCTATCGGTTCTGTGTGTCTCGAGAGCCCTGAGCTATGCAGCCTCTGGGTCCCCAGGACCTGGGGCTCTGTGACCCCATGTGGTGAGGGGGATGTTGCAGATATAATCAGTGGAAGGATGGCGCGATACAGAAATCATCTTGGATGAATGTGTTATTTGCTCAGTCATGTCCGACTCTTTGTGACCCCATGAACTGCAGCCCACCAGGCTCCTCTGTCCCTGAGATTTTCCAGGCAAGGATACTGGAGTGGGTTTCCATTTCCTTCTCCAGGGGACCTTCTCAACCCAGGGATTGAACCCAGGTCTCCTGCACTGCAGGCAGATCCTTTACTAACTGAGCTACAAGGGAAGCCCATCTTGGATGAATGGGGAGGCCCTAAAAGTGATCACAAGGGTCCCACAAGAAGGGGGCAGGAGGGTCAGAGTCCGAGAGAGTCTGGAAGTCTCGACGCTGCCACCTTTGAAGATGGAGGAGAAGCAGGCTGCAGGCCAAGGATGCGGGGCCTCTAGAAGCTGGGAAAGTCAAAACGGATTCACCCCTGGGGCCTCCAAGAGAAGCCAGCCTGTAACACCTTGGCTTTAGCCCGCGAGACCCACGTTGCATGCCCCTGCCCCAGCTGTAAGATGATGGATGTGTGTTAAGCCCGACATTGGTGGTAACTGGCTCAGTTCCTGTAGCAAAGTGACCCAGAACCCCGGGCGGGTGACCAAACACCCAGTCAGCCGGGGCTTTTCCTGCTTTAAAAGTGAGAGCGTTTTCTAGAAACTGCTCAGCCCGAGGGCAGCACGGAGGCGGTCACCCTCACTGGCCTCTCACCCACAAGTCCCCGGCTCGCGGCCACAGGCCGAGTGATGACTGCATTCCTGTGTGTTTACCATGCCAGGGCAGAAGGTGGCCTGGAAAGCTCAGGTAGGGAGCATCTGGCCTTTGAGATGCTTTGAGAGACGGAGCCGTGTTCCCATTTCATGGGCATTGGGCATTTCACCCCACAGGCCAGCAAGTCCTGTGCCTGCCCCACTCAAGACCAAAAAAAGAAAGAGCTGAGTCAGTGAGAGAGAGAGACACGGATGGTTTAATGGACAAGGGGTGGTCCCGGAGCGACCGGGCCATGTGCGGTGCACGGTGGTGGGGAGGTTACCGGTCACGTACCTGAAGCTGACATCAGGTTGGCTCCAGGGTTAGAGGGAGACCAGCAGAGGGGCGTGCCCCCCTGCCCTTCTGACAATGATCACAGTGGAGATAGTTCTGGTCTGTTAGTGAGGATAGCTCAGTCCTTAATCACTGGCTCCGGGGACAAGTATGCAGACCTGTACCAATCAAGCTGTAGGATCTGAAGATTAGACCAGTCCTCACTTGCTGGGGCCAGGGGCAGGTAGACCTGTATGGATCAGACTCTATGACTAAGAGGGAAGTTCAGCGAGGTGAGTGGGGTGAAAGTGAGGTGGTGACCCATTAGCGGGAATGTCCTGAGAGCAAGAGAGCGGCCGTCGTGGGCGGCCCGAGCACCTGCCACGGGAGAGGACGGAGGCTCGGACGGGTGGTGTGAGGAGCTCCCGAGCAGGGGAGTCAGGACTGTCACCCCAGAGTCTGGCTCCCAGGGCTGAGCTCCCCAGGACAGAGGGGCCGGGGGCGTCCATCCAGCCTCTGTGCCTCCCTTCCCCAGCACAGGCCGGGGACAGGGCATCTGGCCCGCACCCCTCCTGCCACTGTCCCCGTATCAGAAACAGCCTCCCAGTGTCAGCGAGTCCTTCCTGCCCCTCCTTGGATGGATGCATGCTTGTGTGTTATCAGCTTTATGCCCCTTGTGATGAAGGCCAAGAGTGCTCAGAGGTTGTTCAGTGTGAGCATCAACCCAGGGTCCCGGGACAGGCCCACAGCCTGTGGGCTTACAGGGTGGACACTCCCTGTCTCCCGTCCTGGAGACTGGAATCCGAGACCCAGGTGTGGGCAGGGCTGGTCCTCCTGAGGCCTCCCCCTGGGCGTGCAGACGGCCGTCTCCTCCCCGCATCTTCACAGGGTCATCCCTCTGTGAGTGTCCGCGTCCTGACCTCCTCTTCTTTGAGGACCCTCGTCCTGCGGGATTAGGACCCACCCCCATGACCCCATTTTACCTTAACCCCAACTTGAAAGGCACCACCTCCAAATTTCTGGGGTGCTGGGGGTCAGGACTCCAAATGGAGACTTTTGGGGACACATCGCAGTCCGTTGTGGGCAGTGTCACCCCCCCCGCCCCCTGTTTCCTCACCCGAAGCACCCCGCTCTTTCAGTAGATTCTTGCTGCGCTCACCTCCGTGTTTCTAAATAACAGCTTATTTCCAAAGAGCAGCTATTTCTAAACAGCAGCCGCTGTTTGTGCTATTTCTGTCTGGATCATGTGCTGACTTCCCAGGACGGAAGATAGAGCCTCGCATTCCTCCCCCAAGCATTCTCCTGCACTGCTTATCGAGGCCCACCCTGGGCCCGCCAGCCCTCTCCGCTTTGCTCCCCGGAGCCCCCAGACTCGGCGGCTCATCAAGGGTGAATCTGCCTTCTCCGCCCTCCCCCACCATCCTCTCCTCCAGAAACTCCCCGAGGACGCCAGAGTACTTGGAAGCAGAGCCAAGTTCTACTCGGCTCTCCCCAGGCCTGAAGGCCTGTCCGCCGCTGCAGACCCGTGCACCCCGGAGACCCTTCCCCCTGGGCCCCGGGGGTGCTGGCTCCTCCGCCCCGCCCCCTCTCCTGTCCTCAGGTGACACCTCCCATGCCACACTCGCAGAAGCCTGCTCACCCCATGAGGTCCCCCCTCGCGTTCCTCCTGACCCTTCCCACACGGCCGCCCCTGCACCTGCTCCATGACCATCCAACAGACTGCACTGTCTCCCCCTCCCCGCTTTATTTGGTGCACATGGGGCCTGCAATAAACCACGTCTTTTTAAAAACTCTTTTACCCTTGAAATTCTCATCTTCCTTTATTTTTCAAAAGCCTTACTTATGTATTTTTTTTTCTCTTTTTTCAAAATTATTTCTCCTTGTTTATGGAGCTGCACCGGTCCTAGTTGCAGCACATGTGACCTTCGAAGCAGCACGTGGGATCTAGTTCCCCGACCAGGGATTGAACCCTGGCCCCCTGCACTGGGCGTGAAGCGTCTTAGCCACTGGACCGCCAGGGCAATGCCTGTTTACTTTTTGATTGGAGTCTAGCTGCTTTGCAATGTTGTGCTGGTTTCCACTGCACGGTGAAGGGAATCGGCTACATGTACACACATGTCCCTCCCTCTTGGACTGCCCCTGCCCCACCACCCCACCCTCCAGGCCACCACAGAGCCCTGAGCTGAGCTCGCTGTGTAGACAGCAGCTTCCACCGGCTGTCTGCTCCCCTCGCGGGAGTGCCTCTATGTCAGCGCCGCTCCATCAGTCTGTCCCACCGTCCCCTTCTCTCCGTGTGTGCACGAGCCTGTTCTCTTCACCTGTGTCTCTGGTCCTGCCCCAGACCACGTCTTCAAAGGGCACACCTGAGTGTTTCCATCCACGGCTGCTCTGCGGACACGCCTTGGGTCACACGGTGTGATCTGCCACAAGTGTTCCATTGCCCGTGGCCCCTCTCCCCTCCCGCCCTGCTGGCTCCAGGCGTCCCCGGAGTGGCCCGGCCTCCCGGCCCTGCAGACACGCTCCTGTCCCAGAGGCGGGCGGGGCTGGGGTCAGCGCGGGGCCCTTCCTCTGCTACCTCTTGTTCTGCATCATCGCTTGGAGACTCAGCTGCCTGCCCGCCTCCGTCAGGGAAGGAGGTTCCTGCTGCTGCAGAGCCCCCTGTACCGAGTGGCCTGAAACAACCCAGATCTAGGATTTTGCAGGTCTGGAGGCCAGAGGTCTGAATCGGGTTTCACTGGGCCTGAATCCAGGGGTCACAGGACCAAGCTCCCGCGGGGACTCCAAGAGAAAACCTGGATCCTGGCACTTTCAGCTGCTGGGGGCCCCCATCCCTTGGCTGGTGGCCCACCTCCACCCCTAAAGCCACCGCCGGTGGTGGCGAGTCCCCAACCCATGGCAGTCAGGCAGTCACACATCCCCCCCACTTCCGTCTTCCGTCCCTCGTCCACTTCTAAGCCCCTCGTGATCACGTCACTCACTTGAGTAATCCAGATAATCCCCCATTTTGAGGTCAACTGCCCAGCAACCTCGATTCCCCTTTGTAACTGGACGGGATCACGGGCTCCGTGGGTTAGCACGTGGGTGTCTTTAGGGAGCATTGTTTGCCCCCACAATCAGTCTCATTAGCTTTTAAACATTTTTACTGAAATACCTTTGATCTACAATGCTGTGTTAGTTCCAAGTGTACAGAAAAGTGATTCGGTTTATGTGAATTCTTTTCCATTATTGATTATCGCAAGATGCTGGGGCCCAGTAGGTCTCTGCTGGCTATCTATTTTACATATAATCGTGTGCATACTTCAATGGGAAACCCTAAAAATCTCTCCCCAACCCTTTCCCCTTTGGTGCCATAAGTTTACTTTCTATGTCTGTGAGTCTGTTTCTGTCCTATGAATAAGTTCATTTGTATCATTTTTTTAGATTCCACATATAAGCGATATCATATATTATATACTTGTCATATATAATAGATCATGTATTTGTCTTTCTCTTTCTGACTTGCTTCACTCAGTGTAATAATCTCTAGTCGTATCCATGTTGCTGCAAATGGCATTATGCCATTCTTCTTTATATCTGAGTGGTACTCCGTGGTACATATGTCTCATATTCTGGATACATTCTTTTGCTGATGTATGTTTAAGCTGTTTCTGAGCCTTGACTATTATGAATAGTGCTGCCGTGAACACTGGGGTGTGAACATATATCTTTTCAGATAAGCCTTTTGTCCATGTCCACCACCAGGAGTGGGATTGATGATCATATGGTGATTTTATTTTTAGTTTTTTGCGGAACATCTATACTTCCATTCCCACCAGCTTCCATTCCCACCAACGGTGCAGGAGGGTTCCTGCTTTTGCTGACATGTACTCTCCTGTAATGGGGGTTCCCCAGGCGTCCCTAGTGGCAAAGACCCGCCTGCCAGAGCAGGGGACATAAGTGATGCGGGTTCAGTTCCTGGGCCGGGGGGTCCCCTGGAGAAGGAAAGAGCAACTCACTCCAGTATTCTTGCCTGGAGAATCCCATGGACAGAGGAGCGTGGTGGGCTACCGTACTCAGGGGTGCAAAGAGCCAGACAGGACTGAAGGGACTTAGCATCAGTCTCTCCTGTAATAAGTGCGCTGTCCTTCTGGGTAAGTGTTGGCGGACGCGTGGTGGATTCAAGCCGAGGACCACGCCACCTAAGGCTGCTGGAACATTTGTGGGCATGCCTGCTCTTGGTCCTGAGTAAATATCCGGTGGTGGGATGGCTGTGTCATGTGCTTGGAGTGGGTAGTTTTTAAAGATGTGTTCAAACGGTGTTCGCAAAGCACTCCTTTCATGTTCCACTGCCACTGGCCGAGCTCAAGGAGCCCCAGGGCCCCGCAGCCTCACCGGCCCTTTCTGTGGTTGGCAGAGTCTCCATCTTAACCGTTCAGATGCGCGTTTGGTGGTTTCTCGTGTGGTTCTAGTTTGTGTTTCCCCAACGACTTAGGAACTAGGGCGTCGTTTCATGTGCGTGTTGACCATTTCTTCTTTGCTCACTCACATCTTTGCCCTGTTTTCCTAGTGTGTTGTCTTATTATTGAGCAGAAAGGCTTTATGTATTCTGGACACAAGTCTTTCTGTTTCTGCAAAAAGCTATATGCATTGTAAGTATTTTTTTTTCATGTCTATGACTTGTCTGTTCATTTCTTGAACAGTATCTTTCAAAGAGATGTTTAAAAAAATTAATGTCAATTTTATTGGTTTTTGTTCCTCTTATGCTCTTTTTAACATGTTTTATTTAATAAATCTTTGCTAACCTTGAGGTCAGTAAGATTTTCACCTGTGCTTTTTTCTACAACTTTACTACGTTCTGTCTTATACTAGGTCCATGAATTAATTTTTGTCTACAATGTGAGGTAAGGTTTGTTGTCTACGTTATGGTGACCTAGTTGTTCCAACACCTTTTGTTTAAAGGTGTATAATCCATTCTCTATTGAATGGCCTTGTTAGCCATGTGTGCCTGGGTTTGGTTTTGGACATTAATCCGATCCATCTTCCTATGTGTCTATTTTTATACCAACATCATGCATGTTTGGCCTTTACTGAAGTTTTATAATAAATCCCGTAGCGTGAGCTGCTCATCAGTGCTCTATTTCAGAATCATTTTAGTCATCTTTTGTCCTTTGCATTTTCATATGAATTTTGGAATAAGCTTGTCAATTTCTACAAAAAATATTCCCCTGGAGTTTTGACTCCTATTGGGTTGAATCTGTAGATCATTTGGGGAACAACACTTATTTCACTTGTTTTTTTTTTCTATCCATGAATATGTATATCTCTGTTTATTTTATAATTTCTTTTAAACATTTTATAGTTTCAGAATTCAAGTCTTGGTCCTCTTTTGTCAAATTATAATCTAAATATTTACTATTTATATTCTCTTGTAAGTGGTCTTCTGAAACTTCAGTTTTTGGGACTTCCCTGGTGGTCCAGTGTCCTGCCCTTCCAATGTAAGGGGCACAGGTTCAGACCCTGATTGGGGAACTAAGACCCCATGTGCTCTGTGGGGCAGCCAAAAACAAAACAAAATAAAAAACTCGGCCAAACCCCTTTGATTTCCAAGTGTTCATTATTAGTGAGTGGAAATGAATCTGAATGGGGCCCTGTGGGGCTCCCAGGCAGAGAGGCCTTTCTGTCCCCCTAGTTTTTGTGGGCAAGACTCCAGTCTCCATGACTTACCTTCCCAGAGTTCAAAGTGCAGATTTAACAGGTGCTGTTTGAGGGAGAAGCAGCCAGGAAACCAACTGAGGCAAGATAAAAGGGAGAAGAGAAGGTCATCAAGATGAGGAGACTGACCACCTGAGAAGAGATGAGTTTGTTCAGTTGCTAAGTCGTGTCTCACTCTTGACATGGTCTGCAGGCTTCCCTGTCCCTCACTATCTACCAGGGTTTGCTCAGACTCCTGTCTGTCATGTTGGTGATGCCATCCAACTGTCTCGTCCAATGAGTCAGCTCTTTGTATCAGATGGTCAATGCATTAGAGCTTCAGTTTCATCATCAGTCCTTTCAGTGAGTATTCAAGGTTGATTTCCTTCAGGATTGACTGGTTTGATCTCCTCAAAGTCCAAGGGACTCTCAAGAATCTTTGCCAGTACCACAGATAGAAAGCATCAATTCTTCGGGGCTCAGCCTTCTTTATGGTCCAACTCACATCCATACATGACTACTGTAAACCATAAGCTTTCACTATGCAGACTTCTGTAAGCAAAGAGATGTCTCTGCTTTTTAATACTCTGTCTAGGTTTGCCATAGCTTTTCTTCCAAGGAGCAAACAGCTTTTAATTTCATGGCTACAGTCACAGGGGATGCAAGCCCAGTTCACACCCTGATCTTTTTAGACCCCACCTTTGACCCACTGTTATAAAAACCTTCACCAAGTTCTTCGGGGTTGAGACATAGTCTTTCGAGGCAGAAGCCTGGTGTCTCCCTTTGTCTCGAAAAGCAATAAAGCTATCCTTTTCTATTTCATCCAAAACTCTGCCTCTAGGATTTGATTTGGCACCAGTGCACAGATCATTTCATGGCCAATAGATAGGGAGAAATGGGAAACAGTGACAGATTTTATTTTCTTGGTCTCCAAAATCACTGCAGATGATGAGTGCAGCCATGAAATTAAAAGATGCCAGCTCCTTGGAAGGAAAGCTAGGACAAACCTAGACAGAAAAAAAAAAAAAAAAAAGCAGAGACATCCATTTGCTGACAAAAGTCCATACAGCCAAAGCTATGGATTTTCCAGTAGTCACATACGGATGTGAGAGTTGGACCATAGGTAAGGCTGAATGCCCAAGAATTGATGCTTTCAAACTGTGGTACTGGAAAAGACTCCTGAGAGTCTCTTGGACTGCAAGGAGGTCAAACCAGTCAATCCTAAAGGAAACCAACCCTGAATGCTCATTGGAAGGACTGATGCTGAAGTTGAAGCTTCAATACTTTGGCCACCTGATGTGAAGAGCCGACTCATTGGAAAAGACTCTGATGCTGGAAAAGACTGAAAGCAGGAGGAGAAGGGGACGACAGAGGATGAGATGGTTGGATGGCCTCACTGACTCAATGGACATGAGTTTGAGCAAACTCTGGGAGGTAGTGAAGGACAGGAAATCCTGGCGTGCTGCAGCCTAAGAGATTGCAAGGAGTCAGACGCGACTTAGAGGCTGAACAACACAACAACGGTGTACAGACACAGCTGCTTTTTGCTTAGTGACTTTCTGGCCTAAGATCCTGCTAAATTGTCACGTTAGTCCTAGCAACTCTTGTAGGATTTCTACAAAGATGTTCACCTCTTCCCCTGATCAAGCCAGCTTTATTTCCTTTCCAATCTGAATGCACTTTTCTCCTCTCCCTCACCTCACCGGCTGAAGCTCCAGGCCCCATGGATCAGTGGTGGTGTGTGCGTGCAGGCTCACCCTCCTCCTGACCTCAGGAGGAACCATTCAGCTTTGTACACTAAGGATGATGTTAGCTGTACATTTTTGTTGCTGTTGTTTTGGGGCCTTGGGACTTGCGGGATTTTACTTCCCAGATGAGGTATTGAACCTGGTCCACCACAGTGAAAGCGCTGAGTCCTGGACCACCAGGGAATTCCTTGTGAGTTTTCCATAGATGCCTTTTATGGAAATTCCACAATTCTGTGGTGGAAATTCCCTCTTATTTTGTTTTTGGGAAGCTTTCCTCATGCGTGGAAGCTGGATTTTGTGAAATGCTTTTTGTGCACTTTTGGAGAATTGCATGGTTTTTCTTGTTGGTCTGTTGACATGGTGAATTAAACGCACTGATTTTCAAATGCTTAAACTACCTGGCATTCCTGGGATATACCCCACTTGGTCATAATATAGTATCCGTTTATACATTTTGGCATTTGATTTGCTAATCTTTCATTGAGGCCTTTTCCCTCATGTTCACCATCTGTTGCTCTTTTCTTCTGATATGCTTGCCAGGTTGTGGTGTCAGGGCAACGCTGGCCTCAGAGGGTGAACCAGGAACTGCTTTCTTTCTTCTCGTCAGTTTTCTGGAACTGTTGGTGTCGAATTAGTATTACTTCTTCTTTTAATGTTTGGTAGAGTCCAGCAGTGAAGACATCTGGTGCTTGAATTTCCCTTGAGGGAAGCCTTTAAACTATAGTCTCAATTTCTTTGACAAACATGGGGCCATGAGGCATATCTGTCTGTCTGTCTGTCTCTCTCTCTTTTTTTGTTTAATCTTTATTTAATTTATTTATTTGACTGTGCTGGGTCTTAGTTGTGGCATTAGAGATCATTTAGTTGCAGCATCTGGAATCCAGTTCCCTGACCAGGGATACAGGAGTCTTAGCCACAGACCACCGGGAAAGTTCCCGTATGTACCTCTTTCCACGAGCTTTGGTGGCTGGTTCATTTCATCTTAGTGGTTGAATGGTTGGTTGTTGTTTAGCTGCTCAGTCACAACTGACTCTTTATGACCCCATGGACTGCAGAACTCCAGGCTTCCCTGTCCTTCACTGTCTCCCAGAGTTTGCTCAAACTCATGTCCATTGAGTCGACGATGCCATCCAACCATCTCATCCTCTGTCGTCCCCGTTTCCTCTTGCCCTCAGTCTTTCCCAATATCAGTCTTTTCCAATGAGTCGTCTCTTCACATCAGGTGACCCAAGTATTGTAACTTCAGCTTCAGCATCAGTTCTTCCAGTGAATATTCAGGGTTGATTTCCTTGAGGATGGACTGGTTTGATCTCCTTGCTGTCCAAGTGACTCTCAAGAGTCTTCTCTAGCACCACAGTTTGAAAGCATCAATTCTTTGGCACTCAGCCTTCTTTATGGTCCAACTCTCACATTTGTATGTGACTAATGGAAAAATAATAGCTTTAACTAGATGGACATTTGTTGGCAAAGTGATATCTCTGCTTTTTAATAAACTGTCTAGGTTTGTCCTAGCTTTTCTTCCAGGGAGCAAGCGTCTTTTATTTCATGGCTGTAGTCACCATCCACAGTGATTTTGGAGCCCAAGAAAATAAAATCTGTCACTGTTTCCATTTTCCTCATCTATTTGCCATGAAGTGATGGAAACAGATGCCATAATCTTAGTTTTCTTTTCTTTCTTTCTTTCTTTTTTTGATCTTAGTTTTTTGAATGACGAGTTTTAAGCCAGCTTTTTCACTCTCTTTCACCTTCATCAAGAGGCTCTTTAGTTCCTCTTCACTTTCTGCCATTAAGATGGTGTCATTTGCCTATCTTAGGTTAGTGGTTGAATGTGTTGGCATAAGTTGTTCATTTTATCCCCCCTTTTGAGGTAAGGGCAGCCATTTTTGGGGGGCCTAAGCCTGGCCACAAGGCTTACCCTTGAACAGGTCTCAGGAATAATGATCTAAAGGGAACAAAAGAACAAGCTGTAGTCAGGCAAGAGAAGTAACAACATCAAAGATAAAAATTCAGTTGTAAAAGCTCAGTTCTGTTTTACTGGTGACGATGAGCCTGAAGTCTCAGCCACCAGACCTACTGGACTGAAGGGGTGGAGATGACCTCCTTTGACCCTCCTGGCTTCAATCACACAAGCCTTGGACTCTGGCAGGAGACAGTGCTTTGGGAAAGGCCACTGGTGTTCTCCTTACTTGCTCTAAATAATAAATCCTTTCTTCTCTCGATCTTTAGCTTGGTTGTGCGTTTTGGCTCAACATCTACCATGAGGCAAACCCAGTTTTTCAGGCAACATCCTTATTATTCTTCTCATTTTTGGAGGATCTCTTGTAACCACCACTCATTCCCGATATTCCTGATGATTTGTGTCTTCTATCCTTTTCTGGATCAGTCTGTCTAGATCGAGTTTTATCAATTTTTTTGATCCTCTAAAAAATATCAGCTTGTGTTTCGTTAATTTTCTGTTTCATACTTCATAGATTTCTACTCTTTTTCCCTCTTACTTCTTTTCTTCCACCTATTTTAAATTTAACATGTTTTTCTTTTTTCTTATTTTCTTAGAGAAAAATTGAACTATAGTTAATTTATAATGTTGTGGTCACTTCAAGTGTACAGCAAATAATTTAGTTTTATATATATATTCTTGTTCAGGTCCTTTTCCAACACCAGCAGCCACATACATTGAGACTTTTACAGGAAAAATAAATCTCCTTTGTTAACCACTGTTCATTGGTATTTCTGTTATTTGTGTTCAAAAGCAGTTCCAATCAATATATAGCTTTCTTTTTGTGTGTGTCTCCTGTGAATAACATCAATTTGGTTGTTTTCAACTTTAATCTGAAAGTCTGAAAGAAGAGAATGGCTATCCACTCCAGGATTCTTGCCTGGAGAATTCCGTGGTCAGAGGGCCGGCTACAGTCCATGGGGTCACAGAGTTGGCCACGACTAAGCGACTAGCTCTTTGACTTGAGAAGTGTCTTCCTTTCTAATGTCACAGGAAGCTCCTGCTCTGCACGCTGGTGCCGAATCAAATTCCGGAGACAGAGTTTTGGGTGAAGCAGGAAAGGACAGCTTTCTTGCTTTGCCAAACAAAGGGAGACTTCTACCTTTAAAATCTATGTCTCAACACAAGAAAAATTGAGGAGGGTTTTTATAACAGTAGGTCGAAGATGGAGTCATGGTAAATACCCTCCTCCAACAACACAAGAGACAACTCTACACATGGACATCACCAGATGGTCAACACCAAAATCAGATTGATTATATTCTTTGCAGCCAAAGATGGAGAAGCTCTATACAGTCAGCAAAAACAAGACTGGAGCTGACTGTGGCTCAGATCATGAGCTCCTTATTGCAAAATTCAGACTTAAATTGAAGAAAGTAGGGAAAAACCAGTAAGCCATTCAGGTATGACCTAAATCAAGTACCCTGTGATTATACAGTGGAAGTGAGAGATAGATCCAAGGGATTAGATCTGATAGGCAGAATGTCTGAAGAACTATGGACAGAGGTTCATAACACTGCATAGGAGGCAGTGATCAAAACCATCCCCAGGAAAAAGAAATTCAAGAAGGCAAGTGGCTGTCTGAGGAGGCCTTACAAATAGCTGAGAAAAGAAGAGAAGCTAAAGGCAAATGAGAAAGGGAATGATATACCCATTTGAATGCAGAGTTCCAAAGAATAGCAAGGAGAGATAAGAAAGCTTTCCTCAGTGATCAATGCAAAGAAATAGAAGAAAACAACAGAAGGGAAAGAGTAGAGATCTCTTCAAGAATCTTAGCGATACTAAGGGAATATTTCATGCAAAGATAGACTCAATAAAGGACAGAAATGGTATGGACCTAAAAGAAGCAGAAGATATTAAGAAGAGGTGACAAGAATACACAGAAAAACTGTACAAAATTCTCAATAACTCAGATAACCACGATGGTGTGATCACTCAACTAGAGCCAGACATCCAGGAATGTGAAGTCAAGTGGGCCTTAGGAAGTATCACTACGAACAAAGCTAGTGGAGATGATGGAATTCCAGCTGAGCTATTTCAAATCCTAAGAGTTGATGCTGTGAAAGTGCTGCACTCAATATGCCAGCAAATTTGGAAAACTCAGCAGTGGCTGCAGGACTGAAAATGTCAGTTTTCATTCCAATCCCAAAGAAAGGCAGTGCCAAAGAATGTTCAAGCTACCACGCAATTGTACTCATTTCCCATGCTATCAAGGTAATGCTCAAAATCCTTCAAGCTAGGCTTCAACAGAATGTGAACCATGAACTTCCAGATGTTCAAGCTGGATTTGAAAAAGGTGGAGGAACCAGAGATCAAATTGCCAACATTCGTTGGATCATTGAAAAAGCAAGAGAGTTCCAGAAAAACATCTACTTTATTGACTATGCCAAAGTCTTTGACTGTGTGGATCACAACAAATTGTGGAAAATTCTTAAAGAGATGGGAGTGCCAGACCTCCTTACCCGTCTCCTGAGAAACCTGTATGCAGTTCAAGAAGCAACAGGACCCCTATGGAACAACGGACTGGTTCCAAACAGGAAAAGGAGTACGTCAAGGCTGTATATTGTCACCCTGCTTATTTAACTTATATGCAGAGTACATTATGAGAATCGCTGGGCTGGAAGAAGCACAAGCTGGAATCAAGATTGCCGGGAGAAATATCAATAACCTCAGATATGCAGATGACACCACTCTTATGGCAGAAAATGAAGAAGAACTAAAGAGCCTCTTGATGAAGGTGAAAGAGAAGAGTGAAAAGGCTGGCTTAGAACTCAACATTCAAAAAAACCAAGATCATGGCATCCAGTCCCATCACTTCATGGCAAACAGATGGGGAAACAATGGAAACAGTGGCTGACTTTATTTTGGGGGGCTCCAGAATCACTGCAGATGGTGACTGCAGCCATGAAATTAAAAGATGCTCCTTGGAAGGAAAGCTGTGACAAATCTTTGTTGTGCAGTCACTCAGACATGTCTGAGTCTTTGTGACCCCATGGACTACAGCAGGCCAAGCTTCCCTGTCCTTCACTATTTCCTGGAGTTTGCTCAAACTCAGGTTTATTGAGCTGCTGGCGCCATCCAACCACCTCAAACTCTATTGTCCCCTTCTCCTCCTGCCTTCAATCCTAGACAATTCTGACAAACCAGTGTATCCTAATGGAAATCAACTCTGAATATTCATTGGAAGGACTGAAGCTGAAGCTCCAGTAGTTTGTCATCTGGTATGAGGAGCCAACTCAACTGGAAAAGACCCTGATGCTGGGAAAGACTGAGGGCAGGAGGAGAAGGGGAAGACAGAGAATGAGTTGGTTGGATGGCATCATTGACTCAATGGACATGAGGTTGAGGAAACTCCGGGAGATGGTGAAGGACGGGGGAGCGTGGCGTGCTGCAGTCCGTGGGGCTCAAAGAGTCAGACACGACTTAGGGACTGAACTGCAAGAACAAGCAAATTGAATGAAAATTGTTTTAAGACCCTAGCATGGTCTCTCTTGGTAAACACTTTGTGTGTATTTGAAGAGGATGTGCTTTCTGCTGTGTGGGTAGAGTGCTCTGTAAACGCCTTTATGCTGATTCCGTTAACAGTGGTGACCAAATCCTCATAGCCATCCTGATTTCTGCTTACTCATGCTCTGTATCATTGACAGAGTTGTTCAGATCTCCTAATATATGTTTGCAGAGTTGTCTATTTTTCAGGGCCCTGATTTTTCTCCATGGACTGGGAATGACGGCTCACTCCAGTAGTCTCGCCTGGAGAATTCCACGGACAGAGGATTATGTACTTTAAAGCACTGTTATTAAGTGCATTCACATTAAAGATGCTGTTCTCTTGATGAATGGACCCCCTTTATCATTATGCAACGAGCTTTTTTATGTCTGCTGATATTCTTTGCTCAAAATGTTCTTTGTACTAAGATAATACAAACAGCTCTGACACTTTCCCACTCCTTTACTTTTTAAAAAAATTAGTTTTCATTGGAGTGTAGTTGCTTCACAGTTTTGAGTTAGTTTCTGCCATACATCAGTGAATCAACACATGCATGCATCCGCTCCCTCTTGGACTCCTTTCCAATCCGTTCCCCACGGAGCATTGGGTCGAGCTCCCCGTGCTATGCACTCGGTTCTTGTTAGTTGCCTCTGTTACACACTCCAGTGTACGTACGTCAATCCCAGTCTCCCAGTTCATCCCAGCTCCTCTCCCTTCGCCCTCTTGGTGACCGTAGGTTTGTTCTCTAGGTCTGTGTCTCTATTTCTGCTTTGCAAATAAGGTAATCTATACCATTTTCCTAGACTCCACATATATGTTAATACACGATATTCATTTTTTTTTTTTCTTTCTGACTTACTTGTGTGATAGTCTCTAGGTCCATCCACATCTCTACAGATGGCCCAGTTCCATTCCCTTTTATGGCTGAGTCGTAGTCCATATACATGCACCACATCTTCTTTCTTTTAAATTAGTTTTTACTGGACTGTATAGTCGCTTTACAGTGCCAGGTTAGTTTCCGCTGTGCAGCAGAGTGAACCAGCCACACGCGCACACATATCCGCTTTCTTTGAATTTCCTTCTCATTTAGCGTACTGCGTCTTTTTGTCTATTATGTTGATGGACATCTAGATGGCTTCCATGTCCTGGCTATTGTAAACAGTGCTGCAACGCACATTAGGGTGCATGTGTCTTTTCGAATGATGGTTTTCTCCGGGTATATACCCAGGAGTGGAATTGCTGGGTCACATGGTAGATCTATTTTTAGTTTTTTAAGGAGCTGCCATACTGTTCTCCATAATGACTGTACCAATTTTAAGACTATGTCCTTCATAGAGACTATACACTCTCACTAACAGTGTAGGAGGGGTCCCTCTTCTCCACACCCTCTCCAGCATTTGCTGTTTATAGATGTTTTAATGATAGTCATTCTGACTGGTGTGAGGTGGTACCTCGCTGTAGTTTTGATTTTCATTTCTCTAATAATTTGTGATGTTGAGCGTCTTTTCATATGCCTCTTGGCCATCTGTATGTCTTCTTTGGAGAAATGTCTGTTCAGGTCTTCCTCCCATTTTGGGGTTGGGTGGTTTGTCTTTTTGATATTGAGCTGACGAGCCATTTGTACTTTTGGAGGTTAATCCTATGTCAGTTGTTTGGTTTGCAAATATTTTCTCCCATTCCAAGGATTGTCTTTTCATCTTATTTATGGTTTCCTTTGCTCTGCAAAAGTTGTTAAGTTTAATTAGACATTACTTGTTTATTTTGCTTTTGTTTTCATTAGGAGGTAGGTCGAAAAAGATCCTACTGTGATTTATGTTAAAGGGTGTTCTACCTATGTTTTCCTCTAAGAGTTTTATAATAACTGGGCTTACATTCAAGTCTTTAATCCACTTCGAGTTTATCTTTGTGTATGGTGTTAGACGATGTTCTGCTTTCATTCTTTTACATGTAGCTGTCCAGCTTTCCCAGCACCACTCATTGAAGAAACTGTCTTTTCTCCATTGTATATTCTTGCCTCCTTGATCTTAGATTAGGTGACCACAAGTACATGGGTTTATCTCTAATTCATTCACTTTTAATGTATTAGTGTCTTATGTTTTAAGCAAGTTTCTTATATATAATATATAGTCGAGTCTTAATTTTCTTTTTAATGTAATCTGACAATGTCTACTTTCTAATTAATATTTTTAGATTAATTACATTTAATGTGATTATTGATATGGTTGAATTTAAGTCTATCATCTTGCTATTGGTTTTCTGTTTGTTCCATATGGTCTTTACTCTTCTTTTTCTCTTCTTTTTTTTCTTTCTTTCTGCTGAATCTACTTTATTTCCTTCAATTATTTCTTAGTTATAATTCTTTGTCTTGCTATTTTGCTGGACAAGTCAGGGTTTATATTTCGTATTTTCAGTTTTTCTCTATATACCTCCAAGTAATGTTATGTTACTTTATATGTAGTATAAGAGCTTTACAATAGCATGCTTCTCCTTGCCTCCACTCAGCTTTAGTGCTAATGTCATACATTTTACTTAAATCACATTATAAACCTTACATTATATTGTTCCAGTTTTTGCTTTGAACAACCAGTTCTCTTTTAAAGATATTTTCCGCCTCCATGTATATCATTTCTGGTACACATCATTGCTTCATGTAGATTAGATTTCCATCTGATGCTACATTCCTCCTGTCTGAAGGATTTCTTTGAAAATTTCTTGATGTTCAGGTCTGCTGGTTAGTAATCCTTTCAACTCTTTGAAGTCTGAAAAAAAAAGAGCTTTCCTTTGCCTTCATTTTTAAAGGAATTCTTGCTGAATATAGAAATTCAGGTCTACAGCTTCTTCCAGAGCTTGCTCTCCTGTATTCGAAGTTGAGTTTTCTCTGGTGATGATTCCGAGCAGGACCCTGTGGGGCTCCTGGGCACAGAGACTTTCTGTGCGCCCCCGTTCCGTTGGTTACAGGAGATAGGCTTCATGCAGCCTCCACGACCTTCCCTAAGGTCCAAGGGGCAGATTCCAGCAGTTGCTATTTAGGGAAGGGAGGAGATGTGAGTCAAGGGAGAAACAGTCAAGAAAAACAACAGTTCCGCTTTGGGGCAAGGTCCTGGTTCCCCCTCAAGTGATATACCTAGGGATACCTTTGAGCTGTTTGCTGATACTGAAACCCCCTCCAGGTGGGAGAAGTGAACTAGTAACTGTGGCAGGCTGCCCACAAGCACGTAGACCCCAGACCAGTTGGACCCTGCCGGTTAATGACGCTGCCACCTACTGACCTCACCGCCTACCCATCAGAGGAATGCAAGACCATCACTGCTTTGATCTTTGTCACCAACCCCTCAGCGTGAACCCTGACAGTGAGACTGCTCCCTGGTCCCCAGGGAGGGGGGCAGAGTTTCTGAGGTGCTAGCCTGCTGTGTCCCCTCTAGGCCTGGCAAAGACATAAAGCCACTCTTTCTGTTTCCTCCAAAACTCTGTTCTGCATCAGTGCACAGAGGGCCAATATTTTGGCAACAAAGCCTACTCTCATTCTTACTTTATTCTCATATATGCATTTTTCTACAGATGCTTTGAAAAATTTCCCTCTGCTACTGGCTGCTGGTTTTAATCATGAGAAATGGAATATTTCCTGCTCTATTAGTAAACAAAGGACGGTGCAGTCATCAGCATTTGTAGCCAGCACTGGTGAGCCCCAAGGAAACTCAGGATGTGAAAGTACAGAATATTGGTGCATGTTATAGGAACGATTGCAGTGAGCCCAGATTCTACGCCCCTAGATAGAAAAGTGCTAAATTCCTTAACTTGACATATCTGGTTTTCTTTAATTCACAAAAATACTTCAGGTGTTCAGAGTCCCTGCCCTTTATTGAAAACTTCTACAAACCCTCGCTCTTCCCCTTGTCTCCCCAGAGAAATTCTCTCAGCGTCACTTGAGATACTGTCTCCTGGGCTTGCAGTCCTAAAATTCCCACTGAACAGAACAACTCTCAGCTGTCGGGTTGTGATTATTTTTTAAGCCATCACGGGTCAAGGGTGTCTGGAACGCTGTTCAGTAAGGATGTAGGCTGAATGGAGACATAGAGCAAGGTCACGGCCGTCACAGTCGGCTGATCTGCAGGCGCTGGGGGTCTGCTTTCCTCCTGGATCTCAGAGGTCTGTGAAGTGATGGAGCGGACCCTGGCGGGAGCCCTCATACTCCAAATCCATTTTTGTGTTTTGCGTGAGACCTGCTGATGGATTAGGTGAGGGTGTAAAGGGAGGGAGGTCAAGGTGTGTGGCCTGAACACCTGAAATGGTGGAACTTCCTTTTGCTGAGCTGGGAGATGCGGGAGGGGAGAGTAGGTTTGGTGGTTGGGGGCATGTAGGGTTCAGAGGGAGGCATCCGAGGGGTGATGTTGACCAGAAAACCGGATTTGTGAGTCCAGCTCAGGAAAGAGGTCTGAGCTGGACTTCAGCATTTGGGGGCTGGTGTAGTCACGGAGTTTGAATTAGCTCCCTGGGGACTGAGGGTTGTTGATTTATAAGATATGCACAACCTAAAAGCTGAGAGTTGTTTTATCGGTGGGAATTTTTAGGACTTAAGCCCGGGAGACAGCGTCTCAGGTGACTTTGAGAGAACTTCTCCAGGAGGCGAGAGAGGGAGCCAGGATATACAGAGGTTTTGCAACAGAGCAGGTAGTCTGAATGTCACAAGTGTGCTGTTAATTAAAGAAAATCAGACATCCCAAGTTAAGGAATTCAGTGCTTTTCTCTGCATGGGAAGATGCAGGAGTCTAGGCTCCCTGAAATCTCTCCTTTGATTCGCATCCCAGCTGTCTGGGGCTTTCTCATCCTGAGTTCCTCCGGGCTCACCAGCTCAGACATCCTTGGTTTACTGACGTGGCAGCAAATATTCTGCTTCTCAGGTGCCCAGAGCAAAGGTGGAGGCCGTGTTAAAGTGGAATATTAAATCACGGGGACGGTGAAGTATTAGAGGAAAGGACCATGGCACTATTATTTCACAGCCAGAACAGGGTGGGGTGGGGAATGAACCTGTACCTCCCCGCCCCCAATTAAATTCCAGAGGGATCCATGATTTTAACAATAATAACTGAAACTGTGAAAGCTTCCAGCAGACGATGGTGACAGCAGAGCAGAGTGGATGAAGTTGAGGCTCTGAGGCCAGACCGTCCAGGTGTCCATCCCGGCTCAAACAGGTGGGAGTGACCTCTGCGACCCTGCGAAGGTCACTTAGCCTCTGCACCTCTTGTTCCTTGTTTACAAAATGAAATAACGGCAGAGCGAGCTGGTAACTTAAACATGCTAATAGGTGTTAAACCCTTACAATGGTCCAGCACTTATGACTCACTAGATGGGAGTGAGCGGTCATTATTCCCATTATCGTCTTCTGTTATTGTTGTTTTAGCATCTAGATGTGGGGAAGGTATTACTAAGTATGACACTAAACCCAGAAGCCAAACCCCTGAATTTGGTTACCTTCATTAAAAAAGTTAAATTAGTTAAACATTTTTTTTCAATGTTTCATTGAATGAAGCCCTAACTGTTGTCGTTAAGTCCTGTCTGATTCTTTTTTGGCTCCATGGACTGTAGCCCACAAAGCTCCTCTGTCAATGGGGTTTCCCAGGCAAGAATACTGGAGTGGGTTGCCATCTCCTTCTCCAGGGGATCTTCCCCACCTTTGGCAGGCAGATTCTTTACGGCTGAGCCACCAGTGAGGCCCGAAACCCTAATAGGCCATGTCAAAGGCTTCTGATAAACTCTGAATAAATAACAATCAATCACAGAGAAAGACGCATTTCTCTAATGTATGAGGAGCTCCTATAAATAATAACTTAAAAAAAGAACCTGATGTATTACAGAGTTCAAGCTCACTCTACTCACCACACTGCGGGCCAGTTGAGGCAAGGAATGCACCGTTGTTCAGAGAGCCGGCTGACTGAGAAGATGGTAGACTAATGCCTCAGAATAGCCATCCCATTCAAGCCTGGATGTCAGGTTCTTTTATAGAACAGAGAGGCAGAGCAGGTGAGGAAGTACAGCAAAAAGGCCACTGGTTTTGCTTGCCCTGGCCAGCATCATGGAGGGGATGGACGTGTGTAATTCCTTCCTCTCTGCAGCCATAAGTGCCTGTTAGGTGGGCAGCGTCAGACTGTCTCCTTCTGAGCTGAACGAAGGCTCGTTAGTTTCACAATCAGACAGAGGGGCAGGGTTCCCCGAGGCGGCCATTGTGTACCCTTATAGCTTATATGGACAGCATCCTTTTAGTGATTTTATTAACAAAAGCAACGGAAAGCAGAGGTTAAAGTCAAAGAAACAGATCCAACAAGGAGTCACATTTTGCTTTTTCCATGTTACAAATTGAGACACCGAGAGAAGCAAAAACTCAAAAGTGAGGAAGTATAATCGACCCTTGAGTGATGGGGGCCGGGGGGCACTGACCCCTCTTGCAGAGGAAAATCCAGGCATCACATTTTATTCCCCTAATCATTAGAATTAACTACTAATAGCTAATTTCTTTCTTATTTTTTAAAATCTGAAAGTATGATAACTCACTTATAGGAGACTTGGAAAATTCAGAACAAATTGTCGACTTAAAAATATAATCACAAACTGAAAGAAGAGAGTGATTTTATTTTGTGGGAATGTTTAGGGCTCCGAGCCTGAGAGAGAGCATCTCAGTAGCTCTGAAGAAACTGCTCCAAGGAGGCAGGGGCAAGTCAGGCTACAGACAAGTTTGCAGCGGTGGGAGCAGGCAGTCTGAACATCGAAGATCAGGTATCAAGCTAAGAAATTTAGCATTCTGTGTATGGGAAGATGCACACCTCTGGGCTCACCGACTTCATTCCTTTCCTATGCACTTCAACTATCTGGGACCAATCCTGGTTCCCTGTTCACCTTGCTTCTTGCATTCCCCCAGCTCCTCAGCAAACACCACGAGGGGAGGCGGCATCTGCTGGATCACGCTTTGAGAGCCTGTATTCACGTTTGAAGGCTAGAAATCACTGCTGCCAGTGACATTCCTAATTTATGACAATGGCAGGAGATACTTTCATTTCACAATATAGTTTCACTATGTATTACAATTATTTTTAAGTATAAATTAAGATTTTTAACTGGAATTTTAATATCTAGCTCTCAAAAATTAATAGAATGAGTAGACAGAAAGTTAGAAGGATATAGTAGACCTGAAAAGCACTGTGAACAAATTCAATATAATTAAAATTTATACAATTTTCACAAAACGGCAGGATACAAATTCTACTCAAGTTCCCATAGACTATAAACCAGGAGACACTGGAACGTACCCAGGAACATAAGACCAGGTGTAATAGCCTACTGTTGACCAGAAACCTTACGGATAACAAAAACTGCCAGTTCCATGTGGCAGGGATGGTATAAAGAGCTTTCATTCTTGTGTCTTCTTTTTAGTTTGCACCCATGTGAACATATTATTAAGTCAAAAAGAGTAAATTAGAATTTAAACAAGTTTCAAGAAGCTCCACTAGCAGCCACTATAGAAAACAGTATGGAGATTGCTCAAAAAATTAAAAATAGAGCCACCACATAGCCCAGCGGTTCCTCTCCTGGGTATTTATCTGAAGATACTAATTTAGGAATATGTATGCACCCCTAAGTTGACGGAAGCATTATTAATCATAAGTAAAGTACGGAAGTCACCGAAGTGTCTGTTGGTAGATGAAAGGATGAAGGTGTGCACCCCCCCACACACACACAAAATAGAGGACTACTCGGCCACAAAGAAGAGCCAAAGTCTTGCCACTTTCCAGCAAGGTTGAAGTGGAGGGCATCATCCTAAGTGAAATATGCTCTGGGAATACCCTAGGTGAAGTTAGATAGAGAAAGAACAACATTGCCTTGTACCACTTCTATGTGGGATCCAAAAACAAGATGAACAAACAGAATTGAAACCAGAGTCATAGATACAGAGAACAGATAGTTGCCAGAGTGGGTAGGGATGAGGGCAGAAGAGAAACAGGTGAAGGAGATTGAACAGGCATGAACTGTCAGTTACAAAATAAGTGAGTCACAAAGAAACAAAAGCAGTGAGTCATGAGAATGAAATGGACAGGGAATGTAGTCAGTAATTATGTAATATCTCCGTGTGCTGACAGATGGTTGCTAGACTGATCTTGTGATCATTTTGAAACGTATAGAACATTGAATCACTGCATTGTGTAACAATCACACTTCAGAAAGAGGCGAGCGGACTCACAGCGAAAGAGACCGGATTGGTGGCTACCCGAGCTACCTCTGGTTCTAAGATAAGAAGCTGCCAGCAATGTAAATACAGCATGATTAGTATAATTGGTTTTGCCGCATGTTATACATGAGAGTTACTGAGAGCATGAATCCTGAGTTCTCATCACAAGGAAAAATTTGTTTATATTTCTTCATTTTGTGTTCATATGAAATGATGGATGGTCACTAAACTTACTGTGGTCATAACTGCATGATACGTGTAGATCAAGCTATGCTGTATACCTTAAACTTATACAGGGCTGTGCACAATTCTATCTCAATAAAACTGCAAGAAAAAAGTAAGCAATATGGCAACCAATTCAATAAAGACATTTTTAAAGATGGAAAAAATCAAGTTTTCTTGTAAAAAAGAAAAATAATTGTTTTTGTTTATTTATGACTGTCCTGGGTCTTCGTTGCTCTCGTGGTGGGCAGAGGCTACTCTCTAGCTGCAGGCTGCTGGCTGCTCATTGTGGAGGCCTTTCCTGCTGTGGAGTGTGAGCCCCAGGGTCCCAGGTGTTGGGAGCTGGGGCTCCAGGCTCCAGACCACAGGCTCGGTAGCTGGGGCTCATGGGCTTAGTTGCTCCACAACAGGCGGGATCTTCCTGGATCAGGGATTGAACCCGTGCCTCCTGCATTGACAGGCAGAGTCTTTACCACTGAGCCACCAGAGAAGCCCTAGAAAAAAGGTTTAAAATTAGGAATGTGAATTCCCACCTAAAAAAGCTGAAAAAAAGAAGAACCACTAAAGCTAACTTTAGTAGAAGAGCTAAAACTAGGAGCAGAAGTTGACAAAAGGCAGAAAAATGAGAGAATAATTAAGAAGTGTATAAAATTTCTAGTTAATTAATCAAGGGAAACAAGGGAGAGAGAATACACATCACCATGAGCTGGACTCTGAGAGAAGGGTGATGGGAGAACACCCTACATGGGTTCTCCCCCTCCCTTTTTTTTTCTTCTCTTTTTTTGGCTTCATCAAGCAGCTTGTGGGATCTTAGTTCCCCAACCAGGGATCAAACCTGGGCCCCCTGCAGTGAGAGCACAGAGTCCTAACCCCTGGACCACCAGGGGATTCCCATGTCCGCCCCCTGGTCTCTGCACACTTTTTGTTTGTTCAGTCACTAGGTCGTGTCCGACTCTTTTTGACCCCAGGGACTGCAGCATGCCAGGCTCCTCTATCTTCCACTGTCTCCTGGAGTTTGCTCAAATTCATGACCATTGAGTCAGTGATGCCGAATAACAATGTCATGCTGTCATCCCCTTCTCCTCTTGCCCACAATCTTTCCCAGAATCAGAGTCTTTTCCAATGAGTTGGCTCTTCGAGTATTCAGGGTTAATTTCCTTTAGGTTTGACTGGTTTGATCTTGCAGTCCAAGGGCCTCTCAAGAGTCTTCTCTAGCACCACAACTCGAAAGCATCAATTCTTTGGCATTCAGCCTTCTTTGGGAGCTTCTTTAAGCCTTCTTTGAAGGCTTCTTTTAAGGGCTTCTCAGGTGACTTGGTGGTAAAGAATCTGCCTGCAATGCAGGAGACCCCTGGATTGGGAAGATCCTCTGGAGAAGGAAATAGCAACCCACTCCAGTATTCTTGCCTGGAGAATTCCATGGACAGAAGAGCCTGGTGGGCTACAGTCTGTGGGGTAGCACAGAGTCGGACACGACTGAAGCGACTTAGCAGCAGTAGCAGCAGAAGCAACTGAGCATGCTTGCATGCAGAGTCCACCTCTCACATCCAAACGTTACTATTGGAAAATCCATAGCTTTGACCAGACGGACCTTTGTTGGCAAAGTAATGTCTCTGCTTTTTAATATGCTGTCTAAGTTGGTCATAGCTTTTCTTCCAAGGAACAAGCGTTTTTTGATTTCACGGCTGCAGTCACCATCCACAGTGATTTTGGAGCCCCCAAAAATACAGTCTGTCACTGCTGCCAACTTTTCCCGTTCTATTTGCCATGAAGTGATGGGACAGGATACCATGATCTTAATTTTTTTGAATGTTGCATTTTAAGCCAGCTTTTCCACTCTCCCCTTTCACTCTCATCAAGAGGCTCTTTAGTTCCTCTTTGCTTTCTGCCATAAGGGTGTCCTAGACTATTCTTCTAAGATACTTTGTAGAACAAACAGCCTTGAAGATAGTGCCTCCCTGTGGGGCAGAAGGCAGATTGTCAGAGTAACAGAGATACTGTCTAGCTATAGGGTTTTCTAGCAGCTCCATATAAAATATTGGGGTTCCCTAAACTTAGAGGTCTCAGCAGGGATGTGAACCTATTTCATTTATGAAACGGTGGCAGGAAGGAAGATAAAATCTGCAGAAGGAAATGAGAAACCTAAGTGGAGAGATAAACCATCATATTCAGTAATTGGAAGTTGTTCAGGTGTCAGTTCTCTTCAAATGCATCTATAGATTTAAGACAATTCCAATAAAAATATCAGCAGGATTCTAAAACACATGGAGAGAAAAAGGAGCTAGAAAAGCCAAAATAAATTGTGAAAAGATCAAAGTTAGAGGAATCTCACCAGGGGCGCCCAGACTCGCTCCAGGGCCCCTGGGACTGAGGCCACATGGGTCTGTCAGTGGACGCACTGCCCCGAGGGCAGTGGGCTGGAGGACACGTCCAGAGCAGACCCACACGGGGACAGTCGACTGAGTTTTGACAAAGACACAGAGGAAGTCAGTGGAGAAAGGACTGTCTTTTCAACCAGTGGTGCTGGAAACACCAGGCACCACCTTCAACCAAAGCAAATCAACAACTGACCTCAACTCACGCAAAAATTAAGTCAAAGTGATCGCGGACCGACATGTAGAACATGGCACAATTTTTACACTTTTTGAAGTGTAAGGCTTTCCAAAGACAGCACAGGAGGGAAACCTCATGAACTTGAGTGAGGCGGATCTGAGAGTCAAAGTGTAATCTGTAAATTAAGTAACTGTTGTGGACTTGGAGAAACTGTGGCAGATTGCGTCTCTGACAACGGATTCATATCCAGGGTCCCAGAAAGCTCTCTTGGCTTAAAAAAAAAAAAAAAACAAAGATACCAAAGGATGCTCAGGATGCTTCAGGGTGTCCTGAAGATCCAGGTTAAAACTTGGTGAGTCCCCACCCCTGCACGCCTGTGAGAGCAACTGAAATAAAGCAGTTGGAAGAAGCGCAATACCAAGTACGCGAGCTCTCACACACTGCCTAGGGGCCTGGACACTCTGAGGCTCCGGGATGAGATGAGGGTCAGGCTCACACAACCTGGGTGGGAACGTTTACAGCAGCATCATCTTCGTCATGAGATACTGTAAACCACCCAGACACCCTTCAAGGTGGGAAGCAATCAGTATACTGAGATATACACACAAGGGGACCACCCCACTATATAAGAAACACTTAATCATCTGAGGATGAACCTCAGATGCATCAGTGAGAAAAGCCAGATGCAAAAGGCTACATGTGCTGTAGGCCGCTCTATGGAAAATTCTGGAAGTGACCAACCTGGAGCCTGAGGCCAGATCAGTGGGTGCTAGGGGCTGAAGAGTGAAGGATGGACAGCACACAGGATGTTGGGGACAGAATGGTCCTGTCTCTGGATTTTGGTAGTGGTTATACAACTCTTGGCCAAACTCCCAGAACTGTACTCAAAAAAGTGCAATTGGCTGTTGTAAAATGTAAAAGGCATAAAATACGATATACGTTCTTCACAGTGTTTCCTGTTAATCAGCCTCCTAGCGGCCTTGAGCCTCAATCTCTCTCCTTCCTGATGTGTTATCAGCAAATATCCTATTTCCACTTTTTGAAAATCCATACAGGTAAGCTATTTATTATTTTAAGATATGCTTAGTTTTACCTCAATGTTTACCAGTTAATTAACTCATCATTTCTTCTTCTTTTTTATTTTTGTTTTTTGTTTGCTATTTTTTGCTTATTTATTTGGCTGTAGCAGCTCTTAGTTGTAGCATATGGGATCTTTTTTTTTTTTAAATAGTCTTATTCACTTGCTTATTTTTGGCTGTATTGGGTCTCTGTTGCTGCCTGCGCCCTTCCCGGGTTGCAGGGCACAAGCTTCTCATGCTCTGGCTTCACTAGCGGAGCACAGGCTTAGTCGTTGGGGCACATGTGTTTAGTTGCTCTGCAGCATGTGGGGTCTTCCCCGGTCAGGGATCAAACCCACCGATGGTACAACAGATAAATAAACGTGGATATGCGTACAGTGAGCACTCCACAGCAATGAAACGGATTACGGATGCAGACAGCATTGAGGAGTCTCAAACAGGCATCCGTGGGTGTAGGATGTGTGAGTTGTGTAGACGGTGCGTATACACATATGGACATTACACATATGAGTGTGCATGTGCTTACATATGGTTATCTACTCACTACACATGCATATCCAGATGCATGTGTAGGCATTTATATATTTTGTACACACATGTGTGCGTGTACATGTGTGCATGTGTACACACACATGTGCATATGTGCGCTCACACATGTATATGTCTCTTGTGTGTCTGAATGCATATGCATGTACTAATGTGTGTATACATGCACATGTGTGTGCACATGTGTACATGTATGGATAGACGTGTGTATGCATTGCATTATGTATGCATGTCTACCAGTGGGCATGTATGTCTACCAAAGGGCATCCATGTTTGTGTGAATGTACATTCACCTATACACGTGTGCACTTTATGTATGTCTATGCATGCATATTATATATGTACTGTATGCATGTGTAGCACATATGTATGCATACACACATAAATGCACATATATATGAAATATATATTTCATATTAAGTGTTAAGCAACACTTAACAGAACTGGATGTACAGAGATGGTATTTTAACAAGGCCACCGGCTTTCCCAAGTGGATGCACAAATTAACACACTCCCAGCCACACGTGAGCCTGTCTGAGATCCCACACCCTTCCCAGCACCTGGCGTTTTCAGACTTAAATCATTCCAATCTGATGAGTGTGTAATAATTTATTGTTGTAGTTGATATCGCTTTTTCCCTACTGCCGATCAGCACCTTTCCATGTGTTTACTGGGAATGGTGTTGTTTAGTTGTGAAATTGTGTCTGGCTCTTTGCAACCCTGTGGACTGCAGCCTGCCAGGCTTCTCTGTCCATGGGATTTTCCAGCCAAGAATACTGGAGTGGGTTGCTATTTCCTCTTCCAGGGGATCTTTCTGATGCAGGGATCGAACCTGTGACTCCTGCATTGGCAGGTGGATTCTTTACCCCTGAGCCATCAGGGCAGCCTGTTATTGGGAATGTGGATGTGCTATTTGACCAATATCCAGGAGAATTATCTGCCACTCCCACGCTGATTTTCAACAGAACTTTTCAGTATACATGTGTGGAGTAGTATCTTCTCCAGTGCCATCGTCTCTTTTCAGTGTTTATGAGAAGTTATTGTATCAACTTTATCAGGATAGAATTAAAATGAACACAACAGTTCAGCTAATTTTAGAAATGTATACACTCACTGAATTCTGCATTAGGACATAAAACAGCCCCTTTTCTCTGTAAAATTCTCTATCCACTCACCACCGTGGTTGCTTCTACCTCCTGACTATTGTCCTTGACGCTGCTGGCAACATGGGCTGCAGCCCTCTCCCATGTCCCATTTTCATTTCCTTTGGATATATATTCAGAAGTGGACCTGCTGGGTCATATGGCAGCTCTAGTTTTAATTTTCGGAGGAACATCCGTACTGCTTTTCCTAGCGGCTGCATCAATTTACATTCCCATAGAGCTCTTATGTTCCTTTCTTTTAAATATTTTATCTTCCACTTGACTAATTCTCTTTTAAGCTGCGCCTAATGTAGACCGCATCCATCTAACTACCGCTGAGGTCTTTGTATTTCTAATTCTAGAATTTTCTTCCGATGCATTTTTTGTAATGTTCCTGCCAAGTTCCTCCATCTGGTTGTTAAATTTCTTAAACATCATAATCAACTTTTTATTAAAGAGACGCCTGATAGGTGCTGGCACCTGAGCCTTTGGTTTCTATTCCTCTTGGTTCTTTTCCCCTCTGCTCTGGTTCTCCTGTTTTTCTGGGCTTGCTTGTTTCTGATTTAGGACCAGACTTGTTACACAAACATCCCAGGGGATGGTCAGAGCTCTGGACGACGTTATCCCTCTCCAGAGAGCATTTCCTCCTGCACCTGGCAGGTGACTGGGCTGACAGGGTGGTTATAATTCACTTGAGAATGAAGTGGGTTTCAGTCTTTACGAGGCAGGTGGCTTTCAGCTCCCCTTCCCCACTTGAGCGTGGGACTCCGGCCTCCCACCCGGGTCTCCTGGGTACCCACTGTCCTTCCAGCGGTGGGAATACAAAACATCCCTCAATTCCTCCAACTCTCAGCTGTTACAATGTCTTTAGAAACATCTGATCTCGACCGGAAGGGACAAACATCTGCCCCCACTGCGCTCATATCCTCTCTGAATCTTAGACAAAGAAATGCTCCGGTCCTGCTAAGCCCCCATTGTCTTCAAAACTCTTTTTTGATTTTTTGATGTTTTCTCCAGTCGTTCTCATCAGGAGAGATCAGACAGTTTAGCCCGTCACTCCCAGAAGCCGGAATCCTCCTCCCTTTTTTATTATCTGAAAACTATTATTATTTTTTGGAAAGCTCAGAGTACTGTTTTACAAGCTCATTGTTGGGCATGTCTGACTGTTTTTATGGGGGAGATAGTGAAGCTTTCTATTCTCCAGGTCCCTGTAAATTGGATCTCTGTCTCTTTCTTAATTGCTTCCCGGAAGAAGGCAGAAAAGATGTTTACACAGTGGTGGATCCCTTTGGGAGAAGTGCAATCATGGAGACATGCTGTCTCGGGGGGTCAGTCTCCGTGACAGGTCAGCACATGGGCCAGGTGCCCCTGGAGCCCCTGAAAGCAAAATTTTCTCTTTTCACTTTGACCTGAGTCTGGACACAGCCTGCCCTCCACTGGGCCACAGGTGCCCCCACCTGGGGATTCCTCTCCAACCCGGAGGCCAGGGAACGCAAGGCTCCCAGTGCTGAGGGGAGCTGGAGGGGCGGGGGGCTCCAGTCGAGGAGCGGGGAGTCCTGACGGCTGGGCACACTGTCCCGCGGACCCTGGTGCTTGAGCCTCCGCCGAGCGCCAGCAATGGCCACGGCTGGACGGGGCTGCCGTGGGGCTCACAGGGCAAGTCCCGGAGGCCGGGGCGAGGCCGGGCAGCCTGCGCCCGAGGCACGGGCCTTTGCAGCAACAGCGCCCGCGCTTCCCTGGGCTCTGCCCATCACTCCTGCCGCGGGGCGCTCAGTTCTGCGCGGTCTTGTGGCAGTGGTACCTGAGGCCAAGCCCAAGCAGGACCAGGATGCACACGTTTGCTGCACGGCCAGCTAGGCCAGAGCCCAGGGTGTCCTGGCTGCTCGGCGCCCCCAGCCCCGGCCGGGCCCACAGGAGGGTCCCCGGGGGCCAGGTAAGCGGAAGGAAGAAGCCTGCACTCCACTTCCCAGTGGGCCGGCTGCAGCGTGGCCCCCAGTCACAGGCGCCCCTGAAGACACTGAGGAACTAACCCGCGTGGGGAGGCTGAGAGCCACGCATGCGCCTGCCCATCTGTGTGGGGGGGAGAGGCCCAAGCTGAGAAAATGCAGATTCCTGGGCATGGACTGGCGCTCCGGAGGGAAGAGCCCTGGAGGTGGGAGACGCGACCCCCTGGGGAAGACACGGGGAGGGGCCCGAGCGCGGGGTCCGCTGGAAGTCAGGCACTCCCAGGGTGGAGCGCCCAGGGGGTCCCCTCAAGGCACCCTGGAGGCCCTGCTTGGGGAAAACATGGAGGAGGAGAGGCGTGACGTCCTTAGGGATTAATGGTGTGCACTCAGTCTGACACCCCGCCGTGTCCCCAGTGGAGGGCTTGTGAGTTCGGGAGAAAGCGTGGGGCTGGTCAGGGTCTCTGGAGAAACAGAAGCAATAGGCTAGAGAGACACAGGAGTGTTCTTGTCTTCCGGCTGCTCTACAAGGCTGGTGGGGCTTCCCTGGCGGCTCAGACGGTAAAGAATCTGCCTACCGCGTGGGAGACCCGGGTTCGATCCCTGGGTCGGGAAGATCCCCTGGAGGAGGAAATGACAACCCACTCCAGTATTCTTGCCTGGAGAATCCCATGGACAGCGGAGCCTGGAGGGCTACAGCCCATGGGGCTGCCCAGAGTCCTGGACGTGACTGAGCGACTAACGTAACTTTCACATCACACCACGAAGCTTGCAGGCTTAGTTCCCTGACCGGGGATTGAACCTGGGCTGCCTGCAGTGGACGCTTGGAGTCCTAACCACTGGACTACCAGGGAGGTCTGTGGAGTGATCGACTACAGGCCTTGACTCTTAGTGTCAGGGAGGCGGAGAAGCCCCACTGGACACTGGGAAGCGGGGAGTGTGGGGTCACTGGGGCCACGTCTGAGTGCCCCAGAAGGTGGAGGGTGGCGCCTGAGGGCGGGAGAAGACGGGCGCCCCCGCTCAAGCAGGGAGCATGTTCCCTCTGCCCCCCTCGGGCGCTCATGGGCTGGATGACGCCCGCTGTGCCGGGAAAGGCATCTGTCTCCCGAGTCAGCCTGGTCAGAGGCCAACCCCTCCTGGACCACGTGTTCCCAGCTCTCTGGCCTCCCTCGGCCAGTCGAGTTGACACGTGAAGCTGACTGTCACAGAGTGGGGGCTGCTGCTGGCCGCATCCCCCAGGACCCCTGGGGCCTGTGTGCTTCCTGGGCCCACCACCCTGGGCTCTGCACAGGTGGGGGTGCTGGTCCCCAAAGGGGGTGCTTGCTTTTGTGGGCACACCACGTGACCCTGGCATTCAACCTCTCAGGAGGCCTGCCACGCCCAGCCCCGCCTCCCACCCCCTGCAGCAGTCAAGCTAAGATGACTCAATTCTGGCTGCTGGTGGCAAGCCTGCGTCCAGCAGCTTCTGGAACCTTCCCCAAGAGATAGACGGTTTGGCCTTTGCCCTCTTCTTCACCACTGCCTTTGCCTCACGCTCAGAGCAGGACGACGGCCACACTTGCCCATGATCTGGCGCCCTTGGCCTGGGGACGATGGAGTGGTGAGGAGGGCGGGTGCTGCCCCGTCTTCAAGAGAAACTCTTAAGCCGCCAACGTGTTACAGTTGCCACTTGCGCCTGCCCTGACGCTTGTGCCCTGGACCGAGGCCAGTGCCAGAGCCCACCAAAGGCCCAGCAGCGCAAGCCGGGGGAGCCCGTGTCTTGCACAAACACTTCCACACCTGCATCAGTGGGCTTGGGTGGCCGAAATGCCTGGAGCTTTAAGCACACTCACTGTCACCCAGGCCTGGGGCAAAGCTTCCTCTTCTTACAAGGACTCTGGTCACACTGGGTTAGGACCCACCCTAGTGACTTCATTTTAACTTAATCCCCTCTTTAAAGGCCCAGCTCCAAATGGTCACATAGTCTGCGGCACTGGGGGTCAAGACTTCACCACGTGAACCTGGGGGGCAGCATTCAAACCATCAATGGCTGCTCAGCGCTTGTGCACGCATGCACACCTGGGGCTGCAGAGGTGAGGGGACCCCGACACGCACACAAGGACGCGCTGGGGGAGCTCACCCAGGCCGGCCTCCTAGAAGGCTGCAGACCTCTGGAAGAGGGCAGGAAGAGGTCCGGAGCTCAGCCTCTGGGGCAGCCCCCGACCTTTGCCCACCCCTCAGTACTGGCCGAGCCTCAGGAAGAGGAGACTGCAGAGTGCAAAGAAGCTGGTGTTTTTTTGTTTTATAAATTACATATGGCCTTCCACTTCCTCATTGTTTGGCTGGGCTGGGTCTTAGCTGCTGCACGTGGGATCTAGTTCCCTGACCAGGGACCGAACGTGGGCCCCTGCATTGGGAGCGAGGAGTCTCAGCCACTGGGCCACGAGGGACGTCCCAGGCGTCGCTGCTGAGTGGACCAGGGAGGCGTGGAAAGTGGCCCCCGGGGCAACCCTGCCAGGGGCCGGGGGAGCCTCTGGGTGCGGGTCGGCTCCCAGAGCACCTGCCCACGCCCCCCGCCCCAGCTCCTGGGATGGAGACCTCCCTTCCCTGCAGACACAAGCCGACTCCTCCGTGGGCCGTCTCAGGGGGCCTGCCGAGCCCGTCCTGGAGAACAGCAGGACGGCTGGAGGGAGTGTCCCCTGGTCCCCTGGCCAGGAGTCTGGGTCACCCTCTCACGTCGTCCTTCCGCTCCTTCTTGGGTCCTGCCCGCTGCCCCTCCTGCTCCCCAGACGCTCCTCTCCTTTTCTGGGGCTCCGGGTGGCCAGGCCGCTTGTTACCTGTTACTGGAGAGCCTCACCCTGGGCCCAGGTCCTGCGAGGATCAGGCTGGAGTTTTCCGAGGGCCGTGGGGCCGGGAGGCTCTGAGGCCTGAGCGTGGCGGCCCAGTGGCTGGGCTGGGCGGAGGGGCACACGGCTGGCCTGGCTGAGCCTGGGAGGCCCAGAGCCCACCCTGCGCTCTGCCTTTGCTGGGAAGGGCCTGCGGACAGCCGTGCCGTCTCTACCTGTGAGCAGACTCGGGGCGAACCCGTGTCCCCTGCTTCGGAAGGTGGATTCCTAACCACTGAACCACCAGGGAAGTCCCAAGATGGTGAATTTTGTATGTATTCTACTACAGTAAAAATAACTGTAAAGGTACAACTGTCCTAATTCTGTCCACTGAACAGGCCTCGGAACGATGACCACAGTGGCAGCAGCGAGCACCCCGGGACCGGAAGGGGGAGCCCTGAACACCCACGGAAGTCCCTCTGGGAAGGATCCAGGACCCCTGGAGAAAAGGCTGGGACGGGGCTTCTATAAGGTGAACGAGGACCTCGGGTCCTGCCTCAAGGCACGGAACCCAGGAGTGTTGAATCCTGCTGCATCGCTGCAAAGTGGCCCAGGGGCAAACACGGTCCAAGATGCGACCCCTTGGTCGCTGGTCGGGATGGCAAGTATGACAAGCTGGGATGTGTCTCGGCGAAGATCCAATGTGACCCTGTGAGTCAGGCTGTGACACCCCTTGGCAGGGGTGGGGTCCGTGGCTGGCTCCTGACCCCCGGGCTGGGGCAGAGGCGCAGGGCTTTCAGAGGTCACTGAGGCGATCAGGGTGGCTCTTCCCGGTGGCCTGCCCTGTTCAGGGAGGCCCTTCCTACGAGGCCGCAGCGTCCGTGAGAGGACAGCACCCGTGTGTCCTCTACATTTGCGGCAACTTGTTCGAGCACAGAAAACGCACACGCTGGCCCCAAAAGGCAACAGGGCCAAGGCTGAGCAGCTCGTCTCAGGCAGTGGTTTTCTTCTGGGAAGGTGTGTGTGTCAGTCGCTCAGTCGTGTCTGACTCTTTGTGACCCCATGGGCTGTAGCCCGCCAGGCTCCTCAGCCCATGAGATTCTCCAGGCCAGAATACTGGAGTGGGTAGCCATTCCCTTCTCCAGGGGATCTTCCTGACCCAAGGATTGAACCCAGGTCTCCTGCATTGCAGGCAGATTCTTTCCTAATCTGAGCTATTGGGGAAGCCTTCTGTAAAGGGCCAGATAGTAAATATTTTTGGCTCTTCTATCATCACACAACAGGTGACCACAGACTTAGCAGCCAAACAACACTCGTTGTTCCGGCTCGTGTTTCTGAAGGATTGAGGTCCAGGCAGGTTCTCTGCTCAGGGCCGCAGGCTGACATCACAGGCGGCTTCCTGCTGCAGGCTCTGGGGCGAAGCCACCTCTGGGCCCGTCCAGGTGGTTGGCAGAGGTCAGTCCTTGTGGCTGTGGGGCGGAGGGTCCCCTTCCCTGGCTGGCTGTCATTGGCGGGCCCTTTCCGCTCCTTCCACGGGGCCCTCTCTGCCTCAGCCCTCCTGTCACATCTCTTGCTTTTTGACTCTCTCTGAATTCCTCTGATACCAGCTGACACTCATGTGACTTAGGTTAGGCCCACCCAGGTCATCGCTTGATTTTACTTATTCATGGATTTCTTATTTTTTCCTTTTATGGCTGTACCATGCAGCATGTAGGATCTTAGTTCCCCAACCGGGAACTCAACATGCGCCCCCTGCAATGGAAGTCTGACGTCTTATTTTTCTTTTTTAAGATTTATTAATATTTATTTTTGGCTGTGCTGGGTCTTCCTGGCTGCTTGGGCTTTTCTCTGACTGCAGTGGGTGGGGCTCCTCCCCAGCTGAGGTGCACAGGCTTCTCCTGCTGGGGAGCACAGGCTCTAGGGCGTGTGGGCCTCCGTAGCCGTGGTTCCTGGGCTCTAGAACACAGGCCCAGTAATTATGGCACATGGGCTTTGCTGCTCTGAAGCATGTGGGATCTTCCCACACTGTGGATCGAACCGGTGTCTCCTGCATTGGCAGGCGGACGCCTTACCAGTGACCCACCATGGAGGCCCGGAAGGGTGGAGTCCTAACCATCATCTCTCTGTTGTAAAGTCAAATGATGAGCAGCCTTAATGACATCCTCAACCCCACTTTTGCTAGTAACATAACACCAGCACGAGTGTGAACTCTGACGGTATTCACAGTTCTGGGAACTAGGGCAGAAAATCTGGCCAGGAGCGGGGTTTCTTAGAATCCAGCCCACCACAGCCATCATACCACGAAAGAAGCCATGGGTGGCCTGCGGACAAAGCGTCGGGGCCATGTTTCAATCAAAGCCTATTTGCAGAAACAGATGGCCAACTGGATTTGGCCTGTGGCTCTGTTGTCTGCCAACCCATCAGGCAAAGGTCACCAGTGGCTGCTAAAACCATGGGAACAGCTGAGGGGAGCCGGGTGGCTGTTGGCTCTGGCTGACCCCGCCCTGCCCGCTGGTCAGCTTCACAGAAGAGACACCCTGGTCACTTTGCACCTCCGGCCCTGCTGCCGCAGGACACACCATTTCTGCCTTCAAAGCAGTCTTGCCCAGAAATCCGACCCCAAATGAATCAGGGCTAACAAAAAACACGGAGCATGGAAAAGTCGGTGTGATTCAGGAAATGCGGAATACGGGGAGTCCCGGAAACAGAGAGCTCTGACCTGTCAACAAATGACTGCAAGGATTCAGGGGGGTGTTGCAGTTATTCAGTCCCTCAGTCAGGTCTGACTCTTCGCGACCCCATGGACGGCAGCACAGGTTCTCCTGTCCTTCAGTCTCTCCTGGAGCCTGCACAGATTCATGTCCATCGAGTCAGTGATGCCGTCCAACCATCTCATCCTCTGTCACCCCCTTCTCCTCCTGCCTTCAACCTCTCGCAGCATCAGGGTCTTTGCAGTGAATCGATTCTTCACATCAGGTGGCCAAAGTGTTGGAGCTTCAGCTTCAGCATCAGTCCTTCCAATGAACATTCAGGGTTGGTTTCCTTTAGGATGGACTGGTTTGATCTCCTTGCAGTCCAAGGAATTCTGAAGAGTCTTCACCAGCACCACATTCAAAAGCATCAATGCTTTGGCACTTAGACTTTTTCATGGACCAACTCTCATAGCACTACATGACTATGGAGAAACCATAACTTGGACTATACGGACCTTTGTTGGCAAAGTGATGTCTCTGCTTTTTAATATTCTGTCTAGGCTTGTCCTAGTTCTCCTTCTAATGAACAAGTGCGTTTTAATTTTGTGGCTGTAGTCCATGTCTGCAGCGATTTTGGAGCCCAAGAAAGTAAAATCGGCCACTGTTTTCACTTTTTCCTCATCTATTTGCCATGAAGTGACGGGACCGAATGCCATGAACTTAGTTTTTTGAATGTTGAATTTTAAGCCAGCTTTTTGACTCTCCTCTTTCACCCTCATCACTAAAGAAGCTCTCTAGTTCCTCTTCACTTTCTGCCATTAGGGAGGTACCTTGAGTGGTAAAGGGCGATACTTATAGACAAAAAGAAAGCTTCAGAGACGTGGCAGCAAAGCCTGTGTGAGCTCTGTGTGGATTTTGACTTTGACGAAATCACCTATAAAATTCATTTATGTGACTATTGAGAAAATTTGGACCTGGTGCACAGATTCAATGACATGAAAGAGTTTATTACTGATGCATTTTTAAGTATTATGCTAGTATGGGGCCTTTTAAAAAAGATTCTTTTTTTTTTTTTTTGCTGCCCTGGGGGTTAGTTGGGACATGTGGGATCTAGCTCCCTGACCAGGAATGGAACTGGGCCCCTGCACTGGGAGCATGGGGCCTGAACCACTGGACTTCCAGGGACATTCCGATTGTTTTTAAAATTTAAGTTTCTATTTTTATTTACTTATTTATTTGGCTGTGCCAGCCCTCAGTGGTGGCATGTGGGATCGTGTGGTATGTCAGAGATGGAACCTGGGCCACTGCATTGGGAGCTTGAAGTCTTAGCCACTGGATGACCAGGGAAGTCTCATGGGGTCTTTTTTAAAAAAAGAGCTCTTATCTCTCAAAGACATGAGAAGTGATACTGGCCCACAGACTTTGAAGAATGAAGCATTGATGGATGAATAGTATGGTGTCTGAAGTTTGCTTAGAAGTAATCTGGAAAGTGAGGCAGGTGGGCCTGGAAGGTGAGCGACTTTCACCAGGCTGAACATTGGTGGTGATCGTTGGATCTGAGTAGGATGGTGACTGCAGCCATGAAATTAAAAGATGCTTGTTCCTTGGAAGAAAAGCTATGACCAACTTAGACAGCATACTAAAAAGCAGAGCCATTACTTTGCCAACAAAAGTTCGTCTAGTCAAGGCTATGGTTTTTCCAGTAGTCACGTATGGATGTGACAGTTGGACTATAATGAAAGCTGAATTGATGCTTTTGAACTGTGGTGTTGGAGAAGACTCTTGAGAGTCCCTTGGACTGCAAGGAGATCCAACCAGTCCATCCTAAAGGAAATCAGTCCTGGGTGTTCATTGGAAGGACTGATGCTGAAGCTGAAACTCCAATACTTTGGCCACCTGATGTGAAGAACTGTCTCATTTGAAAAGACCCCGATGCTGGGGAAGATTGAAGGTGGGAGAGAAGGGGATGACAGAGGATGAGATGGTTGGATGGCATCACTGACTCAATGGGCATGAATTTGAGCCAGCTCTGGGAGTTGGTGATGGACAGGGAGGCCTGGCGTGCTGCAGTCCGTGGGGTCGCAGAGAGTCAGACACGACTGAGCGACTGAACTGAGCTGAAGAGTAATAATGTCCTCTGTGCTTTTGCACCTGTGTGACATTCTCCCAACCAAGGGTTACAAAGGATCTGCCTTCTGTTTGAGCACAAGGTTTCAGATGGACCTGCCGAGGTGGGTGGGGAGCCCCTTGGGGCTGTGGGAAGCCAGACCCCCCTGGTCCAGGGGCCCCCCTCAGGAAGACAGGTGCGACGCCCTGTGGCATGGGCGGGAGTGAGGTGAGCCAGGGCTCCCTGACCCTCAGCGGGCGGCTCACGGGTGGGGCCCGTGAGTGACTCGGGACCACTGCCTGCCGTGAGACCCGCCCCTCCTCCTGACCCTGAGGGGCACTGTCCATGTCCCCAGAGACCCCGATGCTCACCATAATCACTCCAGGATGCAGGGGCTCAGAGCAGGGGTGAGAGTGGGCCCCGCGCCTACCCCTGGGGCCGCTTGAGGGCATCACGGCAGACGGGGCAAGCCAGGAAGGGAGTCTGTGCCCACCGCCTCCCGAGGGGGCCGTGGGCAGCACTTCCCTCCTCGCTGGCCCCACACGAGCGTCACACGGCAGGCGCTGCCTCTGCTTCCTGGTGGAGTGGGAGGGGGTCGCTCACCGACCGCATCCCAGGTTGCAGGTGGCTCTGCATCCTCTGGTCTGTGTGGACACTCAGGAGAACTTGTCACCTCCCACCTGGGTGCCCCCGGGAGCGGAGGCCTCACCCATCGGAGCTTCTGTGGCCCATGGACTCCATGTCCCATGTTCCCTGTCTCGTGCCGACCCCTCCGGGGATGGGGGCTTGGTGCTTCCTCCGCTTTGTCCCTTGCTGAGCAGGCCGGGATCTCAGGATGGTCGTCGGTGCTCCCAAATCTCCTGGCTGTACCTCAGGGCCCCGCATCCTGCCTCCTCAGCCCTCCATGCTATCCAGGGTGGAGAGACCCCAGAGGTTCTGCCTGCTCTGGTTTCAGGGTCTAGAGGGTCTGGGTGAGTCCTGCAGCCTGCTGGGCTGTTCCCCAGCATCTAGCACCTTCAGCTGATGAGGCCCAAGTATCTTTCCCCAACAAAGCTGTGGGGGATTTGAGGCCTAAGGGGCCCCATTCTAGGGGAAGAAAGTCTCCCAGGAGAATGGCTTGGCAATGGTTACTTACACGGGGCCCCGACCCAAGATCATCAGCGTCCTTGTGCACAAGCTCCAGAGCCCCACCCCCAAGACAGACTCAGTGAGAAGGAGGGAGGGAGGGAAGGAGGAAAGGGGAGAAAAATGACAAAAGGGATGAATGGATAGATGGATGGATGGAAGAAGGTGAATGGGTGATGATGGATGAATGGATGGGTGGATGGAGGATGGATGGATGGAGGGATGGATGGAAGATGGATGGAGAATGGATAGAGGGATGGATGGATAGAGGATGGATGGTTGGAAGGAGAATGTGTGGATGAATGGACGGAGAATAGATGGATGGATGGATGGATGGATGAAAGATGGAGAGCGGATAGAGGATGAATGGAGGATGGATGGATGGATGGAGGATGCACATACACATGCACACAGAGGGTGGGGCTGACTGACTGCCGAGGGTCTAAGGAGGATGAGGAGATGACAGGCATGAACACACATATGCAGGGGCAGGAGTAACACGAACGCTCCCACCCCCATTCTTCCTTCTCTCCACGTGGTCACCCGTTTCAGTCCCAGCAGCCCTCAGAGAGACCACTGCTCTTCTTCCCAGTTACAGAGGAGGAATGTTGGGGTGTTCCTGGCTCCCCAGTTTGCTCTGGGTCACAGGCTACGAAGGTGAGGAAGCCGCACCAAGTGTTTCTAGGCACCGAGCTGAAACCCATAGAAACACAGGCGTCACAGAGGCCCCGGAGCTCAGATAAACCCCAGATGTGGGGACAAGGTCGGGCCCACAAGTACACAGAAGCAGCCCAGCACCCTCAGGAACAGTGAGGGGGACCAGGAGCCTGGTCCCGTGGTTAGGAGCAGAGGCGGAGGCTCCAGGCCCCGCCCGAGCCCTGCCTGAAGGCACCGGCCGCCCGCCAGGGCCCGCGCGTGCAGGGGCCTGAGTGCCGTCCGCCCTGGGGCCTGGGCAGCCCCCGCAGGGCCCCACGTGTGACGGTCCCGCAGGGTGGTGAGGGAGCGTGGCAGCCAGTGTCCATTGCGGGGCTGAGACGCCCCCGCCCCGCAGGTGTGGCCGAGACGGACAGTGCGGGGGTAGCAGGGCGTGCCACCCGGGGCTGTGGGGTCCCGGGGCCAAGGTGGCCTCCCGAGAGTCAGGTCTCGGGAGCTGTGTGTACATAAGGTGCACCACGGGTACGGACATACACACGTGTGTAGGTGTGCTGGGGTGTGCACCCGCCCGCACACGCAGCAGGGGGCCCCCTGCACGGCCCGGGAGGAGCTGCAGGCTCCGAGGCCCCAGCGGGCGCATGGCAGGGGCTCCAGGACTGAGGGAAGGGGCCGCTCCACAGCCTCCCGGCCAAGCCCACCGGAGCCGACGGCCTGTGCTCCCCTCCAGCCCGGCCCGAGGTGTCCAGGCATGCTCCCACCTCCCTGCCTCCCCCGACCCCGCCCCTGCATCCTCACAGCTCCCCCGTCCAGCCCATCCATCCTTCCATCTCGCCCCGCACCCCCCAGGGCTGTCTGTGGGCTGGTGGGCCGAGCTGAGATCAGGCAGCTGGATCCCTTTCCCAGGTGATCCCAGACCCCTGGGGTCCCAGCGAGCCCACCCAGAGCGTGTTTGGGGAGAGGGTGTCCAGGTTGGAGAGCTGCTCGCAAGGGGCCTCAGCTAAGGGATTCTGCACGAACCAGGCCCCCAGGTAGGGAGGCCTTTTATCTGGGAGGACGGTTCTGTGTGGAGGGGCCCCAGATGGGGCGTCTCAAACTCAGGGTCCCGAGGCTGGCCTCTGGGAGAAGGAGGGTCAGGACAGCGGAGGGGGGCCCAGCGTGAGGCCTGTGTACAGAAGGGGGCGCCCACACGCCTGCCAGGCAGCCCGCCCAGCAGCTTGGCGGGCGGGTGGGTGGAGCCGGCTGGGCTGTGGGGAGGGAGCCGGGGTCGGGCGGGAGTGGGAGGTCAGGCCGCCTCCAGGAGCAGCCAGCGGACAGTAGGGGGAGCTTGGAACCCGGCTGATCTTGGCCCGACCACCTGGGCCCTGGCCCTGCCGCCCAGCATCCTGGGGAAGGTGTATGGGCCCTCGCTGCCCTGGGGGTGACTGCCCGGGAGGCTGAGAGCGGGCCGGCACCTGTGGGAGCCCCAGGCCTTCCAGGCTCACCTGGAGACCGAGCGGGAGCCCCAGGCAGGGGCCAGAGGGACCAGCTGCCTGTCAGGAGGGAGGCAGGGAGACCACGGCCGGCCTGGGGGGTCCCCGGCCCAGAGCGAGGACAGGAGGGCAGGTGGCCGGGTTCCGGGGAGCCTCGAGCCCCCAGACCTGGATCAGAGGCCCTCCCTGCAGCTGCTCCCCAGCCTCCCACTGTGAGTCATCACGCCCCATCACGGTGGCGTCCCTGCCAGCCGCGAGATGGGCAGTCACCGCGGGCACAGGAGGTGTCCCTGGAGGACACCCTCGCAGCAGGGGCCTCCCTGCAGCCCAAGGACTGACAGGCCACCACAGAGGCGGCCGCTGGCTGCGGGGCTGACCCTGGCAGTGACCTGTCCACACTCCCAGCTCAGGCCCAGGCGTGGGGCACGGGGCCTCGGGGCCCACCCGACTGGCTGACTGGCAGGAAAGCCTCGGAAGACCCCACCGACCCCCGGCCTGATTGGAGGGTTTCCCGTGCATGTTGCTGGAAATGCGGGCGGGCCGCGGCAGCCCGGGGGGCTGGGGGGAGTGCTGGCGGCCCAGCCCACAGAGTTCGAGTGGCCTGGATTGCAGTTGCGGGGGAAGCCCGGGACCCTCCAACCAGGGGGACGCCTGGACCTCTGGATCCCGAGACAGGAGACCCTGCCCGGCAGGCCTGCCTGGAGAACAGACCGACCCCCACCCCAGAGCTCGGATCAGGCCCTCACGTGGGGCCCTAGAGGGTGGGGCTCAGGCCCTGGCCCCCGTGGGGACTTCTGGGAAGCTAGGACGCTCCCTGACCCCCAGCCCCTGGGCAGAACATGGTCACGCGCACATCCCTTTACATCCTGACGCGAGGTGGGAACAGAGGGGTCAGCCCCAGCCAGGCCCTGATGGGTCCCATCCCCCTGGGGCTGTCAGTCCTGGGGCCAAGGCGGGCAGTGGCCAGGATCACGGCGGGGGCTCAGGGGTCTGCGGCCCCCAGAGGTGGCATTCCCCTGCACCCGCTCGGCCTGGGCCCCTGGGCCTGCCTGGAGGCCCCCTGCTTCCCAGCCAGGCAGTGGCGGGTGGGCTGGGGGCAGCCTGGGCAGGAAATGTCAGCTCCAAGGAGGGGTCTGGAATGCACGCTCAGCCGCTGGCAGCCCGTCCAGGACACGCACGGCGGAGGGAAGGCTCCGCTGGCCTGCTCCCAAACCAAGGGTCCACACTCTCCCCCCACGGCTGCTCCCCACCCCTGCCCCCACCAGCTCCTGGTGCCAGCGATACCGGGGTTTGCATTGGCTTCCAGCCAAACCCCGGAATGTGCCTGCTGGCTGCCCAGCAGCTGTTCCTGGAATTGGGGCGACAAAGCACCGCCTGTCTCGGAGTCGGGGCGGACGGGCCGAGCCCGCCCAGCGCCACGCATGAATAGGGCACAGAGCCCCGGGCCGAGAATGAATGGGCTCACAGACGCCCAGACACCCGTGAATGGGCCCTGGGCGTCCAAAGACGCAGTGGAACTTGGAACCGGCCACAGGGCCCGGAGACCTGGGACGTGGGGTGCAAACCACTCAGGGTCTGTACTGGTGAAATCCTTGGTGAAGGGAGAAGAGAGCCCCCCCCCAACACTCAGACTCACAGCATGTGGGACTCGGGCACTCGGGAGCGGGTTGCAGGCCGCAGGGCCCTGACACCCAGGCGAGCGGTGGACACTTGCCTCCAAGGGTGCCTGGGGATTTGGAGGTGCGGGGGACGAGGCTCCCGCTATTACAGTCACAGGGTGTAAGAGTCAAGGCCTTTCGTGAACAGGGTTCATGCCCCTCAGATGCTCCAGGGATGGTGGAGGGTTCAGACCCCCGGAAGGGGCCTGGAGTCCCTGGACCCTTGACAGCAGGGAGCCGCCTGCCTGGAGTCACGGGTGAGCCCAGTGGGGACACCAGGACAGGATGAATGGAGTCACGGAGGCCCAGACCTCCGTGAATGGGCACTGGGCCTTCCAGTGGGGTTTAGAACCGGCCACCAGGGGCCCGAGACCTGGCACATGGGCTCCCCGAGACCCCGAAGAATGGAGATTCGGGCAACTGGAGAGAAGGCCTTGGGAACTGGAGGAGGGTGCATATCACCTAGGGCTCCCAAGGACGGCCAGGCTGTGGACAAGGGGGTGGACAAGGGGGTGGATGATGAGGGGGTGCGCGATGGGGGCAGACGCTGAGGGGGACAATGGGGGCAGACGATGGGGGGTGAATGATGAGGGGGTGGACAGTGGGGGTGGATGGCCCAGAGGTCCTGGAGACGGGGGTGGCAGGGTACCCTTCAGGTTGATGGTTGGAGTCCTTGTTACCAAGGTGATCAAAGAAGTGGGATCTAGGCCACCCAGATACTCAGAAAACTGTGGGTCAGAACCTGACGGCAGGAGCTGTGGGTTCCTGGGGCCTGTGGCTCCGTGGGAAGAGCCACACCCAGAGGGTGGTGGTGGGGGGTGAGTGGTCTGGACCCAGAACAGAGGAAAGGGTGGGGAGAGGCAGAAGCTGAGGGTCGTGGTAAAAAAGCAGTGGGAGTGTCAGTCGCTCAGTCGTGGCTGACTCTTTGGGGCCCCATGGACGATAGCCCCCTGCCAGGCTCCTCTGTCCATGGGATTCTCCAGGTAGGAGTACTGGAGTGGGTAGCTGTGCCCTCCGCCAGGGGATCTTCCTTGACCCAGGGACCAAACCTGGGTTTCCAGCATTGCAAGCAGCCTCTAGGGAAGCCCGAGGGGACGGTACCTGGCCTGATCTATCTGGATGAACCGATAGACTGGCCGGCCTAGGTGAGCAGGTGCAGAGGCAGGCAAAGGTGCCAGCCCCCCAAGGATGTGGAGACACTCAGCGTGCCAAATTCAGGTGCTGGGGTGCCAGCTGAGGCTCTGGAACGGGGCGGCCAGACCCTCCGATGGAGGAGTAGGAGACAGCCATCTCGCGGGGCTGGTGTGAGTGCCCAGGACTGTGTCCATGTCGCCCGATGCCCAGCGGGTGGGCGGCCGGGTGCCCAGTGTCCTGGTGTATATTGTCAGGATGACCAGATGACAAGGAACGCATCGTCATTCTCCAGGGAACGCGGTGAGGCCCCAGGGCTCCAAAACAGAGCCTGCAAGGACTCGCCCCCGAGGTTCCCCCAGGCTCTTGGTCTTAAGGGGACGTGGATTGGACAGTTGAGCTCTGCAGCAGAGTGGGACAGGGGGCCTCAGACACTCCACTAACGGGGTACGGGACTCGCATTCCAACCACTGGGGTAGAGGACCCAGACACCCAGACGAAAGGGGTAGGACCCTGACTCGTCTCTCGGGTGGCGTCCAGCTCTTGGGAAGCGTGGGTGCAGCCCCGGACACCTCGCCCTGCGGTGAGCAGGCACCAGCGTGGGGATGAACAGCACACACAGTGGAGTCAAGGGTGAGGGGGGCGCGCGCCGGTGGGGGCCGTGAACGGGGCGCGGGGCGTCCAGACCGCAGGAGCAGGGCCGTGGGGCTTGGCCGGCACTCAGGCCAGTGAGAGACGTGTCGGAGGGACGGTTCGGGCCCCCAGGGGGCCAGCTCATGCGTACAGGCTTTCCAGGAACCAGGCGACCGCAGAACAGAGAGCCCCAGTGTCCAGACCAGCAGGGAACGTGCCCCCTGCACCTTGGGTGTGAGAGGAGAGGCTGCCCGGCAGCGCAGAAGCCCCGCGTGTCTCCAAGAATCCCCAGGAGGGAGGAAAAGATGCTCTGATGGTGGGGGTGCCCACATGAATAGATCCCCCAAGGGAATGTGAATGGGGGCCCCAAAGCTGCAGAGGAACCAGGGGTCCCAGAGGCCCTTGGGAGATGCAATGCGGGGAGGGAGCTGATGCCGGGGTCACAGAGAACCCCTGTGTTCTGACACGGGTACTGGTGAGCAGGTCTCACTGCACACGCAGCCGGATGCCGGGTACAGGCTGCCTCAGTCTCCAGATGGACAGGGTGTAGTTCACCCAGATGCCCCAGGAAGCAGGGCTTGTATCCCAGGGAGACCCAGGCTCAGAGTCATCAGGGAGACCCTCTGCTGGAGAGGAGCTCAAGGAGCCAGCTCTGCGATGCGGACCCTCCGCGGAGGGGGCAGGCTCCTCGGGTGCCCGCGTGACACGCAAGGCCCTCCTCACACTCAGATGATGGGGTGCAGGCGTCCAGATGAAGAAGGCGCAGTTAGCCTGAGTCAAGGACCACCGGGGCACCCTCAGGCTGGGACCCAGAGGATGGGCAGCGCATACCCCAGCCCACGGAGGCCTGTGGCGAGCTGAGTGCCCGCCCCGCGCGGGTCAGCGCGGGCGGGGTGCACGCGTGCTGTCCCAGCACGTCTCATGGTTCCTTGCCAACAGCTCCCGGCTCCCCCAAGCCGGCGACTGCCATGAGTTCCAACCTCAAACATTCCCCCAGCAACCTCAAAGGAAGCATCCCGTCCAGGAGCCCCGCCAGGGTCTCCATGTGGCTCTTGGCTGCCAAGCCGCCGTCTCGGGGCCGCGGGGCTGGCCTGGGGCTGCCAGCTCTGTTTGGTTTTCCCCTTCCTGCCCTGGAACCTCAGACGCCCGTCTGGTCATGGAGGCGCCCGGATCCTGGGAAAGGCACAAAGACCCTACACAGCTGGGCTGGGGAGAGCCCCTCGTGGGGCAAACGCTGCAGGCGGGCCCGCGCCCCCGCGCCCACCCACGCGCCTCGCCCCCCGCAGCACAGGAGCCCCAGCAGGCCTCCTCTTGGCCCCAGAGCTGTTTCACTGCTCCTTCCGAGCCCCCAGCCCCGGGTGGGACAGGCAGAGGGACCCAGACCTTATACGGGGGAACACGTGCCCAGAGGGACACACACACTCCCAAGCTCCATGAGCCCCCAGAGCCACACGTGACCAGCAGGGACACACGTGTGCACATGTGTGTGCACGCATCCCATCGGTGCTGTCCCCAAAACAGCCTTGGCACCCGGGTCCAGTGTCCCAGAAGTCCTGCCCAACGAGCCCCGCGGGCTGGCTAAGCATTAACCAGCCCCACGTCCGGCCGTGGGTTGATAATGGGTTGGGAGACACCCTGACCTGGGTGGGCCTCTCAGAGCTGGACCCAGGGAGGAACCGGACCTGGAGTAACTGGACCAGATAAACTGGCCGGAGCAGAGTGCGGCTCCGCTGACCGGCCCTGCTGGGCCCGCAGGAGCAGGAGGCACTGAGGCAGACTGGAGCAGGTCTCCACCCGCTGCCTCCACAGCCGGGGCCAGAGGCTCAGACAGAGTGGGCTCCGGAAGGCTCCCTGGGCCCTGGGAGCAACGGAAGGGCCAACAGGCCCAGGCAGTCACCAGTGAGGGCGCCTGGCCCTGCTCACTTTGCTGGGTGCCAAGTGCCCCCGGGTTTGGCTCCAGCAGACCCAGAAAGTCACTCGCCTCCAAAGCCAGGCATCCTCCTGACTCGGGACACCGCCCCCCACACCCTGGTGTACACCTTTCACAAGCTGAGTGCAGCCCGACCTCTCCATTGCCCACCTGAAGGTCAGTCCCAGGGGGCTAGCACACCCCCCGGCAGGGCCTTCGGGAGGACCTGCGATGCCCCAGGGGAGCCCTGCGGGTGGGGCTCTGGGAGGGGCCCTCCTCCCAAGGGAGTTTCCCGGCCCCTGAGGGCCAGCAGTTCCGGCCCCGAGGTGGGGCTCCCCGAAGCCCTGCCTCCCACACCCTGCCACCCCCCCCACCCCACCCGAAGCAGAGTTTCCAGCCAGTGGAGGCTGAGCAAAGCTGCGCGCTCGGGCGCCGTCTTCCAGGGCCCAGGGCCGAGGGGGCGGCCTGGAGGCCGGGCGTCAGGTGAGAGCACGTGGTGGCCGGGCGGGCCCGCTGCGCCCCAACATCTGGGGGAATCCTGTTCTTCTGGAAGGAGGCCCACAGGAGCTTTGTTTCCTGGAAGAATCAAACATTCCAGTTAGACCAAAGGTGGCGGGGTCAGTCAGCGCAGCTTTGGTAGGTGCCCGGCCCCAGGTGGACAGGGAGGCCCTCCCCCAGGGAGAGCTGACATGCCCGACTGGGGGAGGACACAGCGTGGAACCCAGCATCGCTCCTGCAGGTCCCAGGAAAGGCTTCCTGGAGGAGGTGGGAGGCTTGCTCAGGTCTCCAAGGCCAAGCAGGATGGGGAGGGGGCGGCAGCGGGAAGCTCATGGGGCAGCAGGATGGCTTGGCAGCTGCAGTAGCAAAACGGCTTGTGCCAGGAGGTGGGGAGGGGGACGCCACCCTGCCCGGAAGGGGAGAGCAGGGAGGCCTGGAGGGAACCCTGGAGGAGGTGGCGGGGGCTGAGACTCCACTCAGGAAGGACCCAGCCCCCGCTTCCTGGGAAAAGCAGCCTCAGCACCCGGGCGGTTTTCCCCAGCAGGGCCACAGAAGGTAGACTCCTGCAGGGACTTCCTGGCCCTCCTGAGCGGCTGAGGCACTGCCCAGGCAGGGAGGGCATCCAGAGGCCGGCACGGAGACAGGGAGGGCTGAGCAGGGCCCGTGAGGCTGCCCCTGGGCCATCTGCCCTCCCGGGGCCCCTGCGAGCGCCCACCAGGACCCCAGGCCTGGATGCCGGCTGGCGGCCCCGCCCGGCCGCTGGAGCAGACAGTGCCACCTGGTGGCCGCGTGCAGGCCGGAACCCTAACCACCGCAGGAACCGGGCAGTCCAGGGGGACCATGCGCCTGCCCAGGCCTCGGGGCCCCCACCACTCACGGCTGGTGTGCCCAGGGGCCCGTGGTCCCCTCAGGTCGGCTCCCAGGCCCCTCTTGCGGTTCTGGGGCTCCCCCTTCACCAAATCCCAGCGGCTTGAGGTCCACGACTCTCTGGCCAAACAGGAGGGGGACAGCAGCCAAGCGGGGTGCAGGCAGGGTACACGCACACACACTCACAAGTGTGCACACACACACAAACACACACACACATGCACGCACACGCACCCACACGCACCCTCAATCAGGTAAAGGGCTTTCAGCCCCATGTGGGAGCTGGGACTCTGCGTCCACCACAGGGCAGCTCCAGGGGCCCGCGGGCCTGCGGCTCTGGGCAGCCCACCCGGGCGCTCCTCCAGGCGGCCTAGGAGGAGTCAGCGGGGCCGCCTGGTCCTGTGAGCGCCCCGAGCGCCCCCACGCTCCACCACCAGGGCCTCGCCAGCGGCCCCCGGCCAGGACTGGCTCCACAGCTGTGGGGCCCACGCAGGACTCATGCGGCCTCGTGCTCCAAACCTTCATTCCCCAAGCTGGCAGTGGCGGGAGTTAGAGCAAGCCCAGCCTCTGCCCGGAGTCCCTGCCGGCCTGACGCCCCCTCCTCATGCGGGTGGCTCCCTGGGGCTGGACTCTGCCCGCTGCGATCGGACAGCCCCTGTGGGGACGAGACAGGCTCATTTGGGAGGAAGGGGAGACAGCCGGGCTGTGCGGCCGGACCCCCGTGGCCAGGACCCCCTGCTTTGATGGTGGCCCCTTCTTCAACAGGCTGGGCCGGTGCTGGCGGGGGCCACTGAGGCCGTTCGTTAGACGGAGGGGCCTCTTCTGACCCTCCCCGCACTAGGCAGCAGGGTGGGCGGGGGACACGGAAGTGTGGGGTCCAGCCCTGACATCTGCCTGTTCCTGGGGGGCTATGGCTGGGCTGGACCCTACGACCAAGCCGCCGCTGCCCCCGGGAGGAGGGGAGCCCAGGACAAGCTGTCGCGGGGAGCCGCAGAGTTTCCGGAGGAAAGCAGCGGCCTGAGAGGTGGATTGGGGGGCGTTGCGGCCAGCCTTGCAGGGCCGAGCGGAGGGTGGCCTTCTAGTGGCCTGGAGTTCTGCTCCGTCGCGTACCCGCTGCCTGCGGGTTGGGGGCTCCGATGGGCACAGCGGTCAGCATCCTCGCGACGCCACCCAGGTGCAGCCGGAGGTGGGTAACGTGGCATCTGGACCCGGGGGGCCCAGCAGTGCGTGCGCCTGCAGCTGTCCCTGGAGTGCGACTCTTGAAGCCAGGAGGTGAGGGGGTCCCAGAGGATGTGTGGGATTTTGGAAGGGGTGACGGGTGAAGGGTGAGTGCCCAGTGCTGGGTGGCGCAGGGCTGACCGGGGAGGGGCACCTGGCTGAAACAGTCCCCTGGCTCCTAGATCAGGGTGGGCCTCCAGCAGGCCGCGGAGCTGAGGCCCGGGGCGCCGGGCGGCACGGCGGACCCCTGTGCCCGCCTGAGCCTGTCCCCGGACGCCGGGCGCACGCACGAGCCGAAGGTGCACCGCGGCACGCTGTGCCCCGTGTTCGAGGAGACCTGCTCCTTCCACGTGAGTCGGGGCTGGGCCGGGGGCCGGGGCGGGGCGGCTCACACCCCTCCCGCAGGTGCCGCCCGCGGAGCTGCCCGGCCCGCCCTGCGAGTGCTGCTCCTGGACCACAGGTGCCTCTCCCAGCACCGGCCGCGGGGCGCTCAGCCTGCCGCGGGGCTCCGTGGATCTGCAGCGCCTGCTGGAGCTCTGGCGCCCGCTGGGCCCGCCCGCCCCGGGCTCCCGCCCCCCGCCCGGCTCCTCGTGCTGCGGGGGCGCTGAGGCCCTCTCCTGCTGCCTGCTGCCTGAGCAGACCGCGGAGCTGGGCTTCTCACTGAGCCGCGTGCCCGGCTCGGGCCGGCTGACTGTGGTCGCGCTGGAGGCCCGAGGCCCGAGACCGGTGCTGGCAGGCGAGCACTGGACCCGCCCCTCCACGTGGACAGAGGAAACCCAGGCCCCAGCCCTCAGACCTGGGAGGCCCCCGACCCCTTCTGTGCGCCCAGACCCCTACGTGAAGGTCCAGCCCATGCTGAACCAGAGGAAGTGGAAGAAGAGAAAGACGTCGGCCAGGAAGGGCACGGCCGCCCCTTACTTCAACCAGGCCTTCACCTTCCTTGTGCCCTTCAGCCAGATCCAGGTGGGCTGCCTGGAGGAGGGGGTCGGGGGGGACCTCACTCAGGGCCAGACTGACTGCTGTCTTTCCCCCCCTCCTCCTACACCTCGGCCTGCTTCTACCCAGGGCGTGGATCTGGTGCTGCCGTGGGCAGAGCCTGTCGGCAAGGTGCTGCTGGGCTCCCGGGCCTCTGGGCAGCCCCTCCAGCACTGGGCGGACATGCTGGCCCAGCGGCCCGGTGGCCCGTCTCCCAGTGGCGCCGCCTGCAGCCGGCCAGGGAGATGGACCGGGCCCTGGCCTTGCAGTCCCACTGGCGTCTGCCCTTGCCCAGCTTCTGAGGCTGTCCCTGGGCCTGGGTCTCCCTGCGGGTTGCCCCGGGTCCCGCTGTAATAAATGCCTTCCCCCCACACCATGTGTCCTTTCTGAGCTCCGCCGGCACGGCAGGGTCAGGGTCTCCTGATACCGCCACGGCCCCTCCTATGGATGAGGAGAGGGTCTCCTCTCATGGCTCAGCCAGGCCTTGAGGCCTCTGACTGGTGCCTGACCCCTGAGTGAGGGCAAAGGGGCCCCTCTAGGCCCGCTGGAGATGATCCTGGAGGTGGGGCCCCCTCATGTGTGACGACTAGAGAGTTAGGGATGGGTCCCTGGGGACACAGTGGCAAGAGGGAGATGTTTGGGGGTGGTGGTGACAGTGGATGGAGGGAACTCCAATTCCTGGGACCACCCCAGTTCCCCACAAAGCCCCCAAACCGACTGGATGGTGCCGGGCCTCCCCTGCACGCGCAGCAGGGGGCAGTAGATGCCTGCAGAAGCCACCCTGGGGCCTTTGGGGGCTTAGCCTGGCCCAGAAAGCGGCTCTAATCCCCACACATCTGGACGGCTTTAGCTCTCCCTGACCCTCCCCACGGCCGAGAACCCCCAGCTCGAAGGATGCCAAGTCATGGTCGTCTGGATGCCTCTGCTGGGCGGGGGCCAGGGCGGGGGGCCGCAGGCCCGGGGCTGGGATGAGGAGAGCAGTGCTGGGCCTGCCTGAGCCGCCAGGCAGGCCTGGGGCCCCCTCGAGTTAGGGAGAGCTTCCCAGGCCGGTGGCACCGAAATCTGGGGTTAGAAGGACGTGTTCCGAGCTGTGCGGGGAGCCAGCCCACAGGCACGGCGCTTGGGCAAGGCTGCATGTCCATCTGGGACCTCCCGTCCTGCTCTGGGAGGATGGTGGGGTCCCACTCTGGAGGGCAGTCCCTCCACCCTCAGCCCAGAGTCCCCGGGGCTGCTTCAGGCCCCAGAGGCTCTGTCTGGGGTCTGGCCTTGCCCCCGGCCAGCTTGAGGCAGGGAGCACGTGAACAGTTCATGCCCAAGCTGCCCACTGGGCTAGAGGGGACAATGGACAGCAGAGTGTAAGCAGCCCAGGGCTGTTGTTTCCCGGGGGCCCAGAGGCCTGGGGAAGCCGAGGGGAATGCAGAGTGAACCCTGACTCTGGGCAGACAGGGCTGGGCCGGAGTGACCCTTCGGCTGACCCCTGAGCTGGGCCCCACAGCTGCTGAGGCCGTCACGTTGTCCTCGGGCTCCTTGCAAGATACAAGGGAGGCGATTCGAAGTCGTCACCTTGCCCTAAATAGACCAACCCAACCTCAGCACCCCCTCCCAAGACTTCTTGGCCTGGACGGCGGCAGCGGCGGCGGGGACGGGCCAGGCGGCCCGGCAGGTGGGGAGGTCCCTGTGCCCCCATTGGTCTGAGGAGGACTCCATGCCCTTTCTGAGCGGAGGCCCAGCCCGGGGGAGGCCATTTATAGCCCTCCCCCGGACCCACCAGCCCAGCTTGCCGCTGCCGGCCTGACCTCGGTGCCACTGCCGCTGCCCAGACGCGAGGTGAGGCCGGCCCGGCCCGCCGAGGCCAGCACGGGCGCATCTGGAGCGCTCCTGCAGAGGGACGTCTCCGGGGCCAGGGTGGGGGTCTGGGGTCTGGGGGCTCCGCAGAGCAGAGGGCTGCAGGGAGACACCCCTGGAGGGGGCTGGCGTGGCGTGGGGTTCCCGGACGGCACAGCGACGGCCAAGTCTCGGCTCTGGGCCGTGGGGAGGGGACTTCATGGAGTGAGGGACCCCAGGCCCTAATGGGGGGCAGTGTCTTCTATGCACTTGGGCCAGAAGCCGAAGGAGCAGAGCTAAAAATAACCAGCGCCTCGGGTGGCCACCTGCGCTGGCCAGACCCACCCTCCCGCAGGGACAGCTGCAGCAACTCCAGGCCCGTGGGGACATTTCGGGCACACTTTCTCCTCTTACTGCCCCCCCCCCCCGCCCCGGGGAATTCCAAGACGTGGCCCTGAAGGAGGTGGGGGTAGGGGGCGGGTTGGTGCTCCCCCCGCCCCGCTGGGTGCAGGGCAGGCGGGCAGGGGCCCTGACCCCCTCACCTTTCTCTCCCACAGGCTATCAGCCCAGGACTGCACGATGGGGGAGTAAGTGCAACCCTCAGCCCGCTGCCCCCGGGGCCCCCACCCCCGAGCGCTGGGTGGGGGTCTCCGCATGTCCCCACCTGGCCACCCCGTGTGCCCACCCGCCCCATCACATAGCCCCGTGGCCCTAACCTCTCTTCTCTCTCCCCCACACCCCGCCCGCCCTCCTGGGACAGTGAGGAGGTGAGTACTGGCTTGGGGGTGAAACACGGAGGGGATGGGACCCCCAAGTCAGAACAGGCCTGAAACTGGAGCTCCGAGGCCCTGGGAGACCGTCTGTCATCCTGTGGATGAAACTGCCCCACCCCACCCATCGAGACAGCGGGAAACAGAGGAAGTGGCCTCCCCGCCGGCCCCTCCCACGGGCCAGGGGAAGTGAGGCTGCGGCCTGGTCACCGGGGAGTCGCTTCTTCTTTCTCATGGCTGCTCCCCGCCCCCACCCCCGGAGCCCAAGGGTCTCCCCTGCCCTCCTCCCAGCCTCCCCGTCCGAAGTCTCTTCTCCAGACCCCAGGCCTTCCAACCGGAAGGGCCGCCCCGGCAAAGGGTCAGCACGCCGCACCGTGTCCCAGGCTCGTGTCCCCGCACCAGGCCCAGGCCCTGCCGTCCCTTGGGCAAGATGCCCTGGCTGGCCGGGTGGGCAGGGAAGGGTGCAGGGTGCCGGGATCCCGCGCCCCCTGCCAGCCCTGACCGCGCCTCCTCTCCCCTGCCCTGCAGAAACGCAACAGGGCCATCACGGCCCGCAGGCAACACCTGAAGGTAGGTGCGGGCCCGGGGGGGCGGCCCCGGGGGTCTGTGGCCCGGCCAGCCGCGGCCCCTCACCGCCCGCCGCCCGCCACCCCGCCCCCAGAGCGTCATGCTGCAGATCGCGGCCACGGAGCTGGAGAAGGAGGTGGGCCGCCGGGAGGCGGAGAAGCAGAACTACCTGTCGGAGCACTGCCCGCCGCTGCATCTCCCCGGCTCCATGTCCGAAGTGCAGGTAACACTGTGGGCCCCGTCCCTGGCCCGGACGGGCCTCCCCCAGGCCGGGAGGCCGAGCGGGGTGGTCAGGACGGGTGGAGGCCAAGCGTGGGGTCGCCCACCCGCGGTCCCCGCCGCCAGGAGCTCTGCAGGCAGCTGCACGCCAAGATCGACGCGGCCGAGGAGGAGAAGTATGACATGGAGGTGAAGGTGCAGAAGAGCACCAAGGAGGTGAGAGGCGGGGGCGCGCGGGGCCCGGGGCGCGGGGCTGCCCTGGCGGCGGGACCCAGGCTCCGCCGCCGCCGCTGCCCAGCCTCGCTGCCCAGCCTCGCTGCCCGCCCCGCAGCTGGAGGACATGAACCAGAAGCTGTTCGACCTGCGGGGCAAGTTCAAGAGGCCCCCACTGCGCCGTGTGCGCATGTCGGCCGACGCCATGCTGAAGGCTCTGCTGGGCTCCAAACACAAAGTGTGCATGGACCTGCGGGCCAACCTCAAGCAGGTCAAGAAGGAGGACACGGAGAAGGTAGGATGTCCCCGCCGGCGGGGGCTCAGCCCCGGGGCCCGCCTGCGGGGCCAGACGTGGGGGGCCAGGGCGGCGGGGCGCCCGCCTGAGCCCCGTCCTCCTCCCTGCAGGAGCGCGACCTGCGGGACGTGGGCGACTGGAGGAAGAACATCGAGGAGAAGTCGGGCATGGAGGGCCGCAAGAAGATGTTCGAGACCGAGTCCTAGGCCCCTCACCCCTGGCCACCGCCCAGCGCCCCTGCAACCTCGGGGGCCCCCCGAGGCCGGCTTGGCACCTGTCAATAAAGGATTCCAATCCCCATGTCTGCTCCTCCCTGCACTGGTCCGGCGCCGCCCCAGCCTCTGTCCACAGGCGGCCCTGGGAAGGCCCTGAGCCTGGGCCTGGGCTTGGTGTGGGGGAGCCACGCGCGGGCTTTGGGGGTCCTGGCTGTCCTGGGGAGGCGGTCTCCAGGCCAGGGGCCCTCCTCCCTGCCCACCCGCTGGGGCAGCCGGGTGGCGTTGGCAGTCAGACCCCAGGCCTGGACACAGGTGGCCGGGGCCGTCTCAGAGCGACACCCTGAGATGACCGTGCGTCTTGTCGCTGTTGTCACAAAGGTCCCCTCGAGGCCCAGAGACACTGTCCTCAAGGCCCCGGTCCACGCAGGGGCCTGGGGGGCCTCCCTCCCCACGCAGGCAGCCCGTTCCTCCCAGCTGCCCCTCCCCAGACCCCAGGCCCCCAGACGGGCTTGGGGGGTGGTCCTGGACCAGACTCCTGGGGGCTTCAAGGGGCTGGGGTCTGTCTCCCCCCGGAGACTGGTGACTAAAGAAGGCAGCCCCACTCTAGGCCCAGCGGGAGGCCTGGCCCTCCTTCCTGCCCGACCCTGGCCCTGGCCACCCCTTCAGGGGATGATGTCCCTGGCATGCCCAGACGGGACTGTCACAGCAAGGCCGCCTTCAGCCTCCGCCTGAGGGATGACGGCGCGGTCCGTGAAGGCCCCGTGCTCAGATCTCTGGTGGGGAGGCCAGGCCGCAGTGGTGATGGAGCGGCTGTCGACCCTGCCCTTGCCCTCGGGAGGCCCCCGGGACTGATGCACAGGGGCCTGGAGCCTTGAGCCTCGAGGGAGGGATGTCAGCCCGCCCAAGGCCTTGGCCCGTCCCGCTGCCTGGCCCTGCTGCTGCAGCCCGGGGACTGGGCTCCATCCTGCGAGCACCTTCCTGCGGGCCCTCCTGCTACCCTGCAGCTCAGGGCGGGCCCAGCAAGCCCTCCTGCTCGGCTAACCTAGCGCTCCCAACGGCGGGCAGCTCGCGAGTGCGGAGCCCAGCGCGGGCAGGCGGCAGGCGGTGGGCTCCAGGACTAAGTGGGCTGCGGTGGCCAGAGCTCCCAGTGGCAGAGGCGGTACCCGCCCCCCACCCCGCAAAGTGAGCCCAGCACCTGTGCAGGGAAAGGGGGCGTGACTCTGTCCCCGGGGCTGGGGGCGGGGCACCCCAGGGAGGCGACCCCCACAGGCGGGACCCGACTCTGATGGTTTGGGGAATGATCTTCACCCCATGGACTGTAGCCCACCAGGCTCCTCTGTTCATGGAATTCTCCAGGGAAGAACACTGGAGTGGGTAGCCATTCCCTTCTCCAGGGGACCTTCCCAACCCAGGGACTGAAGCCACCTCTCCCCCATCTGAGTCACCTGGGAAACCCCCAGGCTCATGGGTGCTTGTTACATTTTCCAATGAACAAACGACATGACTGAGGACCATGTGAACCAAGCCAGACCGGCAAACACCCACCGCATGCAGCTCGGCCTGGCTCCACGCCCTCTGCCACCCTCTGAGGGTGACCTGTGTCCCTGCAGCCGTATGGACATGGGGCCAATCAGGGAAGCACGTAGTCCAGCAGTGGGCAAGTGGTGAGGACTCGGCCTTCTAGAAAGTTCTCTGCAGCGTGGAGAATGGCTGAGGCTGGAGGCAAGAAGGAGCCACTGTCGCTCCTGGGAGGCAGGGGGAGAGCGGCAGTGGGTGCAGAGAGATTCGAGAGGCAGAGCCCCCAGGACGTGGTGGACCAGGGAGACGGGGCACCCAGGCCTGTGCCCAGAGCGGGGGCAGGGCTGGTTCTGCGGGGGGAGGAAGCGGCTGCTCCCAGACAGACAGCTGGGCACAGGGGTTGGGGCTGAAGACGGGGTCTGAGCATCCTCAGCGCTGGGCAAGGTCCCTGACGAGTGGGGGGAGGCAGCGACTCCTGGAGCGCCCGAGCCGGCACTGCCCGGGAAGAACCCCCGAGGGCAGGAGGAGGCGGCAAGACGTGCAGGGGACGTGCCCACTGGGGGTGATGCTGGAGGTCAGGAAGTCCCAGGGGACTTGGCTCAGCTGGGCCGGGGGCCGGGTGAGGCTGGCGGAGACTGGCTGGATGCTCCCGGGAGGTTCGGGGTGTGTACGGCTTTGGGCCTGCAGCTCGCTCCATCCTGCCCCTGCGAGGGCACCCAGACACCCGGGGCCTCGGTCCCCACACTGTCCTCCAGGAAGCGAGCACGGCCCCGGGGCGGACAGCTGAGCACAGGGGCCGTGGGTGTCCAGAGAGCCTGGACCGTCTCGGCGCCAGAAAGGAGGAGGGCAGAGCGAAGACAGAGCAGACCCAGGGAGGGCAGGTGGGCGGCAGGCAGGGTGGCCGGCGAGAGCTCAGCGGTGGACTGAGGTTGGGCCTGCACTGCAGTCAGGGGAGAGGGCTGCTCCTGTTTTAGGAAAGACTGTGAGTCCCTAGGAGTAGAGGAGGCTGGAAGAGGGATAGAGACGGCAGGTGACAGAGCTGAGGATGTGCAGGGGCTCTGAGGGTCAGTCTTGAAACTTTTCTGACAGCCTGAAATAATTTCCTCCCAATTAAACCTTCTTTTAAAAATGTCAAACCAAGAAACCTCTTAAACAATGGCAAAATGGTTGTTCTTCAGTTGCTCAGTCGTGTCTGAGTCTTTGTGACCCCATGGACTGCAGCACGCCAGACTTCCCTGTCCTTCACTATCTCCTGGACTTTGCTCAAACTCATGTCCATCGAGTCAGTGATGCCATCCAATCATCTCATCCTCTGTCATCCCCTTCTCTTTCCCAGCATCAGGGTCTTTTCCAATGTGTCAGCTCTTTGCATCAGGTGACCAAAGTATTGTTGCTTCAGTCCTTCCGATGAATATTCAGGATTAATTTCCTTTAGGATTGACTGGTTTGATCTCCTTGGTGTCCAAGGCACTCTTAAAAGTCTTCTCCAGCACCACAGTTTGAAAACATCGATTGTTCGTCACTCAGCCTTCTTTATGGTCCGACTCTCACATCGGTACATGACTACTGGAACAACCATAGCTTTGACTATACGGATCTTTGTCAAGAAAGTGATGTCTCTGCTTTTTCATACACTGTCTAGGTTTGCCTAACTTTTCTTCCAAGGAGCAAGCGTCTTTTAATTTCATGGCTGCAGTCACCATCTGCAGTGATTTTGGAGCCCAGGAAAAAAAAGTCTCTCACTTGATGGTGGGAGGCCAAGGACCCAGACGGGGGTCTCGGGAGGGTTCCGGGCCCACCCTTCTTCAGCAGGTCGGGTGAGTGCGGTGGGCCAAAGAGATAAGGCGGGGCGAGAGGTGCCAGCCTCAGGGATGGGATGCTGCCAGGAGTCCACTCGGGAGCGGACAGAGCCCTGTGGACTAGGACGGGTGTCTTCCCTGTCCTTCACCATCTCCTGGAGTTTGTTTAAACTCATGTCCATTGAGTTGGTGATGCCATCCAACCATCTCATCTTCTACTGCTCCCCTCTCCTCCTGCCCTCAATCTTTCCCAACATCAGGTCTTTTCCAACGAGTTGGCTCTTTGCATCAGGTGGCCAAAGGACTGGAGTTTTAGCTTCAGCATCAGTCCTGCTAATGAATATTCAGGGTTGGTTTCCAAGGGACTCTCAAGAGTTTTTTTCCAGCATCACAGTTTGAAAGCATCAATTCTTCGGCATCCGGTGGTTTTTATGGTCCAACTCTTACACCCGTACACGACTATTTGAAAAACCATGGCTTTGATTGTTTGGCCCTTTGTCAGCAAAGTGATATCTCTGCTTTTCAATACACTGTCTAGGTTTGTCATAAGTTTCTTTTCAAGAAGCAAGCGTCTTCTAAGTTCACGGCTGCTTACCAGCTGTAGTGATTTAAAGCCCAAGAAAAGAAAATCAGCCACAGCTTCTACTTTTCCCCCTTCTATTTGCCATGAAGAGATGGGACTGGATGCCATGATCTCCATTTTCTGAATGTTGAGTTTTAAGTCAGCTTTTTTACCCTCTTCTTTCACCCTCATCAAGAGGCTCTTTAGTTCTTCTTCTCTTTCTGCCATTAGAGTGGCATCATCTGTGTATCTGAGGTTGTTGATATTTCGCCAGGCAATCCTGATTCCAGCGTGTGCTTCATCCAGCCCAGCATTTTGCAGGATGCACTCAGAATATAAATTAAATAAGCAGAGTGATGATATACAGCCTTGACGTACTCCTTTCCCGATTTTTAACCAGTCTGTTCTTCCATGTCCAGTTCTAACTGTTGCTTCTTGACCTGCATACAGGTTTCTTGGGAGACAGATAAGGTGGTCTGGTATTCCCACCTCTTCAAGAATTTTCCGCAGTTGGTTGTGATCCATACAGTCAAGGCCTTCTTGTAGTCAATGAAGCAGAAATAGATGTTTTTCTGGAATTCCTGTGCTTTTTCTATGATCCAACAAATGTTGGCAATTTGATCTCTGGTTCCTCTGCCTTTTCTAAAGCTCATACATCTGGAAGTTTTTGGTTCACGTACTGCTGAAGCCTAGCTTGGAAGATTCTGAGCATGACCTTGCTAGCATGTGAAAGGAGTGCAACCGGACGGTAGTTTGAACATTCTTTGGCTTCCTGGCAATTCCAGGCCCACTGAAGCTGCCCCCCTTGCAGGGAGACCCAGCCAGGTGCCCGGGGTCCCAGGCGCACCCCTCGGCCTGACCCCCAGCCCCCATCAGGGCTCACGTGTGTGCACAGACACCCTGATCTGTTCCCCATCTCCGATGGCTCCTGTCACCAACCTGCCACCCCCGGGCCCCCACCTGCCCTGGCAGACTCCCTGCCCTTTCTGTCCCCAGGCCAGGACCCCAGGCTCCAGCTCCCCTGACGCGGGAACACGCGGCGGTGGTGGGGGGAGCTGCACCACCAAACCCCGAAGCTCCTCCCAGAGGAAAGCCCGTCCAGCGTTGCGCACGCTCGCTCGCGTGAAAGCCGAGCACACGATGAGGGTCACGGTGCAGCTGGAGACCCCGGGCCTCCCTCCGGCCTGCTCACTGCTGACCATCTCTCTTCCGGCGTCTCCCCGCTGTGCCCACACCCACACAACCCCCCAGGACGCCTCTGCTTGGGTTTCCGCAGTCGGCATCCATGTCCAGACCCTCTTGAGACACGACCGTCTCCCGCTTTCTGTCTGTGCTTGCTGATGTCACGCCTGGGTCCCCGGTGCCTCCAGGCACTCTGACTTCTCAACCCCGTCCCCAGCCTCTCTCATGGTCTCTCCACCCCTCCCCTGCCAGCCGGGGCTCCGAGGTCCTCGGAGGAGGGGCCTGGGGCCCCAGGATGAGTGTGGGCCCCTCCCCTCCCACCTGGATGGGGCTGAGAGTGACGCGCCCTTGGCGCTGAGCCCTGAGGTGCGGGGCTGTTTGTTGCAGCAGCTCCTTCCTTCCCTGACGGGCACATCCCCGAGTCAGCGTCCAGGGCACCGACAAAGGCGAAGCACAGCCCTGTAACTCAAACGGCAGGGCTCATGTCTCCAGGCCTGGAGGCCGGAACCCAGACCCTGGTGTGGGCAGGGCTGGCCCGCCTGAGGCCTCCCTCCTGGGCGTGCGGACGGCCGTCTCCTCCCCGTGTCCTCCAGGGTCGCCCCTGTGTGTGTCTGAGCCCTGACCACCTCTTCCTATAAGGACACCGTCAGCGCTCGGCCAGATCAGACATGCGTCACCCTCTTCCTGCCTTGACCTGTCCCTGCTCTGACCACTTTCCTGATCTTGACCCCTGCTCCTCACACACCCCACCCTCTCTCTCATTCACCACCCCTGCCCCCAGCATCTCATCACCCGGTCCCTGGAGGGTGGGGTCCTGACACTGCTTTCCCCGGGGCCCTGTCTCACCTGGGCCTCAGAGGCCACCTTGTCCGTGGCCCGGCCTCCCCGGGGTGGTCTGCCTGGGCGTCTCGCAGGCAGAGTCAGTGCCCCTGGGCACTTCTGCCCCCGTCCACCTCGCCCAGATCTCCTCCCGGCCAGCACCTCGGGCTCGGGACCTGCACGCCTGGCTCAGAACCTCAGGGGCCAGAAGCCTCCTTGGTGCGCACCCCGCCCTCCCGCAGGACGCGCTATTTCCCCGGTCCCTCTTGGTGTTGCTGGAGACCCTGGCAGGCTGGGCGCGAGCAGGGGCTGAACGTAGCCTCGGCCTCCTGAAGGCCCCTCTGGAGTCTGTGTGATCGACGGCACGTCTGCTTCCTGGGTGGACCCTGGGGTCTTCCGAGGAAGGCCAGCTCTCCTCACCTGCCCCCCAGCGGGGCACAGGGGCCCTCGGGCTCAGGCACTGGGTCCCCAGCGGTGCTGTCTGCCTCGCCCATGTGGGCTGGACGAGAGGGGTGGAGGTGTGAGGAGGCGGGCCTGGGGCATTTCTGCCTGAAGGTGTGAGGTTCCAGCACATGCATGCAGAAACGGGCTGAAGGGAGCAGGGGAGGCTGGAGGCATGGTCAGCAGCTGGCTGGCCCTGGGACTTGGGGGCAGAGCCTCAAGGCAGGAGCTGGACCTCAGGATGGGAGAGGGTGGTGGAGCGAGTTGCGGCCGAGGAGGGGGACCCTGGTGAGTGAGGGGACGCTGCCCTCCGTGGGCCCCAGAGCCCTGAGGCACCCTCGGACACGGCTGCCATGGGCCCCCACCTTCCAGGCGTGGAGACAGGGTGTCTCCCTTCCTTTTGTTTCGGCAAGTGTCAGGGCCACTTTGGTGGACGCACAGCGGGAGGCAGGGGTGTGAGCGTCCCCGAGTGGCTGCCACACCTCCCGTCCTGCAGCCCGGAGGCAGGGACCTAGCTGTCACAGGGGTTGCTTCTGGCCCCTCCCCAGCGGCTGGTGGTTTCCTGGGGCTTTTCGGTTGGAGACGCACCACCCACACCTCGCTTTCATCTTCAGTTGGCATCTCCCGACAGGCCAGTCTGCCTCCAAGTTTCCCCTTTTGGTAAGGACATCAGTCATCCTGAATTATGACCTAGTGACCTCATCTTAACTGATTGCATCTACAATGACCCTATTTCCAAATAAGGTCCCATTCTGGGGTGCTGGCCAGCGGGACTCCAGCCTACAGATTTGGGGACACAGTTCAACCCCTCCACAGGAGGGATCTGTTGTTTCTTGGCCTTCGAGGGTGGGGATGGGCTGAGAGGACACACTGTGGAGGGCTCTGGGGTTTGGTGAACCCTTGGTGGTGCGGGTCAGTCCCGAGTCCCCGGCCATGGGCGCTGGCAAAGTCCAGGGGCAGCAGAGAGACCCCAACAGTTCAGGAAAGTAAAGAAAACTGTGAGCAAACACGGGGGTGGGTGAGGGGGCATCTGCGGGCAGAGCAGCTCAGGCTGGGTCCTAGACGTTTGGAGAGCAGGGACCAGTGAGGGGTGAGCCAGGCGATGACCCGAGAGTCGGGAAAGGGGACCATGCTCTGGGAGTGCACACAGGAGACACCACCCAGGGAGGTCACCACGCTTCACGTGAAGGCTTAGGGACCGGGACCGTGCCCCCTGCTTGGGGACACCAGCCAAGCAGAGCTGGACTTCGAGGCCTGGACGGCGGGTGGGTGGGTGGCTCCGGTGTGGGGTCCCAGCCCCCACACCCTGCACCTCCGCCTCACCTCTGCCTCCGGGCCCTCCAGGCCCCTGCAACTTGCTTAACGCTTCCTGGCGACTCGTGTTTTTTTCTCTTCTCTTGCAGCAACAGATTAGAAAACAACACCCCAACCCCAGCCCCGATGCCTTCCAAACCTCAACCTGCAGCCGGAAGGGGGAAGTGAAACCCGGCTGGGGGTGGGGGCTCCGGGACGGCCGCCCCAGGAAGCGCCCAGAGCTGCAGCTCACACGCACAGCGAGGACCATGGCGGAGGCTCCCGGCAACCCCGGCTCCGAGGAGCGGCGGGAGCTGCTGGCGGAAGAAGACACAGGGTAAGGCCCGGCCGCGTGCGCGCCCAGGTCCGCACAAGCTTTTGCATCCGCACGTTGTGGGGTCACGCTTAACCGGAGGTCTGCGGCAGCGCGGGGCCCGGAGGAGGCTCCAGGCTGCAGGGCGTCTTCCTGGGTTCTTGTCCCCACCCACCCCCCCGGGGCAGCGAGATGCCTCCTTCCGTCTGCCTCTGCAGCTGGGCCTTGCTGGAGAGGTGGGTTCTGCCACCCACCAGTAGGATGCGAACAGGGCTCCAGGCGGGCTGGACGCCGAGGGAAGAGCCTGGGCCTCGGGCAGGCAGGGCGGAGACTGTGAGGGCAGGAGGTGGGGTGGGCCCCGTCCAAGAGGCCTGGCCAAGATGGGGTGCTCAGCCTCGGGACCCTCGAAGCCTGTGCCGGGAGCCCGGCCGGGCCCTCTCCCGGGCCGCCCCGCCCCGCCCCGCCGGGGTGAGCAGGCGGAGGGCTCCACGGGTTCTGAGCGCCCGGCTGGCGGTGGGCCGTGAGGGGCCGACCAGGGCTTCGGGCAGGGTGCGCGTGAGCACAGCCGGAGCCGGGAGGGGACGCTGGCGACCCGGGCGTCTGCAGGAGGCCGCTAGGCTCTGTGGAGCGCCCCCCACCTGAGACGGGGCGAGGAGGGGTCCCTGGCTGTGGGGGTCTGCTGGTCCCCGGGTGCGGGGGCTGGACACGGGAGCGGACAGGGCTCGCGGATGGACAGACGTCCTCACGGTCGGGGCGTGGGCAGCCGTGTGGAGAGAGACCACGGGCCCAGCGGGAGGATGGCAGAAAGGAAGGGCAGAGGGAGGGGGTGAGACGCCCAGAGCCACAGGACTGAGATGGAGCCGACCAACAGCCCCCCTACTCGCTCCAGAGCTGCTGGGGTTGGGGGGTGGGGCAAGGGAGAGCCCGCCGGCCCACTAGGACCCCCGCCGGCCGAGCCACCGCAGGCTGGGCTCCTCGCGGCCTCAGGCTTTCCTTGCAAAGTGGATTCTGACCCCAGCTCTCGCACGGGAGGCTGGAGGCAGTGGTACCCGGTTCCGTGATGATGCTTTTAGTGACGAGGAAGGGAGGCTGGAGCTGTTGGCGAGGCTCATGCACCAGCAGGTGAGGGAGATGCCCTTGCGTCTCCTCCCGGTCAAGTTCCAGGGGAGCTCTGGGGTGGGGGCCGTGGGACTGAGTCCTGGGGGGGCGGGGGCGGCTGGGCAGCAGCTGGGCAGCTGGGGTCTGGTGGGGTCAGGGTGCGCGTGCCCACCCTGGGCTGTCCGGGGTAGCCGGGGGGTGTCAGGTAGGACCCACCGCTTGCTGCAGAGGAAGGGAGGGAGGCATGACCCAGGCTTGGTGCCCCAAGGAGGCGGCCTGGCCTCCTGCGGGGGCCGGCCACACTGCACAGAGCAGGTGACGGGAACAGCTGTGTCCTTGCTCGGGAACGGCTCCTCACGTCAGCGCCGCCCAGCCTGGGCTCCCCTGCGCCTCCGGCTGCCGCATGCCCATAGAAGGGCATGGCTTGCGTGGCCTGGCAGGGGCCTGCCCGCTCCTTGGCCCCATCCTTGACCCGCCTCCTCCCAGCTGTTGGGCACCCGGAGGGGAGGGGGCGACGGAGGGCACGGCCACCAGCTCCAGGCCGGGCGGCTCCCCGGGGCCTGTACCTGGGACTCGGAGTCTGTCGGGCGCTTGGCGGGAGGACCAGTCCAGAGACACCCCCGCCCTGGAGCTGGGCGACCCCATGACATCCACCCCCCCGGCACGGTGCGCGTCCTGACCTTTCAGAGTGAAACTGAGACCCAGGGTGGGGGCGGGGGGGGGTGGTTCTTGTTTCACAAGGTGACGGAGGGAAGCAGGGATTTTCCTGTCGGGGTAAGGGAGAAGTCCCCGACGCCCAGGCAGGGGACCTGTGGCTGGGAAGCCCCTCCCGGGGGCCCCCGGGAGGGCCAGGGTCTGCTGGGGCAGAGAGCAGAGCTCAAAGACGGCCGCGATCTGTCTCCCAGCCCCCACTGGCCGCCCACGGCAGAGCCTTCAGGTCTGTGGGTCCAGGGCAAGCCATCCCCTCAGACTGCCCAAGCACAGGACCTGCCTCCTCAAACCGCCCCAGACGCCTTGGAGGCCCATGGGCACCCCAGCCGTCCCCGAGGCCAGGCCGGAGCATGCGGGTCCTCCCTGCACCCGCCGCCACCCGCAGGCAGCGTCCCGGGCCTCTCCCCACCTCCCCCGACCCCCCAGCTGTAGCCCTTGCGCCTCCCAGGTTGGCTGGGACAACAGGGTGGCCTGCAGACCCCTGCCCCTTCCCCGGCCACGCTCTTTGTCCACAAGCCATTGGACTACGTCCTTCCACGCGTGGAACCATGTGCCACGGAGCGGCACGACCCACGCCCCGGGGCGGCCACTGCTGCCCCAGCCACACGGCCCTCACTGCCCCACAGTCTGGCCTTCCCAGCCCTTCCCCGTTCTGGAAGGTGCCGGAATCATCTCGGACTTTGGACAGGACCCTCCTCAGCCTCCCTGGCCACCCCACTCCCTCTCCAAGCTTCTGAAGTTTCCTCTGAACTCACCTCCGTGGGTGGCCCCTAACCCAGGTTCCCTTTGCATCCACCACTGCCCATGGCAGGGCCCGTGTAGAGCTCCGGTCTGTCCCCTCCCGGGGACAGGGGCAGGCCCTGGCTGACCGTGACTGGGGTGGGATGGGGTGAGCAGGTCTCCCTGACCCCCAGGCCACTGTCGCCCCTCCCGGCCCGCCAGATAGGGTGTGACCCCCGCCCAGGTGACGCTGCCCCCTCACTGCTCCGTGTGCCGAGGTCAGGGGGCAGGCGGGCAGCGGGGGGACAGCTTGCAGGACCCCTTTCTGGGCCATCTGTACCTACAGGCCCTTTTCAGCCTGCCCTCTGCGCTGCAGGGTCTGCAGGACAAAGGCTGCTGGTCCCCACGGGGCAGCGGGCAGTGGATGAAGGTCTGAGCTGGCCTGGAGGCCTCGGACATGTCCGTCCGGCCGAGGGAGCCGGGCTGGGAGGGGCCCGTGGCGCCGGAGAGGCCCTGGGTGGGGACCCCCGGGCACCCCACCACTCTCCCTTTGCCCACTTGCCCTCCCAGCAGGCCTAGCGCCGCCTGGTACAGCTGGGCATGCAGCCTGGAGCAATGAGAGGCACCACAGCCTGCTCAGGGGGCGGCCGGGCCCAGGCAGCGTCAGGCACCCCCCAGCCGCGCGGGCTGGTGGGGCGGAGGGATGGGGGCCACACACTGGGACTGCTCTCCCGGCCTCCGGCCCAGATCCGGGGGCGGCAGTCAGAGCTGGGTCAGGCCTCAGGACCCCCAGGTGGGCCTCATCTCCTCCTCCCCCAGGTCAGGGGTCTCGGGCGCCCGGAAATTTCCCAGGGGAGCGGGAAGGCTGAGCTCAGCGCAGATGATGGATGCCTTCCTCCTGCGCCTCCTCCCGCCTCCATCTGGACCCTTCACATCCCCTCCTCGGTGCGGGGGAGGGAGAGGACCTTCACACACACTTGGGAAGTCACTGCAGGGCCCACCCTGCCGACTTGGGAAGCCGGAAACCCTTCCCTGCCTCCCCACCCCCTTCCTGGTCCCCATCTGCCTCCTCAGAGAACAATCCTGGAGCTGCCGGGGCAGAACCAGGGGGGTCTTGGGGCCAGGATGGGCGGCCCTGCCCTCCCCCCACGCCCCTAGCCCCGGCCCGCCTCTGCCCCAGCACCCCTCACAGGGCCCAGAGCGAGAGCCAGCCCGCCTCGGGCAGCAGCAAGAAGCCCCCCGGGCTGGCCCTGAGTGTCACCTTTGCCTTCCTCGGCTCTGACCCGGGGCAGGGGGTGGGTGGGCTCACCCCGAGCCCCAGGGCAGATGGCGCCAGCTGCTGGGACTTTCTGGGGTGACTGCACCCCAGCCTGAGGTCTCAGTTTCCTCAAGTGCACAGTCATCGCTCACTCACACCCTGAACCAGCCTCGCTGAGCGCTGTAAACTAAGGTGCTCACTGCCCAGCCAGACAGGCCAGTGCCAGGGCCCCCTTTCCACGGGCAGAGCTGAGGCTGGAGGGCAGCTGGTCGCCAGCTCTGAGCGTCTGCTTCCTAAGCCTGCTGTCCTGCAGGAGCCCAGGCCCCCCAAGACCCAGCGAGGAGTCGGGGGGACCCAGAGTGGGCTGGGCTGACCTCGCAGGCCCTCGGAAACCCCACACACTGGTGCCCCCTGAGTTTCCTGGGATGTGGAGAGCCAGCCCGATTAGGGCACAACTCAGGAGACACCCCGGGGTCCGCCCTCGAAGCAGACACGGGGTTGAGCACGCGCAGGGGGAGCAGGTCCTCTCCAGGGCCCCCTGGAGCGGTGCCCTCAGCTTCTCCCCCAGACCCAGCCCCAGCCCTGTGCATCTCGGGGTCCCCTTCCCACAGGCTGCGCAAGGCCTTCTTGGAGAAAGGGAGTGGGGAGGGGGCCTGGGCCACGAGGCCACCAGTGAGGGCAGTTCCCAAACCTCCCCAACCCTGAGCCAGACTCCCGCCGCCGTGATGAGTGGAGACCTAGCAGGGAGGGCACAGGCGGGCGCAGGCCCCGGGAAAGCTCCGCCAAAGGGAGCCCCTCACACCTCCCCTGACACCCGAGAGCGGAGGGAGGGCGCCGGGCCGGCCTGCGAGGGTGTGGAGTTTACAGGAGATAAGGGGATGGGGAAAATCAGGCCTCCTCACGCTGCTCGGCCAGCACGGCCCCGCAGTGCCAGACACAGGCAGATAAGGGGTGGGGGTGATGGGAGAGGAAAGCCCTGGCCCTTTCCTGGGGTCAGGCCCGTCTGTCCACACTCCGTCAGCTCCCCGCCTCCGAGCCAGGAAGGTGGGAGCGGGTGGGTGGAGGAGGCCGTCTGGTCCCCCTGGCTGGCGGGGAGGGGCTGTCTGGGAACCTGGGAGCTGGGTGCGCCTCGCCCCGCAGGAGCCTGGAGCAGGGCCAGCGCCGGGGGCAGGGGGACGCAGCGGTCAGCAGGCAGAGCTGGCAGGGAGCGGGGGCGCAGAATCAAGCAGTGGTGGTGGGTGCAGCCTCGGCCTCCCCACTGTCCCCCGTGAGAGTGAAGACCAGGAGAGGGTCGCCGCCTGACTCTGTGCCTGGGAGGTGGGGGTCTCAGACGCTGCCCCTTTCCACCCCCAGGGGGAAAACATAAGCCCCTCACTCCAAAGTGGTCTGTGTGCCTCCGGGAGAGGAGCCTGCTCTGCGGATGGCTTCCCTTCTGAGGTCCCAAGGCTGCCCAGGCACCTTCTCCTCTTCAAAAACAAGTGGGACTTGGGACAGACGGATCCAGCCAGTTGATTCTAGAGGGATCTGGAAAGACATCGTGGGTCTTTCTCCTGGTCCCAGCCCCTCCCCAGATCCCAGCTTCATGGGATTCCCACCACAGCACGACCCTGGCCCCCTCCCCGTGCAGGACTGAGACGCACACACGGCAGATGAATACTCAGGAACACTGCTCTACGGGGGCCACCCAGGAGCCCCTGCCGCTGAGACCGCCGGCCCTGACCCCTCTTACACACTCCGTCCCTCACGGGCTCTCACTGTTGGATACACACTTTTAAAGAAAAATTCATTGATCTGGCTTTACTGGGCCTTAGTGGCAGCACGCAGGATCTTCAGTGTATCGTGTAGAATCTTTTGTTCTGACGCATGGACTCTCCAGGGCAGCGCGGGCTCCAGGGCCCGGGGCTCAATAGTTGCAGTCTGGGCTTAATTACTCTGCGGCATATGGGATCTTAGTTCCTGAACCCGTGACCCCTGCATTGCAAGGCGGAATCTTAACCACTGGACCACCAGGGAAGTCCCTGATGCAACTTTCACTGAGATACAGCTCTGTAAGCATGTGTGTGTGTGTGTGTGTGTGTGTGTGTGTATTGAGAATGTCTAAACAAGAGGACAGATCCCTCGCTCCCCAGACCCTATTTAAGTTTTGTCGTGGCACTAACCTTACTGGGGAGAGGATATGGGCCTTTATCTTCTTTAGCCACAAGTTTATGAACCATGTCTTAGTCCCAGAAGAAAGAAAAAAGATAAAAAGACTCAACAAGAGAAAAGTATAAATGAAATGAACGGTAGATGAAGAAAGGTAGGAAGTAGGAACAACTAGATGATGGATGGGTGAATAGATGGCTAATAGGTGGGTGGAGGGATGGACGGATGAGCGAGTAGATGGATGGATGGTGGGTAAAGGGATAGGTGTGTGGATAGATGGGCGGGCGGATGGGTGGATAGATGTATCAGTAATGACTGAATGGATGGGTGTCTGGATAGATAAATGGTGGGGAGGTGGGGAGGTGGATGGATGGATGGATGAGTAGATGGATGGAGGGATGAGTGAAAGGATGATGAGGGGTGAGGAGACACATGGATAGATGAAGGGGTGAAAGGATGCACAGAAGGATGAAGGAGGAATGATAGGTGGATGGATGGAGAGGTGGATGGATGGATAGGTGGGTGGGTGGGTGAATGAATGGATGAGTGAATGGGTGAATGGAAGGATAAGGGGTGGATGAATAAATGGATGATGGGTAAGTGGATGATGAATGAATAGATGGATGGAAGGACAGATGTACAGACGGATGAGTGAATAGGTGGATGGATGAATGAATGGGTGAGTGGATGAGTGGTTGGTTGGGTAAATGGGTGGGTGGATGAATGGGTGCAGAATGGTGGGATGGCTGGCTGGCTGGATGATGGTTGGATGAGTGGATGAAAGAGTGGGTGGCTAGATGGAGGTAGAAAGGAGGGATGGTTGGATGAATGGATGCGTGGCTGATGGGTGAATGAGGGGATGAAGAGAAGGAATGAATGAGTGATTTATGGATGAGAGAATAGTTGGATAGGTGAATGGATGAATGAACAGATGGGTGAATGAATGAGTGTATGATGAGTGGATGGATAGAAGATGGGTGACTATAGATTAATTCTGGGTAGATGGATGGATGAATGGATGGATGGATGGATGAGTGAATGGGTAGATTGATAAATGTATGACTGGAGGGATGTTTGGATGGATGGATGATGTATGAATTGATTGGTGGGTAGGTAGATGGCTGGATGGCTGGATGTAAAAATGGATTGATAATGGGTGGATGGATGGATGAATGAATAGGTGGACAGATGGAAGTTGATTAAATGGATGGATAGATTATGGGTGGATGAATGAGATGTAAGGGTAGATGAGTGAATAGATGGATGATGGGTGGATGAGTGTATGGATGGATGTGTGAATGAATGGATAGGTAGATGGATGATGGATGGATGAGTTTGCGGATAGACATAGGAATGGCATTAGTGTATGGGTAAATAAATGTAATGTTATAGATAAATAACTGGACAGATAAATGCAGATGGGTATACATAATTGGTAGATTTTTATGAGTGGACAAATTTAATTCAAATGACCATTATGTTTGCTACTGTGGGAAAGAATCCCTAGAAGAAGTGGAGTAGCCCTCTTGGTCAACAAGAGTCTGAAAAGCAGTACTTGGGTGCAGTTTCAAAAAGGACAGAACTATCTTGGTTCATTTCCAAGGCAAACCATTCAATATCCCAGTATGCCCCAACCACATCTATGCCTCAGCCACTGATGCTGAAGAAGCTGAAGCTGACTGGTTCTGTGAAGACCTACATGATCTTCTAGCACTAACACCAAAAAAAGACATCCTTTTCATTATAGGGGATTGGAAGGCAAAAGTAGGAAGTCAAGAGATACATGGAGTAACAGGCAAGTTTGACCTTCAAGTACAAAATGAAGCAGGCAAAAGGCTAATAGAATTTTGTCAAAACAATACACTGGTCATAGCAAACACCCTTTTCCAACAACACAAGAGACAATTCTACACATGGATATCACCAAATGGTTGATAACAAAATCAGATTGGTTATATTCTTTGCAGCCAAAAATGGAGAAATTCTCTACAGTCAGCAAAAACAAGACCTCAAGCTAACTGTGGCTCAGACCATTAGCTCTTTCCTGTAAAATTCAGGCTTAAAATAAAGAAAGTAAGCTATGCAGGTATGACCAATAGGTCATTCAGGTATGACCTAAGTCAGATCCCTTATGATTATACAGTGGAAGTGACAAATAGATTCAAGGGATTTGATCTGATAGACAGAGTGCCTGAAGAACTATGGACAGAGGTTCATAACATTGTACAGGAGGCGGTGACCAAAACCATCCCAAAGAAAAAGAAATGCAAGAAGGCAAAATGGTTGTTTGAGGAGGCCTTGCAAATAGCTGAGAAAAGCAGAGAAGCTAAAGGCAAAGGAGAAAAGCAAAGATATCCCCATCTGAATGCAGAGTTCCAAAGAATAGCAAGGAGAGATAAGAAAGCTTTCCTAAGTGAACAATGCAAAGAAATAGAGGAAAACAACAGAATGAGAAAGACTAGAGATCTCCTCAAGAATATTATAGATACCAAGGGAACTTTGCATGCAAAGATGGGCACTATACAGGACAGAACGTTATGGCCCTAAAAGAAGCAGAAGAGATTAAGGAGAGGTGGCAGGAATGCACAGAAAACTGTACAAAAAAGTTCTTAATGACTCAGATAATCACGATGGTGTGATCACTCACCTAGAGTCAGACATCCTGGAGTGTGAAGTCAAGTGGGCCTTAGGAAACATCACTACGAACGAAGCTAGTGGAGGTGATGGAATTCCAGTTGAGCTGTTTCGAATCCTAAAAGATGATGTTGTTAAAGTGCTGCACTTAATATGGCATCAAATTTGAAAAGCTCAGCAGTGGCTACAGGACTGGAAAGGTCGATTTTCATTCCAGTCCCAAAGAAGGGTAATGCCAAAGATTGCTCAAGCTACTGGACAATTTAGCTCATTTCCCATGATAGTAAGTTTATGCTCAAAATCCTTCAAGCTAGGCTTGAGCATTATGTGTACTGAGAACTTCTAGGTGTAACAGCTGCGTTTAGAAATGGCAGAGGACCCAGAGATCAAATTGCTATCTGTTGGATCATAGAGAAAGCAAGGAATTCCAGAAAAACATCTACCTCTGCTTCATTGACTACAAGAAAGCCTTTAACTGTGTGGATCACAACAAATGGAAAATTCTTAAAGAGATGGGAATACCAGACCACCTTATCTGTCTCCTGAGAAACCTGTGTGCAGGTCAAGAAACATCAGTTAGAACCTTACACAGAACAACTGATTGATTCAAAATTGGGAAAGAAGTGTGTTAAGGCTGTATATTATCACCCTACTTACTTAAGTTATTCAGTTCAGTTCAGTCGCTCAGTCGTGTCCGACTCTTTGTGACCCCGTGGACTGCAGCACGCCAGGCCTCCCTGTCCATCACCAACTCCTGGAGTGTACTCAAACTCATGTCCGTTGAGTCAGTGATGCCATCCAACCATCTCATCCTCTGTCGTCCCCTTCTCCTCCTGCCTTCAATCTTTCCCAGCATCAGGATCTTTTTCAATGAGTCAGTTTTTTTGCATCAGGTGGCCAAAGTATTGGAGTTTCAGCTTCAGCATCAGCCCTTTCAATGAATATTCAATACTGATTTCCTTTATGATTGACTGGTTAGCTCTCCTTGCAGTCCAAGGGACTCTCAAGAGTTTTCTCCAGCACCGCAATTCGAAAACATCAGTTCTTCTGCACTCAGCTTTCTTTATAGTCCAACTGTCTCTTGAGAGTCCAAGGGACTCTCAAGAGTCTTCTCCAACACCTCAGTTCAAAAGCATCGAGTCTTTGATGCTCAGCTTTCTTTATAGTCCAACTCTCACATCCATACATGATAGGCAGAGTATATCATGCAAAATGCTGGGGTTGATGAATCACAAGCTAGAACCAAGATTGCTGGAAGAAATATCAACAACCTCAGATATGTAGATGATATCACTCTAATGGCAGAAAGCGAAGAGGAACTAAAGAACCTCTTGATGAGGATGAAAGAGGAGAGTGAAAAAGCTGGCTTAAAATTCAGTATTTAAAAAACTAACATCATGGCATCTGATCCCATCAACTCATGGCAAATAGGAGAGGAAAAGTAGAAGCAGTGGCAGATTTTCTTTTCTTGGGCTCCAAAGTCACTGTGGATGGTGACTGCAGCCTTGAAATTAGGAGATACTTGCTTCTGGAAAGAAAGCTGTGGCAAAGCTAGACAGTGTATCAAGAACCAAAGACATCACTTTGCCAACAAAAGTCTATGTAGTCAAAGCTATGATTTTTTCAATAGTCATATATGGATGTGAGAGTTGGACCTTAAAAAAGGCTGAGTACCAAAGAATTGATGGTTTTGAATTGTGGTGTTGGGGAAGACTCTTGAGAGTCCCTTGGACTGCAAGGAGATCCAACCAGTCCATCCTAAAGGAAATCAGTCCTGAATATTCATTGGAAGGACTGATGCTGAAGCTGAAACTCCAATTCTTTGGCCACCTCATGCGAAGAACTGACTCATTTGGAAAGACCCTGATGCTGGGAAAGATCAAAGCCTTAAGGGGAAGAGCGCAACAGAGGATAAGATGGTTGGATGGCATCACCGACTCAATGGACATGAACTTGAGCAAACTCTGGGAGTTGGTGGAGGACAGGGAAGCCTGGTGTGCTGCAGTTCTTGGAGTTGCAAAGAGTCAGACACAACTGAGTGACTGAACAACAACAATGTAAAGATAAATGTAGAGATGAATAAATAGATGGTTGGTTGGATGAGCTGTTCCCTGGTAGCTCAGACAGTAAAGAATCTGCCTGTAAATGCCAGAGACTGGGGTTTGATCCCTGGGTCAGGAAGATCCCCTGGAGAAGGGCGTGGCAACCCACTCCAGTATTTTTGCCTGGGAAATCCCATGGACGGAGGAACCTGGGGGGCTACAGTCCATGGGGTCACAAAGAGTCAGACATGACTGAGTGGACATGACTTAGTGAATGAGAGATGGAGGAATGAATAGATGAATGAAAATAATAGTAACTACCATTGATTGAAATTTACTATGTTCCAATAACTGTTTTAGGTATTAACTCATTTGGATGGTCTTATGGGCAAAATAATGGATAAATATGTATGTGTGTCCAGTTCTTTGCATCCCCGATGGACTGTAGCCCACTAGGCTCCTCTGCCCATGGAGTTTTCCAGGCGAGAATGCTGGAGTCGGTTGACAATTCCTGCTCCATCTTCCAGACCCAGGGATTGAAACCACATCTCCTGCATCTCCTGTATTGGCAGGTGGATTCTTTACCACTGCGCCACCTGAGAAGCCCAAATATATACACAAGAGGAGGAACATATATATTTTCATGTACAGGGGGATGTGTGAAGTGCTAGGCAGGAAGATGGGTGGACATGTGGATGGATGAATAGGCAGATACATAAATGGATGTGCGAATGGGAAAGATAGTGAAATATTGATATTTAGATGAATATGAGTACAATAGGATATTTAGAGAGATAGAAGGACGTATAAAAGAATGAACAAATAGTTCACCAGCTGAGTAACTGGGCAAATGGATATACAAATTGATGGATACATGGATAATAGTAATTAACATATGTTCAGTAGTTATTTTGTTCAGAATGGATGGATGCCTAGCTAAATGATTCTTTTAAGGTTTTACATGCTTTACATGTATTAAGGCCTTTAAAGAAATGCGCGGATGGACTTGTGGGGGATGGATGGATAGGTGATGGGTGGATTGAGTATGGATGGATTGATATTGAACAGAAGATGGATGGACAGATGAATAGATAGATGGATGGATGACAGATGGTGGAGGACAGATGGATGGAAAGATGATGGACGGAGGATGCACGGACAGGGGGATAGATGGACGGATGGAGAGAAAATGGTGAAGCTGACGTCAAATGCTCTGCCCTATTTTTCCTGTTGGGACGTGCCCTGGTTGTGAAACTGTGAACCCTCACCTCGGCATTTAGAGTTCTACTCTTGCTATTAATCCCTCCCACCCATAAGTCTGATAAGTAATTGTGCAATTCTATTTCAGTTTCAGGGACAGGAGACTCCCACCACCCCAAGGCAGCCGTTTCCCCTGTGGAAATATTTTTCCTTCTTTTGAACCAAAATACGCTCTGGCACATTTCATTCCTGGCTGTCTGTGCCTGGGATTACAGAACTAAGAGCAAGGGGCAAGGAGGATATGGCCAGTTGAGATGGGGACAAAACGTAAGCTTCCTTTCCCGGGGTAATCTGGCTCAGCCTGCAGCCCGTCCCTGCCATCGCCCCCCCAATCCCTCCTCCTCATCCCACCAGCATCCGGGGGTCTCTGCATCTCTGGCTGGGGGCTGGGATGCGCAGTGGGCACAGCGGCCTCTGCAGCGCACCCTGCGAAGTGTCTGGCCCCTCCTGGCTACTGCAGGGGGAGGTGGTGGGTCACGGGCTGCAGCCTGAGGCATGGGGGCCAGTCTGAGCCAGAGGGACCACCGCAAAGTCTCCAGCAGGCAGCACCACCCTGAGGACCCGCGGGCCACGTGGAGTCTCTCCGAAGGCTGCTGCCTCCTCCAACACACGGGGATTCACCCCACGCCCACCCACTCTCTGGCCTGATCCCAGCCTCGCTCTTTGCCCCCTCGCACGGCCACAGTGCTCCCAGCCCCGACAGGCTGGCGCAGCCAGAGGTCAGACGAGTTAGGCAGGCAGAGGCCGCTGAGTGGCGCTGGGGTGGCCGGCGGGCTTGGTTCTGGTTCTACCGGGCCCGGACCCTCTGACCGCGGGTACCAGTCCGAGCCTTGGTCTTCCCACCTGGGGCATGGGTCTACGGTGGCATCTGCCTCTCGGGGCGGTCGAGGGCGTGGGTGAGCCCAGCCAGCTGCTGGACGCGAGGCAGCCCGGCCCGGAGCTGGCCCTCGGCAGCCCCCCGAGGGCGAGCCGGCTCGGGCCCTCCCCGGTCCGGACACTTGCCCCATGTGCTCCGCGGTGAGTCACCCGGGGCGCCTCAGCCCAACCGGAGGAACAGTGGGCTGGGCTGCTGCTCTGGGGCCTCGGCCAGAGCCTGGGGGGCAAGGGGGGCTGCCGGCCAGGCCACCGCGCTGACCTTGTGCCACTGGCCACTGGTGGGGAGCACGGCTGTCCCGCCCCGACGGGCGAGCCTGCGGCGGCCTCAGGAGCCTCGGGGCCCTGAACCGCCCCGGGGCCGTCGGGCAGAGGCTGGGGTGGGCAGCAGCCTCCCCACCGGGGAGCAGACAGCATTCCTGGGGTGCCCCGGCCTGCCCCTCGAGGTGATAACAGGAGCAGGGAACTGGAAAGAAACAACGGGAACATGGAGACCAGGGGAGGGAGGGGAGGAGGGAGGGGAGGAGGGAGGGGAGGGGAGGAGGGAGGGGAGGAGGGAGGGAGACAGAGACAGAGACCGAGACACCGGAGGGAAAGAGGAGGCTGTGGGACGGGGGGGCTGGCGGGCATCAGGCGGAGCGCTGGGCCTGGCCTGGGGCGGCCGGGCGGCGGGCGAGGGCCGGGAGCACCAGGCCAGGGCCAGGCCCGGGGAGGCGGGCGAGGGCGGGTGCCGGGCACCAGCGGGCGGCGGGCCTGGGGCGCGGGGGGCGCGGGCGCTGCGAGGCGGAGGGGAGAGCAGGAGGGGCACCGGCAGGCGGGGGGCGGCCGCCCGCCCGGCACAGGCCTCCCAGGTCTTGCTCAGGCCCCAGGCTGCCGGGCGGCGAGGGCTTCCCTCTGACGTTTTTACTAGTCTCAGAAGGAGTGGGGGTGGGGGGTGGGGGTTGGGGGGGTGGGGGGTGGACGAGGACGAGGCGGGCGGAGAAGGGGGCTGCGGGGGACCAACGCGAAGCAGCTGCTGGGCGTCCTGGCACAGGAACGGGGCCCGGAGGCCTGGAGCCCGCGAGGCCGCAGAGACAGGGCCATTCGGGGTGCCCGGGGCAGCCAGTGGGCAGCCCAGCCAGGAGACCCCCAGGGGCCAGAGGGGCCAGGACAGACAGACGGACGGAGGGTCACAGACCCGCAGAGAGAGAGAGGAGACGGGGAGGGGGTGTCAGAGCCGGAGACCAGCCGGCCAGGCACAGGTAGAGGCAGAACAAGAAGGGGGTGGGGGTAGAGAGAGGAGGGGAGAGGGTCCAGGGCAGGAGGAGCCGGGCCAGCGGGCAGCAGCCTCTGAAGAAGCAGCCACAGCCTCCGGCCCCAGGGCGGGGGTCAGGCCAGGTCGCCGGGCAGCCGGGCACCCACCAGCATCATGAGCAGCTCTGCGCTCCTGAGGAGGAGTTCTAGCAGACAGGGCCTGGAGAGCCTCCTAAGGTAGGTCGCTCCGCCCAGGCCGGGGCGTGGAGGGCAGGGCAGGGTGCCCGCGGGTGCCACCCACGGAGGACGGCTCCGACCCACGCGTGTGGGCACCCGCCTGCCCGCCGTCTCCGCCGCCGTGGCGTCCTTCTCGGCTGCCAGCTGCGTGCCCGCGCCCCGGTGGCAAGCACGGCCCCCACGCGGCGTCCCCCGCCTGCTCTGGTCCTGGGGGCCATCGGGTCACCCCTGATGTTGCCGTGGGTGAAGCTGGACCTGGCCCCGCGTTCAGTGCCCTGGCCGGCCCTTGGTGCGCCACCTGGGGGGCAGGCGTCGCGGCGTCTGCCTCGCAGAGTCCTGGAGAGAGGGCAGAAGTGAAGGGCTGTGGGTGGGCCTGGGGCCCCCGCAGTGCTGGGGGCCGCGCCTCACGTGCCTCTGAGCCACCTGCAGTGCCCTTCTCCTCCTCCACCCTTCCAGGCACCAAGGCCGGGGAGGAAATGCGGCTTCCCCCACCCAGCCCGCCTCTGCCTCTCCCAAGCTGGGAGGACCTCCTGCTTCCACAGGGCTGCTGGCCTGCTCCCCACCTCCTCTGACGGCGTGGTGCTCCCTGGGCGGACTGCTCGCTTCTGGGGGGACGGGTGGCCCTTAGCACCCCAGGTCCACCGCGGCCCTGACTTGGGACGGAGCAGGGGTGCGGTGTGCAGGTCGGCTCCGCAGCGTCTGAGCGGAGCCGGGAGTCCCGGCCCGTCCCGCTCCGGCTTATGGGGTCTCTGCAGACACAGTCATGGCGTTCTCCCCGTGCCGCCAGGCCAGGGTTGGGCCCATTCAGAGTGTTTGCGGGGGCCGCTTTGCCCACCGAGCAGGCAGACCCCCGAGGGTCTGGCCCTGGCTTCACACCTGCCCATTGCTGGCTCTGCTGGGCTCCCCGGCGCCAGTCACCCTCAGGCGTGTCTCAGGGGGGACTCCCGGACAGCTGGGAGGAGTCACGATTGTCCCCCGTGCCCAGCTTGTGGCCCCAGCGTGAAGGGGTGCCTGCCGGGCCTGGAGGCCCAGCAGTGCCCTGTAACAAATGGGGAAACTGGGGCCAGGAGGGGCGTTGGGCGTGGCCGGGGGAGCCCCGGGCCTGCCTGTGTGTGCCTGTCACCCAGGTGTTGCTTTGCTTCGTCCCCAAACCCATTGCCAGATTGCGGCCCTGGCTGAGCCGGGGCACACGAGGTGCTGCTGGAGCTTGGACGGGGCGGCGGGGCTGAGGGCACAGGCAGGCCTGGCCGTGAGCCCCACAGACCCGGACGGGTGAAGGCGGGCCTGTGGGTGACCAGCCAGGGCAGGGACGGAGGGCAGCCTGCCTCCGAACCCCCTGAGAACGCCTGCCGTCAGGGGCGGGGGGAAGGGAGGTGCCTCGTGAACTGTGGCGGAGAGAGTCTGTCCACCCGGCCGACGGGCACAGGCCCGCACGCCCTCTAGGCCCCGGCCCAGTGCGCGTGGGCCCTGACACCCGCTCACCCACGTGGATGCCACTCCCCACTCCGAATCTAAGAGGCCTCTGGCTGGCAGGTCCGCACCCTTGGTGGGCAACAGAGCCAGACTCGCAGAGGCTGTGCCTAGCCGCAGGTGCCCTTGGGATCGGGGAGCCGCCCGCCTTGCCAGGCGGGTCACCCTGGCCCTTCACCCGGGACGCCTGGGTGAGGGGCCGGGGGCGCAGAGGGCCCCGTTTATCACTGTGACGGGTGCTGGGAGGGTTTGCTGGGCCAGCAGCGGCCAGGGTGCCTGGCAGCTGAATCCACCCGGATCCTCAGTGAGGCCGGGGTTATCCTGGGCTGTGGCTGCGAGGCTGTCCAGAGAGCCAGCAGGAGGCCTCAGGCTGGTGGGCCAGGACCCCAGGGCTGACCCCTCTCCCCCGCTGTGCCCCATGCCCAGCTCTGCCCCTTCCCAGGTGGCAGGGAGTTACCCCCACCCCCTCCAGCGGCCCCTGGGGGTCTCAGTCCCCACCGCAGGCCCATCTCAGGCCTGGCCCGTGCAGGGGACCGTCGGGGACAGCCACGGTCCCTGGCCCCGCGCCCTTCCAGAGGACTCTGGACTCAGGGCATCCTGTGGGCCACTTCAGTCGTCCAGGGCCTGGCCTTGTAAGGCGGGGCCGAGCTGATACAGGGCAGGGTAGCCCCGGTCTGCCCGGGGAGGCCCGTGGGGTGGGCCGCCCGCTGCGCTCAGCGCACGTCCGTCTCGGACGTGCCAGTCATCCCCGTGCCCGGCTCTCCCGCCTGAAGAAGCCTGGCCCAGGAGGCCTTGAGGGGCGGCCAGAGGGCAAGGAGCGTGGCCACTGCTTGCCGAGCTGGCCCGAGGGCACTGGGAGAAGCCAGGCCCGCAAACCACAGCGTCTGTGGGGCGGGACTGCCTCAAGCCCACCCAGGGCCCCGCGTCTGGGGGTGGGCGGCCCCCACCCTGGCAGGGCTGGGTGCCCGGGGGGTGGTGCTGTTGTGGGTCTGGGTGCTCTGCTGCTCAGAGCGAGTCCTGCCCCGGGAGCCTGGGCGAGCCGGCAGGAGGGGGTACGGGGAGTGAGCTGCCCAGCCCCATGGGCAGGCGATCAGGGCCGGAGCCCAGAGTGCCGAGGCTGAGGCCAGGCTCCAGCCCTGACCTGCACACCCGCTGGGGTCAGAGCAGCCAGCCAGCGCGCCGGGCTCCTGGGCCCCAGACGTGGCCGGAGGGGACGCGGCCCCCGGGGGCACCGCCTCGGGCTTGGAGCAGCTTGGTGCAGGGTGGCGGCAGGGGGCTGACCCCCTGCAGGTGAGGGTTCAGGACGAGAGCCCTGGGCGGCCTGTGGACTGGCGGGGCAGTGGGGCCCTGGCCACGCACAGCCACTGAGGGGGACGAGACCCCGGCCCTCCCAGGAAGGCGAAGGCACGGGGCCGTGAGGGCTGGCCGCTGCCCACGACCCGCAGGGCAGTTCTCAGCCCGTGGAGGTGAAGCTGCAGCCGGGCGCCGCGTGCCCTGCGGTCCCAGGGCTCCCGTCCTGCTGGGTGACGGGAGCAGGCAGGAGCGGAGACAGGCCGGGCAGGGTGGGGGCAGCGGGACCTCCATGAAGACAGAAGGAGTGAGCGGGAACAGGAGGGGTGGGGGGACAGGGCCGTGAGCAAGAGGACGGGAGGCCGCAAAGGAGACGGATGCTCGAGGGGTCCCGGGAGCCCCGGGCCAGGCAGTATGTGTGCCGGTGCAGGAGGTGGGGGCGACCCTAGCCGCCCGGGAAGAGGGGCAGGGGCAGGCAGGTGAGAGCAGGACGGGATGGGGGGGACAGATAGGAAAGCCCACCCTGGGGAGGGCGTGGCGGCCAGGGGGCCTCCTGGCCTGGGGTGAGGCTGCCTGGGTGCTGAGTGGGGCCTGTGGAGTTGGGACCCCAGCTGTGTCTCCCCAGGATGCGGGACCCCCAATGAGTCTGCGCCTCAGTGTCCTTGCCCGTGGAGCGGTCACTTTGCCCCCTAACGGGACCATCCCGGCAGAGCCCCCAGCTCTCAGCGGAGCCCTTGGTGGGCAGAGGACCAGGGCGGGTCCCGCAGGCTGGCAGAGGCTGGCCCCAGGCTCCCGTCTACGTGGATGGAGAGGCTGAGGCTCGGGGAGGTGGGGTCTTGCCCCTGCCCAGGGGCACGGGCCATGGGGTCTGCAGGGTCAGAGGACACGCAGTGGGGATGGCAGGGCCAAGTGTGCATTAGGGCCGGTTTGGTGGCAAAGCCCCCTCACGCCCTGAATGATCCACCCTGAGAGGGTCGGGGACGAGGCGCCCTTTGGAGGAGGGGCTGGGGGCCGGGCAGGGGCTCTGGCGGCAGAGACAGTGCGGAGGCATCGCCAGAGCGTCCCGCTGCTCCGCGTGCTTGGGGCCCCAGGGCCCTGCGGGGGGGCCGAGCCAGGAGCAGACAGACAGGCGGCCCGTGCCAGGCTGTGCCTGCCCCCAAGGTGGGCAGCCGAGTTTAAATGACAGGCAGACCCCTGGACTCTGCCGAGCACGTGAGCCCCTTTAGCATCGACTGCGGGCAGAGTTGCGTGTGGGGGCGTTGGGGAGTGGGAGCTGGACCTGTGGTCCCGTGCAGGAGGAGACGGGAGGGGGTGGCAGAGGCTCCAGCCGGTGCCAGCCACCGGTCGCGTGTCCCGGAGCGTGCCAGAGCCTGGCCTCGTGAGCGCTCCGAGGTCTGTGCCAGGCAGTCCCAGCTGGCTTGGGAGCGTCCGGCTCTCCTGGAGGGCTGTCCAGCGCCAGGAGGAGACCGGGCCGGGCCCGGGGCTGCAGCTGGAGCGGCCGCTCGGTGGGGGTGCCGGGCGGGCGGGCGGCCCCCCGGTCCCGTCCCCCGAGGCAGTGTGTAGGCGTGGGGGTGGGCAGGGCGGCTCGCTGGTGTGAAGGGTGGGGCGGGGGCGCCCGGGGAGGTCTCCTGGGCTGCCTCGGCCCCGGGCCAGGCCCCTGCAGCGCTGTGGTCAGTGACTCGGAGGAGAAAGGAGGGACCCAGGCGCGCGGGGCACGGGGCAGAGGAAGGAGCGGCCTCAGCCCCGCCGGGCCACCGCAGCCCAGATGGGCAGGCTGGTGAGAGCAGACGGGGGCAGAGGCGTGGGAGCACCTCGGCACGGAGGCTGGGCACGGACCACATCACGAGAGGTAGGGCGTGCGGCCAGGGGAGGTGACGGGCTGGGTGCCGGGAGCCCAGCCTGGGGGCCAGCCTTGGGCACCGAGGGCAAGCCTGGGGTCCGGAGGCGCAGGGCCCGAGTGCCCACTTCCCAGTCTTGTCGGGGTCTTCCAGGGTCATGTGTGGCCAAGCTGTCGGGGTGGGTGAAGCCCCCATAGGGAAGGTCACAGATGCCCCTTGATGGGAGCCTGGCTGCCTGGGGGCCCCGGTTCCCATCAGAACAGGACACCCTCACCATTTGGATGTTCGGGTGGCTGGTGGGGGTCTGCCCGGCCCGCCTGGACAGCTCTAGGGACAGCGGTGTGGTGGGCAGGCCTGACCTGCAGTGCCCCCCACCCGCCAGCATCAGAGCCTGGATCCCCGGGAGCTCTGTGGGTCCTGGGTCTGGGGTAAAGGGTACGGCAGGAGCCTGAGGTAGCAGGACAGCGGGCAGTGGCTATGGAGGGGGGCTGGGGTCTTGTCCAGAGTCTGGGGCCAGGCACCACCGGCTTGCAGGGGGTGGGCAGCGGCTGGGCAGCCACCTCCCCAGGAACGGCAAGCAGCTCCAGATGGGGGGCTGCAGTGGGAGCAGGGAGCCCCGGCCACAGGCACAGAGACCCCTCCTGGAGGGGCGAGGACCAGGGAGCAGCCCCCAGGAGGTGCCAGGGCCGTGCGTCCCCCGGGAGGGGTGGGCCTCCCCCTGGGCTCCGGGGAGGATGGGCAGGGAGAGGCAGGGCCTTGGGGGGGGTCGCAGCTCCGAGGGCCGCACCCACCCATCTGCAGGCCCCTTGGCCGCGACCCCCAGTGTGTCTCCCGGGCGGCCACTGTCCACTTGCTGCCCCGCCCCCTCCCAGGGCCTCCTCCTACCACGGCCTCTTGTCCCTCCAGGCTGAGTGCAGGCACGGGGGTCCCTCATCCGAGAGGATGCCCCCCTAAATGAAGCTCAGAACAGGGGTCCTCTTCTGAGGCCCTGGAGCCACACTGTGGAGCCAACATGAGCTTTCCTGCATCCTCTGAGGGCAGGGAGGGCATCTCACCCATCGCTGGGTCCCTAGGACCTGACAAAATAGAGTGCTGGCAAAAGAAGTGGGGAGGGAGACCCTGACAGGCTGGGGGGGTGGGCTGCACTGGCTGAGGAAGGTGATGGAGCAGGTGGCAGATGCTAGGGTGTCATCTGGGGGTCCCGGCCGGGGCGGGAGGCCAGGGCAGTGCTGGGCGGCTGTGGTCCCCTCACCCATCTTCCCAGGGAGACCACAGGCCCTGCAGCCTCACCCCTGCCCCATCTTCAGCTGTAAGCGGGCACTGAGTCTGCTGAGACCTGGGCAGTGGGGCCAGCAGAGACGGCCCAGGTGCCAGTGGGGTGACGGCCTAGAGGAGGCGTGGGGTGGGGACGTGGCCTGAGGGGCCCCTGGGGGCTGGAAGGCGAAGGCAGGGGTGATCCTCCTTGGTCTGCCCGAGGGGCTGGCTGGAAAGTCATGCAGAAGGGGGTCCGAGCCTTCGGGGGCTCTGGGTGGGCAGGCAGCCAGGGGTCCCCCAAGCGAGAGGCCCCCACGTGCTGCCCCACTGCTGGAGGATGGGCGGGTGACAGGCAGGGAGGCTCCACCTGGACCCTGAGAGGCAGCGGTGCCCAAGGACAGGGGCCAGGGCCAGGGGGAGGGGGCCAGTGCTGGGGGGAGGGGGCCAGTGCCGGGGGGAGGGGGCCAGGGCCGGGGGGAGGGGGCCAGGCCCGGGGGGAGGGGGCCAGTGCTGGGGGGAGGGGGCCAGGGCCGGGGGAGGGGGCCAGTGCTGGGGGGAGGCCAGTGCCCGGGGGGAGGGGGCCAGGGCCGGGGGGAGGGGGCCAGGGCTGGGGGGGTCTTTGGACCGGGGGTGCTGAGGGGGACGGGGCCAGTGCTGGGGGGATCTCTGGGCTGGGGGGGAGCGGGCCCATCCACAGGCTGCTCTGGCCTCGTCCCCAGGTCGGAGGGCCCTCCGCTCCCTTGAGGCCGGAGCAGCCGTGGTCCTGGGGAGGGCAGGTCGCTCGCTGTCTGTCCCTGGGCCGCCCGAGGGTGCTGCGGAGCCCCTGCAGGGCTGGCCTCTCTCCTGCGAGCTTCGGGCTCCCAGAGGTTGCAGCTGTGCCCCCTCGCCCCCACGCCCAGAGGTGCGGGCTGGATGCCCTGGAGACATAGCAGCCCCTCCTGCACCCCCAGTCTGCACCTCTGGGGTGCCATCCTCTCTGTGGTTGTGGGAAAGCTAGTTTGCAAGCTGATGCCCCCTCCTCCAGGGAGGCTTCCCAGATGTGACCTGCCCATGGGGCCAAGAGGACGTGGTGCAGGGGGTAGTGTGGGGTGTGCAGCCCAGACCTCTGAGGGCACTGCGGCCTCCTTCTTGTGGACACGGGTCTGCTGCGGTGCCGGCTGTGGGGAGCAAGAGCTGGGCCCGCCTGGCCAGGGCTGACCTCAGTTCTCACCTTGCCAAGCAGGGTCAGCATCCCTTTTCACAGCTGGGGAGCCGGAGGTTGGGCCTGGGGTCTCGCTTTGGGGAGGAGGGCCAGTGAGGCAGAGCTACAGCTCCTCCCCAGGCGGCCTGGGCCCTCCTCACCCCAGGGCGGGCAACAGCCCCCCTTCCGCATCCCTGGGGCCCCCTCAGTCACGCCAGGGATGGCCGCAGGCTCCCCACCTTAGGCCCCTGCCAGCACCTTCCCGTCTCCTGCTTGAAACCCTTGGTCTCCCAGGGCCCACAGCTCAGCCTCTGCGCTCGATCTTGCCCGGGCCACTCGCGGCCCCCTGCCCCTGAGTCTTGCTCCGGGTCTTGCCCCCCGGTGTTGGGGGTACAGCCGTGGGGAGAGTCAGGAAGAGCTGGCACCCCGCACCCCAGCAGAGGGGGCACCCCGAGGCCCCCAGTGGTGGCTGGCGGTGCTGGCTGGGCCTCAGCTGTGGACAGCAGGCCCTGGCGGTGCCCGTGGGGTGGGCGGGGCCAGAGGGCGGCAGGAGGGGCTCTGCCCGCGGTCGCCGGGAGCTGGATGCCCCCAGCTGGTCGCTCTCCCAGTTCCCCTGGCCGCCGAAGGGGTTACTAATCCCGGGGTGGGCCAGGGCACCCTGTCTGCCTCCTTCCCCACTGCCCTATCTCTCCGAGATCCCAGGGACCCCTGGGGGTCAGCGACCCCAGGCTGACCCTCCCGGGCTCCTGCGTGCCCCCTCCGGGGAGCTCCGGGAGCCTGTCCCTCCTCCCTGCAGTCCGCCCGCCAGCTCCCCACCACGTCTGCCCCTTCCCCGCGGCCCAGCTGGGCCTCCTTCCCAAATGCTGGTCCGACACCACCTGCGCTGCTGTGGGCTCACCTGACGCCTGCCCCCAGGGACAAGGGCACCGCCCCCCAGACACCCCACTCCCCTCCCAGGCCCGGCCACTCAGCTCTCCCGCCCACCCTATCTCTGCTCTTCCCACAGCCTCCGAGGTCCAACTCACAGACCCCTGCTCATCCTCCAGACCCAAGTTCAAGGTCACCTGCTGAGTGTCCCTGAACAGGGGGCGGGGCTGGCCCCGTGGGGTGTCTCCCTGGTCTAAGGCGCCCAGGCGGGCACACACACACCCAGGAAGGTGCTGCTGGGGGTGGGCCAGGAGGGGCTGGACCCGCGCCAGGACGGTCAGGAGGGTGGGGGCCCGGTTACCCGCCGCTCCGTGCCAGCCCCACACCGGGGCGGCCGCCCACACCCTGCGCCACCCGCGTGCTCCTGGCTCAGCCCTCCCGCTGCTGCGGCACGGGTGAGTGACGGCCGGCACCCTGGCCCCCGCGGCCCTCCGTGAGCTGCCTTGGTGGGGCCTGCACTGCACCCAGGGAGTCGTGGAGCGCGGGTGCTGCCCAGCCTCCCGCCCCCTCCCGAGCCCCCCGGCTGGGCCCCGTGCAGTCCCCCAGCCTGGAAGCCGGGCCGAGTGGCCTCTGGGTCCTTCCACACTGTCCCTGCACGTGTGGGCTCTGTGGTCACTCGAGGCACCGGCTGCTCTGTGGCGTCCACCGGGGCGAACGAAAGCCTGGGGAAGGGAGATCCTTTCAGGGGACCGGATGCCCTGCTGGTCACAGGCACACGGGCTGACCGTCCCAGGTCCCCAGGACTCCCGCCCGTGGTGTCCAGGGGACAGTGGTCAGGAGGGTGCCCTGCGGGTCTCCAGAGGGAAAGGCCCTCCACGTCGGCCTGGCCCAGCCTGGCCATTCTCCCTCAGGCCCCAGGCCCCCAGCTAAGGCCCTGGTCCTTCCCGGGACTCTGAGCCGAGCTTTAGGCTCTGGGAGATGGGCAGAAGGTGTGGGGGGTTAGGGGGGACAGGAGCTGCCTGCAGGGGGCAGAGCTGAGACGGGACAGAGGCTTGACGTGCCTTCTGGAGCCGCCAGGCAGGATGGGAGGAGGGCGGTCAGGATGCCGGGGAGACCAGAGCAGGCCTGGCACCGCCGACGCCTTGGTGGAGACCGGGGGGCTGTGGAGGAAGGGGAGGAGGGGCCCCCGAGGCGGTGGACGTGGCCAGCGGGGCCAGCCGCTGGACTTGGGGACCCCCGCTGAGAACGGGGACCCGCAGCTGGCTCACGGGGGCCTGCACATGCTCGTGAGCCTGGAGGGGCGAGGCTGTTCAGTGGAGCGTGACCGGGCTGGGGAGCGGAGGCCCGCTCCGCGGCCCCTGGGGCTGAGCCCTGGGCGCGCCCGGAGCCAGAGCAGACGCAGGAAGGAGATAATTGCGTTTGTGCAGGAACACCAAATCCCTCGCAGCTGCACGCGGGCCGAGCCAGGGCCACGGGCGGCCGCGCCAGCATCCTGACAGCTCCGCTTGGCGTGCCAAGGGGTCTGGGCCGCCGGCCGGGGGCGCCTTCCCAGGCCAGAGGCCCCCACCCCACCCCAGGAGAGCCGCCCCCCTCTCAGTTCCCAGAACGCGGCCCAGCTGCAGAACAGCAAGGGGGTGAGGTCATGGGAGGGGCCCCAGCCCGTGACTCACATCCTGGGGCTGAGGGAGGGGGGCCGGAGGGAAGGGGCCCGCGCCGCGGGTCAGGGCCCGGGGCAGCGCGGCCTCTCCCCCGGCAGGGGCTGTGGGGAGCCCCCCAAGCCCCTACCCCACGTCCCCCACTCTGTCCCCTGCCTGAGGCTGGGGAGTCACGTGCAGACCGCCGGGAGCTGGGCTGACCTTCGGAGGGGCCTCTTCTCAGGAGCGCAGTTCTCAGAAAACATGCCTTGGCCTCGGGCCAGCGCCGTTGTCAGGACGATGGCGGGAAACAGTAAACACGCGCTGGGGCACCCTGGCTGGGCCCGGGGGCCCGGCCGGGCCTGCCACCTGGCCCTCACCTGGTTCCCAGGCCTGGGTCTGCCACATGCAGACCCCCAGTGTGGGGCGCTGGGACCCGCGTGTGACTGTGGGCCTCTGCCCACGTGGGAGAAGGCGCACCCATGTGTGCATGTGTGTGGTGTGTGTGTGGCAGGGAGGCCCGTCTTGCTGGCGGGCCTGGGACCAGGGTTGGGCGCAGGCGGTGTGGGGACTGGTGGCCGGGACACACGGCCCGACTGTGGGTGAGCAGTCTGCGTGGTCTCTGCGCTTAGCTGTGCCGGCGAAGGGTCCCCGAGGCTTGGGGAGGGGGCTGGAGTTACAGCCTGAGAGAGGCCCCACCTGGGCACACTCACCCCCCACCGGGGCCCACGCGTACACACTCAGCCCCACATGAACACGCCGTGGGCGTGTGTGCACACAGCAGAGAGGGGGCCCGTGGCTGGTTTCGCCCCTCCAAGAAGCCCCCCGCCCCGGGTGCCTCCGGGAGACGGCTGTGGACACCTCTCCACCCCACGGCGGGGGGCCTGGTCCCACTGCCCGGCCCTGCTCGCCTCCCACCGTTGGCCTGGGGGGCTGTGGGTGCTCACAGGAGGGAGGACCCCCAGACCCCAGGTCCCCCCATCCTCAGGATCACCCAGGCTCTTCCCCCCTAGACAGGACATGGCCCCCAGCCCCCGCCTAGGGCCTGGAGCGGGAAGCTGGCTCCATCGGCAGTGTGATGGGGCCAGGTGTGGGGGATTAGGGGCTCCCTGGAGCTCGGGGGGGAGTCAGAGGCACTTCTGAGGCGCGGGGGTGGGCGGGCGGGGGGCGCCAAGGTCTGAGCGGGAGGCTGGGTTTGCACGGCTGGGGTCCCCTGCGGCTGCAGCGGGGGGGAGTGGGCCTGGAGCTGGGGCTGTGGAGGGGCCTGGCTTTTGTCTAGGAAGCTCCGGGGAGACCTAGGAGAGATTAGATCATGTGTTGGCAGGCCTGCCGAGACCACAGAGCCGGCCCACCCTGGCCAGGGGACGGGGCTCTGAAGGAGCGGGCTGTGGGGTCAGGCGGGGGACACAGCAGGAAGGCGCTGAGACCCCGGTTCGGGAGACCCGGGACCCTCCTCTCCGGCTCCAGGGGAGCCGGGGCAGGCAGGCTGGCCGCGACCTGCGGTGCACGCTGGGTGCCAGCAACTCGAGAGCTGCTGGGCCAGGGCTGGGGTGGCCGGCCCCGGGACCCGGGCTCAGGCCTCCTTGTGTAGCCTGGGTGAGGGACCTTGGGAATGCTGGGGGTCAGCAGGCCTGCGGGAGGGAGCTCCCCGGGGCCCGGCTCCACATGGGCCTCAGTTTCTCGTGGACAGCGCGGTCTGGAGTGAGCCCGCATGGGGTTCTGGGTTGGAGGGCGGCTCTGGGGGGGCTGAGGGCTCAGGCCCTGGCTGAAGGCAGCCCCTCCCAGGTCCTTTAATGGGGCCTCTGTCTCCCAATGCCTTTTACTCTCGTTGGGGTGGGGGGGCAGGCAGGGATGATCGCCCCCTGCCCAAGACGGCCTCCTGAGGGGCTGGGCTGCCTCTGGCCTGACCCCCACCCGGGCTACCAGTGCCCGACAGTCACGTGACTCAGGGAGGAGGAGGGGCAGCAGCTCTCCGCACCTCTGCCGGAGGTGAGGTGCCCGCCAGGCCCTGCCTGGAGCCAGAGCTGCGCTGGCCAGTGTCCGGCTGCGATGAGGGCCAGGGAGCCGGGCTGCTGGCAGGGGCAGAGGGTCTGGCCCCATCCCTGGGGCTCCCCAGGCCCATCTGACTGTGAGCCCCTCGTCACCAGGAGGCACGTGGACGTCCAGAGGCCAGCTCCACTGGCCGAAGGCACCTTCCTGACCCTCTCTCCTGGTCTCTGCTTTAGAAACGGGGAAACTGAGGCCTCGAGGGTCCCCAGCTGGCCTGCTGGGATGGGAGGCGGGGGCGTGGGCCCCGAGGTCACCCCTTCTCATGTCCCCAGGCTCGCCGCTCAGTGGAGTGTGGAGGATGAGGAGGAGGCCGCCCGCGAGCGGCGCCGGCGGGACAGGGAGCGGCAGCTTCGGGCTCAAGACGAAGACGAAGGAAGCCCATCCCCAGAGCAGTCGGAGCAGGAGAAGCTGTGAGCCCCCCTCGCCGGCTCACCCGTCCCGCACCACACTGCTGGGCAGAGGGGGCCCCGGGCTGGAGGCCCCAGAGCAGAGGGGATGAGGAGGCAGGGACAGGGCCTTCCTGGAACCCGGGCACGGTGGGGATGTCTTCAGGGTGAGGGTCACTGCAGCGCTGGGGGCCAGAGAACTCTGCTGGACCCCCTCCAGCCCCTCCTGGAGGGGCCCCCTCCCATCCAGCCTCCTGGGGCCCTGACTCAGCCCCGTCCCCCTGCACAGTCCCCCTGCTTGGACCGATTCTGAGCGCAGCTGTGGGGCCCTGGGCCCCAAGCCCCCGGCCCCGCTCCTCAGAGCCAGTGACTCACGGAGGCCACGTCCAACTTGGCGGCCGAGGCCGGCTCGTCCCCTCCCGGGGCCCGGGAGGCCGCTGTGGCTGGGCTGGGCTGTTTTTCCAATAATGCCCCCCCCTCCTCCTGGCCCTGTTTTGTTCCATTTTCTCTGAGTCAGCAGCTCTGGGTGGGGTGGTGTGCTGTAGCGGTCAAGGCCCTTCGAGCCAGGTCCCCATCCTAGCAGGCAGAGACCACCGCGGCCGGGGCCCGGCCTGAAGCGGGGCGCAGGGCGCGGGGCTCACCCCACTGCCCAGGGAAGGAGCCTGGTGCCGGCCCCTGCTGCCTCAGCTGGGGGAGCAGAGGGGGCTCCTAACCCACACTTGGGGACCCCAGGCTGAGGGGGGAGGCTCGGCCCAGCACTTGAGGAGCCCTAAACTGATGGGGAAGACCCAGCCCAGCACTTGGGGACCCCAGACTGAGGGAGGAGGCTCAGCCCAGCACTTGGGGACCCCAGACTGAGGGGGGAGGCCCGGCCCAGCACTTGGGGAGCCCCAGACTGAGGGGGGAGGCTCAGCCCAGCACTTGGGGAGCCCCAGACTGAGGGGGGAGGCCCGGCCCAGCACTTGGGGAGTCCCAGACTAATGGGGGAGGCTCAGCCCAGCACTTGGGGAGCCCCAGACTAATGGGGGAGGCTCAGCCCAGCACTTGGGGAGCCCCAGACTAATGGGGGAGGCTCAGCCCAGCACTTGGGGAGCCCCAGACTAATGGGGGAGGCTCAGCCCAGCACTTGGGGAGCCCCAGACTGAGGGGGGAGGCCCGACCCAGCACTTGGGGAGCCCCAGACTAATGGGGGAGGCTCAGCCCAGCACTTGGGGAGCCCCAGACTAATGGGGGAGGAACACCCCAGCACTTGGGGAGCCCCAGACTGAGGGGGGAGGCCTGACCCAGCACTTGGGGAGCCCCAGACTAATGGGGGAGGCTCAGCCCAGCACTTGGGGAGCCCCAGACTGAGGGGGGAGGCCCGGCCCAGCACTTGGGGAGCCCCAGACTAATGGGGGAGGCTCAGCCCAGCACTTGAGGAGCCCCAGACTGAGGGGGAGGCCCAGCCCAGCACTTGGGGAGCCCCAGACTAATGGGGGAGGCTCAGCCCAGCACTTGGGGAGCCCCAGACTAATGGGGGAGGCTCAGCCCAGCACTTGGGGAGCACCAGACCAATGGGGGAGGCTCAGCCCAGCACTTGGGGAGCCCCAGACTAATGGGGGAGGCTCAGCCCAGCACTTGGGGAGCCCCAGACTGAGGGGGGAGGCTCAGCCCAGCACTTAGGGAGCCCCAGACTGAGGGGGGAGGCCCGGCCCAGCACTTGGGGAGTCCCAGACTAATGGGGGAGGCTCAGCCCAGCACTTGGGGAGCCCCAGACTAATGGGGGAGGCCCGGCCCAGCACTTGGGGAGTCCCAGACTAATGGGGGAGGCTCAGCCCAGCACTTGGGGAGCCCCAGACTAATGGGGGAGGCCCGGCCCAGCACTTGGGGAGCCCCAGACTAATGGGGGAGGCTCAGCCCAGCACTTGGGGAGCCCAAGACTAATGGGGGAGGCTCGGCCCAGCACTTGGGGAGCCCTAGACTGAGGAGAAAGACTCAGCTCAGAAGCTGGGGAGGCCTAGACTGAGGGGGAGGAACACCCCAGCACTTGGGGAGCCCCAGACTGATGGGGGAGACCCAGCCCAGCAGTGGAGTGCTGCGTCTGTGCAGACCAGGGTCTCCCATGCTTGGCGCCCAGGGTCTGAGAGCCCCCGGCCCCACCTCCAGCCTGGCCCTGAGACCCTGCCTGCTCTTCCAGCCTCAGCCCCAAGCCCTCAGAGGCCCCTGAACTGGACGAGGATGAGGGCTTTGGCGACTGGTCCCAGAAGCCGGAGCAGCAGCGGCAGCAGCACTGGGGTGCTGGGGAGACCACGGATGCGGGGGACCCCCCTGGGGGCGAGAGTCCGGAGGGGACGCAGGAGGACGACAGGCAAGTGGAGGTCACAGCCTAGGGGTGGCGGGCTCCCTCCAGCCCCCTAACCCGTGTCCGGGCCGCACCCTCTGCGCCCCTCCCCAGCAGCCCCCCAAAACGCCCCTGCGGCCGTGGGGGCAGGAGGAGGAAGAGAACGAGACGGGGGCGGCGGGTGGGGCTCGCTCTGGGCTCCCAGGGCCCCGGCCCGTCCAGACCAGCTGCGGCCCGCTCAGCACGTGTGCAGCCTGCTGACGTCAGGGAGGCCCCGCGCCCCCGGGCCCCTTCCTCCCCGGGGGCGGCGCGCGCTGTTCCCACGGAGGGGAGCAGGTATTTCCAGATGTGCGGCCTCGAGGCGGCCTGGGGGACAAGCTTTCCAGATGCGCAGCCGCTGAGCTGGGGCTGGTGGGGGGAGGGGGCCTTGCCCCCACCCGCCTCGGGGGGCTCTCAGCCGGGCTTCGGGCCCTCGGCCGTGGTCGGGGCCCGGATGGGCTCGGGAGCGCTGTGCTTGGGGCCCTGGCCCCCTCCCCAGGCCATCTGCGGTCCCCCCACCCCAAGGTCCCAACCAGCCCGAGCTCTCACTAAGACCTCTCCCGTCCCTCCGTCAACCCTAGTCCTCCTGCAAGCAGCCCCCACACCCAGAGCCGGCCGGGCCCTGGTCCTGCTGTGGCCCTTCGGCCAGGACCCTTTCCAGGCCTCAGTTCCCCACGGTCTCTGGGGGCCGGGTGCACCCTGCATTGCTGAGCTGGGGCGGGGGGCAGCAGGGAGGCCCCTCTCCTCTGGTCGGAGTGGCCGCCGAGCCGGCTCCCTTTGTCCCCGGCGGCCTGGCCTGCCAGCAGGGGGCACTGTGGCTCTTCCGCGGACCCTCCTGGGCGCCAGGCCTCCCTGCCCCCCGCACCTGCCTGGCCGCCCGCAGCCGGGGCTGAATGGGCCTCTGTGAGGCTGCTGCTGGCTCCAACCCGGCGCACCTTGGGTGGTGGGTCTGGGTCTTGGCTGGCACGAACACCAAGGGGCCTGAAATCATGGAAAATGCGAGAATTTCCCATCTTCTTCTCCAGGTTCAGTCCCGCTCAAATGCAGGCCTGCACGGGCTGCCAGCGGCCGGCCTCCCCTGCCCCCAGCCAGCCGTGTCCGGCCTGCTCCTCTGGGCTGTGGTCCCGGCTGTGACCCCAGTTCTTGCCTTGTCTCCCACTGCACCAGCTCCCAAACCCCCCTCAGCCCCCTCCTCAGGCCTACTGGACGCCCAGGCCTGTCGCCCCTACACGGATCGGGCAGGAACAGGGGCCCCGCCTAGGCCAACCAGGCAGACACTGACAAGCAGGACACGGGCCCGGCCTGGGGCCTGGGAGTAGCCTCAGTGAGCCGGTGGCCCTCTGTCCACGGGGCAGTGGGCACTGGTCACCATGGGGCAGACGCTGAGGTCCTTGGCCTCACTTCCCCAAAGATGCTGGGGTCTTGGGATTCCTTGGCACTCAGCTGGTCTGAGGGCCCCAACTTACAGACGGGGAAACCAACGCTCAGACCTGGGGAGACCCTCAAAGCAAACCATCAGATGACCTTTGACTAATTGGATTGCCTCCCCCACGACCACAGGCCCCACCAGCGCACCTCTGGGACCCAGGGTGCCGACGAGCTGAGCCCCGCTGAGGTCCGTCTGGAGGAGCTGCATCTGAGCCCTGACTTGGAGCCCCGGGAGGGGCTGGCCGCAGAGGCCCCAGAGCCCAGCGGGCCCGAGGAGCCCGTGCAGGGCAGCCCAGGGCTGGCGGGGACCGAGGAGGCAGAGGTGCAGGTGCGGGGGCTCCCCACAGGTCTGGGTGGCACTCCAGCCCTGGGCTGGCTCTTTCTCTGCTGCCTGCAGGCCCTGTGGGCCTCATGGGACCGGCCCAGAGGGAGCCGTCACCCCCACCTGCAGACAGTAGCCCCTGCAGCCCCCGAGGGCGGTGAGGCTGGTGACCGAGGGATGGAACAGCATGTTCCCAGACTCACCAGCTTCCGCGACAGAGAATTCAGAATCAGAGCACGTCAGGCAGGAGAGGAGCCGAGGAGGCCCAGGGAGGGGCAGCGTCCGCTGGGGCCCTGGGGGGGCAGGAGGGGGGACGAGGGGACAGTGGTCCAACCCTAACCCCAGACATTCTGCTCCCAGCACCAGAGCTGCCGACAGCCCAGGACACCCAGCCCCCTGGTCTTGGAGGGGACCGAAGTGGGCTCACCTCCCCTGAGCCCCAGCACCAAAGTAGGTTCCGCCCCATGCCTTGTCCTTTTTCCTGCATGGGCTGCTGCCTGTGTGCCGTGCGGTGCTTGGCAGGGCCTGGGATGGGCATGAGCTGAGCCGTGGGACGGGGGGTGGGGCACGGGGCGCAGCTGTGGGGCGGGGGCTCTGGGCCTCGCTCCGGCTTTCAAGGCTCCATCTCCGCCCGCCCTCCACAGCTCAGCGACAGAACCGAGTCCCTGAACCGCTCCATTAAGAAGAGGTATGTCTGGCTGCTTCCCAGGCAGTACCCAGGTTCTCCAGGGGAGGCAGGACCCAGGGTTCTCCAGGGGAGGCAGGGCCCAGGGTTCTCCAGGGGAGGCAGGACCCAGGGTTCTCCAGGGGAGGCAGGACCCAGGGTTCTCCACGGGAAGGCAGGACCCAGGTTCTCCAGGGGAAGCAGGGCCCAGGTTCTCCAGGGGAAGGCAGGACCCAGGTTCTCCAGGGGAAGCAGGACCCAGGGTTCTCCAGGGGAATGTAGGGCCCAGGGTTCTCCATGGGAATGTAGGGCCCAGGTTCTCCAGGGGAATGTAGGGCCCAGGTTCTCCAGGGGAAGGCAGGGCCCAGGTTCTCTAGGGGAGGCAGGACCGAGGGTTCTCCAGGGGAAGGCTGAAGAGGGGGCCCAGGGTTCTCCAGGGGAAGCAGGACCCAGGGTTCTCCAGGGGAAGACAGGGCCCAGGTTCTCCAGAGAAAGCAGGGCCCAGGTTCTCCAGGGGAAGGCAGGGCCTAGGTTCTCCAGGGAAAGCAGGGCCCAGGTTCTCCAGGGGAAGCAGGGCCCAGGGTTCTCCAGGGGAAGCAGGACCCAGAGTTCTCCAGGGGAGGCAGGGCCCAGGTTCTCCAGGGGAGGCAGGGCCCAGGTTCTCCAGGGGAAGGCAGGACCCAGGGTTCTCCAGGGGAGGCAGGGCCCAGGGTTCTCCAGGGGAAGCAGGGCCCAGGTTCTCCAGGGGAAGCAGGGCCCAGGTTCTCCAGGGGAAGCAGGGCCCAGGTTCTTCAAGGGAAGACAGGACCCAGTGTTCTTCAAGGGGAAGCAGGACCCAGGGTTCTCCAGGGGAGGCAGGGCCCAGGTTCTCCAGGGGAGGCAGGACCCAGGGTTCTCCAGGGGAAGCAGGGCCCAGGTTCTCCAGGGGAGGCAGGACCCAGGGTTCTCCAGGGGAGGCAGGGCCCAGGGTTCTCCAGGGGAGGCAGGACCCAGGGTTCTCCACGGGAAGGCAGGGCCCAGGTTCTCCAGGGGAAGCAGGGCCCAGGTTCTCCAGGGGAAGGCAGGACCCAGGGTTCTCCAGGGGAAGGCAGGACCCAGGTTCTCCAGGGGAAGCAGGACCCAGGGTTCTCCAGGGGAATGTAGGGCCCAGATTCTCCATGGGAATGTAGGGCCCAGGTTCTCCAGGGGAATGTAGGGCCCAGGTTCTCCAGGGGAAGGCAGGGCCCAGGTTCTCTAGGGGAGGCAGGACCGAGGGTTCTCCAGGGGAAGGCTGAAGAGGGGGCCCAGGGTTCTCCAGGGGAAGCAGGACCCAGGGTTCTCCAGGGGAAGACAGGGCCCAGGTTCTCCAGAGAAAGCAGGGCCCAGGTTCTCCAGGGGAAGGCAGGGCCTAGGTTCTCCAGGGAAAGCAGGGCCCAGGTTCTCCAGGGGAAGGCAGGGCCCAGGTTCTCCAGGGGAAGGCAGTGCCCAGGTTCTCCAGGGGAAGCAGGGCCCAGGGTTCTCCAGGGGAAGCAGGACCCAGAGTTCTCCAGGGGAGGCAGGGCCCAGGTTCTCCAGGGGAAGGCAGGACCCAGGGTTCTCCAGGGGAGGCAGGGCCCAGGGTTCTCCAGGGGAAGCAGGGCCCAGGTTCTCCAGGGGAAGCAGGGCCCAGGTTCTTCAAGGGAAGACAGGACCCAGTGTTCTTCAAGGGGAAGCAGGACCCAGGGTTCTCCAGGGGAGGCAGGGCCCAGGTTCTCCAGGGGAGGCAGGACCCAGGGTTCTCCAGGGGAAGCAGGGCCCAGGTTCTCCAGGGGAGGCAGGACCCAGGGTTCTCCAGGGGAGGCAGGACGGAGGGTTCTCCGGGGGAAGGCTGAAGAGGGGGCCCAGGAGGTGGAGATCTGGGGCCCGAGAGACCTGTGGCGGGTGCTCAGGGTGAGGCCAGAAGCTGAGGGCGGGGCCCTGGGCCAAGACCCTTCTCTCCCCAGTAACAGTGTGAAGAGGTCCCAGCCGGCCCTGCCCATCTCCAAGATTGATGAGCGGCTGGAGCAGTACACCCAGGCCGTTGAGGTGGGCACAGGTGCCCTCACTTTCTGCGGGGTGCTTTGTCCCTTCGTGTGCCCTTTCCTTCATCCAACCAGTGTCCCTCCACTGATCCTACTGCCCTCAGCCAACTAACACCCTTTTATTCAACTAACCTTCTATTTGATCTACACTACTCCACCCTTCCACATTCTTCCATCTCGCCCTTTATCCATCCAACCACGGTTCCTCCGTCGATCCTACCCCCACCCCGCATCCAACTAGCACATTGTTTATTCAGCTCTCTTCCATCCAACCTACACCCCTCCTTGCAATCAACACCCCTTTATCCAACCAATGACCCTCCAGCCAACCAATACCACTCTGTCCAGCCAACATCCTTCCATCCAACACTTCTCTATTCAAGCGATGGCCTTCTATCCAAGCAACACTTCTTTGTTTAACCAATGTTCCTCTATCCAACCAACACCTCTCCATCCGACCAATGTCCCTCCTCTAATTCCACATCCCTCTATCCAACTAACACCCTTCCATTCAATCTGCACCCCTCCATCCAACCAATACCCATCTAACCAGTACCCCTCCATTCAGCCAGTGTCTTTCCACCCAATATTTCTTTGTTCAATGTATGTTCCTCTATGCAACCAATGCCATTCACCCCAACCCACACCTCCATACAACCAGCGCCCTTTCACCCAACTAACTCCCGTCCACCCAACCGTCAATCCATCCAAGGCCCTTCCGTTCAAGCCCTGCTCCTCCAACCCCGTGCCCGAGCAGAGCGAGGATGGCCCTGTCTCCTCTGCAGACCGCGGGCCGGACCCCCAAGCTCACCCGCCAGCCCTCCATCGAGCTGCCCAGCATGGCTGTGGCGAGCACTAAGAGCCGCTGGGAGACGGGAGAGGTGCAGGCTCAGTCGGCAGCCAAGTCCGCCCCCTGCAAGGTAGGCGTCCCTCCTGGGGCGGGGCCGGGCCCCTAGGCACAGCAAGCGCGGGCCATCCGGGCTGAAGTGTGGGCCGCAGGGCCCGTGGTCGCAGGGCTGGTCCCGGGGGAGGGCTGGGGGGCGGCTTCCGGGCCTCGTCCGTGGGCGCTCCCCGCAAGGAGGCACGCGGGCCGGCCCTGCGGTCCTGGAATTGTAGCCGGCCCGGGGCTCCCAGCTCCCCCGGTGGGGGCCCCCTGTGACGCGGCTTCCCTCTGCCCCCAGGATATTGTGGCCGGAGACATGAGCAGGCGGGATCTCTGGGAGCAGAAGGGAGGCCCCAAGACTTCGTCCACGGTCAAGGTGCGTCTGAACGCGGCTGACGCCGGGGGCGGGTCGAGCAGGTGGGCGGGGAGCGCGGCTCCTCGGCGCCCTTGGGAGGCCTTCCCGCGGCCGGCGTTGTCTCCCTCCGCGGCGCTCACCTTGGCCCCGGACTTCCCGGCAGAGCACCCCGTCTGGGAAGAGGTACAAGTTTGTGGCCACCGGACATGGAAAGTATGAGAAGGTGCTTGTGGACGAGGGCCCGGCGCCCTAGGCCCATCCGCCTGGTGAGTCCACAGCAGCGGCCCGCGTGCCATGTGTTGTGTGTGAAATTTGCCGCCCTGGGCGCCAGGTGGCCGGGGCCAGGAGGAGGCTCGTGAGGGCGGAGTGCCCGGCTCAGGGCGGGCCGGAGCCTGCCCCTCTGGTCCCCCTGCCCACCCCCGTCCTTCTGGGGTCCTGCCCCGACCCCGGCAAAGCTCGGACTCCCTCCTGGGAGGAGCCATGATTCCCCGTCTGCGCCGCTTGGGCAGGGGAGGCCTTCCCAGGCACTGTAGGGCGAGCGTGGCCAGAAGCGGAGTCCCGGGGCTCGGTCCCGCCCGTCAGTGGGCGGAGGGTCTCGGCGGGCCCTCCCTCTGGTCCCGGCGGGAGCTGCTCCTGTGGCTACCGCGCCCCATCACCTGGTGGAGGCAGAAAGCCGACGGCGGCGTGGTCATGCACAGTTTTATTAGTGGCCTGGATCCCAGGATCCATGTACAGCACGCGGCAAGTCCCCCTGCCAGCCGCCTCCTTCCCTCCTGAGTCCTGCCCGCCACACGTCCGTGTTTCTCTCCCACTGCTGGTCAGAGCCCCAGCGCTGGTCCTGAGTCAGACCCCGTCTGAGGGCACAGTGGGGGCCCCCTTCCCCACCTGTCTAGGCCTTGGCTGGACCTTGCCCACTGGGCCAGGCTGTTCTCCCCCAGTCTTCTCATCCAGCCTTGAGGCTGAGACACCCCCTCCCACCCCGTCTCATCAGCAAGTGCCCCCGGAGCTTGGCCCTCAGTCCGGGGGGAGCAAAAGCCACAGCAAAGGGCAGCAGTGAGGGGCTGGCTCACCACCCCCACCCCGGCCTCAGCCTGCTCCCAGCGCTGGCCAGGGCCCCGTCCTCGGGCGGCACGTCAGTCCCACCGCCAGGGAAGCCCACACAGGCGACCCCGCCCGAGCCCCCAGCCACTACCCGCCCCCACGGAGACACAAGTCTCCCCCCGCTTTCTCGGCAGAAGGGAGCGGCCCCAGAGTCCTCCTTGTCCTGGCACATGTCAGGACTCACGACCCAGAGCTCCCGGGATTCACCCTGGCCCTGCTTCCTGGAGCCGGGCAGACCCTCCCGAGCACCACGGCCCCTCCAGCCCCGCGGGTGACCGCCCCCTGCAGCCCCTGCCCCAAGCCCCGTGCAGATGCCCAGGTTGGCCCTGCCCTGTGAGGCTACTCAGACAACCCTGACCTCAAGGCGGCCTCCTGAACTGTCTGCCTCCCCAGAGGTTCACCCCAAAGCCCCCACACTCAGACCTCTCTCTGCCCCTCCGCACCGTCCAAACCCGCCTCCTGGCTACCTGCTTCTTCCCGCCGTGCTGCTTCCTGCTCCCGTCTGCCCCAGCGCCCCTCCAGACCCCAGGCCGCCAGGCTCCCCTCTTGAACTGTTTCAGTTTCCCAGCTGGACACTCAGCCCCTCTCGTCCACCCCACGGCCCTGGGGTCTCCCAGCCATTCAGTGGAGCCCCCAGCCGGCTGCCGTCCGGTTGAAGTTCTTGGGCTGGGGGTTCAGGACCAGGACCGGGGAGGTCACGGGAGGGGGTCGGGCGGCCACCTCCTGCAGCTTGCGGGCGTTGAAGCGAGGCCGATAAAGGAAAGGCAGGCGACTGAGGCCGGCCAGGGTGGGTGCCCCGGCTCCGGGCCCCGCCTGGCCGCCGCGGGACGCGGCCACCGACATGCGGTAGAGCACCGCATCCCACATCTTGGAGGCCCGGGAGGCGGGGGGCCGGGGCGCTGGGCTGGCGAGGGCGCTCCCGCCCTGGCCCACCTGCCCCGGGCTGGGCTCCGGCTCTGGGAACTGGGGCTCCTCCGACTCCTCCAGCAGCTGCTGCTTCAGGCGCGTCCAGCCGCTGAGCTGGGGCCTGGCTGCGGCTCTGGGGGCCAGGCAGGGCTGGGGGCCTGCCGACGGGGTCGGAGGTGAGGCGCCGCAGGGGCTGGAGGCTCTCTCGGCCTCAGCAGGGCCAGCCGCGGGGGGCTCCTCCAGGCGCCCAGCTTCGGGGGTCCCAGAGGCTGGCCTGAAAGGCGAGGGCCCCGGCGAGCGGTAGGTGGGGGCGACGGGCACCACCACCCGGGTGCCAGCCTCCCTGGGCACCGAGGCCTGCAGGCCAGGGGGAGGCCTGGGCACTGGGGATGCCGCAGGCCGGGGGCTGGCCGCCTGCGTCCCAGTGGGCAGTGGGCGGATGTGGGCCACAGGGATCAGGGGCTGAGCCCCAGGAGGGCGGGGGGCCGTGTACTGATCCTGGGGGGCTGCCGGGGGGGGCTCGGGGGTCCCGGCCTGTGGCGATGGCGCCAGCCGGACGTGCACTTGGCTGACGTGGCGGCCCCTCGCTGCAGGGGCCGAGACCTGGGCGAAGCCGCTGGGGCACCAGGCGAGCTCCGGGGCTGGGGCTGCGAGCTGGGGGCCCGTGGCCCTGAAGTGGGAAGCCAGGCTCCTGCGCTGGGCGAGGCTGAAGGAGAACGTGGACCTCTGTGTGGGGGAGGCCACGTGGTGGATGACAGGTGTTGGGGGGCAACGGGGCGTGGCAGCCACAGCCTGCAGGGCCTCAGCCGGACGCGGGGCCTCTATGGGACGTGGGGCCTCTGCTGGACGCAGGGCCTCGGTGGGACGCAGGGCTTCAGCCGGACGCGGGGCCTCCATGGGACGCAGGGCCTCTGCTGGACGCGGGGCCTCTGCTGGACGCGGGGCCTCTGTGGGACGCAGGGCTTCAGCCGGATGCGGGGCCTCTGCTGGACGCGGGGCCTCTGTGGGACGTGGGCTCGGGGCCTCCTGGTCGTGGCTGGCCTCGCTCACAGGGGACAGGGAGGTGCGGAAAGCCCCGGGTTGGGCGGTGGGCCCACCCCCGCCCATCCTCTTCCGGGCAGCCTTCCTCAGCAGCTTCTGCAGGCGCAGGTTGTCTTTTCCCGGCTTGGGCAACAGAGGTGGTGGAGGTCCGGGGTGCCCCGGGCGACACGGCCCAGCCGTCCCAGGGGCCACGGAGGCGGCCGAGATGAGCATGGCTGCTCCCTAGGGTGGGAAGGAGGCGGCGGTGAGCCGAGCCCTCTGCCCGCAGGTCCCGTCCCTGAGGGGGGCACAAGGCCCCCTCGTCTGCAGGGGGGCCCCCAGGTGCTCTGCTGCCTGAGGCCAGGTGCACTCGGGGCAGGAATGTTCGCAGCATTGATCAAGGGGGTGGCCCCGACATCACCCCCAGACTAGAAGTGAGCCCACCGTGGCCCGAGGTGCCTGGTGGGAGGCAGCAGGAGCCGGGCTGGGAGACCCACAGGCAGGCGCCAAGCGGGGGCACGTGCTGGGCCGGCCGCCCACAGAGGCAGGAGGGGCGGCCGCCCGCAAACGTGAGGGCCGCCTTGCCGTCGCCGGGCCAACCACAGGCGCGTCCGCTGCGAGCCGCGGCGAGGTGGCGGCCAGCGGCCAGGGAGGCAGGGGCAGCGTCCCGAGAGGTCGGCTGGCTGGGCGGAGGCGGGAGCAGCTCCCTCCGAGCTCCGGCTAAACGGGACGTTCCCACAGGCCTCCCGGCGGGCTGGTCCTGGCCAAGCCGCCCACCCCGCTTTGTGGGCGCCACGTGCTCGCAGGGACGTTGACGGATGGTGGCTGGGCAGAGCGGGGGCTGCGGGCTGGAAAGGAGGGAGGCCAGGGCTGTGGCCGTGGGGCCGCTCGGTCAGGCAGGAGCTGGGGGGCCCAGGAGGGGGTCTGCTCCCGGCTGCTGCCCGCGACTGGAGGACCGGGACCTCCTCGGGAAGGGCGGGGTGCCCAGGCCAAGTCCCTCCACTCTGCGCCCTGAGCAGGGTCCAGGCGGCAGCGTCGGGAGCAGGCCTCCAGGCTGCAGGGGGACCAGGGAGGCTGCTCCTGGCGGCCGGAGGGGTTGGATGGAGCCGGGTGGCCCCCGGAGAGAGGCAGCGGCCCTCCTGGGACTGCGCCTGATGCCCCCCCCCACCTCCCCGTATGTTTCAGCTTTCCCAGGAGCAGGGCACAGGCCAGCAGCACGTCCTGCCTCCGAGTCTGCACGCCCAGGGGAGAACCTGGTCAGGTCCACCCTCCCGCCCCCCGAACCCGACCTTGCTGAAGAAGCTGCTTCTCACACCTGCTCTCGCCCCGCAACCCTGGCCGCTCTTGCTGCGGGGCCTGCCGACCTCGCCCTCCGACGTGGCGCTCACTGCCACCACAGTTCCAGGAGGAGAGGAACTCTGGCTGTTGGTTGGTAAAGGGACCCTCTCCAGAGAAGCCACAAGCTCCCAGGGAAGGCGCCGTCAGTGCTGGGAGCGGCCACGTGCCGGAGTCTCCAGGTCAAGAGCCACAACCCCTGCCCTGCCCGCACTGTCCCCCCGCCCCCCGCTGTCCAGTAAAGCTCCCATGTGTCTCCACGTGCCGGCTCTCTGGGGCTCGCTGACGGGGCAGGGACGAAGCGCGGGGGTCTGGAAGGGCCGTCGGCCCTGCCCAGTGGTAGGGTCCGAGCCTCTGCAGGTCCTGTCCTGCCCAGTGGCCTTCTGCGCGTGAGGCTCTGGGCTCTGAGGGGCGTGGTGGCCACAGTCAGGGTGCACACGGGCTCAGTCCTCCTCTGGGACATCTGTGGCACTCGCCCCGCAAAGTCTGCAGCCCCCGAGACTGTGTACACGTCGCTCTGTGCCCCTAAGCTGTGCGTTCTCTGAGGACGAGACCTTCCTTAGGGTCATCCTCATCCTGGTACCCAGGAGATTTGGTGGATGTGTGGATGATGGATGATGGATGATGGAGGGTTAAGATCCATGGATAGATGGAGGGATGGATGGATAGGTGGATGGAGGGATGGAGGAAGGAATGGTTGGAAGGAGGGTTAAGGCTGATGGACAGATGGAGGGATGGGGAAGGGAGGGAGAGGTAGGTGGATGGATGAGGGGATAAGGTTTGTGGACAGATGGATAGAAGGAGGGAGGGAGAATGGACGGAGGGAGGGAGGAAGGTATAGATGGATAGATGGATAAAGGGATGGATGGATGGATAGATGGGTGGAGGGATGGATGGATGGATGAAGAGATGGAGGGATGGATGGAGGGATGGATGGATGGATGGATGGGGAGGGAGGGAGAGATAGGTCGATGGATGAATGGATGGAGGGAGGAATGGATGGGTGGATGGGGAGGGAGGGACGGATGGCTAGGCAGATGGATGGATGGATGGATGGATGGAGGGACAAGGTTGATGGACAGATGGATAGAAGGAGGGAGGGATGGGTAGGCGGATGGACTGGTGTGGAAACAGCAAGAGAGGTGAGGCCCTCTTGGGTGACAGATTTGCACCACGTGCACGGACAGGCCTGTGGCAGGGGCAGGCTGGGGCTGTCCTTCCGGCCCGTGTGCGCCCCCCCGGCCTGCGACCCCCTGCACTGCGGGGCCCTGCTGCCCTCCATGTCAGGGGAGCCCCTTTGATGAGCAGGCCCCCGGGTCCTTTGGTACCCCAGGCCTGGGTCTGCTCAGAGCCCACTTTCTGAGGCGTCCTGAAGGGGAGCAGGAGTACGGGCGGGCCGGGGGTGCTGGAGCCTGGGCACGGCACACACGGTCTGTCGCCCGCGGCCCCTCCACGGGGGCGTCCAGGGCTGTGCCCGCCAGCTGGGGGCATCTCCTAGGGAAGGAGGGCTTCTTGTCCACCGACCGGATGGGACATTAGCTGAGGGCCACAGGCAGAGGCAGCCCCTGGGCCTCTGGGCAGCGAGCGGAGCCCCGAGGGCCGAGGGGTGGATGGGGCCGGGCAAGAGAAGCAGCCGGTCACTCAGCCCGCACCCAGCCCAGCCCCTCTCGGGGTCCTGGCCTCGGGGACAGGACTCCAGGGCCTGTTTCCTCTGCTGCGGCAGCATTAAGTCCCCGCCTTACAGAACCTGGGGTCAGGGCCTGCCCACCACAGAGGTCGAGAGGCTCGGGGGCCACTGCCTGGGCTCTGGCGCTCTGCCCTCCGTCTTGACTGCCTCAGTGCCCCCCACCCCCAGGCAGCCCCTGATCCCCAGCTACGGGCGCAGATGCCAGCCCCACACAGCGCAAACCAGCGACCCACTGTGGAGCCCGCAGAAGTGCTCAGGGTGTGTGGGGGTGGCCACCCAGGCTGGGACGAGCTCACCCCACAGTGCTGCGTCAGCGGCTTCTATCTGGGGCCTGGCAGAGCCTGAGCCCGCAGGCTGGGCCGACTGGGAGCTCAGACCAGTGCTGGAGTGGGCGCCCAGGTCAGCTCAGGGCTGCCAGGCGCAGTTCAAGGTCTCTGGGCCCTGCCACCCCCAACCATGCACACGCGGGGGCCCCTGCCCTCCCCTGTCCCCTGGGCGTCAACCCTGCAGGAACCTGAGGGGGCGCCCCCCCCCCCACCACAGCCTCCTCCTGCTCCGTGGCTCAGCTCAGCTTTGCAGGCTTGAGAAGCCCACCCCAGCCCACCGCACTCTGTCCCCAGGCCAAGGCCCTGCCCCGTCAGCCCTCAAACTCTTCCTGGGGCTCAGGTCATTCCCTTGCTGCAGCCTCGGGCTGGGCCGCCCGGTCCGTGCCTCCAGCCCAGATCCCCAGGCCCGGGGGGACCCAGCCCTGCCCCCTGCTCCCAGCCCAGGCCGGCACACGGGGTGTGGATTACCTGTCGCAGGCCCCGGGCAGCCGGCAGCCGGTCCAGCAGCACCCGCTCGACGCCGTCCTGCTGAACCCCGGGCCTGGCGCCCCGAGAGGGAGGTCGCCGATACCCAAAATAAAACCTGCCGCATCCCTCTGACCTCAGCGCCCGCTCTCTGGCAATGCCCGCTCATGGGCGCGCTCCTGCCAGGGCCAAGGCCGCTGAGCGGACAGCCACCCTCCTCTGCTGGCCGAGCAGGGTCACTGCAGGGCCAAGGAGTGCCCCCCTGTGGGTAAAGATGCCCCAGGCCTGGGCGAGGTGTGGCCGGCTGCTCCGGGCACTGGCGGCCGGTGGGGCTGGACGCACGTGAGCCCCTACTGTGCTCCCCCAGAGTCTCCCTGCATCTGTGTACGGGGGGACGTGGTCACTGTCAGCAGAGCACGGGGTGCCCGCCTGAGAAGGGCCGTCAGCTCCCACCATGGGGAGCAGACGGGGCAGGGGGTCCACAGGAGGAGCCCAGGGCTCTCATGCGGATGTGTCTTTACGGCTGAGCCCACTGGACATAGAGTTGGTCAGGTTATCCCAGGGTCAGCGCTGTGTGTGGCCTGTCCCAGGTCCTGGGCCAGAGGAGGGATTCAGAGACCCTGCGAGGGAGGCAAGACAGCCCGGCGCCTCTGGCTTCGGGGGCTCCCCACCCCCAGGAGCTCTGGGAGGGTGGACAGGATGGGGGCTCCATCCGCCCTCTGGCTGAGGACGGCGGGCCCACCCTGCCTGTCTCGAGCCCCACGGCCTTATCTCCGGCTTGCAGAAATTGGATGAGGTGCTGAGGGAAACCTTCCAGAAGGCTCGGGGGGCCAGAGCAGGGCGCGGAGCCAGGGGGCTCCAGGGCTGGGGTGTGAGCGCGGCCGTCCTGACACCCCTGGCCCTCAGCCTTGGGAGGACAGGACCCTCATCCGAGTCTGCCGGAGACCACCCCCTGGCCTGGCCCCTGGCCCACCAGCCTCGGCTCTGGGTCAGGCCAGCATCCTCGGAGCAACCACGGCCCCACCGAGCCTCTCGGGTCTTTCAGGCCCCTCTCCCCTGCTCTGCATCTCGGCTTCCCTACCCGAGGGGCAGACCCAGAGGAGCGTGTGGCCTCAGTGGCCCACGAGGGACCCATGGGAGGCCGTGGGCGAGATGCCTGCCGATTGGATGGTGCCGCCTGGGGTCTGGTGAGAAGAGAAAGAGTGGGCTCCACGGGCGCGTGGCAGAGCCCGCCGTGGGCAGCGTGCGGAGCCCAGCCTGCGGGCAGAGGGGGGCCCGCAGGGTCTGGACCCCGAGGTGGGAGTTCCCGGGCTCACTGCAGAGGGGCGGCCCCCGGCACCGGGAGCTGCCAGACCCCGCGCGGCCAGACGCGGGTTAGCGTCTCACTCGCCCGTGTGTTCTGTGTGTCCCCAGCGCGTCACCCAGGGAACCCGGTCTGGCCACTAAACGGGCTCCGACCCTCTGGGGGCCTGGCCGAGGCCTCACAGGCCCTCCGTTCCCCAAGGGCGCAGAGACCGCAGGCCGCCCCCTCCGACGAGGAAGCTGGGTGGGCCCGGGGCCTGGCTGGACAGACGGCAGACCCCCTCTCTGGGCATCTCCTTGGAGGGAGGGGCAGCTGCCGGGAAGTCAGAGCCCCAGCCCTGGGGGCTCCAGTCCAGCCAGGCCCCAGGAGAGTCCTTGGCTGCCTCCTCAGAGCCACCCAACACCTTCTTCACCCTCCTCGGCCCATCAAGAATGTGCCCGCTGTCGGGGGAGTAAAAATAGAAGCTGACACTTGCGGGGGAGGAGGGCGCCCCCGACTCCTCGGACGCGGCCCCCTCCTCAGGCCTCCTCTTCTATTCCTATACTTGGTCAGGGGCCTCGGGGCACGGCCCCTGCCCGCCTGCACGCGCCCGGCCACCCAGGCCCAGCCAATGGGCTGCCGGGCAAGATCGAGTGTCACTATAACTCGAGGGCGTGCGGTTGGCGGGCAGTGCCTGAGCCGGTCTTGTCCACAGGGAGCTCCTGCCCGTCTCTCCAGACCCAGCTGCAGGTCAGTAGAACCATGGGCAGCCCCGGGCCTGGGCCAGCCTGCTGCGTGCTGGCAGCCTGGGGTCCCTGGACGTGGACACTGGGTCTTCCAGCCTCTCCACTCTAAGGACAGCATCTCAGAGATGCCGGGAAGCCGCCCCGGGGTCTCAAGGGTCTGGGATGTGAGCACTCCAGGGTCACGTACTCTGAACATTGGATGGGGAAGAAGCTGTTTTATACCTGAGCTCTGGGAGGATCAAGAGGGAGGAAGGAGGGGGCCTCTGGAAGGCCCAGGGGGGTGGTCCCCGGGGAAGACAGCCAGAGAGAGCTGAGGATGTAGGGTGAAGAGGCCAGGAAGGGGCTCTGTCCAGGGCTGCAAGGCCACCCGCCGCTGTGGGACCACTGCTGCCCACTTGGCCTCGGCCAGCGTTCCCTCGGAGGCTGAAGCTCTCGGCCTAGTGGCTGCTGCCCCCAACACCACCGTCCGTGAAGACGAAAATGAGGGTGGGCCTTGTGTGACGCCCTGCAGAGCGGGTTTGTGCAAGAGGGCGGCTGGGACCCCAGCAGTCTGGGAGTGAGTATCCAGTGGTCCAGGCCAGGAGTGGACAGGACGGGGGCCGGGGCAGAGGGAGCAGCGGGCAGCCGGCGTCTGTCCTGCCCGCCCGCCTCGGCCTGGGCAGAGAAACACGTGCTCCCAGGAGGCCCAGCCCGAGCTCCCCAGCCCCGTCCCCCGCCCGCCCGCCTTTCCTGTGCCCCCTGGGGCCGGGGCCCAGCCATCCTCCTGACGTCATGGGATGGGGCACCCTGGCTAGGCAGCAACCTTTCTGGCGCCCTCGACCATTCTGGGAGGAGACGGCTGGGGAGCCACGGCCACACGGGACGGCGGGGCCCCAGGGGTCATGGAAGAGGGTCAGGGTCCCACAGTGAGCAAGCGGCAGGGCCTCCTGGCTCCTCGCCCACACCCCCCCCTTGTCACTTGGGAAGGAAGGAAGGAGGAGGGGTCCCCGAGGAGCAGTGACCTCAGAGGCTGTTTGCACAATGGCCCCTCTGAGGGCAGGACACGAAATGGACAGCCGGTTTCCTTCTCAGCTGTCTCAGTGCCAGCCTGCCCCCAAGCGCAGCCCACCCCGGGCCCCTCCCTGGCGGCGGGGGGGTGGGGGTGGGCACAGAGGAGCCACGGCAGGCATCACCCCCCGGCCTTCACTGGGCGGGGGAGCAGGGGCCCCGAGGGCCCTCAGTTTCCCTGTTTGGAGGCTGGGCACCCTTCCCGGGGGTGCAGGGCAGAGTCCTCCAGCCCAGAAGACAAGAGGGCAAGTGGAGACCTGCAGGGGAGCTTACGGGGGAAGAGGGGTGGGCAGGCCAAGACCTGAGCCAGAGGCTGTTCTCAGCCCCCCTCCCACCATCTTGGGTTTCTGGGCAGAGGTGTCTTGGCTAATCTGGGTGCCTATTTCTGGACGTCTCAGCTGCCGCTGACTCCTTAAAAATAACCCACCCTGGACTCCGGCCATGACCACCCCTCTCAAGGCGGTGACAGGTGTCAGGCGCTGCCAGGGGGAGAGGTGGGCACAGCCAGGGTGTGATGGCATCCTGGGTGGGGTGGGGGCCCATGGAAGGCTGTGGGAGCCGTGTGCTGGATGAAGCAGGAGGCTGTGACTTGAGGGGGCAGCAGGGCCCCAGGAAGGGAGAGCAGGCTTGGGAAGCGCTGCTCGGTTTCCTGGAGGGGGTTAGCAGAGATCCATCCGCTGGTTAATTTTGCATGGAGCTTAAATTGCTTTGGGAAAATTAACATTCTTGACAGAGGCTTCGGAAAACTGTTCCCACCTTAGCAATGCGATGTAAATGCATTTTTCGATGATGAACTTGTGTTTTTCTTATACAAAGCTCCCGGGGGGACCAGAACGATTGTCTTCAAGTGGGCTGTAGCGTTGTCATGAACTCTGTTTTTCAAAACCCCGGGCCAAAATTCTGATGCAGCTGCCCCGCGCGTTCCCAGGCCCCGGCTGCCTCAGGCCTGCACGGGGGCCAGCTCACGGAGAGACGGTCCCTGAGCGTGCTGGCCCGGAGCCGGCCGCACCTGGACGCACGCAGCCGGGCCCGGGCAAGAGCTTCTTTGCAGACGTTGACAAATTCAAGAACATCTTTGGGGCCTGGGAAAGCAGGCTGAGGAGGAATGGGGCCGTTCGCTCGGTTCTCAGAGGGCGTGTGGGCCTGGCAGGGGCACCAGGCTGGGGAAGGGGGTGGCCACGTGGACTCTCAGAAACAAACCAGACCCATCCCGATGAGCTCAGGGCTCAGCCTGCGGGGGCAACGGGGAGAAGGGAGGGAATGGATGCCTCGTGCTCTCTGGTGGTTTTGGAAAAGGGCTCTGCAGAGGACCGTGAGGGACCCCAAGGAATCCCCGGGTGCCCCCATCAGAGGACGCAGCACCCTCATGGGAAACCATGAGTGGGAGAAAGGAGCGTGGCTCATTCCTGAGGAGCAGGCCTTGTGGGCATGGTATGCAGGAAGGCCAGGGAAGGTCCACGGTGCCCATTTTGAGGAGGCAAGCTCTGAAATTCAGAGACTCCCTGGGAGCCCCCTCCCCTCCCGCCCCACTATCTAGACCCAAGAGCAGAGACCACCAAGAGGGATGTTTTGAGCAACCTCAGCAGGGCCTCGCGGGGGCCCGGAGCTGCCAGGAAGGGCCCCCCGCCCCGGCCCGCTCAGCCGCATGCTTTCTGGATGATCCTCCTTGGGGAACGTTGCAGAGAGCATTTCGGCCCGGCCACCACCTCCCAGCTCCCGCCCAGCTCCAGGATTCCAGGCTGCAGGCCGGAGCCAGGTCCGGAAGGGGGGCGGAGGGGGATCGGATCTGGGGCGAAGAGAGCTGGGGGCCTGGGGCCTCAGAGGAAGCAAGGCAGCCTGCCGAGGAGGCCCCGCGCAGGCCCGGCCCGCCCAGGCCAGGGAGCTGGCCCTCGACCCCTGTGCAAGGATGGCCCCCCACAGTCAGCTCGCTGAGCCCACCCCCCACATTCCTGCACCTCGAGGCCCAGGCAGCTCCTCACTCTTGCCCCGTCTCCCCCCACCCCCCGCAGAAAGCACCCAGCCGCCATGTCGGACGAGGAAGTGTGAGTACCCGCCCGCTTCTGGACCCCTGGACCTCGCGTGCTCAGAGGCCAGAGGAGATTCCCCCCCCACCCCGCCAAGAATCGACCCCTCACCCTTGCCCCTCTCCCCACAGTGAGCACGTGGAGGGTAAGTGTGGACGCCAGACTCTCTCTGCATCGGCTCTAGACAGAAAGCCCAGGTGGGACGGGGCCCTCCATCTGCGGCCAGTGCCTCGCCCGGGGAGCCCCCCGGAAGCCACAGGCGTGTGGACGCCCCTCTGCAAAAGGGCCCCCACCCCTGACCCTGCGCCTCTTCTCAAAGGACAGGTCCCCAGCCCAGTCTGTGGACACCCTGCCCCGTGACACCCTGCTTGCAGAGTGGGGAGCGTGCTCCCATCGCAGGACCAGGCCTTCGAGGCCCAGACCCCTGCCCACGAGCCTCGGCCTCTTCGCCGTCCTCCCCTGACAGTGGGCGCCAGGCAGGCTGGCCCCCCGCCTCTGTCCAGGCTGGCCCCCTGCCACCCTCTAACCGCTTCCTCTCCTTTGTTCTACCCCCTTGCAGAAGAGTACGAGGAGGAAGGTAACGGAGGCGCCCCCCAGGCCCCCGCCCAGCTCACCCATTAACCGTCCACCTCCGTGGTCATTAATCCCCACCTCCCGCACCCCTAACAGCCACCTCGTCCCTCCATCGAGAGGCGCTCATTAATTGTTCATTAATACTTCTGTATTATTATGTATCATTTATACATAATAATCTCATGGTATCCCTGGTGTGTGAGGTTAGCTGGAATTTGGCCATGAAGACACTCACCTCATTAATAGCAAGTCTGGTATGCCGCCCACCCATCCCTCACTCTCTGATTGTCCCTGTCTGTCTCTCTTTGTCTATCTCTGTCTCTCTCTCTGTTTCTCTATCTCCATCTCTACGTCTCTGTCTCTCCCAGCCTCTCCCCCTCTCCCTCTCTCTGGCAGTGGGGACCCCCAGGTGGGTCAGGAGACCCCTCCCGGCAGGCGCAGAGCCTGGCCCCGGGAAGGGTGTGCAGGGTGGTCTGCAGGCCCGACGGGCGCCCCTGGGCCCCACTCAGCCGCGGCCAGGCTCTCCCGAGCTCCGCTGGGCCGGCTCTCCTGTGGGCTGTTCTGGGCGCTAGGTTTTGAAAATATTTTGAAAACACTTGGCTACCCTAACAACGTGAGCAAAGCTCTTCTTTTTTCTGCTGAAAAGGTGGAGAGACTTCTTTCTGAGAAGGAAGCGTGGTCCCAGGCAGTGCCTTCCCAGGGAGTTGATGGGGCGCGTTGGCAGGTCCCGCGAGTGGGCTCCTCCAATGCCTGCCTCTGCCACGGGGCCCCCGAGGATGCCAGCCCACACCTGTCCAGGTCCCCACCTCCGGGACCTTCAGGGCCAGGTTACTTAGTGACGCAGAGACACCTCAGTCCACTCCCCAAGGACAGGGGAGGGCGGGACCCCCAGGACCCAGAGCAGGCTGTGCCGCAGAGGCCCTGTGGGTCCATGATGCCCACCAGCCTCCCTGGTGCCCGCGGCCCCCACCCCGGGGTGCCTCCCTTCCCGGCCGCCCCACGCCCAGCCCGCTAACGACTGTCCTATTCTCTCTCTCCCTCCTGCTCCCCCCGGTTCCCACCACAGAAGAGGCCCAGGAGGAAGGTAAGTGGGGTCCAAGACCCCGGCCCCAGCCAACGCCCAGCCCTCTGTCCCGCGACCCCAACCCTCACGCGACCCCGCGTGTCCCACCCTCTAAGGGCGTGCAGTGCGCTCCCGGCCTAACCTCTCGTCTCTCCTTTGGCCCTGCTCACCCAGCGCCCCCCCCCGCCTGCAGAAGTCCCTGAGGTCCACGAGGAAGGTATGCGGACGCAGGACTTCTGATCCCCATGTGGGGCCCGGGGCTGGCTGCGGCACAGTGGGCGGGGGAGGGGGCGGCGAGGTGCCAGCCAGCCAAGGGGCCCCCACATGTGGCCGCCCCGTAACCCACTAACCATGGCCAATGCTTGACCTGAGCGGGCCGGCCCCCCGAGGGCCAGCACTACCCCCTCAACATGGGCCCAGCCACCCCCTAGCCCAGGGGGCGCGGGTCAGCGGGGAGACCGCTGGACCACATGAGACCTAGCTGCCCCGGGGGCATCCCTGAAGCCAGCCTCCTGCCCCAGGGTGGGCACCTGAGAGCCCCCGGCACCTGGCCCCCCCACAGGGGTCTCTCCTGCGGTCTGTGCCCCCGCCAGGCAGCAGTGCCCCCCGCGGGCCCCCTCCAGCCTGCCCCCGGGAGCTCCCTCCCGGGTCAGGGGCGGGACTGGGCAGTGGCAGGGCAGGGAAACCTGGGGTTGGCGCAGTGGTCAGGGCAGCTGAGAGCTGGTACCCAGCGCCCAGGCTCCTCCATGGGTGCAGAGAGAAAAGGCAGTGGGCGCCCTGGCCTCGGGCCGGTAGGAAGCTTCCCTTCCAGGCCCCGTGGGCCACCCTGCAGGCCACGGCCCTGCCCCCATGGAAGTCCTCGGGGGCCTGAAGGAGACGGGAAGCGGCGGCGGGGGCGGCCAAGTGAGACAGGACCCCAGTGGCCCCTCAAGCAGCAGGGGTGTCCCGAGAGAAGCGAAGCCCGGCGTGCAGGCAGGGACAGGACTGGGGGCGCTGCCCCGGCCGACATTGACCTTGTCTCGCTCACTCCCCACACGCTTCCCACCCCCCGGCCTCGGCCACTGACCCTCCTGTGGCGACCGGCTGTTTCCATTAACTCGGGATCCTTGCTCCTTTGACCTCTGACCCGCGTGTTGCCTCTTGCTCCATGGCCCTCCTTAGTCCATGAAGTTCATGAACCAGGTATGTGCCATGGCTCCAGTCCCGTGTGGGCGCGTGTGCACACGGGGTGTGTGTGGGTGTGAGCCGCAGCCTGGCCGACGAGGAACAAGAGGGGCCACGTAACCCACTCACCTGCTTGCCCGCCGCCTGCCCCCCGCCTCTGCCCGAGGTTCACAGTGGTTCTCTCTCCCCCCCCCCCCAACGGTGCCGCTTCTACAGAAGAAGTCCAGGAAGGTAGGCTCGCCCCCCATGCTGAGGCCTGAGCTCCGCCGCTCCTGCCTGACTCTCCCTGCCGCCGTCCCGAGGGCTGGGCACGGGGTGGAACGCTTAGGCCGGGGATGGGGAGGGTGGCTGTGTGTCAGACGGCCGACAGGCAGCGAGCATTCGGGGCTGAGGGGGTGAGGCCCCGCCCGGGTCGCCGCAGGAAGGTGGGGGTGGCCAGCCTCGAAGGGCCTCAGAGAGGGGTGCTGGGAGGATGCCACTGGGGTCCACTGGGACCCCCGGGACCCACCAACCTGGGTGGAGAAGGGCAGGGGGGAGAGGCAGGGCCCCAGACAGCAAGGAAGGCAGAGTGGGGAAGCCGCGGGGGTGAATGGGAAGGGTGGGGAGGCAAGTGGGTGAAGCAGAAAGTCAGGCTGAGGTCGCAGGGGGGGCCCAGGGGCCTGGAAGTGCTGGGGCCCCCTGGGTGGAGCCATCAGGGCCCAAGTCAGAGCCCCCCGCCTTCACACAGCCCTCGTCGGGGCCGCAGAGGGCCTCCCTGCAGGGCCTGCACCCAGAGTGCAGGCTCCAAGCTGCCTCCCTGTCCCAGGCCTCAGCGAGACCGCCTGCAAGACAGAGGGGCCGGCCGGGCCCGAGGTCACGGGGTGGACACTGGGCCTGGCAGGGATGTGGGGGTCAGGAGGTCACCCAGTCACCCTGGAACCAGCCCTGGGGCCTACAGACAGACAGGCTGGGGATGCCAGGTTGCTTCCCGCTCGCCCGCCGCCTGGGAGCTTTGCCGCGTGGCGCTTTGCCTCCCCCTGCTCCCCGCCCCCCTCCCAGCCCTCCACCAGGTGCCGGGGGTGGGGGGCAGTGACGTCAGGCCCACCTGAAAGCTGAGCGGCCCCAGCAGGCGCAGGAGGCTGTTTGTGCGAGTGGGGGCTGGTTGCTAAGCAACCCAGGGATCTGCCAGGGGAGACCCTGACCACAGTCCTCCTGCCCCGGCAGCTCAGACAGGCTGAGGGCCAGATGTGAATGGCGCTGTCCCTTCCACCAAAGGCCCGGGAACAGGGGCAGGCCCTCATGGCCGAGCTGATCCAGGCTCCCGCGCCCCTCGGGGCTCAGCCTCGGTGCTCTCGTCCCCTTGGCTTGGGACCTCAACTAGCCAGGCTTCTGCAGGTCTGAGGCCCCAGGAGACATTATCAGCCTTCTTGTTTGAAAACCCCTGGGTTTCAACCCAACGAAATCCAGGAGTCAGGCCCCCAGAGCACCCAGCCCTGGTCACTGAGGCTCAGTCACTCAGGCATGTCCGACTTTGCTCACAGTCACGTCCGCGGAGTCGGTGATGCCACCCAGCCATATTATCCTTTGTCACCCCTTTTCTTGCCCTCAGTCTGGACCAGCATCAGGGTCTAGGTTTCCCATAGCTTTTCTTCCAGGGAGGCCACCCCCAGTGGAAAGGCTTAAGGAAGCCTGCAGCCAGAGCCCACAGGCCCTCAGCAGCCCCTCCAGCCACTGCTGGCCTTCTGGGGCAGGGGGCAGTCTCCCTGGGCATCCTGGCCCTGCAGCTAGCTCTTCCGACCCTCCTGGACAGAAGCGCTGCAGCCCTCAGAGGGGGTCAGCAGTGGGGTCCAGGACAGCGCCCGCCCCGGGGGGGCGCGGGCTCAGCTGTGCCCTGGCTGGCCCGCCCCTAGCCCGCGCCCGCGCCCGCCGCTTTCTCTTGCATGTGCGCTTTCACCCGAAGACGCGGAGCAGGAGGACTGGGAGGACCAGGCAGGTAAGGCCAGGCCCCTGGCCGCACGCGGTGCCTGCGCGGTCCGCACAGACCCTGGCAGAGAGGCCCGCCCGCCCGCCCGGGTCCGTCTTGAGGGCTCTCGGTGCCTCTGGCTCGGCCGCCTGCCCACCCGTCCGTCCTCCTCTTCTGACGCCGGGGCCTCCGAGGGCCGGGCCTTGCTGCTTCGAGCTGCGTCTGCCGCAGGGCTTAGCTCTGTCCTGAGCTTCACACCACCCCACATGGACACCAGGGGGTCAGCAGGCACATCAGGAGGCGGGCAGGAAGACGTGTCCTCCACCCGGGCCCCCAGCCTTAGCCTTGTCTCTGCCCCGAAGGCGTGGCACCCCCGGGCCCCTTCTCCCCTTCTCTCCGCGCCCCCTGCCCTGAGCCCTGCACCCATTCTCCTCCTCAGATCCCACAGGGAATCCTGTGGGCCCCGGTGGGGGCAAGTCCCTGGCCCCTGGTGGGTGGGAGGGCGGGTCCACTGTGGGGGGGGGTCCTGGTCAGGGGCGCGGGGACCGGCGGGCTGCCCTCTCACCTGGCCTCCCCTCTCCTCTCTCCCCCCGCCGCTGCCCTGCTGATCAGAGGAGAAGCCGAGACCCAGGTGAGTGCGGGGCTGGGCCGGGCTGGACGCCAGGCGGGCGAGGGGAGCCTGTGAGGCCCAGGGGCCGGGCTCAGATGGGGCTGCGAAGCTTGTTGGGCCCTGCGGACCCAAATCCTCCAGGGGCCGCAGCCACTCCTTTGCTCCTGAATTCGGGGTCCTGGATTCTGGGTGAGGCTCGCCCGGGGAACGGGGTCACCGGGGCAGTGGTGCACTCCTCCGGGTGGGGCTCACACCTGCCCTGGGGCTTCACCCCGGGGACGGGTAGGGACGGACTCTGGAGGCCCAGTCCGTGCCCCGACCATGCAGAGTAGACAAAGATGGCTTCCTGCAGGAGCAGGCGCTGGGCAGAGGAAGGAAGGGGGCAGGAAGTTGGGGGAGTCGGGGCAGAGAGAGGGAGGCCCCATGGAGCTCCCACGGCCCTTTCTGGTGCCCACCCTCCTGGCCACCCTGCCCCCTGCATCTCCCGGGGCCCCCGATATGAATGGTGGGGTGCTGGGAGGGAGGCTTTCGGCCTTGAAACCCGCCTGGGAGCAAAACCCTGACCGGAGCCCCAATCTTCCCCTTCGTGGGGGCCTTGAGCCCCCGGGGGAAGCTTCGTCCTGGTTCAAAGAGACTTTGGCTCATTTGGCCTGCGTGCTAGTGGTTCAGAGGTTTCTTGTTTTAATCTGGCGTTACTGATTTTCTGTTTCTGATAAGTACGTGTGAGCCCACGGCCCTCGTACGTGATCCACCCCCCGTCCTCGGGGGACACGTGCCTCCTTGCTCTGCGGGGGAAGGCATGTCAGAGCCCGTGAGCACAGGCCAAGTGCTCGCTCCCACTCAGGGGAGCCCCGCGGACTCTGCACAGAGGGCTGGAAATATGCGAGTGTGTAGCCAGCACATTTCCATCCGTTACACTTTATTTTTCAGCAATTTTAAAGAAAGCTGCCGGGTCACAAGATATTTTCTAGTTTTAAAAAAATGTTTGTGTTTTCATTATGAAAATAAAACACCTCATTAAAGAAAATTTGGAAAATACGTAAAAGTCCAATGAAAAAAAAAATCATCTATAACTCTCCCACCCCGCCAGCCAGACTGCGGAAAAGAGGAGAAAGAAATAAAAAGGCTTATTTCTTCCTACTCTTTTTCCATGCATAGGACTTGGAAAAAAGGTTTGAAACTCTGAGCTGTTTTTCAAACATCGTCTTGTCTATACAGCCTTGAATTCTGCTTTTCTAAAATGCAGAGCTGTGTCCTAAGTATTTTTCCATGTTTTTACATAGTCTTCTTAAATATTTTGAATGGCCACATAATATTCCATCAATTGGACAAACCATAATTTTCCTAACCATTCCTCTATTGCAGGATATTAAGGCTTTCCCCAATATTTTACTATCATAAATAACGCTGGGTGGAAAGCATTTTCTGTCTTTCGGGTTATTTCCCTAGGCCGCATTCCCAGAATGGAATTACTGGGTCAAAGAGTAGGAACGTTCTTAAGGCTTTTGATGTCCTCTGCCAAAAGGCTTCCACGAGGGCCGCCAGCGGCCTCCACACCACATGCCCAGGGCCCGCGACGTGCCTGCACATGGGCCTCCGGCGGGCGGGTGAGAAGCGGCCTCTCTGGCTGTTTTTGTTCACATTCCTTTGACGGCTCGGGAGCCCCTCCCACGTGTGTTGGCTGGTGGTCTTTCTTCTCGGGGCGCCGCTAGCGTTCACCCTCTGCCCATTTATCTAACGGCGGGGGCGTCTCTATGTTTTCTTAATCATCGGTTTGCATAAGGATATAAGTCTTCTCTGTATTTGCTGAAAATATTTTTCTAGTCTGGTTTTTCCCCCCCTTTCACGTTGTGCCTTTTTCCATAAGTTTTTCATTTGCATGGCCTCCTCTGGCCATCTTTGCCTGAGTGGGACCTTCTGAGCTCAGAAAATCGCTTCCCTCGCCAGCATGCCGATCTACGTTCAGTTCCACTCTCTTCTTTTTTGAAGAAGCTCTTGTTTCTGTTGTTGATTTAACTCTGTGCTCCTTTCGAGATGTATGGGGGGAGGGGGAGTCACGGCCGAAGGGATTCGGGAGGGATATCCTTTCTTCTCCGCACGACGTGCGTTCTGCCCAGCACCCCCTCCTCTGGATCCCCAGAAAGAAAGGTCAAAGAGGGACCAGAGAAACGCAAAGGGTCAGCCGAGATGGCCGTTCCTGACCACAGAGGCCAAAGACCCCAGAAGGGCCTATGGTGACTGCCTTGCCTTCTTTTGTTTGAGAAAGAGAGCAAGGTCACCCTTCCTGGGTGAGCAGGGGTGAAGCAGCCCTTGAGAGGCCCAGGAGTGGGCAAGACAGGCTGACGCTAAGAGGTTATAAACTTCTAGAAGGGTCAAGCCACTCTGGGGACAGTGGGCTATATATTTGACAAGAACAAGGTCAGGCCATGTGCCCTCAACTGGGTGCCAGGGTGAAGGGCAGGAGGGCCAGCCTAGGGCCAGGCCAGGTTGGGTCCAGCCCACCGTCCTGGTGGGGACCCACTCACCCGTACTCATGAGCCTCTCTCTCTTCTTCAGACTCACTGCTCCTAAGATCCCGGAAGGGGAGAAAGTCGACTTTGATGTAAGTTTACGGGAGCTGGGTTCACACAGACTCCCCAGGCCTCCAGCCTTCGGCTCCAGGCTAAGCCTGAGAAGGGGACATCATTTAGAACAGCCAGAACTGGGGCCTCCTGGCTCCATGCACTCTTGCTATGATTCATTCCTGCATCAGAGGGAACTCATCCAGGAATAACACCTCCTCCCCACTCATCCATCCACCCATCTCCCCGTCTCTCCCCATCCATCCAATCACCCACCCAACTATCCATCATCCATCTGTGCATCCTCCCATCTGTCCATCCACTCCCCACCCATCCATCCACTCATCTCTCCATCCATCCAGTCACCCACCCAACTATCCATCATCCATCTGTGCAGCCTCCCATCCATCCACCCACTTCCCACCCATCCATCCATCCCCCATCTACTCACTCATCATGCCCCCACTCACTGTTACACCCATTTACCCACCCATCCATCTGTGTATCCAACAGACTACTTCGTTCCCCAATTTCCTTTCTGTCCAACCCACCCAGGCATCTCTGGGCATAACAATGAGGCCAAGTCAGAGGAGTCCATCCCAGGGGTGCTCACTGACCTCAGGGCTCTGCATGGCCTGGACTCAGCCACAAGGAGGGTACCACTCTGACCCCATGGCTGAAGGAGCAGGCAGCCCGAGGATCGAGAGGAGAGCGGGTGTGATGGGCCTGTCCCCACAGGACATCCAGAAGAAGCGCCAGAACAAAGACCTCATGGAGCTCCAGGCTCTCATCGACAGCCACTTCGAGGCTCGGAAGAAGGAGGAAGAGGAGCTGGTCGCCCTCAAGGAGAGAATCGTGAGTCCAGCCCTGCAGCTCTGGGTGGAAGTCGGGCTGGTGGATGTGGCCGGGGGTCCAGGGGCGGGCCAGGCCAGGCTGACCCGCTTTCCTCCGGCCGCAGGAGAAGCGCCGAGCAGAGAGAGCTGAGCAGCAGAGGATCCGGGCAGAGAAGGAGCGTGAACGCCAGAACAGACTGGCGGTGAGACGGCCCCCCAGCCCCCAGCCCGGCCCCCAGCGCGGCCCCCAGCCCCCTGCTTCAGGAGCCCCGGCTCCCAGACCTCCCCCTTTCTGACAATCCCCTTGACACTGGCCTAGGAACCCAGGCCATCAGCCAAGTCCCCCTGCCCCGCAGAACCCCTGCGAGAGGGTGGACCCAACAGGGACCAGGACCTTCCAGAAGGTTCCAGGCCCAAGCAGGTCCTCGACGCCTGCGCTGAGGTCTTGGTTGGGGGTGGGGGTGTGCCCGCAGGAGGAGAAGGCGCGGCGGGAGGAGGAGGACGCCAAGAGGCGGGCTGAGGATGACCTGAAGAAAAAGAAGGCTCTGTCCTCCATGGGTGCCAACTACAGCAGCTACCTGGCCAAGGTGAGTGCGGGCATGGGGCTGAGCGCCCCGCCGCGGCCCCGGACCGGCTCGACGCGCCCCCTCCCGTGTCCCCCCAGGCAGACCAGAAGAGGGGCAAGAAGCAGACAGCCCGGGAGATGAAGAAGAAGGTCCTGGCCGAGCGGAGGAAGCCCCTCAACATCGACCACCTCAGCGAGGACAAGCTCAGGTGAGGACCCGCCCGGTGGTGGGGGGCGCCTGGACCCTCCTGCCGGGGCTGACCCAGCAGCCCCTCACCCACGGCCACCCCCAGGGACAAGGCCAAGGAGCTCTGGGACACCTTGTACAAGCTAGAGATGGACAAGTTTGAGTATGGAGAGAAGCTGAAGCGTCAGAAATACGACGTGAGTGTCCTGTCCCTGGCTTCGCCCGCTGGCGGGCGCCCCGCGTCCCCAGACCTCGACCGAGCCCCCTGCCCTGCGGGGGGCCCCGCCCGGGGTCCTCCAGGCCGGCCTCACGTCAGGACGGCGCTTATGGCTGGCGGGGGGTGCGGTGGCGCAGAGTGCCCTTGTCCGGGAGCAGGGGTCTGGAGACCCAGTGTCCTGAGCCCGCCAGGGGGGCATTGAGTTCCTCTGGGGTGGGGTTTCCACCTCACCCAGACTCCTCTGCACACCCAAGTTCCGGCCAGGCCAGCCCTGGGGACTCAGAGCTGAGGAGGGGGCCTGGGCGGGGTCTCCCCCACCCTGGAGTCACAGCTCAGGTCGGCAGCCCTGGGTGGACACTCCCCTCGGAGTCAACATGGGCCTGGGATGGGGCTGGGTACAGACCCTGATGATAGACCAGAGGCAGACCCTTCCCTCCAGCCTCCGGCGTCCCCCCGGGAGGACCGTTCACTCTCAGGGCCCCTCTCCCGCTGGCCCTTGAGACAGAGGGTGTGGGCGAGCAGTGCTGACAGATGGAGGAGTCCTGCCTCCTTCTCAGGAGCCCGGGGCCCTTGGGTGGGTTGCCTGGCCCTCCTGCACTTGAATTTCTCCACCTCCCTCTGGGGGAAAACGCTCCCCCGGCGGCCCAGGTGAGGGGGCACCACGCTCTGTGCCAATGCTCCCGGCCGGCCTTGGAAATGGGCTTCAGAGGGTCCAGACGGGCCCCACTCGTGCTGAGCCAGGAGAGCAGGCCCCGACACACGTGTGCACAGGGGTTCCCCAGAGCTCGGACCAGGCTGGCCCTGAGCACGCAGGGCACCCAAGCCTCGGCCGCCCACCCAGCCCCCTAACCATCTCGGTCTTTCTAGATCATGAACGTCCGGGCCAGAGTGGAGATGCTGGCCAAGTTGTAAGTAGCCGGGGTCCACCCTGGACCAGGCTCTAGTGTTCATGCACGGTGGGCCTCGCGCATGGCGGAAACCTGGGTCGTTGCGGGTGTCGGCAGCAGCGGGCACGGAGAACCCGGAGGATGTCCCTGGGTCCCCCGCCCGCCTCCTCCCCCTTGCCTGCCACCTGGGGGCTTCCGAGGCTGACCCGCTGCCCTTCGTCGGCAGTGGAGGCTGGCCCTTACCTCTCGGACCTCCCCTGGGCGGTCAGCAGGAGGGAGCAGCCGGGCCAGGGAGCGAGACGGCCGCGGGGCTCTGAGCTCCGGCCGCCAGGCGGGGGCTGTGTTTGCGAGCCCACCTCCGGCCCCTGCCCCCGCGCCACACCCTGCAGAGGTGGGCAGGTAAGTGGCCAGCTCTGGGGCTGCAGTGTGTCGTGGCCCAGGTGTCCAGCTCAGGCCGCCGAGAGTGAGTCAGAGACACGAGTCTGAGCTCCTCCAGACCAGAGGAGCCAGGACACGGTGAGAGCGCCGAGGCCTACCAGGCCCCGTGCGGACGCGCAGGTGAGTCCCCTGTGTTGTTTGCAGATCACCAACCTCAGGAGCCGCATTGACCAGGCCCAGAAGCAGTGAGTAGCCCTGCCTGCCCCATGCTCTGCGCCAGGCACGCAGCCCCACGGGGTTGGCTGCCACTGCCCCCAGGGGCCCGGAGACGTCAGCCTGTGCTGGTGGCATGCGGCCCTCAGCAGAGCAGTAACAGGACTAACCGGCCGGTCCCTTGGGCCAGCATGTTGGGCCCTATGCCCCAGACCTGCAGCCTCCAGTCTCCCCCATCCCCAGAGCCCAGGAGGTGGGTTGGGAGGGCCAGCAGGAGGCCCCCAGGGTGGCCTTCAGGGTGACCTGGTGAAGCCAGCCTGGGCTCCTGGACAACCCGCAGCGTGTCACCTTGGCGATGACCTGGGCAGGGACTCAGCAGACCCTGCACAGCCTTGGGTGAGACCCCTGGTCTGGGGTTGATGAGCCTGCTGGGTCCACGGGACCCTTTGCAGCTGCTGCCAGGAAGGGCAGGTGCCACCTGCTGGGGTTCAATGCCCGAGCCTGGAGGCTGAGCTGGGGTGCCCCGAGGGCTGCAGAGGGGGCTGGCGTAGGTGCACGCCCTCCGCCCTGGGCTCCATGGCAGGAGGCAGGGGTTCTCGCAGGTCACTCGGCTAGGTGTGAGTGTGAGCATGCACGTGTGTGTGTGTGTGTGTGCATGGCCCGAAGGGTTCTCAGGCTGGCTTCCGCTCAGGGACACGGGCTGTGGGCAGGGCTCTCAGTGCCAGGCCTTCCCCTGCAGCCTCGGGAGCCGCAGGGCCCACTCCAGCCTGAAGCTGCCCACGACGAGTGCCGATGACCGCCCCCCGCGGCCCGGCCCCCGCCAGCTCCTGGCTCCCTGCTGTGCAGAGGGCTCAGGCAGAAGGGGGGCTCCCAAGGACCCCCATCCCCCGAGGTCCCGGTCTCATTGGTGACTGACGGGCTGAGATTCTAGAACAAGACAGAGGCCTCCCAGGTTCCAAGTCTGTCAGGCTGGACTGCTGGCCTGGAGTGAAGAACTGGACCTGCCTGCTGCCCCTGCCCATCCTGGCCAGGGTGGGGGCTGGCTCTTTCCAGGCCAGAGTTACTGAGAGGATGGCAGCTACCAGTAGGGACAGGCAGGCTTGGGTCCGCCTGACATAAGGGCCTGTGCCCCGAGTCCCTTGGGTGGGGAAGGGAGGGAGAGGGGCCCAGCCCTTGCCCACACCCCCTTAACCTCACTAACCTCCCCAGCACACAGTCGCCCAGGCCTGGTGGGCAGGCACAGGTGAGTCACCGCTGCTGGACCAAGGCTGGGGATGCCCCTGGGCTGCTAGGGCTGGGCCAGGCCGAGCTGCCAGGGTCTGGGGTCTGCTGGGGGCTGGGGAAGGGGCCAGCCAGGGTCCCAGACCCCCTCACGCTCAAGACCAACTTGCTTCCCATTTACAGCAGCAAGAAGGCCGGGACCACGGCCAAGGGCAAAGTCGGCGGGCGCTGGAAGTAGAGCGGCCAACGAGGCTCCCAGAGGCAGAGACCCTCGGCCCGGGGGACTCACGTGCGGGGGTCCAGCCCCCAGGAGCCCCCTGCGTCTCTGTCCTCACTGCGTCCATGCTCTGGGGCCTGTGAATAAAGGAGCAGGCTCCCCTTCACCGCGTGTGTGCTGGCTCATCAGTGGGGCCCCAGGGTGGGGAGGGTGTGGCGGGGGCTGCTCTGCAGCTTGGGAGCCCACGGGACCCAGCTGCTCACCTAGGGGTCAGCTCAGGAGACCCCCAGCAGTGGTCTTCTACGCCACAGAGACCCCCAGGTGCCCACCGGCTCTGCCAGCGGCTTCCACTTGTGTCAACGGACAGTCACCCCATCCCCACCCCGCGTGCGAGCCCACTTTGCTGGCCCCCAGCCCCCCCAGTTTGGGGTAGCAGAGCTTGGCCTTTGCAGGGCGTCCGGAAGGCAGGTCTGGGGCATGAACGTCCCCCAGAAACAGGGCAGAAGGGGGCCCGGAGCAGGGGAGGTGCACGCGGCCCCAGGGAGGGGGAGGAGAGCACATCTCAGGGAGCAGTCGTGGCAACACAGACCGTTCTTTCTATATTCTACAAGAACAGAGCACTCCCTGTGTAATAAGTCTGAAAGGCCTGACCAAGTAGAATTACGGAAAATATAAATCACAAAAATTGGATCAAGACATAGAGCCTTGCTCAGCCAAGTATTCACGGAGGAAGCTGCCGAGCCTGGATGGCCCCCCGGGAGGGCTCTGCGGAGAGGGGGGAAGTGGGGAGCATCCCAGCTCAGGCGGCTGCGGGGCGCCAGACCCCAGACAATGAGCTCGCCCACCCGGACGGTACGTGCCTGTACACAGCATGAACTCCAACACACACACACACACACACACACACACGTCCTCAGGCCCTCGGGCAGCCCACCCCCACACAACAGGGCTCCTTGCAGTTGATGTGAATACCCTGCGCCCAGCCACTGTGCCCTCCTGCAGCGGGGGCCTCGAGGGTGAGCACCTCCATGTAACAGTGGGGTCCCCCGATCCCAGCACTGTCCCTCCACCTCTCACAGGAATGACGGGATGAGAGCCGCCCTGGGGAGAGGCGGTCAGCGCACGGGGGCGGGGGTTCAGCTCGCAGAATCCTGCGGGTTCAGCACAACGTGAGCTGAGTTGCAGATGGTGGGAACACCAGGGAGGAACAAGTCGGGGACGGGAACGGGAGAGTTTCAAGCACATCTCGGGGTCACGGAGTCAGGAAGATGAGGGGCATGGGGGTGGGTATGTGAGCTCCGAGCAGAAAAATTAAGCCTGACTGATGGATGCCAATGGACCACAGTCCTTCTGAAGGAGAGTGTACATGGGAAACTCTGCAGGAACAGGTTATAGACAAGGCTTTGCAGCAAGCTTCAAGCTCTAACGGGCATGTCTCAGCCAACAGTCAGCCCTCCGCAGCCCAGTCAGAACCGATGGATGGCAGCTTATGAGCATAGGTTTAGAAATGCAAAAATGCACTCTGAACAGTTGATGGATCTCAGAGGAGATGGGGAGGACACTTAGGAAGCACCTTAGGACGAGTGATGATGCACGATCACAGAACAGGTCCTGCTGACTCGGGACCTACAGTGGGATGGCTTGTTCCGACCGCCTCGGTTAGAAAAGTGAGGGCAAGAGCCGTATTCGTAGTAAGTTAAACAGCTTCCTGGGTGGCTCAAATGGTAAAAAATATATTTGCAATGCAGGAGATCTGAGTTTGATCCCTGGGTCGGGAAGATCCCCTGGAGAAGGGACTGGCAACCCACTCCAGTATTCTTGCCTGGAGAATCCCATGGACAGAGGAACCTGGCGGGCCACAGTCCATGGGGTCACAAAGAGTCGGACACGACTGAAATGTCACAGTCAGAAGTTAGCAAAGGAACAAAAAACCAAACCCGAGCAGAAGAGAAGCACGGACGTGAGTAAGGAAGACAGAAGAAGACAATAAATAAAGAGACAAGATTACCAGGGAAAGTCAACAAAGTAAGAAGCGGGCTCTTCTGAAGGACTGATAAAATGTCTGGTGTGAAAACCAAGCAGATGAGGTGGGAAGGGGAGAAGGCACAAACCACAGTGAAATGAAGAGAAAGCCCATGGCAGAGACAAGTCTGTGGTAACTTTTCTATGAAAAAATATTTGAAAAATGAGATAAAATGGTCAGTTTCCAGGGGAAACGAACTGACTTCCCTGAAGCTTGAAACTTGAATAGACCGATTTCACATGAAAAATGTTGAACCAGTGATGAAATCCCTGCCCACCAAGAGCTTTTGCAAACTACATCATGATCAAGGGAGAATCCCCTCCAATGCAAAAATAATTTTATATTAGAAAACCGAGTAATGTAATAATTAAACACACATAAACATAAACAGTTTAAAGCCTGGGGAAACACGGGATGATACAGAGCACAGTTCATGGTTTCTTAGTCAACCTAGAAGGCAATTTCCTTACCGTGGGAAGGCGTCCTCCAAAATCCTACAGCAAATCATCCAAATAGTGAACGGTTGGAAGATCACCTTGAAGATCAAGAGTAAGGCAGGAATGTCAGCTTCCCTATTTTCTAGCCTACTAATCCCTGGAAAGAAATGATCATTCATCACAATCAGATAACTGTCTATAAAGAAAACCAGTGAAAACTGCAATTTTAAGTTGTGGATATGTCTGGTGTTGAAAGTAAAGTCCAATGCTGTAAAAAGCAATATTGAATAGGAACCTGGAACGTTAGCTCCATGAATCAAGGTAAATTGGAAGTAGTCAAACAGGAGATGGAAAGAGTGAACATCAACATTTTAGGAATCAGTGAATGGTCTGGGATGGGTGAATTTAATTTAGATGACCATTATATCTACTACTGTGGGCAGGAATCCCTTAGAAGAAATGGAGTAGCCATCATAGTCAATAAAAGAGCCCAAAATGCAGTAGTTGGGTGCAGTCCCCAAAATGACAGAATGATCTCTGTTTGTTTCTAAAGCAAACCATTCAATATCACAGTAATCTAAATCTATGTCCCAACCACTAATGCCAAAGAAGATGAAGTTGAATGGTTCTATGAAGACATAGAAGACCTTCTAGAACTAACACCAAAAAAAGCTGTCCTATTCATCATAGGGGACTGGAATGCAAAAGTAGGAAGTCAAGAGATTCCTGGAGTAACAGGCAAGTTTGGCCTTGGAGTACAAAATGAAGCGGGGAAAAGGCTAACACAGTTTTGCCAAGAGAACGCACTGGTCATAGCAAACACCTCCTTCCAACAGCACAAGAGGCAACTCTACGCATGGACATCACCAGAGGGTCAACACCGAAATCAGATTGATTTATTCTTTGCAACCAAAGATGGAGAATCTCTACACAGTCAGCAAAAACAAGACTGGAAGCTGACTGTGGCTCATTTCAGATCATGAACTCCTTGTGTAAAATTCAGACTTAAATTGAAGAAAGTAGGGAAAACCACCAGGTCATTCAGGTATGACCTAAATCAAATCCTGTATGATTATAGAGTAGAAGTGACAAATAGATTCAATCATCAGATAAGATCTGACAGAGAGCCTGAAGAACTATGGACAGAGGTTTGTGACATTATACAGCAGGCGGTGATCAAAGCCATCCCCAAGAAAAAGAAATGCAAAAAAGCAAAATGGTTGTCTGAGGAGGCCTCACAAATAGCCGAGAAAGGAAGAGAAATGAAAGGCAAAGGAACTCTGAATTCCAGAGTTCCAAAGTATAGCAAGGAGAGATAAGAAAGCCTTCCTAAGTAATTATTGCAAAGAAATACAGGAAAACAGTACAATGAGAAAGACTAGAGATCTCTTCAAGAAAATCAGACATACCAAGGGAACATTTCATGCAAAGACAGGCACAATAAAGGACAGAAACTGTATGGACCTAACAGAAGCAAAAGAGATTAAGAAGAGATGGCAAGAATGCAAAGAAGTACTATACAGGAAAGATCTGAATGACCCAGATAACCACAACGGTGTGATCACTCACCTAGAGCCAGACATCCTGGAGTTCAAAGTCAAGTGGGCCTTATGAAGCATCACTATGAATGAAGCTAGGGGAGGTGATAGAATTCCAGTTGAGCTCTTTCAAATCCCAAAAGATGATGCTGTGAAAGTGCTGCACTCAGTATACCACCAAATTTGGAAAACTCAGCAGTGGTCGCAGGACTGGAAAAGGTCAGTGTTCTTTCCAATCCCAAAGAAAGACAATGTCAAAGAATGTTCAAACTACTGCATAACTGCACGCATCTCACACACTAGTGAGGTAATGCTCAAAATTCTCCAAGCCAGGCTTCAACAGTATGTGAACCATGAACTTCCAGATGTTCAAGCTGGATTCAGAACAAAGAAAAAGTCAGAGGAACCAGAAATCAAATTGCCAATATCTGTTGGATCACAGAAAAAGCAAGAGAGTTCCAGAAAGACATGTACTTCTGCTTCATTGACTACACTAAAGCCCTTGACTGTGTGGATCACACAAACTGTGGAAAATACTTCAAGAGTTGGGAATACTAGACCATCTTACCTGCCTCCTGAGGTCAAGAAGCAACAGTTAGAAGTTGACATGGAACAACAGACTAGTTCCAAATTGGGAAAGGAGTATGTCAAGGCTGAATATTGTCACCCTGCTTATTTAACTTATATGCAGAGTACAGCATGTGAAATGCCGGCTGGATGAAGCACAAGCTGGAATCAAGATTGCCAGGAGAAATATCAATAACCTCAGATATGCAGATGACACCACCCTTATGGCAGAAAGCGAGAGGAACTAAAGAGCCTCTTGATGAAGGTGAAAGAGCAGAGTGAAAAAATTGGCTTAAAACTCAACATTCAGAAAGCTAAGATCATGGCATCTGGTCCCATCACTTCATGGCAAACAGATGGGGAAACAAAGGAAACAGTAACAGACTTCATTTTCTTGGACTCCAAAATCACTGAATATGGTGACTGCAGCCATGAAATATAAAGACGCTTGCTCCTTGGAAGGAAAGTTATGACAAACCTAGACAGCATGTTAAAAAGCAGAGACATCACTTTGCCAACAAAGGCCCATATAGTCAAAGCTATGGTTTTTTCAGTAGTCATGTATGGATGTGATATTTGGACCATAAAGAAGACTGAACACTGAAGAACTGATGCTTTTGAAATGTGGTGTTGGAGAAGACTCTTGAGAGTCCCTTGGACTGAAAGATCAAACTAGTCAATCCTAAAGGGAATCAATCCTTAATATTCATTAGATGAACTAATGCTGAAGCTGAAGCTCCAATACTTTGGCCACCTGATGTGGAGAGCCGACTCATTAGAAAAAACCCTGATGCTGAGAAAGATTGAGGGCAGGAGGAGAGTTGGGTGACAGAAGATGAGATGGTTGGATGGCATCACTGATTCAATGGACATGAGTTTGAGCAAGCTCTGGGAGTTGGTGAAGGACAGGGAAGCCTGGTGTGCCATGGTCCATGGGGTTGCAAAGAGTTGGACACGACTGAGTGACTGAACATCAAGTTTCAGAATTTAGGGCTAGGGTGTGTGTCAGTGAGCACAGGAAAGAAAAACTGAAAGTTATTAACAGAAGCAGGGTTCCCAGATGTCATTTAGAACAGAAATGTAAAAAACACAATAAGAATAAATCTAACAAAAGACGCACAAGATAGAGGTATAAGATCCCTTTGTTGAAAAGTATCGAAGATGATCGACATCCCTGGAAATGTCACCCCTGCTCAACGAGAGGAAGATGCAGTATCTTTAAAATGTTCATTATCCCTAAATTAATCTGTGAATTCAGGGCAACTCACCCACATTCCAAAATAGATTCCCAGATAAACTGACATTAATTCTAAAATTCCCGTGCAAGGAAATAGGGCCTGGATATCATAAGACTGAGGGAGGGGATCTTTCCTACCAGCCACCCCTCCGTGTGAAGCTGGGTCCTCTAAGCCAGTGGAGTGGATGGTCCTCTATGGACACAGAAGCGTGGAGCCCCCGACACAGGCAAGCCTGATGGGGGGACAGGTGTGGTGCCAGAAGCAACGGGGATGGGATGGGCTGTGTGGGCTGAAATAAGAACCTGCAACAGGCGATGTGTGAGTTTCAGTTTTATTTGGGGTTTTCGAAGGACTGGGAACCCACGTGGCTCGGTGGTAAAGAATCAGCCTGACAATGCAGGAGACGTGGGTTCTATCCCCGGGTTGGGAAGATCCCCTGGAGTAGGAAATGGAAACCCCCTCCAGTATTCTTGCCTGGCAAATCCCAGGGGTGGAGGAGCCTCGTGGGCTACAGTCCATGGGGTCGCGAGTCGGACACCATGGAGCGTGCACACAGCTCGCACCTAAGGACCACAGTCTGAGAAGCAGCCTCACAGCAGCTTTGAGGAGCTGGTCCCGAGAGCTGGGGGCTGGTGATCAGCATAGCCGTGATTTTGTCAAAGGGTCCCTGCAGCCAAGCTCCTGTCTTGGTAGAATGTTGCTGAAGGTCATGAGGAACAGGTATCTGAGTTAATGGTTTTAGTGCTTCTCTAAGTATGAAGAGGTGCAAGAATGTGGGTTCATAAATTCTCTTCTGAAAATGTCTAACTAACTGAGGGCCTGTTCTGCCTGTTTCCCCAGAGCACAGAGTGTCTCATTCCTGGTCTCTGCATTGAATTCCTTCCAGGGTGTGTTGTAGGTGGGACTGGGTGGTGGGCAACATTCTTCTCAGCTGAAACAGCTGCACACCCACCGAGAGCGAAACAAAACACCAGCGTTGCCCTCCTTTGTGGTGGTTTGTGTTCCGTCACGACATCGTGTCTGACTCTCTGTGACCCCATGGACTGCGGCACGCCAGGCTCCCCGTCCCTCACCACCTCCCAGAGTCTGCTCAAAGTCACGTCCACTGGGTCAGTGATGCCATCCAACCATCTCATCCTCCGTCACCCCCTTCCCCTTCTGCCCTCAATCTTTCCCAGCATCAGGGTCTTTTCCAGTGAGTTGGCTCTTCAAATCAGGTGGCCAGAGTTCTGGAGCTTCAGCATCAGTTCTTCCAATGAATATTCAGGGTTGATTTCCTTTAGGATTGACGGGTTTCAATCCTGGTCACTGAAAGCTCTACATCTAATAAAGAAGGCATCTGAACTTTTAAGAAAAAAGTACAGGAGAATCATCAGAAAACTCAACTATCAAGGAAAATGTCTTAAACAGGCACAAACTCCACAAACCATAAGACAAAAGATCAATACATTCAACAAGAATAGGGTTTTAAAAAAATAAACTTTTCTACATCTAAAGAACCCACAAGTGAAAATGCAAGGCATCTCTTGGGAGGAGGTATTTGTAACACAGACATCAGCGATGAAGAATTAGTATTCAGTGTATACAGTAGGCCCTCTCCCTCTGGATTCAACCTGCCTCAGATTGAAAATACTCAGGAAAGAAAATTCCAGGAAGTTCTCAAAAGCAAAGCTTGCATCTGCTGCATGTCAGCAACTACCTATGTACTTATTTACGTTGTATTTACAGCTAGTCACACAACATATACATTGTCTTGCTGTTGTTGCCGTGGTTCCGTCACTCAGTCACATCTGACACTTTGCAACCCCATGGACTGTAGTCCACCAGGCTCCTGTGTCCATGGGATTTCCCAGGCAAGAATGCTGGCAAGAATCCCAGGCAAGAATGGGAAAGAGTGAGTTGCCATTTCCTTCTCCGGGGGATCTTCTCTACCCTGGGTTCGAACCTACGTCTGGCACATCTCCTGCATCGGCAGGCGGGGTCCTTTATCACTGAGCCACCAGGGAAGGGCTTCCTTCCTACCAAATACCAATACTGTATTTGGTATTTTAAATAATGTAGAGAGGATCTGAAGAGCGTGGGGGCATGTAGGCAGGGTACGTGCAGGTGTATCACTGTTTTATAGAAGGGACTTAACCATCCCCGGATTTTGGTATCTGTGGACCAATCCCCCTCAGACACCAAGGACCGCTCTGCAAAGAACTTGAGGACACCATCAGGAAGGCAAGAAATCGCACAGAAAAGTGGGCCAAACTGGGAGCCATCGACCACAGAAAAGGGACCCTGAGTGATCACAGCAAGTGGGAAGTCAAATACAGAGGATCACTGATGTCAGCTGAGACCAACGAGATGAGCAGAACCCAGATGCCAGGGAGGGGAAGGAAAGAATGAGGTCCATCAGCGCAGAGGGAGTGGTGGCCTGAGAGAGGCTCCGCGAACGTGATACTTGACTGAGGCAAAGGTCATCACCGGCTGCAGACGAGCCTGGATGAAAAATCACGCATCCAGAACACTCCGTCCCCGGGTCACACCTTCTGATGACTCAGGTCGACAGAACTACGTGCACAGTGTACCATGGGCATGGAAAAGAATCCTGAGCCAAACGAAGGACTATAACCCGGAAGGCAGTCTCTCGGATGACGCTGAGGGACCGCTGCCTGGAAGCGTGTTTTTCAGTCCCGTTTTATGTCTTCTCAGAACAAAGAACATCAAACAAGTCAGGGGTACATTCCTTCAAGGTTTCGAAGAAAAACAGACCAGCATGTACACAGTGAGTCAGGATGGCCTTGGCGCCTGGGAAGGCGGTCTTATCATCAAAGGAGCGCCAGCATTGGCATCCCAGGAAAGGAAGTGTTTGTCTTTATCTGTAATATGGACATTCTTTACCTCTGGTCAATACGCCCTTTTCTTGAATGATTAAAGCAGATGCACAATGCCTGTGGGGTAGGCCATAAACAGGCCGTTCTGACTGAGCTTAATAAAGTTTAAGCTGAATCGTGTATAAGCCAGAATTATTTCCCCCCAACCCTGAATATGCCAAAATTACTTTCATTATTTCTCTCCTTTGATCATACATGTTTCGATAGAAAGCATCAGTAACCAAAATATTTGTCCCTTGATGGCAGGGTGCTCATCATCCGCCCTGGGTCCATCCTGCCCCTTGCGTTAGGCCTCCTTTGTTCGTTTCCATGTGTGAAGAGATTGTCTTAGTTATCCACGTAGGGTGGACGCTAATCAGACTCAGTAAACAAGCACAGAGTCTTGCTAATGGGGAAACATTTCACAGGCTATGCATTTTATCAACCATGTCGAACGGTCACATAAACATTTAGCAGTAGACTTGTGTCATGGACGGATTGACAGGAAAAGACTGATAAATACATGTTATGAAAATAATAATTATCTATAAAGCAGACTGGGAAAAAATTGCTCATGCCTGCAAAGAGCCAGCTAAGCAGGTCATTTGAGGGGTCAGTTTTTCTTACATCTTGGGAAATTCCTTCTAGGCGAGTCTCAGCTGCTCCGGAGGTAAATGCAACAAGAAGTCTTCGCCGTAGCACAGACGCCCCCCGTCCTGCCAGCAGAGCATCCGAGGCAGCCCTGTTATCTAATGTGACCCGGGCGAGGGAGTGGAAGGATGTCTGTTTTGCTTCAGTGCGTTTTGCAGCCTCCTCAGCTATTTGACCAGTGGTGCCTGATAGGTTTCTGATCATCTTGTTTACACACATTCCTGTGTCAGGAATTCGTTTTTCTAAGAGACTTTGCCACCAGGGTCTTGGTATCCTGCTGACACGGATCTCTTGACTCTGTAATGGGGAGAGTAAGGAGGATCGCTCATTTCCTTGTGTATTGACAGTGGGGAAACTTAATAAGCCAGCGACCATAAACCTGTTTGCCAGCTGTTGAGATGTTTACGCGCCCATCCTTGGCAAGGTGGATCGTTTCCAACGCCACACGTGAAACAGAGACCTGGGAAAGGGAGCGTGATTCCTCCCCGAGAGCCCCCATTGATAGCCTCATTAATTGGGAGTTTTGTTAACACGGTGTTACACCATGGGTCATTTCCTTTGCAATCTTTCCAAAAGCCATCTGTAATGGTGGTTGACAGGGGGACTCGCTGGCTTCATTTACTTGTGTTTTTCTCTTGACAACATTTGTTAATTAAGAAAGGGTCAGAGCGGGGCTGGGGGTGTCCTAGGGAAGTTGTGCTCAGTCTCTTAAGAACAGAGGGAAATATCAGACAAGAGACAGACACGTTCATATGCTGAAGAATTTGAACCTGAAAGGTCAAGCCAGAGGGAGGTTTGTCGAGCTGCGTGGTTATCTCGGGAACATCTGAAACGTCAGTGACGGCTGCTATGAGGGGCCTACATCAGCCTTGCACTGACCGAGGAATTCGATGACAGGCCCAACGGTCAGTTACTTTGCTCGACGTAGAGGTACTTTGTGACAACTTTACCAAAGAATTTTCTTTCCATCCTGAACACTGGGGCAAAAGAATAGGAAGAACAATAACTTTTTATTTTGCTAGGGAGACAAGCATTTGAATAACCGTTCAGCTGAACTAGCGGGGTGGGTCCCACAGGCCTGGCCCGGGTCCTTGGGTCAGCGGCCCCTCCTGCAGTCTTAGTCGTCCTGATGGTCGTTTTAAGGTGAGTTTGAGGTCAACAGTCCTCTCTGCAGACCAGTCTGATGCAGAGGCCTTTGTAAAGTGGGAAGTGCGAATTCAGGAGTCAATTCCCTTCAGTTTCACTGTGCGTGAGCTAGTGAAGAGTAGCTGGTAAGGGTCCTTCCATCTAGGTTGGAGAGAAAGTCCTTTAAATGATGTCTTTTTCAGTCTACACAATCTCCTGGGTGCAGGTCATAGGGTGTCTGATCTTCATCCAAAGTTAATTTACTGCGATCAGCCTCAGAAAGCAGCTTAGAACATCCTTTTAATAATTCACTTAAACTTTACAATAACGTGACACAGTAACAAGGAGTCATTTAGGAAGTGAGTTTTAAGCAGAAAATACCAAACCTCAAAGACAATAGCACCAGAACTTAATATCCACAAAGGTATACTGTTAAAAAACATATTTTGTCTCTCTAAAATTATCCTTATTTCCATCAAGTATAGCCAGATTGAGACTGTTTGCAAAAAATAAGTCTGGTTTCAAGAAACTTGGCCTGATTATTTACCTAAGGTTAATTGGACACATGGGCTCTTTCTTTTTTATTGAGGTATAGTCGATTTGCAATATGCCATTAGTTTCAGGTATGTAACACAGTGATTCGTCATTTTCATAGATTACACTCCATTCACAGTTATTACAAAACGGTGGCCGTGGTTCCCCGCGCTGCACAACATACCTTTGCTGGTTATCTGCTTTTCACTTTTATTTTATTTTTCACTGCACTGCACAGCAGGTGGGATCTCAGCTCCCTGACCAGGGTCAAGCCTGGGTGCCCTGCATGAGCAGCAAGGAGCCTCAACTACTGGACTACCAGGGAAATCCTGGTTATTTACTTTACGTCGTTTGTACCTCTTAATCCCATGCTTCTATTCTGCCTCTTCCCCCACTGCTTCCCAATGATAACCACTCATTGGTTCTTTGTATCTGTGAATCTGTTTCTGTTTTCTGATGTACAGTCATTTGCTTTATTTTTAGGTCCCACATAAAAATGATACCATAGACTATTTGTCTTTCTTTGTCTGACTTATTTCATTAACCATAATGTTCTCTAGTTAATCCACGTTGCTGAAAAATGGCAGGATTTCATTTTCATGGCTGAGTAATATCCCTCTGCGGCTCCCCAGAGTGAGTCACTAGTAAAGAATCCATCTGCTAATGTAGGAGAGGTGGATTCAATCCCTCAGTCAGGAAGATTCCCCTGGAGAAGGAAATGGTAGCCCACTGCAGTGTTCTTGCTTGGGAAACCCCGTGGAACGAGAAGCCTGGCAAGCTACAGTCCATGGGGTCATAAAAGAGTTGGACACGACTTAGCGACTAAACAACACCAAAACACTCCATTGTGTATATGATATATATACCACATCTTCTTCAGACACTCATCCTTTGCTGAACACTTGGGTGGCTTTCATATTGTAAACCATGCTGTTATGAGCAAGGGGGGGGGGGTGCCTTTTCAAATGAGTGCTTTCCTATTCTTTGGATATATACCCAGAAGTGGAATTGCTAAATCATAGGGAAGGTCTATTTTTAGTTTTTTAGGAGCCTCCATACCGTTCTCCATAGTGACTGCGCCGACGGACGTTTCCACCAACCAGGCCTCTCTTTTTCCCATGTCCTGGCCAACCATTGTCACTGGGGGTCTTTTTGATGACGGCCTTGGTGATGGGAGTGAAGCTACCTCTCACTGTGGGTTTGACTGTGATGCTTCTCTGATGATCGGTGACATGGGCACCTTTCCACGTGCTGTCTGCCCACAGGACGTCTTCTTTGGGGTTAAAGTGAGAGGCGCTCAGTTGTGTCCGACTCTGCGACCGCATGGACTACACAGTTCATGGAATTCTCCAGGCCAGAATGCTGGAGTGGGTAACTGTTCCCTTCTCCAGGGGACCTTCCCGACTCAGGGGTCGAACCCAGGTCTCCGGCAGTGCAGGCGGATTCTTCACCAGCTGAGCCATCAGGGAAGCCCTCTTTGGGGTTGTGGGCACGTTCACATTCGGCTGTGCTGAAACTAACTCCTAGAGAATCTCAAATTGGACTTTCCAAAGGCCTCCCACGGCCAGGAAAGCTCTGCTATCAGACTCTGCTGGCAGCACCTGTGCATTTGGCTGGATTCCTGTCTTCCCAAGGTCCAGAGTGTCTTGAGCTTCCTGTGCCCACCAGGAAGTGGCCTTCCTTACTCACCTGGAAAGGCTGCTGGACGCTGGGGTTTCCTAGTGCTGAAGGGGTCAGGCAGAGAGAAGAGAGAAATGCTTCAATTCTGTTTACAAGGGTGGTAATTTACAAACTTGTTTCCAGTCATCATAAGCTTAAGGGGAGAGGTTCTTTTACATCTGGAAAACAAAGATTAAAAGCCAATAACATGTCAAACAAAAAGTCGTAAAAACTGTAATCACACTTATCAGGTCGCTCAGTGCCGTGTGATTAGTTTTTGTCCTGTTTTGAGTCCAGGCTTCCCGTTAGCTTTGTTGACCTCGCCTGATGACTGAGGGTGATAAGAATACAGATAATTTCAAGAAGTTTGTGAGGTTTTAGTTGTTGTTAAGACTTGTATGATTTGCCCAGCGAAGTGGGTGCCTTGATTATTGGAGACCGTGGGAGGCGAAAGGCCAAGGGGAACACACATTCTTAAACTGTTTCTTTGTCATTGTGAGGCCATAAGCCTTGCATCAAGGGAAGGCTTTACTCCATCAAATAAAAAATAGGGTTTGTCAGGGAGACGGGAGGAAGCAAGCGGCCGTCTTGGGTTTCCCACAGCTCTGATTGTTCATTTAATTTACAGCCGTTGTTTACCCATCTTAATTTCTCTGATTTAGGAGCAGGCTATTGCCATTTTACAAGGTCATCAGGATGGGAAACGTCTGACAGTGAGGGATAAATTTTGTAGATGCAGAGTGGACTTTGTCTACATACACCATAAACTTTACAGATTCTGTTTTTTTACCCTAATTCTTGGGTTCAGCCCCTTCAGTGGGAGCCTCAGTTTTTATGTCAGATAACATTTTATGTCAGAACACACAAGGCTTCCAGGAATTTCATGTAATTTCTGGAACACATAGTGTATAATATATTTATACAGACATAACATAAAGAAGGCTTAATGTTGTTTTTTGTTTGATAATATTTCCCATGTAATTTAACATCCTAAATAAGCCTAATTAGTTTAGTATCTTTATTTTTTAAATTTATTTATCTTTAATTAAAGGATATTTGCTTTACAATACTGTGCTGCTTCCTGCCACACAAAAATCTCTCTTAAAAATTCTTCAGGACAACATCACACTCTTTGCCCTCAACAAAATGTATTTCCATTTTTCACCTCTTATTTTACTGAAAACATTCATCTTATTATTTTCCTTCCTAGTTTCCTTGTATGCTGAAATGTTTCCCTTTTTAAGGTAGCTTTTTAAAATTTTATTTATTTTTAACTGGAGGATGATTGCCGTACAGTGCTGTGCTGGCTTCTGCCATAGACAGACATGAGCAGGCCACAGACACACGTGTCCCCTCCCTCCCCCTCGCCCCAGCCCGCCGGGCTTGAGCCCCCTGCGGCACACGGCAAGTTCCCACTGCCTGTTTCACACGCGGTGATGGACGTGTTTCCGAGCTACTCTCGTCCTCCTCTGCATCCACACACCCGTCCCCCACGTCTGCATCTCCACTGCTGCCCTGAGCACAGGCTCATCCGCACCATCTTTCTGGACTCCATGTACACGTGTTAATACACAATAGTTGTTTTTCTCCTTCTGGCTTATTCCACTCTGTATAACAGGCTCTCGGTTCATCCACTTCATTGGAACCGACTCAGATGTGCTCATCTTTACAGCTGAGTGATATCCCATTGTATATATGCACCATAGCTTCTTTCTCCATTCATCTGCCTGTGGGCATCTAGGTTAAAGTAGCTTTAATTACATATATATTATAATTTGTAGCCCTTAAAAAAAACCTGAATCTTTAGCAAAAACCAAGAAGCAAGCACCTGTGAACTGCTTGTCATCTCAACATCTCCTGGTGAGCAAACTTGTAAACCTATTCTGTAACCTCTAGAAACGTCCGCCCCCCCCCCCCCGCCCCAGCACAATTTATTTTCTCAATGTGGTATAAGACATGTGTCCAGGTAACCCAAACAGCTTTAGTTTTCCCTGTTAAGAAGATACAGTAGGTAAACTTAGACTTGCTTAGCAATTAGTGTTTTAGTATTTTATCTCCATTGGAAGTGATCTGGCTATGTAATGAATTCCCATCATTTAATTTAATTTAGCAAACCTAAAGTTTCAAATTACCAAAATCTGGAGAAACTGTTTTTAAGTAGACATACCATAAAACACAATTATCCTTTTTCTCGATTTTTTTAATTTTTAAGTTTTTGGCTGCAGCCCACAGCATGTGGGATCTTAGTCCCCTGAGCAGGGATCAAACCCACACCCCTTTCACTGGAGGCGCAGAGCCCTAACCACTGGACTGCCAGGGAAGTCCCTCAGTTTTTAAGAATGAAGCACAGTTGATTTACAGTGTTCTGCCAATCTCTGCCGCAGGGCAAAATGACTCAGTTATATACACACATATACATTCTTTTTTAATATTCTTTTCCATAACAGTTTATCACAGGCTATTGAATATAGCCCCCTGTGCTAGACAGCAGGGCCTTGCCCTTTATCCATTCTCTGTATAATAGTCTTCATCTGCTAACCCCAAACTCCCCCTCCTTCCCTCCTCCTTGGCACCCAGAAGTCTGCTCTCTTAATTATACTTAATGTCGATGGCCCTAAGGACATGCCTGTGTTAATCAAACCAACAACTTAAATTTATTTTCATTTATTGAAGATCAATCTTATATCACAAGGTTCCTTCTAAAAACTTAGTTTTTTGTTATATTTAGAAATATTTACACACTATATTTAATGTGTAAGCACTTGTGCGTGTGTGTATGTTCAGTTCAGTCGCTCAGTCGTGTCCCACTCTTTGTGACCCCATGGACTGTAGCCCGCCAGGCTCCTCTGTCCATCGGATTCTCCAGGCAAGAATACTGGAGTGGGTTGCCATTCCCTTCTCCAGGGGATCTTCCCAACCCAGGGATCAAGCCCAGGTCTCCTGCATTGCAGGCAGATATTTTACCGTCTGAGACACCAGGGAGGCCTCTACTGTAAGCCAACTAAATAGAGCTCTTTTATAAATTAATTTCAGTAATATTAACCGCAAGGAACAAAGGACCCTATTTATAAGCGTACAAAGATGTACGTACATCCAGATAGACACAGACAAAGATCTCATAGTTTTACTGATTCAGTTTTAAAAGTTTCCCCTCATTTTTTTTTCAGTTTTATGTTCTTCTCGCTGAGCCAAGGCTCTGGCCACAAGCAATGGGGGTTGTGCTTGCATTTCAAGGACATGATGAGTTCTAACACCGAGCTTCCTCCCGGGAGCGCTTCTGTCCTCTCAGGCTCAGAATCTTGAGAAAGGGATGTTTTACAGAGCTAGCTTCTTTAACTATAAGTGCAAAAATAAAAATCCATTTTGAAATGTCCGAAGGGTCCCCATCCAGGCCATTTTAGGGCCAGACAAGGCCTTGCAAGGATGGAATTTGTTCCAGGTATAGAAGCCAGCCAGGGCTCCTGTGGGCACTGCCCATCTGATGGGAGCTGGCAGGCTTTAAAAGCACAGTTCCCCACTTCTTTTTTAAAGTTCCATTTTACTATAAAATGGGCTTCCCTGGTGGCTCAGACGGTAAAGAATCCGTCTGCAATGCGGGAGACCCGGGTTGGATCCCTGGGTCAGGAAGACCCCCTGGAGAAGGGCATGGCTACCCACTCCAGTATTCCTGCCTGGAGAATCCCAGGGACAGAGGAGCCTGGCGGGCCACAGTCCATGGGGTCGCAGAGTCAGACACGACCGCGGGGACTAAGGACTCACCCAGCGAGTCAGTGTGGCCTTGGCACCTGGGAAGGGCATCCCACTGAAGGAGGGCCGGCACTGGTGTCCCAGGAGGGGAGGCGCTTCATCGTTATTTTAACACGGACATGCTTTCCTTCTGGTCAGTGCACCCCTCCCTCGAAAGATTAAAACAGACGTCGAGGGGACGTCTGATCGGCCACCACCAGGCTGCTTTCCTTAGCATAAAATTCAAGTTAAACTGGAATAAGTGCCTCACACCCTAGAGGTGAACATTTCTCCCATTATTTTTCAAGTTAAAAGTACACCTGAAAACAGAAAACTGGTGAGCCTCATCTGAACCCGGTTATCAGTCTCATTACGGTCAACAGCGAGAGACACAGGCCTTGGGTGCCTACACGACCATGAACAGCCCAGAGGACCCAACGCCACTGAAGCCGTGTTCTGGCCCCAAAGTTCAGCCTTGGTCTGACTGTGCAGAAACTGTCCAACCAATTCAATTGTGAGATCCTCTTCAAGAAAACTGGCCCAGACTCTTCAAAGCTGTCGCCGATCCTTCAAAGCAAAAAAGAACAAATGAATGACAAGTTCCTCCTGTGTGGCACAGGGAACTATGTTCAATACTCTGTGATAAACAGAATGGAAAAGAATATTAAAAAATGTGCACATGTGCATAACTGAATCGCTTTACCATACAATGGTATGGACACAGTGTTTTAAATCAACTACACTCCCATGAAAATAAATGAATAATGCATGCTGGATGCTACAAAAAATATAGAACCCACACAGCGACATATACAATTTGTTTGTTGTTTCTAATCTTCTTACACTCAGGTTTACCATGAACATGAGTGGAGAAATAATGAAATATCATGTGAAAACAACGATTTCATCATGGCTACTTAAGAAAAGAATGTATATCTGGCAATTTTATGTTCAACTATAAACAAACAAGAATGTTATGACACTGGCATCTGAAAAGTTAATAAAGTGACTGAGAAGAACAACAACAGAAAAGTGATGACTTCTGCTAGACCAAGAGAGATGAAAGGGCCGGACAAACGGGATACGTGGCCTTGATCATGTCCGGAACGCTGGAGGCCCTGTGTCGGTGGTGTGATCGGGGGGCGTGATCCAGGAGGGGGCCCTGTTCTCACAAGACTCCTGTCTGCACCTCCCTTTCAAGGCTCGGGGAGGGAGGTGTGCACTGAAGCGTGCTCGCCCATCCTGGGAGAAGGCGTTGGAGGATGAGACCTGGGAGACTCATTTGTCCGCCCCTGGGCAGCTTGCAAAGGCCCACTGGTTTCTGCTGAGTGCACACTCTTGTTGGTAATTATGGAAAATGAGAGCAGCTCCAATCCTCCACCGAGAGAAGGCACGTTGGGGAGTATTTGTGAGTGGGGTTGACGGTTAAAACAATGACCCAGAGCTGCATGCGTGCCCTGGCAAAGGTTCCCAGACAGCCCTGGGAGCGCTGAGAAAGGCGCCAAAGGAAAAACACAGGGCGATGGGACTCCGCAGACGTGGTTCAACACATGGAAATAAGTTCCATAGGCCTGGCTGTGAGGACTGCACCTCTCAGATGAGCAGTCCCCTCTGCAGGGGAGGGCTTCTCTGGTGAGGGGTCACTCAGAGCCACGGGACCCTTCCTCACATCCTTCGTCTTTCTTAAGCCAAGTGGTGGGCGGCAGATGCAGGTTCTTCCTACTTTTATTTATGTTTCTGGCAGGTCTTAAATAGTTCATGATCGTTAAACATCAGGGGAAGGATCTTTGCTGAAAGTCAATCCTTATTTCTGAGAACAAAACACCAAGCTCAATAAACTATAGAAAATTATAAATAAGCACTTCCTTTATCTACCCTGGATGGTGGAACACAGGGGTATCTGCAGTCCAAGACAGGAACCAAACAAGGATGCCTGCTTTTACCATTACTGCTCAGCCCTGCTTTATAAACTGAAGACAATGCAAAAGATGTTAAACGGAAATAAGATGTACAACTTCTGGAAAGGAGGAGACCAAAATACCACATTCCTAGGAGCCCCGAGAGAGTCAGCGGAAGAGCGTTCAGAATGAATGAGAGAATTCAGGAAAGGAGCCAGATGCAAAATACATATTTTACATCAATATTTTTATGATTTTCTAGCAACCACCAGTTAGAAGATAAAGCAGAATTTTAAAAAATGTTATTCTAAAACAAAAAGGAGAGGGGGAGCGAAGAACATAAAAATACTTGACAAAAAACCTTCTTCAGAAATGTTCAGGATCTGTAGGAAGAAAACAGCATACTTTAATGAGAAATAAAAACATGAAGTCTGAAAAAGAAAGAAAGAGAAAACACACCACGTTCTTGGGTAGGACATTTGCAAACATTAGATCTTCCCAAATTCATGTATAGGTTCGCCAGATTTCCAACCAAAATTCTGATAGGATTTATTTGGGGGTGAGGGGTGAGCCAGGGGTGGGGAGGGAGCTGGCAAGACAAACCTAAAATTCGCATACAAGGAAAAATAGGCAGGAAGAGCCAAGAAAATTTTGAAAATTAAGAGCAGATTTCAGAAGTGAAGGCAGCATATCTGATGTGTGTGGAGAGCTCCCTGCAGACCAGCAGTCAGGCAAAGCTGCCTCGCCTTTGTCTCTTGAAATCCTCACAGTAGCCCCAGGAGGCAAACACTCTCATCACTCGCATTTTCCACAAGAGCACACTGGAGTTCAGAGTGGGCTAAGCTGAGTGCCAAGGTCACACGACTGCGAGAAGGCGCCAGACACAGGCAGCGCTGTGGGGCCCCTCGCCCTCCTCTCCTGTAGGTCGGGCAAGCTGTTTCAATTCTTCAACATTTATCACCCTGATACCACGAAACCAGAAGAATCTGGCAGCACCTCCATCAGAGGTTGCAGGACATTTAATCAGGAGGTTGAGAAAAATCAGAAAGGTATTCAGGAGGAGAAAAAGGTAATGAGCTTTTTACTCCAGGACCAAATATACCAAATATCAAAATACAAGCCAGGAGAGTTACAGAGGTCAGTATGCGAAGGGAAAAAAAAAAAGTTTTAAAATAAAACTATAGAGAAATATAGGTATGTATTTACCTGCTTTCATCCTGGCAACAGTTTACAAACTTACAAACAATGAAAGTATCATAGAAGAAAAGACTCAGTAAATTTCATTGCTTAAAAGGCTTGTTTTTGTATATCAAGAAATGCTCATCCAAATTAAAAGGCAGACATTTGCTTCTGGCAAGATGGAGAAACAGGGACCAGATTTATCCTCCTGCCTGGAGCAACCCTCCAAACAAAACCAAACAACAAAAAAACATATAAGTACAAGAAACAATTTATTTTTCAGGGCAGTAAACATCAGACAGTTAAGAGCATCGGTCCCTAGGAGATGAGAAACAATCAGCTTCAGGCTTGGAATTGCTCAACTTGCTTCCTCGAGAGAGGAAGGGGGAAGTTGGGGGGGAGCCCAGTGGGATTCTTGAACTGATGAGAAAGAGCTGAGGGTCCAGGGAGACCCAGGCAACAAAAGTTCATGGCACAGAGTATCGGAGCAGAGAGCGTGAGCGGGGCCCCAGAGGCCTGCAGAGGGGCCCGCTCGCATGTCCAGTCGGGGAAAGAGCAACACGTGCTTGGGAGGAAATTATTCAAGGCTTGGAAGAGAACCACCAGGAGGGGTGGAGGGGCCAATGTCCACTGCTCAGGCAGGGCTGGGAACAGGGTCCGTTCCCACCAACCAGACTCGGAAAACGGACACTTCACGGGGCCGTGGGCACTTGGAAAATTCTGGGAGCAGTTAACCCCGATGGGGCACTTCCCCAGGCCCACCTTACAACCGAAAAAATCAAGACCAGAGAGGGTCAGATCATGGCCGGGTAACTTAACTGCTCCCCAGAACAAAGCTCCAGAACGTTCGCAGGAGTAGAAAGAGGTCCTGCACAAACAAGGGGGAAACACACAATGTCTGGCATCTGATCAAAAATTAGCAAACAGGCAAAGAAGCAGGAAAAAGCGAGCCATAAGGAGGAGGAAAACCAATCAATCAAAAACAACTGTGAGAAGTCCACACTGTAAACCCCTTAACGCCAGAACAACAGCACAGATCGAAAGACCCAGCAAAGAAGACAAAACGGAACATATAAAACTCTTGATTGACGCAGAAGAAGAGGTAAGAGGGAGGAAAAAGAGACAGGACCCGTAGAACATGGACGAGAAATGACGCACTTGCTTCCTTCCATGGTTAAGCACGTTACGTGTAACTGGCCTAAACACCCCAGTGAAGAGGCAGAGATGGTCATACTGGGGTTAAAAAAGGAAGAATCCTCCTACGTACTGCCTACAAGAAGCATGGTTTAAATATAAAGACACAAAAGGTTACTAAGAATTACAGACCTTTGAAATATACATAAAGTTAAACAGGCTATAACTGGTAGGATAATTATATGCACAGTTACACTCCGAGATTTCAGTACCCCTCTATCAATAATTAATTGGAAATTAATGATTAATTGTTTAGTGCAGAAAAATCAGCAAGAAGTTAGGAGACTAAAGCAGTACTTGACTTGATTGACATTTATAGAGCATGCCATTCAAATACACATTCTTTCCAAGTGCACATGGAACATTTACCAATATAGATCATGTTCTGGGCCATTAAACAAGACTTAATAAGTTGAGAAGGATTCAAGTTACATAAATTATATTCTTTGACCATAATGGAATTAAATTTTAAATCAATAACAGGAAAAAGTCTTTGGGAAATTCTCAAACATTTGGAATTTAAATAACACACTTCTAAATAGTCCTCGAGTCAAGGAAAAATCAAAAAGGAAATTAGGAAGGATTCTCAACAGACTGAAAACAAAAACACAGCAGATGAGAACTTATGCAGGACTGAGGGTGAGGTTTCTCCTACAAATGCCTGTGTCAGAAAGCAAGAGCAAGCTCGAATCAGTCCCCAGCTGAAAAGAAATGCGAATCGGCCCAAAGTAAGCATGAGAAAGGAGATAATACAGACCAGGAAGAAGCTGATGAAATAGAAAACAGAAGAACAATAGAAAAAGCAGGAAAACCAACCCAAAACTTTGTTTTTTGAGAATACCAATAAAAATGGATAAACCAGATCAGGAAAAGAGAAAAAGCGATAGAACTGAAGTGACCAACATCAGGAACAAGGAGGTGACATCAATACAGATTGTGAAAGTCAGTCAGTCATGTCTGATTCTTTGTGACCCCATGGACTATACAGTTCATGGAATTCTCCAGACCAGAATACTGGAGTGGGGAGCCTTTCCCTTCTCCAGGGGATCTTCCCAACCCAGGGATCAAATGCAGGTCTCACGAATTGCAGGCAGACTCTTTACCAGCTGAGCTACCAGGGAAGCCCAAGAAGACTGGAGTGTGTATCCTGTCCCTTCTCCAGCAGATCTTCCCGACCCAGGAACTGAACTGGGGTCTCCTGCACTGCAGGTGGATTATCTACCAACTGAGCTATCAGGGAAGCCCAATACAGATTGTGCAGCTATTAAAAGAATAACCAAGGAATATTATGCACAACTTTATGACAATAAATTTAACAAGTGAGATGAAAGTGACTTTCAAAACAAAATACCAAAGACCAATCAAAGAAAGATAGTATGAATAACTCTGTATCTATTAAAGAATTGAAAGTGTAACTTAAAACCTTCTCACAAAGAAAACTCCAGACCCAGATGGTTTTGCTGGTGGGTTATACCAAATGGCTAAAGAAAAAATAATAGCAATTACATCAATCCTAAAGGAAATCAACTCTGAATATTCATTGGAAGGACTGGTGCTGAAGCTGAAGCTCTAATACTTTGGCTACCTGATGTGAAGAACTGACTCATTGGAAAAGACCCTGATGCTGGGAAAGATTGCGGGCAGGAGGAGAAGGGGACGACAGAGGATGAGATGGTTGGATGGCATCACCGACTCAACGGACATGAGTTTGAGCATGGACGGGAAGCCTAGCGTGCTGCAGTCCATGAGGTCACAAAGAGTTGGGCACGACTGAGCTACTAAACAACAACAAGGTACAAATTCTACAAAAAAAATTTTGACTCATCTATGAGGCCAGTATTACCTTGATAACCAAAACCAAAGATAGTACAAGAAGAGAAAATCACAGACCACTATTCCTCATAAACATAGACACAAAAGTCCTAAACAAAATTTTGCAAATAGCACTCAATATGTATAATATTGATAACACATCAAGACCAAATGTGTTTTATCCCAGCAACGCAGGGTTGGGACTTTTAAATATCAGTCAGTAACTCACCATTTTAACAAACTGAAAAATAAAAACCATATAATCATCTCAGTAGGAGTAGAAAAAGCATTTGACAAAATTCAACACTCATTCCTGATTTCGTTAAAAAAAAAAAAAGTAAAGCTCTCAGCAAACTTAGGAGTAGAGGAAAACTTCCTCTGCCCAACAAGGGCATCTAAGACTGAATGTCTTCTCACTTAAGCCAGGAGCGAGGCAAGAGTGTCTGCTCTCTCCACTTCCACCCAACATTGTACTCGAGGTTCTTGCTAGTGTAATCAAGCAAGAAGAAAAAGTCATGCAGATTGAAGAGCAGGAAGGAGAAACTCCTTTATTCATGGACAACTTGATCATCCACAGGTGCAGGGGCAATTCAGTGCAGAAGTAACAGCCTTTCCAATAAATCGGATATCCACAAGCAAATGAAGGGGAAAAAAAGAAGAAGAAGGAGGAGAACTTGGATTTATACCTCATACTACATCCAAAAATTAACTCAAAGTGAATGAATCATAGACCTAAATGTAAAACTAGAACCATACAAACACAGGGGAGAACTTCTGTGAATTCAGACAAAGCAAAGATCTCCTACATTCGATACGGAACGCATAATCCCTAAAAAAAAAATAAAAGAATGGGTAAGTTGAAATTCATCAAGACCTTTTAAAATTTGCTCTTCAAAAGGCATTGTAAAGACAATGAAAAGATAAGCCACTGACAGGGAGAAAATCTTTGCAAAGCATACATTTCATAAAGGGCTGATCCAGAATATATAAAGACCTTTCAAAACACAACAATAAAGCAACTTTTGACAATGGGGAAAACCCAGTCTTAGAAGTGACACTTCACGAAACAAGATAATTGGATGGCAAATCAGGATGTGAAAAGGTGCCCGACACCATCAGTTACTGGGAAAATGCAAAATGAAATCACAGGGACACCATTCTAGGAGAGAAGCTAAAATAAAAAAGACTGACCGTCCAAACAGCCAGCGAGGAGGGTCCCCGCATCTCTGTTGGAAGCATAAACCAACACAGTTTGGCAGCGTCTCTTTTTCTGTAAAAGTTAAGCGTACAAGTGATCTTGTAATCCTACTTCTAGGCATTTCCCCACGAGAAAAGGAAATGTTTGTCCTTACAAAGACTTTCACATGAATGCAAATAGCAGCTTTATTTTTAATTGACAAAAACTGGAAACAACCCAAACGTCCATCGGCAGATGAACGGATAAACAGAATTCTTTCTGTGTCCATACGATGGCAATCAGCAGGAATGTCCCACTGATGCATGAACAGGCACGGATGAACCTCAAAATAGTTATGCTGAGAGACAAGAGGTCAGGCAAGAAAGAGTACATGCTGTATACTTCCATTTATAGAAAGCCCTAGAAAATGTACACGAACACAGCCACTGTTATTTAAGACCTGGGGGTGGGGTACGGCATGGCGGGGTGGCAGGAGAGGTTGCAAGGGCCAGAGGACCCTCTTAGAGGTGATGGATGTGCCTGCCTTCCTGAAGGGGGTGACGGCCTCACGGTGTCTGCACAAGTCAGAACTTGTCTTGGGATGTGTTTTAGAATGGGCAGTGTGTTGTATTGATATGCCAACTACATCTCAACAGAGCTGTCTTTGAAACACTAGACGTATAATGACAAAAGTGGGAAAATATTTGGGGTGAAATATGATAGACAAGGGGGTTATTGTTGCTCAGTCACTAGGTCATGTCTGACTCTTTGCGACCCCGTGGACTGTCGCCTTCCAGGCTGCTCTCTCTTGCCTGGGCTTTCTCAGGCAAGAACACTCGGGTGGGTTGCCATCTCCTTCTCCAGGGGATCTTCCCGACCCAGGGATTAAACCTGTGTCTCCTGCGTTGGCAGCTAGGTTCTTTACCACTGAGCCACCAGAGAAGCCCCAAGGGCGTAATATAATTAATACACTAAATGCACTTGGAAATCCATAAGGAAAACATTAACACCCTAATTAGTTTGCTAGGTGACCATAACAAAGGCCCACAGCCTGGGCAGCTTAAATGGCAGACATTTATTGTCGTTTTCCTGGAGGCTGAAACCCGAGACCCAGGTGTGGGCAGGGCTGGGTCCTCCTGAGGACTCTGCTCTGCCTGCAGACGGCCGAGCTCCCCCATGTCTTCACAGGCCGGACCCGCTGCGTGTCTGTGTCCTGACCCCTTCTCACCAGGACCCGGGTCCGGCTGGAGCAGACCCACCCTAGTGACCGCATTGTCATCTGGTTGCTTCTGCAAAGGCCCCGCTCCTAACACAGCTGCATGCTGAGGTGCTGGGGGTCAGGACCCCCAGAGACGGGCCCATCGCAGAGCCTCAGAGGGGGCCGTGAGCAAATGACGGGCCGGTGACAGGGTCAGAAACACGGGTGACCCAGAAACACGCCGGAAAGGTGTGCAACTGAAGTGTGAGCGCAGACGACTGCGGCGCTGAGCCCCCCCCCCCCCCGCCCCGACCCCCGCTGCCCTCGAGCCGAGGGCCCTGGTCGTCGTGTACAGACCCCAGCGAGAGGCGGCCCCTCTACCCTCCAGGAGGCCAGACACACGGTCCCACAACGGGGCCAGGTCCCACAACTCCTGGGGGCAGACCCGCAGGGCTCAGGCGGCCTCCTCCAGCCAGGCCACACCAGTAGCTCTAAACATGGACAGCAAACACCTGAGGAAAAAAATTCAAGCTCTAAGGCAAGGCAAGGCAAATTTTAACACGACATTTTTTTCCCCCTGCCCTTTGGCCTCCCCGCTCCCCTCTGGTGGGCATTATGCATCTGCATTATGCATTAACCAGACCTCCCCAAGGAAAGGAATACCTGCTCAACCATAAAAATCTATTTTTCTTGTTTTGACGTCAACCATGTAACTCTTTAGAAGATAACATTCCTTTCTCGGTCCTGTAAGGGGTCACGATGACCCACCGCTGGCCTTGGACGTGCAGACATCTTTGGTGGACTTTATGAGCAGTGTATCATTTCCCTTAAAGATAGCAACTGGTACAGAACAGACGGGCCAGATGACTGGGGGAGATAGCGGGCCGCACCTAACATTCTCAGCTTAAAGACACGCTCATGACCTTATTAACGCCCTTTGTTATATTACGTGTATTCCGCCTATTTTACAAGACGATTGTTTCTTTGATCAACAACAACGCGATTGAGCCTCAGATAAAATGAATGATGATTACAGACGACTTGAAAGGATTGACCAGCCAGCCAGTTTTGTCAGATCAATCACTGTAACTGTGTAAAATTCTAGGGGTAGGAAGAAGCAGCAAGAGCGACCCGTTTCCTGGCCCGTGACAGAGGAGTCAGACTGGGGGTCCAGAGGTTCGGGGTGACTGTTGACAGGGTCTAGTCCAGTCACATAACCCAAGCCACCCGTCACGGAAATCCTTGCCATGGAACACACTGGTCATGCAATGCCATTGGAGTCTCGACTGAAGTGAAGGCGGAAGGGGAAGGGACTGTAAAATAAGGAATGTTGCCCACCATACAGTTCTACAGGAATGAAGTCATCGCCCAGCACAGCGCTGGCCGCCAACACGCCCTCCAGGAGCTTAAGACAAAGGGCAGGATGGGGGGCACTCTGGGAAAACTGGCAGAACTGGCCCACAGACAGTTTTCCAGGAGAACATGTCATAAAGCCGGCTTCCTGCATCTCCTCATACTTAGAAAAGCATGAGAACCATTGAAAACATCTTCCACGAGACGTGTGCTTGATCGCACGTACGCTCCATCAGGACTGTGTGCTTACTGCCCTCCCCCGCCCTCTTCAGAACGGCCCTCGGAACTTTCTGGAACATTCGGAGTCGCCCAGGTTGCAAGGCTAGGCTGTGATGCTAAGATTCGTGAGACCCGTATGTCTGGTGTTGCCCCCAGTCCCCGGCCCACACCTCCCTCCCCTGGAGCCCCCAGCAGTGAGACCCCCGACAGCCTCACTCGTTACAGCGTCTGCTGTCTTGTCCCCAGTTCCTGGACCTTCTGAGAGCCATGGAGCGGGCACGGGTGCCTTCTCATTTACGTTCAAGTCCCTTCTCCGCGCTGCTGGGTGACGCTCACGAGGAAGCTTTGGGAAAAGACCCAAGGAAGGGGGCTGACGGCCGGAGAGCCTGCCCTGAGTAGGGAGGGCCTCCAGGACCCCCGCCGCCTTGAGGAGGGGAGACAGGCCAAAGGCTGAGCGCACGGTCAGTAGCCAGTGATTTACTCAGCTGTGTTCTGTGATGAAGCCCCCCCCAACCCCGACCCCAGGACGGGGGGACCTGCTCAGCTTCTGGGCCTGTGAACCTGGGGAGACCTGCAGGCCCGGGGCTCGCCCCCACCCTGCCCTCTGCCTCTCTCTCATGTGGCTGGGGGCCTTCGCATGCGGCCTCTGCGTGCCCTGGGAGTGCTGGCTCCTCCAGGAGGCGCACTGACAGCCGCATGCAAAACCACAGCCCCATCCCACCTCTGCCCCAAGCTCCCCACACCCCCAGCCAGGCCAGTACATCTCACTCTTTTATGTTGAGGCACCGTGGTCCTCAGCGGCAGCCCCAAAGCACTTCCAAGCTCATCTTATCTACCCCCCCACCCATTGCCCAACTTGGAGCCCTCCAGGGATGCCCACTACTCTCAGAAAGAAGCCCTCGCTCCCCAGTCTGGCTTGCAAAGCACAGTGGGGAGGCCGCCCCTGGGAGGGCTCCTGCCCACCCTCCTCCTCACCCGCCTGTGGGGGTGCCTCCTCCCCCGGGCCACTGCCGGGCCTCCCCGGCACCAAGCTCTGGGGGGCCCCACGTCAGGAAGTCAGATCTAACACATGAAAATGTTTGTTTAAAATAAAAGAACTATGTCCCTACACGTCTGTAAGGCCCGAACCAAAACACGGACACCAACAGATACCACCCTGTGGCTGGTGGGAAGGCGAGGCGCCGTCTTACGCACGGCACACACGCACGACGGGGTTCACCCACCACGATCCTTGGTTCCGAACCCCGAAGAGCTGAAAACACAGGCCCAGGCAAAAACCTGCTCCTGGATGAGTGCGGCGGCTTATTCATCACGGCCAACATGGGGAAGCCGTCAAGACGCCCCTCAGTGGGGGAGTGGGGACCCTTCTGCAGTGCATCAGGTGAGGGCCTATCAGCTCAGTTCCGTTCAGTCACTCAGTCGTGTCCGACCCTTTGCGACCCCATGGACTGCGGCACACCAGGCCTCCCTGTCCATCACCATCTCCTGGAGTTTACTCAAACTCATGTCCATCGAGTCGGTGATGCCATCCAACCATCTCATCCTATGTCGTCTGATGGAGTATCATTCAGCTCTGAAGACAAATCCACTCACAAGCCGTGAAAGGACGCAGAGCAAATGTAAGTGCCAAGGGAAAGAAGCCAGTCTGAAAAGGCTACAGAGTGTGTGGTCCTAACCACGGGACAGCCTGGAAAAGCAGACCCATGGAGACAGCAGGACGACCCACGGGTGCCGGGTCAGGACCGGGGGCGGACGGGAGCAGCCCAGCGGGTTTTCTGGGCAGTGACCCCCCCGTAGGTGTGGTGCTGTTACGTGGACACGTGTCCCTGTACATCTGGCAAAATCTGTAGACGGCCCACCAAGAGTGAGCCTCGAGCCGACTGTGGACTTCAGCTAATGACAACATACTAGCATCGCCCCATCAGCTGTAACATACGTGTCACGTTAGTGTAAGTGTTAATGCTATGGGAGGCTGAGGGGCGGGAGAAACTGAGTGTATGGGAATCCTTTGTACTTTCTCAGCAATTTCCCTATAAACTTAAAATCATTCTTTAAAGAGTCTATTAAAAAACAATAAAGACAGTTGTTTATCTGAGCTTTGAATTTAATTGGCATCCTCTCCTCTGTTTGGCAAACTCAGCCCCCAAAGCTGTGTGTTGCTTGGGAAGGGGGGGAGGTGATGACCCGGGCTGGGGGGAGGGTGGTGGGGAGTGGGGTGGGAGGCCGCCCGCGGGGCCCGGAGGATCAAGACTCACCCACCTCGCACTCACAGGTCCCAGGCCGGAAGGGGAAGAATCCAGCTGGCAGATAATCAGAGAAGCGGTCTAGTGTTGCGGGGTCTGCATTGTTGAGAGCCCATCGAGGACCTCCGTGCTCTCAGCCTCACTGATCAGAGCATCGCCTGCCGAGGTCCAGCAGGATGCCGACCCACACCGCCTCCCATCCGCGTGTTCCAGCCACGTTCTGAGCAACATGGAGACCTCTCTCTGGGTTGGCCACGTGTCTGCTGAGTCAAAGCTTTACAAATGAAGCAGAAAGTTTTCCGGCCTCCAGGTTGGGGGACCCCTGTCCTCCAGCTCCCGCCCTCTCCCCACCTCCGGGGCCCTGCCACGGTCACCGTCAGCCTCGCTGGGCCCTGGCCACAGCCGGCCATAGCCCTCCTCTGCCCTCCCCTGCAGGCACGCGGCCCCCCCACTCACAGCTGACCCCCCCAGCAGCCACGCCCCACCATGGGTCTCTTCATCTTAAATGAATCCACTTAGGGTCTCCGGCACCAAGCATGACAGTGAGGAGGGCCCTCCAGCCCCCTCCCACCCTGGGGCCCCCAGGAGCAGCCCCTGCGCCCTCCCAGGCTCCCCTGCTCCTGCCTCCTTGCTGTCCTGCCCCCACCCTAGAGCCCCGCTCCCCCCAGGTCTGCCCGCTGTGTGTACGTGGGGGTGGGTGTACAACAGAGGGTCTCTGATCCTGCTCTGTGACAGGGCCCCAGTGAGGGCTGTGCCAAGGCTAGAAGCAGGGCGGGCCCGCTGCGGCCTGGAAAAGCCAATGGCCTCACGGAGGCTGGGGGGGCAGGCATGGCTGGGGGGCCCTGGGGGGCATCTCAGGCACGAGAACTTGGCCAGAAGGGCTGGGGTGGGGTGGTAGAGTTCCACGGACAGAGGGAGGCAGCCACTGTGGCCAGGTGGCGAGAGGTGGTAATTCAGCGATTCAGTTGTGTCTGGCTCTTACAACCCCATGGACTATATGTAGCCCATCAGGCTCCTCTGTCCATGGGATTCTCCAGGCAAGAACACTGGAGTGGTTGCCATTTTCTTCTCCAGGGGATCTTCCCAACTCAGGGATTGAACCCAGGTCTCCTGTACTGGCAGGCGGATCCTTTACCGACTGGGGCCTCCCACGAATTCACACCTTCCCCACTCCCCCAGTCTCCCACCTGGGCCACCAGCTGGAAGGGTGGCAGGCTCTGGGTGGTGGGTGGCCAGCAGTGTGCCTGGGCACTAGGCTGGAGTCGTGGGGGCATCCGTGGTGGTATCCGTGGTGGTCCACTTGTGCGCTGGGCCCCGGGGAGGAGGGAGGACGTGAGGGGCTGGTGGCACTAGGGTGTGCTGCCGGGCACAAGTAGGGCGCTGGGTGTGCAGGGCTCAGGGCCCAGGTGGGGCCCAGGTGGGGCCCAGGTGGGGCCCAGGTATGCGGGCGGCGCGCGTCCTCCCGGGCGCCAGGGGGCGCTGCGCCGGGGGGCGGGCCTAAGCTGGGCCCGCCCCTCCTTCCGCCCGCGGCCCCGGAAGCGGGCGATGGCGCGGAACGTGCTGTGAGTGGGGGGTCACGGCGCTCGGGGTCGGGGGCGTGGCCGCCCCCAAGCGTGGGCTCGGGGCGCCGGGCCGCGGGGTCGGGACTCGGGACCCGGCGGGACGCGCGGCGTCTGGGCGCCCGTGGGGGCGGGGCGGGGCGGGGCCGGGGAGGGGGGTCGTTCCGGGGGTCGTTCCGGGGCCCGCGGGACCCGAGCCTCTCCCGGGGTCGAGCCTGGCCTTCGGCGAAGGTGAGCGGGAGGTCGGTGCGGCCGGTCAGCGCCGGCCTCGGGCCTTGGGCCTCGCGGGCTGCGCGCGCCCCCCGCCCCGGCAGCTCCCAGGGGCCCGAACCGTGGCCCCTGCAGTGCCCGCGGCCGGTCACCAGGGGGAAGAGGCGAGCCTGGTGGCCACTCTCCGGCCCAGCCCCACGAGGACAGGGCGAGGCTCCGTCGTGGGCGGGCACGCCGCCCACCCCCCCACCCGCGCCCGACGCTTTGCCGTCGGGAGGTGCTGCTGCTGGTGTCCGGCAGCTGCCACGTGCGACGGGGTCACCAGGAGACCCCAGTAGATGTCAGCTGGCACTTAGCTCAGAACTGGTCTGCCCGCGGGCGTCCCCACCTGTGTCAGGGTCCAGAGCCTCTGCCACTCCCAGGATGCCCCATCCAGGACCTCGGCCCGGCCAGTCCTACTCCCCAGAGTTGAGAGGCCCAGAGGCATCCTGGGACTTGGCTTCACCGAGCCCCTCTCCCCTGGTTCTTGGTGCCCCCCCAGATCAGAGGCCGCCGTGTGCCATGCTGCAAACTGATCACCAGGATCCCTTGATGGCATCGTCAGCCCCTGTGCCCACCCTCCACCGAAACACCTCTCCTTGGCTCCCAGTGGACCCCTGACCCCTCACAGGCCCTGCCGACCTTGGGCCCCCACCTCCTTGGACCATGAGCCCTGAGGCCTGGTTGGGTCCAGTTGGCAGTGTGGCCCTCCTCACCCACCAGACCCACGGGGGCATAGGTCCAGTTGGAAGGGATGGGTTGGAACCACAGGTGGTGCCCACCCATACGTTCTAGATGTCTCTGTCCCGCTTTGGGGTTTGAGGGGTGAGGGAGGCAGGCAGTGAGCATGTACTGGTGACCTGCAAACACCGCCTTCCTGAGCCCCTGAGTCCCTTATCTTTTTTTTCCGTTGTTTGTTCACCCTTTATCGTTTGATCTTCACTCTTGTCAAGGATGAGCAGGCGCTTCCAGCATGGGGTGGGGGGGAGCGGGGGTGGAGGTGGCCCTGTCCTTGTCCTCTCAGCGGGGCTGAGCCAGCGCAGATTAAGCTGGTTCCGACTGATCCCACCTCACCTGAGCGGAAGGGAGCTGGAGGCCATGCTGGGTGTGGGGCCCATTCCGGGGGGACAGCCATGCGGGGGCTGCGTGCCTGTGCAGCCGGCACTTTGAACAAACACATGACTCTGAGCCTGTTGACAAGGCAGGGTGGGCACGTCGTCTGTTCGTGAATCATTCACTGGTTCTTTCCAAAGGCCGACCTTGAGGGTCAACAGGCCACACTGCCCCGGGGATGGGACTGGCTGCCCCATACCGGGTGAGGGAAGGGCTGACCTGTGGGTGACTGCCCCCTCGGCTCCTCAGCCCCGTGGGCGTGATGACCTGTGCACCCTGCTGGGGCATCCTGGGAGCCTCGTGTTCTGGGCGTTTGACATGACCTGTTTCCCCCCCCCCGCCTTGCAGGTACCCTCTGTACCAGCTGGGCAACCCCCAGCTCCGGGTCTTCCGCACCAACTTCTTCATCCAGCTGGTGCGGCCCGGCACGGCCCAGCCTGAGGACACTGTGCAGTTCCGGATCCCCATGGAGTAAGCCTCCCCTTACCCCAGAGGAATTCAGGCCGGGGGCCCACGGCCTTGGAGGTGCCGCTGAACCCCACTCACAGCAAGGGTCTTCCTACCACAGAAACTCTGCAGGCAGCCCTGCACCGACACCTGGTGTGTGCAGAGCCTTGGGTGAGGGTGCCTTGGGCTCCTTGCCACCCCCGGGAAGTCCAGCCTGAGAGACCCAACTTCTTTCCTTGCATTGGTCTGGCTGCCCTTCCCAGGAGGCTGGGCTCTGACCCCGGCACCCGCTCACCACAGCTCCCAGAGCCTCCGTCCTTCGGTGGGTCCTTCACAGAGGCCTCTGTTGCTGAGGAGACACAGCTTCTCTGCACCCCATGCTGAGGTTTCAGGGCTCTGGGATCAGCTCGAGCCTCCGTGGGAGCTGAGGGTCATGCCGTCCGCCTCGGAGGCCAGGCCAGGAGAGGCTGGGCCCTGTCAGGGGAAGAGGGGACGGCACCGCCATCGCCTTGGCCATCCTTGCTGGGAGACGCCTGTGCTGGTGGGGGGCGGGGGCGCCATGGACAGGGCGGCAGCTGCAACGCAGGCGACTGGGCACTGCAGGCGGCTCCCGGCAGCCAGAGGGCACTCGCAGGCCGTTCCTCCCCTCCGCTCGTCAGCTAGGCCCCTAGGCAGGGTGACCAGGACTGAGTCCTGGGAGCCGGTCCCCCATCGCCCCCATGTTGCTGCGTCCAGACGCCTCTGCAGGGTCAGCAGGGCCCGGCCCCAGCCCCGGCCGGCTCCCACCCGGTGTCTGCGCTCAGCAGCTCACGCCACCCGGCAGGCTGCTTCCTTCTCCACCCTGTTCAGAGGCCCCTCTTTCCCTCCTGCCCCAGGATGACCAGAGTGGATCTCAAGAACTACCTCGAGCGCATCTACAGCGTGCCGGTGGCTGCCGTGCGGACCAGGGTACAGCACGGTGGGTCGCAGGCCCGGGGGCTCCTCCCGAGCTCAGCAGGCCTGGCCCCTGTCAGCCCCGCCAGCACGTGGTCCTTCGCCTGGGGGGAGAGGGGCCCTCCTTCCCGGGGCTGGGACTCGGAGGCCTGGTTCCCACCGGCTCCTCAGAGCAGGGCCCCCACTTGGCGCCCCCACGCTGGCCTTGGTCAGCAAAGTGCTCATTTTACTCCACTGGGGCTTTCTCATGCCTCCCCGTTGACCCCTGCTCCCCAGCCTCTGGTTTCCTAGTTGTAAATATGACGATCCTCTGTCGAAGGGAGGTCAGGCTGTGAGAGCCTCCATGACACCAAGGGAGAGCCAGTTCTCCGATTGTCTTAGACCCATCTGGGTTTGCACCAAGCAGAGGCTGGTGGCCATCCTCAGACGTAGGTGCCCACGTGTGTCCCTCTTTCTAGAAAGCGGGTTCCTGGGTTAGCGGGGCTGAGAGCTGCATGCTGGGAGTGAAGGCTTCTGTCTCTCCCGCTTCCGACAGGCTCCAGCAGGAGGAGGGACCACAGGAACGTCGGGATAAAGCAGCCCGATTACAAGGTGGCGTACGTGCAGCTGGTGAGCGCTCACCCCGCCGGGGCCCGGGCCGGGCAGAGCCCGGGGCCCAGGCTGGCCCTTCGTTCTGGTCCGCACGGGGCCCCTGGAGGAGCTGGGGCGGGAAGGGCTAGGCGGGCTCCCGGGAACTTCTCCGGGGCCAGCTGTGAATGTGCTGAGGACAGAAGCAGGCTCCCTGGCCTAGGGGTCGGTTCAGACAGTAACCAGCGTCCAGGCCAGGGAGCGGTTGGTGCCTGGGGTGGAGGTGCGTGGCTGCAGGGGCCCCCGTCTCAGGGGCAGACCACGTGGGGAGTCCTGGGTCCTGACTGACCCCCTCTCCTCTGGCCTGGACTGTGGGGGTCGGCACCCCCGCACCCCACCCCGGCCAGCTTCTCTTCACACGGTCTCCTGCCTAGCAGGGGCTCCGGGAATGGGGTCCAGCACCCCAGCTGAGCCTTTGCTGACCGAAACCCCGAGCTGGTGAGAGTGAGACCCGCATTTCCAAAGCCCCTCTCCACTCCTTCCTGCCGACCTGAGCTTCCCCTAGACAGAGAACCCCTGGAGTTAGGATCTGCAACCTTGGCCGCCGGCAGTGAGGCCCGTGGGCTCCCGGTGGGATCCCTCTGATGGGGCAGGTGACCTTGGACCCGCGCATGGAGTCAGCTAGCTGCTGTTTGAAACCCTGGCTGGGGTGGGGTGGGGGCAGGGGTCTTCTAGCTCCTTCAGTTTCCCTGTAAACAACCTGGTCGGGCAGGCGCCCGCAGGCCGGCCGCTAGGTGGCAGTGGTGTTATTATGAAAACACCTCTGCCCAGGGCCCTGTTTCGGGCCTTAGGAGGCAGTTTGGTGAAAGACCCAGTTAGCATGGCAGCTTTTCTGAAAAACAGTCACAGTTGTTCTAAACAGGGGCCCCCGTAATTATTTGGCCTAATATTTGCTGTGCATAAAATCAGCCAATCCAGGGCAGGAGAGCAGCCGTTGGCCTTATAAAGACGCCTGTGTCCTCTGCGTTCAGCCGGGCCATCTGTCTTTGTCATGGCAGCCGGTTGACACCCCATATGTCGGCATTCGCCACGAGGCCCTTGAGCGGGAGCTATAGTTACAAGTGGCTTTTGAGTCACCCGAGCCTGGCGTTTCCCGCCCCACCTCGCTCTGGAAGCCGAGCCGCGTATCTGCAGCTGCCGCCCGGCCGCCTTTCTTCCCTGTGAAGCCCCAGCGCGTCCCCGCCCGGCACGCTTCCCTCTGCTCCAAAATTAAATTCGTAACGGACTCCCTCCCTGCTGACTCCAGCAGATCTCTGCCTGGAAACGGGCCGGGAGGTTGGGCCCTCGTCCCCTGAAGGGCTCCGTTCTCTGTCCCCCACGAGTCCTGGCAGGCCTCCCCCCCAGCGTCTCATCAGAGCTGACAGTGCAGTGCCCCAACATCGGGCAGCAGGACAAGTGAAGCCCCCAGATGCATGTGGGGTTGGCTGCTTTGAGAAAGCCAGTCTCACGTGGTGGGGGTCCTGGATTTCCCCCCACAACCCAATGAACGTCTTTCTGGTGGAGAGTTGGGGAGCTGGCGAGCCTGGGTCACCCCACAGCATGGAGCCTCGGCCCCCAGCTGCAGCCTGCCAGGGACAGAGGCTATGTGTTTGTGGAGACCTCTGTTTTGTAGAGAAATCGGGACTCGGCCCCCACGCCCTCCCGGTGTCTTCACTCTTCACTGCGATGCCCCCCCCACCCGCTCCTTTGCTTTTCTGCTCATCAGCTTCACAAGGGTGGAGAGTTATTTCTGAAAGCACAGGGCGCCTTTCTCTAGGAAGGGAGCCCCGTCTTGGAGAGACGGTGGGGGAGAGCACAGGCTGACCTTCTCCAGGCACGGAGCCCGTCGCAGGGAGAGGCGGTGGGGGACTCTGCGTGGCGCCCTCCGTCCCTCCCAGGCTGTTGCAGATTGCCATCTTTGTATTTATAGTTAAAAATGTCACTTTGGGTTCCCCACCTCAGAAAGCTAGCAGAATCACCTCGGTATATTAAACATAAATCCCCCATTCTGGGCAAGCAGCCCTGCATGTAAACTATTGCCCTTTGGTATTTTAAAGAAGAAGAAAGAGAGTCTTGAAATGTGTAAGCGACCCCTCCTGCAGGCGGGCTACCGCGCGCACAGGCGCGGCCTTTCATGGCTTGGGGCCTGTGCTCGCCGCGTGAGCAGGCTTTGTGAACGCCCCACTCTCGGGGCCGGCGCTGTGGGCTGCTGCAGATCACGCTTGGCCGCCTGCCCAAATCCAAACTTCTTCACAAAACAAGGGTCTCCAAGAACCAAGCTCACTTCACTGATTTTACTTATTAAAACTTTCCAGATCCAGGTGCCAGCCTCCATCTCTCTGCCCATCCAGAGGTGGACGGCATGGCCCTGCAAACATCGGCAGGTCCCCCCAGTCTTTGGAGCCGCTTTGCCACGTGCAGCGTGCGGAGGTGGCTGCTCACCTCCCGCCATCGGGGTCCCCTCTTCTCCCCAGCCCCCTGACGGGCCGGACTGGTGTACCCTGGCCATGTGTTGGGGGTTCAGGCTGGGACTTAGCCAGCCCTCCTGCATTCTGAACTTTCAGTGAAAGACGTAAAACCAGTTAATTTGCAAAGCCGGTCTTGATTTATAGACGGCTTGCGTGTACATTTCGTTGTACGTTACATGTGTTTTGTTTGCCAAGCTGAGCCAGGAGGGGTCTTGGTCTTTCATGTGGGTGAAGGCATGTAGGTACTTCGGGTGGGAAACGTCCCGGGGAGGCAGCAGACGTGCGCTGTGCCCCGTTCTACTTGCCCCCCTGCCTTCAGTCTGGCCTGGCAGCTCCTGCTGGGAGCGGGGCTTCACTGGGCTCCGCCAGTGAAGAGCCGGCCTCAGTGAGAAGGGGCCTGTCACAGCAGTGGCTTCTGCTGCTGAAGGCCGAGGCCCAGCCCGCGTATCTGTCCTCTGGCCGTGCGTCTGTCCTGCAGGCGTGGGGCAGGCAGCTCCATCTCCCCCCGGACCGCCCCGCCAGGGTCCCGGGCTGAGCCCGTCTGTTTTGTCCGCAGGCACACGGGCAGACCTTCACGTTCCCAGATCTGTTTCCCAAGGGAAAGCAGTCCGGAGGCCGCCCCACAGACGAGGACCTCCGGGACCAGGTGCTGGAGGAGCAGCGGCGGCTCCAGAGCCCCGACCCGCGGCGCGGGGGCGTCCCGGGCTGGTTTGGCCTGTGACGGGCTGGCCGCCCCGCCAGAATAAAGTGCCGCTTGTGGAGACGGCCTGGCCCTGTGTGCTCTGCCCCCACCCCGCGCCGGGATCCGCCGTGTGAGCCGGCCTGGGTCCTCCTGGCCCCCTGGGCCTGCGGGCCCGAGACAGCCAGGCCGGCCCTGAACCGCACCCCCCCACCACCCAGCGGCAGGGAGGCCGCCTGCCCCGAGCCCTGAAGTCACCCTGAGCCACTCCATTTAAAAGCCTGCCTTCATGCCCTTTGGGGAAGGGGGCAGTTAGAAAGTGGGGGGGTGAGGGCAGGGGGTCTGGGTGACGGGAGGGAGCCCGCCTGGCTGGGGGTCCTGTGGGGCACAGTGGGCTTGCTGTGGAGGGTGGGGGGTCCGCAGGAAGCTGAGCTGAGTCCAGAGCGAGGTTGGTCCCCAGCAGGAAGCAGAGCCCGCAGGGAAGGTGGCTGCCGCCGAGGGCTCCGGGACGGGACGTGGCGAGCGGTCAGCAGAGGCTGCACCCGGGGGCAGGCGGGAAAGGAGGGGGTCTGGGGACCCGTGGGGTGGGGGGCAGAGGCGGCACGGGGCTCCAGGAGCTGGTGCCTGGGAGCTGCCCATGGCCTGGTGTCTCCTGGAAGCAGGCTGCCGCTGGAAGCTGCCTCGAGCACCCCCGGGGGGTCAGCTGGGCCCGGCTCTTGAGTGTCCGCGGTCTTGGTCTGGGAGACAAGCAGGAAGGCGTCGTGGGTGCTCTGGGAATCAGGCTGTGTTCTCCCTGGGTGGGGGGGGGGGGTCACAAGCCACAAGGGCTGGGGGACCACCCTCTGTGCAGCCTCCCGGGTCCCCAAAGCCCATCCTGGAGCTGGGCCGTCCCCTCGGTGGGGGAGACAGTGGGGAGCCAGCCCGCCGGCTCCCCCTCCCTGAGGGACCCCAGAGGCGTCACGTGGGCCTTTGAAGCTCCCCTCGCCTGAGGGTGAAGGTCCGGGCAAACTGCAGCCTTCAGCGTTGATTTAAAGTGATGGGGAAGGTCGGGAGGGAGGCCGAGCGCAGAGTCAATGGTATTTTCCTGAGAGAAATAATTCATGGGGCCCCGCGGCCCCGAGGACCCCGACTCAAGGCCAGGGGAGGAAGCCCATCCTTCATCCGCTGCACGTCCAGAGCCGGCCGCCCCCGGATGCAGGCCCCCCGAGCCCCCCCACCCGGTGGCCCGCCGCCCCGCTCGCGGGGGCCCCCATGTCCCCCAGGGCCCGGCATCTGCGGGTCACGGCCACGGAGGAGGGGGCCGCCCCCCACCCACAGTCTCCTCAAAACCCCCAGGGCCGGCGGGTGGGATGGCCACGGCCGGGCCGCTGGGACAGAGGCAGGCGGGAGGGAGGCTGGGCGCGGTGGCCAGGCAGGGGTGGGGGTTGCCTTGCAGGCCGCGCAAGAACAGGAAGCCAGTGGGCCTTCGGCTGGGGGGCTGCCCGCCCCACCCCCAGTCACGGAGCCTGGAGAAGGGGCTGTGTGACCCCCCCGCCCCTCGCCGGCTGCAGGCTGGAGGCTGACCGAGACAGCCGGCGCCTCGGGAGGCCCTGCCCCGGGATGCGGGCCCCGCGCTGCCTTCTCTGAGACCCCGGCTCCCACTTCCTCCCACAGCTGGGAGATGACGGTGCTGCAGACTCCTGGGCCCCGCCGCTTGTTCCCCTCTGCTCCCCACACACGGGGCCTGCAGGGGGGTCTCAGGAGCCCCTGGGCTGGGCTCGCCGAGGCCTCTGCTAGTCAGCCTTGTGGGGGGCTGGGCACAGGAGGGCCTGGTGCAGTGGACTTGGGCTCCCTTCCCTGTGTGGGGACAGCCCTGCTGGGAGCACCCTGGGCCAGCGCTCGGGGAGAGCCAACTGCACTGCCCCCCCAAGGTCCCCATCTACTGTGTGGCCACGGTGGCCAGTGCGGGGCCGTGAGACTCAGGGTCCAGCAGGGAGAGCTGGCGGGCCTTTGCCGCTGAGTTATGGCTGCAGCAGGCCCGGCCCATGGCCCCCAGGACACATCCCAGACCCCCTGGCAGCGCCAGGTGAGGCCTGCCCGCCGGGCAGGGCCGCCAGGATGGAGCGGAAACCCATCTGGCCACAGCCCCTCTGCCGGCGTCTGGTTTTCCTCTCCCAGGGCCGGGGGCCCCCGGGGGGCCTCCCCATGGTGTCCTCACTCCAAGCACATTGCGGGAGTCGCCCACTGCAGGCGCCCGCTGCCTGGCCGGCCCCTCACCACTCGGGGAGGAGTGCTCGCTCCTCCTGCTGCCGGGACCCCCGCCCGAGTCCCAGGAAGCCTGCCTGTCTGAGGCTCCGTCCTCTGTGCTCTGGGTGGGCTCCCCGGCTGCCCCGACAGGGGGCCCAGGACAGGGACACAGCCGTTACCGTTGCCTGCCCCCCCGCAACTCCACACCCCCCAACCCCCTGCTAGGCCTTAAAACACAGAGGGGACTGAAGAAATCAGATCAGGGGCCCTGATGGGGGCTCTGGCGGGGTCCCCCCGCCTCCCGACTTCCGTGTAATTCAGAGCTCCGTGCACAAAGGCCTGAGTGTGCGCCCCGGCCGGTCAGCCGCCCAGTCCTGCACGTCGGCTCGGCCACCCAGGAGAGCCCAGCCTGGGGTGCGAAGGGGGGGGCGCCTCCTAGGCTGTGGCTCCTGCCTCCTGGCTGCGAAGACTGGGGCTCCCCCTCCTCACATCACAGAGGAAGGAAGAGCCCGCCAGGGTGGTTCTTTTGTGCTTCCAAGCAGCTTTATGGAGGTGCGGTTCGCATCCGTACAGTCCTCCCCGGCACGGAGTGTTCCGGCGGGGGTGTCTCCGTGGCTGGCATCACTTTGAACACAGGTTGCTGTCACCCACAGAGCGACCCCGCGCCCCGCCCCGGCCCCTGCCCACACGAGCCTGCACTCCGTCTCCGGACCTGCCTGTCGACGTGGCATGGCCGTGGAGTCACGGGGGTGTGATCTCCTGGGTCCTGCTTCTGTCACTCGCCATCACGGCCTGCAGGCCCACCCAGGCCAAGCGGCACCTCTTTAAGGTCGAGCAACACTCCGCCGTGAGCGGGAGTGGACTTCACGTGCCGTTTGCCCGTGGGAGCTCGGCATGCGTGTTACCGCTGCTCTGGGGGGTGGGGAGCTTAGCCTGGAATGTTTCACGGCAGGCTGGGCCTGCCACACCACCACCCAGGTTGTTTATCAGCCTCTGAACGTCCCCGCAGGCTGTGGGGAGAGGGGCCGGGTCCAGTGCTGAGGCCTGGGTGGGGATGTCACCCCAGCCCGCCCCCTTGGGGGCCTGGGAGCACCACTGGGGCCAGGGTCGGGGTCGGGGGACTGGCTTGGGGAGGGGCTTTCCAGCCAGCCCTGGGACGGCATTCCCGTGCCCCCTGCTTGCCTGCAGTGCTTCTCCCCGGGTGCAGACAACACATGGCTCCGGCCCTCAGAAGGCCTGTCAGCCCCACGTGAGCTCTGGCCCTTTTCTCCTGCCTCAGCTTCATGACCCACACTGAGTCCCGTCCTGACCAAGGTGCCCACCCCCTCCTGGAGCCACGCTGGCTCTCCCTCGGGGTGCCCCCACCCCGGGCAGTTCCCTCCACTTCCGCCCGCGCCCCCACCTGCCTGCCCGGCTTGTCTCAGGGTGCTCGGCACCCTGGGAGAAACGGCAAGGTGGCCCAGAGCCTGGGTCTCCTTCCCAGCGCCCCACCTGCCCCACCCGGGGGAGCCTTGCCCCGCATGTGCAGCCGGACACCCCGAGGCAGACGCAGGGACCCCAGGGCCGCCAGCTGCCTGCACGGCACACACGTCGCTCCTTTGTGCCTGTGATCACCCCCAGCGCCCATTGCCCCGGTCACTTCATTATTTCTCTGACCAGGGCTTTTCCTGGTCAAAATGATCAACATTTTTTGTGCTGCTCCCACATCTGGCTTTGATTGGCCCCCGCCTCCTCGGGTGGGTCTGGACCCCTGAGTCTGCAGTGGAGGGAAGGCAAACCGGCCCACTCTCCTCCCCGGGGGTGCCTGGGGGACGCCGTCCTTCCCCCCCCCCGCCCCATATCTGCACCCTGCCTGGGCCCAGCTCTGCGGGCACATCCCCGGTTCCGCCTCTGCAGGGCTGGGGCTGGGGCGCCCCTCATGCCTAGGCCCTTCCCGCCCCGTGGCCCCAGTGGCCTCCAAGGGGGCCCCACAGACTCGGCCTGCAGGTCTCCTCGCCGGGGTCCTCCCTCTCCCCTGGGCGGGTGCTCTTTTCTCCATGAAGGCGCCCCCAAGAGTGTCCTCAAGGAGAGTCCTGGTTTGGGGCGCCCAGCAGGCCACTCTGCAGGTCGAAGTCAGCCCCCCTTTCCTCTGGCCCGCCCGCCTGGGTGACCTGTCCCTTTAGTCCTCCCAGCCCGAGTCCCAGGAGCTGCTCGCCCCCCGAGCCTCTGCCCCGAGCCAGCCCTCCTGCTGCCGAAGCTGGTGGAGGGGACAGCACAGGCTCTGACATGGGGGGGTGCTGCTTTTTGAGCGGGAGAACCCGCCAGTGCCTGGATGCTCTTAGAATTGGCACTGACGGTGTAGGGGGGTCTGTGCCCCCTGCCCCGCTCCTAACGTGCATGTGCAGAGGCTTTCTGGATGCCCCCCTTGCTGTGCCTCCTCCAGCCCCGTGACACTCCGCATGGCCACAGACCCTGGGCAACAGGCCTCTGGGCTGTGGGCAGAGGGGTGGCGGGATGGTGCCCGCCTGCAGAAGCATGCCCGCCGACCACCAGGGAGGCCGGCCCTCAGGGGCGACCGCTGGGCTGGGCCTCGCGTCCCCTCGGAGGCGGGCGGTGCGGGCCTCACAGACCCCCTCAGGCCGCGCCGGAGCCCTGACAGCCGGGACAGCTCACGCTGCTGCCGGGGTCTCTCTGGACTTTGCTGGCGGCCAGAGCCCTAAATAACTCTTAGAAAAACCAGCGTCAGCCCCAAACCGTGGGATATCTGATTTGTAGCCCTAATAAAACCCCACGCCTGCGGTCAGAGGGGGAGCCGTGTGAGTCCGGAGGTAGAGAGGTCGTGTGTCACGCGGGTGTGTGTGCGCGTGTGTGAGCGAGAGTTCGAGTGAGGGGAACTGTAGGGGGAGGCCCCCTCAGCTCCGGGCCCCACTGAGGCCTGCCGTGGGCCCCGGGGCGGGCGGCCCCTCGCTCTAGTGCTGCGGGGCCTCGAGGCCCAGGCGTCCGGCCCTCCCCTCCGAGCTGCCGGCCTTGCTGCCATGAAGCCTGGGCTGCGGCCTTGTCCTTCTCATCTACTGATGTCCACGTTCTCCACCCGGGGGTGCGTCCCCCTGCAGACCCCTGCCCAGGCCAGGGCTCTGTCCCTACGGCTGCCCATCACCGTGCCCGGCGTCCTGTGCGGCCTGCCATGCCCCAGGTCCCTGCCAGGTGACCCCCGCACGTGGCCACGGAGTGGCAGGGTGGGCACGGCAGAGGCCCCAGGAGGTCAGTAGAACTGTGGGAGGGCCCACGGGGCATCCAGGCCTGGGATGGGGGGAGGTGGGCACCTGGTCACTGCCGGTGTGGCGGCCCTGAATGTGCCACCCATCCTGCTGGCCTGAGAAACATCCCTTCACGCTGGCCCGTGACCCCCACGGAGCCTTGGCGGCTGGTCCCTCCGGAGCAACTCCAGGACTCTGCTCCTCCAGCCCGTGTTCAATCTAACCCGCATACAGAGTGTCCCTGGGGGTGCGCCCAGCCCCACACGCTGCCCCTGCTGCCCGGCCAGCCCCTGGCACCCCCAGAACCCCGGCTGCCCGCTCTGTGGTCCAGGGGGCCACCTGGCCTCGGGAGTCTCTGCGCTGCTGTTGGTTCTGTTTCCACCTAAGGAGACCCTCCGTCCCCGGGTTCCTTCCTGCTGTGTCCCTTGGCCCCATGTGTCTCTCAGCTCGGGGCTCGTGAATTTCCCCTCCCACCGCTCTACGAGGCTTCCCCCCGGGCCTTGGGGGGCTTCAGGAAAGGCCCTCGCCTCCCGAGGTGCATCTGTGTGGCTGAGTGTGTGGGGGGTGATGCCCCCAGAACTAGTCCTAGTCACTTGTCCCCAGACACCACAACTGGTGTGCCCCCCAACCCACGCCACCCAGGTCTCCCCTGGATCTGGGGGCCACCTGGTGCGTGACCACACTGGGCTTGCCCTGTGTCCCCAAGAAGAGGCAGTGCAAGTGCCCCAAGGTGTCTCCTAAAAATAACAGTCGGGCACGGGGCCCTCGGGGCCAGTCCTGAAGGAGGCCAGTGGGATTAAGACCAGCTGCCGCTCCCATCCCCAGCCTGTCCTCACCTCCCGAGCGTCCCCGGCTTCCCCGTCCCCTGGCCTCACCCCGGCTAAATCCGCCTTGGCCCCTCGGCTGGTACAAAACGGGAAAACTGTGCGTTCCGAGCCTCCTCTGGGGCTTAGGGGGTAAGGGGAGCCGCAGCTGTGAGCAGAGTGGTGAGCGACGCCCTTTATCTGAAAATATCGAGTTGCCGCCGGGATGCTGGGCCCGCGTGCCAGCCCTCCTGGCTCCTGCTGAAATTCAAATAGCTTCGGGAGGTGGGTCGCAGCTGTCCACATCAGTCAAGATGACCCCGGCCGGAACGGGTCCCAGCTCCCCTGAACGCAGGCTTTGCCAGGGTGCTGGAAGGCCCCCCGGAGAGGCCCCCAGGAGGGGAGCAGAAAGTGACCACACTGGCCATCCCAAAGCCCTGGCGGCGGGCTTGGCCTCCATTCCCAGGGCCGGCCGATGTCCTCCCGATTTCTCCTCCCCACCCAGAGACCCCGTACGGGCCGGAGTGCTGGGCCCCGTCCCGGGCAGAGCCCCGGGCACCAAGGCCGCGGGGGACCGCGGGGCGTGGGGGCAGGAGGGAGGCAGGACAGGAAGTGTCGCCCGGGGTCTGTGTGCCGGGACAGAGGGGCAGGGAACCAGGAAGGCCCTTACAGCAGGAAGCTGGGACCCAGAGCAGCAAGGAAGAGGCTGCAGGCCGTGCGGTGACCCCGGGGCAGGAGGGGGCCAGGCGCCGGCTGGGCGTGCTGGGCCTGGCATGCGGGCCACATGCTTGCCCACGGGGCTCATGGAACATTCTTGCAGGGGGCCGGGGCCCGAGGTGTGTGCATCCCGAGGTGGGGGAGTGGGCGCCGGGCGCTATAACGGGAGGAACACACACACTTAGTCACCTCTGAGGTATGGCTCCCCGGCCGCACCCGTGTCGTTGCCATGGCGACTCCGGGAGGGGCTGCAAACAGCCCCAAACAGAGTGGCCCCCTGACTCCTGGTCGCCCCCTCGAGGGGTGGGACGCTCGGAGAGACACTGCCAAGTTTGGGAGAAGGAGCTTGCAGGCTGGCCTCGCTCCAGCCCTGTCCTGGGATGTGTGCACCCCATCCCAGCCCTGCCCCGCCTGGCCCGGAGCCTGGAGCCACTTGGGGGCCAGGGCACCAGGGCTGAGGGGCTGGGACCAGGTGGCCAGGCCCCCCAGGTTCAGGGCACCCCAGAGTGCTGGGCTGGTCTCTTTGTCAAGAGAGGGGCCTGGCTTGCTTCAAACTCAGATTCCGGGGGCTTTCGGGCCTGTGGCTCACGGACAAGCCCCCTCCCAGCACATCTGCCTCTCCTTCCATTAAAGTAGAGACCCAGTGATCCCCACCGCAAGTCCCCCTGCTGCTCAAGCTGTCAGGGTCCTGGGCCATCCGAGCGGGACTGGAGTAGGGGGCACGGGTAAGGAGGGGTCCCCAGGATGGAGTCCCAGGGCGGCCACCTGATGAGGCAGTCATATTACACCCTGAGGGCAGTCAGGGCCAGCGTTCAGCCTGGGAGCCCTGCCCCCTAAGAGAGGCCCCTTCCTACCGCCCCCTCCCCAGGAATGCGACCCGGGGCTTGGCACCCACATGCCCAAGGAGCACCCACCCGCCTTTCTGGGGTGCCGGCCTGGCCCGAGCAGTGACCTGGGATTGGCCAAGGGCTGAAGAGGAGGCTTTGGTCCAGGGCAGGGACTGCCGGGGACCACCTAGAGGGGTTCTGTCTGCAAAGCGGGGAGCGTGCCAACGGCCTGGGCAGCCTGGGGTATCTTCCATGCCCCCCAGCAGGCTGACACCTGGGCCCACCAGGGCAGCCCAGAGCTCCCGCACCCACCGCACCCAGGCTGGGCCCCCGGAGGGCGGACGGCCTGGGTGGACCCAGCGCCAGGGCTCGGGTGGGAGACGGTGTCTCTCAACTGTGCGTGCATCATGCCCCCGCGGGCGGCGCTGTCGGCCAGGAGGGAGCCAGGCCCTGCTCGGAAAGGTCGTGTGCGGTGACGGCTGCACTGCCCTTCCCGGCCCAGCTGTCAGCAACCTGAACCCCGGGCGAGGGCTAAATCAGGGTCTGACGCAGGGGCCGAGGCATCACGGGACGTCCGAGGCTCCATGGCCGCAGGCGCGTCCAGCAGGGCAGCCGGCAGCCACACGCGTTTCCCATCGCACTCGAGCATGCCCGCCGTGTGGATGCCTGGCCCCCCGAGGGCCCGGGCTCAGCCCCCTCCCCAGCCCCAGCTCAGGCCCCCAGCCCCTGCCTTCCGGCCCTCATCGGCGTTCCGGGTTAAGGGCCCGGGTTCAGCCCTCCTCGCACGGCTGGGTCTTATCTCTGGGAAAGAGATTATGGTGCTTCTGACATTAAATTTTCATGCTGAAGTTTTCAGCATGTAGTTTGAAAAGTTTTTTTTTTTTTTTTTTTTCCCCCAAATAGCACCTGGAGGGGAGGACAAGAAGGATGTTGAGTCTGCACAAAAACGACTTTGAACCTGGGGGTGGGAGGGACCCGCCATCCGTCAAGTCTCGCTCCATGCTGCAGCCAACCCCTCCCCCTCCCCGAACTTGAGTTATGGATTCTGGCCACACAAGCCTCCTCGCTGGGGCTCGGCTCCCACCAGAACCCCTCCAGCCCCCCAAATCCTGCCAGCTGCCGGTCCCTGGACTTGGGGTGGGTGCCCAGGGTGGCCTGAGGTCACAGGGCTTTAGCATCGCGCATTGTTCTTTGTCCTGGGCGCCAGCCCCAGGCGGCCACGCTCACGTTTGCGGGGCTGCGGGCAGCCAGCTGTCCTGTACCCCACCCCCACCCCCGGCCCCAGGAGAGGCGCGCTGAGGGAACCAGGGGCTGGAGACCGCGCTGTGCCCCGGGGGTCCTGGGGTCCCCACTGCGGCAAGCGTTTCTGCCCAACTGTGTCTTCAGGAGGCTGAAGGGCCTACTTGGGAAACCTAGTCTCAACTCGTGGGTTGGGTCATTTCGATCTAGGGCTTTCCGAACATCGGGTCCACTAGAGGTCACCCACTGACCCCGGCCTGCCTCATTATGTCCCAGCCGGACGGCTGTGACACCTGATGGGATCCAGAAGGCCTGGGGCGGGCGGCGGGCTGGAGGTGGGGGTGGGGCAGCCGGCCGGGGTGGGCTGGGGGCTGCGGGCTCTGCTCGCCCAGCCTCACCCGAGCTCCAGGGCTCTGAGCAGAGGGCCCCCCTCATTGCCCACAGGCCAGCCGGGGCCTCCGGGGCCCGAGTCCGGGTGGGCTCCCCACATCCTGAATGTCCTCAGTGTCGGCCAGGCCCGCGTCCTTGGCCTGTGGGCCTGCTCCCACTCGGGACGTGGCCCTGCGCCCTCCAGGCCCACTCCCTTCCCACGGCCCCGAGGGTGAGGGGCGGCCCCAGGTACACCGTCCCCCAGGAGCCTCCTTCCAGCCTCAGCAAGCCCCGCGTGCCCCTCCTGGCGAGACGAAGTGGCCCCCACCCTGCCCAGCCCACCACCCCGGAGCCCCAGCTGCCCTCTACAGCCGGGGTCCCTCTCGGGCCATCCCTCCTGGCCCTCATGGCCTGTTCCTCAGGAAACGGAATTATCGGGCTTGATCCGAGACCCCCTTCTCTCTCGTGACCTCCCCGTGGCCCCAGATGAGGCCCACACACAGAAGAGGTCTCCCCGAGGTCCAGCGGGCTGCCCTCACCTCATCTCCAGATGAGCCCGCCCACCTGTGGTCCCAGCCTTCCCCTCTTTCTCCCTTGGGGTCCCTGACGGACGCCCCCTACACCCGCCCTGTGGCTCTTGGCCCTTCTCTACTTCCTGCCCAAGTGCTGCCCACTCTCACCCGCAGTGACCCACCAAGAGTGACCACTGGGGCATGCTCAGGTCCTTCCTGTGCCCGCCAGGCCTCCTCCTGCAGAAAGACCCTGGGGATTTGCTTCTGGGCTGCTCTGCGAGCCCCCCCAGTGCCCCCACCCCGCCTGGGGCCGAGCCCCGCCCTGCAGCCCCCGTCTTCCAGGCGCCAGTTAGCCCTGAGGTCAAGCCTTCCTCCGTCAGGAGGGGGCCCCGTGAGAACTGGGGGCAGGAGGGGGGCACGTGGGAAGGTGCCCTCGGGGCCGGCAGGGCCTCTGGCTCCATCCGCTTCCTTCCTCCTCCCTCGGCTCCCAGGGGAAAGGTGCTCGGAGCAGGGTCTCGGAGGAGGCCTGAGTGAGGGACCCGCCCCGGGATGTCTGACGCATGGTGGACGTTTAACCCTCTCCCTGGTGACGCGGACAGCCCGGCCCGGAGTGACCAGGCATGCCCGCCCCGGGCACAGAGCCGGCAGGGCTGGTGGCCCCGGAGCCCTGGAAAGGGGAGACAGGGCCGCAGTGTCCAGGGCGGGCAGCTGCCTCTTCCTGTCCCCTCTGGGCCCGGCTTGTGGGCTCAGAGCTCCGTGCTTGCTGCAAACCCCGCACGCAGCGAACGGCCCGGCCACCTTCCCCGGGGACCCTCCCACCACGCTCCTCTGGGGCCTCTCCTCTCTCCTTACCCTTCCTGCCCACCCCCAAGGCCCTTCCCAACTCCTAAGGGGAGCAAAGTGGCCAGGGTACCCTCTTCCCCGCCGCTCCCCCTCCACCTGCCGGCCCAGCTACAGAGACAGGCAGGCAAGCCCCGGGAGGAGGGCACCCCGGACCTGCCTGGAACCCCGCAGGCAGCCGTGGCCCCTGGGAACGGGATCCAGACAACAGGCCAGCACGTCTCTTGGGATGGGAAGTCCTGTTCAAGTAAGGCCTTGGCTCTGCTGGCTGGAGGACCGGGTTGTTTCTGGATCCCCTGTGCCCTCACCTTGCCAAGGGACCCCAAGTCCAGTCCCACCGAGGTTCAGAGGCTCGTGAGCGCTTCAGCGGGGCCTCAGGGTCATGTGGCAAGGTGAGCGGCAGTGCACCCTCACCCGGCGCTGGGACGAGGCGGCCTCGGCCAAACTCACATGGTCCGCCGGGGCTCAGCTGCCGGGGCTCAGCTGCCCCTTAGATGGAGATGCTCAGGCCCCAGTGCAGTGACCACTCACTGGCCCAGGCCAGACACGGCCCCGCCAGGTGAGACCCGCCCCCGTCCCAGGACAGGCTCCAGCCGCCCCTGGCTGAGGTTCTCCATCCAGCGGTTCCACAGAGAGATCCCCTGGCCCCTACGCACCCATCCCCACCCGCCGGCATGGCTTCCCTGGGCGTCCGTCAGCCACCTCGACCCCCAGGGCCCCCAGGCCACCACCGTCATGGCCCAGAGTCTCACTGCATCTTTCTTGCCTGCTGCCCTCCTGCTGCTCTGGGAGAGGCAGAGCAGGAAGCGGGTGGGAGTTTCAGGGTGGCCCAGAGCACCTCTGGGGAGAGGAGGTTGCCAGGAGGCTGGAGCAGAAACTGAACCACCTGTGAGAGAGAGCCTGGGAAGGGCAGAGAGCGTTCAGTGGGGACAACGGGAGGAGAAGAAGAAGGATTTGGGGGAGAGAGACAGCTCGGGGCTTGGGGAAGGGGACAAACATGAGCCTGGAAGAGGCAGAGGACTGGAGGGGAGGGAATGGAGCTCCGGGGCCGGAGGGAAGAGTGTCCTGATGCCCACTCCAGGGGAGAGGAGGGGGTGGGCACAGGGTGGGCAGCGTCCGTCCATCCGAAGAACAGCATCTTCCTTCTTGCTGAGGAAGCAAGATGGGAGCGATTGTGTGTGGCCGTGTGTAGCTGTGGGGGCCCTCGGCGCCCCCCTCCCCCACCGCCATCCACATGGGCAGCTGGGGTCCCCTCCAGTGGCGGACACAAAGCTGGAAGAGACATGTGTATCTCGGAGGTTGTCAGTGGAGGCAGGGGATGTAGGATGGGCTGGGAGTCCCTGGCCACATTCTGCCCTCCTGGCAGCCCTGTTGGAGGCTGGGGCATCTCTGGGCAATGTGGGGGTCGGGGCGGGGAAGGAGGGGTTATAGACAGACAGTGGTCTTCAGAGCTGTCCCGTGTTCCCTCCCAGACTGAGGGCAGGGTGCTGGGGTTCGGGGTCTGGATGAAGGGGGCCTTGTCCCAGGGGCCAAGTGGTGTCGAGTCACTCAATCAGAAGAGACACTGAGGAGACTTCTAGAGACCCAGATCTGCCTCCTCGCCCTTGCCCCTTTCCCAGGACCCCCCTCAGGGCCAGCGGGGCCCGAGCTCTGCGGCCCCCTGTGGACCCCGCCGCGCCGGGCCACGGGCCCCTTCCCTCCTGGCCTCTGTTTTCTCACCTGAGGGGACGGCCTGTCTCCACGGAGCTGGGGCTGGATGGTGTCTGAAGAAACCCCACAGAACGCACAGCACCGTGGTGTTCAAGGCCCAAGTCGGGGGGTGGGGGGGCAGGACAAAGGCGCGGGGCAGGGCCCGGACCCCTGGCGCCTTTGTTCAGCTGGCACCAATGATTTGCTTAAATCAGAGCTCCCAGCCCAGTGGGGTTGGGGGCTCAGGAAATAGGGTGAGGGGCACAGGGGCCTTTCCCTGACGACGTCTGCTTCTCCCTGAAGCCGATTAGACTCCACGCAAGGCCCGTGGCGGTGGCCTACTTGTCCAGTGGGAGCAGGGTGCGAGAGGGTGGAGCGGACCAGCCTTCTGGGACCAGGGCGCCCTGGAGGGCCAGCTGCACTCCCTACCTCCTGGAAGCCAGGGTGGGAGGAAACAGGCTGACACTGCGTGGGATTGGAGACACTTCCTGATTCGGGGTGGGGCTGAGCTCCCCCAGGGGCCACGGCTGGACACTTGGGTGCCAAGGTCCCGGCTGGGGCTGGCAGAGGGGCGGCCGCCTCCAGGTGGGACTCGGACTCTCCTTCAGGGAGCGGTGGCCAAGGGGAGGCATCACCCCCTCCAGAGCAGGAAACCCAGCACCCCGTGGTCACATCCTTAGAGCCCAGAAGCCCTCACCTGGCCCTGTGCCGGGCTGGACCCTGAGGCTCTTCAAGGGCTAGCTCCAGCCTGGACACCTGGGAACTGACCTGTCCCAAGCTGGACAGCCGAGACGCCGTGGCCGTGCTGGGCTCCAGCCCAAGGTGGTCTCCGGGTTGGTGCTGGGGGCTGGGGGGAGAGGGTTGCTTTTCATGGTTTGGCTGAGGGGACGGCAAAGATGTCCTCCGTCCCAACCCAAGCGCCTCCTTCACGCGTGGACATGGCCGCACGCCAGTCTCCATCCCAGGTCCATCCTTGACCATCTCACCAAGACCCGGGGAGACACAGTGTCTTCTCCCCCACCGGCCGGCTGGGAAATGGCCCACGATGCAGGGCGCACGCCAGGATGGCCGGGGATTGGTCACTGCCTGAATGTCCGCGGACGGATGCCCGGGTGCCCTTGGGCAGCCTTCCCCTCGCCACAGGCTGTCCAGGCCGGGAAACCCTAAGCCAAAGGGATTAAGAAGAAAGGACAGAATCGGCAGTTCCTTTGGCTGTGCCTGATTGAGCCTCGTTTAGTGTATATTCGCTCGGTGGGTACAAACACGGAGGTGGCGACGCCAGGAGCCCGGCCCCGCTCCCATCTCTCTACTTAGCGGGCTCGGAGGCCGCCACGCCCCCACCACCACGCCACGCCCCCCACCACGCCACGCCCCCACCACGTCCCACTGCCACGCCACGCCCCCACCACGCCACGTCCCACCACTACGCCATGCCCCCCCCCCCCCCACCGCCACGCCACGCCCCCACCGCCACGCCACGCCCGCACGGCAGCCATGCCCCGCCACGCCCCCACCACGGCAAGGCAGGCCCCAACACACCAAGCCCTCACCACGCCTCGCCCCCACCTGCCACGCCTCACCCCCTGTTACGCCACACCCCCTGCCATGCCACACCACGCCCCCTGCCACGCCCACCGGTCCCAGGGGCGCCTTCTTGCACATTCCTGTCGTCAGCCAGGAGGGCTCCTTCGGAGGGATGGGATGCGTGGGGACCCTCTGCGTGCACCCCTAAGCCGGTTCCCAGGACCCCGCTTGGCCCCCGCTCTGTCCACAGCCCGGAAAGTCCTTCCTCCCCGGGGTCTCCGCTCCACCTGGGTGCAGGAGCTGCCAGCCTCTTGCCCTGGGCCACGCTGGGGGACGCCCTCCCCAGACCCCGGCCCCTTCCCACCTGGGACCCAGGCATCTCCTGTCAGCTGAAATTCACTTTGAGGGGGGTCTGGGCACCCTGAGCTCCTGTAACTGCAGAGCTGGGGTCTTGGGCTGCCTGACTGGGGGCCCCAGGGTCCCCCCTGCACCCTCCTGGCTCCCTCCCCTGCTGGAGGCTTCCTGGGGTGAGGTGAGGTGGAGGGAAAGCCACTTGGGTCCTTCCCAGGGTGAGGGGCCACAGTGCCCTTTCTGCCCTCCCACCTGTCAGAAACAGGACATTGACGGTGGCCTAAACTGCCAAATACTGCAGGCCCCTTGGGGGTGGGGGAGGGCTGCCAAAGGGACCCCAACGGATGGTCCAGGATCTGCGCTCACCACCCCCGAACACACCCCTCCAGCCCACGCTGGTCTATCCCCTGCTGGGCGCAGCCTCCCACACAGGACCCTCCCGGGGTTCTGGGATGGGCCTGGTTCTGTTTTACTCCGTGACAGAGCCGCCGCAGTGCTGGCTTGGAGGGGTGTGGGTGGGGCTGGCTGTCCCCCGGCCCACTCACAGACCCGACCACTTAACGAGTAATGAAGTCCAGGTGGCCCCTTGTGAGCCTAGATCCTCGCTGGCTGCAGGACCCACATCCTGCCCTGGAGCAGCTAATGACAGCCAGAGGCTGCAAGGCGAGACCCCCTCCCCTTTGCTGGCAGGGCCATGTGGCCAGCCCTCCAGCCGGCAGGTGGGCAGCCGGGCCCCAGCCTCGGGACGTGGGCCCCTTCTCTGCATCTCCCTGGTCTATCCCCCTGGGTCCTGCCGCCTTGACCCAGCCTGGGGACTTGGGGAGAGTAGTTGACATTTCTGTCTCACGTGGCCCCTGAGGAAGTGACACCGACTGGCCTTCCTGCCCGTCTGCCTCCTGGGGTGAGGTTCCAGGAGGCCGGGTGAGGCAAGGCCTTTCTGCTTGAGCAGAGGAAGAGCCCAGAGCGATGGTGATGGCTGCCCAGGCGCGGGAGGGTGCCCACCACCTCCCTACCCCTGACAGATGAGCCCGATGCAGCCTCTGTTACATCCTTTTCACCCCAATAAAGCAAAGACCACTCACAGGGCTGTGACACAGATGCGCTCCGGACTGTCTGTAGGCGCCACGCTCCCCAGGGGGCAGTACCCATGGGCAGCAAGGGGGTGTCCCACCGGCCCAGCCCTGGGGCCGCTGCACCTGCTGGCTCCACCCGACCCCACCAGGACAGTCTCCTCTCACGCCGCCTGCGCAGACAGGCCCAGCCCAGGCCCAGGCCAGCAGCGGAAGCTGATGGGTGGGATGTGGGGACACACTCGGGGCTCCCTCTTCATGTCTCCCAGGAAATGGAGGATTTGTCCTCCAGGAAAGTAGCTGGGCTCAGTGACCAGGCCTGCAGGGTGGACGTGGAAAGAGTCTGGGTTTGGGGGGGCACTCTGAGAAGTTCAGAAAGGCAGCAGGAGCCCCCCCCAGAGAAGGGCGAGGGGGTCACAGGATGCAGATTTCAGGTGGCCAGCTGCAGGTCAAAGTCAGCCAAGGTGGACACCAGGCCACACTGCCTCGGGGTTGTCCGGTAGGCAGGAGATGGAATTATGATCTTTGTTACGGAAAGGATTAGAAAATGGCTGCTGGAGAGTGTTGAGTTGGAGCTGCAAGATGGAGGAGCTGGGAGCTGAGCAAGGGGAGGCCGGCCAGCCTGGGGGAGGCCTAGGGTCCAGGCCCGTGTAGGGGCCGCTGGCTGCAGCCCGAGACCTGAGCGTTGCTGCAGCCCACCCCGGGCTGCCGTCCAGCAGAAAAGTGCTGGCCTTGCAACTTCAGATGGATCCAGAGCTGTTGTGCAACTCTGGGCTGGCTGAGACCAGGGCGGGCCTGCAAAAACGTGTGAGAGGAGGCCTGGGGTCTGCAGTCGGGCCCCCTGCTCCCCCGTCGTCGGCAGGGAGCCCACCTGGGGCTGCGGGGTTGGGCACCTCGCTGACAGCTGCGCCTGTGCAAATACGTCCTTCGGGCCCCGGAGCCCTCGAGCCGGGCCTGGCAGAGCGGGTCCGGCACCCAGCAGCTCCGGCCCTGTGCACTCCTGTGGCCCAGCCCACGTGCCAGCCTTTCCAGGAGGGCGCCTGGCCCCGCGGGAGGCCCCCTCCACACATCCAGGGCCCTGTCTGTGGAGCCCGCCTGCAGGCCATGTCAGGGCGTGGCTGGCCCATCCTGGGTCCCACGAGTGGGTGTCAGGGCTGGTTCCCGCGCCCTGAGCCAGGTAGCTCTGCCCAGGCTGATGGACTTGTGGGGCAGAGCCTGTGGCCAGGCGGACACAGTGGTTCCTGTTGGAGCCCCATCCACCTCCCTCGGGGGCCACTTGGAGGCCAGAAATCCAGTGAAGGAGCGGAACGGGGCTGCGGGCAGGAGGGGTCTGGGGAGCATCTCCTCGCAGCTTTCCCATGACGCCCCCATAATCTGGGCTCTTCTCCTTGGCACCCCCGCACCTCACAGCTGCTGGGCCCGGCCAGCTGCTCCTCCCCCTCCCCGGGCCAAGACGAGCAAGTGTCCGGGCACTGCGGCCTTTCCCATGGCAGGGGGGGGCGCTGGGGGCGGCGAGGAATTTGAGGAGGAAGCAGCAGTGGCCCGAGAATTTGGAAAATGTGTCCAACTGCTTGGAGCACTGGGAAGATGCCGGCCGGGGGATTAGGAGGAGGAGGGGGTGGACGCAGTCCTGGGTGGGCCATGACGGATGGGGCGGCCGGGGCTCCAGCGGGAGAAGGCGGCCCGTCCGAGCGGGTGAGCTGAGGAGGGCAGCTGTCCCCATCCCTCAGCCGGGCCCCTCCTGCCGGCATCTCAGCGGACACCTCTGACCCCAGGCTGCTGAGGCTGGACCCTGGGCCTGGTCTGCTCCCGCAGGCTGCCCTGGCCTGAGACGGGCCCTGGGTGTTCAGGGCGTGGGGTCCTCGGCAGGCAAGGCTGAACCCCGCTGACTGCCTCCTCCGCCAACTCTGTCTCCTCTCCAGCTCTCTCCTCAAGGGCTGGAGGCCCCCAGTTTGGGCCCTCAGTGGGGGCACCCATCCGGGAAGAGGGGGGAGCTGAGGCTGCTGCCTGGTGGGTCTGGCCCCTGGGAACCCTCAGAACAGCAGCTGGCCCTGCCGCTTGGAGCCGGCTGACAGGTTCGGCCAGCCCTGGGCTAAGCCCTCCGTGATTAATTGTGGTGGATATTCACACCAGGGGGAGTGGGCCCTTGGCTAAGCCCAGCAGCTGCTCGTGGGGGCCCAGGGGGGCTCGGGGCGCCTCCTCCATCGTCCACGCCCCACCCTGCCGGCCTGCACCAGCTTCACCGGCTTGCCTGAACCGGCCCAGTCCCCTCTCGGGGGTCTCAGGGAGGTGCCCCTTCCCCCTAGAGTGAACAGGCATGGGGGCCGGGGCTTTGATGACCTTACATAAACCAGATCGTCCCTGGGCCATGGAGGCAGCACTGGGACGTGAGATTCCAGCTGCCCCCCGCCAGGTCTGAGCTCATCTGCAGCCCCAGAGCTGCAGAAATCATGCTGCCCCCGCAGGCAGAGGCGGGCTCCGCTCCTGGGGACAGAGGGGCCCCAGGACCAGTGACTCCATGGGGATTGCAGGCCCTGGGGATGGGGAGAGGGGAGGAGCAGGGCGCGGACCGGGTGCCGGGACCACCGGGCCTTCCGGAACATCCGACCCCGAGGGGGCGGATCCGGAGTTGGATTTTGACCTGGAAAACAAGCTTTTTCCAGAAAAGGGAGAGGGGGCCCGCAGGGGCCGCTGGCCACATCTCCCTGACCCCTGACCCCTGGCTCTGGCGTTTGCTCAGCCAGCTTTGCAGAGACCCGGCAGAAAATCCCCTGGGTCACTGACTCCCGGGCCCCCTCCTGTGTCCTCCTCACTGGCCTCCTCTCCCTGCCCACCCCTCCCGGCTGCTCGGATTCTCCAGAGGTGCCTGGGAAAAGGCCCTGCCCGCCGCATCCTGGCGCCTGCCTGCCTGCCTGCCCCCCCAAGGGGAGCAGGGGTTCCGGCTCTGTCCCCCGTGGCCCTGAGTGCGGGGCACCCTCGTCGCTGTGCTCAGACAAGGGTGGGAAACTCAATGTGAGGCGACCCCAGAGGCCGGCCTGGGCGCAGAGGGCATCAGGCCTGGCGAAGGTCTCGTGCCGCCCACCTGCGTGGGCAGCGGCCCCAGAGTGTGGGCCACCTCCACCCCGTCCTGGCCTGTGGTCCCCTCTCTTCACGGGTCAAAGCGGGGTCCGCCTTACAGGGCTTCTTTATGCCCCGTCCTGGGCGTCCCCCAGGGGCAAGAGGGTGCAGTAGGGCCCTGCGGGCGGGTTCCCGGGGCACCAGCCTGTCCAGCCTGCCCCAGCCCAGGAGCCCTCCCAGGGCAGCGTAATTGTGGGAAATGCAGGCCGCATGCCTCAGGCTCATTTATACCTAATTCAATACAATGAGCTTCCCGGGGCCTTTGATGTCCCAGGACCTGCCGGCCTTTAGTGCCTTGTGGGCTGCAAGGCCGGAAGCCATGGTTTAGGGCAGAGCTGGGCGCCTCCTCCCCTCTGCGGTGGGCTGTCAGGGACCCAGGGGCTGGTTTCCCTGGGGAGGGAAACCTGGTTGCCAGGCAGCCTTGGTAGCCGCACGGGCCTCCCCCAGCACCCTGGACCCCTCCCCAGACCACGGGCATCCTCTGGAAGAGCCAGGCACTGCAGGGCGGGGAGGGCCAGGGGGCCTCACGGAAGCCAGATTTGGAGAGCAGGTTCCAGGGTGGGCTCAGCGCCCATCAGGAGCAGCCCCAGGCCACAGGCCACCACACTGAGCCGCTGCCACCCAGGGGCCTCCGGACCAGCCCCTGGCCTGTGGGTGGAGGTCACACCTGGGGGACAAGGGCCAGCCGGCTCGGCTTGGGGGGGGGGCTCCTGGAGATCATCGAGGACGGGGGCCATGGGGCCAGCTGGGCCCCAGTGTGCCCAACTGGTCAGCCTCCACCTGAGGGCCTGCGGGCAGGGGTGTCCCAGGGCCTTGCTGCAGGCAGCGGGTGGAGGGTGGGTGGGAGCATGCCAGCTACCCACTGGGAACAGGCCCTCCTGAACTCTTCCCAGGGGCTTCCTGGAGGTGGGGGCTCGGAGGGCAGAGAGGGTTGTGTCAGGCTGCAGGCCGTGGTGGACACCGGCTGGGAGCCCAGCAGGACGGGAAGCTCGTAGCTCCCCCGGGCGTGTGGTGAGAGAACACGCGAGCTGGAGCGAGTGTCCAAGAGCTCCGGGCCTGGGGCGCTGGGGCCTGTGGGCTGGCCAAGACAAGCTCGCCCTGCTGGGTCTGCAGGGGCGTCAGGGCCACGAGGGCACGGGAGCCCGAGGAGGGCCAGGGCCCGGGACCGGGCTCCACGCCGTGCCCGCGTGCACACAGCGTCCCCCAGGATGGCCTCCGCCCCCGCCCCCACCCGGAGGGCCGGGCCGGCTCTGGGGAGGGGGGGACAGCTGTTGGTCTCTCACATTCCAGACTCGGGGCCAAGCATTTGGGTGAGGCTGTTTTTCTTAAAAAGTGTCATTTGAAAATAAACAGTGTTGCTGGCGCTTCTCTGATTGCCCCAGGTCCCTAGGGAGCAGCAACAGGCAGGCAGCGTCTGGGGGTCCAGGTGGCCAGGGTCTTCCAGCCAGGTCGGCCCCCCTCACCACCTCCCAGAACGGGCCCTGCCGCTGAGAAGGCCCACCAGGCTGGGGCCTCCCTCACCATGCCGATGGCTCCAGAGGCTGGGTGACCCCGTGGGCAGCCAGGCCTGGGGAGGTGGCCAGGAAAGACAAGGTCTTCCTCGTCACAGGGCAGGTCCAGGCAGGCCCAGCTGGTCTCACTGCCCAGGGGCTGCGTGGGGTGCCCAGAGGCCTGATGCCTCTGATTCACCTACACGCCCAGGGCTCTGGGGGGCCCAGATTCACACACACACACACCCCTCGCCGCCTTTGCTCTTAGCTTCTCAGTGAAGGGGGTAGGAGACCCCTTCCTGAGCTCCAGAACCTGAAGGCTCTGCGCTTCCTGGGGGGCTGCCCACCACCACCCCCCTGCCAAGCACAGTCCTAGCTAAGGCAACCACACTTTCTCCTCTTGGAACCCAGTCCAGCTCCCACCTTCTCAGGGTCATCTGAACCAAGGCCAAACCATGCCCTCTGGGCGCCATATCTCTCTCTCCTGCTTGCTGCCCACTGCCCACAGGACAGTCGTGCCGTGACCCACCCGGCAGGTGTGAGCAAGCCCTGGGCTGTCAGTCTTGGGGGAGGTGTGTGGACCCCCGCCGGCCTGAGGGCCTGGAGCCCCGTCGTGGCCCTGCGGCGTCTAGAAGCAGGGCTCACTCGCCTCTCCCACACGCTCGCTGCTCCCTCTGGCTGGACAGGAGGGGGGAAGAGGGAGCTGGCTTTGGTGCACAGGCCCACCTTGGCCTGCTCCCAGGCCATGCACCCCTGCAGAAGCTGCCTGGGGTGGCAGTTACTAGGGGTCTCATGGCCCCCGATGCTGCATGGGATGCTCTGTGCCTGCCCCGCACCCCAAGGAGCTAGGAATCCGGCTGCAAGGCCCTCCCCACCCAGGCGGAACCCAGGGCCCCTGCTGAGCAGAACAGCAGGCCTCAGAGGGAGAGGGTCCTCCTGGGTGGGGGTTTAGGGGGTGGCCCACCATGTGCCCCCGACACCACACTGCTGTGACACCGTGAAGCTGGGCTGCCCTGGGGGCGCGGGCAGCAGGAGCCCCCCACCCCATGCTGGACACAGTGTGAAGGACACAGGAGGCGAGGCGGCTCCTGCCCACCCCCAGAGCGGCCCTGTGTGCTTTCCTCCGCTGCGGACGTGCTGACCCTGACCCTCTGTCCATCCGGGGTGGGCCCGGCCCCACTGGCCCTGTTTGAGCTCCGAGGTCAGTGCCCAGGACTTTGCCTGGGGGCTGCACCCCAGAGACCATGCACTCCTCACCTGCCTGACCCGCCCACCCTGCCGGGGCTGGGGAGTGGGTGGCGGGTGGTGGGATGACATAGAGCCCGCCCCTCTCCGGCTCGGCCCGCGGAAGCCTTTGACCTTCCAGGAGGTTCCTCCTCTGCTCCCCGTCCGCCCCCAGGCCCCTCTCACACGCTCACACTCTGGGGCTGTCTTCCTGCTGGAGTTTGTCCCTCCGGGCCTGTGGTGACCCCTCCACCCACAAGTGCACACAAAGCCAGAAGTGGGGTCCGAGCCAGCTGCACCCACGTCCTGCGGGTCCCCTCAGAGCCTGTGGGGCTCAGAGTCCCCTCCGCCTCCCTGTGGAATTCAAGGGAGTGGTCGGTGTGCACGAGAAGCTTCCTGTTAGTGCAGAAGCACTTCCCCGAGGTCTACCTGAGGTTCTGGCGGCAGGGCCCACGGGCCAGAGCACACTCCCAACTGGCATCTGGAGGCCAGAGTCACCCCGAGTCTGGGACCCCCGGGCCCTCTCCCAGGAAGCTTCCCCAGACCACTCAGCAGCACTTCCGCCGGGTGGGCAGGGGTGCACAGGGGCTGGGCCTGACCCTCAGGGGGCGCTCCCAGTCTGGAGTGACCACAGCCAGGAGGGACAGAGGACTCGGGCCAGGCTGAGTGGGTGCTCTCACGGGGCAGGCTGAGGGGCGGCAGTCACGGAGGGAGGGTCAGGCTGCCCAAGCTGGTTGTCTGCCGAGGTCAAGTGTTAAAAAAGAGGGAGACTGTGTGTGGTGTGCCAGGGGTGAGGGCCGAGGGAGACCGCAAACCAGACCCGCAGCCACCCCCAACAGGGGGCAGCTTCTGTCCACCAGGGGCCAGGCCGCAGGGGCCGAGGGTCAGCCGGGGGCTTCCCCTTTCCCAGGAAATGCCCCCATTCGGAGACGTTGCCCAGGATCCCCCCTCTCCAGGGCCTCTCCCCTCCATCCTCACCCCTGGCTTCCTTTGTTTCTGGGCAGGGTTCCTGGGGAAGAGGCGGCCGCTGTGCGGGACCAACCCTAGGCCTCTGTTGTCCCCCAAGCTGACCCGGCCTGGGGGAGGCAGGGCTGAAGGACTGTTCCCCAGGCTGGCTGCCCCGAGAGCAGTGGGCTCATCCTTAGCAACAGTACTGCCATTTTGGACGTGGCGGGCCTTTTGCTCTTGGCTCAGGCTGGACTGGCTGCCTGCTCTCAAGGCTCCAGGAGCACGGCCTGGATCTGTCGGTGCCTCCCCACCACCACCGAGGCAGCCAGCGAGCCGGAGGAGGCCAGGGCTCCTGGGGGGAAGGATGGAACACTCGTGCGGGGGCCCATGTCCACAAGGAGAGCAGGGTCCCAGGCCCGGGCTGGGAAGGGGCCACTGGGGCAGCGCGGGCCCCGTGTTCACAGAGCGCGGGTGTGTGCTGGGGGTGGGCGGGGGACCGGAGCCTGCCTGGGGCCTCCTCCCGAGGGGAGCGCGTCTGGAGCACGTTCCTGGGTGACAGCTCCGTGATGGATGGCAGGGGAGCGGGGACGTCTGGGGCCCATCCTGACCCATGGGCTCCCTCCAGGCTGGGCGGCCACGGCCCTCGGGCCGGCCTCTTCCTACCGGCCCCAGCCTCCCCCGGGAGGGCTGAGCACGGCGTCCGGCTGGCTCGGCTGGGCCCCACGCTCAGCTCAGAGCGGAAGTGTGGGTGGCTCCCTGGGCCCCCGCGTGACAGCCGTGGAGGCCTGGGGTGGGGGTCTGCTTCCAGACCCGAGGCCTTCTTGCTGCTCCTGAGGCTCCCAGGCCGGCTGGGCGGGCGGGCAGGCAGGGGTGGCCCTTGAGCCATTTCCTGCAGACCCCCTCCTGCCCGCTTCCCACCCAGCCCCCACCGCCCCTCCTCTGCACAAGCACTTATCCGTGACAGGCACATCATGTCAGCCCTTAATCCCAGCGTCCCGGCCTCCCTCCTGCGGGCCCAGAGCCTCCCTCTCCCCAGCCCCTTCAGCCCCTCCTCTGGCCCGGGTGTCAGCCCCTGTGGACAGGGGCCGTGCCCACCAAATCCAGGACCCGTGAAATTTGTCCTTAATTAAGTCGTCGCATGACAGGCTCCCACATGTGGGAGGCTAATACTCTGAGACCCTCTCAGCCGCCTGCGGGGCGGGGGTTCCTGGGAGCCCGGGGGGAGGGCTGGCTGCTGGTGGGGGAGGCAGGGCTGGTCCCCCCGGTTGGCGAGCGTGGGCCCGCTTTTGCAACTACCCCCTCCTGCTCCCCTCGGGGCTCCATGCAGAGGGGCACCCGAGGCAGCGGCCTGGCCTTGGCTGGGGCGGCCCCACGGCCCCCTCTGGCTCCAAGCCCACTGGGAAAACAGCCGCTTTATCTCGGGCACCTCCCGACCTGCAAACAGCCGTGTGTCCCCCGGGGGCCGCTCTTGGCACACATGCCCTCTGCCCCCATGTCCCAGGTGAGGTCATTCACCCTCGGACGGGCCAACGGGGGGCAGAGGCTGTAGGCCCCCGGCCCTCAGCGGGCCTGCAGGGGCAGACGGGTTTGGACTGAGAGCCCTGGGCTCGGGGTCAGTCCCAGGAAGGGCCGTAGGTGGGGGTGGGGGGGCACGTGGCAGAGACTGGTGGGGGGGCGCTGCTGGAGGCTGTTGAGCAGAGCTGGGCCTGGGTGGTGAGCCCAGGAGCCGTCCTGTCGTTCGCCAGCCCTTCCCTGGTGACCAACAGCAGGAGCCCACTCGGCCCCCCACCACCCCAGGCTGGGGGCTCCAGGGCCTGCCCCAGGCCAGCAGACTCTTGGCCTGGGAGGGCCCTCCAGCCTGGCTTCCTCGCCACGCTCAGCCAACTCATCCTATCTGGGTCCCAGAAACCTTTGCAAAAGCAGCAGTAACCTCAGGGAGCAAAAGCTTTAAATCCGAGCCCTTCACAGGCCTGCACGGCGGTGTGGCAGCGGGGGGCCTGGAGGGGAGTGAGCCCAGCCTGTGCCTGAGGCCAGGCCTGCGGACCCCGAGACTTCTGGGGTCCCCTAACCCAGCAGAGTCTGCCTCCCCTCTGCTGAGGGTTCCTTGTCACACACAGGGGTTCCGGGAAACCAGGCTTTTGGGCCAGGCGCTGCCCTGCCTGTGCCCCGGGCCTCCCCACACTTTCCCGGAGATGGGGGTCTTGGCTGCAGAGGGCCGGCCAGCCCCCTGACCCCAGAGGAGGCCCCAGAGGTCTCACTGGCAGGGGCGTCACCAAGCCGGGTGGGCCGGCTGTCACCACACTGCCTCTCCCCACCTCTCCTCTGAGTAGGGGCCCCCGTCCAAGGCTGGGCGTCCACCAGAGCAAGGGGTCGGGAAGGGCTGGCCCCTTCCGGCTTCTCTGAGGTCTGTGGGGGCCTAGGCAGTATTGGAAGGGACCCACTGGAGCCCACTGCGCCACGCTGGGCCCGAGGCCTGTCTCAGAGGCCTCTCTGGACAGAGGGAGGAGGAGGCGGAGGCCAGGCCGCAGCCCCCGCGTTCCCTGGTGGGGAGCGCCAAGGTCTGGGGAGCGGATGGAGGGACAGGCAGCCCTGTGGAGCCTTGGGGGGCCTGGGCTCCCAGACCCCAGAACAGTGGGCCAGTGTGTGCGTTGGGGGGGCGCGGGTGGAGGCCCGGGCCGGTCTGGTCCCGCTCCATAAAGCCCGGCGGGAAGCTGTCGACTCCTTGGTGTTGACATAGAGGTGATGTCACTGCCGGCCAATGGGGCGCCTGCCGGGGGCTCCGTGTGAGCTGCTCTGCGGCCCGTGGGCCCCGCCACGCACGGGGCAGAATCTGAAAGCCACCTGAATAAACCCAAGGGGCCCGCGTCTCCCCAGGCCTTGTCTCCTGCCCGCACGCGTGAGGTGCCCGGGAAGGCGGGCCAGTCTGAAGACACCCGTGTCCTGAGTCTGCTCTGTCCCCAGATCTGAGGTCCTGAGTCCCCCCCACCCTGCCCCCGCAGCAACCCTTAACCCCATGGACCCCTCCTCCTTCTTCTGGAGCTCCCTGCAGCTCACGGTCCCCGAGACCACACTCTGCACCCTCTCTCGGGAACATCTGTACCCCCTCCATGTCCCCAGCCCAGTCCTGCAGCCCTGCTAGGCCCGCCACCCCTCTCCAAGCCCCCCAGGTGAGCCCGGCGCCCCCGGCACACAGCTCGCCCAGGCCTGGCCCGGCCCCCCGGCGACTCAGGGTCCCCAGAGGCCCCTCATGGCCGGTGACCACCCTGTTCCTGGCACCCACCCATCTGGCCCCTCCTGGTTCCTTGTCCCTGGGAGTGCTTTTCCCAGCCTGCCATCCTCCCCTTCCTCCCTTCCCTCCGGGGGCCTCTTCCTACCCGGTTCAGGGTGACCGCTCCGGCCCCGCTTCCTGACCCCGCTCCTCCACCCCCTCGGGCTCTCTGGGCTGGCCTTCCATGCGTGCTGAGGCCTCTGCAGAGCGTGGGAACCCATGGCCTGCCGACCCTGCACCCCTGCCCCCTCCTCAGCTCTGCGCCCGCAGCATCGTGGCCCCTGGGATGGTCCCGCCGGGGGGTGCACAGCCAGGCGAGGCCAGGCAGCCCGCGCGGCGCTGGGACTGTCCACGGGCCCGGGCCGAGGCCTGCGTGGCGCCCCACGGCCCCAGCTGCCCGCTCATGTCCGGCCAGGTGTTCGGAGCTGGAGCGCGGCGTCTGCTTCATGCAACACGGTGCTGACAAGGAACAGAACACCCTCAGTGACCGTTTCCAGGAAACGGCGCGGGCGGGGGGCCGCGAGGGGCCCTTCCCAGCAACCGGCCTGCAGGTGGGCTTCCAGGAAGGGGGCCCCTTGTCCTCCCAGCCCCTGGCCAAGGGCCAGCCATGTCACCAGGCGCAGCCTGGGAGAGGTGAGGGGAGAGGGGCCGGGAAGGGAGGCGGGCAAATGGCCTGGGCCACGGCCCAGCATGGTCCCCACGGCCTCAGGAGAGGCCCGCGCTGACCACAGGCCTTCCAGCACCTTCCATCTGCCCTTTTCAGAGTCACGCAGTCGCTGCTGGGGCCCCTGGCTTGGGAGCTTGTCAGTACAACACATCCATTCAGTTCAGTTCAGTCGCTCAGTCATGTCCGACTCTGCGACCCCATGAACCGCAGCACTCCAGGCCTCCCTGTCCATCACCCACTCCCGGAGTTTACCCAAACCCATGTCCATTGAGTTGGTGATGCCATCCAACTATCTCATCCTCTGTCGGCCCCTTCTCCTCCTGCCCCCAATCCCTCCCAGCATCAGGGTCTTTTCAAATGAGTACAACACATGGAGAGAGCTGAACACAAGAGGGAGGTGCAGAAAAGGGTTCTGAGCCCAGGCCGGGTATGAGGTCCTGGGGCTGAGCCCGGGGCCGGGCCTCCTGGCCTCCCTGCAGCCCATAGCATCGCCCGGCCAGCCTCCAGCCCAGGCCCGCCTCTGCTGCTCCCGCGCTTGCTGCAGCCCAGAGCCCAGGGTGGGACAAAGCCGCGTGGCAGCCCTGCCCTGTTCACCAGGCCTCCCAGGGCACCTGTGCACTGACCCCAGACATGACGTTGGCCCTGGTAGGGCATCACTTCCTAGACCGTTGGAGATTCTTCTGTCACCTTTCAGGGCTACAAGGAGGGCTGCCCCCCTCACCCCAGCGTCCACAGTCCCGGCCTGAAGGTGGGCACAGAGGTCATGAAAGCCGGGCCCAGCTCACGCCTACACATGCAGCCAGGGCCGAGCAAAAGCCAGTAGGCCCTGCAGAGCAGCCCTAGCTGGACGGGGCGCCTCCACTGTGACCGGCCTGGCTAACGACCCCAAGCGGAGGCCCTCAGTCGTGCTGTGTCCACAGACCTGTGGACACACAGCCCAGGAGAGGCAGCCCGCCGAGCCTGTACGTGCCGAGAGCACACAGCCAGACCACTGGCCCGCACACACAGGCCCACGGGGACGTGCTGAGGTGGACACACAAGCCCACACATGGAGATTCCACTCACAGGAAGACACACATGGACACACACGGGCGTACACGCACCCCACAGACACACGGACACACGTGTGGACACAGGAGCGCAGGCACACGGACACATGAAGTCCTGTTTTCTGTAGGCCAGAGGCTGGACGGTTGCCCCGCCTAAATGCCCTGTAGCAGCGTGACTGCAGCTTGACCTAGGTGTGAGGACCCTGCGAGGGCTGGGCGTGGAATCCGAGCCCCTGTTTGCCTGGGGACCCAGCTCGGCGTAGGGGCATCTGAAGGTGGCTTTGGGTGGGGGCCTGGCTTGCCTTCCGGCCCCCTCTGGGCCTCTTCTCTAAGGCAGGAAGTGGGGCTGGGCCAGAGGTAAACACATTCCAACCTGGGGTCCCCGCTCCCCAGAGGGGCCCTGCGCGGGTGCTGGCCACCCGCTCTCCTGGCCCCGGTGGGGCCCCGGGCCCACCCCCGGCCTCCCCGCATGCCGCCTGCACCCCCGCAGGGCCCTCCTCATCGCTGGTCAGGCAAGCAGCCTGGAAGCAGAGCCGGGGGCCGCACCCAGCATGCACAGTGCCCAGTGTCTACGGGGCGGGAGGCGGGTGGACGCAGCCTGGGTCAGGCAGGGCTTGAGGGCCTGGGTCGTTTCCCTGGGCGGGCCTGGCAAGGAGCGCCCACTCCCCCAGGTGAGCCTCAGGGTCCAGGGGAAGCCTGGAGCAGAAGAGTGGGTGTGACCAGGAGGGACTCAGAGCTCCTGTCCCCCTGCTCACCCCTGCCACAGCCCGTCACTCTCGGGGCCCCTGTGGCCGCTTGTGGCACCCACTACACCACCTCCAGCCCCGGGAGACTGGGTTTTGTCTTCTGAGGCCGGCTCTGCAGAGCTCCAGGGGAGACAGGCTCGCAGAGACTACAAGTTTGGATTTCTTTGTCCTGCTGGCAAAGCCCATAGGGGCAATCCAGCAGGCCGTGGGCCCAGGGAGGGACAGGTCTTGCCCGTGAGCTGCCGGCTGGGGCCTGTGAAGCCCCCAGGGGTTGGGGGGTAGGAGGCTTTCAGGAGCCCCCAAGTGCGCCCTGGGTGGAAACATCATGAAATGCCTTCATCCCAGCACACCGTGCCGACCACCCGCCCGGCTGGTCTGGGACTGTCCCCCCTTGCAGCCCTGGAATTTGCACGTCTCCGCTCGGGGGGAGCTGGGCCCAGAGAGGCCAGATACAGAGCCCGTGGGGAGTGTGTGGAGGGTGGGGGCGACTCTTGGGGCCGGAGCCAGGGCAGCCAAGGGCCGGCCGCCCGGACGCTGGGAAAGGCACGAGCTGGGGGTCTCCCAGGCCTCTGCTATCTCCTCTCGGTCAGTCGGCCCGCAAGGCATTTCCTGACTGCCCTGAGCACGGGAAGGGGCCAAGGACCCAGCCCTCCTTCCAAGGGTTCCCAGCGTCGCGCCTGGCGCCCAGGAGCTGGGAGGCCTGGGGTGGGGGTGGGGGCTCAGAGGCAGAGGGGCGGCTCCGGCCAGCTGCTGCCTTGTACCCGTACTGGGGCCCCAAATGCAGGCGGGGGCTGCCCGTGCACCCCAGGCGCACCCCCAAGGCCAGACGCCAGCAGGACGCGGCCCCGGGGAAGGCGATCTCTGTGCGCCCCCCTTCCCCGCAGCCTCACCCCCTCCTACTGCTCCCCACTGTTGCCTGCCTGATGCGCGCTCAGCCCCCAGCCCCATTCTGCCCCCCACTGCAGCCAAGCAGATTCCACGGACCTCCTGCCTGTAGCCCCCCTCAGCGCCCCCTCCCCGCCTCAGCACAGCAGAGAATGGGGAGAGGGGGCCTCTGTGTCCTAGCCCAGCACTCTGGGCCTGCAGTGCTGAGGACTAGAGGGGGCGGTGGGCTTCCTGGAGGCGTGGCCCACCTCCTGCCAGCACTGCAGCTTGCCTGATCCCACGTCAAGCCCACTCTCCTGGGACGATTCTAGAAAGCAGCCTCTTAGATTCAGGACTTGGGGGTCTGACTGGCGGCTCATGGTGGCCTGGGTATCGTGGGCGGAAGGGGCTCTCTCAGGGCTGACGGCCCCTTTGTTCCCCCTGCAGGGACCCCGGGTCCTCCTGCCCCTCACCCAGCCCCCACGTGTTGCTTGCTGCGGTCCCTGAAGTCCCGGCCCCCTCGGCCGCCTCTGCCACAGGACCCCACCCCGTGTCACCAGCCTGTTCATTGCCCACCCCTCACCAGCCCGTTCATTGCCCACCCCTCACCAGCCCGTTCATTGCCCACCCCTCGAGTCCACAGGCCCCCCCCTCTGTGTTCCTGCTCCAGGCCGTCCCCCTCCCCTCCCATGTGTCCCCACCCGTGTGTCCCCACCCATGTGTCTGGCCCCTTGCGGCCCGATTGCCTTCTCGTGTTCCCTCGCCCCATTTTCCCCCCAGCCCCCTCCCCGTTCATCTCAAATGCAAGAGTCCTGAGACAAATTCCTGTAACTGAGTTTATTGATGAATCCAGGGCTTCTGGGGAGGCCCTGGCAGGGAGGGACATGAGCGAGATGGACACACAATGAAATGCTTGGTGTGCTCCTGATGTTTGGAGCCTCCAGACTAGGTGTGGGAAGGCGGGGCCCCTCACACTCGGGCCCCCCAGTCGGGCCCCCTCCCAGACACCCCCGAGGGTGGGCGGGGTGCTGGGTGGGGGGCACGGGCCGAGGAGGCCTACACATTCAGCAGTGGGCACACACACGCGCTTACACACGCTCAGAGACCAGGGCTGGCTCCAGAACCCCAACCAGTGCAAACGACTTTTAGTGCAAATTAATTCAAGAGGGACGGGGAGAACGGGGCTCTGAACGCTCTGAGTCTCCTGAGCAAAGGATAGCAGAGAGAAGATCAGAAAATAGAGACAGAAAAGGAGGAAAAGGAGGGAGGGAGGCTGTTGGTGGTCTTGGGGCTGTGGCAGGGGTTGGCCGCAGAGATGGAGTCGCCGGGCCAGGGTGGGTGTCGCCGCGGGGGCTGCTCTTCCGGTGGTGTGGGCCGTCCGTTCCTTTAGATCAACCTGCGGACAGAGACAAGGCGTGAGGGTCGGGTCTGGCAGGACAGGCTGGGCAGAGGGGCGTGGGGGGGCTTCGAGAGGCAAGCACCTTCCAGAGCTGATTCCTGAGTTAAGGTGTATAGTGGTTCCAAAATGCAGCATATTCTCGAGTCAGAGCTAGAAAGACTTGAAGAAGTCCATGTTCCAAGTCCCAGGCATGAGCTGGGTAGCACCATTTCTGCGGGGATAGGAGAGCGTGAGTGCCCACCTCTGGGGCCCGTGCCGCCCCCCCCCCGCCCCGTGTGTGGCAGGGACCTCTCACCTTGTCATCTTGAGGGTTCTGGGAGTCTGAAGAGCAGCAGTACTGTGTTTGCTCCTTCAGGAGACTAAAAGAACAGAGATATCCCGACTCCTCGCGGGGCCAGCTGACAGTATTCTACAGGAGAGAGGCACCCGTGAGGCTGAGTGTGGGTCAGCGGGCCCGGGGTGGGGGGCACAGCCCGTGTCTGCACTCACCTGGTAGGCTGGACGGTCCCACCTACTCTCTCCATCACGCCGGACCATATCATATCACTCTGCGCACGTCCTGGCCGCCCGGCCTCCGTGACTGGCAGGCACGACCACCCCACTAAGACGTGGCTGTGGGCAGGGAGAGAGGGGAGGGGGTGCTGACTGGGTGGGCAGAGGCAGCCGAGGGCATCAGGAGGGCAGCGGGCTGGACACTCACCATCGTCTCTGGTCCGAGCTCAGAGGCACCGATCCCGCTCCGTCATCGCCCGCAGAAGCCCGCCTTGGCCGCAAGCTCGAAGTCCAGTGCCCCTCCCACCAGCTCGGTGCCCGGCTCCGGCCCCTTGCCCCTGCCTGCGCCCTGACCTCCCTTCCCCCGAGAATGCACACTCACGCCACCCCCCCCGCCCCGCCTAGCCTGGTCTCGCCCATGTCCTTGACTCCCCTGGGTGCTGTCCTGTCTATCAATGCCCGTCCCAGGGGCCTGCGGTTCGGGTCAAGTGTCCCCAGTGTCCCTAAGTGCACTGGGGCCCTCCCGCGTGGCCCCCAGGCCGCAGTGCCGCGTGGGGCTAGCGTCCGCGGGCTGGGCCCGCGCAGCCTCCCTGCTGCGGGTATCTCTCCGGGCCTGTCCCTGCGGCCACCGCCCCCCAGGTGACGTCCCGCCGCGGTTGCCCGCGCACTGCGCTGCCTTCTCTCTCTCTCCAGCCCTCGAGGCTCCGGCTCAGGCCTGAGAACGCCTGGCCGGAGCCGCTCCTGTAACCTGCTCCTAAATGAATTGCAGTGGGTGAAGTGGCGGCTGGGAACCCCTCTGTCCTGAGTCCCCGCCCTGTCCTGCTCGCCCCGGGGCCTGGGTGCCCCCTACACGTGCTGGCAGCCCTGCCTCCTGAGCTCCCGCCTGACTCTCTGGAAATGCCCTTGCCCCCTGGGGCGGCCTGCGGCCCCCCAGCCCGCTCTGTCTCAGCTCCCCCTGAGACGGTATCACCTGTGCTTCCTCACCAGCCTGCGTCTTGCTGCTCTGCCGGGAGGCCAGCCTCTCCGCCTCTCTGGCCCTCGCTCTCCAAAACCTCCTTCTGCAGGAGGCCAGGAGAGCAAGACCCAGGGAGGAGAAGGGGACTCACCTGGCCGGCAGAGCGCTGTCTTCCCCTGCCCACGGCTGCCAGCGACACCTCCACGGCCCCGGCTCCAGGGCGAGCCTCTCTGCAGCTCCCCTGTCCACCAGCCGCCACGACCTGAAACCAAAATTGACCGGGATGAATGCCTGGCTCCCCCCTCTTCTCCTCCACGCTGCTAGCTTGGGTCTTTTACCCTCCCACGCAGATGTTGCCCGGCCTGCGGGGCGCCCGGGAGCAAAAAATGATCCCCAAAAGGCTCCCGGGCACCCCGCGGCCCTCCCCAAGCCAGCCCCTTCACGAGTCCGCTCCTGCCAGGCTCCAGATGTCCAAGGTGATCCTTGGCCCACCCCACGCAAACTTCCCTGCACCCCACTTCCCCATATTCCCCCGGTTACCCCTCCGCTCCCCCGCTTCCCCAGTTTCCCCCGTGCCCCCCCATCCCTCCCACCACCCCCCTCCCACACCCTGCTCCTCGGGCCCTAGCCCGGGCTTTTTCTAACTGGAGGCGGCCCCGCCCAGCATCCCCGCCCCCGCCCGACCAGCCAATCAGCACAGGGACCGTGTTGGGGCCCCCGCGAGGCCCGCCCCCACCCGGGACGGTCCAGCGCACGTACCTCACCCATCCTGGAATTCTCCAAAGAGGGCCATCCCCACACCCCTCCTTTGGCATCCGGTGGGGAGGCTCTGGCATTGTTCCCGAGCGCCCCCCCCCCCACCGTGTCCCTGCAGGCGGCTGCCGCCCAGCCCCCAGGGGCACGCGCTGCCCCCGGACAGAGGTCTGGGCGGGAGCCGCCAGATGCCCCGTGGGACTTCAGAGTCGCCTCTTGCTGCCGCTGTGGCTGAGACCACACCGTGGTTCCAGAGCCCGCGGTGTGGGGGTGCGGGGTGCGGGGCTCGGGGCTCAGGGCGGCCAAGGGAAGTTCTCCGGGTCTCGCGGGCTGGCGGGGCCGACTCTCCCGCCTGAGGGCCATCTGGCCAATGGAGCCTGCTGTGAGCACCGCGCCCTGAGTGGGGCAGGGTCTCCGGCGTGGCCGGGGAGCCCCGTTCCGTCGCCCCCACGGCCAGTCCCACGTCGGGGCCAGGCGTGCCACTGTCCTCTGCGCTCGCAGGCGCGCCGGGGCAGTGAGCCTGATAGCCTCCCTGCCGGCTGCAGCCGCGGTCCACATCCAGAGTCCAGACAAAGACCAGAGCCTTGAGCCCCCCAGCCACCCCATCCCTGGGGCTACCACCTAGGCCTCATGGGGGTCTTTGGGAACCAGCAGTCTGGAGGGTTTGGCCACCACGTCTACAGTGACGGGGCCATGAGGTGGGGGGCATGCCCCAGCAAGGGACCCAGAGCTCTCCATGTCTGAGTGCACCTCAGTTAGGGCCTTGGGATGACCCTGCTCTCCTGGACATGCCTGATGGCCAGCCTTTGCTATGGGTGAACCCCCAGATTTACATGGGAAAACTCTATCCTTCACTTTGGGGGAGCTCACAGAGTTACATGGGAAAGTTCCAGCTTTGACCGTGGGTGGACCCCCAGATTTGTGTGAGAAAACTCCAACCATGGCTGTGGGTGAACCCCCAGATTTACATTGGAAAACTTTAGCCTTGACCATGGGTGAACCCCCAGATTTCTGTGGGAAAACTCTAGCTTTGACCATGGGTGAACCCCCAGATCTCTGTGGAAAAATCCCAGCCTTGGCCATGGGTGAACCGTCAGATTTATGTGAGAAAACCCTAGACTTTACCGTGGGCAGACTCCCACATTTGGCCGTAATCATTCCTCAGGCACAGCGGCCGCGGGCGGTGACTTTAGCCCTTGCACTGCCGCCTCGCGGCCGCATCTGTCTCCACACCTACAGCCACTCAGACCTATTTGGGGGGCGACCAGCCAGGGAGGTGGCCCTTGGTGCAGCAGGGAGGACCCCGGGATCCTCTGCCTTGGGCAGGCAGTGCCCGGGGCCCTGTGCCCTCAGGGGTCTGGTGCAGGAGGGGTCCCTCTAGAGCTACGGCTGTGCCTCACCCAGGCTCCCCATCAGATCCCTGTCACCCCCAGCACAAGACCTTTTAGTCCCCTGTCCCCACTTGTCCCCCACCTTGGTCACAGGAGGCCATGTCTCTAGGGTGCTGTGGGGCCCACTTCCAACAGCACACAGGCTCCAGGGCAGACTCAGGGGGCTTCCATCGGTCAGGAAACGCACGACCATGAGACTGTGAGGGTCCCAGAGTGTGGCGTGGAGAAATGACCAGCCACTGAGCACGCCTGCCCAGCCCAGATCCCCACCGGTAATGACCCCAGGGCACTAGAGTGCCTGCTGCAACCCACTTTGGTGGCAGTGCTCCGGCAACCAGCAGACCAGCCGTGGCTGAACCCAGCGGCAGCGGCAGCGGCACGCCCAGACCTTTAGCATTTCAAACAGCCGAGCTGCATGGAGATGCTAATGACCGACTGTTAGGGGTGGAGGCTCCCCTTGAAGGCAGATGCAGCTCAATAACAGATCCAGAGTTTGGGAGGTCTCTCTGGGGTGGGGGTGGGGACGGGGGCAGACAGTACACTGGGCTAGAAGCACAAAGTCCAGGTTTTAGCGGCACAGGCTGCCCTTCTCATGCCAGGGAAATGTCACTTCAGTCCCACACCATGAGACTTCAGTGGAGGTTGGGGGGAGAGGGACCTGTGGCTGAAGCTGACGTGTGGCCCGACCTGGCCCCTTAGGTGGCTCAGGTGAGTGCCTGTTCCCTCTATGGCCCTCATGGGTCGCCGTGATATGACTTGTGCAGACCATCAAAGTCTCTGGCCGGGCGCGCACGGACCCGGGCCGCCGCGTGGGCGAACCCCCTCTGCTGATGTGTGAGCCCGCACTGCCGCCTCGCGGCCACTTCTATCCCCACATCCGCAACCCTGGGCTCTGTTCAAGGACTCTGATGGGTCTATTGGGGCGGCCCAAGACGAAGAGAGAAGACCCCCGAAATCCTCCTGCCCTTAGCAAGGCGGTGCCCAGCACCCAGGGCTGCCGAAAGTCCCATAGAAAGAGTCTCTCTCTGAACTCAGCTCCGCGTCGCCCCAGGTATGGGGACCCCTCATTGTCCCCGAGTGCTCTGTCTCCTCTCCCACCTTCAACAGTGCAGCCCAGGCTGACTTGGGGTGACACGGGGTAGCTCGGACAAGCGTCCCATCTCCCTGATGACCCTTGTGGACCATTGCAGTATCCAGCCTGGGTGGACCCGGGATGCCACGCGGGCAGATTGCGTGGTGGGCAGACCCCACCGCGGCCACCTTGGGTGGTGATGTGTGAGCCTGCACTGCCGCCTCGCGGCTGCTTCTGTCTCCACACCCACAACCACTCAGCCCTATTTGGGGTGAGACCAGCTAGGGAGGTGGCCCCTGATACAGCAGCAAGGACCCTGGGATCCTCTGCCCTGCGCACTGTGTCACCAGTGGTCTGGTGCATAAAGGGTCCTTCTGGAGCTAGGGCAGTTCCCCACCCAGGCTTCCCATCAGGTCCCTGTCACCCCTGGATATAAGGCCCTTTATTCCCCCAGCCCCACTTGTCCTCCGCCTTGGTGACCTGGGGCCATGACTCTAGGGTGCAGTGGGGCCCACACTCAACAGCGCATGGGCTCCAGAGCAGACCCAGGGGGCCCTGTCAGTTGGGAAATGCACCTCCAAGGTCTCACGTGGGTCCCAGAGTATGGTGTGGAGAAATGACCAGCTTCTGAGAATGCTTGCCCAGCCCAGATCCCCACCAGTTAAGGACCCCGGGACACTAGGGTGCCTATTACAGCTCACATTGATGGGGTACTCTGGCGAACCGCAGACCCGCCACGGCTGAGCCCAGAGGCAGCAACACGCCCAGACCTTTAGCATTTCAGTGAACGGCATGGAGATGCTAATGACCGGCTATTAGGGTCTCCTGTTCCTATTGAAGGCGGATGCGGCTCAATAAAAGACCCAGAATTTGGGAGGACTGTCTGGGGAGGCAGTAGGCTGGACTGGAAGCACAAGTCCAGGTTTTGGTGGCACAGGCTGCCATCCTCCTGCCGAGAAGACATGACATAGGTCCTACGCCTTGGGACTTCGGCGGGGAGGCGGGTGTGCGTGTGTGTGTGTGTGGGGGTGTGTGTGTGGGTGTGTGTGGTTGAACCTGCAGTGTGGCCTGACCTGGCACCTTGGGAGGCTCAGATGAGTGCCCTGTCTCCCTTGTGACCCCCGGGCCCACCGCGGTTTATGGCTGCGCGTCTGGACCCAGGATGCCGCGTGGGCGAACCCCGGCCGCTGATGTGTGAGCCTGCACCGCCGCCTCGCGGCCGCTTCTGTCCCCACACTCACAGCCACTGGTTTCTCTTTAAGGGCTGTGACAGGCCAGCTAGGTCAGCTCAAGACAAAGAGAAGAGCTGTGAAATCCTCCTACCCTCGGCAAGGCAGCGCCCAGCACCCTGGGCTGCCGAAGGTCCCATAGAAAGAGTCTCTCTCTGAAGTCGGCTCCGTGTCGCCCTAGGCATAGGGACCCCTCATTGCCCCGAGTGCTCCTTCTCCTCTCCCACCTTCAACAGTGCAGCCCTGGCTGACTTGGGGTGACACGGGGTAGCTTGGACGGGCATCCCATCTCCCTGATGACCCTCGTGGACCATTGTGGTAATCGGCCTCGGCGGACCCGGGATGCCGCGCAGGCAGATCCCGCAGTGGGCAGACCCCACCGCGGCCACCTTGGGTGGTGATGTGTGAGCCTGCACCGCCGCCTCGCGGCTGCGTCTGTCTCCACACCCACAGCCACTTAGCCCTATTTGGGGTGCAACTAGCTAAGGAGGTGGCCCCTGATACAGTGGCAAGGACCCCGGGGTCCTCTGCCCTGGGCAGTGCCCAGGGCCCTGTGTCACTAGTGGTCTGGTGCAGGAGGGATCCCTTTGGAACTAGGGCTGTGCCTCATCCAGGCTCCCCATATCAGGTCCCTGTCACCCCAGATGTAAGGCCCTTTATTCCCCTACCCTCTCTTGTCCCCCGCTTTGGTGACCTGGGGCCATGACTAGGGTGCAGTGGGGTCCACACCCAACAGCGCATGGGCTCCAGAGCAGACCCGGGGGCTCCTGTCAGTTGGGAAATGCACCTCCCAGGTCTTGTGTGGGTCCCAGCGCGCAGTGTGTGGACCTAAACAGCCACTGAGCATGCTTGCCCAGCACAGATGCCCACCCCTTCATGACCCCAAGACACTAGGGTACCTGATGAGACCCACACTGATGGCAGCACTCGGGCAACCAGGCGACCAGCAGACCCACCATGGCTGAGCCTAGAGGCAGCAATACGCCCAGACCTTTAGCATTTCAGTGAACGGCATGGAGATGCTAATGACTGGCTGTTAGGGTCTCCTGTTCCTCTGGAAGGTGGATGCGGATCAATAAAAGACCCAGAATTTGGGAGGACTGTCTGGGGAGGCAGTAGGCTGGACTGGAAGCACAAGTCCAGGTTTTGGTGGCACAGGCTGCCATCCTCCTGCCGAGAAGACATGACATATGTCCCGCGCCTTGGGACTTCGGCGGGGAGGCAGGTGTGCATGTGTATGTGTGTGCACGTGTGTGTGTGTGTGTGTGTGGTTGAACCTGCAGTGTGGCCTGACCTGGCACCTTGGGAGGCTCAGATGAGTGCCCTGTCTCCCTTGTGACCCCCGGGCCCACCGCGGTTTATGGCTGCGTGTCTGGACCCGGGATGCCGCGTGGGCGAACCCCGGCCGCTGATGTGTGAGCCTGCACCGCCGCCTCGCGGCCGCTTCTGTCCCCACACTCACAGCCGCTGGTTTCTGTTTAAGGGCTGTGACCGGCCGGCCAGGTCGGCTCAAGACAAAGACAGAAGAGCTGTGAAATCCTCCTACCCTTGGCAAGGCGGCGCCCAGCACCCTGGGTTGCCGAAGGTCCCATAGAAAGAGTCTCTGAAGTCAGCTCCGCATCGCCCCAGGCATAGGGACCCCTCATTGCCCCGAGTGCTCCTTCTCCTCTCCCGTCTTCAGCAGTGCAGCCTGGGCTGACTTGGGGTGACACGGGGTAGCTCGGACAGGCATCCCATCTCCCTGACGACCCTCATGGACCATTGCGGTATCCAGCCTCGGTGGACCCGGGATGCCGCGCAGGTGGATCCCGCGGTGGGCAGACCCCGCCGCGGCCACCTTGGGTGGTGATGTGTGATCCTGCACCGCCGCCTCGCGGCTGCATCTGTCTCCACACCCACAACCTCTCAGAAATTCTCGCAGAGGAAATGGGGCTGGGAGGTCAGCCCAAGATCAAGGGAGAAGACCCCAAATACTCTTTGCGCTGGACAAGGCAGGCCCCAGAAACCCTGGGCTGCTGAAGGCCATGTGGGAAGGGTTTTCCTCTGGACTCAGTGTCCTGTCCCTGGACAGTCCTCCCCTGGGCTCCCAGTCACATCCACCACGGGGCAGGGCCTCCCTGTCTGCCCCCGTGGACCTGCTGTCACTGTCCTGCGGGTGCATGTGGGGGCGCCCCAGGCCCGCTGTCCCTTGCGGTCAGGCTTGCCATATCACGTGGGTTCCTGGGTGGCCCCGGGGCACTCCTCTGGGCCCTTCTGCCCACTCTCCGGTCACCGAGCCGGGGCCCATCGGGGGGGTCCTTCTGGTTTAGATGTGCACTTTTCTGGGGTGGGTAGCCACCGTTTCTGCTCACTGATGCCCTTGGGGGAGAATGGGAGGTATTTGCTGAGAGAGCTGGCAACCTCCGCCTGTTTGCATCCTAATGGGTTATTTGCATCTCTGTGGAAGGACTTGGAGGAGAGGGAAGACTTTAGCATCCAATCTCAAAGGCTAGAGTGGGCTCCCCAGTGGAGAGGCTGTGAGGCTCCAGGGCCTCTGGTGTTAGGCTGGTCTTGGTGTGACAACAGTGGGCGCGGCTCTTGGCGCGTGGGGTGGCACCAGGAGGAGCTTGAGGATCGCCAGCAGACGCGGCCTTGGGTGTGGCCGGTCCAGGGCGGTGGGCCATCGTGGACAGACCTTCTCTCTCTGGCAGTCTTGCGCCTGTGCTGCCAGCGTCTCCAGCCCCAGGCTGGACTGGTGTCCCGCCACACATGTCTCCATCACCACCGTGTGCCCCGGAGTAGCACTCAGAGCGCGCCAGAGCGGAGGCGGCTCCACCCTCTGCCCCTCACCTGAGTGTGGGCCAGGGGCTCCTGACTGGCCCCCGGCCCCAAGCTGCTGCAGTCTAGCAGCCAAGCCAGAGGAAACGTAACTGGTGCCTAGACTGCAACCGCTGAGCCGTGTCCTGGGGACCCAGCGTGCCCCTTCCAGCCGCCAGGTAGGCGTGCACATCCACCTGGGTGCTCAGTACTACCCGAGTGCTCAGTACTACTTCCGGGGCAGGTAACACGGGAAGCGCTGCTGACGCTGAGAAGCTGGGGGAAAGTGCTGACTGGTGTCTTGCAGGGTCGTCGCCCTCCAGTCACCTACAGGCTTAGGGGTGCGTGGAGAGGGGCTTGCCACCCCAGTGCCTGGAGCGGGTGTCAGAGAGAGGCCCTCACTCAGCCCCGGGGCAGGAGGCGGGGAGCACACTGGTGCCCGGCGGGCTTCCCTGAAGAGCTGAGAGTGACTCCCTGGGGTTGGGGTCGGGGGCTCCGTCCATCCGAACAAAGGCACGTCACTGCGTCCGGAGGGGCAGAGAGCAGGAGAATGGGGAGGGGGCGGGCGTGGCGGAGGGTTCAGGGTGGAGGGTCAGCTGGGCCCTCGGGCTGGGGCACAGCCAAGAGGACCGCGGAAGGCACAGGCCCCGGGGCCACGAACAACGCAGGCCCTGGGCTGCCCTCACCCCTCACGCCCCGCGGCTCACACACAGCCCTGCCGGCTGCCTGCACCCTGCCTCCCAGGCCCTCGGACTCCCGGATGCTCAAGCCTCAGGGCTCACTAGGCCCGGGTGTGTCACCTGGAGCCCTGCGTGTGCCTCCAGCCCACCAGCCCCAGTCACAGCCGCTTTTTCTCCACCCTGCTTCCCTCAGTCTTTCCTTCATGGAAGTGGTCCCATCCTCATCACTCTCTCCCTTGCCCCCTCACCTTCCCAATCCGGTCATCGAGGAGGCAGTCACCGCACCTCCACGGGCCGAACCACCTACACCCGCATCCTGTTGGTGGAACTCAGCGACACCTCCACAGGGCACTGACCTCCTCTCTGGGTACCGGCCCCGCTGGCGCTGACCTCCCGCGTGTATCAGGGACCCCTTGCTCGCTTCTCTCCGTGGCTGCCAAGGCTTCTGGAATCCACCCTCGGCCGTTCTGGCCTCCCTGGCCTCCAGGCTGTGACCGCGCCCTTTAACCCGGATGTCACCCCCCAGCCCCTTCCCACTCAGCTCTCAGGTCGCCCCGGGGAGGCCCCGCCCGCTTCCTCAGCCAGCTCCTTCGCGGCACTGGGCTCAGGCCTGTCACTGTGTGGTGGTCCCAGCCCATGCACCTTCCTCCCCAGGGGCCCGAGGGGATGCCACCTGGGGCTGGGCACGCAGAAGGCAGGAGAGAGGGGCGATGCAGCCTGAGGGAGCTGAGCCAGCCGACCAGGGGCACGTGCTCCCCCAGCCTGGCCCGCAGGCTCCTCAGGACGCAGGGCTCTGTCTCCTGTGTGGTGTCCCGTCCAGCTGACCGTCCGCCACTGTCTGGGCCTGGAGCTGCTGCCTCACCGTAAACCCAGCCAGCACAGACCCGCACCTCACTCACCTGTCTGCATGGCCGCCTGGCCGCCGTGTCCAGGTACAGTCATGGGGCTGTCCTAACACCTCCGTGAGCCCTGGCTCCCGCCTCCTACTCCTGCTCAGAACCTTCTCTCCTCTTTCTCAGCTGCCGCCCAGACAGGCCTGGTCCTTGGTGCCCGTTGGACCCAGTGGTAGCCTCTTCCCTGCCTCCTCACTGCACGACACCCAGCCCACCCTCTCCTGGAAGCGGGGCTCGGCCGATGGTCAGAAAGAAAGGCCATTTGTTCTGACCCTTGGAGGGCATCTCTGCTGCCTGAATGAGGGTGGGCCAGTTTTCCCGATGGCTGTGGGTCCCACGGGCAGAGTGGCCTGGTCAGGCATTGGGCAGGTCCTCCAGGGCCCCTTCCTAGGCAGCCGACCCCCACCCCATCCTTTTCTTCCTCCCTCTGTGACCCACACAGAGACCCATCAGACTCAGCTGCAAGAGGCAGGCTCTCAAGTCAGACTGGCTTCAGCCAGATCCCAGAGCTGGGCCTCCACAAGCCCTTTGCAGCTCCCCACCCTGATACCTATTTTTTCTTGCTTTCAGAGACTGTCCATCCCCAGGCCAGTGTCCACTGCAGCACAGCATCTCTAGTGAGCCAAACAGGTGCTCAGAGGACATGTCCACGTCCTCATCCCCAAACTGACTCACTGGAAAAGACCCTGATGCTGGGAAAGATTGAGGGCAGGAGAAGAAGGGGATGACAGAGGATGAGATGGTTGGATGGCATCTCCCACTCAATGGACACGAGTTTGAACAAGCTCCAGGAGATAATGATGGACAGGGAGGACTGGTGTGCTGTGGTCCATGGGGTCACAGAGTTGGACACGACTGACTGACTGAACAACAAATCCCTGAACTTGTGAGTGTGGCCTTATTGGGAGGAGAATCTTCACAGCTGTGATGAAGGATCTCAGTGGAGGGCATCCTGGGTTACCCAGGTGGCCCTAAATCCAATGGCAAGTGTCCTTAGAAGTGACAGAAGAGAGCAAGGGCGCGGAGGGGGCCAGGTGAGGATGGCGGCAGAGGCTGGGGTGATGCAACCACAAGCCCAGGGATGCCTGGGGCTCCCAGTGCTAGAAGGGGCAGGAAGGACCCTCCCCTAAGTCTTTAGGGGAGAGGTTGTGGCCTTTAGGGGAGAGGTTGTGGCCTTTAGGGGAGAGGTTGCTGCCTTGGGACTCCTTGACCTCAGACTTCCTGCCTCCAGGACTGGGGATAGGGGATGAACTTTAAGCTGTGCTTAAACCTAAGAGCTTGAACCACCTAAGTCCCATCCTGACCACAAGCAGAAAGCTGGACAGACAGATTTTTGTGAACCCATCAGAGAACCAAGGTCACAAAACAAATGACCATCCCCACATCTGTAAAGAGACGGGGGCCTTTAGTAGATACACAACATGAGCATTCTCTCATCTGAGGTAGAAGTCCCCACATGCTGGTAGGATGATGAAACTAGAAATTTTGGTGAACTCCTGGGGTCACACAGAGTCGGACACAACTGAAGTGACTTAGCAGCAGCAGCAGATGGAAGCCAAACAGTCGTAGGAGGGCTCTGTTCCTCCTTTGCAAGCTTACACGTGGAAGACTCTCTTCTTGAGTTTTCTTTTATCTTGTTCTATTACCACGCCCCAGCAGATGGATAGGCTTCAGGGCAAAGAAGGCTTCTTTCTCAGTGGCCCCAGCAAAGGTCCCGGAGATGGACCTCATGACCTAGCTCAGGCCTCCCTTAATTCCTATGGCCCATAAGTCCAGGTCCCGTGCAGCAAAGGTGGGTTACCTTGCAGGACCCAGTCGGCAAAATCCACCCTGGCCCCCTCCCGCTCTCTGTTCATCTTCTTGAGTGTCTGCCCTGCTGGCCTCAAGCCCCAGCCCAGAGCAGGGGCACCAGCACCTCCTGGACCACCCAGGCCTCCGCCACCACCAAAGTCAGCTCCCTAAAAAGCGCCCCTGTCGTTTGATCTGCGTCCATGGTAGAACGCTGACTCCATCTTCAGCCCACAGAGTGGCGCTTAGACCAGACAGTGTGTCCTTAGGGGATGCAGAGCCGAGGATGGTCTTCTCCGCTGACTGGTGTTGGGACCCTGACCACCGCTCCCAACCTGCCCGCAGAGACAGCCCGTCCTCTGGGCCTCTCCCCGCTTCCTCGCAGACTGGCCCCCGCCTGGCTGGTCCAGGGAGGTCTTCTTCTCCTTGACCCCCGTCCTCCAACTCTTGGTGACCCTGCCTCTTGACAAGTGCCCGTGGACCCCGCGGACCAGACACCAGGGACTGGAGACCTCTGCACACAGCAGCCTCATGGAGGAGAGGCGTCCAGCCTCTCCCTTCTCCCAAGGGAACCCCCGCCAAGGGCGATGGGAAGGGAGTGGGCAGAGGGGGCGCTGATGCTTCCGTGAGAACGGGGGCCAGGATGCAGGGGGCGTATGTGAGAGAGGCTGCAAGGCGGGCGAAGCAGCTGCCCTGCTTGCTCCTGGCCGAGCAGGGGGACTTGGCCAGGCGGGGCCCTGTGTCGCAGCAGAGGTGTTTGTTGAATGAATGAGTCTGTGTCGCAGCAGAGGTGTTTGTTGAATGAATGAGTGAACGAGTGCCCGAGAGGTTGAGCTGACGCTGCAAGAGAGGAAAAGAAGGTGGCTTCATCTTTTCAAGGTACGGAGGTGCTGCCCTGGTCCAGATTCCAAGCGGAGATTAAGGGCCTTCCTGCTGTAGCCAGGGCCATTGTTCCCAGCTCCTTCTAGAATCATCTGGAAGTTAATCCTTTACAAAACAAATATTTTAGACATCTCAGCACGGCCCTCCAAGGGGGAGCCTCAGCAGATGGCCGGAGGCCTGGCCACGCTCCCACACCCCCAGATGCAGGAGCGCCCCACGGCCTTAGAGCAGTGTCCACAGGGGACGCGGGCTTGGGCCAGGAAAGTGTCAGAGCCGCCAGCCACCTGCCTGGGCCCCCGCCCCTGGGCCCCGTCCATTTTCCTTGGCAGCTCCCGCCAAGGACAGGACATTCCTGAAGACTGAGGCTACACGTTGGGGGCCCGGGGCTGGGAGGCCAGGCAGGCCTGCGGCCGCCTCGAGGCCAAGCTTCCCCTCTGTCCTCCCTGCCCTTGGGGCTGGCCCAGGAGTAGGGCTTCTTGCCCTGGCTCCCTTCCCACACTCACGCCAGGGCCTGCCGGCTTTGGTCCTCATGCATCTGAGACCCCTCTCTGCCCCAAGTGCGTGACACGCAGGCCCAGATTCGGGGAGGCTTTGGGCCTGTCCCGGAGGCCCCCTGCAGGCCCACTCTCCTGCCCTTCTCACAGCTGGGGGGTGGAGGCTGTGCGTGGCACTTTAATGACCCCATCTGAGCCTTTTCTCCTGCATGGACTGTGAGCTCCCTGAGGACAGACTCAGGGAAGGAGGTCCCCTGCCCACCATCAGCAGAGCGGCCAGTCTGGGAGCCCCGGAGCGACCGACTGGGCATGGTCATGGTCCTGACTGCCACCCCCGACCTGCCCGCAGAGACAGCCTGTCCTCTGGGCCTCTCCCCGCTCCCTCGCAGACTGGCCCCCGCCTGGCTGGTCCAGGGGGGTCTTCTTCTCCTTGACCCCCGTCCTCCAACCCCTGGTGACTCTGCCTCTTGACAAGTGCCCGTGGACCCCACGGACCAGACACCAGGGACTGGAGACCTCTGCACACAGCAGCCTCATGGAGGAGAGGCGTGCAGCCTCATGGAGGAGAGGCGTCCAGCCTCTCCCTTCTCCCAAGGGAACCCCCGCCAAGGGCGATGGGAAGGGAGTGGGCAGAGGGGGCGCTGACGCCTGCAAAGACCAGGCGGCTGCCTCGCGAGGATGGTGGGAGGCCTGGGCAGGGAGCAGAGGGCCGGGGTATGCAGGCAGAAGGGGCCCCAGCCCCACACAAGACGGGCGCCCCGCAGGGAGAAGAGCAGGACGAGTGGGCGGCAGGGGCAGTGCGCTTCCATCCGGGTCTGCAGAGGGACCCTCAGCCTCTCCTCTGTCCCAGCGAGACGGGGGGCGTCTCCAGCATCCCCGGGTGTGTGGAGCCACAAGGCTGCAGGGACCTGGGCCCCACAGACTCCTGGAGCAGAGCCCCCGCCTGGTGGGGACAGGCCTGCCTTGGGAGCAGGACCTGCTGCTCCTGGGGGAGCAGGGGGGTGGGGGATTGGGGTGGCAGAGGCGACTGTGGGGGGCACGCGTGGAGGCCGCCCGGCGCCGCGGCTCTGCTGGTCGGGTACAGCAAGCCCTCCTGGGACCTGGGCTCAGACCGTCTGCCCCACGGCACGGAGAGTTAGGGCAGTCGGTGGTGGGGTGGAGGGTAGCGGGGGTCCGTGAGGAGACCAGGGTCCTGGGAAGGAGGGGCTATCAGCCAGTGGAGACCCCCGTCTCTGTTAGGAGCATCCCGGGCTGTCCTCTGCCTCACCCCTCAGGCCACATATTTCCAGAAAGAAATCATTCCCAACCCCGAGGCGCTCCACGGAGGCGGGTTTTTCCATCTGGGCTCTGCTGATGAGCTGATGAGCTCTTGTGGAGGAAAGGTCCTCGTGAGCTGCTTCCTTTGTCCAAGCCCACACGGGGCCCCTCGGGGGTGCCTGGGGGCTGCTGAGGGGAGAGGCCAGCTGGGCGCACACGGGGCCCCCCCACCCCATCCCCAGGCTGGGCCCCACCTGCCGGCACGGACTCCGGGGCTCGTGTGAGGGGGGTCTGAGTCCTGGGGCGGCCCCTCTGCCTCCGCCCAGGGCCCCTGGCACTCAGCGGGCTCCCCCAGCACGCCTCTGGCCCCCAGCCGGGCCCACCCGCCCGCCCTGCCGTCCCCGCGCCCGCAGCTTCTCCCCGCCCCTGGGCCTTGAGGCTCAGCAGGCTCCCCTCCCCACCCCGTGGCTCACACCTGGCCCCAGCTCGGCTCCCAGGGCTCGGTTCTCAGGAGCCCCTTCCCCAGGCCCCGCTCCTGGGCCCGCAGCCCTCCTCTCCTCCCAGCTCCCAGGCTCCCCCTCCTCCCCAGGCTGCAAGGACACGACACCCTCTCCCCTTCCCGGGCCCCAGCAGTGGCCTCGCCGTCTTCTCTGGTGACGGGTCTTGCAGTGGGGACTGTCATGGGCTGACCTGTGTCCCCCCGCCCCAATTCCCATGTTGGAGTCCTGACCTCCAGGACCTCAGACTGAGCCTGTGATTGGAGACGGGGGTCTTGACAGAGAGAACCCATTCAAGTGAGGGCCCTAAGGTGGGCTAATCCCCCAGGACAGGGGTCCTCACGGGAAGAGGAGGTCCACACCCAGGCATGCACGGAAGGACGACCCTCCACACGCCCAGGAGAGAGGCCTCAGGAGGACCAGCCCTGCCCATGCCTGGGTCTGGGGTTCCAGCCTCCAGGACTGGCAGGAAATAGAAGCCTGCAGGTGGCGTGGGTCTGTAGGACTTTGTAGGGACAGCCACGCAGACCTGCACAGTGACCTTCCTGCCTGCCTCGAGCCCCCCGTCATCTCTCAGCTGCCCTGCTGGGCGGCGAGTGGGAAAGTCCCCCTTTGCAGGCCTGTCACAGGCGCACCCGCCCTCAGAGGGCTTTGTGAGCCCACTCTGGGGTGACCAAGAGCACCCTCGGCCCCCAGAACCCCTCTGTGCTCTGATGCCCCGGTGGACCCCCGGCACAGTGCCCCCCGGCCTGCTCTCCGGTCTCACCCCGCCCCGGCGCTGACGCCTCGAGGCCCCTCCCCTGGGCACCTTGTGATGGCATTTCCGGGTCTGGACTGGGACCCCTGCAGGGTCCGTGCCCCTGGCGTTCAGATGAGGACCCCGAGGCCCAGGGCCAGTGGGGGAGCAGAGCCAGCCCGGGCGGGTGGGATGTTCCCCCGGCCTCACTGAGGAGCGGGCCCCGGCCCCCCAGGGTCAGGGGGGCAGAGCTCAGGATCCTATCTTGTCCCCTGGGCAGGAAGGCCGGCGCCTTCTCAGAGCGGATGGGAGTGGACAGTGGCTGCCTGTCGCATGTGAGGTAGGGGGCGTACGTGTCCCTTCTCGAAGAAGACTCGCGATGCACGGGCCGGGGTCTGCTTCCGTCACGGGTCTTCATGGTCCCCAGAGGCCCCGCCTTCCGGCCGGGCACCCTCCTCTGGGGAACTGCCCCCAGAATCCACTCCTGCAGGAGGACCTTTGGGGGTCTTCAAAGTCCATCCACCGCTGCCCCCCAGCAGCCACCCAGGCATGGGCGGGGGCCGCATACCCCCTCTCTGAGCAATCCCACCAGAGCTCCCTCCTGGCTTGGAGCTGCTGGGCCGGAGGGCCGGCCTTCAGCTGCCCCTCCTTGTCCCCCGGGGACTTTGCCCTGGGGCGCAGGCAGCTTGGACAGTTCCCCCCAGATGTGAGGCTCAGTGCCGTCTGGGACGTCTCCCTGGACGCAGTGCTGCTGGCCGTCACAGGGCAGCCAAGTCCTCCCCTCCCGGGCACTAGGTGCTCCTTGGGGCTCCTGCTGGGGTCCTGGGGGCTCGGGCCCGGTCCGGCCTGGGCTGAGCTGGCTCCACTGAGGCAGTGCTCAGGGTGCCTGCACTGGACACATCCTCCTGGGGCCTAGGGGCTCAGGATAGGGCTCGGGCATGGACCCCATCCTCAAGGGCCATGTGAGGTGAGGTGGGGAGGGGTCTTCTGCCCCTCCCTCAGGTCCTCTCACTCTCCGCAGGGCTCAGCGAGGTCCCATGGTGTGAGATACCCAGGGAGGGCCCCCAGAGAGGGCCCACTGCCCACCTGAGCATGCACGCTCACTTGCTAAGTCGTTTCCGACCTTTTTGTGACCCATGGACTGCATGCAGCCCTCCAGGCTCCTCTGTCCGTGGGACTTCCCAGGCAAGAATACTGGAGTGGGTTGCCATTTCCTTCTGCAGCTGTCCACCCATCAGGCCCTGAATGTACCAAGAAAAGAGGCCCCCAGGCCTGGAACCCCTGGACGAGCCTGGCCAGGCCTGGGCCCCTGGGATCAGAGAGTGGCCGTCCCTCCAGCTCCGTCTTCAGGGCTGGGTGCCGGGCAGCGCAGCTCTGCCCACAAGACCCCGTCCTGCCACTCAGCCCAGTCCCGGCCCTGGGCTGTGCAGCTGCCCCTGCTCTCTGGCCCAGCCCCGTCTCCACATGCCCTCTGCAGCGCGGCGGCTTGTGGTCCTGCTCCCCTTACGCCCAGCCCGGCCCTGGCTCTCCTCGGGGCCTTCCTCCTCTGGGGGCTTTAGGTGGGTGGCTGGGCGACAGCCAGCTTCACCCCTACCCCTCAGCCCTCTGCCACATGCCCCCACCCTCTGCCTTCTGCCCTGCCAGGGCCCAGGGCCCGGAGGTTGGCATCCGGGCAGGGCTGAGCAGGGGTCTTGGCAGCCAGGCCACCAGGGCCTGGAAACCGAGAAGGGAAACCAAGCAAACTCTGTCTCCCCATGTCTGTCTCCCTCCTTCTCCCTGGGCCCCCTCCCCTCCTTCTCATCATAAAGCAAGGAATTTACTTTGCTCTGCCATGCGCCTGGGGTTGCAAACAACCCCTCCAGACGACCAGCTGTGCGGGGCCCGGGTTATTTGAGGTGGGGGGTTGCTCAGGGAGGCCTCAATGTTTTCTTTTGCTTTTGCAGGAACAGGGCAGGGGCTGGCCAGGCCGCAGGGAGACCCTGCAGCTCCCCCACTGGGAGGGGGCCTCCACGTCCCCCACTGGGGCTGAGGCTACAGACAGGGCACTCGGGGTCCGTGACCTCTGCCCTCTGACATCTTTGAACTCAGGAGAACTTTGATGTCTTAACCGTGCAAGCCCACTGTCACAGTCTGGTGGGTTGAGCGTGGATGACCCCCCCGGGAGGAGGACGCTGTGCTGTTGCCCTTGCTGCAGCCCCCAGGTCCCCAGAAACGGGCCTCACAAGCACAGCCGCCCAGGGGCCATCTTGCCCAGACGGCCTGGAGCTTGACCGCCTACCTTCCTCACTCGGTGCCCCCAGATACACCTACCCAGGGCCCCCCCGCATTCCACCAGTCCTGTCTTCCTTGGCCTGTGGGCCGGCCGTCTCCCGGGATCTTCCCGGAGGGAGCCCTAGTGGCCTCTGCCCTCCAGCCCCAGGGCCAGGGTGGTAGGCGCCCCGAGCCCGCAGGCTGCCTCCGTGAGAGGAGCCCACGGGGGTCTCAGAGGTCCAGCCAGATGGGTGGAGTCCGCAGGGGAGGCAGGCTGGGGCCCAGTCATGGACGGGACCAAGCCGAGGCCTGCAGCTGGGAGGAGGTGAGACCCGCTAGGGGCCCCTCACCTCACCTGTGGCTCCAGGGAGCAGCGTCGCCCATGAGGCCAGGCTCCAGCCAGGGTTTGGTCCTGCCGGTGTCCGGAGCCCCTCTGAGTGGCAAGTGCAGGACACTGGGGGGACGCGGGCCCCCTCTGCCCTCTGCTGCCCCTCCCCGAGGCCAGGTCTCCTCTCGGCTCTGGCTGCCCTCAGCCCGGCCGCCTGGAGGCCCCACGACCTCACTCAGAGGGGAGGCTCAGAGCTTTGGCAGATGCCGCAGAGCGGCCTTCCTGGGTCCCCATCACTGCCTGTGGCCAGGACCGCCCTGGCCCCTTCGGAGCCCGGCCCTGCTCCCCCTGCCTGCGAGTCTGGGCCCTCTGCCCTTGTGCGGACACATTTCCAGGGTCTCCTCTGCACGCAGCCGACCAGCCCTGCTCTGCCTGCTGGGAACCCAATGGGCCCCTCCCTGCCCAGCACCGAGCCTTGGGCTCTGGTGGTCTGGGGAGTGAGGTGGGCAAGGGGCAGCCTCCCCAGAACGTGCCCTGGACCTGTACCCTGTAGACATGAGTGCTGCTCGTCTCTATACGGCAGACGAGGAGCCGGACGGTGGAGGGGTTTCAGCCTCAGACAGAGAGACGGGGAAGGGACCGTGGAGGTCAGCTGAGGGCACGGAGCGACAGTGCAGAGCCCCGAGTGGGAGGGGCCCCTGCCAAGACAGGGGGACACGGGGCGGACCCTGGGCAGAGCAGGCCGCACGAGGGTCTGAACGCGTCCAGCAGAGCGAGCCGGGCGGGCACGTCCTGGACTGGCCTCTCCCACCGCCCTTCCCACAGGGCTCCGGGCCCACAGCTCCCCCAGCCCAGCCCCCTGACCCCTGGGCCCTTGAGCAGAGGCAGGACAGCCCCTACGGGACGCCCCACCCAACCCTGCGCTGGGCCTCCAGGTCTTCCTGCGGCCCTGGGGCCAGCGGGTCACTCCCCACCGTGGCCGTCCCCTTGCTGACTGGACCTGACCCCTCCCTCCTCCAGCTTCGGCCGGGAGAGAGGGTGGTCAGCCTGTCCCACGCTCGGAGCCAGCAGGGCCGGTCCCTGGGGTGGAGTCCAGCATGGAGGCCCGCCGCCCTCTGCCCCGGGTCTGTCTTGGCCTGGGTCTCGGCCTCCCCATCTGTCCTTCCGCCCCAAGCCCAGAAGCACGGGGGTGCTAGCCTCGAGCAGGCCTGGGATCGCAGGATTGATTTTCCCATCGCTGTGCCCCTCCGACCCTCCTGTTGTGGCTTCTTCTTTGTCTTGGACATGCAGTATCGGTATTTCTGAGGTTCCGGCGTCCTCCTCTCAGTTGTTGAGCAGCGAGCTGCGATGCTGGAGTTCTCGCAGGAGAAGCTGGGTGCACGTCCTTCTCCTCCACTGTCTTGGCTTCTGTTGATCCAGGGCGCTAGTGTGGAGGGGAGGGGGCCCAGACTGCTTTTACACCCCTGGTGTGGGTTTAGGGTCCTCCCGAGACCTGGGGGCCCCAGCAAGGGCAGTTGCAGGGAGGTGAGACACCATGATTTGGGTGCCTGGGCGGCATGGAGCCCTGTGTGCTGGGAAGGAGGCTCAGAAGAGGGGGTCCCCTCAGGGTTCAAGCCCGGACTCAGGGTTTCTGGCCTTGGTGAAAGCTCAAACAGAGGGTGCTCTCCGGGGCCCTCATCCCCCTCCACCCAGCTTGGGTGAAGGTGCTCCGGGGAGCCTGACCTGCAGCTCGGCCACCCGACCCCCGTCCCTCAGCTACAAGGCTGAGGTGCATGGACCAAAGCTGCTGGGATTCTCACGACACCAGCCTTGCTGGCGGAGGTTCCACTGCGGTTGGGGCCTTCTCCCCCTGCCCTTTATATGACAATAAAAGGGGCTGTAAACCCTGTGTGTGTACAAAGTGCCCCTATAAATGGCTCCTGGTGATTAGGACATCTGCAGCAGTGCAGCCTGGGAGGGGCAAACACCCCGGGCCCAGGGGTGGCCACGGCCCCCACCCCCCCCCACAGCAGGCTCGGCCCTCGCCAAGACCGGCCCAGCTGGACCCGGAGCCCCCCAGGCCGGTGACCGACACAGAAGCGGCTGGGGGAGGAGGGAACGGGCTGCGCCTCGCCCAGGGCACCAGCCCCCGGGAGTGAGGTGGGCGGTGGCCTCTTCCATCCACGTGGCGTGTCCCTCAACCACGAGACTCGGCTTCCTCCTCCGACTCAGGGGCATCAGCTGTGGAGACGGGGACAGGCCTGCAGGAGCCTCACTCTGGGAGGCCCCCAGCCTTCACGTAGCCCCCAAGTACAGAAAGCAGTGGCCCTGAGCTCCCAGAAGCAGGCAAGCTGAGACGGGGAGGGGGTGCTGGGCGCAGGGCGACGGCCGGCGGTGGGAGACGGGAAGCTGGAAGCCTTGCGGGAGAGCTCCAGGGATTAAGCCTTGCCCGCCTGCCCCCGTCGGCTCTGACCTGGTCCATCTCATGGAAGCTGTCCTGGGAGGACAATTACCTTTTACAGTGAACTTCCTGCTGTGATTGCTCTGTACAGAGAGTGCAGGTGGACTCTCAGTGGGGCCTTGGGGGCTTGTGGTGGAGTGACAGGGGGAAGGGACCCCCAGCACCACCGCGGTGGAGCATTCTGGCCCTCAAAATTCTACCCAGGGCCGACGGCCTTCCTCCATGGTGTCAGATCTCCTGTCCTTGTCTGACCCAGAGCAAATGTTTTCCCTTTAATGAAATTCTTGGGAAGAACTGCCAGCTTCTGGTCTTCAGGAACATGGCCTCCCAGAGAACACGAGGTCCTGATGCATTCAGTAAAGACAGGATTGTGGCCGCAGGGCGCCTAAACTGCAGTGTTGGCCCATCACCCTGGTGTAAATAGTCCCATCGTGCTGGTTTCAAGATGCAGCAGGCATCACTGGACACAGAGAAGGGAGGAGAACTGGCCATCGTGAGGTCTTGAGCAGCCTCACACCCCTGTGTCCATGAACTTGGGAGGCTCCCCCTTGGTTCATCTCAGCCTCCCCTCTCCCACCCAGGAGGCTGGTCCTGACTGGGCCTCCTCCAAGCACCCAGCACCCGTCAGAGACAAAGAAGAGACCTGCTTGGCTGGACAGGGCCTGCAGAGAAGGGACGTCACATGGGATCCGGGTTCTTGATTTGTCAGCACCCTCCACTGCCTTGAGCATCCTGGGGACAGACACCCAAACCTCATGGCCAAGCAAGATTCTTAGGTGGTTGGGGGTTCTGGGTCTGCCCAGTCATGCCTGGGGACCCCCAAATGTGGCTTGGTTCATTTTAATCTGTCAAGACGTCAGCAGCCACATGTGGCTGGAGGGGCTCCTGCTGGTTGGTGCACACTCAAGCCATTCGTGTGAAGCCGTGTGCACACTCAAGTGGGTCTGTGCGTGTGTGCACTCACGCGCTTCCTTGGGAGGCGAGGCACAGGCCTGGAGAGCCAGCATCACAGGGGATGGGGATGGATGAGGGCCAACCCCCTACCATGAGCGGGGGCCCGGCTTCTGTGTGCCACCATCCTGAGCCGTGGTCCTCTGGCTGAGCCGTGGCCCTTGCCCGTCCTCTCCGGGGAGGAGGGACATTGCAGGGCCAGGACAGTGGAGGGTGGTGGGCTGTACTTTGGCGGGGTTGGGGGACGGGGCAGGGGGAGCGGGGGGTGGGCTCAGGCCAGGACTCAGCTGGGCGTCCCCAGCCTCACCTGGAGGCAAGGGGCTGTGTGAGGGCTCTCAGCACCCCCTCCCCATCCCGGCTTCTTGGCTTCCCCACGCTGATGGGCGGCTCGAGTGGCCGGGGTGCTGGGTCCTCCGTGGGGCCGCCTTCTCGCCCTGGCCCCGGTCCTCCCCTGGGACCCGTCCTGTGTGGGGGCCGGCCTGTTGTGAGCTCGGCTGCCCATGGGTCTCATGTGGTTTGCAAATGTAGCTCAGGCTCAGTCACATTTAACGGAGCAGGAGAGGACCATTTGTCCCGAAACCACCTGACTGGCCCCAGACCAAGCGCAGCAAACCATGGACATCAGTCTCTCCTCTTTTAAAGCACGTTTTCTCTTTTATTTATTTTTTTTTCAAAGAAAATAATTCCAGACCCCATTTTTCTTTATGTGCCTTCCGGGCAGGAGCCCCCCGCCCCAGGGTTGTGGAGCCCAGGCTGGGCTGCCAGCCCCAAGAGGCAGACGGGGCCTTCCTCCACCCCTGGGGCTGCCCCTCTTCCCAGGGGGCCAGTCTGGGGCCCTGAGCTGAGGTTGTGCTCCAGCAGCTGCTCCCGAGGGGCAGGGAGTCCGGGGGGCTAGATGCAGGACCCCACAAGTGAGGGTGTGTGGACAGGAAGGCCCTGGGGGCGCTGGGGAGCTGGTCTTGCTGGTTGACCAGCCGGTGACCAGGCTGCACAGAGGCCCGTTAGGGGCACGGGCTCCTCCAGGGGCTCACCTCCAGCGGACAGCGGGCACGGCCTCCAGCCCTGCACAAGGCTGGGTGTCTGCCTCCTCTCCTCTCTCGTCCTCCTGCCCCGGCCTCCCCACGTCCAGGCCTTCCTCCCTCTGACACCTGGCCCGTGTTCTCCAGGGTGCTCACGTTTCCTTTGGCCTTGGCGGCTCAAGTTTCCCACTGGATGGCATGAAGGATGGTCAAGGTCACATGTGTCTGCTTGGCCAAAGGAGAGAAATAAAAACTTCTCCCAGCTGTCAACCAGATCAGGGCAACCAGAAAATCAAGGATGTGTGTGTGAGGGTCTGGTCATGCCCCAGACCTACGGTCCTGCACCAGCTTCTTCCCCTCCCCCAGTGTGCACAGCTTCCTTCCCCTCCCCCCAAGTGTCTATAGACTCCTCCCCCTCCCCCAGTGTGCACAGCCTCCTCCCCTCCCCCAGTGTGCACAGCCTCCTCCCCTCCCCCAGTGTCTATAGACTCCTCCCCCTCCCCCAGTGTGCACAGCCTCCTCCCCTCCCCCATTGTGCACAGCCTCCTTCCCCTCCCCCCAGGTGTGCACAGCCTCCTTCCCCTCCCCCAGTGTGCACAGCCTCCTTCCCCTCCCCCCAGGTGTGCACAGCCTCCTCCCCTCCCCCATTGTGCACAGCCTCCTTCCCCTCCCCCATTGTGCACAGCCTCCTTCCCCTCCCCCCAGGTGTGCACAGCCTCCTTCCCCTCCCCCAGTGTGCACAGCCTCCTCCCCTCCCCCCAGGTGTGCACAGCCTCCTTCCCCTCCCCCAGGTGTGCACAGCCTCCTTCCCCTCCCCCCAGGTGTGCACAGCCTCCTCCCCTCCCCCAGTGTGTACAGGGGCCTTTGAGCCCAGAGCCACTGGCATCTCCTTTTACCCCAAAGGGCTCCATCACCCCAGACGCCCCCTCTTTAGCCAACAGATACATTTCTAGGGGCCAGTTCAGTGGGTGGTGGGGTTCCAGTGACTCTGAGGCCCTGCTTGCTCTGTGCATGCCCATCAGGGATCAAGGGTCTGTTCCACCCGCCCCTGTTGACCACCTTCCCCTGAGGGAGGGGTGGCAAGTCTGGTCACTCAAGAGGGCCTCGGGAGAGCCATGTGGGCAGAAAGCCTTGGCCTCCTGTGGACAGCTGGTCCAGAGCAACCTGAAGATACCTTGTCTGTGTGTCTGTGCAGTGTCTTCAAGGCTTTCCAAACTCCACCCCTTCTAGGCCTCCTGGGCCAGAAAGGCTGCCCCTGCACCTGCTTGCTGCCCAGATTCAGGTGTGAGAGAGTAGGCTCATCCCCACCAGTGGGGACCATCATCTCCCAGGGTAGGCACGACCCGGTCTTCTGCCTTCTGACCTAGCCTCCAGCTCCTGCCACCCAACTGGCACGAATAACCACGCCACCCATGGGGGTCCCACAAGAGACTCCTGGGAAAAGTCAGGCACCCCATTTTCCCATCCTCAATCAGTACTCTGACCCATGGCTTCTCGGGACCACCTTCCTATCCCCAGGTGGCTGTTGGGGCCCTGCCCTGGCCTGGCGTGGCTGTCCTGGTCAACATGGGTGGGACTCTAGCCACAAAGCCTGCAGCCCGGGCTGGGAGCCCAGTGGGCAGTTGGCCTTGAGAAGGTGCCCTGACTGGTGGGGAGGGCGGCTGTCACAGAGGGCTGGCCATGGGGACCAGGGGCACATTTGCAGGGAGAGGGTGGTCCTTGCAGAATGCCCGCTGCGCAGCCGGCCCAGGGGATAGTGAGAAGAGGACAGGGCAGAGCTGGGCCTTGGGCATGGGTAGACACCGGCGGGGGGCTAGCCAGGGCGGGGGGCACATGGACGGGTACGGAGAGGGGTCCTCATGGGCAGGGGGCTCCCGGGGGAGGGGCCATGACAGGCTCAGAAAGGGCAGTGTGGGTGCTCAGTGCTGGCACCTGCATGCCAGGGGCCCAGAGGGGCCAGTCCCTCCCCGAACTTGACCAATAGGGAAACCGAGGCCCGAGAGGGAGGGCATTTGCCTGCAGCCACAGAGACGTGCGGAGCACACAGCGAGGCCCCTGCTCTGGGCGCGCTCCCCGAGACCAGCCGGCCTCTGCTTCTCCCCAGCGGGGTCTCCGAGCGAGTGGGCAGTGACTCTGGGGCCCCCCCGACCTCAGCAGCAGGACAGCTGGGCGCGACCCGCCGGGCGTGCCGGGAAGTGCCCTCCCAAGGAGTCAAGCTGTGCAGAGCAGGCTCCGGGTCACTCGCCCCGAGCAAGGAAAGCAAACACGGGAAACGGGAAGCAGTTGAAAGTGAGAAGCGTCAGCAAGTGAGAGCTGGCGAGGCCGGGGCCTCCAGGAGCGGCATCGCGCGCAGAGCGTGGCCTGCCGCGGGGCGTCCTTTCTGCCGTCTGCAGCTGCTCCTTGCGGCCCCCGGCCCGGGGTCTCCCCCGGCCCACCGCCTTGCTCCCACCCCGGCCCTGGGCCAGCCTGCCTGGCCTGCCCTGGGAGGCCCCCGCTGTCTGTGTGGGAAGAGGAGGCAGGACCCCCCACCCCAGCTGCTGACCTGGGGGGCTCCCGGCCTGCCCACAGATCCCTGGCAGCAGGGAGACAAAGGCTGAGGGACAGCCAGGACACGTGGCAGGAGGGACACTCCCAGTGCCCAAGCCTTGCGCTGGGGCGGCCAGCCCCCGTGCCCAGGAGTCCCCGAGGGCCACTTCAGGGCACAGCCATTCCCAGCCTGGCAGCTCTTTTCCCAGAGAGGCAGGGATGTGGGCCCTGGGGCCAGCTGAGACCCCAGAAAGGGCACGAGCGGCTCGGAGACCCCAGGAAACACGGGAGGCAGTGCCAGCTCAGGGTCCCCCCGCCCACTCCGCCCCCTCCTCCTGCACCCTGCCTGCTGGCCCTAGCTTTCAGGGCCAGGAGGGTAGGGGCTGGTGCTCACGGACAGGACAGGGTGGTCTCAGCTGTGTGGTGCCCAGGATGACGTGGGACCCAATGGGGTGCTAGGGCCTGCGCCCTTTGTCCACAAGGCCCGGCTGGCTGAGGGCCTGGGGCTCCTCTCCCTGCAAAGCCTGGGAGTCCAGGCTTCTGCCCTGCTAAGCCAGGACCACCGAGCGCTCCTCTGATGCTGGGGAGCCAGAGGGGCCGCTGGGAGAGCGGTGGGCTCTGGCCAGCCTGGGCCTGGAAGGTTCACAGCCCCAGCCTCACCTCAAGCCCTGTCCTCAGCAGGGGACGGCCTCACGGTCCCTCCCTGCCAGCTGTCCCCTCTGGTCTCTGCCTCCTGCGAGTGGCAGCCCTGGCCCGCCCCCAGACCCCTGCTGACCCTGCTGGGTGCGGGGCCTTCTCTGGGCCTGTGCCCCACAGCGCCCCCCAGCCCTCCGCGGGCAGGCCGGTCAGCACGGGCACTGCACAGGCCCGCAGGCCACAGACGGCGGCAGCTTCAGAGCCACTCTCCATCCTCTTCCCAATGGGGAGGGCAGCGGGGACGCCCACCCCACAGGCGCCAGCCAGAAGCCCCGAGTCCCCGGGATGGACAGCAGGGGCCAGGCAGAGGGGTCACCTCGGGCCCTGTCCTTCCGCTCAGGGGCTCCCAGGCTCCAGTTCTGGAAGTTTCACGGCCCTCTTCTCACCGCCCCGTCAATCTCGGGTTCTGGGAAGGTGTGGGGCCTCGGCCCCTTCTGAGGGCTCGCAGGCTGAGGGGTGGGCAGGACGCCTGCAGGCTCGGTGGCCCTGCCTTCTCCCTGCCCCACCAGACCTTAGTACCCCAGCCCCCTCGTGGCCCCTGGGCCTTTGGGGCAGCCCATGGGGAAGGCCTGGCTCTGGGGCTGGGCTCAACGATCTCGGGGACAGTCAGATCCACCATCGGGGACAGTCAGATCCACCCTGTTTGGCAAATTAGCAGGGCGAGGGGCGGGTGCAGGTTCAGGCCGAGCTACAGAGCATCGTAGAAGGACCGGGGGAGGCATGGCCTCCCCCCGCCTGCCTGGGACCCTGGGGCGGGGCGACATCCCCATCCTGAAGGCAGGGCAGGCGAGCCGCACAGGGCTCCTCGCTGAGCGCATGGCCAGGCTGCGGGACAGAGCGTGACCCTCTGCCCGTCCCCCCGTCTCCTGTCCTCGTCTGCCTTCTGCGCCCAGGGAGCCAGCACGAGCCCGAGCGGGCCAGCCCGTGTGGTCAGGGCAGGTGCAGCCGCAGAGGGCGGGCATGAGCGCCTCGCCCAGAGGGCAGTGGGGGGCGGGACAAGCGCTGTGGATGGCGTCAACCCGGCCGGGGTCCTGGGAGCACCCAGCGCGCTGGGCTCGCTCTGAGGGCCGGGGCCTCCGGGGACACCCCCTGGACAGGGCTTCCAGGTTGAACATGCTTGTCGGCGGCCTGTTTTCCATCCATGCAAGTGTGCAGATGTGGCCAAAGCCCTCCTGCCCGGGGCCAGGGAGTTGGCACAGGCACCCGCCAGGCAGCCCAGAGCACGGGGCCCCAGAGGCAGGGTACCCAGGCCCTGGCCTGAGCCCCCGAAAACTGAGCCAGGGCCGCCCTGCCACTTCTGGGGTGGGGCTCCTGCAGAGTCTCAGCGTGGCACTAGCCCCCGGCCCCTGGCCCCCACACTGGCCAGGCCTGACCCGGGCATTGGGCACCGGGGCCCTCGCCCTCCCCGAGCCAGCAGGCCTCCCGCTTGGTGCGGTGGGTGGGGCGTGGGGGTGGTGCACAGCGGCGCCCAGGTTTTCTGCTTGGCCTGTGGGGTCCAGCACTTTCTCCGGGACTGCACGCCTGAGAGCTGGGGTGGGAAGCGTCCCCGTTAACCGGAGGCTTCAGCTGGGGTGCTTACAGCTTGGGAGACTGTACTGGGGGGTGTCAGGGGTGCTGCACACTCAGGGCCCGTCAGGCGGGACTGCCGCCGGGTTCACGGGCCTCCTGTTCAGGACCCGTGGTGGCTCTGCCCACGGGGAGCGTGCGGTCTCCCTGGGTGGAGGCCAGGCCGGCTGGCCGGGACGCCCAAGGACAGCACAGCACCGGGCGGCGGCGTGCGCACCCTTCCTGGGGCGCCAGGCATGGTTTGGGGGCCAGCGTTCCCCAGCCTCGGTTCTGTGGCCACCATTGCTGTCGACAAGGCCAGGAGAGCTGGCCTGGAGTCTCGGGCAGGAAGGGCTGAGAGCAGTGACCGCCGAGCCTGGAGGTTTGATCCTGGCCCAGCACAGCCAGGCTGGGCCTCCAGGCTGAGGCCGCTGGGGTCTCCCGGCCCTAGGTCCTCCTCACGTGCCCTAATCCTCCCCCAAACCCTCCCACGAGGGCCCCCCTGCCCTTCTGTTAGGTCTGGGGGCTGATGCTCCATCGAGGGGGTGCGGGGCTGTGGGAAAGGGGCTTTTTGGAGCCCTATTTCAAGAGCTGATGGAGGGTCCTGGGGGCCTTCAGCAGGGGACAAGCAGCTGCCAGGGTCCCAGTGCTTGCCCCAAGCAGGTGAGACCGGGGCTGGGTGGGGGTGTGGGCAGAAGTCAGGCCAGTTGGGCCCCAGGGTGTGGCTTTCAGTGGGGACAGACCCTTCCCTAGGAGTCTGGCCCTGGGGGCCCCAGGGAAACCCACAACTTCAGCCTCCATCCGTCCAGAGGTCCCCTCCGACTGAGGGGCAGAGTCAGCCCTGGGCCAGCCCGTGGGCTGAGCTTGGGGACCTCTCCCCAGCACCCGCCTGGAGCCCAGGAGCGTGCGGTGCCCACCGGGAAGCGGCCGCCCTGCCAAGGGTGCCCGGTCGGAGCATCTCTGAAACGGCCCGCTGTCTGCTGGAAGCCCCCAGATGGGGCGCACCGCTGGCATCCCCAAGGCACCCCTGAAACGCTGCCTCAATTAGGCGTCACTGAAATGCTCCTGAGAGGGGCCATGGCGGGCGGGGGGCAGGGGTCCTTCTGTGAAGTGGCTCATCTCGGGGTGCCCATGTGCTGTGGGCACGGGTAGGGGTCACCTGCCAAGACTTCTCAGAGTGGCCACCCAGGCTCTCGGCACACCGCAGGGCCGGGGGAGTGGTGTTGGGTGGGTCTGGGGGGGCCTTGGTTTGGACAGAAGGGTCAGAGAGCCTTCTGGAGCCGAGAAGCTGGAGCCGCCAGCAGCAGAGCGTGGGTTGGGGGCAGGAGCCTGGCCCGGGGCGCTGACCGCGGAGCTGCAGCCATGATGAATGGCTTCCCTGGAGCCAGGCAGCTCTGCCAGATCCCTCAGCCTCGGGGTGCCGTCTCACTGCCCTTGAGGCCCCGGGGCCCTGGCACAGGACGCTTGTGCAGGCCTTGGTTTCCCGGGCGCTGCTCCCAGGGGGGACTGTACATGTGGGGCTGGCTCTGGGGGACAAGGGGAGTCCTGCAGGCCCTGCCAGCCCGGGGCAGGCGGCTCAGTGTCCAGCGGGAGGGCACAGCCTGGGAGCCCTGGGGACCGTGGGACCCACGCCCGGTCTGAGCGTGGAGGTGCGGCCTCCTCCCGGGCTGAGCATCCCAGCCCCGTGGACCCAGCAGCGGGCAGGGGCTCCTGGGTGCCTATGGAAGGAGGCCCAGGGAGGGGGCCCGGGCACGTCAGACACATTCCTCTCCCAGCTCGGGCCTCAAAGCCTGCAGGACGGGGGTAGGGGGAGAGGCAGGGCGCCTGGGGGCTGCTCTGTCCCTGGGGGCTTCCTGCCCACTCACAGCCCCTCAACAAGTGACTCCCATCCCTGGCAAGCTTCGGGGGTGGGGGTGGGGTCCCTGCCCAACCAGGCTCACCCTCCCGTGCCTGGAAAGCAGCGCATCACAGCCAAGCTCTCTGGGGCAGACTCCACACCTCCCGCTTGTTTAGGGAAGGAGACCCCCACTGGTCTGTCCTCCAGGAAGCCTCCTGGATCCTCTGTTCCTGGGAGACCCACCCACTCACCCACCCCCGCCCCGTGCATGCCTCTGCCACCCAGCAGAAGCCAAAGCCCCAGATGTCGTGGTTCCCACTGCTGGAGGGGCCAGTCCCCAGGAGGACCCATGAGCCCTGGGGAAGCTGAAGCCAGGGGTGGGCCTTCTGTGTTGGGCAGCTGTGAAGCCCCCTGTAGTAGGGGCTTGCTGGTCTACAAGGATCCATGGTTTGGACTCTGAGACAGTTCCCCCTACGCGGGGCCTTTGCCGGCTAGAGAGGAAAGAAACTCCTTTCTCCTGGGCGATGCTGAGTTTGGGTAGGCCAGCCGCCTGCGTCCTTGGCTCCCTGGGACCCTGGGTTCCTGGCGGGGAGGATGCGGGTTGGTCTGGCCTGGGAGCCTCCCAGAGCGCCAGGCCTCCGGCTCTGTCTAATTGCTCTTTCTAAGAAATCCCTCAAAGCCTTTTGCAGGGAGAAAAGGCCAGAGGAGTGGCCTGGCCTCTTCCAAGTGGCCGTGGGGAGCGGTGGTCATAGGGACAGCAGCGGCAACATCAACTCAGAGCCAGACCCAGAAATGACTCCCCAGAGGCAGTCCTCAGGGTCCCCAGGCCAGCCCTCAGCTCGGGACCCCAAACTCCACTCTGCCCCCTCCTCCTCGCCCCGCTCTTGCTGCACACCACCCCACCCGGGCCAGGCGGGGCCACAGGCCTGCGGAAGTAGGGGTGGGGGAGACAGAGCATGCCCACCAGCCACCTGGGGGCCACGCTCGGGGGCTGCCTGTGGGACCAGAGGGGACCACGAGTGGGCCTGAGCGGAGCCCCACAAGCCTGTCTGGGAACACAGGGCCTGGAGTGTCAGGACACCACCCAGGGCCAGGAACGCAGGGCTAGAGCCAGAACCTCTGGGAGCCCAGAAAGCTGAGAGGGGCCCCCTCCGGGGCCACATTCTGTGCCCCTGGCCTGGACACCAGCTGGGTGAGCGGTGTCCGGACTCAAGCATGCCGTGTGGACTTGCCCTCCTGCTGACCCCCCAGAGGCCCCCTCCTCCCCCTCCTCCCCTCCCCTCCTCCCCCTCCTCCTTCTCCCCTTCCTCCCCTCTCTCCTCCCCCCTCCTCTCTCTACAGCCTATACATTCTGGTCACCCCCTCCCCCCACCTTAACGCGGGCAGTCTGCACACGGGCCTCCACTGCCCAACCCAAACGCTGGCCACCCAGAGTCCCACTGCTTCCAGCGAAGGGACTCAGGTCCCCACTGTTGGGGACTGGCTGATGGGAGGACCCACTGCTTTCTCTGCGTAGGGGGTGGTTCCACAGATACTCCTGTGTCAGGCCAGTGGGGAGCCTGGAGCCCATCTAGGACTCTCCTCTGGGCAGACCCAGGGCTGCCAGGAGGAGACTTATGGCCCCGGGCAGCTCGGTGGGGCTCCCAGGCCTCTCAGACTCAGGCTAGAGGTGCCCACCCACCGGTGGCAGGCGAGGCCAGGCCCACACCCAGGAGACGCCCACAGCCAAAGCCTCGACCCAGGAAGCCGGGGGGAGGGAAGCAGGTGGGGGCGGAGGACCCAGGCCACCACCAGCCACGCTGGCTCCAGGGCGGCAGGAAGAGCGGCTGCTGCAACTGCAAGAGGGTCCCGTGCCCCCCGCAGATGGACTGTGCCGGCCGGCGGGGCCACAGGCCATCGGGGGGCCGTCAGCACCGTGCTCCCCACTGTCGTTCATCCTGCTGGGGTGGCCGCCTCTCTGGGGATACCCCCACCATACCCCAGCCCAGGCTCCACCCCAGCCCCGCTCTGCGGTGGGCTCCACGACCCAGCAGGGCCCATCTCCCTGCACCCCCCACTCCCTCCTGACCGCCCCCATCTATGCGGCCCCAGGAAGGCTGTCCCTGGTCCACGACGCCAGCTGTTTCTCAAGGATAGGTATTTCCGACCCGGCCCGGCCCGCAGAGGCCTTTTCGGGGGCCGCTTCCCCTTCCTTGCTAATCCTGTTTCCTGTGTTTATCCCGCTGGGCCCAGAAGGAAGCCGCCTCGGAGGCCATGGGAGGGACAGTCCCGTAGGGTCCCGGGCCATGGGGAGGGGCTGGCATGGGTCCCATCGGGGGTCTCCGGGCAGGGCTGGTGGGCCAGGAGGGGTGTTGGTCTGTGGACACGCTGAGAAGGGGCAGGAGATGAGGGGCAGGGCAGAACAGCAGGGAGAGCCTGCCCCCCACCCCAGGGAGGAGGGACCGAGGATGGGGGGTGGGGGGGGGAGGGTGCCGCAGGCCGGGCGAGGAGAGCGGCCGGCCCTGCCCGGGGTCTGGGGGTGCCCGCCGGAGCGGTGGGTGGCCAGCCGGGTGCGAGGGCTCCGGCCGAGATGGGAGCAGTCTGGTTACCGTTCCCGGGCTGGCCACCCTGGTGCCTGAACTTCAGGGTCTCCGGCCTGAGTGGCACCTGAGTCCCCAGAGTTTGCGCAGTCCCCCGACCCCAGAGCTGCAGAATCCACGCAGGACAGACATGAGGCAGGAGCTGGGGGCTCTCGTGGTCCCAGCGGGGGACCCAGTCCCAAGCCCGCCTGTGGGGAAGGCTTTCCTGTTCCCCGTTACAGCAGCAGAGACATCCTGGGGGTGGGTGCTCCAGGCCACTCAGGGCGAGTGAGGGTCTTGTCCCCGGTGGGGGATGCAATCATGTCTGATGGAGGAGGTAACTCCACTCAGAAGGCATCTGGACCCTTTACCTGCTCCAGGATCCAGGGTCGCCAGAAGGAGCGTCAGGGCCTGAGGACCCTGCAGCCCTGGGCAGGCAGATCCCTGGGGGCCATCCCGCCCAGGTGGGGGCCCTCCTTACTAGGGCTCAAGCTCAAGACTGGCGGGTCCATGCCAGGCCACAGCCCCTGGGGATGCCGCCTCCCCAAGCAGAGGCCAAAGGGCCGGGATCCTAGGACAGGCTGGGGTCCTCGGACAGATAATGCTGCATCATTGTCCAGCTGAAGCCCTCAGCAGTGGCAACCTTGGCCTGGAAAAGCAGGTCTGCCAGCAAAGTGGCCAGGGCGCCGGGGCCCAGCAGGGAGGCTGAGCTCCAGGAGGGCGCAGCCGGCCCGCCCGGAGGACGCGGCAAAGCCCGAGCTGCGGCTGCACGAGGCTGGCCCAGCTCTGCGACACGGCCCTGGAGGGGTGTGTGGGTGGGGGTACCCTGCTTCCTCCCGGTACTAACGTCCAGAGGGGGACATGGATCCTGTGACCCCCAAGGAGGTCCCAGGGACACGCTGCGGCTGCCGGGAAGGCCACGCGGGCCATCCCAACCCCATGCATGCGCGCTAAGCCTCTGCAGTCGCGTCCGCCTCCGTGACCCCCTGGACTGCAGCCCGCCAGGCTCCTCTGCGCCTGGGGTTCTCCAGACAAGAATACTGGAGCGGGCTGCTGTCCGCTTCTCCAGGGGATCTTCCCGACCCGGCGATCGAACCCGCGTCTCTGACATCTCCTGCGCTGGCAGGCGGGTCCTTTACTGCCGCGCCACCTGGGGACCCCACAGACAGGCGGACGGCAGGCCACCCCAAGGGCGACGGTGGGGTCCAGGTACCCTTCTCTGAGGCGACGCGGAGCTGACCCCTGGGCCGTGCCCAGAAGCTGGGCGTGGGGGGCTGTGCACCCACAGAAGTCTCTGCCATGGGGGCGGGCATCTCGGGAGGCAAACCCTTGCCCCTCGGTTGGCCAGAGAGAGGGCAGGGTGGAGACACCATCAGCCCAGGAGTGGATCCTGAGTGTCTGGGCGGGCGGGCCACGGCAAGGCCCTGGAGGTGGGCCGGCAGAGTCCCAATCCTGCGTCCTGGGGCCCTGGGGGGCTGGGGAGTCCACAGCCACTGCCTGTGCGGACCCTGGCTCTGCAGCTGGATCATAGGCCGTCAGGGCAGGTCGGAGCCCCTGGGGAAGCCCCTGGGTGCTTCTGAGCGCGTGGCCGGGACACCCTCTGCTGCGGCCCGCCAGGGGGGACTGCTCCAGTCATCCGCCCCCTTCCTGTGCCAGGAGGTGGGAGGAGGGGCCCAGCCAGGGAGGGAGGCATGGAAGGACCCCGCCGAGCAGACCTCGCCCACCAGCCGAGGAGGAGGGACCCTGGGCTGCCTGGGAGACGCCGAGACGAAGAGGCCACCAGCACCAGAGTGACCAGCATGAGCTGGCCGGGGTGGTGGGGGGTGGCGGAGCACGGCTGGGCTTGGGGGGCGGGGAGGGGGGGGCGCAGAGCCCCTCTCCTGGGAAGGCATGTGGCTTCCATCAACCCCAGCCTTGCGGGGTCAGCCGACGGAGGCAGGGGGCTTCAGGATTTCCCCTCACCCCTCTCGAGGGACTCTGACACGCCCCCCGCCAGAGTCCGGGGTTCCCGCCTGCCTGGAAACTCCCCTCCACTAGACCCATCTCCAGCCTCCCCCCAAGCACAGTCTGATCTGAAGGGGGCTCCATGGGGATGAGGGAAGCCCCTCCTCTGTGCTGAGACCCCCCTAGAAGGGAGGGGCTGCTACACTCCCGGTTCGCACCGTGGGGGACTGTGTGTCCTGCGGACCCTGGCCCTGAGGGCGGTAGACGTGTGTGACCAGCACCCGTCCTCCCGCCCCCGGACAGTGTCCTCCTCTGGTTCCTCAGGGCCCCTGCCAGCAGCTCACGGGGCCTGGGGTGTCCGTGGCCCCCTCTTTCTCCCTAGTGACTCCCCATCAAAGGGACCTGGTCTGCTTGTCTCTGGGCCACACCCCGTGACCCAAGGCCCAGGGAACGGGCTCCTGGGGCCCAGGCCCCCCAGGTGCAGGCCTGCTCCCCCACTGGTGTGGAATGGCCAGCACGCGGGCTGTCCTTCCTGAGTGTCCCTCCCTGGAGGCCTACAGCGCCCAGGAGGCCATGCGGAGGTGGGTGGCCTGGGCATCCTGGCCACCGCCCTCTTATCAGCGTCCTCTGTTTAGACTGAGGCCTGCTGGCCGGCCTGGAAAGCTCAAAACCAGCCTCCTGGGAGCCTCGTCCTGCGGCCGGGGCCAAGCGCTCACGCGCTGAGCGCTGTGGCCCCCAGGCTCTGCTCCCAGGAGATCAGGGGTCGTGCTGTGTCCCTGAAAGCTTCAGCCCACGCAAGAACCACGGGCAGGGCCCAGCCTGCGGCTGGAGAGAGGGTCCTGCCCAGGCCGGACCTGGGGCTCCCCTCAGGACTGTGTGGCCGGCCTGCCGGGCCCAGGGGCTGAGGGGTTTCTGTGGCCAGCAGGAGGGTCCCCAGTTTCAGGGAAGGGAGAGGGGGCGGGGCCTCACCTGGAAAGAGCTGCCTTCTTTTCAGGCCTCTGGGCCGCCCCGGCAGAGAAACCCAGAAGGAAAGCCCGGCTTGGGGGCTGGTTGGGAGGGGGGCAGGGGTCCCCCCCGCCGTACCCCCCCAAACACCCCACCTCAGAGGCCAAAATGGGTGTCATGAGGTCCGCTGACCTCACGGGGGCGCAGGAGACAACAACATTTCAGCTGTTTGCAGGACAAGGACACGTGTGGGCTGAGGTTTTTTGGGCTGAGCCGGTTTGGGGGGACCCCCCAGCTCCCTCCCCAGTGTGAGAACCCTTGCCTACTCCTCCCAGCTGCTCCCCAAACCCGGGGCTTCCTGACAAGCATCTCCCCCGCCCCCCAGCAGCCCTGCAGCCTCTGCCCTCTGACCACATCCCCCCCACCCTCCCCTGCACAGGGCCAGGCCTCTGGGGCGGGTCGTGGAGGCCCCTCCCGAGGCCGAGCCGGGACTGAGACCCCGGGCCACGCGGCTCCACCCAGTCTGTGCCTGTGGAAGGGGGCTCCAGGGGCACCAGCGGGGTGGAGGTTGGGGGCAGGAAGGAGGGACTGGGCAGCTCTGGAAAGGCCTGAGAGGGGGCTGGGGTGCGGCCGCCGCCGGAGCCTGGGAGATGCGGCGTGGGAGAGGCTGGGTGGGGAGGCCCGAGTGCGGAAGGCCCGGGCGGGGGGCCGGGGGTGTTGCTGGGCCAGGACAGTGTAGCCAGAGCAGGACAGGAAGGTGGGGGGCAGGGGGCACTCCTGGGCCCCCAGCTCAGCTCTGTCGGGCAGGTCCCGAGGACGCTCCCTCGGCCCTAGGGGGCTCCCAGAGTCTCCTGGCCTGCAAGGGACATGGGCACAGCTCACCCTCACTCCCAAGCTTGTCAGACTCAGCTGCCCTCTGCGGACCCTCGCAGCAGGAGGCCTCCCTGGCCCCTAAGCTGACACCCCGCCCCCCTCCAGGGAAGGACTGGGCTCTGGACCTGGGGCTCCATTTCTTTGGGGGTCTCCCCAGAGGCCATTGGACACACGTTGGGTGGGGCCCACGGGGTGGGTGCCCCTTCTGCCTCAATGCTGGGACATGGGGCTGCGGGGTGGAGAGGGGTGCTGTGCCTAGGGCCCCTCCCCATTTGAGGGGCAGGAGGGCAGTCCTCCAGCAGATGCTGGGGAGCCATAGAAGGTTCCTGAGCAAGGGCGAGCCCTGGTCCAGGGAGGCCCAGTGGGGGAGCTCCAGGGACCTGGGCCAGACCCAGCCCACCTGCAGGCCTGTGGTCTGGGGTGTGGGCAGGAGCCCCAGCCCACCTCCACCCTTCTCAGCACGTCCCGGGGTTCTGAAGCAGATGCTGTCTCAGCCCAGTGGGGTCTGCCCTGACGGTCACACCGGCTCCGCCTGCCAGCGCCCTTCCCAGCCTGGCACGGCCCGGGAGGAGGGCACGGCAGAGGGGGCAGGCTGGAGGGCTTTGGAAGTGCCAGGCCAGCCCCGACTCCCATCCCGGGATCGAGGGCTGGTTCCTAGGGCCGGGGTGCTCCCTGCGCCCTTCCACCCCTCCTCCCCCAGCCTCAGTTTCCCCATCTGCTCGCGGGTCCCGGCTGGGTCTTGGCCCGTCTGTGGTCTGGGGGCTGCCTGGAGCTGCCCTCCACCTGCGGTGGGAGGGGAGGGTCGCGGAGGGGCAGGAGATGGGCTCTCATCCACCCCCACCCCACGACATGCTCCCCAGCCCATCACTGTCACTCGACTTGACGACAGGTGGCCAGGCTCGGTCCCAGGCCGCACGGGGAGTGGACAGGCCCCAGCCCCTTCCCCTCGGGAGAGAACTGCTGGGGGGGGGGGGTGGGACCAAGACCCGGGGCTCGGGCCGGGGGGTGTCCTGGAAGGGACCTGATGTGTGTGGGCGAGCCGCCTTGGCAGGCTGCCCTGCTCGCCACGAGGCTGGACATAGGGCCTTTTCGTGGAAGAGGGATGGAAAGTTGCCTTATAACATTTGTTTTTCCCCAACCTTTGCTTCCTGGCTTGTGCAACGCCCCCTCCCCTCCCGCGGCCTTCACCTGGGCCCGGGGTGACGGCTCGCAGGTGCCCCCACTCCGTTCCGGCGCCCGGCCGCCCGCCTCAGGCAGGTCGATGGGCTCTCTGAGCCCCGGGGGGCTGCGGGGGGGCTGCAGGCACCTGCCCCGTCAGTCAGCTGCGGCCGCTCCATGCAGGCTCGGCAGGGCCGGGCCGGGGCTGGGCAGGCAGGTGCGTGTCTGCGGGCTGGGTGGGCAGGCGCGCCCCGAGGTCGGAGTCAAGTGCAGGCGCGCAAGCCTGGGTGTGCTCAGGCGGTTTTAGGAGGGGCCCTCAGGGTCCCAGTTTCTCAAGCCTCCGTCCTCCTCCTCGACAGGATATGGCTGGTGGAAACCTGTCCAGAGGCTTGGGAGCCAGAGATGGAGAGGGCGGGGAGGGAGGCTCCGATCGGAAGAGGGGCCCCGGGCGGTAGAGGCCGAAGGTAGTGTGTCTGCTGGCGGCAGGGTCTGTAAGGTGCAGAGAGCCGGTCGCCCCGTCTCTCCTGGACCTTGGCTTCTTCTGCGGGCAGGTGGACACCTAGGTTTGCCCAGCCTTAAGGAGAGTGAGGGGCCACAGTGCAGGCTGGGGCCCTCGGCCTGGAGGCGGGAGAGCCTCCTCCTCGCTCACCACTGGGCTTCCAGACCATTTTCTTGTCCCCCAAGACCTCCCAGCCTCGAGGCTCATGTCACCCTCAGGGCACAGACCCTGCCTTCCCGGCTGTGCTCCTCCCAACCTCAGGCCTCCCGTCGGCCCTGGGCACTTACCACCTCCTCACCTCTGCCCTCTGCCCCTCCTCCCGCCTGCATTCTGGGTGATTCTCATTTGTGCACCCAGCATCCTTCCGGAACCCGAGCCCTGAGTGCCGGGGCTGGTCCTCCCTCCTTGCCCCAGCCCCCCGGGAGCCCCTCGCTGGCCCCCGCACCTCCGGCCCCTGGTCCCACCTGTCCTCCTGCTCGTCCGGGGCCCAGTGACCTCCACCCCACCTCTGTTTCCTCATGGCATCAACTCTGGTGCAGGAGTGTGGTCCTGCTGCAGACATCCTCAGCCGCCCTGCACTCTGTGGCGCCGACCTGGCTGATCAAGGACCCCCTGACTTGGGACCTCTTTGCCCATTTGGGCCACACCACACCCCTGTCTGGGGCAGCCCAGTCTCTTCCTCGTATCTGAGGTGTTTTAGACGCCACAGCTGACCGAGATCGTGCAGCGCTGGCCCCTGTCTGACTGAGCACACTGCCCTCGAGGTCCATCCGGGGCCATGGCTTCTAAAGCAGATCGCCACCTCGAGGGGCCCTACGAGCCAGCTGGCGGGGTACTCTGTTCTCCACACTCCAGCATTAACACTCTATACGTTCAGTTCAGTTCAGTCGCTCAGTCGTGTCCGACTCTTTGCGACCCCATGGACTGCAGCACGCCAGGCCTCCCTGTCCATCACCAACTCCCAGAGTTTACCCAAACTCATGTCCATCAAGTCAGTGATGCCATCTGACCATCTCATCCTCTGTCGTCCCCTTCTCCTTCTGCCCCCAATACCTCCCAGCATCAGGGTCTTTTCCAGTGAGTCAGCTCTTTGCACCAGGTGGCCAAAGTACTGGAGTTTCAGCTTCAGCATTAGTCCTTCCAATGAACACCCAGGACTGATCTCCTTTAGGATGGACTGGTTGGATCTCCTTGCAGTCCAAGGGACTCTCAAGAGTCTTCTCCAACACCACTGTTCAAAAGCATCAATTCTTAGGCGCTCAGTTTTCTTCACAGTCCAACTCTCACATCCATACATGACCACTGGAAAAACCATAGCCTTGACTAGATGGACCTTTGTTGGCAAAGTAATATCTCTGCTCTCTAATATGCTGTCTAGGCTGGTCACCACTTTCCTTCCAAGGAGTAAGCGTCTTTTAATTTCATGGTTGCAATCACCATCTCCAGTGATTTTGGAGCCCCAAAAAATAAAGTCTGACACTGTTTCCACTGTCTCCCCATCTATTTCCCACGAGGTGATGGGACCAGATGCCATGATCTTAGTTTTCTGAATGTTGAGCTTTAAGCCAACTTTTTCACTCTCCTCTTTCACTTTCATCAAGAGGCTTTTTTAGTTCCTCTTCACTTTCTGCCATAAGGGTGGTGTCATCTGCATATCTGAGGTTATTGATATTTCTCCCAGCAATCTTGATTCCAGCTTGTGCTTCCTCCAGCCCAGCGTTTCTCATGATGCACTCTGCATGTAAGTTAAATAAGCAGGGTGACAACATACAGCCTTGACGTTCTCCTTTACTGCAGCATTAGTACCTGACACTCCACTCTCCACCCTCAGTGCTCCATGCCCCAGCATTAACACTCCACACTCTATCCCCCATGCTCCACACTCCACTGTTAAGCGTCCAGGCCCCGTTTCTTATTCTCCGTGCTCCTACTCCACTGAATATTCCAGTCTCCGTGTTTCACACTCCGTCACTAATACTCTGCACCCCACTTTCCATGCCTCTATTCTCCGTAACTCATACTCTGTACTCTACGCTCGGTTGTTAACACTCTACAGTCCATTCCTTACCACTTGTTCTCCACACTCCACGCCCAAGTCCACGACGGGCGCTCCATTCTCCGGGCTCCATGATTAACAGTCCCTGCTCCGCCTCTCATTCTCCACGTGCTCCTCCCTTCCTTCAGTTCTGCGTCCCCAGTGCTTCACGCTCCACCACCAGCGCTCTGCACTGCATTCTCTGCACCCCAGTATTAACACTCCATCCTCGATCCCCTCTTCTTCATGCTCCGTATTCCATTCAAGGCTGCACTCTCCATCTCTGTCAACAGAGCTCTGCAATCCATACTCCACTCTTAACATTTCATTCTCCGTCCCTTATTCCCCATACTCCATACTCCACTAGCACTCTGCACTCCTTACCCCCGCACTCTGTATTCCATCCTCCACGGTTATTGCTCCACGCTTCACTTCCTCTTCTCCATACTCCGTACTCCATTCTTGACGCTCTGTTCCCCGCCCCCATTCTCCATTATCGATGCCCCACACCTTCCTCCGTCTTCACGCCCCTTTGGGCCCATCTGTGTCCCCTCTCTCCTGGAAGGCTCTTCCGTTCCTTCCTTTTCTGACTCCAGTGCCTCCCCGGACTCCCACCCACCCACCTGTGGTCTGGACCTCCGGCTTCCCTGTGGCCCGACCCCAGCCCATTTCTGCCTTCCCTCCACTGCTGAGCTTAGCTCTCCCTGCTCCTCCAAAAGCCTCCGTCCAAGGGAGAGCAGTTCAGGGCCTCTCACCTGCACCAGGAGCCCCTGTAATGGGATGAGAGCCCCTGAGAAAGGGACCCCACCAAGGCCCCTCTCCCCCCAACGAGAGACGGCTCAGCTAAAAGGTGCCATCTGTGAACTGGAAAGGGGACCCTGACCTGTCTCTGTACGCCAGCCTTGGACTCGTGGCCTCCAGTTTTGTGAGAAATAAATCCCGTCTGTTTAGGCTGCCCTCTGTGTGACCTTCAGCTGCAGCAGCCCCGAACTGAGACCACCCCCTTCCCTAAGTTGCCTCCACCCCTCGCCTGGGCGGTCTGAGCCCCGGAGCACACCCTTCTGAGGCCGGGGCTGCTGACCCTGTCCCTTCATGGTTCCTGTTGGGCCGGGAGGAGCAGTAGGCACCCCCGCTCACCCGAGCCCTGCACGCGTCCCGCCAAGGGCGTGCTGGGCGGCAGCCCTGTCTCCTCCCGCTGAGCAGGGCTTCTCCGCTGGCTGGCTGCTCACTGGACATCAGGACACTGAGGCCCCGGGGTCAGCCAGGCCCTGTCGTTCATGCCCCAGGCCAGAGTGGGGGACAGAGCCCCAGCCCTGGGCAGGCTGTGGGCGGGGTGGCGAGGGGGCGGTGGGCCCCTGCTTCTACCCCTCGGTTCAGAGACTGGCGCATTTCCCGACGAAGGCCTTTGATACTCACCAAGGAGCCCCTCTAGCTGGGCCATGGGCAGAACATTCAACTCCCGTTCGGCAGGTGCTGCGTCCGCATCAGGGCGTGCAGGGCCGTCTCCCGCTCCAGGCCACGCTGCTCCCCGCTGGGGCTTCCACGCCGCCCTGGACACGGCCACGGAAACCCCTGGTGGAGGCTGTGCTGTCTGCAGAGCCAAGCCCCGCCAGGCCCCGTGAGACCGACTTCACAGGGGAAGTGACGTGCGTTCTGAAGGGTCCAAACGTGTCCCCAACCACAGGGCCCCTAGAAGCCGCTCCGGGGTCAGGCCTTGAGTCCCACAGGGCTCGTGTCATGCCCTCCTGCTCATCCTTCCCGGCGTGATCGCTCACAGGCTGTTAGTGATCAGTCACACCGTCACTGCTGCTGTTGGTCATTTAGCTGCTCACTCGTGTCTGACTCTGTGACCCCATGGACTGCACCCGCCAGGCTCCTGTGCCCATGGGATTCTCCAGGCAAGAATACTGGATTGGGTTGCTGTTTCCTTCTCCAGGGGATCTTGCCGACCCAGGGATCGAACCCACGTCTCATTATGTCTCCTGCGTTCGCAGGCGGGTTCTTTATCTCTAGCGCCACCTGGGATTCATGCCCTGTGCCTCTCCCCTCGGTAGCCTCAGATCTGCGTTTCTGACTCTGTTTCACGGAGAGGTTCTTTTCTGCCATATTTTGGGTTCCACATACAGGTGATGTCCCTGCTTGTCTTTGTCTGACTTACTTCGCTTAGTCTGATCATCTCTAGGTCCAGCCACGTTGTTGCAAATGGCGTTGCTTCTTTCCTTTTTATGGCTGAGTAATATTCCCTTGTATTAATACACTGCATCTGCTTTACCCAGTCTTCCATTGATCAACGCTTGGGTGGCTTCCATGTTTTGTAAATAGTGCTGCTATTGGGGTGCTTGTGTCTTTTCGAACTAGAGTTTTCTCTGGATACGCGCCCAGGAGTGGGACTGCTGGGTCACGTGGTGACTCTACTGTTAGTTTTCTAAGGAGCTTTCACACTCTTCTCCACGGTGGCTGCATCAACTTACATTCCAAGGTGCAGCTCCTTTTTTTAAAAACAAATTTCTTAAACCTTTGCCTGAGATCGACAGGCCCACAGCGCTGCGTGTGTGCGTTTACTTTCGGCTGGGCGGGGTCTTCACTGCCGCACGCGGGCTCTCCCCTCTAGCTGCGGGGAGCGGGGCCGCCCTGGAGTTGCCGAGCGCAGCTTGCGGTGGCCTCTCTTGTTGCAGAGCACGGGCTCCAGGCGCGGGGGCTGCAGCAGCCGCAGCACGCGGGCTCGGTGGTTGCCACCTGCTGGCTCGGGGGCGCTTGGGCGTCAGGAGGGGTGCCGCAGAGGCCCATGAGTTCGGGCTCAGGCCCTGGGACGTGCAGGCTTCCATCGCCATGGTGCACAGGCCCAGTTGCCCTAGCGTGTGGGGTCTTCCTGGACCAGAGATCGAACCACATCCCCTGCTTTGGTAGGTGGTTTCTTTTCCACTCTCCCACCAGGGAAGCACCAAAGGGCAGTTTCATAAAAAATTCAAATATACATCTACCATATATGTGCCCTAACCACTCCCCCTCCCATATAAACACCCCAACCGCTCCCACCAACCATATATACACCCCAACCACTCTCCCCCATATATACACCCCAACCACTCCCCCCCATATATACACCCCAACCACTCCCCCCATATAAACACCCCAACCACTCCCCCCCATATAAACACCCCAACCGCTTCCCCCCATATAAACACCCCAACCGCTCCCACCAACCATATATACACCCCAACCACTCTCCCCCATATATACACCCCAACCACTCCCCCCATATAAACACCCCAACAGCTCCCACCAACCATATATACACCCCAACCACTCTCCCCCATATATACACCCCAACCACTCCCCCCCATATAAACACCCCAACCGCTCCCACCAACCATATATACACCCCAACCATTCTCTACCTCCCAAATATATACCCCAACCACTCCCACCTACCATATATATTCCGCAACCACTCCCTACCTCAGTATTTATCCAAGAGGAAAAAAGCATGTCCACACGAAGACTTGTAAGCGGATGTTCATGATACCTTTAATTGGAAAAATCCCAAACTGGAAACAAATGTCCATCAGTAGAAAAACAGATAAAAGCAAACAGGGGTAGCTCTATGTGACAGATTCCACTAGGCGGTGAGAAGGGGTGAACCAAGGAAGGCGGTAGGGGGAGTAGCAAAAGTCAGTCAGCCGTGTCCGACTCTTTGCAGCTGCATAGACTACTCAATCCACAGAATTCTCCAGGCCAAAATAGCAGAGTGGGGAGCCTTTCCCTTCTCCAGGGGATCCTCCCAACCCAGGGGTGGAACCCAGGCCTCCCGCACTGCAGGCAGATTCTTTACCGGCTGAGCCAGCAGGGCAGCCCCGGATGGCAGGGACAGTGCGGAATGCAAGAAGCCAAGGAAACAGGCGGACTCCCTGGCTGGTTCCAAGGATAGAAAGCTCTGGAAGACGCGACAGCGAACATTTGCAGTGGGGCAGTGGGGGAGGGGCATGAGGACGCCTTGGGATCCATGGGTGCGTGTGCCGCCCAGCTGTGGCTGCGGTTTACACAACATGCTTGTGGGTGAGTTTGACACGTGTTGAAATCTATCAGGCTGTGAGTTGCAAATGCCCACAGGTTGCCTGTATCTCAGTGGAGCTGCTCTCGAAGGGAATGGACATGAAAGAGGCTGAAGGTATGACGGCCCCACCGCAGAGCCCAGCCATGGCCCTGCAGCTGCATTTGCGTTTGTTTTCAGACCCAGAACCTGCTCTTGGGAGAGGGGAAGGTCCCACACATCATGGTAAGTACTACTGTTGGGGTCCCTCGACTGTTCCCCCAAAGTAACCACGGCCATTCACTCAAGTAGCTGTGTGCTCAGGAAAGGGGACCCCACACTTGTGGGGGTGTTAAATACAGATCACCAATACCCTGATCTTGAAGAGCTGCCATGGGTCCCTGTTAACGAGGAGACCCATGGGGTCAAGAAATAAACAGTCAGGTCAACTTCCAGCTACACTGGTCTACTGGGCTCACAGACCCACTCAGTGGTCCTTTTCACGGTCTCTGAATTTATAATTGACATTGAGACGCTTGACAGTAATCCCAACAACTGGACTATGAGAGCACTCTGAAAAGCCCAGTGAGGAAGGTTAGGGAGGGACTGTGTTTTCTTGGCCTCCAAAATCACTGTGGACAGTGAGCACTGTCTTGAAATTAAAAGACACTTGCTCCTTGGAAGAAAAGCTAAGAAAAACAGAAAGCATATTAAAAAGCAGAGATAGCATTTTGCCCACAAAGATCTATATAGTCAAAATTATGGTTTCTCCATTAGTCATGTATGAATGTGAAAGCTGGTCCATAAAGAAGGCCAAGCACAAAGAATCGAAGCTTTTGAATTATGATGCTGGAGAAGACTCTTGAGAGTCCCTTGGACTGCAAGGAGATTAAACCAGTCCATCCTAAAGGAAATCAGTCCTGAATATCCATTAGAAGGACTGATGCTGAAGCTTAAACTCCAATACTTAGGCCACCTGATGCGAAGAGCCAGCTCATAGGAAAAGACCCTGATGCTGGGAAAGATTAAAGGCAAAAGAAGGGGGTGCAAAGGATGAGATAGTTAGATAGCATCACCAACTTGATGGATATGAGTCTGAGCAAACTTCAGGAGATAGTGAAGGACAGGGAAGCCTGGCATGCTGCAGTCTATGGGGTCACAAAGAGCTGGACAGGATTTAGAGACTGAACAGCAATAACAACGATCCAGCAGTCCCGCTCCTGGGTAAATATCTGGACAAAACCATAATTCGGAAAAGTACATGCATCCCTGTGTTCACAGAAGCACTATTTACAACAGTCAAGACCTGGAAACAACCCAGATGTCCCCTGACAGATGAATGAATAAAGAAGATGTGATGTATGTAAACATATATCTATCATTCCACATTGGCTCAGATGGCAAACAATCTGCCTGTGACGCGGGAGAGCTGGGTTTGGTCCTGGGCCCGGAAGATCCGCTGGAGAAGAGAATGGCAACCCACACCAGTGTTCTTGCCTGGAGAGCTCCGTGGACAGAGGAGCCTGGCGGGCTGAGTCCATGAGGTCTCAAAGAGTCACACACAACTGAGCGATTCACACACATGCACAAACATGCACACACACATGCTCGCACACAGACACGCACACACGCACACACACACGCGCGTGCACACACACACAGTGGAATCTTACTCAGCTGTACAAAATTAAAAAATGGCATTTGTAGCAACATGGATGGGCCTTGGGGTTATCATACTAAAGAAGTAAGTCAGACAGAGAAAGACAAATCGTCTATGATATCAGTTAGACTAGATATCTAGTCTAGCAGAATCTAGAAAATGATACAAACAGAAGTAGACTCACAGACACAGCAACAAAAATTGCGGTTACCAAGGGGGAAAGGAGGCGAGCAGGATCCACTAGGAGCTTGGGGTCAGCAGACACACGCTCCTGTGTATACACACAGAAACGTCAGGCACCTACTGGACAGCACAGCGAACTATATTCAATATCTCGTGATAACCTACAGTGGAAAAGAAAACAAAAAGAATTTATTTACCTAAATCGCCTTGCTATACACCAAAAACGGACACAGCACCAGAAACCGATTTTTCAGAAACGGAAACCGCCAGCTGCGTTGGACGTGCGCGTCCTGCCGGCACGCCCTAACCCTCACATGCGTGGTCGTCACCCCCAACTGCTGACGCTCAGGGTCTGCCCCTGTCTGTCCCTCCCTCCCCTCTGGTAAGGTCTTGCTTGTTGCAGGCTGGGCCATGCGGTGATGCCAGGCTTGCAGCAGGCTTGGAGGCCAGGAAAGGACCCCGGCTCCTCACACGGAGGGCAGCCGCTCCCATGCAGGCTCAGAATGCCCGCCCGGCTCAGGCTGGAGCTCAGCCTCCCGAGGGCATCCAGCCAGCCACACCGGCTCCACCGTCGGGGCCCCAGGTTTTCCCGAGCAGGGCAGTGGCGGCGGCCCCGCACCAGAGGCTTGGACACCTGATGGTCACCCTGGAACTCACCTCTCTCTGGGAGGCACAGGGGACTGGCTTTCCTGCTCGGGTCCCTGGCGTGCACGCGTTGCCCTCGAGTTTTCACGGTCCTTCCGTCGAGTAACTTAATCACAACCCCGAGTACCGTTGTCCGCCTGCCGTCAGCCCCCTCCTCACCCCGTTTCAAATGCCGGAACCACTGCCCGAGTGATGAGACAGGGCCGAGATGGCATTGGTGGGAGGCCTCACTCACCTCCGTGCTCTGAGAGATATTTCTTCTCCAATTTCCTTCTCCACCATCCAAGGTGCCTTCTGCAAAGATACATGATTTTCATAGCATGGAAAAAAAAATAAACAAACCTCAGCCTCTTTATAAAACACAAGAAAAAGTAGACTTAGGGAGAAAAAATGAAGAGCTTGTGCAGCTGACAGTACCGACGGCCTCTGAGGCCTGAGGGCCGCAGAAGTGACTGCACCCATCACGGTGAGCGCGGATCAGCCCGCCCTGGCCTGCGGGGCCTTCAGCGCTCGGTCAGCCCTGCACCAAGTCATCGGCGAGGCCCCGGAGGGGGACGTCCTTCAGGGGAGCCAGCTGCCCTCTCCCACAACCCATGTTCTTCCTCCAACTCGCATAACCGCTCAGGTGGTTGTTCAGAGGGGCCTCCAGGTGGGACTCTGGGACCCAGGCTCCTCTTGCGGATCACTCAGCCCCCTTCCATCGTCCCGAGGAAGAGAGGGAGCCCCTCATTCTGACGGGTGGAAACCGAGCTGCTCGTGGGCTGTCCCCCGGGACGTCCCCTGGCCACATGCTGGGTCAGGTTCAGGGCTGAAGGCTGGAGTGGGTAGCGGGCTGCCTGGGGAGGCCTGGCGCTCTGAGGATGGGCGACGTCCAGCAGGGAGGACAGGAAGAGGGGCTGGTCAAGTGCAGGGGACACAACGCATCTGGGGGGCAAGGATGGAGCCAGCGAGAAGGCTGAGGGGGACGGCAGGGAGGTGCCAGTGCCAGCTTTGGCCGCCAGGTCCCTGGAGACCCAGGGGACCGCACCTAGAGGAGGATGAGGACAGGAGGGCAGGTGGGGTGGGGAGGGGTGGGGTGGGCAGAAAGCAGCAGTTTGAGGCTCAGATCCACTCAGAGGAATCTGGGTGCTCAGGGCATCGAGACCGCGGGAGGTCCCGCCCCCACACCCAGCCCCTGCCCCGGGGAAGACATGGCGGCACTTCAGCCACGGGTGAAAGCTCTCCGCGGCTCCCACTGCCCTGGATGTGAGTGTCTGCACCCTGGCGGGGCTGGCAGGGTCCATCGGGCAGGAACCTGGGGGCCACATGGAGGGTGTGGATCTAGGAAGCCCAGACCAGAAGGGGCATAGAGGACACTGACCCGGAGGGGGTTGGAGTCGCTGGAGAGAAAGATGATGGTGGCCTGAAGTAGGTGCTGGGCACTGGGCGAATCCAGCCTCTGGGCTGTGCTGGGGCGGCTGGTGTGATTTCTGAGCCGGGCAGCCAGGCTGGCCCACAGGCAGAACTTTGCCTCTTAGCCAGGCCCTGGGAGGTCTCTGGGGAGCACAGTCAGGAGCCCGCGCGGCGGTCCAGGCGCGAGAGGCAAGGAGGGAGAGAGCCTCCGAGGGGCCAAGACAGTGGATCGTGCAACGTGCAGGCGTGTCTGGGGGAAGGGGGCCAGAGGGCACAGCAGCCTGTGGGCAGGCCGTCGGCAGGGGCTTCTAGCGGAGAGGAGACACAGGTGAGGAATTATCAGGAGGGCGGGCTCGATAAGATCCGAGACCGATTTGACCTGAGCCCCAGGGAGAGGGCATGAAGGGGGACCCCAGATCCCAGCTGGGGTGACCGGATGGCGCTGCCCCAGGTGTGAGTGAGGGCAGTGCTGGTTCTGGCTCCAGGGCACGTGGGCCGGACACACAGGTGAGTCTGCAGCTCAGGAGAGGCGGCCCGACGGGTGGCTGTCTGCAGGAGGCAGGCACCCCAGCGCTGCCCAGAGGATGCCCAGGACAGAAGTACCCCAGGGACTGAGCCAGGGAGGTTGGGCCTCTGCCCCGGGCCCCCGACACCCTTCCATCCCCCATCCTCCCACCCATGCCCTTCCCAGGCTCCCCCATCCATCCGCAGAGCTTCTGTGAGAGCCCCTAACCCAGTGGGGGTCTGGTGGGGGCAAGGCACCCATCGACAGGTGGGGAAACTGAGGCTCGGGGGTAGGGGCTCCCCCAAGGCTTGCGGGGGTTTGACCTGGCTACAGAGCTGGATGGCAGGCTTTGGACCCCTCACCCCGCCGACAGCTACCCAGACCCCAGCGTGGCTTCTGTGTGCCGGTGACGGGAGCCGGGCGCAGTCAGCTGAGGCTGGCCTGGAGATGGAGCTCCCAGGGCGGCAGCCCCTCCTCCCCAGGCCCTAAATGCTTCCAGACCCTGCTCTGCGTGGCCTTATCTGTGCCTTTGATCCATCTCATTCATCCTGAGCCCGTCTCCCCTTCCTGTGTGTGCCCGCCCGGGGGGTGGTGCACAGGGGGGGCCTCAGGGTAGGTCAGTGAGGCACTGAGCGGAGCGTGGAGCTGGTGAGGGCATCCCCCTCTGTTCCTTGGGTGCGGCTGGAGGCAAGTCTGCCCCTCCAGGATGGAGGGGAAGCCCCATCCCCACAGCCACACCCGCCACAATCCAGGTGTTCAGTGTAGGTGGGGGTCCCACGGTTCTGCTCCTGGAATGCAAGCTCCTCACAAGAGGGGTTTGTTTTGATCACAGGTCTATCTCAGCATCTGGAACAGTGTCTGGTGTCCACTGAGGCTGAGTACAGGGTGAATGAGTGAGTGAATGAATGAGTGACTGAATGAATGATGAGTCAATGAGTGAGTGAATGAGTTATCCAAGGAATGAATGAGTGAATGACTGAGTGAATGAGTGAGCAAGCAATGAATGAATGACTTAATGAATGAGTGAGTGAATGATAAGTGAGTTAATGAAAGAGTGAGTGAATGAGTGAATGAATGAGTAAAGGAAGGTGTGACTGAGTGAATGAAAGAGTGAATCAGTGAGTGAGTGAGTGAATGAATGAGTGAGTGAATGAGCATGTTAATGAATGAGCAAGCAAATGAATGAGTGACTCAATGAATGACTGAATGAGTGAATGAGGGAGTGACTGAGATGGAGGAGGGAGTGAATGAATGACAGAATGAATGAGTGAGTGAACGAATGAGTGAGCGAATGTGTGACTGAAGAACCGAGTGAATGAGCATGCTAATGAGTGAGCAAGCAGATGAATGAGTGACTCAGTGAGTGACTGAGGGAGTGTGGCAGAGGATGGATGACCTAGAGCGAGCGCGGGCCGCGCCTCCCTGCCGTGGCCTCCACCCTCCCTCCTGCTTCCACTGACCAGGCTGGGGAGGGGAGGGCGGGCCTCGCACACACCCGTGCCCCGCGTCCTGGACGCCCTGGGCTCCTGGGGTGCTGTCCTCACTTCCTCAGGGCCCCCTCTCGGGGCTCCCAGATCTCCCCGCGCATTGCCGCGGGCTTCCCAGCTGGATGCTCTGTGAGCCGGCCCTGGTCCACCCCAAGCCCTATTGGTCTCCAGGCCTCAGAGCCTCCATCTGGGAAAAGGAGGGCCCGCTGGAGGCTCAGGGGGCCTCACCCTCACCTTGTGGTCCAAGGGGTTGAGGGCAGGTCTGAACACATGCGGAGCAGCGGGGGCCCCACTGCCCCTCCTGGAAGGTGCCTGGCACAGCCCCGGGCCACTTCCCCTTCAGGAGCGTGCGTCCTTCCGGGCGGACCCCACCTGGGGGAAGGGGCAGGATGGAGGCTGGGAGCCGGGACCCTCCAGCCTCGAGCTCAGACCCGCTCGTCCGGGCCCTGCCTACAGAGGTGCACACGGACCCAGGCAAAGGCGCTTCCCGGCTCGGCCTTGAGACACCACCCTGCTGGACTCTCTTTCCTGAAAGTGGCTGTTGCGCTCCACAGACCTGAGCCTTCTCTGCCTACTCTGGAAGGTTCTGCTGGGGATCAGGGGCTCCTGGAGTGGGTGCAGAGGGCACCCCCGAGGGAGCCCCGGGTTCTTTGATGGCTGAGTGGGCTGGAGTCAGCTAGAGGCCCCAGGGCTCCTTGACTTCCATAAAGATCCAGAACCTTCTTTGTTTGGGGCCTGGCGAGGCCCCCTGAGGTCAGACACTGCATGGCCGGGCCCATGTGCCTTCGGAGGGGGATGAAAGCAAAACAGCCTCCCTGTGCTCAGACTCCCCGTGAGGCTGGGGGCCGCCAGCCGCCACACCCAACAGGGAATGGCTGAAATGGGATGGAGCCTTCCAGAAAGGAGCTGCCACGTCCTCTTTAGGCGCCAGGTTGCCCGGTCGGAGGGTCCCGCCCTCGGCCCCAGACAGGCCGCTGCACCATCTCGCACCCTAGGGGCTCCAGGTCCAGGGTCCTGTCCACCCACCGTTGCCTCGGTGAGCGTGGAGGGTCCAGGCTGGGGCCCTCCTGCGGGACTGTGTGCACCATGGGGAAGGGGGGTCTACCTGGGGACCGACCCACACGCCCCAGGTGTGGCCCCAGGGGACGCAGCCCGCCTGGGGTCTGGTGTGGGTTCAGAGCAAACGCCGTGCTGACCCAGGTCCGGGATGCTCAGGTGTGCTGGGGCGCGCTGTCGCGTGTGTCTGTGTGTCTGAGTATTTTCTCTGGGAGCCCGGCGTTGACTGTGGCTGCCTGCCAGCTCCACAGAGGCACACGGGGCGGCCGGCAATGTCTTGGGGCCCCCCCGCCTGTGCCTCACTTCTGGCTCAGGTTTCTGTCTGCGAGGCCCATCAGCAAGGGCCACTCTGTGACCAGGAGCCCTGTTGTCTCAGGTCCAGATGGAGACCCTGGTCCTGAGAACCCCGGACCGGCCACTGCCGGCACCACCCGCTTCTGCCTGGGGGACTTGACGGGGTGCTGGGTCCCAGGCAGCCACGGCCAGGCCGCCAGCCCACTGCGGGGCCTCGCTCTGTGGCCTGGCGTCCTCTGTGTCCTTGGTCAGGGCCTGGGGTGGCCGCCTGCCTGGCTCCCCAAGGGAAGGTCCTGGGAAAAGGGTGACCTGGGGGGTCAAAGGGTCCAACCCCTTCCAGTAGGCCTGCCAGGTCCCACTGACGGGGCCCAGCCGGGCCCACCACCAACTCCAGGCTGGAAGCAAGAGCAGCCTCTGAGGGTGAGGACAGGAGAGAAGCTGGATGCTCTGGGCAGTGGGGGTCAACACGTGACAGGGAGGAGAAGGTGAGTGGGGGGGCGGGACTCCATCTCACCTGGCCTCTGCCCTACGGCTGGAGTCTGAGCTTTTAGGGGGTGGCTCAGATACAGGAGACACAAGAGACCCTTCTGGATGTAGGACCCACGACAGGAGGGGCAGGGAAGGCACCCTGGGCAGCAGATTTCAGCTCCATAGACAGAAGGGCTGGCCGAGAGCCATGGCCCCTCAACGCAGGAAAGCGCTGAAAGCAAAGGTAGTGAGCATCCCGTGGCTGGGAGTGATCAAGCAGAGACCAGCTAGGAGAGCTGTGAAGGCACGCTCAGGGGGAGTGTCTCGGCCCTGAGTGCCTGGGACCTGCATCACTGCCCTCAAATAGAGGGATCCTGAAATCCAGCCACAGCTGGCAGGTCGGAGGCTCCCAACACAGCCACAGGGCGGCTTGTTGCTGGAAACGGGCACTGAATTCAGAAGAGCATCCTGAGGGCAAATGCTGACTCCCACAGAGCCCGCGTGCCCCCACGCTGGGCTGCCTTCCTGTCCGGATGCTCTGCGGGCACCCGCAGCTCGTTTATTTGGGGGAGCACTTGAATTAGGACTAATTTCAGTCCAAGAAAGATGGAATCAGATGCCTGACCTCTAGGGATAGGTACCCTCTGGCTGGGGTCCGCCAGGTGGTCAAAGTTGGCTGCCTGGGCGCCTTTCTCCAGGGTGAGGCCACTGACAGGCACTCCCGTGTCCAAGCATCACAGCCCCCAGTGGGCTGAAAAGGGCCACAAAGCAGCATTCATGGCCCCCCATGCTCAGGTCAGACGCCCCCATGTCCCTGTCTCCAGGCAGATGTCACAGCTTCAGGGGCCTGCCAGCCTCCTCATTCCCGTGGCCTTGCTGACATCCCACACCTGCATTTTTCAGTCCCTGAAAAGATATTTGAATATGGGGCTTTCGCCCCCGTTTTGATGGACAACTTCAGACACTTTTTCCAATAGTCCTGTACAAATGTGACAGTTAAACCATAAGGAAGGCTGAATGCCAAATAATTGATGGTTTTGAACTGTGGTGTTGGAGAAGACTCTTGGGAGTCCCTTGGACTGTAAGGGGATCCAACCAGGCCATCCTAAAGGAGATCAGTCCTGCCTATTCACTGGAAGGACTGACGCAGAAGCTGAACCTCCAATACTTTAGACACCTGATGAGAAGAACCGACTCATAGGAAAAGACCCTGATACTGGGAAAGATGGAGGGCGGGAGGAGACTTGGAGAAGGAAGGCCCCTGAACCCCTCGCTGGTGCCAGTAAATTCTGGGCACTGGCTTCACCCCAGCTTCCCCAGACGAGGATTGGACCACAGCACTCCCTCCCCCGAGCCTGGCTTTGAAACCAATCAGAGGAGAGGAAGCCTCCAGGGAGGGGGTGCATGTGGGGAGTGGGGGCCAGCGAACAGATGCAGGACCCTCAGGACGAAAGGGAGAGGGGCCCACCTGAGGCGGCCATGCTCTGTGGACAGATCGCGTGGCTTGCCAGTCCCCTGTAGCTCGCGTCCAAAAAAGGGGGGAAATTTATGTCTGACTGTCATCCTGGGGGCTCTGAGAGCTTGTGAGGGGTCTGGAGCAGCAACTGGAGCCCCCAGAGTGGACTGTGGATGGCTGGTGGGGTGGGGGGGGCGGGAGACCCAAGGATGGTCAGATCTGTCCGTGGTGGTGGCCAGGAGGGGCAAGGGGGAGCCCCTGCAGGCAGGGCCAGTTCTCAGGGCCGGAGGGGCCCCGGGGACAACCAAGGGCGCCAGTGGCCGGGTCTCAGCACAGCCAGTGGGGTGCGGATTAGTGGGTTGGCCTGGAGCTGAGGCTATGATGTGCGTTTGGGCTGGAGTGGGCAGGGGGGAGGCCGGCTCAGCGGGTGTTGGTGAGCAGACAGTGGACAGGGAGTCTGAGTGTTAGGACAGGGAGGAAGCAGTGGTCCCCATCGCCACGCCGAGGAGAGTCCAGGAGGGGTGTGTGACCCACAGGGCCCTAGGATGTGACAACCACAAGGTCAGCGGTGAGCTTCTGGGCTGTGGTCACCAAGTGCAGATTCAGAAAGGAGGATGCTGGGGCCAGGGGCTAGGGCGGGGGTGGGAGTGAGGGTTTAATGGGGACAGAGTGTCCGTTTGGCAGGATGGATGAATTTCTGGAGACAGATGGTGACCTTGGTTCTTCAGCATGAGTGTAATTAATGCCACTCAGAAACAGTTAAAATGGTAAACTTTCCATTATTGTGTATATTTTACCACAATCGAAAGAAGATGGAATCCACTTTGTCGTCCTCTATTTTTAGATTTTTATGTGGCGATTTGGCCATGATCTGGCTTTGGCGCAGTTTGAAAAGCTCATCATTGTTTAAGCAAAGTGGAAAGCCCTTTATTCTGTGTAAACTGTGGGGGAAATCCTTTAGTCTCTTGAAACGCTACTGTGTTGCGTTTAAAAGCGGCAGATGAGGCCTCCATGGGCTTCCTTGGTGGTAAGGAATCCGCCTGCAGCGCAGGAGCTGCAGGTTCGATCCCTGGGTTGGGAAGCTCCCGGGAAGGAGGAAACGGCAACCCACTCGTCTTCTTGCCTGGAGAATCCCATGGACCAAAGAGCCTGGCAGGTTATAGTCCATAGGGTCGCAAAGAGTCAGACACAACCGAAGCGACTTAACATGGACGCACAAGCCACTGTAAGTGCCCAGACCAAGTGCCGCTGTGAGATTCAGTTAGCTGTAAAGGTCTGGTTTAGCCACTTTGACCACCTGCATCTTACGCGGTCAGCCAGTGGCGGCTGGGGGCTGAGTGACAGTCGTGTTTCTGTAAACTCCTTTCTATCAGCAGGCAACCCCTCCTCTGACCTCTTATAGAAAAAGTTTGCTGCTTCCTGATCAAATACACAGGATACTCCAATGCCGAGTATTCCCTCAGAGTTTTAGAATTCTTCCTCTGGGTCACCATGGAAACCAGCTGCAAGACAAAATTAATAAGAAGCTCAAATGCTTCATCTGCCAAACAACGGCCCCAGGATTGGAACCTGAGCAGCTGAAATTCTGGTGGTCTTCCCGAGGGAGGCTGTGGAGGAATAGCATTCACAGTGGGGAAGTGGCAATCCCGCTCACGGAGGGGACACGTCTGACATGCTTCTAGGTCCCAAAGAGAACTGAGGAGACATGTAGGGGGCTGCGGAGCCCCGCCCAGTAGTCGGAGGGGGGGACGGCAAGTCTGGGAGTCACCCCACCACGGGAGGGATTGCCCAGAGACGGGGAGCAGGGGCCAGGCGGGGACAGTGAGGTCCCACGACGGGGATGGGGCAGCAGGGTTCTCTGGCATCCCTAATCACTGCAGATGGTGACTGCAGCCATGAAATTAAAAGACACTTGCTCCTTGGAAGGAAAGTTATTACAAACCTAGACAGCATATTAAAAAGCAGAGACATTACTTTGTCAACAAAGGTCTGTCTAGTCAAGGCTATGGTTATAAAGAAAGCTGAGCACCGAAGAACTGATGCTTTTGAACTGTGGTGTTGGAGAAGACTCTTGAGAGTCCCTGGGACTGCAAGGAGATCCAACTAGTCCATCCTAAAGGAAATCAGTCCTAGGTGTTCTTTGGAAGGACTGATGTTGAAGTTGAAACTCCAATATTTTGGCCACCTGATGCAAAGAGCTGACTCATTTGAAAAGACCCTGATGTTGGGAAAGATTGAGGGCAGGAGAAGAGGACGAGAGAGGATGAGATGGTTGGATGGCATCACCGAGTCAATGGACGTGAGTTTGGGTGGACTCCGGGATTTGGTGATGAACAGGGAGGCCTGGTATGCTGCGATTCATGGGGTCGCAGAGTCGGACATGACTGAGTGACTGACCTGGACTGAACTGAACTGAACTGAACTGAAACGCCATCGCAAGTGGCAAAGCTCTGACTGTGGGGGAGACCACGTGACGACGGAGATGGAGTGAGCCAGACACAGCCCAGGACAGCTGGGAGCCCCCGGAAGCTGGAAGACACAGGAAGGACCCTCCCCTAGACCTCACAGGGAGCTCACTGACCTGCAGCCGGGGACAGGGACAGCCCCCCGGAGCTGCTTCCTAGGGGCAGCATCCCCAGAACCCTCCCCGAACGCCATCTGCAAAGAGATGGGGGTCTGGGCTGCAGCCCCTGGAGCAGCCCGCCTGCCCGGCAAGTGCCTCGCATCCCAGCCTGGGCTTCTCAGCTCCGGGCCGGGTAAGGCTGGACACACGGGGACCAGAGAACACAGGGCCTCACGCCGCCTCTCCCAGAAATGACGGCACCCCCCCCCCCAACCTCTGCTTCCTGCCGCCCGCGTCCCCAGGGCCGTCCGCCCAGCACGCACCTGGACGGCAGCTGCCCATACCCCAGCCACAGCCCAGGCCAGGGGCCCAAGGAGACAACGGCCAGAGGACAAGGGGCTGAGGGGACAGGGGCAGCCACGGCTGCCGACCGACAAACCAGGGTCCGATTGACGGCAGGTCCTGGGCACCCAGCGTGGGGGTGGGGCGAGAACCAGCGAGGGATCAGAGCCCCGGCCGCCCCAGCCCAGGCTGCCTGTGGGCCTTCACAGTAAGCAGGCGATGCCCTTTGCTCGGCTGATGGGCAGGGTGCCCCAGATTGGGCCTCACAGCCCAGCCGGCGTCCCGACTACCGGGTCCCACGGGATGCTGGGGGACTGTGCGTGCAGGGCCTCAGGCCTCAGGGCTCGCCGGGGCAGGGGTGGGCTGGGTTCCAGAAATCAGGCAGTGTCCCTAACCCCAAGGGCCCCCACTACATGCCTGGGCTCCCCACCACACTCCCGGGCTTCCGCAGATGCCACTACTCGGAACCACTTGGAAATGGAGCCCTGTCTGGCTCACGGGGTCGGTGAGAAGACCCTGTGGCCCCCACGCCAGCCGAAAACAGCTCAGTCACCAGAGCGCGCGGAGCTGTTAGGTTATAAATCGGAAACAGCCGCATTATGCCTACGTCTCTGCCTGCTGCTTCCTAGCTGAGGGGCCCAAGGTCCAGCCGGGCCCGGGCCTGTTTCGAGGACATGGGCCCCTCCGGTCTCTACTCCCGCGTGGTGGCGGGGCACAGCGCCCCTGCCTCAGACTCCCGCAGCCTCTACGTGAGGATGGAGGGGAAAATAACTGTAACTGCGGGGTGATGGCCGTTAGCGAACCTCATCGCGGGGACCCTTTTGCAATGTATGCGCCTGTCAGACTGTTTCGATGTACGCCTAAAACTAACACATTGTTCTCTGTCCATTTATCTCAATTGTTATTATTTTACTTTATTTCGGGGACCATGCCTGACTGTTTGTGGGCTGCTAATTCTTCAACCAAGAACCGAACCCACGCCCTCAGCAGTGAGAGCGCAGAGCTCTAACCCCTGGACCACCAGGGGATTGCCTTTCTCAATCTTTACAACCTCAGCAGCAGGTGCCGTGAGCCGCGGTGGGCCCCGGCCTTGTGGCCACAGCCTGGCGGGAGCCTCCTGGGTGGGGATCTGGGGAGAGACCTGCTCACGACCCCCACACGGGGCCACACTCTGGGCCTCTGCCTGCATGCAGACTCCGGCAGCCGCTGCCTCACTCAGCCCCATCTGGGGTTTGCCCGGCTCCCGCTCCCTCTGCCCTTCTTCTGCAGCGGCCCCCGGGCCTGTTTCTAGCCGGCTGCCGGCTCAGCCCAGGCCCCCAGCCAGTCCACAGCTCTGCCTTCAAGACCTGTGCAGCCCCAGACACCCACCACCTCCCACGGCTTCACCCTGCCCCTGCGGTCCCCTACCTCCCAAAGCATCACCCTGCCCCTCCCTGGCCCACCCTTCAAGTGCATCCCTGGGCAGCAGGCAGAGGGGCCCTGGTAAAGCGGGGCCAGAGCCCTTCGGAGCTCCCGGGCTTGTAGGAGGAGCAGGGTCCCCAGGATCGGCCAGCTGGGGCAGCGAGGCTGTGGCCCCCAGGGAGCTCCCAGAGTGGGGAAGGCTGGCTTGGACGTCCCCCACTCACTGTCTCCTTCTAGACGCCCCGGCCCCGCCCAGGACACCCACCCACCTGGGGGCTGGCTCGTCCCCGCTCCCTGCCGGCCACGGGCTTCTCGGGCTGTCACGTGCTCCTCGACCTGCCTGCTCCGGGCACCTCCCGTGGGTCATCCCCGCCAGCTCCAGCCCTCACCAGCCGCCCCGGGCTCCTGGGGGCGGGGCCGGGCCTGCCCTGCCCCTGCGCATCCTCCGTGCAGACGCCCAGCCTGAGCAGGAACCGAGAACAGTCACTGATCAGAGCGACGGGCTCTCCTGGTGAGTCTGGGTGGGGGCGGGCTGCAGGTGCGGGCGCTGACTCTCCCCAGGGAGTCTCCCACCTGGCTGCCCAGGGAGGCGACCCCCTGCCCCTCTGAGTGGCCGCGTGTGGCTCCGCCAGAGGGTGGCTGCCAGCCTGCCCCCGTGAGCCGCCGCCCGCCCGCCTGCAGTTTGGACTTTCTGGGCTTCCAGTCCAGTGCCCTCCTGAGCTGGTGGCGAGGGCTGTTTGATCACAGCCGGTCACCCCGGCCCCTCCAGAGTGGGCCTCGTTAACAGCCCCTGCCTGGGTCTCCTTACCTGTGACAGCCCCCCCTCCAGTGCCGGCCAGCAAGGGGCCATGTGGCGGGGGAGCCTCAGGAAGCGGCTGCTGAATCAGGTCCCCGAGTTGGCGAGCCAGACGTGGTCACAGAGGAGGGAGACGTGGTTGGCACCGAGGGGCTGACATTTGAGCTGGGTATGGAAGGCGTGCGGGGCCTGCAGCAGGAAGGAAGGAGGAGCCGCCGCTCCCAGCAGAGGGGGGCAGCGGCCCAGGTGGTGGGAGCCGGGGCACCTGGAGTGCAGGAGGAAGAGTGAGGGCCCGGGGCTCCGGCCAGGGCCCTGGGTTAGAGCCAAGGGTGCCGGGGAACCACAGAGGGCCCCAGAGCGAGAGCCGTGGCCCTCTCAGCTGGAGGGCAGAGCCTGCCTGGCCACAATCAGTGATCGGCCAGCGGTCCCTGTGGTCCCACCCCCGGGTGAGACGTGGCACCTCATCTTAGGCGCTCCCAGCCAACCACGGCCACGGGCATCGCCCTCTTAAAGTGACAGAGCCCTGGGGTCTGGCTCGAGGCCGATCACGGGAGGTAGGGGTGGGCGGGAGGGCAGGCAGGCGATGGTGAGGGGAGGGGGTACTGCCTGGGCAAAGGGCAAAGACAGGAATGTGCAGTGAGTGTGCCCAGAGAAGAGCCGCCAGACTTGGCCGGGCCCTAGACGTCCGGAACAGTGGGAGCAGGCCGCCGAGGCTGGCCGCAGGCCCACGGAGTCCTGTGGCTCCCAGCCCAGACATGCGGCCCAGGGGGCGTCCTGAGGGCCCTCGGAGACTGGCCTCCAGGCTGCCAGCCTGGACCTGAGTTGAGAGGCACGGAGGGGACAGGTCAGCCCTGCCCGGCGGCCTTGGGGCTGCCACCTCCTCACTAGCATGCCCCTCCAGCCCGGAAGGAAACTGGGAGCCGTCACAAGCTAGAACTCGCAGGTAAACAAAGCAGGAGATCTGGCTGGGAAATGGAAGGCCCAGACCCCAGAGGGCCCTGAATTGTCTCCATGGGCTCCCCTGAGTCCCTGGGGACAGCAGGCTGACCCAGCGAGGCGGGGTCACCAAGGACAAGGTCCTAGTGCGGAAGGCGGAGGTCAGCCCCTCGCAGGCACATGAGGCCCCGATCACGGACGCTGACCCCGCAGACAGGTGGGCCCCAGGACCAGTCCCGCCTGGGACTGGGGGGCCGACCGGAGCGACATTGAGAGAGAGACCTGAGGGGCTTTCACTCCACTGTGTCCCAGAGTGGGTGCCGAGTCACTGGGAGGCCCGGCGGCCCCCAACCTTCCTGCTCCTCCAGCAGCCCCAGCGTCCCGGCCCTGTGGGGGGCCCTGGTCTGGGCCCGACAGCCGCTAAGCCCCCAGACCGCCCTGGACCTCACCTGGCCTCACCACCTTCCTGCCTTCCGCTGCCCCCAGGCTCCCCTGTAGCCCCAAACCCCTTCGCTCCCCAGCCAGACTGACTCCCACTGTCCGCCCTGGGGTCCCCTGCCTCCCGCTGACAGGGCCCCGCCCCCTGGCGCCCCCAGGCCTGCTGGGGTCTTGCAGCCTGCTCGCAGGATCGCGGAGCCCCTGCCAGGGGAGGGGCGTGGCTGCCCGCACCAGCCCCTCTCAGCGACCTTAGCCCTGGCTGCTGCCCACCACGAGGGAGGCAGGGGCTGTCATCAGCTGGGCCCCCCGTCCACACCGCATGACTCGGCCTAGCAGCCCCCTGCACCTCCCCAGTCAGCAAAGACTCCCCCAAACCGGCCGCCACCCTCGCTGGGAGCACGTCCGTCCACCAGCAGCCTCTCTCCTGCTCCAGGCGTTGCCTCAGCTGCCCTGAGTCACAACCACGCCCCTGCGGGCCCCCACTGGCCTCAGAGAGCTGGGGTCCAAGACCCGCCGACTCGAAACCACCCAGTGAGGGGTCAAACCCGTCCCTGAGCCTGAGGTTCTGGACTCCTGGCACAGAGAAGGTGGGGGTCGCAGGACGCTTGTGTATGTCTCCTGGCGGGGAGCTCACCCCTTCACGGCACGACTGACCCTTCCGTTGTTAGAAAGTTCTCCGTCTCTGTGCTCCCCACTCAGGGTGTCTCCCAGGCCCCACGGGTCTGGTTACTGGGGGAAGTGGCAGCACCGATTTTGAAATCCTTTTGAAAATGTTTTTCCTTTGTTTTGTTTTATTTAGAAATTTCCCAAATTTTTACCAAGTTAAAGACACAACCACAAGAATGTGTAGCCTGGGTGGACAATTGGCATAAACAACCCCTCCCCCACTGCCCAGCCTCCCCCCAAACCGCTGCCCCCCAACTCAGCAGCAAAATATGCCAAACATGTGTAAGAAAACAGCAGTGCAAACAGATCCAGGCCAGGGGCACAGAAACGCACACACACGCACACACACGTGCACACACAAGTACACACACTAAAGAGCACGTGTGCACCCATATATGTATATATATACACGCGAAAACGCACACACACGTGTGCACCCATATATATATATATACACACACGCGAAAACCCCCACACACGTGTGCACCTATATATATATATATATACATGACAACCCACACACGTGTGCACCCATATATATATATATACATACATGACAACCACACACACGTGCACCCATATATATATATATATACATACGTGAAAACCCACACACACGTGCACCCATATATATATATATATATACATGACAACCCACACACACGTGCACCCACATATATATATATATATACATACGTGAAAACCCACACACACGTGCACCCATATATATATATATATACATGAAAACCCACACACACGTGCACCCATATATATATATATATACATACGTGAAAACCCACACACACGTGCACCCATATATATATATATATACATGACAACCCACACACACGTGCACCCATATATATATATATACATGACAACCCACACACACGTGCACCCATATATATATATATATATACATGACAACCCACACACACGTGCACCCATATATATATATATATATATACATACGTGAAAACCCACACACACGTGCACCCATATATATATATATATATACATACGTGAAAACCCACACACACGTGCACCCATATATATATATATATATATACATACGTGAAAACCCACACACACGTGCACCCATATATATATATATATATACATACGTGAAAACCCACACACACGTGCACCCATATATATATATATATATACATACGTGAAAACCCACACACACGTGCACCCATATATATATATATATATACATACGTGAAAACCCACACACACGTGCACCCATATATATATATATATATATATATACATACGTGAAAACCCACACACACGTGCACCCATATATATATATATATACATACGTGAAAACCCACACACACGTGCACCCATATATATATATATATATATACATACGTGAAAACCCACACACACGTGCACCCATATATATATATATATACATACGTGAAAACCCACACACACGTGCACCCATATATATATATATATATACATACGTGAAAACCCACACACACGTGCACCCATATATATATATATATACATACGTGAAAACCCACACACACGTGCACCCATATATATATATATATATACATACGTGAAAACCCACACACACGTGCACCCATATATATATATATATATACATACGTGAAAACCCACACACACGTGCACCCATATATATATATATATATACATACGTGAAAACCCACACACACGTGCACCCACATATATATATATATACATACGTGAAAACCCACACACACGTGCACCCATATATATATATATATACATGACAACCCACACACACGTGCACCCATATATATATATATATATACATACGTGAAAACCCACACACACGTGCACACATATATATATATATATACATGACAACCCACACACACGCGTGCACCCACATATATATATATATACATACGTGAAAACCCACACACACGTGCACCCATATATATATATATATATACATACGTGAAAACCCACACACACGTGCACCCATATATATATATATATATACATACGTGAAAACCCACACACACGTGCACCCATATATATATATATATATACATACGTGAAAACCCACACACACGTGCACCCATATATATATATATATACATGACAACCCACACACACGCGTGCACCCACATATATATATATATACATACGTGAAAACCCACACACACGTGCACCCATATATATATATATATACATACGTGAAAACCCACACACACGTGCACCCATATATATATATATATACATGACAACCCACACACACGCGTGCACCCACATATATATATATATATACATACGTGAAAACCCACACACACGTGCACCCATATATATATATATATATACATACGTGAAAACCCACACACACGTGCACCCATATATATATATATATACATACACGTGAAAACCCACACACACGTGCACCCTCATATATATATATATACATACGTGAAAACCCACACACACGTGCACCCATATATATATATATATATATATACATACGTGAAAACCCACACACACGTGCACCCACATATATATATATATACATACGTGAAAACCCACACACACGTGCACCCATATATATATATATATATATATATATACATACGTGAAAACCCACACACACGTGCACCCATATATATATATATATACACACACGTGAAAACCCACACACACGTGCACCCATATATATATATATATACATACGTGAAAACCCACACACACGTGTGCACCCACATATATATATATATACATACGTGAAAACCCACACACACGTGCACCCATATATATATATATATATACATACGTGAAAACCCACACACACGTGCACCCATATATATATATATATACATACACGTGAAAACCCACACACACGTGCACCCACATATATATATATATACATACGTGAAAACCCACACACACGTGCACCCATATATATATATATATATATATACATACGTGAAAACCCACACACACGTGCACCCACATATATATATATATACATACGTGAAAACCCACACACACGTGCACCCATATATATATATATATACATGACAACCCACACACACGTGCACCCATATATATATATATATATACATACGTGAAAACCCACACACACGTGCACCCATATATATATATATATACATACGTGAAAACCCACACACGTGTGCACCCACATATATATATACATACATGACACCCCACACACACGTGCACCCATATATATATATATATACACATACGTGAAAACCCACACACATGAGTGCACCCATATATATATACATACATGACACCCCACACACACGTGCACCCATATATATATATATATACATACGTGAAAACCCACACACACGTGCACCCATATATATATATATATATACATACGTGAAAACCCACACACACGTGCACCCATATATATATATATATACATACGTGAAAACCCACACACACGTGCACCCATATATATATATATATACACACACGTGAAAACCCACACACACGTGCACCCATATATATATATATATATATACATACGTGAAAACCCACACACACGTGCACCCATATATATATATATATACATACGTGAAAACCCACACACACGTGCACCCATATATATATATATATATACATACGTGAAAACCCACACACACGTGCACCCATATATATATATATATACATACGTGAAAACCCCACACACACGTGCACCCATATATATATATATATATATATATACATACGTGAAAACCCACACACACGTGCACCCATATATATATATATATATACATACGTGAAAACCCACACACACGTGCACCCATATATATATATATATATACATACGTGAAAACCCACACACACGTGCACCCACATATATATATATATACATACGTGAAAACCCACACACACGTGCACCCATATATATATATATATACATGACAACCCACACACACGTGCACCCATATATATATATATATATACATACGTGAAAACCCACACACACGTGCACCCATATATATATATATATACATGACAACCCACACACACGCGTGCACCCACATATATATATATATACATACGTGAAAACCCACACACACGTGCACCCATATATATATATATATATATACATACGTGAAAACCCACACACACGCGCACCCATATATATATATATATATACATACGTGAAAACCCACACACACGTGCACCCATATATATATATATATATACATACGTGAAAACCCACACACACGTGCACCCATATATATATATATATATACATACGTGAAAACCCACACACACGTGCACCCATATATATATATATATACATACGTGAAAACCCACACACACGTGTGCACCCACATATATATATATATACATACGTGAAAACCCACACACACGTGCACCCATATATATATATATATATACATACGTGAAAACCCACACACACGTGCACCCATATATATATATATATATACATACGTGAAAACCCACACACACGTGCACCCATATATATATATATATACATGACAACCCACACACACGCGTGCACCCACATATATATATATATACATACGTGAAAACCCACACACACGTGCACCCATATATATATATATATACATACGTGAAAACCCACACACACGTGCACCCATATATATATATATATACATGACAACCCACACACACGCGTGCACCCACATATATATATATATACATACGTGAAAACCCACACACACGTGCACCCATATATATATATATATATACATACATGAAAACCCACACACACGTGCACCCATATATATATATATATACATACACGTGAAAACCCACACACACGTGCACCCACATATATATATATATACATACGTGAAAACCCACACACACGTGCACCCATATATATATATATATATATATACATACGTGAAAACCCACACACACGTGCACCCACATATATATATATATACATACGTGAAAACCCACACACACGTGCACCCATATATATATATATATATATATACATACGTGAAAACCCACACACACGTGCACCCATATATATATATATATATACATACGTGAAAACCCACACACACGTGCACCCATATATATATATATATATATACATACGTGAAAACCCACACACACGTGCACCCATATATATATATATATACACACACGTGAAAACCCACACACACGTGCACCCATATATATATATATATATATATACATACGTGAAAACCCACACACACGTGCACCCATATATATATATATATACACACACGTGAAAACCCACACACACGTGCACCCATATATATATATATATACATACGTGAAAACCCACACACACGTGTGCACCCACATATATATATATATACATACGTGAAAACCCACACACACGTGCACCCATATATATATATATATATACATACGTGAAAACCCACACACACGTGCACCCATATATATATATATATACATACACGTGAAAACCCACACACACGTGCACCCACATATATATATATATACATACGTGAAAACCCACACACACGTGCACCCATATATATATATATATATATATATACATACGTGAAAACCCACACACACGTGCACCCACATATATATATATATACATACGTGAAAACCCACACACACGTGCACCCATATATATATATATACATGACAACCCACACACACGTGCACCCATATATATATATATATATACATACGTGAAAACCCACACACACGTGCACCCATATATATATATATATACATACGTGAAAACCCACACACGTGTGCACCCACATATATATATACATACATGACACCCCACACACACGTGCACCCATATATATATATATATACACATACGTGAAAACCCACACACATGAGTGCACCCATATATATATACATACATGACACCCCACACACACGTGCACCCATATATATATATATATACATACGTGAAAACCCACACACACGTGCACCCATATATATATATATATACATGACAACCCACACACACGTGCACCCATATATATATATATACATGACAACCCACACACACGTGCACCCACATATATATATATATACATACGTGAAAACCCACACACACGTGCACCCATATATATATATATATATACATACGTGAAAACCCACACACACGTGCACCCATATATATATATATATATATACATACGTGAAAACCCACACACACGTGCACCCATATATATATATATATATACATACGTGAAAACCCACACACACGTGCACCCATATATATATATATATATATACATACGTGAAAACCCACACACACGTGCACCCACATATATATATATATATACATACACGCGAAAACCCACACACACGTGCACCCATATATATATATATATATATACATACGTGAAAACCCACACACACGTGCACCCACATATATATATATATATACATACACGTGAAAACCCACACACACGTGCACCCACATATATATATATATATACATACGTGAAAACCCACACACACGTGCACCCATATATATATATATATACACACACGTGAAAACCCACACACACGTGCACCCACATATATATATATATATACATACATGAAAACCCACACACGTGTGCACCCACATATATATATACATACATGACACCCCACACACACGTGCACCCATATATATATATATATACACATACGTGAAAACCCACACACATGAGTGCACCCATATATATATACATACATGACACCCCACACACACGTGCACCCATATATATATATATACATGACAACCCACACACACGTGTGAACCCACATATATATATATATACACATACGTGAAAACCCACACACACATGCACCCATATATATATATATACATACGTGAAAACCCACACACACGTGCACCCATATATATATATACATACGTGAAAACCCACACACACGTGCACCCATATATATATATATATACATGAAAACCCACACACACGTGCACCCATATATATATATATATACATGACAACCCACACACACGTGCACCCATATATATATATATATACATGAAAACCCACACACACGTGCACCCATATATATATATATATATACATACGTGAAAACCCACACACACGTGCACCCATATATATATATATATATACATACGTGAAAACCCACACACACGTGCACCCATATATATATATATATATACATGACAACCCACACACACGTGCACCCATATATATATATATATATATACATGACAACCCACACACACGTGCACCCATATATATATATATATATACATGACAACCCACACACACGTGCACCCATATATATATATATATATACATACGTGAAAACCCACACACACGTGCACCCATATATATATATATATATACATGACAACCCACACACACGTGCACCCATATATATATATATATATACATACGTGAAAACCCACACACACGTGCACCCATATATATATATATATACATGACAACCCACACACACGTGCACCCATATATATATATATACATGACAACCCACACACACGTGCACCCATATATATATATATATACATACGTGAAAACCCACACACACGTGCACCCATATATATATATATATATACATGACAACCCACACACACGTGCACCCATATATATATATATATATACATGACAACCCACACACACGTGCACCCATATATATATATATATATACATGACAACCCACACACACGTGCACCCACATATATATATATATACATACGTGAAAACCCACACACACGTGCACCCATATATATATATATACATGACAACCCACACACACGTGCACCCATATATATATATATATACATGAAAACCCACACACACGTGCACCCACATATATATATATATATATACATACGTGAAAACCCACACACACGTGCACCCATATATATATATATATATACATACGTGAAAACCCACACACACGTGCACCCATATATATATATATATACATACGTGAAAACCCACACACACGTGCACCCATATATATATATATATACATACGTGAAAACCCACACACACGTGCACCCATATATATATATATATACATACGTGAAAACCCACACACACGTGCACCCATATATATATATATATACATACGTGAAAACCCACACACACGTGCACCCATATATATATATATATACATACGTGAAAACCCACACACATGAGTGCACCCATATATATATATATACACGTGAAAACCCACACACAAAGATGCAGGCATGCGCACACAGAACCATGGAAACACTCCCTGCACGCATGTGCAAGCACACATGTGCACGTGCATTCACACACACATGCACGCACGTGAAAACACACACAAGGGCACACACAGGCACGCACACACACTCACACTGCTGTGTGGTCGCCCTTTCCCCAGTCCCGGCTGCCAAGTAGGAACAGGTCTGTGTGCGGGTCAGTGTGCTGTGTCCAGCCCCCCACGGTCCCTGCCAGCAGTGGTTTGCCCTGTCTCTGCCTCAGTTTCCCCATCACCTCCCCAGCCCCCAGGTCCTGTGGAGAACCCAGCGGGACCAGAATGCCAGGAGCTGCTGACCAGCATATGCAGCCACATGACGTGGGGCCCAGGTCCGAGTCCCACAGCGGTCCTCAGAGCCAGGGGCCTGGGGACCCTCCAGGGCAGAGTGGGAGCGCTGGGGCCTTAGCAACCCTCCCCCAGGAAAACTCGACCATCAGACCACGGAGGATCTCTTCTCAGAGGGCCCTGGGACTCCAGCGGCCTGGACACAGTGTTGGGCGGTGGGAGCTGGGAGGACCCGGGACCAGCCACAGCATCCACCTTAGAGCCCGCAGGCTGCACCCCGAGGACACCCCAGCTCCTGCTGTGACTTCTCCAGCCTGCCATGCACTGCTGTGGCCTCGAGGAGCTGCCCTGGTCAGTGGCCTCCAGGGCGGGCTGGTCCACTGCCTCCAGCCCAGGTCCTCTCCCCACTCCTCGGCTGTCGAGACCAGCTTTAAGAAATGGGTTCAAACTCAGACCTTCCTTCACCGGAAGCCCCTGATCATCACTGTCCTGCAGGCCTGAGAGCCAGCTCTGACAACTCCTGCCCCGGGGGGGGGTTGGTGCCTGGGAGGCCTGCTGAACCCTAGGCCGGCAATGCTCCCCCCCGCCAGAGGGAACAGGACTAGCAGGGAGGTTTGGGGCCTGGGGGGGGGACTCTGGGGTCCAACGGGAGGGTCTTGGAACCAAGGCTCACGCCTCCTGGATGAGGAACAAGCCCGCTCAGCGAGGGAGGGCGGGGCTCGGGGAATTTCGCTGGCACAGGGACAGGAGGGAGAGGATCTTGGCCTTCCGAAATGTTTACTACATCAGGAAACTAATTCACTACGCACGGGATTCAGTGACGAGGTACAAAAACACACGCGCGCGCACTCGGGATAAATTGTGTCCAGGCCGGTCACCCTCAGTCCAGCCTGGGGAGACAGCGGTCACACACCACGAGCTGGGGGTCAGATGGCTGGGGGCGAGGACAGGGCCGCATCTCACCCCACCCCACCCACCCCGGCCCGGCCCGCCCCGCCGCGGGCTGTCACGGTTACACAGCTCCAGACTCTGTTTCCTCATTATAGGCCCCACCGAGGGGGGCCGCTGACCCGCAGCCTCAGGAATGTGCCTTCACGGAGCCCGGGGCGGGGACTCAGGGTGCCCGCTGCCCACGCAGCCCCGCCCGCCAGAGGCTCTCCGAAGGCTCTCCCACCTGCCCAGCCTGCGGGCCCCCGGGGGAGCCCACAGCACCCCGACATTTGGCCAGGCCAGCCCCGGCCGGGACAGACAGAGCCCGGCTGCACTCCTGCGGTGGACTGGCAGGTCCTGGACCCGGAGTGGGGGCAGGCATGCTGACCCGGGTCTGCCCGCGGGTGCCTGAGCCCAGCACAGCAGACCTAGGGCAGCGCGGCCAGAGGCTGTGTGCGCGGGGGCCAGAGCGCACGGCTTCGGCCTCGGTGGCTGGGCCGCCCCCCCAACACAGCCAGCACCAGCCAAGGCTCCCCGGACATGAGGGTCCGCGCAGCTCACAGTAGCCCTGAGAAGCCAGGTGAGGGACTGCCCGGGGCACAGACAGGAAACGGAGGCTTAGAGAGTCAGCCGGCCGGTCAGGTCCCCCCGGCCGGAGCCCCTCAGCCTCCTGCCTGCCTGGCCCTGCCCGTCTACCCCTGGACCCGCACCGGGCTCCCCTCTTCCCCTCCAGGTCTGAGGCACCATCTCTCTCGGGAAGTGAGCTGGCCACACCCCTCCCACCTCACCCCAGCTCCCCGGGGCTCTGGGGCGACCGTGTGGCAGCCAGGGCTGCCCTCGGATCCAGATCCTGTTAACACTTGCCTCCCATCCCCCAGGGCGCCGCGCTGCCCCCAGGCCTGCGGTCCCGGGGTCCTGAGTGTCCTGAGCATCTCCCCATCCCCACTGCCGTGCGTCCCTTCCCCTGGTCTCGGCCCCTTCTCCCTGAGCTGGGAGCCCCCAGGACAGGAATAGTACCCTGCAAAGCGGCCAGCCAGCTCCATGGACGCCAGAGAGGTGAGGGGCAGCTGGGCACCCCGAGGCCTGCTGGGACCCCCACTATGGTCCAGGGGGTCCTGGGCTTTGCCCTGTGGCTGCAGGAACCCCAGGTGGGGCTTCAGGTGGATGGGCATGGTCCTCCAGCTGGTCACCGCACCTGCCCACTGCAGGCCCGTCCGGCCAGCTGTGGAGGGAAGAGCCACGTGGCAAAGGCTTCCAGGCCAGGCAGGGAAATGTGGTCATCCGGCCCAGGGACCCCCGGAGTAAAGCAGAAGCATCTGCTTTCTGCAGAGATACACACCCCCGCGTTCTCCATCACGGCAGCCAGAGGCGGGGCGGGGCCTTCCTTGACGAGGGGTGACTCCTGCTCCATCTCAGGCCCCACCCATCTCAGCTTCGAGAGCCCGGGGTCCCCCTCTCTGGAGCCTTATGTACCCTCCTGCATCCCCCCAGCCCCACACAGATGACCAATCCCGCCTCCCCCGGGTACCCACCAGGACGTTCTGTACCAGGACGGGACTGGTGGCCACAGGAAGGCGGGGCTGGTTTGCATTTGATGCTGCGGACGAACCAGCCTGCTGTCCGGCACAGGTGACGAGAGGCGCTGGGCTGGGCCGGACGGGGCGGGCGGCTGGGGAGCACCCCCTGGGCGTGCAGCTGCACCCGCCGTAACCCGGCCAAGTGGAGGCCGGCCCCGTGAGCCCGTGCAAGTAGCAAGGCGGGGCGGCAGGCGGAAGCCGTCACCCGGGTCTGGCCCTGGGCCACCGCCCGGCAGCACCCTTGGCACGAGCCCCTGCCAGACACCCTTTTCTTCCCCGTGACCCCATGGCTTCCTGCTCTTCTTGGCCCCGAAGCTGGGTCTGCCTGGCCCTCCAGACAGCCCGAGCCTCCCGCTCGGCCACAGCAGCCCAGAAAGTGACCACAGCGTCTGGGGACCTTCCAAACCCTGGATGCCGGCCATGGCCCTGCCTGCTGCCTCCGGGCGCCCAGACGTGGCACAGGCAGGCCTGAGGGACCCACAGAACATCTGGATCCTTGCAGAGCCGTTTCCAAGGAGAAGAGGAGGCGTGTGCCCGGGAAACCCCGGCAGGGTCACACATAGACTCACCGGGGCCCTCGTGTGTGGGTCACAGGGGGCCTCTCCAGGGAGCACCCAGGGTCCTCCCCTTCCCCGCCCAACCTCGCCTCTGCCCCGCCCACCGCCACCCTCCTCCAGCCATGCCAGGCCTCACTGGCCTTGTCCGTGCCGAGCTCCATATCGGGGCTCACGGCTCATCTCTCCACCCACGCCAAGCTCCCCAGACATCAAGATGCTCCTCTTGCTCCTGGAGCCAGCTCTGACCCTCACGGGGATGCCCGCCCACCCCAAGGCAGCTCTCTAGCTGGCAGCCACACGCACTCGGGACCCGAGCTGCCCCAGAGCCACATCAGACCCTCCCCCGAGCCTCCCCTTGGCACCCACTCGCCCGAGGACCCAGCCACACATGGCCCTCCCCGCGTCCTCAAGACTCAGGGCATCCCTGCCTCAGAAACCCCTTCCCCGTTCCTTTCAGAGGCAGCACCCCTCCTCCCATGGCTCAGCTTCAACGCGCCTCTCGCAGGGGGCCACACGCAGTCGCCGTTCTTGCCCACAGTCTCTGCCAGGAGCGTCAGGAAGCAGACCCCCAGCCTCAGTTTCCCTGTCTGTGAAGTGAGGACGCCCCCAACACCGCCTGCAAGGATTGCATTGGGGAGGCCATGAGTTAACATGCAAGATCCTTGAAAGAGGGCTTGGCTGCAACGGCGTGCAGTGCTGGGGAGTGGGAGTGGGCAGTTATTTGGTGTCCGTGGGACGTTAGGTGCCAGGGGCAGGGTGGGCCTTGCCCTGGGCCTGTCCCTGGGTGGAGGCATCAGGGTGGACGCGGGGCAAAAGGCAGCCAAGGGAGCAGGTGCCCAGGGCTGGGGCCCAGTCAGTGTCTCTGGAATCCAAGTGCCTCCCGGGCAGGCAGGTCCAAGGGGCAGAGAGAGGCTCTCTGCCCAAGGAAGGGCTGGCGCGCACCCCCAAAACCAAGGGCAGAGAGCCCCAGATGTGCTGCCGGAGTCCAGGGGTCTCTCCGCCACGTGGGGTCCACCTGACTCCAAGCTGCACCGGTAGCCGGGGCTTCCTTGCTGACCCTCGGCAGGAAGGAAGCAGAGAGGCCACCACGATGGTCCTCAAAGCTCCTGATAGACTCGAAATGGAGAATTCCGTGCTTATCCTCAGATGGGGGCTAAGAGGCCTTCCTCCATGGTGGAGGGGAGAGAGAGGGGGCCATGGAGGGACAGGGCACCTGGGGGCTGGGGCGTGGGACCAAGGACAGAAGACAGCCGGCCTGGAACTGTTCCCCAGTGGGGGTCCCAGCTTTTAAGGGCGCAGCCGCCAGGCGCAGCAGTGGGGCTGGGGAGGGCTGGGGGGCTGGCCCATCCTCACGGCCGCCTCCTTCAGGCCTCCCACTCCCCACTATGACGGTGGGAGCCCCGCCATTGGGGCCTCCAGGGAGCTCTGTCCCCAGGTGGGGGGTAGCCTCTGGACCCCCAGCCGCAGTCTCCTTGGCCCGTCCCACATGCCTCAGGCCCTCGTCCACTCTGCACCTCCTCTCCGGGCCGAGCATGTCTGAGGCAGGGGCCAAGTGCCCCTCCTCTCGGGCCAGCGGGGGCTCTTGCCCCGACGGCGCTGGCACGGGGATGGCCCCAGGCCAAGTGGAACCTCAAGGCCAGGTGTCCAAGTCCTGCGGGCAGCCGGGCCTCCCGCCTCCCGCCCTGAGCCGACGAGGCCCCCCGGGGCCCGGAGTCCCCAGCCCCGAAGCCAGGGCGGCAATGTGCATGCCCACACCTGTCCTTACCCTGTCCTGGCGGGGTCAGCGCCCTGCGAGCCAGGCCAGCCCAGCTCTTGACCTGCACCCCGGACTCTGGGGAGCAGTTTGGCCGAGCCCGGCCCAAACGCCCGAGAGACAGACCCACCCCAACCGGCTAGGGTGCCGTGAAGCCCCCGCCTCAGAGGCAGCAGGACCCTGGTCCCTCCGGGAGCACCTGTGGCCTCCCCGGGCCCCAGGCCTCCAGCTGTGGTTCCCGCGCCTGCATCTTCATCGCAGGAGTGTAATAAATGTCTGTGGGCTGCCCTGCCAGTTGGCACAGGGCGCCCTCGCAGGGAGTGGCCTCTGGGTGCCAGGCTGCTGAGCTGCATGCCACGCCCCGCACACGGCCCTGAGGGGAAGGCCAGGCCTGGCCCCACGCGACCGTCTGCCCGAGGCCAGCACCAGGGAGCCGCTCGGGGCCATGCCAGCTGCTGTGTCTGCTGCCACTCAGCCCCTGCGGGAGCACTGGGGCCAGGGAGGTGATGGGGGGCTGGGGGCAGGGTGATGAGGGGGCAGGGGGTGACGGGGGGACGGGGGCGTGACGGAGGGACGGGGGAGGGTGATAGGTGATCTGGGAAGGCTGATGGGGGCCGCTGGTCAGGGTGCCCACGCCACAAGACGGTCCACAGCACTGGCCACCCCTGAAGACTGTCCCGAGGCTCCCGGGGAGGGGGTGGGGCAGACCCCTGCCCTCCCCGTCTCTGTGCTAATTCCCTGGGCCCTGGCGCCCTAGGCCGCCACCAGCCTGCCCTCTACAGAGAGATTGGAGCCCCAGCCTCCCCTCAGGCCCCTGAAAGCTCCCACTCCTCCGTAAATGAGGGCGCGCTCAGTTCGGCCAACGTCCGTTCATTCACACACACGTGTGGCGGGCACCTCCTGCGTGCGGGGCTCCGTGTGCCCGTGACCGATGAGAGCTCAGGCCTGGCATGGAGCAGGGGGTCCGCGGGCAGAGCCCGGGCACCAGCCAGAAGCCACGTGAGGGCCGCACTCCCCGAGTCTGGGGAGCCTGGTCCCCACGGATCACAGTCCACACACCTTAGAGGATGAAAGAAGCATGGGCAGGTGCCAGCCCCGGGCCTGGTCACCCCAGACGCTGACGTCACCGGCTGCTGGGGGCAGCTGGGGTCACTTCCCAGGCCAAGTGGAAGACAGGAAGCCCGCCCTGCCCGGGAGGCAGGCGCCGCCGGCCCATCTCCCAGCCGGCTCCGGCCCGGAACCTCAGCCAGGCCCCACCTGCTCCCGCGGGGTCTGCAGGCCCCACGTGCTCTGCTGAGGCCTGAGCCCAGGACGAGGGCCAGGGAGCCTCAGACCACAGGTCAGGGGTCCCCTTGGACGGCCTGTGGTCACTGAATGGGGCCTGAGAGTCTGCCGTCAGAGCCCAGTGACCAGGGGCTTTCAGAGCTCTGCTCCAAGAGGGCAGGAGCACAGGACAGCAGGCCGGAGCTGCAGATAGCAGGGTGTTCCGGAGGGTCGGGAGAGGCTGCTGGGGGTTGGGGCCTGAGAGGTGGGCTCAGGCCAGACTGAGCGCAGAGGCTGCCCCAGCTGGCAGACTCGGGGAGACTTGCAAATCCACTGCACACCAGAGGGGTGCCTTCTAGGGCTGACTGTCCTGCGAGGGATGTGTAGAGCTTGGAGCAGGGGTCCGGGTTCACTGCCACTGCCTCCCTCTCCAGTCACCATTACAACCAATTTCCGGCCTGGACATAAGCTGCATGCCAGGTCTAGCCACGTCAGACTCTCTACAAACCCAAAATGTCAGGCAGGGTCTCTCTCTCATCTCTGTTCTTTCTGTCTGGAATGTCCTTCCTTCCTCCACATGGAAAACTCCTATTCATCCTTCAAAACCTTGTTCAAATGAGATGAGCACTCAGGACAATGACCATATAATTAATTGGTCATATACCCAGTTAATGACCATATAATTAAGCAACCAGGATTCTTGAGAGTTAAGACAGGGCCCGTGAGTGCTTCTGCTGGGAAAACAGACTTAAAGTGGACTTGTGGCCACCTACCTACCATCCAAAGCTCATTTCTCCCCTTAATGCACAATAGTCCCAGGGGCTGGGGCACGGTCTGCTAGAGCCTGGAATCCCAGCAACAGGGCCCCCGTGTCAGCCATCTCCTTGGACAGCCTTGGTTTCACCATCCCAGCTTCTGCTGGGGACACCGAAATTGCTGAATCAGGAAGATTCTTGCTCCCCACTGACCCTCACAGAAGTCTCGGCAACTCAGTGTAACAAACAGTCAGCCAAGACCAGAGGAACGAGGTGCTTGTTCGAGGTCATGCAGAGCCAGCAAAGACCCTGCCCCACGGGGATCTTGGCCCCACAGGCGCCCCACGTATGCGTCTGTCATCTGCATCATGGAAAATGGAAAGTCTTGACGGCACAGCCCTGTGTCCTAGCCCTGGTCCCAGACATGACTCATGATAGTTCAAATTCTACAAGCCACAGATGAAAGGGACAAAGTGAGGCAGCGTTTTGCTTCTTGGCCGGGGAATTTATTCAAAATGCTTTCTTGGCAATGAGCTTCCAATGATCAAATCAAGATGCTACAAAACTGTTAGGTTACAAATTGGATGGGTGGGTGGTGAATGGATGGTTAACAGATAGATGGATGGATGGATGGATGGATGGATGGATGGGAGAATGGATAAGGATATAGGAGGGGAGTGGGTAGGTGGATAGATGGCTGGAAGGATAGATGGAGGATGGCGGGATGGATGGACGGGTGGATGGATGGATGGGTGGATGGATGGATATTGAATGAATGGGTGGTGGATGGTGAATGGAGGGGTGGATGCATGGTTGGATGGGTGAGTGTGAAAGGGAGGACAGCTGTGGACACATGAATGGCTAGGTGGGTGGATGAGGGGTTGGTGGACACCTGGAAAGGTAGGTGGACAGTTGGATGGAGGATCGAATGGACACCTGATTAGTGCTTTCTCTGACCGAAAGGCTGTAAGTCTGAGTCACAGAGAGTGACTGGAGAGGAACCCTCCACCCTGAGGCTGTGGACTGCAGGGACGCATATGCCGAGCGGCTCCTCAATCCCCAAATAAGGTGGACAAAGTCCACTCTGGCCGCCTGGGGAGCAGGAAGCCCGGGAGGGGTGGGAGGCCCTGCTCCCGGGGCTGAAGTCAGTTCCTTCGTTTCTAAACAATGGGCCTGGCCTGATCCTTGCCCTCTGCCGCCCTGCTCCACCCAGGCTGCCTCCACCTCTGACGGGGTGCTGGGGCTCTCGGGGCTGGACGCCAGGGAGCTGGGGGTGGGGGGCTGGAGAACAGAAAAAGGGCCCGGCAGTGGAAAAGGTGATGCTCCTCTGGGTAAGGCTCCTGGCCTGGCTCCGGCTGCCCTGGCTGCCCCCCAGGCTTCATGGAGAGACCGGCCTTTCTGCAGGGCCTGGGGAGGACTTGGGGCTGCCTCCCCCACACCGCCCAGAACTCTCCTCGGCTTCTTCTCCATGTTCCTTTCCTTCAGGTCACTCAGCTGAAGGCCCAACAGACCCCTTCTCCCTCCTCCGTCCCCTTCCTATTGCTGGCCCTCCCCCGCTCCCCACCTCTCCCCCACCATGGCCAGTCTGGACTCTGCCTCCCACCCGGAGACCACCAGCTGGCAGGAGAGCAGACTGGCCAGTGGGGTAGAGTCCAGGCCTGACCCAGAGGCCAGGAGAGGATGGAGGGTGGCGAGGGGGGAACCGCATCAGCCCCTTGTCCGCGGCATCCAACAGTGGCTCCTAGTATCCATCACTCAGCCGTGGATCTCCTGGACCTGCGCCAAGGCTGGAGGGGACCCCCCACCTCTGTGTCTCTGGGAGCCTGTGCCCGCAGCCCCCGGGAAAGAGGGCCCTGCCCTGCGGGACCCAGGACTCAGGACCTCATCCCCATCCAGGCAGAGGCCAAGCCTCAGGCGGAGTGGGGTCCAGCTACGAACCAGGCTGGCTGGTCGGGAAGGGTCCAGGAGGGCAGCATGAGGAGTCCAAGACTCCAGCCCCAAGTGGGGTGGTCACGGAGGGGTGATCCTTTCAGCCCCGGGTGATACAGCCAACCCACAGGTACGGACAACATTTCTGGGCTGTTATCGAATCCGTGAGTGAGAGGACAGGTGGTGGATGCATGGATGACGGATGATGGATGGATGGTGAATGGACGGATGGATGATGGATGGAGGGAGGGATAGATGGATGATGGATAGACATGTACCACTGGATCACAAGGCAGACAGGCAGAGGCACAGAGGAGCAGCCCCTCCCACACTGGTGCGTACACAACACACGCACACACACACACACACGTGCAGCGGGCACTATGGTCAAGGCTCCCAGAGCTGTCCCTCCTCAAGTCCTTAGTGACTGGGCAGACCCAGGGCCAGGGGCCCGGAGCCTGCCCAGCGGCCCCCGGTTTCCTCCTGCTCGCTGCGGGGAGCCACACGGCCTCGAGCACCTGCTAATCTCCTCTGATCCTGGCAACCTCGAGGTGACGGCATCCTCAGGGACCCTCAGCAGCCTGGAGGGTACCCAGGAAGGGGCCCCAGGCCGGCCTGGGTCCTGGGGTGGCTCGACGCAGTGCTGAGACCCGGAGAGCCCGGCTCGGTGGCGACCAGGCCCCTTACAGAAGGGTCTCAGGCCCCGCTCAGCGGCCCCGGGCAACGAGCGGCTGCAGGCCCGGCCTGTTGCTAGGATTAGTGCCCAGATTAACCCACCAAGTTTCCAGAACCCCGGGTGTCAGGCTCACCGGTGCTATAGAAACCTGGCCGGGCTTCGTGGGTGGGATGGGCTCTGGAGGTGTGGGGGCTCTCCCCTCCAGGCCCAGCCACAGCCCCCCCTCCAAGCAGGGACCAGGCCTCCCTGGGCCCGAGCTCCCACCCTGGCCTGCGGGGCGCCCTCCTCCTCGGCGCTCCTCGCCCAGGGAAGTCTTAGGTTTCCAGAATCAGCTGTTTTCCAGATACTGGAATGAAAACGAATGACCGAATTGCTCTGCGCCTGCAGTGGAAACACAGAACACTTCCTGCTGCCCCCCCACCCCACTTCTTAATGCAAAAAATAGCTGAGCCGATTTACCCCGGGGGCCAGAGCTCACCTTGGAGCCTCACCCCCGAGGCCCAGCCCAAGGGCCGCCTCCTCGGGTCCCCTCTTCCCGCACCCCCTCCCCACCCGCCTCTGCTCTGGGCAGGGCACGGGCCAGCCCTGCCTGCCAGGAGTCTGGGGCCTGGGGCCAGCCCTCGCTGGTGAGGCGGCCAGAACGTGGGGCCATCAAGGGGGGAGGCACTGAGAGCTCCTGCAAACATCTCCAGGCTGGCCTGTAGGGGATGCCATGCCCGGGGCTGGGGGAGCGGGTGGGTGGGACGGAGCTAGAACGGCAGGCGGGAAGCAGCCCCTTCCCCAGGCCACCTGCCCAGCGCCCACCCAGCAGCACCATCTACCTCCAGGCCTCTTTCAGCAGCGTCTCGAGTCTGGCCCCAGGCCCCACCTGGGCCTCTCAGATCCTGCTGCGTCGTGGCCCCTCCTTCACTCCGTCAAGGCAATCGCATCCCCCCAGGGGCTCCAGAAGGACCTGGGATGCATCCTTCCTGGGCACCTCCAGCCCCCAGCAAAGGCCCTCAGCCCCACCTCCAGCCCCTTGAGACTGATGGCCGCAGCCTCCTCCGCCACACCCCACCAGGCCCAGCCTTGGCCCTGGCCCCTTCGGGCTGTTGACTCAGCATCCTCTGACACTGAGATCAGACCCTCCACTAGCCCCTGCCTTGAGAAGAAGCCACATCCTTCTCAGAGCTTCCCAGGCCAGTTCCCCAAGCGCCCCTCCCTACCCAGGTGACCTCAAGACCCCCTCCTTTACCACCCCCCACCAAGGAACCACCCCGCTCCCACCTGGGACTTTGCACCTAATGCACATGCCGCCGCTCAGTCTTTGCCCAGAGAGAGTCTTTGCTCTCCCATTGGGCATTTGGTGGTGAATAGACAGACAGATGGATGGATGGATGGGTGGATAGATGGATGGGTGGATGGATGGATGGGGGGTGGGTGGATGATGGACGGATGGATGGGTGGATGGACGGACGGATGGATGGTTGGATGGCCGGATGGATGGGTGGATGGATGGGTGGGTGGATGGATGGATAGACAGAGAGATGGGTGGATGGATGGACAGACAGATGGATGGATAGATGGGTGGATGGATGGATGGGGGGTGGGTGGATGATGGACAGATGAATGGGTGGATGGATGGGTGGGTGGACGGATGGATGGACGAATGGATGGACAGATGGATGGATGGATGGGGGTGGATGGATGGATGGATGGAAGGATGGGGGGTGGGTGGGGGGTGTATGGATGGGTGGATGGCTAGATGGACAGATAGATGGGTGGATGATGGACGGATGGATGGGTGGATGGGTGGGTGGAAGGACGGACGGATGGATGGTCGGACGGATGGATGGATGGATGGGGGTGGATGGATGGGTGGATAGATGGGTGGATGGATGGATGGATGGGGGGTGGGTGGATGGATGGATGGATGGATGGACGGATGGGGGGTGGATGGACGGATGGACAGATGGATGGGCAGATGGACGGACGGATGGATGGTTGGATGGATGGATGGATGGTTGGATGGACGGATGGATGAATGGATGGGGGTGGATGGATGGGTGGATGGACAGATGGACGGATGGGTGGTTGGGGGAGTGAGGATGGATGCACAGGCTGATGCGTGGATGCCTCATGTCCCAGCCTCTCGGCCCTGACCTCCCATTTCTGTCCCCTCCAGCTCCCTGATCTGGCTGCACACCTCTGCCCCTGCTGCAGCTTAAATCTCCAAAAGTTGCCTGTGGGTTGGGTACTTAGAATGTTCTCTTTAACCCCCTCACCCTCACCCACATGCGCAGACCCAAACCTTCAGAAGATGCAGACTCACTCTGTCCTGCCATTCTCAAACACTCCAGGTTCCCCCTCCTGAACCCGTGCTCTGCTCCTGAGATGAAGACCCCAACACTCATGGAGAGGGGCCCACCCTGCTCCACGCTCCTGGAACCCCTTCACCCTCCATGCCCCGTGGTAGGGCTCAGCCCCGCCCTCCCCTCTGCCCTGACAGGCCCTGGGGCAACGCTGCGTCTCCTTGCTGGCTCAGGTCAGCACCCGGAGCCCGGTCACCTGCTCTCCTGTCTCAGGATCGCCTCTCCACCGCCCCGTCACACTGCAGGCCGCGTGCACATGGGGCCCTTCTGGTCTCACCGCTGAGCGAGTGTCCAGCTTCGGGAGGGAAGGAGGCCTGTGTGGGGTCCACATCGGGTGAGACAGAGTGGGTGAGGCGAGCAGTGGGCGCTGTAGCTGGCTCTCCCGATAACTGGAGTCACCTTGCCACGCAGCCAGGGCTCCGCGCCTGCACGGCTCCTTCCTTCCTTCCTTCCTTCCTTCCTCCCGGAGAAGCATCTCGAACACCTCCACTCACCCCTCCTTGCCCCCGCAGCCCCATCTCCCTCCCTGACCCTTCCTGCCAGCAGGCCAGCCCTCACTGCCCTGCCCAAGCCCACCGCACCCCCGTCAGTCACCGAGGTCGCGTCCCCCTCTGTCTGTGCAGAGACGGCTCGGCTCTCTCCTCCTCGGGGTGAGCTCAGTGCTGGGAACAGGACGTGCCGGGAGCTCTGTTAGGGGGGCCGTGAGGGTTCTGGGGTGGCCCCTGCTCCTGGCACCCCTCCTGTGCCATCTTGGTAGGCAGGTCCCCAGGCCTCTCCCTGTCCAGCCCACCTGCCGTTTGAGGGCCGAAGCCTGGGGAGGGTCCCAGCCTTGCTGACCGGGCCGCAGGACGGGGAGGTTGGCACCCCCGCCTCGCCCCCCAGCACGGAGCCAGTCCTGGGCTCCACCGCCCGCCCTGGGAGCCCTGGCCCTGAGCTGCCTGCCGGCCAAGCGTTTAAAGTGACGCCTGTTGTGCAGGGAACGTCACAAGGCCTGGGGCCAGAGCTGAGCGGGGTCATTTTTTTTTTTTTTATTAAAAAGCAAAACCTAAACCAAGAAAACAAAGTGATTAAGTTTCTCCTCGGAGCAGCAGGCCCGTGAGGACTAGGACGCCCAGCTCCCTGGCGCGCCGACCCTCCACCACTTGCGGGAAGCAGGCAGACTGTGTACACAAACAGGAAGCGGCTGGTTTTCCCCAAATGTGAGGGCTGGGCTGGGGTCCTCAGGGCACGGGCAGCGGAGATGGGGGCTGGAGCCAGAAGCCTGGCTGGGTGGGCTGCCCGCATCCTTGAAGAAACCCTCAAGGGAGACCCCCAGCCTCTGATGCCCAGGCCAGGGAGAAGGTGTCCAAGGTGTGGGGCCCCCGCACACAGCCCCCCACCACTGTGGGGCTCAGTTACCCCAAGTGGGCTGCCTGACCCTCCCCAGAGGACTCGTGAGTTTAAGTGGGGCTCCGTGGGGGCCAGGGGGCAGGGATACTGGGCGGGCATCCTGCAAGCCAGCAGGGCTCACCTGCACCCCTTCCTGCCTGCTGCCCCATGGCTGGATTAGATTCTGGGCCAGGAAGAGGGGTGCCCCCTCCCAGCCCTGGGGTCCTCCTGGGGCCCTCCTGGGGCCTCGCTGTGGAGTTCGGTTGAAAGCGGGGACGATCCGAGTGGAAACGTGTGCAGCCCCGCGAGGCACCACCCTGAGGGAGGCCTCCACCTGGTTTGCGGGGGACGTGAGGGGGGTCCCAGGAGGAGACCCAGGGTCAGGGGCTAGTGGGCCACTCTCAGCGTGGAGCAGGAGTGAGCGCCCTGTCTCCAGAGCGTGTAAAGAGAAGCTTGCCCAGAGAGGCCCAGAGCACGCTGGGCTCCGCATGGACCCCCTCGCAAAGCCCCATGGAATCACGGGCTGGGGGTGGTGGGAACATCATGGCTGGGACACCCCATTCAGCATACTGCGGGTGCTCGGGGCAGAGGCGAGAAGGTTCTGAGCCGGGCCACTCGTGGGGACAGGCTCCAAGTGTGAGTGGTCAGGAGCACACCAGTGTCTGTTACGCTTCCCCCAAAGAGCCACAGCAAGAAAGCTTACTCGGACGAGAGACTCGGCCTCAAGGCTCCGTGTCTGAAGGCGCGGGCCTGCCTGCCGGGGCGTGAGAGCCAGCATCTCGTCCAGTGGGCTTCTCCCCAGACAGAGCGAGCTCCTGGGGCAGCCAGGAGGCCCGGAGCTGGGGAGCAGGCTCCCTGCATTTCCCGGTGGGTCAGGGTTCACGATAGCCTCCCTGTCTGTGCCCGCTGTGAGCGGAATAAGAGGAGACTTAAAAAAAAAAAAACAAACTTTATTTGCTATCTGAGTACAGGTGTGGTGACAGTTTCAGGCCTACAGCAAAAAGTGACTCAGTTACACATACCCACGTATCTGACTCTTTTTCAAATTCTTCCCCCGTTTGGGTTGCTCCATGATACTGGGCAGACTTCCTTGTGCTTTGCACTAGGTCCTTGGTGGCTGTATATTTTACATGTAGTCGTGTGTACATGGGGGCTTCCCTGGGGGCTCAGTGGCAAAGAATCTGCCTGCAATGCAGGAGACCCAGGTTGGACCCCTAGGTTGGGAAGATCCCCTGGAGGAGGGCAGGGCAACTCTCTCCAGTGTTCTTGCCCAGAGAATCCCATGGACAGAGGAGCCTGGCGGGCTACAGTCCACGGGGTCGCAGAGTCGGACACGACTGAGCAGCGGTGGGTACACGCCACCCACAATCCCCGATTCCCCAAGCCATCCCTCCCCAGCCCCACCCGCTGTTGACCACAAGTCCACTCTCTGAACCTGGGAGTCTGTTTCTGCTTCGTAAATAAGTTCATTTGTATCATTTCTTTTTAGAGTCTGCATAGAAGCGATATCTTATGATATTTGTCTCTGTCTGACTTCACTCAGTAAGACGCTCTCTAGCTCCATCCACGTTGCTGCGAAGGGCATCATTTCATTCTTTTTAACGGCTGAGTAATGCTCCATTGCATGCATGTACCACACCTCCTTCATCCGTTCCTCTGTCGATGGACGCTTAGGTAAGAGGCGAGTTTTATGGGAAGGCTCTCAGTAGCAGGGCAGAGCGGGGCTTAGCCGGCAAGACGTGAGAACATGTTACATGGAAACCAGAGTTAGGACGGAGTACAACCCACACCAGGATGGAGCTGCTGCCCGGCGGGGACAGACGGGACCTGGTGAAAGACCCGGGTGTTTGCACAGACAGCGTCAAGCCGCAGAGAACACCGTGAATTATGCCCTACCACGTCCTTCCGGTGAGGGGCCAAAGAGGAATGACCTTCAAAACTGTCCTGAGGAAACCCACAAGCCATTTGAAGTGAAATTGGATTAAAGAGAAAAGCTACAAGAAAATCTGCACACAGAGGTCGACATAAACCAGCTTCACACAGAATTATCCAAACGCAGAAGCAACCAAGATGCCCTTCCGTGGGCGAATAGATTAATAAACTGGTCCTTCGGGACAATGGACTGTTAGCAATTATTCAGTGATACGGAGAAATGAGCTGTCAGGCCACGAAAGACATGGAGGGAACGTGAATGTTCACGACTGAGGGGGAGAAGCCAGTCTGAGAAGGCCACGCGTGGTCTAAACCCAACTGTGTGGCATTCTGGAAAACGCAGGACAGTGGGGACAGTAAAGGCTCAGCGGCTGCGGGGGTTCACGGCAGGTGACAGATGAGCGGGCAGAGCTTGAGGGTTTTCAGGGGAGCGAGACTATTTCTCGGGACCCTGTGATGCTGTTGCCATGAGTACCCACCCTTATACGTCTATCCAAGCCCCAAGAATGCTCAGCTCCGAGGGTGAGCCCTGGTGGGAAGCATGAACGTCGTTACCTGTAATAACGTCTCAATAGGAGTTCATTGATGCTGACCAGTTCTTCCCCGAGAGCAGGGCGTGAACGGTGGGGGCGTGTTGCCTGTGTTTTGTGTGGTGGGCGGGGGGTAGAGGGGACTCTGAAATTTCTGCGAAGTTTTCTCATAACCCTAAACCGGTTCTGCCCTCGTCTGAGGGCTGTGAGGGGCGGATCTTTGGTGCCGCTGCCCACGGAGCACAGACGGTCTACACAGCCCACCCGTGTGGTTCCCTCGCTCCTATGGTCCCTGTCTTAACGCGCAGAGAAATGAGACCCAGCAGCTTGGACACAGAGCTGCTCCCCAGCCCTGGCCCCGTGACCTCCGTTCCCCATTATTCTTGCCTCGGGACCGCTTGACATGCCTGAACATCATAGAGGATCCCAAAGAGCGTTAGTTGAGGGAGGGTGGCATCTGCTGAGATTTGCCAGATTAGATGTTAACACTAAAGCATGGAAATGTTCTCAAATATTTGAATTTTTAAAAGTTAAAAAAATATATATATTCTAGGCATTTCCCTGGTGGTCCAGTGGCTAAGACTTCATCTTCCAACGCAAGTGATGTGGGTTTGATTCCTGGTCGGGGAACTAAGATCCTGCGTGCCTCACAGCCAAAACAAAACAGGAAACAGAAGCAATATTGTAGCAAATTCAATAAAGACTTTAAAAAAATGGTCCACATCAAAAAATCTTAAAAATACTCTAAGTGAATTAAAAGTCACAAAATATTCCATATTAACATAAAGCATCTTCTTAAGCAAAAAAGTCACAAAGCTTTTCTAGACAAAACACATTTAGTGGGAAGCGTGGCATGGCTTCAGGCTCGGGAAAGCTCTGTGGCTGGGGAGGTAAGTGCCCGTGGAGACGCGGCCTCTGGGGAGAGGGAGGGTCACTCAGCGGACTTCCAAGGACCCCGACCAGGGGTGGATTCTCAAAAGTGAGCTGCACTGTGGGGTCTGAAGCCCCATCAGCAACCTCTCCAGATGCTGTTTTTTTGAAAACCCCTCCATCCGGGAGATGAAAGAAATGATGAACAAGCAGAAGGGGGACGGAGCAGAAACCCCGGTGACCCCAGGTGATGCCAGGAGCTGGGTTGGGGACCTTCGCAGTCTGCCATTCCACACACGCGTAGGGGGATTCGGGAAACTCTCCACCGCCTGTGCAGTTTTGTCTGTAAATCTACAATTGTTTCAAAGTAAAGCTGATTGGGGGGGGAAACGCCCCCGGTCTGTCTGGCTCTCTCAGGGGACACTTTCCTGTGTGTGGTCACTGGGACGTGCCAGTCCCCAGGTTAGGCGGGAGCATCCAAGGCCACGCTCTCCAGGGTCCAGGAATGCCATCACCTGGCTCTTCGGGATCTTTCGGGACTGGAACGCCGCGCATGTGCACGTGCCCCAGATTCTGCTTGGAAGTTCGAAAGGGATCAACGACAGCGGATTCCACAAGCCGTTTCCCTCGAGGTGACAGGACGCTCCTTCTCCTCGGAGAGCGCAGCCAGCGCGTGCAGGCTGGGGGCCCCTGAGTCTGGAACGCAGGCCGCCCAGCGCGGGCTTCTCCGGGGGGTGCCAGCCGCCGCCTTGAGCCCCGCCGCCGTGTTCGCAGAGCATCAAGACACACTCCAGAGTCCAGCTTCGTGGGATTAATAAAGTTTACTACTTTGTCAAGTGCGTTCTCAAGTGCAGCTGGCCGCCGGCCTGGGCGCCTGCTCCGCGGCTGCCTCTTGGAGCAGAGGCCAGCAGGCTGGGAGACCCTCGCTCCAGCCTCCCCCTCGAACTGCCACCTCCCGCCCCCCGCCCCTGGCAAACCCCCCTCCTATAAAGATATCTGGTGGGGGAACAGCTCCAGTCTCCTCACTCTTCTCTGTGCACGCACCCCATCGTCCCCGCCTGTCTGCCCTCCTGATTCAATTTTCCTCGGCCTTCAAGGCCTTCCATGAGCCTCTCCTCTTCCAGGGAGCCCTCCTTGACCAGCTTCACCTGGAGGAATGCAATTCCTGGGGCTCCCACGGCCCATCCTTCTCTTCCATGTGTTCCTGGCTGCCCCCAAGTCAGGTGTGGACTTCTCAGGACAGAGTCCCCCGCACCCCTCATACCTCCCCCTTGTCCACCCTGAGCTTCTCCACGGCTGTTGCTGCCTCCATGAGCCTTGCCTGCCGGCCTGGCAGCGGCTGGACTCCTTTGGTTCTGGGAATTCTTTAGAGCCCCTGGTGAAGCGCTGGGAAAAGAGCCCAGCCTCTCTGCTGATGGCAAGCAGAGCGTGCAGGGAGACTGCGGCCTGTGCTGGGTAGTTGGCCCCACATCCCTCGTCTGGGGCACCCTCAGGAATGCCCTTCCTCGGACGTCACAGGGAATCAGACCTGAAATCCTGGGGTGCTGGGAGAGGCTTCCACAGAACTCATGGTGGGCGGGGATGACCAGGATTAGGGGGCCTGAGCCCCCTTGGCTTCCTCTCCGGGGAGCCCCAGGCCGGGCTGGGCCGGGGGTGGCATGGTCCAGAGGCACCAGCCCCAAAGCAGCCCCCTTTCTTCAGTCATCCCCGAAAGTGGTTCTCACCGGCAAGGTCCCCATCGCCCGCAGGATGGGGTGCCTAGCCCTCGACACTGCGCTCAAGGCATCTCTCAGACATCCTTGGCCTCGAGATCCCACCTGTGCAGTTGAGAGAACAGACTTGGCACCGATCTGTCCCACACCGGCCACAGGTGCGGGCATCCCTACCTTTCCTTGTCACGCCTCCTTCCAGGCCTGGGAAGGAGACCCACCTGTCCCGTGACCCATGGAAGGGACATACGCCTCCTTCCCTCCACCCCGCACCCCCACCAGCTCCTGGGCCCTGGGTGTGGGAGATGCCTGGAGGGGAGCGGGACGCAGAGGGGCCTCCCGAGGCCAGCTGGAGCGCCCTCAGCCTTTCTCAGCATCTCGTCCTCTCCCCTGGCCCCACTTCTCTGTTGGGAAGTCTGCCGCCTTTAGCACTTTGCTCTTGGGAATGTAATACATCCTCCTTTCAGACCTGTCCTTTTGAATTTTCACTTTGATGAACCCAGGTGCAGTTTGCTTCAAATTGATCCACTTTGGGTTTTGCTGGACTTCTTGGGAGATTTTAGCCATTATTTCTCCAATATTTTTCTCCCCCATTCTCTTGCTCCTCCCCTACCAGGACCCTAATCACCTGTGTTTTAGACTTTTTAATACCGTTCATATGACCTTGAGTTTCTGTTCTTTAAAAAACAAATTTTCTTTTTTGCTTCTGCTTCACCTTGGATAACGTCTCCCCGCCTGTCTTCAAGTTCAGAGACTCTCTCATCATCTCCATTCTGCCACTAATATCTTCCAGTGATTTTTTTTTTTTAATCTCAGAGACTGAATTTTTCTGCCCTCACCGTCCACTTAGATGTTTCTAGCATTTCCTATGCGCTGAAATTTCCCATCTTTTCATTCATGTGCATGTGTTTTCCTTTATCTCCACAGGCATCGTTAACCTAGCTCTTTTGAAGTCTGTATCGGATCAGTCTAGTATCTGAGTGACCTCAGAGCTGGCCTCGGTTAATATATTTCTGTTGAGAGGAAAATTCCTATTCCTAGGCCCCCAGGTATATCATGTCATCTTGATTTGTATCACACACTTCGTGACTGTTGTGTTGCAGAGACACTTCGCGCCTGGAACGTGAGCAGAGTTTATACATAAAATCTGTAACGCCCCCTTCCGTGGCTCTTTCTGGGATTCCCGCCTCACTCTTCAGCTATCTTGATTGCCCCAGGCCCCTTCTCCTGGTTCCTCAAGCCAGAAAGATTGGGGTTCAGGATGCCTGAACTATGACTGCGTTTCCAAAACAACCTGCTTTTTGCTAACTCTCTGGAGCCCCTGGGTAGTTTTTCACTTGTTTGATCGCCTGTTGTCCAAGGTTTCTGACTGTTGTCTGCCAGAGGGCTGGTTTGTCAGAGGCTGACTTCTCCACGCAAGAAGTGTAGCCGAGAGGGGTTTCAGGACGGGGCGGGGAGGGTAGAGGGCAGAGCCAGCGAAAGCGCCCGACAGGCCACATCGTATTAAAAAGAAAAACATTGAATTTGGCTGCATGGATGGTGGTGGGGCTGATTTCAGAGGGTGATGGGCTAGCAGGCTGGGGAGAGGCAGCAGGCAATGAACACGAGCTTCTTCTCTGGTGTTAAGGAAATTCCTTTCTATGTCTTCCCTAGTAAACAAGTTTTATAACGGGGAGTGCACTTTAAATGTTATGGAACGTGTTTGGGCACTTATCTATTAAGCTATTACTGTATGGCTTTTCCTCTCTTTCCTATCATATGGCCTATTAACAGAATGATATCAATGGATTTCCTAATGTTGAGTCATCCTTGCATTCCTGGAAGTAAACTCCACTTGGCCGGGGTGTATTATTACTCTAATTCAATACACGGCTGGATTTAATTTGCTCGTTCCTTTATTTACAGTTTTTGTGTCTGTCTTCACATGTGAGCTCGGTCCGTGGTTTCCCTTTTTCTGTGTGTCCTCCTGACTGGGTATCAGGGTTACGTGAACATGGAAAATGAATCATAATGTGTTCATCTTCTATGCTTGAAACGTCTTGTACAGTAGAGGGCTGATCTTGAATGCTGAAGAAAAAATAACTTGCCCATAAAACTCTCTGGGCCCTGTGCCTTTTCCTAGGATAGGGTTTTATAGCTTTCAGTTGGCAGCCTGTTTTTTGATGAGTTCAGATTTTCTAGGTCCTTAAGACAATTTCCAGATGCATGTTCCCTTGCTGTGTGTTATTCGCTCAGTCGTGTCTGACTCTTTGCGATCCCATGGACTGCAGCTGCCCAAGCTCCTCTGCCCATGGACTTCTGTAGGCAAGAATACTGGAGTGGGTTGCCATTCCCTTCTCCGGGGAGTCTTCCTGACCCAGGGATCAAACCCGGGTCTCCTCCATTACAGGAAGATTCTTTATCGTCTGAGCCATCAGGGAAGCCCGTGTTCACTTAAACAAAATCTTCAAATTCCATTTAATCAATAAATATCTTCCAATCCCTATTGTGTTCCCGACTCTAAAGGCAGACAAATTTCTATATGAATCAGCATGGAGCATGTCTCCAGGGATAGACACCCAGTAAATTTCAGTCTCTGCTCTGTCCCCTGCTCCCCCGTTAGGCAAGGCCGCAGGGACAACCCAGCAGACACACGCTGACCTGCAGTCCACTTTGCTGTTGTTTAGCTTGTTTGGCTGCTCAGCTCTGTCTGACCCTGTGACCCCACAGACTGTAGCCCACAAGGCGCCTCTGTCCATAGGACTTCCCAAGCAAGAACGCTGGAGTAAGCTGCCACTTCCTTCTCCAGGGGATCTTCCTGACCCAGGGATTGAGCCCACGTCTCTTGCATATATCCACCCCTATATATATCTACTCATCCATCTGTCTATCCACCCACCCACCCACCTACCCACAAAGACACACATTCATACGTACATACATATACACATATAGACACCTACCCATACACCCGCTCACCCATCTGTTCGTTCAGGGCGCCCACGCGGAGTCTCTACTCTGCACCAGATCCTGGGCGAGGTATTGGGGTCCATGGAGATAGAAGCTAAGTTCTTAAGGGCTGGAAGACCAGAGAAAGGGTCAAGATGGCCCCAGGAGGCCGCCGTAAGAACAGAGCGGAACAAGATAAGAGGCTGGCCCGGGATCCCGGGGTCGTCAAGCTCCAAGCAGGGCTGGTCCACCACCTGAGCGGGGTGAGTGCTCAGCGGCCGTTGGGAGGAGGCGGCCTGGAGGAGAGGGCCAGAGTCCCAGGTGGGAACCCCCCTCCCCTGGGGGTAACTCCCCTGACTGGGCCCCACTGCAGGCCTGCTCTCCCTGTTACCATGAGCTGATGTACCAGGTTCCTCATGCATGACAATCGTCTCGAGGGTGGGGATGGAACCTTATCCATCTCCATGGCTCCGGGGCCCGGCTCAGAGCCTGGCACGAACATAAATGGATAAAAGATGAGAGTGGGGAGGACCAGCGGTTGGGAGGCGGCGCGCTCACAGGGGTGTTGTAGGCGTCACAGCGGGGAGCATACTGCCGGCCCCAGCGTGGGCTCCTTCCCCTCCCACTGAAGCTCTGCACCCAGGCCCCTGAGGGCAGACACCCCTGCAGCCTTAGCACCCACCTGCTGGCACAGTCTGGAGCCACAAGGGGCCTGGGAAGCCTTTCTTCCTCAGAGTGGCCTGGCTGGGCGAGACCCTGGCCAGCGGGCATCCCAGGCCCTGGGGCTCAAGGAGGGTGGGGGCGAGAGCCGCTTGTTCTCACTCCTCCCCCTCCCCAGCTCCGCTGAGAACCAAATCGCCTTATCAGAAACTCCCTGGAGTGACTGGTTAACCAAATAGCTAGAATTCCTGCTCAGCGGCACATCTGGTCCTGATCGCGGGGAGGCCAGGGATGACAAGGAAGGGAGGGGGGAGCAGAGGTACAGGGCCAGGCCTTCCCAAAATGATGCTGGGCCAGACGGGGGGCGCGGGCTGCCGGCCCGGCAGCAGCCGACCCGGCTCATCTCCAGGACTAAGGCAGGAGGCCGTCCCCGCCTCCACCACCTGGCAGGAGCGGGGGGCCTGTACCCGCCCTGGGGCAGGGGCGCTGGGCCACCACTCCCAGCTCTTCCCCATCCTACGCTCCCCGGGAGCTCTGTCCCCTCCACCTCTACCCGCGCCCCCACCCTCAAGCTCCTCCTCGTCTCCAGAACCAACCGCACCTGAGTGGCTCTGCTCAGACCTCAGGTCGCTCCAAAGCCACCCAGGCTGTTCCCTCTGCCTTGAATGCCCTTCCAGCCTCGGCGTCAGCAGCAGTCGCCCCCTCTGGGTGGGCCTCCTCGGGCCCAGGGGCTTCCAGGCGCCTTTGCCTCAGCCCCACTGGTGCTTGCGGATCTGCCCGCAGGACACCTGAGCCCTCAGCCCAGGAATTCCTTCTCCTCAGGCTCTGGCTGCCTGGCCCCAGCACAGGGCGAGGGGTAACGGAGGATGGGAGAGGCCATGCAGGCCAAGGAGGGGCCGAGGGGGAGGCTGCCTGCGGGGACGGAGCCCCCGGGGGAGCAGAGCATAGTGGTCAGAGTGGGAAGGGGTTCACTCCCTGCCCCTGGCCAGGGCGCCGGCGTCCTGCAGGCCCCCACTTCTGGGGTCCAGCCTGTGCCCAGCCCTGCTGGGTCTTGGGAGGAGCCCTGCCTCACTCTCGCCTGGTCTGGGCTGGGACCCCCAAGGTCTCACCTGCCACTCTGCGGACACAGGCCTCCCCGGGCGCCCGCCCCCAGGACAGAGGACATGCCCCCCGCCGTGGTGTCCATGCAGAGCTGGACAAGGGTACACAACCCCCAGGGGGCTAGGGCAAGGAGGAGCTGGGAGAAGGGGGTGCCACGCGGGGCGGGCAGGCGGATGATGGGCTGAACCCGGCCATCCCATGGGTCCGTGAGAAGGGGTGGGGCCTGGGGCTGATGACAGACTCAGGTGGGGGCTTCCGGGGACCCCATCAGCCTGCCGCGTCCTCTGTGCGGGCCTGTGGGACCCCCCTTCAACTAGACGGAGGAGCTCCCTCAGCCCCCAGCACCCCAGCCTGGGGGTGCCCCCCTTGGCCAGGCCCCGCACCCCTTCTGCGAGGCCGCCCAGCGCGGAGGGCCCGGCCTGGGGCGAGGGCCAGTATAAACAGATCGTTTCTGTCTGCCTGGGGGGGTGGGGGTGGGGGGAGTTGTCTTGAGCTTTGTTATGTTCTGAAAAAAAAAAAAAAAGGCAAAAAATTTGGGTCACAAACCACAAACTGTTTTGCTTTCGGCATAACTGGCACAAACAGGCATTTTCTCTGTGGTTTCTGGCCGTGGAGGCCGGGGCTGGCTGGGCTGGGGAGGGAGAGGCTGGAGCTGCCCTAATGAGGCCAGAGGGGGCTGGGCAGGTAGGCCGGGCTGCCCAGGGTGGCCACACCTGCTCGGGAGTGCCCGCTGGGTACCAGGCCCCGGCCAGGGGGACGCGAGGACCCTGGGAGCCAGGACCCGCCGGGCAGGTGGACGCGGGTTACTAGGGATGAGGCCATGTGGGAATGCGGGGCTCTCCCCTGAAGGAGGGGCACAGACGGGCTGGGAGGCGAGGGGTTCCCCGGGGGTGTGTGTGATGGGGTCCCTGCCCCCAGCCTCCAGGGCCTTCTTCCTGGCTGGCTCTGCCCTGGGGGCTCCCCCGAGGGAGAGCTTGGGAGGACCTGATGGTGAGCGGGACGATGCACCTGTGGTGCGGCAGGTCTGGGGACAGAGGCAGGGCGCTGGACGCCAGGCCCCCTGTCTACACGGAGGGGCGGCTCCGGGCCCCAGAGACCCAGGGGTGGGGGCAGTGATGAGCCAGGACAGCAGAGCACAGTGGAAAGCATGCAGGGTGTCAGAGAGCCCAGGAGGCAGAGCCGTCAGGCTGTGTGGAGCCGGAGGGGTGAGGGGCAGAGAGGGGGCAGGCAGAGCAGGAGCCCGGGCGCTGGGCAGGGGGGCGTGGGGACTGAGACGCGACCCCCAAGGAGCCAGAGCGCGCTGGGTGCCCAAGACCCCAGGAAGGCCTGGCCTGAGGCTTGCACCCCTTTGCCCGGTGGCCCATGGGAGCCGTGGAGGATCCTATGGGGAGAGCAGGCCAGGGGCCTCTAGGCGCACGTGGAGAGTGGCTGGAGCAGAGACCGAGGCTGGAGGCAGTAGGGTCCAGCGGCTGGTGCAGCCGAGGGCCGAGGGGGAGGGACAGAGGACCCTGGAGCAGGTGAGGGGTGGCAGCCGTGAGCACGCCGGGCCGGGGGTCTGCCGTGTACTGAGGGGGCTGCTCAGGCCCTGGCAGGAGCCACTTGCAGCTCAGGTGAAGATGCCGGGGGGAGACACAGTGGGGTGAGCAGCCAGGAAGCTCCTCCGGGGCCTCCGGCTCAGCAAAGGCAGGCCCTCCCGGGGCTCACACTCAAGCCCAGGGTCACCTCCGGCCCTCCCCGCGTCCTCTTCACTCAGCAGGTGGTCGGGGGGCAGGAGCGTTCCTGAGAGGGTGCTCGGGGAGGGCCTCCCGAGGGGCACCCGGACGCCCGCAGGGACAGCGGTCCCAATCCGGGCAGAGGCAGCCGGTGCCCAGGCCATCAGGCAGGGACACCACGCGTGTGCTCAGCCAGCCCCGGGCCAAGCCGTCACAAGGAATCTGCTTGTCTGCAGGGGGCAGGGCATGGTCTATGTTTCAGAAGACCACCTGGCCTCCGAGCGGCGGTCAGGAGTGGGGACACTCGGGGACCCACCAGGCGGGCGGCGTGCCCCACCCCCACTCTGCCCCGCAGAGCCCTCACGTAACTCGTTTCCTCGATGACACTAACTGGATGGCCTAAAACTACAGAAAGTCATTCTCGCCCAGTCCCGGAGACCAGAGGCCTGCAGTCAGCTTCACTGGGCTAAAACCAAGGTGTCCAGGGCCAGGGTCCTTCCAGAGGCTCCAGGGGAGGGTCCTTCCTGCCTTGCCCAGCTTCTGGGGCTCCTGGCTTGTGGCCGTGTCCCCCCAGCCTCTGCCCTACTCTCACGCGGCCCCTCCTCTGCCTCCTTCCCCGGTCCTGTCCCTGGGTCTGGGCCCTCCCTAAATACAGGACGGTCTCATCTCCAGACCCTTCACTTCATGACATCTAAGACCCTTTGCCCAAACCAGAGCACATTTGAGGACTCTGGGGCTTAGAACAGGACACGTCTTTCTGGGAAGGACACTATTCAACCCACCAGCCCACCACCACAGGAGTCCCCAAATGTCCCTTGAGTGAGCGACAGTGGCCTCTGATCTCATCCCCCACACGGACCCCTCCCCCTGTGGCAGCCCCACTCCTAGCCCGAGACACCCCAGTCCTTCACCCTCCTTCCGGGAGACTCTACCCTCACCTCCTCCAGGCCCACACTCCCGAGTCACTCTCTCCTCCTGAAAATCACCTCAGTTTCTGCCTCCATGACGCCGAGCCTGGGGCGCAGTGCGTGGGCATGAATGGAGGAATGAGTGGATGGATGGAGCCCTGAGGGTGCGCTGAGAGTCTGCAGAGCAGGCGGAGGAGCAGGAAGGGGAGACTGGGCAGACCGGGGCAACTGGGACCTGGCTGGACCCAGCCAGGAGGGGTGGGGGCAGCGAGGGCAGTGGGCTAACGCTGGGGCTACTCAGGAGGGCCGCCGGAGCAGGGCTGGCTGTGCCCAGGGCTGCCCAGCGGAGGGAGGCTGCAGGGGTCTTGGGGGAAGCGGGGTGCGGGCAGAGGCAGGGGTGACTCGGCTGTAGTGGGTGAGCAGGCTGGGCTGCCCGGAGCTGGGGGGGAAGGGGGACCCTGGACCCAGAAACCGAAGGGTCTGGGGAGGGACACCGCGCTGGGCTTCATGCACAGAGCTGATGGGGGACAAACTCTGAGCTTGTCTCAGGGGCAGGCAGCGCTGAGCAGAGGGTCCCGAGCTGGGCCCACACCCCAGCCTCAGCTCACAATGCCCCCTATCCAGCACAGTCTCTCCCATCATTCTTGATCCCACCTCCTTCAGGCAGCTCCCCACCCCAACGCTGAGCTCTCAGTGGGCATGGGCAGCGTGGCCACCCCGGGGACACCCCTCGAGACCCCCGAGGCCACAGCCCAGCACCAGGCCAAGCATTAAGTATCAGAGAGGGAGTGATTGGTTCTACCCAGATGGGGCAGAGAGCCTTGGGTGCCCACTGGCAGACCTGCTGACTGAGGGTGCGGGGGTACATAAGGTGGGGGGTGGTGGGCAGCCCTCGAGCATTTCTAGGCCAGCCTCACTGTCTTCCGAGGAACATGGGTACTTAGAAGTCAGAGGGGTCTGGGAAGTGGGGCAGGGCTGAGTGGGGGAGGGCTTCTCAGTCTTGGGGGCAGGCTTCTCAGTCTTGGGGGCAGGGGCTCCTTTCTGCTCATGCAGGTGGGCACGCAGGTGATGAGAGTCCCCAGGTGTGAGCGGCCCCGAGTCCCATCTCTGGCCCCGGCAACAGTCTCCAGAAGCTTCCAGAGCCTGGCCGACCCCCCACGCCCTGTCCCCCGAGGTTGGGAGAGTTCCCTGGGGTTGACTGACAGTGAAGGCTCTTTGCTCCTCATCAGTGGGCTCCTGCAAAAGCCCCCAGGACCCTGCCCACCCCTGAACTCTGGGGACCTGGACCTTGAGATGGCCCCGGAGCCCCCCTCCCAACTGCTGAGGGCAGCAGGCCGTCTGGCGGTTCTCCCCACACCCCGTCGCCGTGAGGGCCCAGAGGAGGTACCCCCCTCCCAGGGTCTCCCTGCCCCCTCTTCCCACCTACCCCACCCCCTCCCCAGGGCTCAGACTCCCCTTCCCTTCCCCCACCAGGCACCCCAGCGAAAGAGCAGACGACTCAGAAAAAATAATTTTAAATGCTTTATTGGGATGGCGAGCGATAAAGGTTAAAGACAAAACCCAGGCTGTGGATTCTGCCAGAAACAGCATGTTACGGGCAAGAGGAGGAGAACACGGCCGCGCGGTGGACGGGGCGGCGGGCACGATGACACTCGGTGTTCTGCGCGTGGGGGTCCCCGCGTGATGGCACAGACCCAAGAGGGGGTCCCGCTGAAGACAGCTGGGGGGACTCGGGGAGGAGACAAGATGGAGGGCCACGAGCTGGGCACGGAGGTCGGGACGGGCCCGGGTCGGGATGGAGCTGACCCACGGAGAGCTGCCCGCTGCGTCCGGGGTGGGCTGGCACAACCGCCCCCTGGGCCGTGTCAGCCCCGTCACCGGGGCCCCGCGGCGGCGGGCCTCTAGCTCACTAGTCGGGCTGCCGTGCAGGGGGACCGCGCTGGGGGCAGAGGCGGGGGTGAGGTAAGCCCCCAGCCGCCCGGGTCCCTGCCGCAGCCCGAGGTGCCGAGAGTGGTGGCCGCGACGTGTCACCAGACCCGAGGGCCTCGGGGCCCAAGCGACCCAGCGGTCAGAGGACTGCGCAGCTCTTCTGCTCTGCAGGGCCCGGCTCTCCCGGCCTCTCCTACCACCCGGCCTCACCCCGCCTGGACGCCAGGAAGCCCTGCGGAGCTCCGAGCTTCCTGGGGGCAAGACGGGGCGCTGAGGAGGCGGGCAAGCTGTTCCCGAGGGGTACGGGGAGAGCCTCCCCAAGTGCGCGGAAGGCGGCCACCTGCTCCCGCCCGCTGGAGACCTTCACTCACACATCCATAGCCCCTTCCCCCCTGGCCAGCCTGGCTGGCCAGGGGCCCCAACCTTGGTGGCCACCGAGCACCTTCTTGACACCTGGAGAGACGCCTCCCCGCCCCCTCCTCCGCCCCTCAGGACCCCCCGGGGACCAGCCACCGTCCCCCGGGGGCCAGGCCGGGCAGCGGCCGTCTCCATTCCCCTGACTTCTCTGGGGGGCACAGTGGCCAGCACCCCCACAGAGGCTCCACTCTCCACTCAACCCAAGCGACAGGGACAGATTAAAAAAAAAATTAAAAAACAGGCGATAAATGGCGGAGGGCAGGCTGGCGGCAGGGCCGCGGGTGACGGTGGTGACTACGTGTGTTCCTCGTCCTTGGTCACTGCCCCCCTGTTACGTGGGGTGGGGAGTAAATTGGTAAATGAGCGCGTAAAAAGCTAAGGAGGGATAAAAAAAAAAAAAGGAAAGATGCCCCAGGAGTAATTAAAGAGGGGAGATAGATCAATTGGCGTCAATTTGGGTTCTAATTTCTGTCTGTAATTCTGCAAGTGCCTCGCTGTTCCTTCCCCCCGAACGTTTCTCTCCAAAATCTTGCTGGACCACTTCCTGCCTAGGAATGTCCCCCCACCCAGCCCCCACTGCCCCCCACCCACCCCTCCATCCTCCAGACTTCCCACACTCCCCGTCACCTTTGCCAGCCTCCGGGGGGGCCCCTCATTTCTGAGAGGCTTCCCCAGGAGGCTGGCAAAGATGGTCCCTGGGTGTGCTCGGGGGAGGGGGCTCCCCAGGTCTCGCAGGAGCACGCCCAGGGGGTCAGGCTATGTGGTCGGGCTTGTCTGGCTTGGCTGCAGCCATCTCCCGCCCGGCCAAACCGTTCCTCGCTCTGCACGATGGTCGGTGCGTGGATGCCCCTGGGGTCTGGGGGCACCCAGGACTTACATTCTGTGGGCTGTGGGGTCATGACAGGTGCCGAGAAGAAGTGGGGATCATCCTCTTCTCGGAAAGATGGAACCACCTGCCTGAGCCCGAGATACACCTTCCCACCATGGCGCATCCCAGGGGACAAGAGGGGAGCACGGAACAGGAAAACCTCATCGCGGGGCAGCTCAGAAAAGAATTTTGGATGGAATTCGGTCTCAGCTGCACAAAGGCTGGGCTCGGGTGTCCCTAGAGAGTGTGAGTGTGTGTGTGTGTGTGTGTGTGTGTGTGTGTGTGCGCGTGCATGGATGCATGTGAGTGTGTGTGTGTGTTTGCATGGATGTGTGTGTGTGTGCGCGTGCATGGATGCGTGTGAGAGTGTGTGTGTGTTTGCATGGATGTGTGTGTGTGCGTGCATGGATGCATGTGAGTGTGTGTGTGTGCGTGCATGGATGCATGTGAGTGTGTGTGTGTTTGCATGGATGTGTGTGTGTGTGTGTGCGTGCATGGATGCATGTGAGTGTGTGTGTGTGTGCGTGCATGGATGCATGTGAGAGTGGATGTGTGTGAGTTTGCATGAATGCGTGTGTGTGTGTGTGTGTGCGTGCATGGATGCATGTGAGAGTGGATGTGTGTGAGTTTGCATGAATGTGTGTGTGTGTGTGTGTGTGTGTGTGTGTGTGCGTGCAGGGTTGTGTTTGCTTTCTGAGGTAAGGATTGTGATGTCAGATTTTGGAGTGTGGGGGTGTTTTGCCAATTCATTTATTTTTTTTTTTTTTTTGCCAATTCAATTTTATTTTATTTTTGCCAATTCAATTTTATTTTATTTATTTATTTTTTTTTGCCAATTCAATTTTATTTTTTTTTTGCCAATTCAATTTTACCAGTGCGATGCGGGGTTTCTGTTCCGTGCTCCCCTCCTCTGGTCTTACGGGGTCCCCTCACTGCTCTGTATTGGTCTCAGTGATGGAAACTTGGAGGAGCGGGTTTGGGTCTTTGGTGTCACACTGCTGGTGCCCGGGGAGGGCCTGGCGGCGGTGGGGAGATAACTGCCCAGCAGGGACAAGCCTACCTGCAAATTTGGCCCCTTCCTTTCTCTTCAATGATTAGATCAAAGCCAATTTAAGTCCAGATCCAAAAGGAATGAGAAGGAAGGGGGGGGGGGGGCCGAATTCTTTTTTTTTTGCCAATTGTTTTTAAGCCAATTTATTTTTAGTATTTTTTTTCAGCCAATTGATTTTTTTTTTTTTTAGAAGTTTTTGGAAAACTGGTTTGCTATTCTGGTGTTGCTAAAAAGCCAATTCGTTTCAAGGGGGCTGATTAAGGGGTTCATGATTGCAATTTTGGTTGTATAATTTGGAGGTAATTTGGGGGGTGATAATTTGGGGGGATATTTAAAGCCAATTGGTTTTGTACATTTTTAGAGATGTTGTTCTGATCCCCTCGGCCAGGTGGAGGGGGCCGAGGGGGGTGTTGCCTGACGTGGGGAGGTTGGGGCACAGAGGCTGGGGTAGGGGGGCCCGCAGACAGGATGGTACAGAGATTTTAGAGAGGGACTTAGTGGGGCGGTCCCGGCCAAGAGGACGGCGCAAGGTAGATGGTATCACTTGGCAGAATTACGACATTTGGCTCACTTCTAATCGCTGGATGCCTCGGAAGAGGCGCCCCCGTGGGTGGCAGGGTCCTGGATGGGCAGAGTGATCAGCGGACGGTGACTCTTGGCCTCTCTGAGCGCCTCCAGCTCCTGGGCGAGCGTGCGACCCCGGCGCGCTCGCAGGAAGGCGGGCAGGCCCCTGCGCAAGCGCTGCGTGGACTGCTTCCGGGTGTCATGTCGGAAGAGCTTGCCCACGGGGTATGCGGTGAGGTCGTCCTGGGGGAGGAAGAGCGAGTCAGGGGCTGCCCAGGCCCCTGGGGGGCATGGGGGGCAGCACCCAAACTGCCCCAGGTGCCCGAGGTGTGACAGGCCAGTGCCAACGCCCCCAGAGGGGAGGGGGGCAGAGTGCAAAGGGCTCCCTGGCCGTCCTCTCAGCTAAGCAGCTGGCTGCGCCCTGGTGCCCTGGCTCCGAGGTGACAGCCTCGCGGGGCTGCAGGGGGAGAGAGGGGAGAGTTCCCCTCGCAGGGACTGGGCCGGAGCTGCGGGGCCATCTTACCGGAAGCACGGTCGTAGAGGCAGACACATCCCTCTCGGACTTGGCGGGGGTGGCACAGTAAGTCTCCAGGAGGGCCAGGTCGCAGCTTCGGAAGCAACACTCTTCCACGATGCCACGGCTGCGTCGGTTTATGCGGCTGGATGGTCGGCCTGGCGGTCCCCCAAGGAGGATGGGAGGACAGGTCAGTGCCCACCCCTGGCAGAGGCAGGGGTCCTCCGGCCAGCCCCCAGCCCCCACCCTCGGGACGGGACACCCAGTGGCCCTGCAAAGACAGCCAGCTGCAGCCTGGAGTGGAGGAAGGAAGCGAGAGGTGGGCCCCAGAAAGGAGAGAAGAGACAGTGAGCGTGAGTGACCAGAACCAGCCCCTGGCGTCTTGTGCCTCCTCCTCGAATGGCAGGGGGGTCCCGGCCCGAAGGCCGGCTGGGATGCAGGTGCCACCCCTGCAGCAACCAGGAGCCTAGGCGCCCATGGCCCCAGAGACGCCACCGCTGAGACCAGCAGGAATGGAAGAAGGAGAAGACGGGAGGAGAGGAGTGAGGAGCTGCACAGACCACGCCCTCCTTTCTTCCCGCCCTCCCCTCCCCCCACCGCAGGCTCCAGACTCGGCCACGTGAAGTCCCCGCCTTCCTTCCGCCGTCCGTGGGGGGGGGGGGGCGGGAAGGGAGCCCCCAGTAAGGGGTCCGGCTGCAGGGTCAAACGGGCTGGGGGCTCAGCCCAGCCCGCCCGTCAGGGGGGCAAGCCTGTGCCACTTCCTGCCCCCAAGGGTGGCAGAGAGAGAGGCCACGGGAGAAGCCAGGGCAGGCAGGGGCCTTGGAAGCATGGAGAAGCAGGTGTGCTTTTCAGAGCAAAGCGCTGACATGCCAAGATGGGCGTTTCCGGCCCATTTCAGAGTGTGGGTAAGTAAAAGCTGTGGAGAAAGATGCCTCGTGGAGGTGGTGGGCCGGGTTGGAGCCTCACGGCCCTCGCCGTGTCCCCACCCCCTGCCCCCCACGGCCTGGAGAGGCGTTTGGCTGAGCCCAGGGAGTGCACACGCCCCACCTTGAGGGTCAGGCTGCCCCTGCTCCCCCGTTTCCCCTGGAAACCAGGTGGACACTCTCCTGACGGTAAAGAACTGGAGGCCCAGACTATGGGGGGTGAGGGCAAGAGCCCACGCTGAAGGAGAGATCGCCTCCATCGGGGACACGCCCTGCTGCAGGGCGGAGGGGGGCAGAGGGGTCCGTGTGCCCAGCCAGGCGCCCCCAGTCCGGAACCATGAGAACCAGCCAAAACGCTCAGGCCAGCAGGCAGCGCCTGCACCACGCGCTGCCCTCGAGCGTGGGTCCCGCCCAGGCCCCGACCCCCTGCCTCCCATCAGGGCAGCGGGCCCCCTCGTGGATGGAGCCAGGCGTCCCCCAGCATGCACACTCACACCCCCAGTGACAAGTGCCTTTATTCTTAATGGCGTTCAACCCATTTGATTCCATTTCAAATCTAACAGTCCACGGATACGTGCCCATTGCCAAGACATGGACAAAAGGTGCGGGAAGCCGGTGCCCACAGCTCTGCCCGTGGGCAGGTCAGGGAGAAGCAGGAGGGGAAGGGCTGTCTGCGACCCCCCCCCCACCGGAGGCAGGCCTTCAGCCCCCTCCGCACCCCACCCGCACTTGCTGCTTCAGGTCTGACCCCTCTGTGGACACACCTGCCCATTCTCCCTGGACTGTGAGTCATGTGGCTAGAAGCCTGGGCCCAGCCCTCGAGCCGGGGAGGCTGGAGGACCTGCAGAGGCGACTGAGGACCGTGGGGAGGACTCCGCGTCTACGCAGGACCTGCTGTGCGCGCCCCCGCCCTCGGCCCCAGGGAGCTACTCACTGAAGTAGAAGCCGCGGTCCCCACAGACAAACTGGAGGGTGTCCACCAGCTCCCCGCCGCACAAGGTCTCGCTGGGGCGGTAAGCAGCATAGCAGCACGAGGCGAAGGCCAAGAAGGTGAGAAACGCCAGCACCGACTTTCCCGCTGAGATCCCCATTGATGATGACTGCGGGAAAGACAGAGGCGTGAGCGAGCCCCGCACCCGCCACGCCGGGGGCCGGCCCCGCCCTCCACAGGTCCCCGGATGGCTCAGCCAGGACATGCCCGCCCGCTCCCTTTGGGACCCTAAGCCCAGCCACCTCCTAAGTCCAAGTCCAGTTGCAGATTTGAAGTCTGGCTTTCTCCTTAATCTTAATTGCTTTAATTACAGGAACAAGAGCTTTCTCTGTTGAGGCTGGTGGGATGCAGAGTCACCCCACGAGGAGGGCAGGGCCGGGGGTGGAGCCTCTCTGGTGGGGATCACTGTCCCCCTCGTATTATTGCTGAGGCTTGGCCACACCCAGAGCGGCAGGGGCCAGTGCTGGACACTGGACCTGGCCTCCATCCTATGAAGTCATGGGGGCGGGGCCAGCACGAGGCAGTGGCCACTTCTTGGGCCTCCCTGCACCAGCCAAGATGGCAGAGGGCCCCACCCCGGCACAGAACATGTGCATCCCAGAGGACCAGCCGGGCAAGGGCGCCAGGAGGACCAGCCTCCCTCCCCAGGCAACAGCGGGGGTTCCCGGCCCCACACCTCTCCCTCCCAGACAGCCTTTCTCAACCTTTCGGCCTGCGGCTGAGCAAAGGTCAAGGGTCTGGTGGCTGACACGGGGTGCCAGCCATGCTCCCGGGAGCCTCGTTCTCCGGCATCACTTAGTTCCCGGACCCCAGTCTTCCCTCGGGTCCCCAAAACACACATGAAAACCAAAAGCCTCCTTTCCAGGCCTCGCATCGCACTCCCAATGGCCAGGGGCCTCAAAGTCCTTCCAGGAACACCAGAGCCGCTCCCCTCTTGGGATGCCAAACCCCACCCGGAGAGCTGAAGAGAGCAGGTCAGGACCCCCCGGGGGGCCAGACACCAGATCCCTTCAGGGCCCATCTGGGGGAAGAGACACACCTCAGGACACACCCCCTCACAAGGCTGCAAGGCTGCAGACTGGGGTAAATAGGCCCTGTAAAGGGGAAGGACCTTGGCTTCCCTTGAGACACAGCGAGCCACTTGCGCCTGTCCAAAAGATGGAAGCCCCCCAGGCAGGCAGGCCCAGCCATGAGCCCCTTCTGGGAGGACAGTCACGGCCCGGCGCCCCTCAGCCGGTCACCCTGAGGCTACTCAAGCAAGGGCCTGGGTGGGCTGCCCACATGTGTCCGTCCCAGACACTGCACCCAGCGAACACGGGGCACCGAGCCGCACAGCCTTCCCCGCCTGGAGCAAGGTTGCTGCATGCTGGAATTTTGATGCAATAAATCGTGTAGGAAATGAGAGGACTGAGGAGGAAACTCGGTCTCGCTTAAGCCCCTGACAAGCAGGGGCCAGCTCCATGGAAGATCTAAACAGCCACCTCGCCCACCGCCCCTGGCTGGGCGAAACCCCCAGCCTGTTTCCCCGCTGCCCCACCGCCGCCCCCTCCAAATTCTGAAAGCAAATTTGGCCAGCTAGGAATTCCCGCTGTCCGAGCGGCAACTCCATCTTTCTGCAAGCCCAGCCACTTGGTGTGGGGTCCAGTCCAGGACACCAGCGGAGAGCCGAGGCTGGACAGCAGGCAGGCAGCCCCGCGGGCCAGGTGAGCCAGTGGGCCGAGGAGGGGTGGGGGGCAGAGGCAGGGAGGAGGGGTGGGGGTTGAGTGAGGGGCGGCGGGCAGGAGCCAAGGGGGCTGCAGCCGGCGGGCGGGAGCCGCAGCGCAGCGGGGTCCTGGCTCCAGAGCCGCGTTACCTGTAGCTGGACAGGAGGCTCGCTGGGGCTGAAGGAGGATGAGGAGGAGGAGGAGGAGGAGGAAGCTGGAAGGCTGCCTCCGAGGAGAAGCTAATGTCCAGTTTGCAGGCTGGTCAGTGCCTCAGCTTTTATGTCTGGGCCGGCTCCTCCCAGCCCCGGCTCCACCCTGCCCCCACCCCGCTCCCAGCTGACCACTCCCCCCGCCCCCTTCGCTCCCGCCCCCTCCGTCCTCCCAGCCAGTCCCTCCTCTCCTGCACCCCCAACCGCTAGCCCCAGCGTCTCTTAGCAAAGTACCAGGGCGGGGGAGGGGGGCCCCTCCTGCACCCCCAGCCCATCTCGGCACAAGGAAATGGGGGGGGGGGGCGGTTCCGGAGGGGGCTGCTTTCCACCTCCTTGTATGGAAACTTCCATCTGCCCACGGGGGCAGGGGCAGTTACCCTCTCCGGACGGTCCATTCCGGGCCCCTCTGAGCCCTGGACCAGCCCCCCCTCCACCCAGATTCCTGGTTGGAAATGTCGGGGACCGAGAGAGGGAGGAGGTGGGGGGGCGCCGAGGGAATGTGGCGTCTGGCAGGACTCTCTTGCCAACTCGGCCCCCCTCGCTCCATCCTGGCCCCGCCCACCCAGTTTTCCTCTCTCGGTCTTGCTGGCAAGGAGTCAACATACCAGGGTGGGTTTCTGAGATTTGCGCCCCTTCTCATTACACGGCGGCCGCCCCCCCCCCACGCCCGCCCTTGCCCCCGCACGGCACAAATCACAAACTTTGAGTAACAGCCCCCTGCACCCGCAAGCCGACCAGGAAGTCGCCGTGCACAGAGCTCACACCTCCCCCGGCGCTCCCCAAGTCCCTCCCCCGCCCCCACCCCTCGCCCCTTCCTCCGCGGCGCAGGGGAGAGCGCGGGGTTCGCCCCGGGGGAAGGGACCGCCAGCCCCCCAGCCCCGTCTGCCCGGGCCCCGCCGCCCCGCCGGGTCCGGCCCGCACGCCGCTTACCTGAAAGCCGGCACCGGGCCGCCCACCTTCCTGCTGCGTATTGCAAACCGAACAGCGGGCGAAGGCCCTCCTGCCGGACACTCCTCTGCCAGCGCCGCTCTGGCCGAGTCGCCGGGGCCGAATGTGCGACGGGGCAGAACGGGGGGATGGCTTTTTTTTGGGGGGGGGGATTAATTCTCTCTGATTCTTTAGGGAGGACGGGCTGTCTGCGGGCCGGGGCGGGCCAGATGTTGTACTTTTAGGGGGGGAAAGGGTATCGGGAAATGAGGTCAGCTGTTGTATCAAGGACAGAGAGGGGCAGAGATAGTGAGAGAGACAGAGTGAACGTGAAAAGGGGGGGCCGAAGAGAGGGCGAGAGGGAGAGAGGACAGCGAGAGGCGGGCAGGCTCACAGCGGGAGAGAGCAGCGGAGAGAGAAACAGAAAGCGTATAATTAATCCACTTTGGGACGGCGAAGGCGAGAGGGCGGGCGTGGAAGGGGAGGGAGTTGGAGGCAAGGAGCTGGGGGGGACGGGAGGGAGCGAAGGGAAGGCTGCGGAAGAAGACGGGGGGCCGGGACTAGAGGCTGGAGAGGGGCCGGGGAGCGCAGAGAAGCCGAGGAAAGGGCGCAACGTCGGGGGCCGGGGAAGGTGCTGAGGGGGGCGGAGCAGAGGCGTCACCCGGGCCGCGGGCGCCCAGCTCGGCTTGGGCCGACGGAGCCCTCGGCCGTCGCGAGCCCGGGCCTCGGGGGGGTGGCGGTGGCGCCGCCGGGGGCCGCTCGGGACGCAGCGAGGAGGGGGAGCGGCCGGGCTGCGCGCCGGGGAGGGCCGGAGGGGGGAGCGCGGGGGATGACAACGCCGGCGGCCTGCGAGCCGGACTGCCTGCGGGGGGGACCGCCTCCTCGGGCGAAGCGGGACGGGCGTTGAGGTAGACGAAGAGGAGGCGGCTGGGGATCCGCAGGCCGGCGGAGCCCGGCCCCGCCGACGGCGCCCGAGATGGGGGTCAGCAGCGTAGCGGACGGCGTCGACGCGGGACCGCCAGCCGGGTGGAGGCGCTGGCGGGCGAGGGCCAGGAGGCGAGGGCGGCCGGAAGGGGGGGCCGGGGGCCTGCCTGGCCTCACGCAGCTCCGCCGGAGAGCAGGCGAACTCTGGGCGCCAACGCCCGGTTCTTATAGTCGAGCCACCCGCGGCTCGGCGCCCGCTCGGGCCCCACTGGCCGAGTGCCCGCGCCAATGGGCGCTCGAGGGGTCCTCGCCCCGCCCCCGGACCGCCTCTGCAACTCGAGCCAAGGGGGGGCCAGGCTTGGGGTCCCAGGGGGCAGCGGTGAGGGGGGGGCTGTGGGGTGCGCGGGGACGAGATTGGAGTGGGGGCAGGGATCCTCAGAGTTCGAAAGAAATCTAGAATCACTGTTCTAAAGTGTGTGGGGGCCCTGTCTGAGGTTCCGGGGTGCCAGAGTCCCTACACAGTACACGGGGGACCCAGGACGACCAGGGTGGGCGGCGTCACATGCCCTAGCGACGGCCGGATCCCCGCGCCCCACCAGGGGGCAAGGCGGCGAGGGTGCCCTGTGTGTGCGGGCACAGGTGGCGGTCCCCCCAGACCCGCCGGGACCTGCTGGAGAAGCGAGGAGTCTGGGCTCGGGCGAGGCGCGCAGTCTCCACCTGCCCGAGCAGGCACAGCACCTCACCTCGAGCTGCAGCCGGAGCCCGAGCGCCCCCCGGTGCCGCGCGGGAACTGGGGAGTAGCCTCGGCGGACGCCAGGTGCGGTACGTGGAGAGGGCCAGCCGGGCCAGGCCCGAGTCTGGGCCAGGCATGGGGCCGGCCCGGGCTGCGCCCGTGTGCCAGGGGCGAGACGAGCAGGGCGGGAAACGTCGTTCAAATCCTACCTGCATGACCGAGCTCACCGGGGTGCGTCTAAGCAGCTCGCCTTTGGGGCCCACCCAAAATATCCGGATAATGGTTCCCCCGTCCTCTATGCGTTGGACTTGCGTAGATTCGGGTTCAGCCCCGGGGGCCACCACGGTCACTTGAGGGTCTGGGGAAACCATCTCCTAGAGGGTTTGGACGAGGTAAGAAGTCGGTGTGATTTTTTTTTTTTTTTACCAAGTCAAAACCACGCACGAGTCCCCGCGCCCCACCCGCCCCAGGAGCCCCGACCACGCGCGCCCCTCCAAGGGGAAGGGGCCGCCGGCGGCGGAAGCCCGAGTCCAGCTCGCCCCCTCGCTCCGCCATCAATCACGTCTCCCGCGCTCGGCGCGCGCCTACCCTAGTCCTCCGCCCGGCGGCTGGAGGCGCCCGGGCGGCTGGAGGCGCCGCGCCGCCTGAGCGGGGGTGCGCCTCTCCTCCGCGTCCCTCCTGCCCTGCGCCCTGCCGGCCCCGCTTGGAGGTCGCCGAGGCGCTTTCCCCTCGTTGTGATCTTTGCACAGAGCAAAGGAAAGCGGCGCGGGTCTTCGGGGCCCGACCCAGCGCGCGGGGCGGCCGAGGGGCTGGCCCGCCGCACGGCTCCCGCGCCCCGTGCCGCTGTCCCCGGCAGCCGCTCGGGACGGCGGGACGGCGGCGGGTGGGTTTGGGAGCCAGGCCGGGACGCGAGGCGGCGGGGAGCTCACCGCGAGGCTGGAGGCCGAGGCTGCGTCCGCGGGCGCGGAGGAGTCGAGGCAGCGAGAGAGCGCTCTACGGCGAGCGGTGGACGCGCTGAAGGTGAGCGAGACCCCGGGGGCAGTCCCCAGTGTCCGGGGGCAACGCCCAGTCCGTTGGAAGACCCGGGGACAATGCCCAAATTTGGGGGAAACTGGGGGCAATGCCCAGTCGTTCTCCTGGACGCGGGAGAAGCCCTGCCTACGTCCTGGCGGACACACTGCCCGATCGAGTGTGTGTGGGGAGGACGAGAGAAACTTCCCGCATCCGAGGAGCTCCGGGGACTTCGTAGCAGACGCGGAGAGGCCCAGAACCGGTGCCCGCGGGGCGCGGGGCTACGGAAGCTGCAGAGACCGCGCTGGGGCCGGGAGCAATGCCCAACTGCCGGGAACGCAGTGCGGAGCCGCCTGGTTTGCAAGGAAGAGAACGAAGGTCCTGAAGTGGGGACCCAAGGGAGGGTGCGTCGGGGTGAGGAGCTGTTATTAATGACAAAATTCGAGACTCCAGAAAAAGAACCCGAGTCTGGGGGCCGGGGAGGCTGCTCCGTGCGGCCCGGGGACAGGGGAGCCGAGTCTACACTGTGAGGACCGGGCATGTAGGTCAGCAGGCTTGTGGGACAGCCCCATTTGTAGGGCAGTAGGTCTGCGGATGACCATGACCAGAGCAAAATTCTCCGTGTGGAACTTGGAAGGTTCCAAAAGGGCAAAGGGTCTAAAATTCGGGGAAGAAAAACAGTGGGTGGGTCTTGGGGATCCAGGTGCGGTGAAGAAGAGTGGAGAATCATTTCCAAGATTTAGAAATTAAGGTTAGTGGACGCTTGCAGCGCCCGAGCAAAGAAACTTCCATAATTGTTGTGGCTTCTGGGAAAATTCTCAATGTCCTTGAGAAACTCAAGAAACACGATCTAAATTTGGGGCAACCTGGGGTGTGATCAATACATTTGGAGAAGGCGGGAAATCAAAATCTTTTTAATATTTTAATTTTTAAATTAGTTTTGATTAGTTTATTTTTGGTGAACAGGAAAAGAAAATATTTTCCTGGGCAATGTCTGCATTTGGGGACCCCCTAGGAAGATACGGCCCAAGTGTGGGGGATCCATGGAAATTGTTCAGTAGAGACTGATATCTAAATTTCAGGGAACCTGGTTAATAGCAAGGAATCTTGTAGGACGCAGGCCTGTGATACCTGAGATTTCCAGGACCTGGGGGTATTTTTCGCTATCTGGGCAATTTCATTTTGGGAGGCCTGTGGAAAATTGCCTAAATTTAGGAGGGCTCAGGGTAAGTAAGGATCATAAAATCAGGGGACCCATAAATCAATGTTCAAAAAAGTTGAGTTGTTTTGTGGAGAAGGGGGAAAAAGTCTCAGTTTATTTTGGAGGGCTAGCAGGCAGCATCACAATTCAGAGGCCCCAGAAAATAATTTTTGAATCTGGAGATCCAAAGAAGTCTTCAAAGTCCCCAGGAGAACAGAGGGTCAATATCGAAGTTTTAGGGGGAAAGGATTAAGAATTCCTAGGCGGTGGGGCCTGGTGGTCTACAGAAGATTGGCAGTGTCTGAGACCCAGGAAATGTTGACTGAATTTGGGGTGACTCAGTGAGCGCCTGGAGAAATGCTTTGGGCCCGAGAAATCAGTGCCTTTCTGTGACTCTGCATGTGTCTGGGCAGCTTAGAGAGGGTGATGCCTGATATTGAGAGCCCAGTGTGTCCACACACAGGGCGCCGGGGAAAGGTCCAGTCGGTTGGCCTGGAATTTGGGATCAGTTCTGAATTTTAGGAAACCCGGATTCTTGTCAGTAAGCTTGTGGGGCCCAGGGAATTTTTTAATATTCAGAATGTTATGAGGCGGAGAAAATATTCAGAATATTTGGTTACTGGGACACTCAGAAGAGCCTGGTAAAACAAGATACAGGCTCTGTGCAAGTGTTTGTTTTGTGCTTGGCTTGACCCGGAGGACCTGAGAGATGCGTGATTTGGGGGGACCGGCCTGACCCACGGTCACAACAGATAAGTGCTGTGTGTTTGGGGGTCTGGGTAACAGCGTCAAGAAACCTGACTAGTGGCAAGGAAGCTTGGAGAGCTCCAGAAATGAATGCCCCGTGTCTTTATGACCCACCAAAAAAATTGCTCAGTGAGTTTTGGGGGCCAGAAACCATCTTCTCAATTTTGTGGAACTCAGGAAATCAGAGCACAGACTGTTTATGATTCAAAAAGAGGGTCACTGTGCTTTGGGTTTAATGCATAAATTTTGGTGAGGCGTAGGCAGCAACCTTCCAACTCTGAGGGCCCTGGGGAAATTGATCAGTCTGTTGCGAGGGGGTGGCAGGGGTGGGGGGACCTGGGATTCTTTACCTAAAATTTAGGGAACTCAGGTTGGGGCCAATAAAGTTGTGGAACTCAGCAGATTATGTCCTAAACTCTAATGAAGCGGAGGAACAGGGCTTCGGCACGGGGGAGCCAGGACAGGGGCAGTAAGCTGGGGAGCCCCTGTCGACCAAAATTATGGGGACACAGGAAAAGAGTCCTGTTCTTTGGGAAAGATGCCTTAATGCCAAAAAAACACCGTGTTCATCCTGGGGGAGTCAGCCTGAGCCCAGGACCTGGAGTTAATGTTTAAATTTTTCTGAATAGGGTTTGGCACTGTGTAACTCTGTAGAACCTGGGGGTGGGGGTGGGGGTGAGGGTGGGGGGTACAGTGAAGCTGTTAAGAGCCTGGGTGGGAGAAAACACCCAGTAAGTGTGGGGACCCAGGTCACCAGTGAAAACCTGAAAAAGCCAGTAGGGGCTTATGTGTTTTCAGGTCCCCAGAAATTAATGTCAAAAAAAGAAAAAAAAAATCCTGTGACTTGGGGAAATGCTCAATGTATTGGGGGAGATCAGGGAGGAAATCTTAAATTTGAAAAAGCCCAGAAAAAATAAAAAATAAAATAACGTCTGCCGTCAGGAGGAGCGGGGGATGTGGCTCGGTGAGCTGGGACCCTGGAGATGGAGAGCTTCGTTTGGCAGGCTGAGCTCCGGCCAGGGAAGCACCGCGACGCTGCGGATCCACCGCCCCAGGGACTCGCGCGGAGCGGCGGCGCCCTCCCCGGGGATCGGGGCGCGGGCTGCGCGCGGCGGCGGCGGCTCCAGGGCGGCACGCGGGGCTCCCTGGGACGCCCGCCGCCCCGGCGGGGCTGGCACGTCGCTTCTCCCGATTTTGCCCCCTCGCCCCTGAGAGCGCTTCCGTGCGGCAGCGCGTCGGGTGGAAGGGAGGCACGCCGGGGCGGCGGGGGAGCGACGGGGCGCTGCTCCCTGGCTTTCCGGGGGGCTCTGGGCTCCCCGCTCGGCTGCCTCCGAGGAGGCCCGCGGGCTCCCCGCCGCCGCCGCGCCCCACGCGCTCCGCTCTGCGAGCCTAGGCGAAGCCGCGGCCCAGCGACCGCCGCGGGCAGGCTCGTCCCCAGCTCGGTTTGGGGGGCCCCGGAGCACCCCCGGCGGCCGTCCCCGCTCACCCCAGGCGCTCCACGAGCGCCGTCCGGGCCTTCTCGGGCCCCTCGACGAGGGCGAACCCAATTTTGTTTTGATAACGGGAGAGAGTTGAAGGACTAGGGAAGAGGAGGAGAATGGGGGGCGGGGGGAGACAGGACTGATGGTGGCGGGGGTCAGGGGTCTCCTTTCGTTTTCTCTAAGAGAATGTTCACGGCAAGCCTCCCTTTCCAGGCTGTGAAAGTCTAGTTCCTTAAGACAAACAAGAGGAACGCTGAATCCTACCCAGCCCCACGCACTGGTGGGAACCGGATCACCCCTTTGGAATTAGACAATGTTGCGGGTGGGGGGCGGCTGCCTCCTGAGCATCTGTGGGTTGAGGGTGTTGCCAGCGAGGGGGTGCTGCTGGGGGCAGCAGGATGATGGGGCCTCAGGGCCAGCTCACCAGCCGATATCTGTCCCCACAGTCACCCCACAAAGGGACCCTAGCCAGAAAGGGGGCCTCCCAAAGCCTGACCTTCTGGAGAGGCAGGGGTTAATGCCCATGGACAGGTGTGGGGACTGGGCAGGGCTGAGGCAGCTCTTTCAGAGGAGTTTGGCAAGACGGGGACGACCCCCCCCCACCATGAAAAAAGCAGCCCACTTTCCACCCGGAGCCCAAGGCACGTGGGGAATGTTCCCCCTTCAAATTCCAGTCCACATCAATCACCCCGTGTCCATTCCAAGAACATCTGGCCTGTCTCCCCCCACCCATCACTGCCCCGCTCCCTCCCCACCAGCCTTCTGCAGTCCCAGGCCCCAGCGTCAGGCCTGCGCCCATGGAAGGGAGGGTGAGGAGGGGGCTCCCCGGGAAGCCTGGCAGGGTGGCAGCTTGTGCATTTGGGGGTGAGGAGTGTTTTTAAAGTGTCTGTCTGCAGACCTCAGCTCCCTGGGACCCCAAAGCGGGTGAGGGTCTCCGCTTCCCTGGCCCTGCTCCGGGCTCCCCACCTCTCCTCCAGGCCTGCTTCCCAGGTTGGGGGCGGCAGGGGGGCCGGGGTGAGGTGTGTGTCCGTGGGGCTTTCTGGGCATCTTCATGCTGGGGGTGTGTGCCCTTTGGGGACCCTTCCCTGTTTTCAGTCTGGAACAGGCGCCAGCCCTGGAGAAGCTGCGGCCCGGTGCTTGGAGACACGTGCCTGGACCTTGGAGGTAGGAAGGCAGAGGCTACCCTGGGGTGCTGGCCTCAGCCACGGGCCGGGAGGGGGCACAGAGGCACTTCTTGGGCAGGCTGAGCCCGTGCCTCATTTAGTCACGAGTGCAGCTAAAGGGGCAGGGTTGTCGGGGGGCAGACCCGGGTCACCGTGGGGCTCAGAACGGGCACTGGCCACCCCCAGCCGGGACCAGCCGCCCAGGTCGCCCCAACTTCCGGTCGCCCACCGCAGTAGGAAGGGCACAGCCCTGGTGTGTTGTGGGACTGGGGTCTTCCCCAGCACAGGGCTTGGCTGGTGGGAACTTCGGCCCCAAGCACCACCACCTGCCCCTCCCTCCCGCTCTGCAGCAGCCCTGGTTCCCCCACTGACGTGCCAGCCATATTCCAAGAGGACAGTCATCCCCGGAGACTCGGACTCACCCCAGGAAGCCCAGCCCCGCGCCCGACCTGGCTCCAGGCTCCAGCTCTGCGGCGGCTCCCTGCTCCCGCTTGCCCTGCAGCCTGCCTTCCCTTTCCCCGCTTCCTCCCCCGGCTCTGGCTCCGAGCTGGCCGCTCCCCACCTCCCTGGGACCAAGCCCAGCATTCTACAAACCCAGCCCATTCTCCAGGAGTCCCCTGAGCGCCCCCTTTCTCAGCCCCCACAGGGCGCCTGGCGCCGCTGGGGGCGAGGACCCTGCACTGGATGCCGGAGGGATGCGCCTGCTCCCAGCAGCAGGGCTGGAAGCCCGGGGACCCAGGCCCCAGCTGGACTGAACCGCCAGGACCCGACGACGACAACGGCACAAGCCACCCCGGCCCACCAGCCCCTGATCAGTAGACCAACGTCTCAGTGTGTAGGAGTGTGGGGCACCGGGCCCCCAAGCTGCAAGGACCCAGGCGTGGCCACTGTTGTACCATTCTATGTAGCGTCTGAACTAAAGACACCTTTGAAAAACATTCTCGGTTTCTCTCTTTCCGGTGGGCAAATCGGCCTGCAAGGGGGCACCTGCTGGGTCCCCCACGGCAGGCCCTGAAGAGTGACCTCTGTGGCTTTGGGGTCAGGACCGGGAACACAGCCCCCATCCTCCGCTTCCAGAGACCCTGGAGCGAGTCCCGCTCTGGGGCGGCTCAGCCTGTTGCCCCCACCCCGGCTCCATCCAGCAGCGTCAGAGGGGGCTCTGACTGCCCCCCAGCCCTTTCAGTGTCCCCCTCCGTCCCCCAAGGCACACACAGGAAGCCTCATTCTACCACACAGTAACCACCCGCTCTGCGACTGTCCCCCTGCTTTGACAGATGGGGACACAGAGAGGTCAAACCACCCGTGTGAGGCCCCACAGCAACGGCCCAGGGCAGGGAGGGCCGGGTCTGGCATGCCCAGCTGAGCCCAGCTTGCCGGGAGGCCTCCCAGGATTCCTCCCCAACGTGCTGGAGATCTCTGCCTGCACGCTCCTTCCTCCAGTTCTGTCCTCACCTGTCACCCTTGCCGCTCCCTGGGCTGCCCCCCTCGCCGTCCCTCTGTCCTTCTACCAGGAGTCCCCCTCTGAGGACCATGCTGCCCAGGGGGCGGGGGCCTGCTCTACCTGCAGCTGAGCCCCCAGGAGCCGACCCTCTGAACCCCAGATTCCAGCTGCGTCACCCTGATACGAACCCAGCCCCCTGGAGGCTCCACTCCTTGTGAAAGGGGTGACGGCAGCGGGAGCTTCCCGAGGTGGGGCTCCGAGCCACTGTCCAGAGCCTGCGGCACGCCGTCCTGCCCGGGGGCGTCCGGAGCACTCACCTCTGAGGGCTGGGGCCACTGGCCTCGGTTCTGAGCGGTGGGGATCGCTAGCCGCAGGTCACAGCAGCTGACCTCTGGGCTGGGGTTTCTGGCCGGCTGTGGGCTCTGGCCAGGGGGCAGCCTGGGCAAAGGGCTGACCTGGCGTGGGTGTGGGGCCCTGGGGCTGGGAGCCGGAGGCCACTTTCTCTTCCTCAAGTTCAGCAGCGACTCTTTGTCCCCTGGGGAGAGCAGAGGGGTGTTCCTAAGATGGTGTCTTTTAAAACAAATCCACACGCGTGCACACACACACACCCAGCCAGGGCCCTGGCCCCTGCCCCTCCGCTGGCTGTCAGGCGGAGAGGCCCTGGGGTCACCTTGTCAGGATTTGGGTGATGGCTCCCCTGCCTGTCCCTCTGGCTCCCCAGCTCTGCCTTTTCTGAAGAAGGGAGGGGGAAACGTGTCCACAGCTCAGCAGAGCTGGGCTTCGCTGAGGCCGGGCCTGCAGAGGGTCCCACGGGAGCAGCTGGAGACCCATCCATGGGACAGGATGCCCCTCCCTGCAGCGGACTTCTGCCTGAGCTTCGGGGCGCACACAGACAGCCTGCCTCGGGGGTCACAGCACGCAACATAACTCCCCCCTCTGCCCCAGCACATTCCCACCTTGAATGGAAGCAAGGAGGGAGGCAGGCACACACACCTCTGCCAGGGAAAGGCAGCTGAGGGTGGTGGGAGCCTACGCTCCTCTGGGGAAATGAACTGCTTCCCCACACACAGCACACGGGAGCCTGGGTGGAGGAGGCGCACACTCCATGCACAAAACAAAAGCCACCCAGGGCAGGGGAGGCATGGAGGGGGCCCAGGGCGGCCGGAACACTGTCAGCAGGAGAGAAGCGGTCCTCTCTAGACTCTGCTCTGGGACCCCAAGGGGCAGCACCCCGCCCTGGTCCCTCTCACCATCCTCTCCAATTACACGGTGGGATTCTCTGGGGGAGGGGCGGTGCAGGGAGTGGGGAGAGAGGGGGTGTGGGAAAAAACTCCCAAACCTCGGGGCCTCAGCCCCGCTGCAGCATCCTGCTTGGGATCGGGGAAGGCGGGGCACAGCCAGAAGGAACCTCTCACACAGGAAAATCCTTTTACTTTTCCAAAAGCAGCTGTGCCCTCACGCTCCAGCCCACCCCTCCCATTTTGCCAGCTCAGTGAAGGAAAGCGTATTTCCCATGCAAAAGCCCCTGTGGCTCTAGGCAGCTCCCCTGAAGGGTCCCCTTCCCACCTGTCCTGTCCCCTCCAAAGTGGGAGCTCGCCTGAGCCCTCTGGCAGCAGGGCCCTCCAGCTCCTGCTAACTGCCCCCCGCCCACTGCTCCCTGAGCGCTCTGAAGGCAGCTTTCTTAGCACCCAGAGGGACGCGTGCGAGGGAGGGAAGCCCAGGCACCTGCGCTGTAACCGCTGTGCTGCCCCCAAAGCTCCCGGGCAGTGGATAAAGAGGACCGGGAAGTCGCTGATGCCCCAGGCTCTCTGTGGGAACTGCCGGGCAGGTGATCCGCTGGCCGGGCCAACAGTAGCGGTCGCTGCCAAGGCAGGGGGTGCTCTGGCTGTGGTGCTCAGACCCTCCAGCAGGCTTGCCTGGGAGGCAGAGGAGGGGGATGAGGCTGAGGCTGGAGAGACAGTGAAGGGCACTTTGAGAGCGTGCATTGTAACGGCCCCCAGAAGATGAGCCTCTCCACCATGGAGCGCCTGCCCAAATGCCAACGGGATCTATGGTGTGCCCCTCACCTCATCCCCGCCCCACGCCGCTCCCCAAGCCCCTCCAAATTTAGGCAGCATTGCGCCAACTTGGTGGTGCTGGGCCTGCTGGAGCAGCTGGCCCTGGGGCCTTCCCACGTGAGGGCATGGCGCATCAGGGCTGGAGACTTGGCCCACCCTTGGCCTGGCAGAAAGGTGTTAGTGGGCATGGGCATTAGCCGAAAGTACTCGCTGCCAGCTGGGGCTTTGTGGAGGGGGTGGGGATGGGCAGGTCCTCCCTTGATTGACACCCTCCCGGGCATGCCAGTGGGCATGGCACGGGTAAAATGGGGGTGGGCCATCTTGGGGAAAAATCAGGGTTTGAGAATGGTCAGAAAAATCTTCCCTCAGGGGCTCCCAGTGCAGCTGCAACACAGCGTGGCCAGGTTGGTCCTTCTTCCAGAGGCAGGGGGCACACCTGGGGGCTTTCTCTCTCCCCTGGTGGCATCTGACACCCCCCCACCCCACAGGTGTGGTGGAAGGCCCTGAGGCTGCTGCAGCAAGTGGCACTAGCAGGTAGCAAGCAACACGTCCTGCTCGCAGGCACCCCTGGGAGGGTTGACTGGGGTCCACAGCCTTCTGAGCTTGGCCAGAACTCCAGCTGAGCCTGGGACCCAGAAGTGTCAACAGCTGGGTGAAGCCCCAGGCAGCTTGGACCAAGCCTCACTGGGAACTTACATCTCCCCCCGGAGCCTTCAGGTAGAGCAGGGGGCAGAGCCAAGGTGCGTCCGGAGGCAAAGGTGTGTGTGGCTCCCTGCAGGTCGCTGGCCCCCACCCTCCCTGTGTCCCTGTGCCCCAGCCTGCGAGCCTGGGCTGGTGTTTAATTCTCTCCTCTCCCTTCATCTTTCAAGCCCTCGTCTGAACTCCCTTCTTAGCTGGAGGGATAGGTCATCTGACAGGGCTTTCAGTGGGGAAGAGAGTCAGACTTGGGGTTGGGGGGACTCAGATCTGGTGGGAGTGTCCTAAACAAGATGCAGAAGTCCCAGAGCCGTACCATCCCCTGGGCTCTTGGGCAGGAGAGGAATGCAAGGGCGCTAGAGGTCCTGAGTCAGGCCCATCTCACACAGAGGGGACTCAGTGTGTGAAGCACCCCACAATTTTGGGGGTGCAGCAGTCACTTGCTCATGCCACTCTGGCCCTGTCTGGGGACTCTGTGGCTTAGAGTTTTCACAGCCTGTGCCACACACCCCCGCCCCCTGGTGTCTGCTGCAAGATGCCCAGATGTCACAGGGGAGCTCCTTGCTGATCCTTATGGGAAGCCTTAGCTGGGGCTTCCCACGACTAAGGTGGGGCCAGTGAGGGGAAAAGGCTGACCCCATGCCAGATAATGAGGCTGCATGAGAGGCCCACCAAGGGGAGTATCCCCGAACTGAGAAGGTGGGGGGCCTCCCTGGTGGTCCAGGGGTGAAGACTTCGCCTTCCAGTGCAAGGCTTGCGGGTTCAGTCCCTGGTCAGGGGAACTAAGATCCCGCATGCCCCAAGGCCAAAAGACCGAAAGCATTAAACAGAAGTAATATTGTAACAAATAAACCCACAGATCAAACTGCTGGAATGGGGGACCCCCACCCCTAAACCAGTGCATTGGATCTGAGCCCTGCCTCTAGTCCAGATCCCTGTTCCTGACACAGCTCCAGAGGGGACCACACCCGTGCAGGGCGATTTTACTCCATCGGAACCTTGAACCCCAGAGTGTTTAAGCAAAGAAGGGGAGCAGAGAAAGGGGCTCGGGGTGGGGAGGCCCCCAGGAGGACTGGCCACAGCTTGGTGCCGCTGAGGCAGGACTGGAGGCAAAGGGGCTGTGAGGGTTGTGACCTTGAGCTTGACCTTCTATTTACCATCCATGGTGGGACCACAAGGCCTACGGGGAGGCAACGCAGTGGGACGGAAGAGGCAAATTTGGGGTGCCGGGGACACCTCAAGACATAAACCTTGTTGCCTCACTGTCTCTTAGGCCTGGGAGGGAGTTACCCTGGCCTAGGGTTCTGGTCAGATCCTGTTTATGCAGGAGAGACTCGGGAGACGCTTAGAAAGCCCCAGCTGCAAGTTGCCTCCCTTTGGTGGCTTAAGTGGCCTCATGCTGACACCTGGTGGCCACTTCTAGAATTACAGCGCACGCCCGGAAGGTCTTGAGGGGTGACTTCCCACAAGGGAGAGGCCTTCTGCATTGCTGGGGTTCAGGTGGGCTCTGCACCTTTGCATCGGACCTGAGGCTCTCATCAGCCCCCCGCCCTGGCATTACAGAACCGATGGTGGAGGGAGGTCCTGGGGGGGTCCCCACCCCAAGGGTGTGGCAAGGTGGGTGACCCAAGCACCGCTGAGCCCGGGACGCCTTCCTGAAGCATCCACCGTGTCCTGAGAATTAGAGAAAACTTCATTATGTTTATACCTGAATACAATCCGTCAGATTACTGAAAGGCTCTAGAGCAGGATGCTCGGGGCCGCTCCCCCCCAGCCCGCCCCCAGCCCCGTCCTCGAGCGGCAGTGGGGGGCTGACTCTGGCGCCTGACTCCCGCGCCCTGCGCAGCTTTCCAAACCTGACCCAAGCCTGACACCTCGTGGCCACGTCGAGAAATGCAACCACAGCCTTATGAGAATGCACCTGGCTTTTCTAGAAATGGGTATGGCCGGTAGGATAACAGAGGAGCCAGCTCACCAGACCCAAGAGCCGGGGGTATCAGAGCCCCCATCCTGAACTCACTGATGTCCCAAGAGCCCCGCCCCATCGGGAGGCCAGGGTGAGGCTGCCCCGGGCGGCGTGGAAACAGCGGGAGGACCAAGGGGTCTCCAGGCCGGGAGAGGACGGGGTGGGAGGGGACCCGGAGGCTGCAGGGGCGAGCCCGTCACCCCGGGGCCTCCGCGTCCCTTGGACCTCACAGGTCGGCGCCCACAGGTCGGCGCCCAGCCCAGCCCACCTACTGATAAAACACGTGTTTATCATTGCGCATCACTATACTGTCTCAATGCGAAGGTGTGTTTGCCCCTGACTCCCCTCACCACACGAGCATTCTTTCCTGGACGCTGGTGGCTGAGTCACGGCCAGGCTGGTCCTGGGACACCTGTCATGCCCTCCATCCCCTGCAGGCAAAACCTGCCACCTGAGAGGGCTCTGGAGTTTGGGGGGAGGGAGTCTGGCCCTGGTCCCGGCACACAGGAGCCCCCAGGCCCGCTGGGATGCATGCTCCTTCCCCCAGCCAGCCCTCCACCTCATTTCAAGACAGGTGGGCCCCGCAGGCCCCCGAGCCCTGGGCCTCCTCCCCTGGGGGCTGGTCCGCCTGGCAGCCGCACCCACGGGGCACCCTGGTAGCCCTGGGGCCTGCTCCTTTGCTGTGGAAGGAGCGTCAGCTGCCTCTTGCCTCTGCTGCCTGGAGGAGCAGTGGGCCTGCGGAGCTCTGAGGCCCAGAGAGGGGAAGAAACCTGCTGGAGATGCAGAGCGTGGAGCCGCAGGATGCTACCTACGCGGGCCACCCGCCCTGGGCCCGCCTGCCCACACGCCCGGCCCAGAGGGGACGACGTGGCACACACGGGGGCCGGGGCGGACGTCTGAGGCCACCGCCCGTCCCGCTGGGCAGGAGCCGAGGATGCGACTCGGAGGACCGGCCGTCACCACGGCAGCAGGCCTGGGGGCCTCACTCACACGTGTGGCCCTGCTGGACCCTCTGCCACCACAACAGGGAGCGTCTCCTTGGGTTCCCCTGCAATGGATGAGGAAACCAAGGCTCAGAGATGCTGAGTAACTTGGCCAAAACCACACAGTCAGAGCAAGGACTTAATCCCAGCCTGCCTTGCCTACCAACTCTCACCCTTCAGCCCCGCACTGGCCCGCAGTGGACCCCCTGCTGGCCCCAGCAGGCTGAGGGCTTCTGGGGAGCCAAGGCACCCACAGGACTTGGCCCACTGTGTCCCCCAGACCTCAGCCCGTGCCATCTCTGTGGCCAGGGCCTGGAGGACGGCATCTCAACATGAACACAGCTCCCAGCGCGGCTGCAGAGAGGGCGGGGCCGGCTGTAACCGCCCCACGGCGATCCCGATCCCGAGGCTTGGTCTGCACCTGCGGCAGAGATAGCCAAGTGTGGACTCGATCTTAAGGTCACGGCCCCTGACTGGGGACGCGGGACACCTCCTTCAGGAGGCCTCCCAGCCTGCCTGTTCTACCCTCCTCTGACCTGAGCGGCTGGAGGACCCCGCGCTCAGCCTTCCTCTCTTCCGTTCCTCTGCTGGCTCTTCCACCGCCTGGAGCCTGGCCTCTCTGCCGCTCTGTCCCCACAGCCGGTCTGAGTCCGGGAAGCACCCCAGCAGGCAGCCAAACACAGACCCCTCATCTAGGCCTCAAGGAGCAAGCCCACCTTCCACCCTCTCCCTCTCCCTGGCCCTGGAAGCCTTCTTGGACAGGCTGAGCTGACAGACCTCAGGAGGGTGCTACAGAGGACCAGAGGAGGCCGGGGAGACCATGGAGGACTATAGGGGACCACAGAGGACTTTAGGGGTCAGGGAAGGTCGGGGAGACCATGGAGGGCTGTAGGGGTCAGGGAAGGTCGGGGAGACCACGGAGGACTATAGGGGACCAGAGAAGGTCGGGGAGACCATGGAGGACTGTAGGGGTCAGGGAAGGTCGGGGAGACCATGGAGGGCTGTAGGGGTCAGGGAAGGTCGGGGAGACCGTGGAGGACTATAGGGGTCAGGGAAGGTCGGGGAGACCACGGAGGACTATAGGGGAGTAGAGAAGGCTGGGGAGACCACGGAGGACTATAGGGGAGTAGAGAAGGCTGGGGAGACCATGGAGGACTATAGGGGACCACAGAGGACTTTAGGGGTCAGGGAAGGTCGGGGAGACCACGGAGGACTATAGGGGAGTAGAGAAGGCTGGGGAGACCATGGAGGACTGTAGGGGACCAGAGAAGGTCGGGGAGACCATGGAGGACTGTAGGGGAGCAGAGGAGGCTGGGGGGGACCATGGAGGGCTGTAGGGGTCAGAGAAGGTCGGGGAGACCATGGAGGGCTGTAGGGGACCAGACGAGGTCGGGGAGACCATGGAGGACCACAGAGGGTGAGTAGGGCCAGGGAGGCCTGGGTCGTGGATTCAGGGCCTCGGGTTCACCTGGACCCTCAGGTTCCCTTCCTCCCAGCCCTATTCTGGCTGCCCACTGAGCCGCCTCCCAAGCCTGACCTCTAGCTCAGAACCTGAGGCCCAGAGAGGGAAGGGGACTTCCAAGGTCCCTGGGCAAGCGGGCCTCGGGTGTGGGTGGCCGGCAGGGTGCTCCGGCGAGGCTGGGCTGGAACGGGGTCAAGCTCTGAAGGGAAGCGGACTTTGAAGAAAACTGTGTTCTTTGAGACGCAGTGTGAACAGCCCTGGGCTGCAGGGCCACCCCCGGGGGTGCCGGCTCTGTTTTCCAAAAACACAGATGGGCCAGGAAGGGGGTCAGAGCGAGGCGGGCGGAACGCGCCCTTCCCACCGCCGCGAGGTTGGTTCCGATGGCTCAGCAGCCTCGGCCACGTGGGGAGGGAGGGTGGGGCCACCCTGGGCTCGTGCGCTCTCGACCCCCAGGTTGTGGGCATGGAGGCCCACCTTCATCTCTGGCAAAGCACAGAGCCAGGCCCCGCTAGGAGTGGACGACACAGGGTCTGAGCATCTCTGTGTGAGGGGGCCTCGGAGGCCGCCCCCACCTCCACCCCAATCCTGAGGGCCCAGGGGTGGCCCCAGGATCCCATATCTCAGCCTTGCGCCTTGGAGGGTGGGCACTGTGTGGTGAGAGTCCCAGGCCCAGCTTCTGGGGGCCACACTGGGGACCCCTCCACGGGCGGCCTGGGTCAGATCCCCAACAGCAGCAGATGGCAGGGAGTGCGACGTTTGAGCCTCTGTGGGGAGGGACAGGCGGGCGCCCCACCACCCCGCTTGCCTGCTCTCTCCGCAGCTCCCGGACCCCTGGCCACCCCCTGCCCCCAGCATCCCCTCTGGAACTGGCCTCCACCCCCACGGCCTCCTGGCCCAGGTCTGATTCTGCAGCCAGAGGGTCAGACTCTCCTGGAGACGTGACCCAGAATGTTGGGGACCCAGCCCCTTGTCCAGCTGCTGCCCCAGGGAACCTGGGCTCCAGAGGGCCGGCTTGACTAGAGGGGCGAGGCCTGGGGCACCCTCTCTCCTACTTAAGCCTTGCGTCCTCCAGAGGCCCCAGAAGCCAGCCTGCTGGGCGTCCCGCACAGCCCCTGTGTGCCGGCCCTTGGGAATGTGGGCGGCGGGGGCAAAAGCCCCCTGCAGAGGGGACGCCGCTGGGGCTTGCAGCCCAGCACGAAGGAAGTGCAGCAAAAGTGAGGCTTTGGTGCCCTCTGCTGGTTCTACCTGCGAATGACCACTCTGACCGCCCGCCTGGCGGGGACAGGGGCCCACCCACAGGGTCAAGGGGCAGGCTCCCCAGGGTGAGGACTCCCAGCCTAGCTGGACGAAGACTCTGCCCGGGGCTCAGCCTGGGCTCTGCACGGGGTCTTCTGAGGCCCTCGAGCCACCGTTTCCTGGTCTTTCTCCCTCTTCCCAGCCTGGCCCCCAGTAGGCCCTGGGCCCTCAAGGGAGGGGCCCAGCGCAGCATCCTGGCGCCCACCTCCCATGCCCTTCTCAGGGCCCGGAGAATAGCGGGGACGGTAAATATTTACTGCCACCCAGAGAAGGCAAACACGGCCAGGCGTAGGTGCCAGCTCCCTCGTGCCAGGAGCAGACACGATCTGGGGGGCCAGCCTGGAGGCGGCCACACTAGCAAAGGTCCTTGTCGGGTGGACGCTGGAGGGCCTGACCCCAGCCTCGGGGTCCCCGCTAGGAGCGCAGGTGCATCAGCCCCACCCCCGCTGCATGTGAGGACAGTGCCCCGTGGAACAGACGCACAGGGGAGTGAGCCGGCCGTGGGGGGCCGCTCTCGGCCCCTGGACCCCCACGGCCACAGCAGGGCAACACGCAGGGCCGGACACGGCGGGCGGCCACTGTCAGCCCCGCGGGCGGGTGAAGCCCAGGTCCCAAGGGCAGCCAGGACGGGCCTCCAGTTCCCAGAAGGGGCGGAGCCTGGGCCTGGGCGGGTGGCAGAGCCAAGGTCCGTGGGCCAGGCTGCTGTGGGGGGCATGCGGGCTCCGGGAAGCAGGGGCCTCTGGGGTTCAAAGGGGCGCCGCACAGGAGACCCAGTCTGACCTTGTCCTGGCCCCAAGGGCCCAGGGAGCCCTGGCAGCTGCTTCTCCCTGCCTCTGTGACCTTGTTCATGCCAGGGCCTCCAGCCCTCCTGCTCAAAACCACATCACCCAGGCCCAGGGACTAGTGGAAGAGACTCGGGGGGCTGGTCCCCAGTCTCAGGGCTGGGACGGGTCTCAGGAGGGGTCAGGGAGGCAGGCCCCTGTGGGGGGCCGTGACATACCGTGACCCACAGCCTTGCCCCCGTACACACCTCCCCCGAGCCCCCCAGCCCGCGTCACCCAGGGCATACTGCACCAGGGCATACTGGGACAGCCCCACGCACCCCGGGACCCCAAAGGCCTCCTTGCCCTCTCTACAGAGTCTGCTGGCACCTGAGAGGGAGGGGGAGCATCCAGATGGTCCCCAGGGTCTCACTGGCTGGCAGGGCCTTGAGGGCAGCCTGGCGATGACCAGCCGCCCACTTCCCAGCCCCAGCTGTCCCCGGTCCAGGCACCCACATACCTCAGCTCCTGCGGGGCACCCCTGCCCCGACCTGCGCGCACAGGCCCGCCCGCGTGAGCCCACGGGCAGATCACTGCTCATCCCAGCCCCCCGCCCCCTCCTCTTCCGGGTCCAGTGTCCGGCCGGCCACCTGCCTGCACAACCCTGGCCTTCCCCGAGGGGCGGGGCCTTCTGGAGGCCCTGGGGGTGCTGATGTGGCCCCGGGGAGGGGGTGACAGGGTGAGAGCCCTCGGGGCACATGCAGGACTGCCCCGCCAGCGGGGCGCCAGGCCGGCCTCTGAGTGGTCTGCAGCCGGGGGAGCCCAGGTACCCAGCCCCGGGTCCTGCCACCCCAAGCCCCGGCCCGGGTGGCGCCTTCAGGAGAGGAGGAGATTGGTTTGGCCTGGGCGGCCAGCAGGCTGGCCAGGCCTTGGTACAGCCAGGTCAGCCGCTGACCTCCGGAGCCGTGGCCAACCTGGGCAGCCCCGGGCTCTTGGGTGTGACTGGTGGTGACCTGGGTGGGTGCCCTGCGGAGCCCACCTTGCGAGCAGGACCCCTGAGGACGGGAGCTCGCCACCGTGAAGGCCCCGCCCCGGGCACCCAGCTCGCGTGGAGACAGCTCGGAGACGCTGATGCTGACGCAGTGAGAACAGAAAGGGGTCTCGGGCCGGGGTCCCCCACCCTCCTCGGCCCCTCCCCACGGGCGCCGCGGACCCCAGGCCACACAGACACGACAGCAGGGCTTGTCAAGCGGTTTATTGGCGTCGGGGCCGGGGCGCCGGGCACACTAGTTGCAGTAGTTCTCCAGCTGGTAGAGCGAGCAGATGCTGGTGCAGCACTGCTCCACGATGCCGCGCTTCTGCGGGGGCCCCTCCAGGCCGCCCGCGCCGGGGCCGCCCACCAGCTCCAGCGCCCCCACTGCAGGGAGACGGTCAGCCAGCAGGAGACCCCTGCCCGCCCTGCCCGGCCCTGGAGCGGGACCCTGCCCAGCCGCCCTTCCCCCCACCCGCCAGCCCCGGACAGCCCACCCTGGACGGGGCCGCCTCTCCAGGTCACGGGGCATCTCCCATGGGCACCCTCCGCCCCCGTCGCCACCAAGGGCCACCCACCAAAACCCTCAGCCCCCGGATTGGCCTCGCGTCGTCAGATGCCCCCAGAGCTGCCCTCATGGGAGGAGGGGGCCCTGGTGAGAAGGAAGGGTGGAGGGGGTAAGGGCCCCTTGGGGGTCATCCTGGCTTAGCCCCCAGGGAGCCCGTCACGTCGAGGATATGGCCAGGAGAGCATCATTTTCCTTCTTAAAAATCTCCCCTGATCTCCCGCCAGGCGCCCGCGGGAGGCCAGGGCAGGGGCCGGGGGCACAGGGGCTCACCCTGGGGGCCGTCCACCTCCCGGCGGGCCTTGGGCGTGTAGAAGAAGCCTCGCTCCCCGCACACGAGGTACAGAGCCTCCACCAGGTGGGAGCCGCACAGGTGCTGGTTGACGAAGGCGCCGGCCGGGGCGGGGGGCGCAGAGCGCCAGCAGGGCCAGCAGGGGCAGCAGGCGCGTCCACAGGGCCATGGCGGGGCTTCGAGGACCTGGGGGACAGCGGGGGCTGAGGCCGGGGTGGGGGGCCCAGGACCCTCAGTCAGGGCCGCTTCCCCACCCAGCACCTCAGTCAGGGCTGCCCCCCACCCAGCACCCTCAATCAGTCCCCCCAAACCCAGCACCCTCGGTCAGGCCCCCCGGGTGCTCCGAGAGCGCGCACGTCCTCCTGCCGCTCAGCGGACCTGGGCCCCGACGCCCTGAGCCCCAGCGGGGCAGCCCCAGACCCCGGTGGACGCGGAGCCCACGGACCGACCTGCTTGCTGGCAGCCTCGAATGCAGCCAGTCCTGGGGCGTGGGGCTGCTGTGCCCTGCTGGCTTTATAGCCCCTGAGCCCACCGCCGGGCCCATCATCATGGCCTCCAAGAGTGCGGCAGATGGTCCGGGGGCTGAGGCTGCAGTTTCTGGATCATTTCCCCACTGCTGGGTCTGCAGGAACCTCTCCTTGGTCGTCAGCACCTCTGGGGGCCGTGGGGTCATTAGAGTCTTAATGAGGGGCCCGATCCACGCCAAGCTGTCCCCTTGCCCTGCTGGGAGCGAAGTCCTCTGCCTGGCCAGCCTGGTCCCCATTGTCCATGTTAGTCCAGGCAGGGGGGCAAGAGGGGGACCCCTGCTGTGTCCCTGGGCGGCCCCTGAGGTCCCGGTGACGGTCCAGGCCATGGGGTGGGCAGCGGGCCTGTGTCTCCTTGGCCACCGTCCCCCTCCCAACCCCAGCACAGTGGCCCGCCAAGACCCCCAGCTTCTCAGGGGATGCTGAGGGGTTGAACCCAGGGACCCACAGTCGTGAGGCCCTTCAGGCTGGCCCCAATTCTCATCTTCAGTGTGGAGGCCGCAGGGGCCCCCACCCACCCACCCCGCTGCCCTCCCGGCCCCTCCCCTCTTCCTGGAGCCCCTGCCCATCTCTTCCTTTCTTCTACATATATGTAATTTTATTTATGTAATGTTTGGCTGCGCTGGGCCTTCATTTCTCTAGTTGGAGAGAGGGGGCTGCTCTCCAGGGCACAGACTCAGTAGCTGTGGTGCCCGGGCTTAGCTGCTCCGAGTACAGGATCTTCCCAGACCAGGGATCGAACTTGTGTCTCCTGTGTTGGCAAGCAGAGCCTTCACCACTCAGCCACCAGGGAAGCCCCGGAGGGCTGAGCCCGTCTGATGAGCCCCCAACCCCCTTGCAACCCTTGGCTGTTATTTGGGCTACTCCCCTGCAGTGCCCCTGAGGGGAGGCCTGGACCCTGGCGGCTCCCCGACTCCAAGGAAGGGGCTGGGGCCTGTCTTCCCAGGACATCACAGTGTCTGGAGGCCCCCCTGCAGCCGGGCGAGATCCCGTGGCCTCTTAGAGAGGGGTGTGCCAGGCAGGAGGCTGGATGCGGGCAGACCCGGGGGGAACGCAAAGCCCAGGGCCCAGCAGGGCAGGAGGGAGGTGAGCCAGCCATCAGCCCTTCCCCAGGGTCTCAGCGGGGCACGTCACCCCAGGAGTGACTGTGGGACATGACTACAGAAGGGCTGGTCACAAACCAGGTGCTTGAGATGCGGCTGGAGGGACAGACCCCCCAGGGAGGACGAGAGGGGAGGGCGTTGCCTGCAAGGTCTTAACCAATGTGCAGGAGTTCCCGGGATTAACATCCTCAGAGCTTTTCGAGCCAGGATCCTGGCAGTGGAGCCAAACCCTTCCCAGGCAGCCCCAGGCTGCTGGTTCGAGGGCCAGTCCTGGAGGAAGCTGGAGGTTCTGGCTGGAGGCCGTGTCCGGACTGGGCAAGTAAACAGAGCGCAGAATCCAGCACTCGCCCACCTTGCTGGGTGACTGAGGCCCGGGGAGGTCCCCCAGAGCCAGCCCAGCAGAGCTCTCCGCTGCTACGTCCTATGTGGGGGCCATCCCCAGGTCCCGCTCTGGGCGGGCAGGGTACGAGGATCGGGGGGCTCAGCCTGCAGCTCTGCCCTGGAGACCACAGCTGTGAGCCCTGTCCCTGGAACCCAGACCAGCCCCCCGCACCAGGCCATCACCCCACGGAGACGGGACAGCTCAGCCCGACTCCCGCAGCGCTCTGTGGCTGCTGGTGGCTCAGGGCGGGCTGGTCCTCTGGGTGAGCGGATGACCCCGAGGCTGCCTGGAGGAGGCGGGCAGCGGGGGAGCCTCTGAGCGGAGCTGGGGCAGCATGTGGGGGGCCCGGGGCTGTGCGCGGAGCCCGTGGCATAGACAAAGACCCCAGGCGGGCACTCAGGGGTGAGTCTCTCTTTTATTGAGGTTGCAAGCGGGCGGCACAGCACGGGGGCAGCTCGCGGGACAGACGCCGACTCAGCTGGCAAACGCTGGGCAGGTGCCTCTGGCAGGAGGGGTCTCCGTGGGCTCTTGGGGTTCCCCGTGAGCCAGCCCCTCATGTGGGCGTGGCCAGGGCAGGCGGGGGCGGGGGGAGGCCGGGAGCCCCAGGCCGGCCCACGGGGGCCTGTGGGTGGCACCCCGCGTCTAGCTGATGGCGTTCAGAGCGTGGGCCAGGGCGTGCATCTCATCCTGGATGCCATCCAGGGCGCGCCGGATGGCATGGGGACTGTCCAGCACGTCGATGGCCAGCGTGTACGGGTCAAACTTCACAGAGAAGGGGCGCTGGATGCGGGAGGCGTAGCTCCTGGGGGGGTGGGCAGCCGCAGGGACCCTCAGTCACCAGTGGGGAGGAGCCAGAGTGCGGGGGCCCATCTCCCCCATCACAGCGGGCTCAGAGCCCCAGGACTTTTCTGAGCCCGAGGCCCTCAAAGCTCATTCTGTCCAGCCACCCAGACAAGTCTGGGGACCAAGGCCTCCTGCAAAGGGCGGGGAGGACAGGCCCTTTTCCAAGCAAACCTCTACCAGGCACTCCATCCCACCCTGCTCCTTCCCAAGGGAGGCGCAGCCAGGCCTCCTCCTCCAGGAAGGCCTCCAGACGTGTGCTCTGGAGAGTCCGTTATGTCCCTGTCCATAAGCTCGCGTATGAGATCCACAACCCCTTTACTCCAGGCTCAGTAGATCCTGGGCCTCAGTTTCCCTCCTGACAACGGGAGTCTGGCTGGAAAGAGGCCCCTCCCGAGAGTGACCGGGTCGGGTGTGTCGGGCTCTGCCCCCTCCCCTGGGGAATGCTGGCCACCGTGCCTGGAGCCCAGGAAACTCCCTGCCCGCCAGGCTCCCCCCCGGCCCTCAGCCATCCCAGCAGGGCCTCCCCTCTCTGTCCCCCCGACCCACAGCCCCAGGTGCTCAGAGGGCAGGAGGCCAGGAAGGACCCGTCTTACAAGGTCAGACACATCTGTCTTACGGAGTCAAACTTCACCTTCTAAAAGTCTGGCCTTGAGCTGGCCACCAACCCTGCAGGTCTCCCCTCCCCAGACTTGTAGGGGGTCTCGCTGCGGGAGGGACGCTGTAACTGAGATGCGCCCTTTTCTCCCCTGTGAAACGGGTCCGCAGGCCCGGCCTGCTGACCGGCTTGCCCAGTTGGGAGGCGCAGTGTTGCGGGGGCGGGGGGTTCTCTGCCCGGGAGCCTCAGCCCACCTGAGCTTGTCCTTGGCATCGCTGAAGCTCTCAGACACAAAGTAGACGGGCTGGTAGGTCTGGTCCTGGTAGGGCTGCACGGCCGCCGCGTCAGGGTCGAAGGCCCGGATCTCGGGCTCCTCGGAAAGGGAGTGCTGGCGGGAGGAGGGGGGCCGGGCTCTTAGCACCCGAGGTGGCTGGAGCCCCAGGGCCCGACTGGCACCCGCCCGCCCCTCGCGGGTCCTCCCGAGGCCTGGGGATGGTGCGCGTGGGAGGCGGCAGGGGCCCCCCGGTAGGGCAGCCCCCTGCTCAGCCTCCCGGTCGGCCTGAGTCTGGGAGGATGGCCAAGGGGGTCCTGCCTGCTGGGCCCAGGCCCCGGCCCTCCCTGGGGGCGGGGTCTCACCAGGAGCTCCCCGTAGGAGGAGAGCAGCCCCGCTCCGTAGGCCTTCACCTCCCCGTTCTGCTTGCACAGCCCGAACTCCACGGTGAACCAGTACAGCTGATGGGGCAGCGGCGGGGTCGGCGGGAGACGCTGTGGTCAGCACAGCCGTCCCGCTCACCGAGGCCCCGGCACCCCCAGCCCTGGGCAGAGCTGAGCCGGCTCCGGGGCCGGGTGGGGTCACGGCACGAGAAGCAGAGACCTCAGCCTGCACAAGAGGGCCCGGCCTGAGCCCAGGGCCCTGCAGGGGACACAACCCACCGTGGACAGCTTCTCAATTTCCTCGTCCGACACCCCCAAGGATGCGAGCCCGATGTCCTGTGGAGGGGGGAGCAGTGAGGGTGCTGGGGGTGTCCGCGGCCCCCGCCCGGGGTCTCCTGGATGCTGCTAGGTTGCAGAGAGCCTCCTGGATCTGCTGGGGGCCCAGGACCGCTCCCCGCCGTTCCTGGGAGAGCCAGCAGGTGGCAGCACAAGGCCCGGGACACGGCCCTAGCCTGGACCCTGGGACCGTGGGAAGGGTTCTTCCCGGACAACGAGCTAAGGTGGTCTGCCCATGCGGGCCTGAGCATGCCCGGCCCCGGCCACCCAGCCCTCCATTCCAGGACCACGCACGCCCCCTGGAGTCTCACGGCCCAGGGGGGCACTGTGCAGCCCGGGGGTGTGGCGGGGGGAGGCCATTGGTGGCCAGCCCCTTGGGTGACCGGGCTCCCAAGGCCCCCAGAACCCACCTGGGAGAACTGGGCGAAGGTCCGGTCAGCGAGCATGGGCACGTGCCCCAGCAGCTCGTGGCAACAGTCCCTGTGTTGGGGGCGGAGAGTGGGTGGGGCTGGGGGCCCCTCCGGGCAGGCAGCCTGTCCCCCCCAACCCCAGACTCGCCCTCCCGCCCTCCCCCGCAGGCCGGGGGCAGGGGCTGGTCACTCACGGCTCGGGGGAGTGCATGGGCGAGGAGGCGTGGCGGATGTACTGGGTGCACTGGAACACGCGGAAGGCCAGGCTGGCCAGGAAGTCCCGCGCGGACAGCAGGCCGGCCACGGGCCGCAGCTGGAAGCCAGTCCGCTCTGCTGGGGCGGGGCGGGGGGGGGGGGGCGGTCAGGGGCAGGGTGGCGGGGGCGGAGGGCGTGGCGGGGCGCGGGCTGCGGACCCGGGGACCCTGCGCAGGCACCGCACCCTTCAGGAAGCGGGAGACGTCCTCCAGCTGCGGGATTCGGTCCTCGCGGTACCCACAGAAGCGCTCCAACAGCTCGAAGGCCTCCAGGTGCTCGCGGCAGGCGTGGGTGGGGTACAGGCCCCGCAGCGTGGAGTAGACCTCCTTCCTGCGGGCCAGGGGCTCAGGCCGGCGCCTGCCCCAGACCCTCCCTGCATCCAGAGCGCCCCCACCCCATGGGCTCTGCTTTGCCCCCGGCAGGCCCCGGCAGCCTCGCACTGCAGGCTTCTCACCAGCCCAAGAAGCCGGCCACTGGGCGCGGCTTTGGGGGACTTTTGGGGGGCCCCAGGAAGTCCCTCCTCCCCTCGGACTTAGTCTGTCCTCCTGGAGGCCACGGGGTCTCTGCGGGTCCTCCCCGGGCCCCTGTGCCCGCCCGGCCCGCCTCTGCCACGGACTCTCACCAGGTGGCGATCTCCTCGGCCGTGTACTCCACGTGGGGGATGGGGTCACCTCTGGGGAGGGTCTGCAGTCAGTCCAGGCCCCCTCAGGGAGGACGTGTGGGGAGTGGACGGGAGGGGCCCAGGCTGAGCGCCCCACCGGCTGTGTGGCTGAGGCGCCTTGCTTAACCTCTCTGGGCCGAGGTTTCCCTGCTGTGACCACGGTCACAGCGAAGGCAATGGCGTTGGTGACAAGGACATCCCGCCCCCTTCCCGGGGTGGGGGGTCTAGTGTGAGGCCCGAGGATGGGGGTCTGGGTCCCAGAGGACGCAGCCCCGAGGAGGGTCCTTACTGCTTGTACTGGAAGGCGATCTCGGCAATCAGCTTCCTGCGCTGGCGGTACGCCTGGTCGGAGAAGCCCTGGAGGCAGAGAGGGCGCGACGTTGGGGACCGTCCAGCCGCCCTGCCACCCAGACACAGCTGGTGACCCCGGCAGGCGCCGGGGCGCTGCTTCCAGCCAGGCCTCAGGGCGCCGGGTGGCCCACAGACTCACCCTCCTCACTCAGGTCCACGCCCACCGCCCATCACCTGGGGAGGCCAGCTCACCGGGTGATCCAAGTCCAGGTCAGGGTCAAACTTGGTGACCAGGTGGTGACATTTGTCCAGCTCGGACACTTTCCTTGGGAACCAGAGGACTTCGGGGAGGGGGGAGGTGGGAGGACAGGAGTGAGTGCTGGGCGCGCGGGGAGGGGCCCCGGCCACGCCCCGGTCCCCGCGGCCTCCCGTCTCAGGGCCGAGGGCCGCCTCACCCTTGCTCTCCCCGGCGGCACGCACGTCTTCCGCCACGCGGCGCAGGGCGCTCAGCAGGGCGGGCACCGCGGGGCCGGGCACCTCGCAGCGCACGAAGCACTCCATGGCCGGGCTCCCCGCCCGCGGCGGCCGGGCCGGCCGGGTCTCCAGGTGGTGGACGTGGGCCTCGAATGTCTTGGGGCGAGAGCAGGGAGAAGGAGGGGGTGAGAGGTGGACAGACACACGGATGGACAGATGGAGACACGGGAGGGGGCGGGGGGCTGGGAAGCAGGCACGGGTCCCTCCCTGCCCCGCCCGGGACCCCGGTGGCCAGGAGCACACACACCACGTCCCAGACGCGCTGCCCGGGGCAGTCTCGGCGGGAAACCTGGGCGAACGCACTTGTCTCAGGGCCCCCCAGACCCAGCGTTCTGGACGGGGCCTCTGTGTGCCCTCGGCCACCCCAGGAGGCCTGACTTCCCTCCCTGTGGCCTCGTCCAGGCCCCGTGCAGACCCCGGTGGCCGAGGGTGGGCGCTGACCCCGCCGCAGCCTGGTCCGGAGTCCCTGGTGCCCACCGAGGAGGGTGGGGGGAGGGATGGTAGGAAGGGTCTCCTTCCCTACGGGCGCGCGGCCCCAGTGACCAGGGAGCCTTGGTCTCCAAGGCCCTCGGGCCACACGGGAGCTTGAGCGGGCTCTGCAGTCCTGTCATTGGCGCCTGTGGGGGGAGCCAGTCCCCGGACCCCGCCCGGCCTGCTGTGACCAGAGCAGCTCACGCCAATGGCTGCCCTTCAGCCCCGCCCCGCCGGGGACAGGCCCTCCGTGGGCGTGGGGACCAGCGCCAAGGCCTTCCCCTGGAGTGAGGCGGTGGGCGTGGGGTGGGCGGGGGGCCGGGCTCAGGGAGCTTCCAGGGCGGGAGGGACCCCTCCCCTCGAGGCCCCCACGGCCCCCAGCGCCCCTCACCTCGAACACCTTGACAGCCCGGGTCAGCGCGGGGGGCTTGGTGGGCCGCAGGGCGAACAGCAGGGTCAGCACCGCCTTCCCGTCTTGCTCAGCCAGGCTGCCCGCCTCCCTGGGTTCCGAGGATGAGGCCGCGGCCTCCGCCTTCTCTCGCTCCTTGCGTGCATCCTGGATGAGGCTCTGCCGCCTCCCGACGAAGCGCGGGGACTGTGGGGACAGGCACACCAGCTGCCCCCGCCCTCGGCCTGCCTGCAGCTCTGGGCCTGGCTCCAGCATCGCCCCGCCTGGGGCCAGGGGTGCGGGCGGCCTCTGTGCCCACCTGACCGGGTCAGGGGATGGGAGGCGGTGGGTCGGGAGCCGTCTGGGGCTGCCTTGGGGCCAGAGGACACGGCGTCCGGCCTGGGATGACCCCTCCTCATGTCCCCACCTCTAGTCTGGCCTGACAGCACATTACCCACCATCTGTCCCTGAGACCATGAGCCCCTGGAGTTGGTGTGTCTGCCCCCAACCCCTCCTGAACACAGAAGCCCCTCTGGGCTCACCACCTGGAGCTGAACTTCCAAGAAGACTCTGGCGCCTTCGGGTCTCAGAACATGGCCAGGCCTGGGGGAGACCTCCCTCCACCTGACCTCGGGCAGGGTGTGGACAGTCAGGGGCCTCCAGGGCCGGGGGGCACCTCCCTGGGACCCCAAGAAGGGGGAACAACCCTCTACCCCACAGCGGGTCCCCTGAGACAGTGCCTGCAAATTAAATGTCCAGAACCCTACCCACATTTTCATTAAAGCTCTGTAAACGAGCTGATCATCCCAGCCCATCCCTGAGAGGGAACTGGAGACCCTTCCTCCAGCCCGAGAAGCCCCCAGTCATTCAGTCTCAGGGAGAGGGCTGGCCCAGTGGGTCTTCCCAGCACAGGCTCTCTCGAATTCGGAGCCCCCATGGGGTGGGCCGTGCTTTGGGGACCATTCCTGGCGGTCACGGAGGCTCAGGTTTTCTGGAGACAGGAGGGGGGTTTCAAGACTGGAGATTCCTCGTGGGACAGAGCGTGTGGCAGGTGTGCAAGTGAATGGTGGACGGACAGGTGGATGGAGGATGGGCAGGCGGAGAGGCAGGTGATGGGTGGGAATGGCCCCTGAGGGCAGACTGCCTTCAGCTCAGCAGAACAGCCGGAACCGTTTTTGCTCCACCCCCCCACCATGCGCTTCTGCAGGGCCTAGGACCCTGCCGCACACTCTGGGTCCAGCAGGACCCCCCGCAGAGATTCAAACCCCGGGACTCAGGGTTCGCTCCCTGGGCCAGCACGGACGCACTCGTGGCCAGGACTGGATGCCGGGCCTTGGCCCCGGGTGGCCGTGTGGACCCTGAGCCTGGGGCCACCCGCCAGACTTTGGGGGCCACCCCTGGGCTTCGGGTTCGTTCCGGCCCGTGGGCACCTGCGCTCTTACCATGATGGCCTCGGCCTGCTTGGCGTCCAGCTCGGAGACGGCCCGGCGGAAGCCCTTGGCCTGCGGCGAGGCAGCGTTGGGGGTGGGCATGGTGCTGGCGAGGTCCGGGCTCCGTCTCCACAGCCCTCTGCCCAGCGGCCTTTATAGGCTGGGCTGACGTCAGAGCCCCCCGGGTCCCCCACCTCCCACCTCCACCTCCTTCACAGCTCCCTCCCTCTGCTGCCGGAGGGAGGCGGAGTGGGAGCGGAGCTCTGAGCCGCTGAGAAAGGGCTCTGTCCCATTAAATCTAATTGCATCCACTGTCGCAGGCCCCCGGGCGGGTGGCCGGCCCGCCTCTGAATCATCTGGACTCTGGCAGGCGTGTTCTGCAGGGCGGGGTGCAGCCACCCCTCAGCCCAGCACAAGTGTGATGGGCGGCTTCGCGGGGAGGGGGTGTTCCGGACACCCCAGGGTGTCCGGTACACAAAACTCTGATCTTTGGTGGCCATTGGTCCAGGCACGCAGGCTCTGACCCCAGCTGTCTGAAGGCAGCTTGCCTTTCCAGAAGATCCTTCACCCCACCCCGCTTCCCAGCAGGGTCCGGAGGTCTGTTTCTGCTCCACGCCCTCAGCAGGAGCATTATTTGCCCCCCACCACCCCCTGTGCCCGGCCCCCAGGGACACCCAGCAGGGCCCAGAATGTTCCAGCAGGGCCTGAACTCCAGTGTGGAGGAGGGTGAGGGAGGCAGGGCCATGCGGTCTCTAATAATTGTCTCACTTGCTCCTACACGGCCATCTCCTGGCTCCCCCAGCCCACCTTTGGCCCCCCAGTGTCCCCCTAAGGCCCTCTGACCACTTCCCCCAGGGGGGTCCCCACCTCGAGGACACCCCAGCCCCGAGCACCGTGCTCGGGCCCCTGTGGCCCTTCTCGGGGGGTCCCTGCACCATGGGGCTCCTAGGACAGCTCCCGTCCAGTGTCTCCTGAGCTCCAGGCACGAGGCCCCTCTGGTGGGACCACCCCACCCCCCGCCCCAGAGGCTGGGCGACCAGCGGGGACGCACCTCAGTGCCAGGCAGCGTGAGTCTGCGGTGTCTGCACGGCAGCCCGGCCCTTCCCCACGCACATTCATTCATACGCAGCTTCGGGCGGGTGTGGGGGCCTCCTGACTGTGAGCACTCCCCAACCACGGGCGGCTCCGGGGCCCCTCGGGAAGGCCTCTCCTCTCTGAGAAGGGATCTCTTGGAGGGGGCGTCTCCGCGTGGCCCTGGGCCCTGTGGGTTCCGCAGGGCTGGCCTGTGCCGGGGCCTCCAGGAAGTGGCAGTGGGGAGTGAGGGAGGGCCACCTGGGGGGGCGCGGCGTGCCTGCTGGGGCCGCCTCCTGAGGCAGACTTCCTCATGTCTGGCCGCCCAGGGCCACGTACTGGACACAGAGGAGCCGGCTGCCCTGGATCCCCTTTCTCCGCTCCCAGAGGTCCATCCCTGGCTGGTCACTGAGCGGTCTCTGTCCACCTCCTCAGCACCCATCGGCCCCAAGGCAGCACCCGTTCTTCATCACGGTGGCCGCCACACGCCTCGCCTCCTGGCGCTTCCCCAGAGGGGTCTGACCGTGACCCGCCTTGCTCCCCGAGGCTCCCCACGGCCCGAGGGACTCCCGTCACCTCCCCGCTGTTGGTCTCACTCCCCCAAATCCCTGCTTCCTGCTCCAGAGGAGTTTGGGCTCCATGACACCGCGTTTGGAATGCTGTTGCTCACCCTTTTCTCCTCCTGGTGAACTCCTACGCATCCCACAAAACCAGCTCAGCTACCATTCATTCTGCAGCGCCTACCCTTTCTCGCCCCTGATGCGAACCCACTCCCCCTGCTCTGCTCTCCTGGCTTATCCCTCCCCCTCCGCACACTCCCTGAAGGGAGGAGCCCTGCTGGCCTGGCCCGTGTCTGTGTCCCTGTCACTCGCTCAGGCCCCTGCCCGTCTCATCTGCCAGACCCTGGGCTCCTGGAGGACGGGTCGCCGAGGTCCCCGCCCCCAGGGCCCAGCCCAGAGGCGGTTCCACGGGGATGTGTGCTCCCAGTGGAGTTGAAAGGATCTGCCCAAGACCCCGGTGGGATGAGGTGGAGGCTGTGGGCGCCCTGCTGCCCCAGGCCAGAGCCGCCCTGCCCAGGTCCCCGGTGGTCTCCGGGGTGGCCCGGCCTCCACGCCCAGCCTCAGGCTGCAGCCCTGGACAGGCTCTCTGTTCCCCCAGAAGCCCGCAGACTCTCCTGTGTGCCCGCTTGGTACTCGTGGGCCCAGCGGCGGCCCCGGGCTGGGAGGCGGCACGTCTGCCAAACGCCCCACAGGAGGAGCACCGCCTCGCCTCCGGGTGTGGACTTAACCTTTCGGCAAATGTCTGCTGACACAAATACTGTTTCTAATCCCTTTGTCCCCCTGAGCCAGTGCTTGCGTGGAAGCTGGGTGGAGCCCTCTTTCTGGGCCTGCCTTGGGGCCAGGCGACCCCCCGGGTGAGACCCCTGGCCAGCAGACAGATGGACACACTCCAGAAGCCGGTTCGGGCCCTCTGGTCCCCAGTCCACACCTGACCACGTGTCTATCTGCCCTCCAGTCCTGGGAAGCCGTTCCCATTCACCGGCCCTCCCCCGCCCCCAGGCCTGATGCTGGGTCCCCCAGAGCACAGAAGCGCCCCCATCCTTTGGCTGTGCCCCCCACTGCGTGCCGCACCCTCCCCCACCCCGGATGCTAAGGGGACCCAGGGCCCCTCAAGCCTGCCCCCGCCAACCTCCTCTCCCCGGTTCTGCACCCTGCTCTCCTTCACAGGCCCATTCTGCAGACAGGAAGACTGAGGGGAGCCACTTCGCTGGGTCATGCAGTGAGTCTCAAGCCCAGATTTCCCATCTCCTGAGATTCAGCTCTTTTAAGGACTCAGTGGAGTCTGTCCCAGGAGCTAAGGGGACGCAGGCCCCAAGGGGAGAAATCTAACAGACCCAAGCTGGGCAGGCAGACTCCCCAGAGGAGGGTGGGGCTGGACAGGGGTCCCCGGCGGAGGTCAGGCACCAGGGAGCCCTGCGGCCTGCACACGTCCACGGGGCGGAGAGGGCCGAGCACCGCAGGCCGGGCTTGGGGGTGAGCTGGGAAGGGAGGCCACGTGTGGAGGCGCCGGGCGCAGGGATGTGGTCCACGGCCAGGTCGCCACCCTTCGGACAGGGGTGAAGTGAAAGGGCAAAGTCGGTAATTAAACAGCTAATCCCGCTAGGGGACGGTAAAGAAAGAACAGGCTTCGGGACACCCCTGTGAGTCAACAGTAGCTAAGAGAGCAGGTGGGCTAACCGCAAAGCAAGCAGGCTGGCTGAGCAACAGAACCACACAGCACAAATGGGAGGGATGCTCCAGACAGGAAAACAAAGACGTCCGGAGACCCGCATCCTGCCGGCGAGCTCAGGACCTCAGTGACCTCTAGGACACGCTTCTCCTCATGCGTAAGAAACAATAATTTATGGAAAGGTGACATTTCAAAGGAAAGACCCTCAGTGCACTGACACCTGGAATGATATTTCCCTGGTGCGACCAGAGTCCTGGCGTGGCCGTGGAGAGACAGAGGGGCAGCGGCCCGACCTGCAGGGGCAGCTGGAGACGGAGGTGTGACGCCCGCTCCCAACTGAGGAGGGTGCTCTTCTCCCCCGCCCCACTTTCCCTTGGGTTAGAAAACCGTCACCCGCTAGCTTCTTGGGTGCGGCGCCTCTTGCCTGCCCAGCTGTGAGCCTCACCAGCGTCCTTTCCGAATAAGACCCTCCTCATCTCTCCCTTTTGCCGCTCATCACACGGAGACCTAAAGCACTGTGGCACCAGAACTCTCTGGAGCCCCCGAAGCGCCACCCGTGGGTCTCCCTCCCGCCGGCTCTGGGCCCCGGCCCTCGCCGCCGCACCCCCCAGCCCCAGCACCCCACCCCCGCAGTCACGCTGGGTGATCACAGCTGTCTTGCCAGGCAATTAGGAGGCGCTGAGCTGGAGTGTTTTCTCAACAAGCGAGGCCCCGGAGGAGGTAATAGCCTGTAATGATAGAGTACCTGCTCCTGGCATCAGGCGGGCACTGGTGGGGGCCAGGGCCAGGGCAATCAGCACCCAGGCCCGCTTCCTGCCTGCCGGCCAGCGTGAGGCCTCGGGCCGCCCCCCCAGGCACAGGCGTCAGCGCCATGGGACCCCAGCCCTTCCTCTCCTCCCCACACCCTCTCCAGAGGGCCACAGCTCTGGGGGTCCCCATCCTGGGGCTCTGCAGGGCCCCCCCCCCCATAGAAAAGCACAGGGGCCTTCTGGAGAGCCGTCAGGAGACTGTCCCCAGCCATCCGGGGGCTAAAGGTCACTTCCAAGGTGTGACCAGGATTGTCTTTGTGCACCCGCGTCGCGTGTGCCCTGGGAAAGGCGTGGAGCTGTGTGACACACGCAGACACGGCACGCACACGTCCGGGACTCGAGGGCCCTCGGCTGTCGCGCTGCCTGGGCCGGTGGTCCGAGTCTGCAGGAACTGGAGCCTGCGTCCCACCGTCCCCCCTGGGGTCAGGGGCAGACCCCACATGAGCCGCCCGCCTGCCTCCAGCCTCTTCCTGCCAGACCCCGCCCGGGGACAGGCCCGGAAAAGCCGCCCACCGCCCCCGAGACTGGGAGAAGTTCCGTGATGTCCTGGCACCCGGGCCTGTCAGCGCTGAAATGTCAGAGCAATTAGCCCTGACGAGCGTCGCAGGGAGCGGAGGGACGGCAGAGCTGGGCCTGGGGCTGGCCGCCCTGCCGGTCGATGCGAGGCGCCCAGGGATAATTGGGCATTTGGAAGTCGGGAGAGAGCCGGCAGAGCGGGCCACGTGTCCCTGCCTCTCAGGAGTGCCACCCCCACCGCACCTGGGCCCCCCGATCCCACCCCCAGCCAGCCCCTCAGGCCCAGCAGCTGCCCCCAGCCTCCCAGGCATGCCTCCCTCTCGCCCCCTCTCTGAGCTCCCCTCCCATCAGCTCTGTCTTCTCCTGGCTGGGACTGGCCTTGGCAGGAGGCTGGCCCTTGGTTCGGTGCTAGAGATGTCTTTAGGGGGTGGGTGGGGGTCCTGGCTCAGCCCCTCACGCTCCAAACCCCACCTTCCCACCCACGTCTCCTGAGGAGCCCTCTGCACCTCCCCAGGGTCCCCATCCCAGGACCCTCCCAGCAGAGATCGGCCCAGCGCTGGGCGTGGGCACTGCGGGGCGGAGTTGGAGGCGGAGTGGAACCAACAGCCGAAACGTCTCCGCCAGGTGTGCGTCCACGCGTATGCACATGTGTGCTTGTGCAAGTGCCTGTGGGTGAGCATGTGTGCACCGGCGTGTAGCAGGGCTCAGAAAGCCGGACCAGCTGCGGTCAGCGGCACGCAGGGCGACCCCTGGCTCCACGGCCCTCCGGACCCTCACCGGAGGTCACAGCCAAGGCCCCGGGGTCCTGCCAGCTGCTCTTGACTCCTGGGGGTCCCTTCTCAGACCTCCCCCCACCCCGTCCCCATGCCAGTGACTCAGCCTGCCCGGGGGCCCCCCACCACGGCCCCCTTCCCCCGGTCCTCTCAGCCCTCTGACAAATTAGCTGGAAAAAAGCAATAAGAGCCACATTCAGTTGGCATTAGTCAGCCAGGCAGCTGGGCTTTGACAGCAATCAGGTCTAACGGCAAGACCAGAGTCCCTCCCACCCCGGGGCCCGGGCCTGGGTGTAGTCACCTGGCCCAGCGGCTGCTTGGGCACCCAGAGCCCTCGATGGCAAGGGGCTGGCCCATGCCGCATCTCCACCCCCCGGCCTCCCGCACATCCCATGAGGAGAGCCTGGCTCCCAGCACCACCTCATTCACCGTGACCCGGGGCTGGATCAGCAGGAGTATCTTGGCCGAGACAGGGGAGGAGACAGCCGTGCTGCGGTCAGTGTGGGCCAGGCCGCAGCCGCTGACCCTGTCAGCAGGACGGCCGGGCAGCCGGGGTCCCAGGCTCGGCTCCACCCAGCTGTACTGGGCATCCAGCCCCTCTGGGCCCCTCTCAGACCTGCCCGCGGGGAGCGCCCAGGGGGCCAGTCCACCTGCGCCCCCGGGCACATGGGAGGCCTCACCGGTGCTTCCTGCAGCTGGGCTGGGGTCCAGGGGCTGCCTGGGACCGAGGTGCCCTGTATCTGACCCTACCCCATCCCCCCCTCTGCCAGCCTCACTGCCCTTCCTCCCGGGGGAGGGGATGGCGGGGCAGCCCCCTCCCCAGAGGTCCTGCTTCAGGGACGCTCAGGGGGCTGCTCTGAAATACCCCCTCGTCCCCAATCTGGACATCCGTGCTCAATGGCAGAGGCGTTGCCCACCTCCTGCCCGAACAGGTGGTCTCAGGAAGCCCCCTGATCCTTCGGGAGATGCACTCCAGCCACAAACTCCCGTCTCCCTCCGTGTGAGCTCCCTCTGGCTCTGGGAGCCCAGAACTGGGTACCAGCATGTGGCTTTCCAGGTGGGGAAACTGAGGCGGGGGTGTGGCCTGCTGGCTCTCCAAACAAACAGCACCTCCCCCCAGGAGGGTGGGGCCTTTGCGGGGAGCCCGGGACTCCCAGACAAGCCACGCACTTGACACCTTGGTGAGACAGGCTTGGACGGGGCCCCTGCCGGCCCCTCTGCACCGGCCTCCCCGCCGGCATCTCGGACGGACAGATCTCTCCCTGGGGCTGCCCCCCACCCCCGACCTTGGGCGCTCAGCCTGGGCCCGCGTGTGTGTCCCCAGTCTGGGCAGGCTCCACGCCCCCTGCAGTGCACATTCTCTCTGGGGACCAGAGGGGCTGGAAGAAGGGGCCCGGCTGCCCTGACCCTCTGCGTCTCCGCCCAGGTTCCGGCCGGGGTCTTGGGTGGGAGGGGGCCCCGGCTCAACCCCTCCAGCTGCCTCCGGCTAATCCCGGCTCAGAGGAGCCCCCGCCGCCGGCTGACATTTCCGGGCCGCGAGCCGCTGACCTGGCTGGCTGTGATATTTAGACAGGGCTTATTTGCTCGCTCTTCTCTTTGATGACTCTGGGGCCCACGGTGAGCTCGGCAGAGACCGAGCTGGCTCACCTGGATCTGAAGCTTGTGTTTTATAAAATAAACGTGTCCAGGCAGCGCCGGCTCCCCCTGCCGTGTGGGTGGACGGGGGCAAAGCCCGTGTGCTCGGGGATGTCGCCCTGGGCCTGGGCCTCCACACCGGGGTGGGTCTTGCAGAGCCCCCAAAAGCCGAGGCTGCCGCCCCATCCCTGCCTGCCCCTCCACCAGGGGAGGCCAGCGGGGTAGACAGGCCACAGCTCTGCTCCACCCAGGCCCTCCACCCGCTCGCATGCCCGCCCGCCTTTGCACCAGGGCCCTTTCCATCAGGGGTCTCATGGCTGCTCAGAGAGGCCCGTGAACGGTCCTGACAGGGCGAATGTTCCGGGGCCTCCAGCCTCCAGGCCGAGTCCTGAGTGGGAAGCAGGGGCACTCGTGGGTCCTGGCCCCACCCAGCATGGCTGGGGGAAGGGGGACGGAGGGAAACCCACAATGCTCCAGGGAGATAGCGGCCGGGGGTCACCCGCTGGAGTGGGGTGCTGGAGGATGGGAGAGGGGTGGCATGTCGGGGTCACATCCCCTCACCCCAGGGTTTCTGGGAGAGAGTTCCAAATTCTTGAGAGTTCCGCGGATGTCTGGGCCTCGGAAAGCCCTGGCGAGGGGGTGGGGGTTCCTCTGGGCCCTTCTGCCTGCCTGGCTGCTCCCGAGGGACAGGAGGGCCATGCAGAGCCTCAGGAAATGGGCTGGGAGAGGCCACGCCGAGGCCCCAGGAGAGCTGGGTGAGCACCTTCCCAGCCCAGCCAGGCTGGGAGTGGGTCGGGGGCCAGAGTGCAGACCACCATCCCCAGTGGCCCCTGTGACCACTCCCAGTGGCCCCTGCCCACCTGCCCCCTCGGCGGCTCCGGGGCCGGGCCCAGCTCCTGGGCACAAAGCTCTTCTCGGCCGACCCCAGGGGAGGCCAGACCCCTGCTTTGGACCACCACACGGCTGCGGGGGGTCCTCTGTACGGCAGCCCTTGGGGGGTCCTGGAGAGGGGGTCGGGCTGCGGGGGCAGGATCGGGGAGCTGCCTCCTGGCACAGCCCCGGGACCCCTGCCGCCTCCCACTTCCCCAGGCGCGGAGATGCTTCTGGGCCCGGCCCACTGCAGCACTTAACCGCGGCCGTGACTGTGTCGTCTCTTGCTGTGACTGATCAGCGTAAGTCTGTGTCTCCCCCTGGAGGGTTGTCTTGGTGTCCTCAGGCCCTCGTCTCCCCAGCACCTGCACCGCGGGTCCCTCGCTTCTGTTAAACGAAGAGACAGAATCTGGGGGTGGGGGGCTCAATCAAGCTCCCAGTGGCAAACCAGAGGGGCTGGAGGCCCCACCAGCCGGGAGCCTGTGGGTCAGCGAAGCCCCAGCCTCCCTTCCGCGGCCCTGCAGGCCCCGTCTCCACACCCCGAGCCCACCCACCCCTCCCACTGCGCCGGGGTGCGCCCCAGCCCCACCTCCCACACTCCCCCAGCCGCCATCCCAAAGGCCCTTTATATTACTGTGCTTGTAAAGTAATTATTTATTTATGAAAATTGCAGTGAAATACACATAAAACAAGAGTTGCTGTCTCAACCATTTTCAGCGCGCAGCTCAGGGACATCAAGTGCATTCGCTGTGACACACGGTCGCCGCAGACACTTCTGGAAATCATTCCTCCTCCCCAACGGCCACGCTGTCCGCACCGAACCCTCCCTCACTGCCCCTGCCCGACCCCTGGTCCCCACACCTACTTCCTGTCTCCAAGGACGTGATTCCTCCAGGGACCTCTCAGAGGAGGACTCAGGCGGGATGGGTCCTCCTGTGTCTGGCCTCTCTCACTGAACACAACGCCCACAAGGGTCCCCCACATTCGGCTGGTGTCGGTATTCCTCTTCTTTTAAAGGCGGAATGATGCTCCACCGTGCTTCCCTGGAGGCTCAGATGGCAGAGAGTCTGCCTGCGATGCAAGAGACTGGGGTTCAATCCCTGGGTTGAGAAGGTCCCCTGGCGAAGGGAATGGCAACCCATTCCAGTATTCTTGCCTGGAAAATTTCGGGAACAGATGAGCCTGGTGGGCTACAGGCCATGGGGTCGCAAAGAGTCGGACCCGACGGAGTGACTCACACACCCACAGTGTCCGTCGTGTGGATGGGCCGCAGCTGGTGCACCCATCGTCTGCAGGGGGCCCCGGGTTGCTTCCCCCTTTGGCTGCTGTGAGTGAAGCTGGTGTGCGCACAGGTGTGCAAGGATCTGCTTGAGACTCGTCTGCACTTATTTTGAGAACAGATCCAGGAGTGGCATTGCTGGATCTCATGGGACTTCTATGTTTAACATTTTGAGGACCCTCCACCCTGCTGTCCATGGCGGCCACATCATTTTACATTCCCACCAGCTGTGCACGAGGCTCCCATTTGCCCACACCTGCGTCGTCGTTTTTAATTTGAACTGTACAGACACCAGACTGTCCTTCAATCACAGACATGGACATGTGCCCAAAGGCACGTAAACACTGTGTGTACAGCGATCAATGCAAAGGAATAGAGGAAAGCAACAGAATGGGAAAGACTAGAGATCTCGTCAAGAAAATTAGAAACACCAAGGGAACATTTCATGCAAAGATGGGCACAATAAAGGACAGGAGTGGTATAGACCTAACAGAAGCAGGAGAGATTAAGAAGAGGTGGCAAGAATACACAGAAGAACTGTACAAAAAAGATCTATACAATCCAGATAACCACGATGGTGTGATCACTCACCTAGAGCCAGACATCCCGGATCGCAAAGTCAAGTGGGCCTTAGGAAGCATCACTACGAAAAAGCTAGTGGAGATGCTGGAATTCCAGTTGAGCTATTTTAAATCCTAAAAGATGATGCTGTGAAAGTGCTGCACTCCATATGTCAGCAAATTTGGAAAACCCAGCGATGGCCACAGGCCAAAGGTCAGTTTTCATTCCAATCCCAAAGAAAGGCAATGCCAAAGAATGTTCAAATTACCACAAAATTGCACTCATCTAACAGGCTAGCAAAGTATTGCTCAAAATTCTCCAAGCCAGGCTTCAGCAGTACATGAACTGAGAACTTCCAGATGTTCAAGCTGGATTTAGAAAAGGCAGAGAAACCAGAGATCAAATTGCCAACATCCAATAGATCATCAAAAAAGCAAAAGAGTTCCAGAAAAACACCTACTTCTGTTTTATTGACTATGCCAAAGACTTCCACTGTGTGGATCACAACAAACTGTAGAAAATTCTTCAAGAGATAGGAATACCAGACCACCTTACCTGCCTCCTCAGAAATCTGCATGCAGGTGAAGAAGCAACAGTTAGAACTGGACATGGAACAACAGACTGGTTCCAAATAGGAAAAGGAGTATGTCAAGGCTGTATATTGTCACCCTGCTTATTTAACTTATATGCAGAGTACATCATGAGAAACGCTGGGCTGGAAGAAGCACAAGCTGGAATAAAGATTGCCAGGAGAAATAACAATAATCTCAGATATACAGATGACACCACACTTATGGCAGAAAGTGAGGAAGAACTAAACAGCCTCTTGATGAAAGTGACAGAGGAGAGTGAAAAAGTTGGCTTAAAACTCAACATTCAGAAAACTAAGATCATGGCATCTGGTCCCATCACTTCATGGCAAATAGATGGAGAAACAGTGGAAACAGTGGCTGACTTTATTTTTCTGGGCTCCAAAATTACTGCAGATGGTGACTGCAGCCACGAAATTAAAAGATGCTTGCTCCTTGGAAGAAAAGCTATGACCAAACTAGATAGCATATTAAAAGGCAGAGACATTACTTTGCCAACAAAGGTCTGTCTAGTCAAAGCTATGGTTTTTCCAGTGGTCATGTATGGATGTGAGAGTTGGACTATGAAGAAAGCTGAGCACTGAAGAATTGATACTTTTGAACTGTGGTGTTGGAGAAGACTCTTGAGAGTCCCTTGGACTGCAAGGAGATCCAACCAGTCCATCCTAAAGGAAATCAGTCCTGAATATTCATTGGAAAGACTGATGCTGAAGCTGAAACTCCAGTACTTTGGCTACCTCATGCGAAGAGTTGACTCACTGGAAAATATCCTGATGCTGGGAGGGATTGGGGGCAGGAGGAGAAGGGGACGACAGAGGATGAGATGCCTGGATGGCATCGCCGTCTCGATGGGCATGAGTTTGAGCAAGCTCCAGGAGTTAGTGATGGACAGGGAGGCCTGGCGTGCTGCAGCCCATGAGGTCGGAAAGAGTTGGACACAACTGAGCGACTGAGCTGAACTGTGTCATTGTTTTCAGTTTGACCTATACAGACAACAGACTCTCCTTCAAACAGACATGAACATGTGCCCACATCCACATGTGCTCACAAGCACATAGACAGGTGTGTGCGTGCAAAGTCGCTTCAGTGATGTCCGACTCTTTGTAACCCCATGAATTGTGGCCCACCAGGCTCCTCTATCCATGGAATTTTCTAGGCAAGAATACTGGATAGGTTTGCTTTTTCCCCTCAGGGCATCTTCTGGACCCAGGGATCGAGCCCACAGGGCATTGGCAGGCGGGTTCTCTACCACTGACACCGGCGCGAGACACACATACACAGAAACAAAAGCCTCCTTCTTGGCCTGACCCTCCCGCTCCCTGAATCCAGAGGTGAGCCCCTCGAGAGAAGTGATGCCTGGGCCTGAGGCGCCTGGGTTTAGGGCTTTCTTAGGAGCTCCTGGAGTCATCCGGGTCGGCTGCCCCAGACGACCCCACCATCCTCGCCCATCTTCTCGGTGTGAGACGGGCCCGCCCTGCTGTGTCACCCTGGGGCCAGGGCACTGTCCTTCCTGAGCGTCCGGGCACATCGTCCTTCTCAGAGTGGGGTCCCCTCTCCGCTTCCCCCCGCCAGGCTCCCCTTGGTCCCTGTGCTGTTTACAATGAGATGAAAGAGGATTTCTATGCTCTGGACATGAGTCATTTTTTTTTTTTTTTTTTTTAGTGGAGTGCAGTTTATTACGCCGGTGGGCCCAAGGCAGAGTCTCCTCTTAGCCAAGGACCCCGACCAGCATTTGTGAAAATCTTTTATACCCCATGTGTCCAAACCCACTATCCCAATTCCCTTGAGACTTACATAAACAAAGGAAGGGTAAATACAACTACAATAACCCCATCATTCACGTGTTATGTGTTCAAACAGTCAATAATCAATAAGCCCGCAGTTACATTCCAAATAGTTAATAACTGATAAGCCTGTGCTTACATTCTGATAGATAGTGTCCGGAGGCAGGGGTGATTAGTGTCTGTTTTCTCTTCTTCAAGATTCCCCTGCCCAGAGGGGGGTCTTATCCTTCCATTGTCATTCCCACAGGCGCTAAGCACAGAGTTCAGAGTCCACTGGAGAGGTGGCCGTGCACGACCAGCACGGACAGGCCTGAGATGGAGTCCAGGCCCTATGAATTCCTTCTTCATTCCCCCCTCTTGATGCTCTTAGTTTCCATAACGAGCATCATTTATTGAGATATATTGTACCTTAGCCCCCTGCCACCCACATGAGAGAATGCTATCAACCTCTGGGTTACAAAATTCACGAGGCATTGTAGGAAGCAGGGCCCACAAAGCAGTATGATCAAGATTACTATAACAACAGTTCATTAGACATGGCTTTCACTTGATTTTGCATATCCTCCAAGGCAGTAGATACATCTTCAGACAGGTCAGGGATGTACACACCATTCGCCAGAGTCCCTCCTTGGGCTGCTGTGAGTATGTCTAATGCCATCCTATTTTGAATTACTGCCTTCCTCATCTGAATCTGTTCTTCGTTCAAAGCTTGAATGGCTTTAGTACTGTCTAAGAGGGCCTGTTTAATGAAATTAGTTAAGGCCTCTACCTTAACCATGATATCCGTTGTCCCTACAGAGGGTATAAACAAGGCAGCAAGATAGTCATACCATTGGAACACAGATCGTGTCCATCTTGCATGCAGATAAGGCAGGTTTACTGGAGACTGGTGTAGGCTAGGCTTAATTCTGCCATGGGCGAAAGCAAATCCTAATGTGCAATGCCCCACCCAGCTGACTGGTAACCATGGCCATAAGTTAAGCCCACAGAGCCACTGGGTCCCATTGGGGGCTACCCAGCGGATTCCAGGATTATATTTCCAGTCAGAACCGGGCCACTGAGCAGACTGATTGGGGTGATAGGTAACTTCCAAGATTTGTTTACTTTGTTCAGGGGACAAATAACTATTCTTTTGGGTCTAGGGGATGGTCTCCAAATCCAACTTTCTGTTCCTTTTGTTCCCAGCAAGTAGTAGCAGGGGCAATCAACTGTCCTTTCTCAGGAGTCATCCAGAAATATTCATCCCAGACCAGGTAGTATTGCTCAAGGTACCGGGAGGCCTGTCCCCCTTTTGTAAGGGAGCCCTTTTCCTCTTTAATTCTCATATATGAGGTATAAGCCTTTGTTATCTCCGTAAGGCTGGTGTTCATGTTAAATGTAACCCTATGTCCCTGGCCCATTGATGGCTTCTTCTAACACCAGAGGGCAAAGAAAGGTTATGGTTGGTGAGAGAGAGGAAAGTTCCTTTCTGTTGTTAAAGTCCCCATAACGGAGTGGCGATACCCACCAGGGGAGTCTGTCTATTACTGACAGGGGCATAGCCCCACATACCCAAGTTCAGAATTGCATTGGTGAGGCCGAGCAGCAGGAGTCGTTTACCCAGCTCCATCCTGTAGAGGGCTCATCTGGGACCTAGTTTTCTTCTTCCTCCTCAGAATGATCTTGGTTTCCCGTGGGTCGGTGGGGTCCTACTGGGTGGTCCACTTGGCGTTCTCCAGGTCAGCGTGGTATGTCTTCTTTGCTCTGGTGTGATGGATCAAGGGACAATACCTGCAACTTTAACTGCAGTAGGGGTAGTTAGAATAACATAAGGGCCCTTTCATCAAAGGGCTAGCAAATCATGTTTCCAATCTTTGACCCATACTTGGTCACCAAGTGTAAACTCATGAATCTGTTCCCCAAGGGGGAACGGCACCCTTTCTTGTACAAACTTAGTTACCCGATTTATTACCTTACCCAGTTCCATCTGCTGTGAAATCCTATCCCCCCTTACCTGAGGCAAATTTGTTGACACCTGTTTTCTTATGGGAGAAGGCCTCCCATACACAATTTCATGTGGAGAATAGCCTTGGGACTGTGGGGTCATCCTGAGTCTGAGCAGAGCCATTGGGAGCAAGTCCACTCAGGAGCAGTCAGTCTCTGTGATCCACTTGGAGAGTCTCTTTAAGTGTCCGGTTGGTTCATTCCACCATCTCAGAGCTCTGGGCCTCCTCTTTGTAGATCTGTGCCTTCTTCTTCGACACCCGGTAACCTGCTTCCATCAACAGCTGGAGCAGTGCATTTGTCCCTTTCCAGCATTTTTCCTTGGTCTCAGGCAGCCAGCAGCAGGTCATCCCCCTATTGTAGGAGCTGACATCCATACTCTTCCGGATGGAATGAGTCTAGATCAGAAGCCGAGGCTTCCCCAAAGATGGCTGGGAAGTTTTTAAACCCTTGTGGGGGAGTCCAGATGAGCTGTTGTTTGGTGCTCCCCACTGGATCTTCCCATTCAAAGGCAAAGATGGGCTGTGACGCTGGGGCGAGGCGTATGCAGAAGAAGGCATCCTTGAGATCTAGGCAAGTGTAAACTTTAGTCCTCGGTAGGAGGAGGCTAAGCAAGGTATAGGGGTTTGGAACAGTGGGATGTAAAGTTACAGTAGCCTGGTTGACTAGCCTGAGATCTTGTACAGGCCTATAGTCCTGGACATGAGTCATTTCTTGCAAGAACTCTTCCCAGCCCTGTCTGCTTCAGTTCAGTTCAGTCGCTCAGTCGTGTCCAACTCTTTTCGATCTCATGGACTGGACTGTAGCTCTCTAGGCTTCCTTGTCCATCACCAACTCCTAGAGCTTGCTCAACCTCATGTCCATCGAGGCAGCAGTGCCATCCAACCATCTCATCCTCTGTCGTCCCCTTCTCCTCCCACCTTTAATTTTTCCCAGCATCAGAGTCATTTCCAAGGAGTCAGTTCTTTGCATCAAGTGGCCAAAGTACTGGAGTTTCAGCTTCAGCATCAGTCCTTCCAATGAATATTCAGGACTGATTTCCTTTAGGACTAACTTGTTTTGATCTGCTTGCAGTCTAGGGGACTCTCAAGAGTCTTCTCCAACACCACAGTTCAAAAGTATCAATTCTTCAGTGCTCAGCTCTCTTTATAGTCAAACAGAAACGGGTCAAACCAGAGATAAAATTGCCAACATCCATTGGATCATCGAAAAAGCAAGAGAGTTTCAGAGAAACATCTATTTCTGTTTTATTGACTATGCTAAAGCCTTTGACTGTGTGGGTCACAACAAACTGTAGAAAATTCTTCAAGACATGAGAATACCAGACCGCCTGACCTGTCTCCTCAGAAATCTGTATGCAGGTCAAGAAGCAACAGTTAGAGCTGGACATGGAACTATAGACTGGTTCCAAATCAGGAAAGGAGTACATCAAGGCTGTATATCGTCACCCTGCTTATTTAACTTATGTGAGAAATGCTGGACTGGATGAAGCACAAGCTGGAATCAAGACTGCCTGGAGAAATATCAGTAACCTCAGATATTCAGATGACACCACACTTATGGCAGAAAGTGAAGAAGAACTAAAGATCCTCTTGATGAAAGTGAAAGAGGAGAGTGAAAAAGTTGGCTTAAAACTCAACATTCAGAAAACTAAGATCATGACATCTGGTCCCATCACTTCATGGCAAATAGACGGGGAAAGAAGGAAACAGTGAGAGACTTCATTTTTTTTGGGCTCCAAAATCACTGCAGATGGTGACTGCAGCCATGAAATTAAAAGATGCTTACTCCTTGGAAGAAAGGCTATGACCAACCTAGACAGCATATTAAAAAGCAGAGATATTACTTTGCCAGCAAAGGTCTGTCTAGTCAAAGCTATGGTTTTTCCAGTAATGATGTATGTATGTGAGAGTTGGACCATAAAGAAAGCTGCGCACCAAAGAATTGATGCTTTTGAACTGTGGAGTTGAAAAAGACTCTTGAGAGTCCCTTGGACTGCAAGGAGATCCAACCAGTCCATCCTAAAGGATATCAGTCCTGGGTGTTCATTGGAAGGACTGATGCTGAAGCTGAAACTTCAATATTTTGGCCACCTGATGAGAAGAGCTGACTCATTGGAAAGGATCCTGATGCTGGGAAAGATTGAGGGCAGGAGGAGAAGGGGTCGACAGAGGATGAGATGGTTGGATGGCGTCACCGACTCGACGGACATGAGTTTGGGTGGACTCCGGGAGATGGTAAAGCCTAGTGTGCTGCAGTCCATAAGGTCGAAAAGAGTCGGACACGACTGAGTGACTGAACTGAACAGAACTGAACATCCATACTTGACTACTGGGAAACCCATAGCTTTAACTCGATGGACCTTTGTCGGCAAAGTAATGTCTCTGATTTTTAATATTCTGTCTAGTTTGGTCACAGCTTTTCTTCCAAGAAGGAAGCATCTTTTAATTTCATGGCTGCAGTCACCATCTGCCACGATATTGGAGCCCAAGAAAATAAAATCTGTCACTGTTTCCATTGTTTCCCCATCTATTTGCCATGGAGTGATAGGACCTGTCTGCTTATTACTTGGTTAATGGAGCCTCTTCTCACCAGGAGGGTTTGGCTTTGATGTGACCTTGCTGAGGTCAAGAGGGTCAGTCTTTCCCTTCATGGTCTTTGCAGCCTGGGTCTCACCTGGGAACCCCAGCCCAAGTGGAGCAGAGACCCCTGGAGAGGGAGCCACAACCCCTCAGGCTGCCACACGGGAGGCCCCCAGTTTCACGGACTTGAACTGTCTTGCATTCGGATGAGAACAACTCAAGGCTTGGCTGCTTTTCTTTTACAAAGCGCAGGCCAGGCGGGGTCTGCTGGTCTGGGGTTGGGGCGGGGGGCATCGGGGCCGTGACCCCTGGGAGGACGCTGAAGTCTTCATCATCAGAAGGTCACAAGAGGCAGAGTGACAAGTGTTGAGATACACCAGGCACCCTGAAAAGGGAGGGGCAGGGTCCCACTTTCTGGAGCGGGGGGAGGCAGCCAACCACCCCCCACCCCAGGGTGACGTGAGAAGCCCTCAGACTGTCTGGGGGCTCTTGCGAGGGGCCTGGATTCAGGTCGAGTAATTTCTGCTTCCCTGAGGATGTCAGAGTCCATCCAGAACAGGCTGCAGAAACTGGATCCACCTGCCAGCCACCCTGGGAAGCAGGGGATTAGGGATGGAGCCGGGGCGGGGCTGGGGGTGGACGTGGAGAGAGTGGCAAGGTGGCCTGGGGGGTACAGGACCTCATTTTGGGGCGCTGGTGGGGGGCAGCGACGCCGACTGACCCCCTCTGGGAGGAACTCTTTTCCATGCAGCTTCGCCTCCATGGGCACCTGGCCCCCTGGGCTCCGGAAGTCCAGAGCCCCCACGCCCGCCCCGGTCCTCCAGGCCGCAGGGGTCTGTGCGCTCACACCTGGGCGCGCTCTTCCCCGTGCCTGGAAGGGGACCTTACGAGGACAGAACCACGCCCCCCAGTGCGGCCCCTCTGACCCAGACGAGGTCCCTGCGCTCGGGGCTCCTGCCTCCCCCCCGAGTCGGCCCGGCCCCCTCCTGGGGTTCAGCTCGGCCTGGTGGTTGGTCTTCTCCACATGCCCACAGGCTTCCGGGGTTACAAGTGAACGCCACAGTCTGTGCAGGACAAGGTCCAGATCCGCGAGGCCCCCTTGGTGGGGCAGCGCCCTCGCGATGTGTCTGAAGGCCCCTCACCCCTCCCAGCCACCCCCATCTGTGTTCTGACTCGGGTTTTGGTGGTTTCACCAAAACACGTCTGGTCACTCTCTCACTCAAGCACCTCCTGTGGCTCCCAGTGCATCCATGGCAGCCTGATCTCATTGCCATGGCAACCCCGACCCCCCAGGCTCATCCAGCCATGCCTTTTCCGAGCGTCCCCTCTCCTCTGCCTGCATCCTCCCACCATCCTCAGAGCCCAGAGGAGGGGCCTCCCTGGACCCCAGAAACAAAATGTCCAGACGGTTTTGAACATCAATAAGAACGGACATGTGCACTGACCTGCTTCAGTTGCACCAGGAGTGCTTGTTTTATAAGCTACCCTGCAAAAAGGCCTTCTCAGCCGTCCCTCCCTGGGCTTCCGGGCAGGCGGAGGTGGGCACCGCGCAGACTGGGACCACTCTGACATTTCTCCAAATCATCAGTGACGCAGAGCCTCCACCTGGCTCAGTCCTCTGGGAAAAGTCACCAGCTCCAGAGAGGAAAGAAGAGCCTCTAGTCACTCATGTCCCTGGAGGGGCTGCTGACCCAGGGTGGCCTCGGAGCTGCAGAGGAAGGGAGGGTGTGGGCTGGCCTGACAATCGGCCCACAGATCAGTGCTGGGGGGATGCCTGGGGCCGGCTTCGGAGGGCCTGCTCTTTGTGATAAGCTCCTAAGGAGATTAACACCGAGGCATGTGTGCATGTATGCGCACATAGGCGCCCGAGGGTCCTTCCGCATGGTCTGCGGGGGATGACCCGCCAGGTGTAGTCCCGGGGGAGGGGCCTGTCCGCCGGAACCCTGCTCCGGATTCTGTGAGGCGCCTGGATGCCCTACTCCAACACACAGAGGGGAAAAGGGCTTAACTTCACGCTCACTTTCTTTGGCCCATTTGGAGGTTCACATCCGGTCAGCAGGCCTGGGGCAATGGCCGAGGTCAGCAGGAGGGTTGAGCTGCCCTTCTCTTGGCCACACTCCCAGGAGCTGGGCAGCTGTGGGGCCCTCCCTCCCTCCCCGTGGGGCCAGGTCACCGTGGTCAGGGGACCCTTCTCCCTCCCTGGGGGTCCAGTGAGGGGTCAGGGAGGCAGGACCCTGGCAGCCTGGCCTCCCTCTGCTGGAGAAATGCCCGGTCTGGGTGCACAAGGCCCGCCCGGAGTGCAGGGCCCCCTAGACCGGCTCCCCTGACAGTAGAATGGCCTCCCAGGGCAGGGGTTCCCTGATAACAGAGCCCCAGACTGACTCCCCAGGGGCCAGGTGACGGAGCCCCTCCCTGCCCTCCTCTCCTCGCAGGAGACACTGTCTGGGGTCACAGATGGGGGCAGGGAGGGAAGGATGGGCCCTTCCCCGGATTCAGGGATGCGGGCGGTGCCTCCAGACACCAGCTCTGATTTGATTAGGGCTTCAACTCCCCGCCAGGGCGGACACAGCCCGGAGCTCGGCGGGCAGGGCGCAGAGCACTGTCGCTCCAACCCGTCAGGCTCAGCTTCTATTCATTGTGTTTTCCATTAAAAGTGTCGGGACCATTTATTGATTTACTAAATACTGACGTGCTGTCTCCTGTTACACAGCAAAGTGAACAAAATTAGAACAAATAGTGGCCCGGCCTGAGCCCCCACGTAGCTGCCCTGCCCATCTGCACCCCGCGCCAGCTTGAGCATCTTCTCCTCCGGAGAGTCTTCCGCGTCATCCGAGAGCAGGACCCACAGGGCATCGCACCCGCCGCCACCCGCCTGCACAATCAAACTGGCCCAGCGTGCCCACAAACCACCCAGAGGACACTGGGGAGCACGGCCCCCGGCTGCCCGGAAGGTGAGGGGCTGATTTCACCCGAACCGCTGTTTAAGGAGGCTTGGAAATCGCCCATCTTGTGACGCACGTTCACCGGGTATCTACGGAAACAGCTGCACATTAACGGTCAGGGCAGGCGGCTATCTTCCCCTTTATCAGTCCAGGATCAGCGCCAGGGCCACGTGGAGCCCAGCCTGCTGAGTCCTCGCACATGCTCTGGGGAATCATTGCAGGAACATGGAAATCCAGCCCCCCGCCCCAGGCTGGCGGTGCCTCTTGGGTTCTGAGAAAGCCCAGAGCATCTCGCCTGGGCCACCTGGGTGTGCTGGCTGGGGAGAAGATGACCCTGCCCGGGTCTGCACCGAGCTCCCCAGGGTCCTCAGAGCTGGGCCCCGGGCCCCTCTGCAGGGGCAGAGAGAGGGACCAGATTTCCCCGGTCCCCTCTCTCTTACACGTATGCCTCTCCTTATGTTTCCTGATGACAAACATAATCCGTGCTCATTAGAAAAACTGAAAAGGTACAGAAACGCATGAAGGAGAAAATAATAGATGCCTCTAATACAGACAGACAAAATGTGTACCAGCCCACAGGGGCCCAGGTAGCCCGGGGTGCTCCGTGGGACGCCCCATGTGCAGGTGGTAGAGAGGCACCCCTGTTCAGGGTGGTGCTATATCCCTCTGGGGAAGGGGGCAGCTGGGCCTCAGCTCTTCCTGCTTCTTATCCTTATTCTTTAAGGCAGGAGGCGATGGGCTGTCCTAGGGCCCAGGCGTGGGGCTCAGCGGACGCTGGTGTTGACTGTGACCCCGGGGAACTGATAATAAATCCCCAGCATGGAGGGCCCTGGCTGAGGGCAGTCTGCTCTCTCAGAGAGAATGCCGCCTGCACCCCACGGGCCATCCCCTCCAGGTGGAATTTGATCCCACTTTCTACGGCCCCCCACCCAGAGGCCAGGGCTCCCACCATCTCAGCGCCCATATTCCACACCCAAGGGGGCCATTTCCACTGCAGGGAGGGGGTGGCGATGACCGGAGCCCTGGAGCCCTGGGCAGGGGTGTTCCTGCAAGGAACCGCCCAGCCTGCGCTTGGTGAAGGCCCCTGTGGGGTGAGGGTCCCTGCCCAGGAGGCCTGTCCCCAGTTCCCACTCAACTGGGCACGGCCCGCAGGAGCAAGGAAGGTCAGGCACCTGCAAAAGCACCCCTTCCTGACAAGGGGAGGGGCGTCTTGCCAAGCCCCCCGGGGCAAGTGGGGCTCATGGGGGCTGGTGGCGGGCAGGGGCTCCCCTCCCCGCTTCCTCTTCACTCCCCAGGGCCAGCCACAGCCCCTGCCCACAGAGGGTGAGGGGGCGCCGGCGAGGGCGGTCTGCCTGCAGGACCGGGAGAGGCGGGGGCAGGCCCAGCCCCAGGCCCGCGGGCCCCTCCCAGGCGTGGATGGCCAGCTCTGACGCCATTCAGGAAAGGGCCGCGGCGGCCCCATCTCAGGGACCCTGAGGGCTGCTGCAGGGCGTTGGCGGGTGATGGTGGCGCCCTGAGTCGGCTCACAGCGCCTAGTGACCCCCCCGCACGGCTGTCCCGATGCTGCGGGCACGGGCCTCGTGGCGCGCCCTCCTGATCCACGTCCCGGCCTTGCCTGTGGGCACCTCGGAGCCGCTCCGCTCCCGGCCCTCCACCGCTGGCCCTGGTTTGTGTCACCCTGGCAGGTGATGCGGCTTCTCCACCAGGAGCCGCAGCAGAGGGACGGGAGGAAGGGCGGGGGGAGCAGCGGACGGGGTGCAGCGGGGGCCGGGGGCGGGGGCTGGGGTGGCGGGAGCAGGAGAGGCCCAGGCGGGCGCGGCGAGGAGCAGGAACAGAAGGCAACGGCCGGGGCCGGCGGCTCAGGGCGGGGACCGAGCCCACACCCGCTGGCTGTCGCCAGCCCCGGGCCACAACGAGGCTCTGATGCCCTGAGTCCCAGGGAGGACGAGAGGTCAACTAGGAGGCCCTTCTCCCCAACGCTGCCCCCTCCTAGGGCCGTCCAAGGCGAGGGGCCTGCCCCGCCCGAGGCAGTGACCCCTGCACCTCAGCCCCATGCACCTACCCCTGGGCAAACGACCTCTGGGATCCCGGGCCCTGCCATACTCTGAACTGCGTGGGTGTGAGTGTGTGTGTGTGGGGGGGGAGTGTGTGTGGGTGTGTGTGTGGGTGTGGGTGTGGGGTGATGTGGGGGTGTGAGGAGTGTGTGCTGTGGGTGTGTGTGGGAGGGTGTGTGTGTGGGAGAGTGTGTGTCGGTTGGTGGGTGTGTGTGGGTGTCTGTCGGTGTGGGTGGGTGTGGATATGTGTGTGTGGGGGGGGGGTGTGGGGGGTGTGGGGGGGGTGTGGGTATGTCTGTGTGGGGTATGTGTAGGGTGTCTGCGGGTATATGAGGGGTGTGTGCAGTGGGTGTGTGTGTAAGGGGCGTGTGCAGTGGGTGTGTCCGTGTGGGGGGGTGTGTATGGGGTGTCTGTGGGTATATGAGGGGCGTGTGCAGTGGGTGTGTCCGTGTGGCTGTGTGTGGGGTGTCTGTGGGTAAATGAGGGGCGTGTGCAGTGGGTGTGTCTGTAAGGGGCGTGTGCAGTGGGTGTGTCCGTGTGGGGGGTGTGGGGGGGTGTCTGTGGGTATATGAGGGGCGTGTGCAGTGGGTGTGTCTGTAAGCGGCGTGCGCAGTGGGTGTGTCCGTGTGGGCTGTGTGTGGGGTGTCTGTGGGTATATGAGGAGTGTGTGCAGTGGGTGTGTCCGTGTGGGCTGTGTGTGGTCCTTGGGGGGACTCTGCGCGCACGCAGGGGTCCGTGAGGTTGAGCTGGTGAGCGGTTCCGGGAAGATGGGGGCGCGTGCGTGCGCGCTCGGGGTGAGAGCCTTGGGCCGCGCTCCTCGGGCGCCCCCAGGGTCCCCGGTCCTCCCGGGGCCTGCCCCGTGGACCCCAGCAGCTCACACGCGGGCCTCGCTGCCCACCTGGCGGTCGGCGCCCTGGGGCCCGGGCTCGGCGCCGAGCAGCCTCGGCCCGGCGGTCAGCCCCGCCCTCGTGGCCCCGCCCTCCCGGCGTTCCCTGTGCGCTGCCGCCCCCTCGTGGCCATCTGCGGCGTGGCCTCCGTCTTGGCGCCGCTGGGGCCGCCCCTGGTAGGGGGTGTCCGGGCAGAAGACGGGCCGCCCTGCCCGCGGGAGGGTCTGGCAGGCGCCTGGGTGTCAGGAGAGCCCTGCCCAGCGGTCTACGGGGAGATGTCTGGGCTCCTCCGGGGCGCAAGGCCACGGGCATTGGGCTGAACCGTGGTGGAGCCTGGGTCCCCAGATCTCAGATCCCAGGGCTGGAGGAGGGCTGGCAGTCTTTCCAGGCTCCCCACCCCCCTACACTGGGGGTCTGCAGGTGCTGCTTTTCAGGATGGGATCAGCAGCGCAGGTCAGAACCAGCCCCAGGCGTGCAGGAAGGAGCAGGAGACCACCCTCGGGCCTCTGACCTGTTGTGAACGGCACTAGGGAGACCCGCTACCCAGCTCTCGCCCAGGGACCCCCCCACAGCCCTGCCAGCCAAGCTGGCCGATCCTTACCTGACCTGAGCAAGGCAGGCCTCCCCTCCCTTCCCCACCCCACCAGCCCTAGGAGTGTGAGGGTACCACCACCCCCTGGGGGCTCTGTGGGCGTCACCCTCACTTGACAGGTGAGAAAACGGGGGTCCGCAGGGGCAGGGAGCAGGGCAGGACCCAGCCTTCGGACCCCCCGGACGAGGCTTCCTCTGGCACCTGGGGGAGGATGCGTCGGGGTGGGGGTGGTGGGGGCGAGTGGCGTCCATCCTCACCTCCAGGTGATAAGGCCGCAAGGGCGTGTGCCCACCTGGCCCACATGGGGCGGGGCCTGGGCCGGGCTGGGTGCTGGTCTGGGGGCTGAGCCGGTCCAGCTTAGGGCGGGCCGTCTGCGTCCTGCTGCTACAGCCCAGCTCGCTTGGGGCCAGTTCGACAGTCTCCCTGTCTCTGTCATACACACATGTATACATACAATTAGGTACACACGTGTACATACAATTAGGCACACACATGCATACATACAAGTAGGTACACACAATTAGGCACACACATGTATACATACAACTAGGTACACAGGTGTGCATATACAATCAGGTACACACATGTATACATGCAACCAGACACACACATGTATATATACACACATGTATGCATACAATCAGGCACACATATGTATGCATACAAACAGGTACACACATGTATGCATACAAACAGGTACACGCATGTATGCATACAATTAGGGAGGGAGTGACCAGGGCTGCAGACAAGATCTGGGGACTGCCCTGCAGTGTGGTCAGGTGGCCACACGGGGGACACCTGGCCCTGTTTCTGGACTCAGAGCAACGGGGAGGAGGCATAGGCTTCCTGGGTGCTGGGAGAGGGATGGGAGGGGTCAGAGGTCAACAGGTGCCAGGGAGGGGGAGGAGGACCTGTTGAGGGGAGGCGTGGGGCCAGGCAGAACAGGGTCGCCCCAGTTTCCAGGAGCAGGCAGGGCTCAGGGGGTCCGAGAGCCCCCCAGCCCCCCACAGGTGGGGGCTCCCCCAGACCCCTGCCCAGTCCCGCCTCAGCTCTGCATCTCCACTGTCGCCGTGATGATAACCGGGGCCAGGCCTGAGGACACCGGGCCTCCAGCCAACACACACCCACGTGCACACTCACGTGTGTGCCCATGCACGCACACACAGACGCACGCTGGCCCTTCATTCACACGGGCGGGAAGACTGAGGGCCCAGCCTGTGGGAGAGGGGCTGTGCCCAGGCCCACGCTCACCAGGCACCCACGCAGGCCGGGGCCCGGCCCCCACAGCGGGCGACTGCGCCCAGCGGGCAACCGACAAGGCCAGGCCACCGCCAGGCCCCCACCCGACCCGTCCCCACGTCCCGCAGCCCACCCAACCCCCTCAGCTCTCCTCCCTCCCAGGGCAGAGCCCAGTTTGGGGGATGCAGGGACCCCATCGATTCCCACGGGGTGCATACCCTGGGAGACAGCCGTCCGTCCCCCGAGGCAGCCTCGAGCCCAGGGTGTTTCCCTGGGGGCCGGAGGGCGGCAGGTGGCCCTGCCTGGGGCTCTCAGGGCCGGGGTGGGCTCAGGCCCGTGCCCATCTGGGAACAATGCGGGGCCCCCACCAGGGCAGGTCCCGGAGAGAAGGTGCGCCTCTCCTTACAACGGCCCTGGGACGAGGGCGACCCCCACTTCATGGACCTGGGGGCCAGGCCTGTCAGATGGCCGCTCTCAGCCCAGGCTGTCCATTCCTGGGAGGACAGAGGGGTAAGCCACCGAGGTCCTGAGCCTCTTGCGAACCCAGCATCGCATCCCAGGGGGCCAGCACCCCCCTGCATTTGCTGCCAGGCCCCTGCCAGCCCCCAGGTCACCCATGTCTACAGCACCCCCTCCTGGGTGTCCAGGGCTGACCCAGAGCTGTCCGCAAAGGCACACCCAGCCCAGGACCCTGGCCAGAGCTGGAGGCAAGACCTGAGCCCCTCAGCCCAGCCTGTCTGCCCGGGCCCACCTGCCCAAGGCCGCCTGACAGCCACAGATGGGCGGCCTGGGGGACCGTTGTCACCAGCGGTGACTGCCGCAGCCGCCTGGCACCTGCTGTGGATACCTCTCGGAGCAGAAGCATCAGACGCGGCCCAGCCCCGGGGTGCCTGCCTGGGAGCGAGTGGAGACTCTGGGGAGCTCAGGTCTTCGCACCTCATCCGCAGGCCCACGGGAGCCTGGGTGGGATGGTGGGAGGGCGGGAGGCGGCAGAGCCCAGGCCCTGCACAGCCAGAAGCCTGGTCCTTCCTGCAGGCAGCCCCACCCCATGAGGGCTCGCTGACCACGCTCCCTGACCCCTGCCCGCCCAATGCCCGTGCCAGTGGGGGCCATAGGGCTTGTCGAGGGCAGGCCAAGGAGCCATGGGGGGAGGCCGAGGGTTCTGCACCCCACACCCTGGATCACCAATGTCGGGGCCCCTTCCCTCCTCAGCCCAAGCTGCCGAAGACTGGAGCCTCTGGGCAGAGCCCCGGCCTGCCAGGTATCCTTAGACCCATCACCATCTCCAGTGCGGCGACTGTCTCCCCGGGACCCCTGGGCAGCCGCGGGAGCTCCCACAACGGAGGCCACTGCCTGGGCCAAGTGGGCCATCGGGCAGCACCTCCAGACCAGGGTCTGACCGGCCGCTGGGCTGTTCCTGCACCAGCTGCTCCCCAAGCTGGGCAGACTGTCCACTCCTCCAACCACTCTCTCCCGGGCCAGCTGGCAAGCTGGGGGGTGACTCCAGTCACAAACACCCCGAGGCGCAGAGCCCCGGTCCCTTGATCCTCTGGGGCTGGTGGGAAGGGCCCCTCTGGAGTGCTCACGCCCCTCACCCCCGAGGCAGCCCCCGCCCTGCCCGCACCTGCCCATCTCCGGTCCTGGAGGCTGGCTGCGGAGTGCCTGACCTGGGGTCTGTTCCCTGAGCCCACCCTGCCCCTAACAGCCTCTCCACACACACCCCGTCCTCCCGTCCTCCCCTCGAGTGTCCAGCACTGCCTGTCCGCCCGGCCTCCGTCACACACGAGAAGAACCCACGCAGTGGATGGGGCCCGCCCACTTACAAAGCAAACACGGCACCACAGCTGACTTAAAGCCCAAACTCGCCGGTCCTCCGGGAGGGGGAGCAATGGATCTTTTCAGAGCGACGGGTTCAATACAAGAGTCCAGTTGTTTTTGAATGCGTTCATTCATCCAACGAAGGTTTCCTGGGAGCCTGCTCCGTACTGTGCCTCTTAGGGCTTCTAGAGACGTGTGGACTCTGCCCCCAAAGTTCATAATCTAATGAGAAATAGGGTGTGTTTTAACTCATGTCCATTTGTCCAGTAAAAAGGGTGAGATGTAATGGATCGATAGATGGATAACAGACAGATAAAGGCATAGATAGATCCATGAATATAAGAGGGAGGGAGAGAGAGGACAAATAGATGATAGACGGATGGAAAGATGGTAGATGGATGATACGTGGATGGATGGAGGACGGATGGACAGGTGGATGGATGGAGGAAGAGAAAGAGGGAGGGAGGGAGGAAGAATGCATGTATGGAAGATGGGTGGATGAACAGAGGATGAGTGTATGGATGGACGGAAAGATGGTGAATGGATGATGGATGGTGAGATGAGTTCATGAATGGAGGGTGGATGGAGGAAGGGAAAGAGGGAGGGAGGCAGGGAGGCTACGTGGATGGAAGGTGGGTGGACGCATGAAGGACAGAGGATGGATGGCGAAACCGAGGAGACAGACCTTCCCTGTGCTCATGGCCCTCTACATCTGCATCCCTGCTGCAGACGCCCAGCCTCCTGAGCTCCAAAACAGCCTTTTGCAAACTGGCCCAAAGGGCTCCAGATCACCAAGGCCCAGCCCTTTCCAAAGTCAAACCTGGTAGAGAGTCAACATGACTCCCAAAGCTCTGGTCACCTGGGTCCTCGCAGCTGGGGCAGGCAAGCTGCAGAGCGGCTGACCTGTGACCTGCCAAGCCCCCCCTGGCCTTCTGCGCTCCGGGCTAAGTTTAAAGTGACACACACCAGAGACAGTGCGCACACCTGCACGGCAGCTCCCCGGGAGGGGCTCTCAAAGAGGGGAGAACGTGAGAAGTTCACCGCTGCCCATGCCCCTGCCCCCACCTCTCAGGCCCAGCGGAAAGGGCACCTCCTCCAGGGAGCCGTTTCCAAGCCAGGGAGCCTCCCCCATCCCAGTTCTCCATGGGGGTCATGGAAAGTGCCCTGGGTTCTGTCCTGGGCACCCACCAGGCTCTGCTCCAAGAAGGGAGCTGGGCCTCTGGGCAGGTGGGAGGCAGAGGCCAGACTCCCCACTTCCCGGGGACCTGCATTCACCTGACGCCCCCAGCCAAGGCCCTGCCAGACCCCTCCCTTCAGACCAGCCCCGTCCAGGGCTCAGAGGAACTAGACCGACTCCCTCTGGGCGCCCTGGCAACGGCAGGACAGCCCTGCCGCACCCCGGCCCACGCCTGTGAGTGCCTCCCGGGGAGGGGTCCTCCCCCGGCCCCTGAGCACAGGCCCTCACCGGCCCGCAGTGGGCAGGGCCCGGGAGCCCGCGGGGGTCCAGCTCCAGGGCTGGGGCAGCCTGGGGTGGGGCGGGCCGGTCCTGGCCCTGGTCCAGCGCCTGTCCCCTCCCCCTCCCCTCTCGGGGAGGTTTGCGATCCAGTGTCATAACCAGTCGGTCCTGTTTGGAGGGAAGGGCTGCGGGTTCTGGGGCAGCCGGGGGCTCAGGCGTTGGTTGGGAGAGAGGCGAAGCGTGCAGTGAGCGTGGCGGCGGCCCGTGTGCGCCTGTGGGGCCAGCACACGTGTCCAAGCACGTGGCCGCACGGGAGGCCCAGACACGCACGCGGGCGCACGGTTCGTAGCCCAGGTGTGGGCTGTGCGCGTCGGCGGGCGAGTGCACGCCTGTGTGCGCCCCTCCCGGCACCAGCGGGCACACACGCGCCTCTGATGGAGACCCCCGGCCTGCAGCACAGCAGCCTGGCCGCCCAGGGCCTGGGCCCGAGCAGTCCCACCACCGCCCGACCCCCATCGGGGGGATGAGGAAGACCCAGGGGCCTGGGGAGGCCCCACCTGGCACCCACGTGGGCCCCATGTTGAGCTTTGGGGTGGCCCCTCCCAGGGCAGGGAGTATCCGGTGTCCCCAGAGACTCCAGCCCAGCCCCTCCCCGCGCAGAGGACTCGCCCTCCCTGCGGGTCTCCCGAGAGTCTGGGCATCCCAGGAAGTGGTGGGGGACTTCTGCAGGGACCGGGGTCGGGGGTCACAGGCTCCAGGCCAGGAAGACCCCATCAGACACGAGCCCAGAGTAGGCGGGGCCACCGCCCGGCCCAGTGCAGGGGGGCTGCGAACGCCTGCAGTCAGCGTCAGCATCTCACGTCCGGGGAGGCCCACGGGAAGCTGCTCATGCCATCCCGGGGGCCACAGGAGGCCCGGGGGACACCCAAGCTGGCACCCGACTTGGAGGGACAGCCTCCCACAGGGCCCCCTCGGCGGGCACCAGTGTGGGCAGTGGGGGCCTCTGCGTGGCCACAAGCACCCGGAAATCCCTGCCAGCCTGCACCACAAAGAGGCCGCTGCCCTTCTGATTCTGAGGTTTTATAGCAAAATGCAGAGATAAGTCAGCTTTGATTCTGCTCTGTTTTATGAGGCTGTGTTCTCACTGGCTCTCTCATCCAGGGGAACAAACGGGTTTATGGCCGGCGCCCCATCTTGCCGTCAGAGGCAGGTGGGGCGGCGGGCGGCCGCTCTGATAAGATGAGCCCTGCCCCTGCTGCATGGCTGCTGGGGGGAGCCTGGAGCCTCCCTGGCTGGCCCCCAGTGCTCCAGGGGGCACCGGAGGTCCTGGGGCACCCTCCACCACCCATCCTCACACCCCTCAGGGCCAGGACCCACGCGGGGTTCCCGGGGCTGTGTCCAAGCAGACCCCAATGGAGGCCAGCCTCCACCAAGCTCTCCCCATCCCGGAAACCCCGGAGGTGGGCAGGCCGGGAGCCACAAACCTCCCGGGGGACCTGGGTGAACTCCGTGTCCCCCAAGTTCTGCCTTGGGGGGCCTCAGGGATGAACCACCTTCAAAGGGGCCGGAGGAAGCCTTGGGCCCCACCCCTGCCCTTCTGGGGACATCAAAGAACCCGCCGAGGAGCTTGGAGCCACCCAGCTCTCCATCTCTAGAGGGAGGAGCCGCCAGCCTGGCTCCACCCTGGGTCCAGAGGAAGGCCCCCCACAGCGACCCCTGGACACCCGGACCCCACCTGAGGCACCCACCTCAGGGGCCTCTGGGAAACATCTCCAGGGGGATGTGCACTCAAGACCAGGGCCTGCTCCCAACTGGACGGGTCCTGGCCGCATCTTGGGGGCTGGGACGCAGCCCCAGGTCACTTCACGACCACCCAGTGTTGACCAAGGTCCAGGGGCTTCAGGAAAAGCGGGGCTTCCGGCCCCGGGGTGACGGGCCAGGTACCAGGAGGCTCGGGTCAGGTGGTGGGGCGGAGCAGTTTCTTTTCTCCCCGTGAGACAAAGCCCTGATGACTGGGGGACTGGGCCACGTGGGGCTGACCACGGTCCGTCACTCACATCACACCCTATTTCTTCATCGCACAGTCCCGGGAGGGATCCCCACTTTCCTGGCAGGAGCACAGAGGCTGGGCAGGGTGAATCCCCGCCCGGGGTCATGGGGCTCGGGCGGGCAGAGCCGCTTGGGGGTGCAAGGTCACACGGGCAGGGAGGGGCCCGCGCGCCAGACGCTGCCTCCGCCTTCTCTCCGCTGCCCAACAGCAGGGCCTTCGAGCAGGAGCCGCCGTGGAGTCGTCACCACCCGCGGTGCAGGCTGTCCCCCAGGGTCCCTGTGGGCAGGGGCTGCGGGCGGCACTCTCTTGCCTCCCTGCCCTCCCCGCTCGAGGGCTGGCGGGTGGCGCCAGCTATGGCCAGGACCTCGGGCGGGCGGGCAGCGGGCACATCTGCACACATGTGGCTCCCGGCTCACCCAGGGCCTCCTCCCGGCGTGGCGGCTGGGCCCCACGGACAAGCAGGCCCCCCAAGAACAGGACTATATGGAGTGCTCGCTTGTGGGTTGGACCCTGCTGTCAGTATCAGGAGCACACAGCCACCCTCTAGGGGAGGTAACTAGACAATGAACGAACAAGTAAGTGTCTTCTAGGGAAGCGATCTGCAGACGATACCACGCTAATGGCAGGAAGCGAGGAACTAAAGAGACTCTCGGTGAGGGTGAAGGAGGAGAGTGAAGGAGTCAGCTTAAAACTAAATATTAAAAAGACTAAGATCATGGCATCCGGCCCCACTACTGCGTGGCAAACAGAGGGGAAGGTAGAGGCAGGGACAGATTTCCTCTTCTTGGGCCCCAAAACCACTGCGGACGGTGACTGCAGCCACGGAATCAGAAGATGACTGCCTCTTGGCAGAAAAGCTATGGCAAACCTAGACAGTGTGTTGAAAAGCAGAAACATTATTCTGCTGACAAAGGTCTGTATAGTCAAGGCTATGGTCTTCCCAGTGGTCACTTTTGGTTGTGAGAGCTGAACTGTAAAGAAGGCAGAATGCCAAAGAATTGATGCCTTCGAACTGTGGTGCTGGAGAAGACTCCTGAGAGTCCCTTGGACAGCGACCCAGGGGAGATCAAACCAGTCAGTCTTAAGGGAGATCAACCCTGACTGGTCTTTGGAAGGACTGAGGCTGAAGCTGGAACTCCAGTATTTTGGTCATCTGATATGGATAGCTGACTCATTGGAAAAGTCCCTGATGCTGGGAAAGACTGAGGGCAGAAGGAGAAGAGGGCGTCGAAAGATGAGATGGCTGGATGGTATCACTGATGCAATGGACATGAACTTGGGCAAACTTCGGGAGACGGGGAAGGACAGAGAGGCCTGGTGTCCTGCAGTCCGTGGGGTCACAAAGAGGTGGACATGACGAGGGGACTGAACACCACCACCAGGAGACAGGAAAGGGCTTCCCAGGTGGTGCTGCTAGTAAAGAACCCGCCTGCCAATGTAGGAGATGTAAGAGATGCAAATTTGATCCCTGGGTCAGGAAGCTCCCCTGGAGAATGAAATGGCTACCCATTCCGGTATTCTTGCCTGGAAAATCCCATAGACAGAGGAGCCTGGTGGCCTACAGTCCATGGGGTCTCAAAGAGTCTGACAAGATGGAAGCAACTTAGCACGCAGAGATGTGACATGCTGGTGCTGGAGAAAAATCCACCTGGACCGGGGGCACGGAGGCCTGAGCCCATGAGGTGCTCTCGGGAAGCCTCTCTGAGGAGCTGTGGGGATGAATATCTGCTCCAGGCCTTTCCCTGCAGAGGGGGCGCGTGTGCAAAGGCCCAGAGGCAGGAGAGGTACCTGATCCCGGGGCAGCAGGAGGAGGGGCTGGTGGGAGAGGGGAAGTGGGCCAGACCACAGAGCGGGGAAGAGGAGGACCACGGCCCCAGCCCCCAGGGCACGTGCCGGCTGCACCAGGGTCCTGAGACCCCTGCCTGGGCAGGAGCTCTCAGAACCGCTCACAGCACGTCTGCCCATACCTGACTGGACGGGCTGCGGCCAGGCCTGGGTCTGTGCGTGAGACAGGTCCTTGGATCCCCCGTCGGCAGGCCCGGGGGGCCCGAGGCCTGAGAACCCAGGACGGCCAGCAGAGAGGGGAGGGGCCCGTGCTGCTGCCCGGGGAGTGGGCGGCCCTTCAGACCAGCTCCTCTGCAGGGGGACCGCTCATGAGCTGGGTGGCAAGCTGGTTGCCAGGCAGACAACGAGGTCACTCCCTAGACCTGTGAGCAGTCCTGACGGCCTACCTGCTCCCTAAACCTGGCTGGCCCCTCATTCCAGACATAACCCGTCCTGCTCCCGGCTCTGCAGCTTGGAGGCCAGGCCGCTGCCTGTCCCAGCCTGTCTGTCTGCAGTAGCATCAGGCCCTTTCTCTTTCCAGGACTCAGGCCAGCAGCCCACCCTGCAGAAGGCCAGCCAGACAGACAGGTGGGCAGGCGGCCTGAGGCGGGGGCCAGGCCCCGGCAGGGGGCGGCGAGCACAAAAGGCCAGGGCCAGTGGGGAGAGAGCGCCCAGCAGGGACGGGAGAGGACAGTGGGGCTGGAACACTCTGGAAAAGTGAACAAAACACGGGGCCAGGCCTGCGAGGGGCCAGGGAGAGACTGAGGGAGGTCTGTGGGGTGGAAAGAGCCAGGCAGAGCCTCCGGCCCCGAGGGCCAGGGCGCCCCAGGCCCCAGAGGGAAGGAGGTCGTGAACCCAGGCCAGCCAGAATGGACAGAGGCTCCTCAGACTGTCAAGGGCCGGGGCTAGGCGAGCTGGAGGGCACAGGGGTCTCCCTCCCCGGGGCTGGGCTCCATGTCCCTCCAAGCCCAGGCAGGGGCCGGGGCCTATAGAAGCCGGGGTAGCCCAGGGCCACTGGTGACACCAGCTAGGGACCCCACTGGGGCCCCCGATCCCTGGCCCCCCGGCCTCCCTTCCCCTCCTGTTCACTGCTCTTCCCAGATGGCTGTTATGCCCTCCCCTCCTGGGAGGGTGGGCTCCAGCCTCTGTCCTTGCATGCTCCGAGGGACCAGGCACTCACTACCTCAAGGCCCCCTTCACCCATAGGGTCCCGCGGACAGAGCCCAGGCTGGGAATGTCCTCCCAGGGTCCCCGACAAGGCAGGGCCAGCCCTGCGCAGATGGGAGGGCAGGGTGGCCTCTGTCTGACCTGCTCTGCCAAGCCTGAGGGCCTCTGTGTTCTGTCCCGTCCCCAAGACCACAGGTGTCTGAGGTCAGAGTTTGCAACCAGTTGTGGGCCTGGCCCCTAAACCCACTCCCCACAGAGAGGGCACCAGACCCCAGCCCAGGCGGCTGCTGAGGGGGACGCAGCCTCTCTCAGCTCTCCCCAGCCGGTCCTCCACCCTCACAGGCCCTTGGTGACCCCGTGGACGCAGCCCAGACTCCTCCTTCTTGCAGTGACCATGGGCTCTACATCGCCCACTGACTGGCTTCCAGGCCCCTGTCCTGGGACTCACTTCTAACCAGCAGGACACAGCAGAAGTGACCACGTGGCCTCCAAGGTTAGGTCACAAAGGGTGCTGGCTCGCCCCTCACTCGACCGGAGGAAGCCAGGCAGGGACTTCCCCTAGAGAGGCCCTCGGGGCGAGAACCGCCGTGGACAGCCAGCAGCCTGCAGTGTTGGGAGGTCAGGTCAGGAGGGCCTGGGGCCTTCAGGGAGCAGAAGCAGTCCCCTTCTGGGGGTCCTGGCCCGGCAGACCCTCCACAGCTGAGGCCTCCCAGGAACCCCCGGTGGCACAGAAGTCTTGATTCAGCCCATTTTATGAACAGTGGGTGGGGCTCAGAGAGGCAGGCTGTCCGCCCCCCTTGCTAAGGTGAGCTCACTTGCCTTCCAAGTCCTGCGAGGCAGGCCCAGGCCACCAGCACAGACTCCGGCCCTGCAGTTGGCCCTGTCGTCCCCTCCGGAGGCATCTGGGACCTAACAGGCCTGGTACATCAGGGAAGGCTTCCTGGAGGAGGGTTCCCAGAAGAGTCAGGTGGGAGAGGAGATAAGATGGCACTCCGGGTGGGAAGTGACGCCAGAGGGCTCCCCAATCCACCCAGCAAGACCCTCCCTCAGTGGGAGGTCTCCGCCTGAGTGGGGCAGTGGGGGGGTCACCTGGCCAGACAGCCGGGTCCTTTACACCGGTGCTGAGCTGTGACCCCAAGGATGGGGGAGGTGGAGGCCGTGTGGCAGGGTTGGGGCTGCCGGACGCTGCTGCCCTGGGTTCAGACAAGGGTGCTCCCAGGCTGGGGGGTGTCTGAGGGAGGTCACAGGCGGAGGACCCAGGACGGAGCAGGTGTGAGAGGGGTCACAGGCCAGCAGGGCTCCCCAAGCACGTGCCGCCAGCCCGCCTGCTCAGAGGGCGGGCGGGACCCTGACCCCAGGCCCACTTTCCTTTCAAGCTTGGCCCCCAGCCACTCTCCCCGGCCCTGCCCGTGAGCGCAAGGCTGGGCAGTGGGGGCCGGGCTCTGTGTTCCGGACTTGTCCCTGCAGGATGGCGGGTCCACCCTCGGAGGACAGGAGGGCTGAGGAGCGGCACCCGGCTCATCGCCTGAAGCCCCGGCAGCTCCACGAAGGTCAGCAGGAGGCGACCACTCTGGAAGCAGAAGGGGGTGCCCGGAGAAGGCCCTGGCTGCCCCTTGGACCCCAGCGGCCCTGCCCCCAGGCCCATCCCTGGCACTGGCTTCTGGCAGGAAATGTCAGCAGCGCCCCCTCCAAAGGTGCCGGCCCCGGTCACAGCTTCCACTGAGCCCAGGCAGGCCTGTGAGAGGACGTCCGCTGGGGACCGGGTGATGGCTCGCTTCGCCACGGGAGCCACTCGGAGGGACTGGGCCTGCTCTTGCTGCAACACAGGCCATAGGCTGGCCCTGCCCCGAGGGCCTGTCCAGCCTCTGGCCAGCTGGCCTCCAGGCAGCCCTCGGGGGTGAACGGAGGAGGGTGCGCAGGACGCTCGCCGGGAGCTGGCAGTCCGGGTGGGTGGAAGGCAGAGTTGGCGGGCGGGCCGCCTGCGGGCAGTTTATGGCCGCCTTGGGGAGCCCCCGGCCCGGCAGCTGGCCGAGCCTTGCACCTGCCTCTATGTTTGCACAAATCCCTCCCTAATAGACTTAATCACGGGGCTTTGATGACTGTGCCAGGGACCCGCGCGGCCGCCCTGGCCGCGGCGAACAAACGCACCATTGTCTGCAGCCCCACCGCCCAGGGCTGGTTAATGGGTAAACAGGGGGTAAGGCCGGCGCCTGCCTCAGGCCGGGTGGGGAGCCACCGGGTAAGGCCTGGGCACCCCAGCCCTCAGCCCACACGTCCTGCGCTGGGGCCCCCGGAGGGCAGGGAGCACTCCGTCCCCCTCGTTCTGGAGCCAGCCTCCCGAGCCCTGGAGCCGGGACACAGGTCTCCAGGACAGCAAGGCAGCCACTCCAACACCCCCGCCATGGGCCAGCAGACCCCACCCACTGCACACCCCCAGGCCCAGGGGACAGAAGGGGCTCATGAGCAACCCTCATGCAACAGGTGGGAGTGTAAGATGGGGCAAAACAGGTTCACGTCAATTCAGTCCCTCAGTCGTGTCCAACTCTTTGTAACCCCATGGACCGCAGCAGGCCAGGCCTCCCTGTCCATCACCAACTCCCAGAGCTTTACTCAAACTCATGTCCCTTGAGTCAGTGATGCCTTCCAACCATCTCATCCTCTGTCGGCCCCTTCTCCTCCCATCTTCAATCTTTCCCAGCATCAGGGTCTTTTCCAATGAGTCAGTTCTTCCCATTAGGTGCCCAAAGTATTGGAGCTTCAGCTTCAGCATCAGTCCTTCCAATGATATTCAGGACTGATTTCCTTTAGGATGGACTAGTTGGACCTCTTTGCAGTCCAAGGGACTCTCAAGAGTCTTCTCCAATACCACAGTTCAAAAGCATCAATTCTTTGGTGCTCAGCTTTCTTTATAGTCCAACTCACATCCACACATGACTGCTGGAAAAACCATAGCCTTGATTATACAAACCTTTATTGGCAAAGTAATATCTCTGCTTTTTAATATGCCATCTAAGTTGGTCATAGCTTTTCTTCCAAGGAGCAAGCATCTTTAAATTTCACGACGGCAGTCACCATCTGAAGTGATTTGGGAGCCCAAGAAAATAAAGCCTCTCACTGTTTCCACTGTTTCCCCGTCTATTTGCCATGAAGTGATGGGACTGGAGGCCATGATTTTTGTTTTTTGAATGTTGAGCTTTAAGCCAACTTTTTCACTCTCCTCTTTCACTTTCATCAAGAGGCTCTTTAGTTCTTCTCTTTCTGTCATAAGTGTAGTGTCATCTGCATATCTGAGATTATTGATATTTCCCCTGGCAATCTTTATTCCAGCTTGGGCTTCATCCAGCCTGGCATTTCATATGATGTACTCTGCGTGTAAGTTAACTAAGCAGGGTGACAATATGCAGCCTTGACGTACTCCTTTCCCAATTTGGAACCAGTCTGTTGTTCCATGTCCAGTTCTAACTGTTGCTTCTTGATCTGCATACAGATTTCTCAGGAGGCAGGTCAAGTAGTTTGGTATTCCCATCTCTTTTCAGGATTTTCCACAGTTTATTGTGATCCACATAGTCAAAGGCTTTCGCATAGTCAATAAAGCAGAAACAGATGTTTTTCTGGACCTCTCTTGCTCTTTCTATGATCCAATGGATGTTGGCAATTTGATTTCTGGTTCCTCTGCCTTTTCTAAACCCAGATTGAACATCTGGAAGTTCACAGTTCACGTAATTTTGAAGCCTGGATTAGAGAATTTTGAGCATTACTTTGCTAGTGTGTGAGATGAGTGCAATTGTGTGGTAGTTTGAGCATTCTTTGGCATTGCCTTTCTTTGGGATTGGAATAAAAACTGACCTTTTCCAGTCCTGTGGCCACTGCTGAGTTTTCCAAATTTGCTGACATATGAGTGCAGCACTTTCATAGCATCATCTTTTAGGATTTGAAATAGCTCGACGGGAATTCCATCACCTCCACTAGCTTTGTTTGTAGTGATGCTTTCTAAGGCCCACTTGACTTCACATTCCAGGATGTCTGGCTCTAGGTGTGATCACACCATCGTGGTTATCTGGGTCATGAAGATCTTTCCTGTATAGTTCTTCTGTGTATTCTTGCCACCTCTTTTTAATATCTTTTGCTTCTGTTAGGTTTATACCATTTCTGTCCTTTATTGTGCCCATCTTTGCATGAAATGTTCCCTTGGTCTCTTTAATTTTCCTGAAGAGATCTCTAGTCTTTCCCATTCTGTTGTTTTCCTCTACTTCTTTGCATTGATCACTGAGGAAGGTCTTGCTGTTCTTTAACTCTGCATTCAAATGGGTATATCTTTCCTTTTTTTCTTTGCCTTTAGCTTCTCTTCTTTTCTCAGCTATTTGTAAGGCCTCCTCAGACAACCATTTTGCCTTTTTGCATTTCTTTTTCTTGGGGATGGTCTTGATCACTGCCTCCTGTACAATGTCACAAACCTCCGTCCATAGTTCTTCAGGCTCTCTGTCTATCAGATCTAAACCCTTGAATCCATTTATCACTTCCACTGTATAATCGTAAGGGATTTGATTTAGGTCATACCTGAATGGTCTAGTGGTTTTCACTACTTTCTTCTATTTAGGTCTGAATTTTGCAATATGGAGTTCATGATCTGAGCCATAGTTAGCACCCAGTCTTGTTTTTGCTGACTGTATAGAGTTTCTGCATCTTTGGCTGCAAAGAATATAATCAGTCTGATATCGGTGTTGACCATCTGGTGATGTCCACGTGTAGAGTCTTCTCTTGTGTTGTTGGAAGAGGGTGTTTGCTATGACCAGTGCGTTCTCCTGACAAAACTCTATTCATCTTTGCTCTGCTTCGTTCTGTACTCCAAGGCCAAGTTTCCCTGTTACTCCAGGTATCTCTTGACTTCCTACTTTTGCATTTCAGTCCCCTATGATGAAAAGGACATATTTTTTGGGTGTTAGTTCTAGAAGGTCTTGTAGATCTTCATAGAACTGTTCAACGTCAGCTTCTTCAGCATTAGTGGTCGGGGCATAGACTTGGATTACTGTGATACTGAATGCTTTGTCTTGGAAATGAATAGAGACCATTCTGTTGTTTTTGAGATTGCACCCAAATACTGCATTTCAGGCTCTTTTGTTGACTATGATGGCTACTCCATTTCTTCTAAGGCATTCTTGCCCATGGTAGTGATGCAATGGTCATCTGAGTTAAATTCACCCATTTCAGTCCATTTTAGTTCACTGATTCCTAAAATGAAAACCACTACAATATTCTAAAGTAATTAGCCTCCAACTAATAAAAAAATGATAAAAAAAAGAAAAATAAATAAATAAAATATTGATGTCAGTGAGCGTCCATAAGCCTCTTATCCTTATCCATCAGAGGGCAGACAGAATGCAAAATAAGGCAGGTACTCAAAAGCTGAATAGAGTCACCGTGCCACCCAGCAGCGAGGCCCCGAGGTGCAGACCCACAAGAATCGAAAGCCGTCTCTCAGAGACACACTTGCTCACCCGTGATGACAGCAAGCGAGGGGAAGCAATCCAGTGGTCCAGCCCCGCACGGCAGCATCCCTCCGCCTTAAAGAAGAAGGAGGTCCTGGCACACGTGGCATCATGGATAAGCCCCAGGGAAGCCGGGCTTTAGCAGAAAGTCAGTTAGGTTTAGAGGAAACATCCAGAACGGGGAACTTGCACACAGATGGCAGACTGGAGGTCTGGGGGCTGGCGTGGGGCGTGAGTGCTTACGGGTGATAGAGCCATCCCCGAGGGGCCTCCCGGAGGTCCAGTGGTTAAGAACCTGCCTTGCGACGCAGGGCTGGTGGTTCGGCGCCTGGTCCGGGGAGATCCCGCGTGCAGGGGGGCAGCTAGGTGCTCGTGTCACAACTGCTGAAACCTGAGCGCACTCTGGAGCCGCACGGCAAGGCCGGAGAGTCTGCGCCGCAGTGGCCGAGCCCGCGGACGCCGAAGGTCCCGAGAGCCAAACCCGGTCAGATGCAGCCCGACGAGTAAATGAACATTCTTAAAAAGGAAGAAGAAACACCTCCGAGCAAGACGCGGGGGCTGGCTGCGCTGTGCCCTGACGCTGAATGCTGCCCTCAGTTCAGTTCAGTCGCTCAGTCTGACTCTTTGCGACCCCATAGACTGCAGCTCGCCAGCCCTCCCTGTCCATCACCAACTTCCGGAGCTTGCTCAAACTCATGTCCATTGAGTCAGTGATGCCATCCAAACCCCTGATCCTCTGTCACCCCCTTCTCCTGCCACCTTTAGTTTTTCCCAGCATCAGGGTCTTTTCCCATGAGTCAGTTCTCCACATCAGGTGGCCAAAGTATTAGAGCTCCAGCATCAGTCCTTCCAATAACTACTCAGGACTGCTTTCCTTTAGGATGGACTGCTTTGATCTCCTTGAAGTCCAAGGGGCTCTCAAGAGTCTTCTCCAACACCACAGTTCAAAAGCATCAATTCTGCAGCGCTCAGCTTTCTTTATGGTCCAACTCTCACATTCATACATGACTACTGCTGCCCTATAAAATAGTTACTCCTAGGTTCTGTGAATTTTACCCCAATTTTTTTTAAAAAAAGCACCGTGGTAGATGAACGGACTGTGGGTTCCAGAGCATGGGAAACCTGGAGAGGCTCGCGGCGGGAGGCACAGACCGCGAGCCGGGCAGCCGCGCTCAGAGCTCACCTCTGCTGTGATGGCCGCACGGGTGGCCTGGCTGCCCTGGCTGGGCCTCCCCGGACAGCTGGGAGAACAAGCCCGCCTCTGGGTGGCTGTGTGCCCACAGTGTCGGCTGCGGCCTCAGGAGGGGCCCTCCCCACCACCACACTGCCCCGTGTCCCTTCGATCCTGTTCCTCTTCCTTTTTCACCAAAGACCTACTATGTGCCAGCCAGTCCCCGGGACACATGAGTGAGCTGGGGGCAAGATGCACCCAGTTCTATGGCAGGTGGGCACTGCCCTCCGAGGGAGGAACTGCCCCGTCCCCGGGAGCCACCTGGCCCCACCCTCCCCTCCCGGGTCCCCGACCCCCTGGTGCACTGGCCTGGGCTTTGCGCTGGGGAGGTGCCCGTGCCTCCCTCTGACCTCATCCCCGGTGGGAGCCGGGATGTTCCTGGGGGCCGCCTCACCCTGTGCAGCCTCCCCTGCCCCCAGCTTCCCTCTCCTGGGGACCCCACCCTGGACAGGGCCTCACCTCCCTCCAGAGTATTCAAATCCCCCCTCAACTGGACCCAAGTCTGCAGAATTTTAAAAAGAACTAATAGCCCTTTTCAAAGAGCAGCTTCAGGTTCACAGAAAAGCGAGTGAAGAAGCAGAGTTCCTGCAGCCCACCCTGGTCCCCAAACACAGCTTCCTCTGTCATTAGCGACTTCCAGCCATGGGTATATCTGTTACAACTGATGGACCGACAGTGATATATAAAATTTTATTCCAATAAAATATACAAAACAGAGAATGTGCCATCTTAACTATTTTTTAAGTGTACGGGGGCTTTAAGTACTGAACGTGAAAGTCGTTCCGTCGTCTCTGAATCTTTGTGACCCCATGGACTGTACAGTCCGTGGGATTCTCCAGGCCAGAATCCTGGAGTGGGTAGGGTAGCCTTGCCCTTCTCCAGGGGATCTTCTGAACCCAGGGATCAAACCCAGGTCTGCCGCACCGCAGGCAGATTCTTCACCAGCTGAGCCATCAGGTTAAGTACTGAGTTGGCCAAAAAGTTCGTTTGGCTTTTTTCTCAAGCTGGTGCAGACACTGTCACATAGCTATGCTACCGTCACCTCCACCCACCTCCAGAGCGTCTTCATCCTCCCAAACGGACGCCCCGTCTCCGTCAAACACTCGCTCGCCTCCCCTCCCCGAGCCCCCGGCCCCGCCGTCTGGTCCCCGTCTCTATGGACGTGACCCCTCCCGGGACCTCACGCGGGTGGAATCAGAGCCTGACTTACTTCACTGGGCACCCTGTCCTCAAGGCTCATCCACGCTATGCCGTGTGTCAGAGTGCCCCTCTTTTTTAAGGCCGAATAATATGCCATGGTGTGGACGGACCACATTTTGTTTATTCACACCGATAGATTGTTGCCTGAGGCTCACCGCTGACGAGAGGGCTCAGCCGGGGTTGTACATTCTATCTCTTGCTGTTGCTATTTAGTCACTAAGCTGTGTCAGACTCTTTGTGACCCCATGGGCTGTAGCCCGCCCGGCTCCTCTGTCCAAGGCATTCCCCAGGCAAGAATACCGGAGGGGTAGCCATTTCCTTCTCCAGGGGCTCTTCCCCACCCATGGATCGAACCCGCATCTCTTGCATCTCCTGCATTATTAGGTGGATTCTTCGGCTCCACATGGGAAGCCCATGGATTTGGACAAACGTACAAGGGCGTGTATTCACGTTGTCACGCCACGTGGAGGCCTTCACTGCCCTGAAACCATCTGAGCTCACGCTTCATCCCTCCCCCAGCCCCTGCTCTTTCAGGAATGTGTAGTTCTGCAATTTCCAGAACCTCACGGGGCTGGAGGCAGTCTGTGCCTCCCCAGACGGGCTGCTCTCCCCCGTGATATGTGTGTACATCTCCCATGTGTCTCTCCCTGAACACCCGGCTCATTTCTTTAGAGGGTTTTTGGAAGCATTCAGTTTTCTCCCATCAGAAAAAAAAAAAAAAGACCCTGCCCTGAAGGCTACCCCCCAAGCTTCCCCCAAGCTCTTCACCAGAAACCTCTTGGAGGAGTGAAGATGCCCACTCCGGCCATCTGTTGCGCCCCAGTGCATCCAGACCGTCTCCTGCCAGGGGCCGAGGGACCAGCTGCCTAGCCAAAGGTGTGCCCTGACCTCCACGCCCGTGACCGCTCCCACCCTCCCCAGCCCCCTCGGGGTCTCTCCCACCCAGCTGCCCCCCCACCTGCCGAGAGCCTCGGTGGGCTCCCCTGCCAGATCTCCTAGCCTTCCAGTCGTAGACCCCATGCTGTCTCGCCCAGGCCACCCAGCCCTGTCGCCTGGGCTCCGACCCCAGAAGCCCCTCTCCCATGATGGACAGCAAGCAGGCTCAGCGCCAGGCCAGGGCCCCGGGGCTCTGTACACCGCTCTTCCTCCTCGATGCCACAGTGCCACCAGCTTTCGGCCCGCCCCGCCGGCAGCCGCCTCTTTCTTGCCCCGCATCCTGTCCATCGGCTCCTCCCGCGCATTTTGTCCAACTGCAGCCCCAGTGACTCATCAGCGGAGGGAGGGCACCTGTTGCGTCTCCCCTTAAAGCCCCCCACCTGCGTCAGCCCCTCCAGGAGCTCAGACTGACCTCTGCAAGCACGCAGGCCGCATGCACCGACCTGTGCTTAGAAGCCCGGGACCTCCCCAGGCTGGCTGGGTGATACACGCCAAGCCCAGCCCCTCTCTGTTCTCTGAAGGACGTGCCCAGTGAGCCACAGGGCCCTGGCACGTGCTGCGTCCCGGCCGAGTCACCGTTCCCGAGCACGCTCCCTTGGGGAGCTTTCCCGGCCGCCAGGCCAGGCCTGTGCCCTGCTCCTCACTCCCGGTTCACACTCAGGCCAGGCACCTCTCGGACACGGGAGATGGCAGGGACGAAGCAGGCCTAATCATCCTGGTGGGGAAGAAGCAGAGGACGTCAAGTCGGTATGTATGTGGGTGTTCAGGGAGCGAAATTCCATGCAAAAGTAGAAGATGGATCCCCGCACATGGAAAGTGAAGATCCCCAGGGCCTTGTCCAAGACGGAGGGGCGCCAGGAGCAGGCTCCCAGCAAGTCCGTCTGGAGAAGCGTGCTGACCTTCAGGTGGACGGGCTGGGAGAAGTCGAGGCTGGAGATGGGCTACGGTCGGTACTGCCTGCAAGGGGCGCGGAAGCCGTGGGCAGACACGCACACCCAGGATGGACACCTATGCGGAAGCCGCCAGCCCGTCCAGGCCAAGAGGCGAGCACAGGAGAGGAGCCTCCGCTCAGGCCCGCTGGCTCTCCGGGTGTCTGCACCCCACTGTGGACCCGAACCCCACTCTCAGACACCAGCCGAGTCAGCGCAGACAGCGGGCGCTCCACCAACCCTGCAAAGCTGGAGGGACGCCTCCCTGGAGGAGGCTGGGGGTGGAGAGCCTCCCCCCATGAAACACTCAGAGTGGCAGCTGCCTGGGCTCCCCAATCACCACTGACAAGGCTGAGCCCAGGAGGGGCAGGGCCTGACCTGGGGGCAGGGTGACCGCAGCTGGGGCTCAGACCAGGTGTCCGTCGGAGCCTGCGCGGCACCTGGCTCCCTCTGCCTGGACCCCACCCAGTCAGGCCCAGAGGGGGACGGTCCCCCGGGATATCTGGGGGGGTGGGCCTGGGCAGACAGCACCTCCTGAGACTGGGGGGGTTGGGGTGCCGACTCCCTCCCGGGTTCCTTCCAAGTCCCCCAGAAGCAGAGGCTACAGACTCGTGTGTGTGTGTGTGTGTGTGTGTGTGTGTGTGTGTGGTTATGACCATCCGGCACCCAGAGGGACCTGCGGGAGATGGAACCTGGGCCCGGCTGGTCCCTCCCCGGGCTCCCCGCCCCAGCTCCCGGGGGCGCTGCACCTGCCGGCACACGCAGGCACACAGCACGCAGGGACACGTGCCTAGCCCCCGGCAGGGACACACGCGTCCACACCCGCAGCCACACCCGCCGGGACCCACCCTCGGCCCCCCACCGCCGCGGGCAGCGACAGCCACACCAACGCCCGGCACACGTCCTCAGCTGCGTCCACCCGGGCCGGCAGGTTCAGACAGACGCCGTGCACTTCAAAGCCCCAGGCGACCGACCTGCCGGGACAGGGAGGCCACAGACGTGCAGACGCACACGCCCCTGCAGCCTGCCCGCCTGGGGCCTGGACGCCGAGCCTGGCTGGGCCCGGCCACCTCGCACGCTTGGGAGGGGCTCCAGGGCGGCAAGCTGCTGGCCTCCAGGGGTCCAGGGCAGTGTCCCTGAGCCCGCCTGCCTGCAGGCTGACTGTGGGCCCTGACTCTGGGGCACGGAAACCTCCGCCTGGCGCCGCTCCCCCGGCTACCGAGGTGGGCTGCCGACTGCTCCCAGCGGCCCTGGGAGGCCGTGCCCACCCGCCTTGCCGCACAGAGTGGGCGGGCACCCCCAGCCAGTGCAGTCTGCAGGCCCTAAGAACATCAGGGAAAGCTGAACCCAGGAGCAATGGATCAGGCAGCCAGCTCAGATCTACAAATCTGCAATCTGTGGCTGAAAGTCAAGTGTGAGTCCCAGGGCCTCCCGGCAGAACCCAGAGGCAGAGGTGGCAGGGCCAAGGCAGCCCAGGATGGGTTGTGGGAGGCCCGCAGGCCCTGGGCAAGCATCTCCACCAGGAAGGAAGATGCTGGGAGACCCTCCCACTTGAGATGTTTGCACCTGACTCCCCAGCCCCTGGGCTGGCAGAGAAGCCCCCCTTTGGAAGGTGGGGGCCACGTGTTACTCAAAGACCACGCGGGGACCTAAGACAGGCAGGTGCCCTCCTCAGCATCCACCCCACCACCCTGCCGGGCCTCCAGACCCACAACTACAGCCTCAGCATGACCAGCCGGGAAGGGCTCACCATGACGAGGGTTGGAGGGTCATACCCACAAGGAGCAGCAGGGCTCGCCATCAGGGAACCCCAGGGCCTGGAGGAGGTCAAGGCAGCAGCGTGGCCCGGGGGTGGGAGAACTTGTTTACCAGGGCCCATTTCCTGGGACATGGGACCTGACCCCCAAGTGGGGACCCCAAGTTCACTGCAGTGATGGCCCTTGGAGCCGGGAGGAGCAGGGGCTCACGGTAAAGGATGCCCAGAGGCCAGGGCTGCATGGCAGACAGCGGAGGAAGTAAGGGCTGGAAAGATGGGTGGCTCACGCGGGTCTGTGTGTAAGGCCAGGACACCCACAGCCATGCTTGCGGGAGGCCCCCAGCACGCTCCACTTTAAAGGCAGCAGGAGGGGCCGGCGGGGGCGCCAGCATCGCCAGGGCCTGGCCAGGGCTCATCCCCGGAGACCGGGCTGGTGGGGGTGGGGTCGCTGTGATAGAGCTGGGCTCCGGCAGTGACGGGGCAGAGAGAATCCCAGAAGACAACAGGGCAGCGTCTATCTGCCAGCAGCAGGGAGGCCACAGGCTCGTGACAGGCAGAGTTACAGGCTGACCTGCGACCCCAGAATTCACAAGTCCAAGGCCTGACCCCCAGCACCCAGAAGGTAACTGTGCTGGGAGCTGGGCCTTTAAAGAGCTAAAATGGGGTCACTAGGGTGGGGCCCTAATCCAAGGTGACTGGGGTCCTTATAGGAAGAGGAGGTCAGGACACAGACACACTTAGAGGGATGACCCTGTGCGGACACGGGGAAGAGACGGCAGTCTGCACGCCCAGGAGGGAGGCCTCAGGAGGACCAGCACTGCCCACACCCGGGTCTGGGATTCCAGCCTCCAGGCCTGGAGACAGTGAATCGGGCTGTCTAAGCTGCCCGGCTGTGGGCCTTTGTGATGGTGGCCTGAGCTGACGCATACAGGCAGCAAAGCTGAAAAGGCAGCAGGACCCTGCCCTGTGGCGTCTGCGGGGAGGTGAGAGGGATGGGTAAGCGGGAGAGGAAAGCAGGTGTCCCGGGCGGAGGTCATCCTTCCCAGGGCAGGCTCCGACCAGTTCCCAGACGAGCCTGTTCTCGGACCCAGACATCAGCAGGAGAAGCTGGGTCCCCATGGGAGGACCCGTGACACAACCAAGAGCACCCAGGCATATGTCCGTCGGTCCCTCCCCTCTGGGGACCTACAGCGACGGGTCAGGCCGTATCCTTGGGGGCCCAAGGGGCCTGGGGTCTGCAGGGCCGCTGCGCCCACCCTGCCTTCTCACTAATGCTGAGACACTCGGACTGATGGAGAAGCAGCACGTGAGGCAGGAGACGGCGGCCCCACCCAGATCTGTCTTCACAGGCCGCTTGTGTCCATGGGCCCCTCCTGCTGAATAATCGCCACGGACCCGCTGGGCAGTGGCGGGCCTGCACGTGGCCTCTTGACTTTCCATAGCAGGTGAGAGCTGGTGGAGTCCCCAGACTGCTGCCCCTGCCCCAAACCCAGAGGGCCTTCATCCCCCTCTGGCCAAGATGGAGAAAATTGTTAAGTGGGAGTGTTAGTCCCTCAGTCTTACAGCCCCATGGACCACAGCCCACCAGGCTCTTTTGTCCACTGAACTCTCTAGGCAAGAATACTGGAGTGGGTTCCCATTCCCTTCTCCAGGGGATCTTCCTGACCCAGGGATCAAACCCAGGTCTCCCACGTTGTAGGCAGATTCTTTACCAGCTGAGCCACAAGGGAAGCCCAAGAATACTGGAGTGGGTAGCCTATCCCTTCTGCAGCGGATCTTCCCGACCCAAAGAATCGAACCGGGGTCTCCTGCATTGCAGGTGGATTCTTTACCAACTGAGCTATCAGGGAAGTGCATAGATGTATAAGACAGTGATTCCCAAGAGCTGGGGAGCAGACGAGGTGACCCCCAAAACCCCAGTTCATGGCCTCGAGAGAGTGTCCAGGCCACAGCAGAAATGGGGCGGGACCCTGAATGGGGAAGATGGAGCTGGGGGTCTGGGGAGACCAAGACAGCTTGGGTTTGCAGGACAAAAGGAAGAGCTGTACAGACAGAGAGCCCTAAAGGGTTGCAGAGGGGCCTCAAATATGCAATAGAGAACTGACCAGCACAGGCTGGAAGGCAATGGCCCAAGGCTGGGAATGAATGCACCAGGGGATGTGGGCGAGAGGTCCTGCTGCCCACTCAGCAAAAACAGGGCCAGCCCGCCAACCAGCCCAAGAGCCTCACAAGTCGTGGGGCGTCACTAGACCCAAGGGGCCTGCCTCCGCTGTGGGGAGTAGTTAGTTAACCCCAGAGAGACAAGCGATCCGGACCTGCCTAGCACGTTGTAAAGCAAGATCCAAAAGGGATGATCCTTCCCAAAGTAAGAGAACCGCATTCCGGAATAAAGCAGATCCACGCAGAGATACCCGGCATCCAGCACAGTGAAGCTCACACCATCCACACGGATGAGAAGCTGGGCAGCGTGCGAGGCAGCAGGAAGAGACGAGACCCAGAGAGAAGGGTGCCCGGATCAACCAGAGCATGCCAGCCGCCGGAATCGGCAGGCAGGGCCAGGGAGATGGTGACCGGTTATTGTGACTGCATCGCACAGACAGCCAGAGACACGGAAACCACGCAAACCGGGCCAGTGGACTCTAGACGTCAATGGACCAGGGCGGAGGGGAAGACGCACTGGCCGTGATCCCGACGATGGACCAGGAGAAAGCATTCCAAACGAAAAAGAGGAAAAAGAGTGTGAGCAAATGGCCAATGCACCAGCGGGGCCACCTCAGGAGGCCTCACAAACGAGTAATCAGTGTTCTCATGGGAGGGATGGGAGAGGGACAGTATCTGAAAAACAATGGATTTCAGCTCCAGCACATAGAGAGCTACACTCCTTCCATAAGAAAAAGCCAAACCAGCTGAAAAATCATTAACTTTTCTTGGATCTATCAAAGACCTGAGATTACAAGGCAAAACTTCTCCCTTAAAGTTAGGAGAGACCACAGATCTGATGAGTCACAGCAGAGATCTGCCTTCCGAGGACAGAGGCCATGAGCCAGGAACAGCCAGAGACACTCATGTGGTCACGCTGACCAGCTGCCGGAGGCTGAGAGTGGACAACAGTGTGAGCGAGTCTCCTGGAGGACACAGTCTGGACTTTCTGGGACTCTGCCAGGTTCTCGTGTGGAAGAGCTCCGAAAGATCCAGTCTTGGCTCCGATGGCAGGGTGGACGGAGCGTGAGGGCGGGGAGGTGAAGGGTAGTCACTGAAAAATACACACAGAGCCTCCTCCGGATAGGCTGGCTCTCCACCTAGGAGGGGCATTCCCAAAGCCATACAGAACACTCTTCATGGGGTTAAAGCCACAACAAACCTAGACAAAGTACTAGAAACCAGAGACATCACTTTGCCCACAGAGGTTCTTATAGTCAAAGCTATGGTTTTTCCAGTAGTCATGTACAGATGAGAGATGGACCATCAAGAAGGCTGAGTGCCAAAGAATTGATGCTTTCAAACTGTGGTGCTGGAGAAGACTCTTGAGAGTCCCTTGGACTGCAAGGAGATCAAACCAGTCCATCCTAAAGGAAATCAGAAACAATATAAGAGATGATAAGATGGTGGAACAGGATTGAAAGAAAGAGCGTGTCCACCTAGAATTCCATGTCCAGTGGAAATATCTTTCCAAAATAAAAGTGAAATAAAAACATTTTAGACAAACAAAAGCTATGATATTTAATTTCCAACAGACCTTCGCTACAAAAAGTGTTAAAGGAAATTCTTCAGACAGAAGGAAAGTGACAGCAAAAAATTAAGAGCACAGAATGGTAACTGCATAGGTAAGTATGTACTTTTTCTTATTATTTAAATATCCTTTAAATATAGCTGTCATTGTGATCGATGTACCATAATGATGTAAGATGTTAAGGACACGGAAGACTGAGTGTGGAATAGACGGGAACCGTGTTCTGACTTGAGAAATTTTCTTAAAATCTAAAACTATTCTGAAATAAAAATTTTATCTAGAATGTGACTTCCTTACATGAAATTGATAGCTGCACAGTGTGGGATTTATAGCACGTAAGAGTGAAACATACGATAACAGTAATGTAGAGGTGAGGGGCGGAGATGGAAACACACGATCGTAAGGTTCTTACACTACATGGGATGTGGTATAATGTCACTTGAAGACACACTGCGGTAAGATAAACATTTATATGAGACATCCTGAAAAGTGAAAGTAAAAACTGTCCAGTCACATCCGACTCTTCAAGACTGTATGGTTCATGGAATTCTCCAGGCCAGAATACTGGAGTGGGTAGCTGTTCCCTTCTTCAGGGCATCTTCCCAACCCAGGGATCCAACTCAGGTATCCCGTATTGCAAGCGGATTCTTTACCAGCTAAGCCACCAGGAAATATCCTGAAGCAACCACAAAAATAAAACAAGTGACTATAGATAATAAGCCAACAAAGAAAATAAATAAATCATGGAAAAAACTCAAAGATGGAACAAATAGAAAGCAAATTGTCAGATAATGAATGTAAATCCAATCTTATCAACAACCACATTATATATAAATGGTCTAAACACCCACATTAACAGGTAGTGATTGTTGGATTGAATAAAAAAGCAAGTCACAACTATATGCTGCCTGTCCCCAAAATGCACTTTCTTATGCAAATAGACACAAATAGGTTAAAAGTTTAAGGATGAAAACATACAAGCCAAGCTACCAGTAATCAAAAGAAAGCTGGAATGGCAATATTAGTGTCAGAAAAGTAATAAGAGTGAAGAATATTATCAGTGATAAATAAGGTCATTTCATAACAGCAGAAGGGTCGATTCTTCAAGTGGATATAACAGTCCTAAATGTTTATTCACCTAATAACACAACTTCAAACAAATGAAGCAAAACTGATCAAATAAGGAGAAATAAGACAAGTTCATGTTATGGTAGGAGATTCAATATCCAGTTTTCAATAATAGACAGAAGTACACAGAAAATTGATCAGAATATAAGGGATTTGAACAAAATATGTGACTAACTTGACTTAATTGACATTAATAGACCCATACCTCATACAGTTTACAAAAATTAACTCATATGAATTAGAGACCTAATGTGAAACCTAAAGCTACAAAACATCTAGAAGAAAACAAAGAAGACCTTTGTGACCTTATGTTAGACACCCAAAACAACTTCATGAAAGAAAAATAAATGGATAAACTAGATTTCATGAAAATTTTAAACTTCTAGTCTTTGAAAGGCAGTATTAAGAGAATTAAAATACAAACCACAGACCGACAGAAATTATTTGTAAATTGTATTCTCTTTCATCGGCGTTTTGCTGCGCTGGGTCTCTGTTGCTGGGCGGACTTCTCTGGTGGCGGTGAGTGGGGGCTGCTCTTTGTTGAGGCGCCCAGGCTCCTCCCTGCAGCGGCTTCCCCTGCGGTGGAGTCAGGCTCCCGGCTAACAGGCTTCAGCACTTGCAGCCCGCAGGCCCGGCAGTTGTGACTCACGGGCTCAGTTGCCCTGCGGCACATGAGATCTTCTCGGACCAGGGGCCGAACCTGTGTCCCCTCTACTAGCAGGAAGAATCTTATCCACTGTACCACCAGGGAAGTCCCGTAAATCATATTCTGACAAAGGAACTGTATACAGAATATACCAAGAAATTTCAAATGCCAGTAATAGGAAAACAAAGAACCCTGTAAAGCTGGACAAAGAATTAAGAAAAAAAAACACTTGCCCCAAAAGATGGTAAGTAAACCCCCGAAAACATGCTCAAAATTATTACTCATTAGAAAAAATTTAAATTTAAATTATAATGAAATATCTTTACATAGCTATAAGAATGACTAAAATTTTTTTTAAAATGATTATACCAAGTTTTGGTGACAATATGAGAAACTAGATTCTCACACAGTACTGATAAGAATGGAAAATGGTACGACCACTTTGGAAAACAGTTAGGCAGTTTCTTAAAAAGTTAATCAGACACCTACTGTATGATGCAGGCAGTCCAGGCACAGGTATTTATCCAAGAGAAACAAAAGTATCCACACAAAGATGTGTACGTGGAAGGTGACAGCATTGTTTGTAGCCCAACTGAAACAACCCAAATGCCTTCAACAAGCAAATGTCAAAATAAAACATTCATTCATATTACTCATCAGCTAAAAGGCATGAACTATGGATTCACTGAACGATATTGATGAATCTCAAAATAAGTGTGCAGAGAAAAAGAGCTATAGTAAAAGAATACACACTGCAAGGCTCCATGGGCACATAACTCTAGAAAATGAAAACTCATCTACCGCGACAGAAAGCAGACCAGTGGTCAAGAAGGTCAGAGAAAAGGGAACCCTTGTACACTGCTGGTGGGAACGTACATGGTGCAGACAGCGTGCGGAACAGCACAGAGTGCGTGAAAGTCGCTCAGCCACGTCCAGCAGAATACTGGCGTGGGTAGCCTATCCCTTCTCCAGCAAATCTTTCTGAGCTATCAGGGAACAGTATAGAGGTCCCCCAAAAAACAAAAATAGAATCACAATGTGACCCAGCAATTCCACTCCTGGGTATACTGTGTATCAAAAAAAAAAAAAAAAACACCTCAAAAACACTAATTCAAAAAGATACATGCACCCCAGTGTTCAGAGCAGCGTTATTTACGATAGTCAAGATAAGAAAACAACCTACGTGTCCGTCACCAGATAACTGGATAAAGAAGACGCGAGAACACGACACATCTAGAGCCATCTACGGGCTTCCTTCACGGCTCGGTTGGTAAAGAATCCGCCTGGTCGCAAACAGTCGGACACGACTGAGCGACTTTCACTTCCCTTCACTTCATATACATCTATAGAATACTACGTAGCCATTAAAAAATGAAATTTTTCCATTTGTGGCAACATGGGTGGTCTTGTAGGGTATCACAGTATGTGAAATAAGTCACACAAAGAAAGACAAATACTGTACGACGTCATTTGCATGTGGAATGTACTAAATACACCTAGCCATTCCCTTCTCCAGGGGATCTTCCTGACCCGGGGATCGAGCTCGGTTCTCCTGCATTGCAGGCAGATTCTTTACTGCCTGCACCACCAGGGAAGCCCTAAAACACTAGCGAATATAACAAGAAAAGGAGACTCAGAGATGTGGATAACAGACTGGTGGTTATCAGTGCGGAGACGGAAGGGAGGAGGGGCAAGGCAGAGGTAGGGGATGAAGAGGGACTCTGAAATAAGCTACAAGGATACTTGGTACAACACAGGGGGTGAAGGTGATACTTTATAGTGCTATAAATGGAGCATAACCCTTAAAACCTGTGAATCACTCTACTGTACATCTGTAACTTACATAATGCTGTGCACCAACTACACTTCCATTTTAAAAAATTAGGAAAAAAGAAAGCGGATCAGTGGTTATCCAAGGTCAGGGAGAGGGGTGAGAGAAAGGGGCTACAAAGCGTAAAGAAACTTGAGGGGTGATGAGAACACGCACCCTTTTGATTGTGGAGATGGTTTCACAGTTGTACACGTAGGTCAGAACTTAGCAGACTGCACCCTTTAACTATGTACAGTCTACCTGAAGTCAGTCATACTGCAATAAAGCTATAAAAGGTATAATTTCTCAGGGGAAGTGCCTGAGACTAATGACACCTTCAAAGCCTTAACGCCGGGGGAGCGATCCCCGCCACGTCTTTGCTCAGCTCACCGTCCGTCCTCGCGGGCGGCTGGCTGAGCCGCAGCAGGTGCTTGCGGACCCCTCACACTTAACCAAGTATGTCGGGAGCAGCTCCAAGGGCAAATGTGGGCAGGGCGGGGGAGCTCACGAGATCACATTAACAGTCTCGGGAGTGCGGCGTGTAGCTGTTGAAGGGTTCTTCTCAGCAGGGTCTCAGAAGCAGTCCGCATTCACACAAGTGGGCGGCAGCATGTGTTCATGGTCTTGCCCCAGGAATGTTTGTACCCCGGCTCTCCGACATGATACGGTCCAAAGGGAAAACGCCCCCTGGACATTTCACAGATAATCGCTCTCGTTCGGTGCATGGATGGCTCTGTGATAAATGGGGATGATGGACAAGGAGGGGCATGTACTGTGGATGCCCCAGCTAAGACAGGGGATCCCTACGGTGGGAGATACAAAGGCTGAGGGGTCTAATACGTTCATATCTTTGCCATTAAACTTGGCAAATTCCCTGGTACCTGGGCTGCCTACAGTGGAGAGGTTCACCCAGCGTGCAGAGCCGTTGGCAAGAGCCGTAGTAGAGGCCCAGCGCAGACCCCTGGGCGCTGCAGCAAGGTGGCGCCCCCGGCAGAGCCCCAGGGCCTGACCGCCGCCCCCAGGTGACCACGTGGTTATAAACGCCCACCACGAGCTGGCTCCTGTATATGCGTGCGTCTGACTCTCTGTGACCCTGTGGACTGTAGCCCGCCAGGCTCCTCTGTCCATGGAATTCTCCAGGCCAGGATCCTGGAGAGGGTTGCCATACCCTCCTTCAGGGGATCTTCCTGACTCAGGGACTGAACCCGGGTCTCCTACGGCTCCTGCATTGCACGCGTGTTCTTTCCCACGAGCCATCTGGAAAGCCCACTGCCTTCTGTCAGGCCCACCGAGTCAGAAGATCGGTCGGCCGGGCAGTGATCCTCAGGAAACAGAGAGCTGCGTCTGACTGGGCCGAGCGGAGGGCCCAGGAGAGCCACGGAAACAAGGGCCCTTCCCCACGCCATCCACCGATGTTGCATTCAGGCCATGGCCCTTGCCTTCTAGGGAGGCCCCCCAGATCCGGGAGTGGGAGAGGGAAAGCCCGAGTGTGAGTCCCTGGCCGCTTGGCGAGCTGCATTCGCAGAAGAGCCGGGGGCTGCTCCTGTGCTGCGGCCCTCCCGGGGCCACTGACGGTCGTGGGCTAAACAGCAGACACGGGGGAGCCTTCCAGGGGGCAGAGCTTCGAGGACTGGACTGGCCATCCATCTGAGTGGAGAGAGAAGCAGGTCTGGGATTCCATATCCAGCAGCTTTAGGCTGTGCGTGTAAAGGTCCCGGTTCCCGGAGGGGAGGTGCGTCCAGCAAGGGACACTCAAGGAAGAGCTTCCCCTGGTTGGGGGGCTCTGGGCCCGCAAATTCGCCCGAGGATCCTGTTATCCACGGGGGTGGGGGGGTGTCTGGGGCTCAGGGGACCCCTACGGGCATTCTTGGAGACCCACACCCACACTTCGCCGAAAAGGCACAAAACCCAGAGCCAGCATGATAAGTCGTGGTCGCTAGGGGTTTACCCTAGAAGGCTGGCCCCCTGGAGTGGGGGACAGAGGAGCATAAGGAGGGGTGGGGGGTAGGGTGCTCTGAGGGGAACCCGAAGCCAGGCCCACCCCCGCTGGCCTGGCTGACCTCCAGGCTGTCACAAATTCCCCATACGTCACACTCAACTCCCCAGTCCGCCTGAATTCCCAGGGATGGGCCTTGGTGCCTACGGGCCCCAGGTGGCATCAGAGGCTCCTGGGACTAGGCGGTGACCCCAGGAAGGGTCAGGCCAGGGAGCATCCAAGAAGCAGCAGATGTCCCAGACCCCCAGACCACCCCCAGGCGCCCCCCGAGGACTTGCCCCTGACAGTTCCAGAGCCTGCAGGTTGAGAACGTGTCCCAGACACCGCCTGACCCCAGCCCTACAGTGTGCTGGGCTGGGCGCCCGCCCCTTCAGCCCCTGAATGTCCTATCTGGGCAAAGGGCTAAGGATGGGCAGCTGCCCCTCAGAAGGGCGAGGTGAGCCCCCCGGGAAGGGGCTTGTGAGGCTCCTCAGAAGCAGAAGAGAGAGGAGACTCCCCACTTACCCCCAGGACACAGACAGCACCCCTCCCTCCACAAGGACAGGACAAGAGGCACCAGACAACGTGAAATTCACGGCGTTCCTGGGGACCCCCGAGAGCTGGGGTCGCAGGGTCCCCACAGGCGCCCCTGCGAGAGGAGAGAGTGGGAGCACTCCTCGGCCTGGGGCAGAGGACCTCGGAGAAGCACAGGCCAACAGTCTCCAGGAATTCACTAGAGCCGAGCATGGGATCAGGAGAGGGTACAAGAGCCCTGAGGATGCAGACGTAGGGGGAACGCACAGCCACCTGCAGGGCCCCGTGGACCTTGGGGGCACTCACAGGGACGGGCAGGACTCCCACGAGAGACCCCTTGTGTGTGGGCCTGGGGTGGTGGACCAGCAGATGCCGCACCAATGGCAGGGCTCCTTACTCCCCGCATCTCCCCTCCGGGGCACAAGCCTGAGATGGCGGGGCAAGGGCAGACGCACTGTCACACGTGGGGCCCTGGTGAAGACCCACTGCAGCTGGGGAAAGAGCCACAGGGACCCCAGAGCCCCAGCAGAGAAATAAGACACACGCCCTGGGACTGGAGACTTGAAAGGCTTTACCCACAAGATACAGGGTTAATCAGAAAAACAGAACAGTCCCAGGCCCACCACCAGGCTGGCGCAAAACAGATGACAGAGGAACATCACAGGCAAAGTTCTGGGGGTGTGGAAAGACACGCCATCGGAGGCCCAGCACAAAGGTGATACTGGATACAGGCTGGAGGTGGGGCTGATGCCAGGAAGAACTATTCGCACACTAAACACAAGGTGATGCAGAAGGAATCTGATGCGGGTGGTGGTGCTTCTGAGGGTAACCGTGGCAACACAACACCCAAACCCAGCTCCATTCCCAACCAGGTTGACTGCAATCTCCACAATGAAACAGCATCAAAAAGAAAGTGAAAGTCGCTCAGCTGTGTCCGACTCTTTGCGACTCCATGGACTGTACAGTCCATGGACTTCTCCAGACCAGAATACTGGAGTGGGTAGCCTTTCCCTTCTCCAGGGGATCTTCCCAGCCCAGGGGTCAAACCCAGGTCTCCTGCACTGCAGGTGGATCTTTGCCATCTGAGCCACCAGGAAAGCCTAAGAACACTGGGGTGGGTAGCCTATCCCTTTTCCAGGGGATCTTCCGACCCAGGAATTGAACTCGGGTCTCCTGCATTGCAGGTGGATTCTTTACCAGCTGAGCTACCAGGAAAACCCTATCAAAAAGAAGGACATCCTCATTTCCAGGCATAAAATTATTTACCCCAGGAGACTTCCCTGGTTGTCCAGTGGCCAAGATTCCTCTCTCCCAACGTAGGGGGCCCAGATTCGACCCCTGGTCAGGGAACTAGATCCCACACGCCACAGCTAAGAGTTTGCATGCCACAGTGAAAGATGCTGCGTGCTGCAAGACCCAGCACAGTCAAATAAATAAATGTTGTTTAAAAATTATTTTTAAAAAACCTATTTACCCCAGTCTCCACTGTTCTCCACAAGATGTTTGGGTTTCAGCAAGAGTTTAAAAGCTGTAAAAAAAAGTCAAGAAATGACATCACCCTGTCAAGAGAAAGCCGTGAGAACAACCAGACTCAGGCATGGAATAGGCTCTCAGGACACTTTAAGCAAATGTGATAAATATGTTAAAGATTGTAATGGGAAGGAGGGCAACATGCAAGATCAGAGATTTCAGCCAAGAGGTGGGAACTCGAAGGAAAAATCAAATGGAAATGCTAGAAGGAAAAACGCCATAACAGAAAGGATGGGTTCATCAGTAAAGCTGACACAGCCAAGGAAAGAACTGGGGAACCTGGAGATGGGGCCACAGAAAATACTCAGACTGAAACGCAAGGAAGAAAAATCATGAAAGAGGGAGAAAAAATAGAACAAAGCATCTAAGAGCTGTGGGTAAGGTGGCAGGATAGAGCAGACACGGCTGAATCTCAGAGAGAAGAGAGGAAGAACAGTGCGTGGGACACAGTTGCAGACGGAAGGGATGAGGCTTTCCCAGAATCACTGACGAAAACACATCACACCGGGAGAAGGAAAGGGCTGCCCACTCCAGAACCGGCCTAGAGACATCCATGGACAGAGGCTCCAGTCCACAGGATCGCAAAGGGTCGGGCACAACTGAGTTTCACTTGCAACAAACCACACGTCTAAGAAGCTTGGAGAACACCAAGCAAGAAAAATAGCATAAAAAAGAACCCAAGCTATATCACATTCAGATGCTGAAAACCCACAGCAAAAGAGGAAATCTTGAAAGTAGCCAGGAAAACAAGGTACCTCCCGTTCAGAGGGAAAGGACAATATTAACAGCATACTTCTTATCAGAAACCAGGTAAACTGGGGATAAAAGGGGACACAAGACTCTTGACCCAGAATTCTACACTCAAGCTAGGCTTCAGCAGTACGTGAACCGAGAACTTCCAGATGTACAAACTGGATTTAGAAAAGGCACGGGAAACAGAGATCAAATTGCCAACATCCTTTAGATCATAAAAAAGCAAAGGACATGGAACAACGGACTGGTTCAAAATTGGGGAAGGAGTATTTCCAGGCTGTATGTTGTCCCCCTGCTTATTTAACTTCTATGCAGAGTACATCATGAGAAACGTTAGGCTGGAGGAAGCACAAGCTGGAATCAGGATTGCCAGGAGAAATATCAATAACCTCAGATATGCAGATGACACCACCCTTATGGCAGAAAGTGAAGAGCTAAAGAGCCTCTTGATGAAAGTGAAAGAGGAGAGTGAAAAAGCTGGCTTAAAGCTCAACATTCAGAAAACTAAGATCATGGCATCTGGTCCCATCACTTCATGGCAAATAGATGGGGAAAAGATGGAAACAGTTACAGACTTTATTTTCTTGGGCTCCAAAATCACTAGAGACAGTGACTGTAGCTACGAAACTAGAAGATGCTTGCTTCTTGTAAGGAGATCTATGAGAAACCTAGACAGCATATTAAAAAGTAGAGATATCACTTTGCCGACAAAGGTCCATATAGTCAAAGCTGCATTTTTTCCAGTAGTCATGTATGGATGTGAGAGTTGGACCATAAAGAAGGCAGAGTGCCAAAGAATTGATGCTTTCAAACTGTGGTGCTGGAGAAGACTCTTGAGAGTCCCTTGGACTGCAAATAGATCAAACCAGTCAATCTTAAAGGAAATCAGTCCTGAATATTCTTTGGAAGGACTGATGCTGAAGATGAAACTCCAATACTTTGGCCACCTGATGTGAAGAGCCGACTCACTGGAAAAGACCCTGATGCTGGGAGAGATTGAGGGCGGGAGGAGAAGGGGGCAACAGAGGATGAGATAGTTTGATAGCATCACTGACTCGATGGACATGAGTTTGAGCAAACTTCAGGAGATAGTGAAGGACAGAAAAGCTTGGCATGCTGCAGTCCATGGGGTTGCAAAGAGTTGGACATGACTTACCAACTAAACAACAAAATCTTTATTAGAAAGCAAAAACCATTGCTATAAAACCTTTGTTATAAGAAATATTAAGCAAGTTCTTTGGGCAGAAGGAGCGTGATGCCGTATGGAAATTCGGATCTGCACAAAGAAAGAAAGAGCACTGGAAGTGGAACAAATATCAGCAAAAACGAAATTTATTTCTCCCTCAGTTTAATTGCTCTAAAAGATAACTGGCCTAAAGAAAAAAACAGCGGTAATGTAATATATGTCTATAGCATAATGCAACTATAATTCATGGCAACAATAGCACAAGTAAGGGAGGAATTGAGAATCTGCAGTTGTAAATTCCTCACATGACACATCGAGCAATGTGATAGTGTTTGGTAGACTGAGTAAAGACGTGTACCGGACTTTCCTGGTGGAGCAGTGGATAAGAATCCGCCTGCCGATGCAGGGGACATGGGTTTGATGGATGGTCCAGGAAGATTTCACGTGCAGCGGAACAGCTAAGCTCGCGCACCCAACTACTGAGCCTGAGTTCCAGGGCCTGTGCTCACGACAGGAGAGGCCGCTACGATGAGAAGCCCACACCCCGCGATGAAGAGCAGCCCCTGCTCGCTGCAACCAGAGAAAGCCCGCACACAGCAATGAAGGCCCAGCTGACCAAAGGGTTAGCACAGTCAAAAATAAATAAACAAATTAAAAAAATTTTAAAGAAGTGTATCACAAAACACAGGGCAACTATGAATTGTTTAGGAAAGAAAGATATAAACAGTAATGCAACAGGTAAGATAAAATGAAATACTAACAAATACTTAATCCTAAAGAGGATAGAAAAAGGGGGAAACAAATAACAGATGGAAAAAGTGGGAAAGAGCTAATGAGATCATAAAGCTTAATCCAAACATATAGGTCATCCCATTCGTTTTGAGACCCGGGTTCAATCTCTGGGTCGGGACGATCCCCTGGAGGAGGGCATGGCAGCCCACTGCAGTATTCTTACCTGGAGACTCCCCACGGATGGAGAAGCACGGCAGGCCACAGTCTATGGGGCTGCAAAGAGTCGGACACGACTGAGCGGCTTCACTTTCACTTTCATTCAATTTAAACAATCTCAATGCACTAATTAAAAGAGATGACGAAATTGAGTAAACAAATTAAGACTCAACTAGATTCTGTCTATGAGGAACTCACATCATACAAAGTCAGGAGTAGGCTGAGAGTAGAAGGTTAGGGAAAACGTGTCCACAAACACTTATCAGAATGGAGCCGGAGGGGCTGTACTCATCTCAGAACAAGTAGACCTCGGAACAAGAAATATTACAAAGGGTAAGAGAGATATCACACAGTGATAAAAGCATCGGTTTTCCAAGAGAAGAGAACGATCCTACATGTGCCTGTTTCAAACATCAGAGGTTCAAAATATGGGAATCGAAAACTGAAGGAAAAAAACCCTCAACATTCAATCATAATTGGAAAAAAAAATAACTCTTAGAAAAGCAGGAATATAAGAGAACTTCCTTAACCTAATAAAAGTCATCTTCAAAAAAAAGAAAAGTTAACATACTAAATGGGAAAAGACTGAATGCTCTTCCCCATGACGGGGAAGAAGGCCTGGCTACCCTCGCTCACTGCTCCCATTCCCTGTTTTACTGAAGGCCCAAAAGTGAAAGTGAAAGTCACTCAGTCATGCCCAAATCTTTGCAACCCCATGGACGATGCAGTCCAGGGAATTCTCCAGATCAGAATACTGGAGTGGGTAGCCATTCCCCTCTCCAGGGGATCTTTGCAACCAAGGGATCAAACGCAGGTATCCCACATTGCAGGTGGCTTCTTTACCAGCTGAGCTATCAGGGAAGCCCTAGCCAGTGTAATAAGACAAGAAAAGGAAACAAATGACATACAGATTGGAAAGGAAAAAGCAAAACCATCCCCATTCACAAAGACATGAATGCTTTATATAGAAAATCTCCTGCAAAAACTACAGAAAACTAGAACTAATAAGAGAATTGAGAAGACCTCAGCATAAAATCAATATACAAAACTAATTCCATTTCTGTATATTTGTTGTTGTTGTTCAGTCACTAGGTCGTGTCTGATTCTTTGTGACCCCATGGACTGCAGCATGCCAGGGTCCTCTGTCCTCCACTATCTCCCATTATTTGCTCGAATTCATGTTCATTGAGTCAGTGTTCCTAACAATTTCATCCTCTGCTGCCCCCTTCTTTTGCCTTCAATCTTTCCCGGCATCGGGATCTTTTCCAATGAGTCAGCTCTTCGCATCAGGTGGCCAAAGAATTGGAGCTTCAGCTTTAGCATCAGTCCTTCGGATGCATAGGCAGGGTTGATTTCCTTTAGAATCGACTGGTTTGATCTCCTTGCTGTTTGAGTCTTCTCCAGCACCACAGTTTGAAAGCATCAATTCTTTGGCACTCAGGCTTTTTTATGGTCCAACTCTCACATCTGTGCATACCTACTGGAAAAACTGTAGCTTCAACTATACGAAGCTTTATGAGCAAAGTGATATCTCTGCTTTCTAATATGCTGTCTAGGTTGGTCATAGCTTTCCCTCCAAGGAGCAAGCATCTTTTAACTTCATGGCAGCAAAGAATCCTCCTGAAGTGCAGGAGCCACAGGGGACATTGGCATGATCCCTGGGTTGGGAAGATCCCCTGGAGGAGGGCATGGCAACCCACTCCAATATTCTGGCCTGGAGAATCCCATGGATGGAGGAGCCTGGCGGGCTACAGTTCATGGGGTCTCAAAAGAGTCGGACATGAGTGAAGTGACTTAGCACATGTGCTCAAAGGGACTGAACATCATGATCTTAGTTTTCAAATATTGAGTTTTAAGTCAGCTTTTTCACTCTCCTCTTTCACCTTCATCAAGAGGCTATTTAGTTCCTCTTCACTTTCTGCCATTAGGGTGGTGTCGTCTGCATATCTGAGATTATTGATGTTTCTCTCCACAATCTTTTTTTTTCTTCAGTTCTATCAGTTTACTGCTACAAACCTCTCTCTCTCCACCTTCATGCATGTGTGCTCAGTCCTGTAACCCCATGGACTGCAGCCTGCCAGGCTCCTCTGTCCACGGACTTCTCCAGGCAAGAAGACTGGAGCGGGCTGCCATTTCCTTCTCCAGGTCCCTGAAATCTGGATTCCGGCTTGAGTTTCACTCAGCCCGGCACTTTGCACAATGTACTCTGCATAAAAGTTAAAGAAGCAGGGTGACAATATACAGCCTTGACGTACTCCTTTCCCAATTTGGAACCAGTCCATTGTTCCGTGTCCGGTTCTGACTGTTGCTTCCTGACTCGCATACGGGTTTCTCAGGAGGAAGGCAAGGTGGCCTGGTATTCTCATCTCTTTAAAAAATTTTCCACAGTTTGTTGTGATCCACACATTCAAAGGCTTTAGTGCAGTCCGTGAAACAGAAGTAGATGTTTTTCTGGAATTCTCCTGCTTTTTCTATGATTCAACGGATGTTGGCAATTCGATCTCTGGTTCCTCTGCCTTTTCTAAATCCAGCTGGTGCATCTGGAAGTTCTCAGCTCACGTGCTGTTGAAGCCTGGCTTGAAGGAGTTTGAGCATTACCTTGCTAGCATGTGAAATGAGCGCAATTGTGCAATAGTTTGAACATTACCTGGCATTGCCCTTTTTTGGGACTGGAATGAAAACTGACCTTTTCCAGTCCTGTGACCACTGCTGAGTTTCCCATATTTCCACTTGTAAAATGAATCCATATTTCATTTTACTATATATTATTATTTACTGATTTTACTAAAAGCTACAGTAATCAAGATAGCATGTCACCATGAAGGGAAAGACTCATAGGTCAACAGGACATAATAGAAAGCCCAGAAATAGATGCTCACAAATGTAGCTAACTTAACTGTGCTTTGGCCAAGATGCAAAGGCAATTCAGTGAAGTAGAGTCTTTCAACAAATAATACTGGATGAACTGCACAACCAGGTGCGAAAAATGGAAAAACTAACTGAAAATAAATCACATAGCTTTATGTAAAATATAAAGCTATAAACATCTAGAAGAAAACAGGGGAAAATCCTTGTGACCAGGATAGCCAGAGCCTCCAGCCTCAGCACAACTGACATTTGGGGCCAGATAGTTCTTTTTTTAGGGCTTCCCAGGTGGCTCAGTGGTAAGGAATCCACCTGCCAATGCATGAGACGCAGGAGATGCAGGTTGGATCCCTAGGTCGGAAAGATCCCTTAGAATAGGAAATGGCAACCCACTCCAGTATTCTGGCTTGGAAAATTCCATAGGTGGAGGAGCCTGGTGGGCTACAGTCCATGAGGTCACAGACTGAGTGACTGAACACACACACAATTGTTTGTTGCAAGGACTAGTCCTATGCACTATTGGATATTTAGCCAAATACCTGACAATATGCAACCAAAAGTATCTCCAGACATTGCCAGATACCCCAAGGGGACAAAGGGTTGCTAGTTGAGAACCACCGGGTTAGATGAAGAGTTCTCAGATGTGACGCCATAAAAGAAAAAAAAAACAGATACACTGGATTTTGTTAAATTTAAAGCTCTTCCTCTGCAACAGTCAATGTTAAAGACATTAAAAGGCAAACAGCAGACTGAGAGAAAATACTTGCAAATCACGTATCAGGTACAGAACTTGTACCCAGAATATGCAAAGAATTCTCAGAGCTCATAATAAGAGAATAAACCAACTTAAAAAGCAGCAATGCAGATACACGATGCCAAATAAACACATGAAAAGGCACCATCAGTCACTGGGGAAATGCAGGTTGAAGCCACAGAGGCACCAGGACATGCCTGTTTCAAAGGCTAGGAATAAAACAGAGCAACAGAAACGACAGAAAGGACACCCCCAGTGCTGGCGAGGGTGGAGCGGGCGGTGGGGCCACTGCTGCTGGAGGGGGGCAAGGTGGTGCTGGGGTCGCACACCCATGCTCCTGGGTGGCGGGGCCTTCGGCACAGGTGGGGGCCTGGGAAGGCTGGGTGGGGGCACCAGGAGGGCAGAGGCAACCCCAGGGTGCCAGGCTTCCCCACCAGCTGGAGAAGCCAGCGCCCTGTTGGCACAGTCTGCGCACAGAAAGGCCACACCTGCTCCAGGCGTGTGTCTGCTTGTGTATGTGTCTCTGTGTGTATATGTGTGTGTGTGTGTGTCTGAGTGTGTGCGTGTGTAATGTCTGTGTGTGTGTATATGTATGTGTTTGTGTCTGTGTGTGTATAATGCACGTGTCTCTATGTGTGACTGTGCTTTATCTCTATGTGTGTACATATGTGTGTGTGTGTGTCTGTGTGTGTATATACGTATGTGTCTCCATGTGTGACTGTGCTTTATCTCTATGTGTGTACATATGTGTGTGTGTGTGTCTGTGTGTGTATATACGTATGTGTCTCCATGTGTGACTGTGCTTTATCTCTATGTGTGTACATATGTGTGTGTGTGTCTGTGTGTGTATATACGTATGTGTCTCCATGTGTGACTGTGCTTTATCTCTATGTGTGTACATATGTGTGTGTGTGTCTGTGTGTGTATATATATACGGGTCTCTGAGTGTGTAAGTTGCTATTGTTCAGTCACCAAGTCGTGTCCAACTTGGATGTGTGTAGGTGTATATGTATATGCATGTGTGTATGTGAATATGTATGTGTATATGTATCATGAGTATATGTATAGGTATTGTGCATATATGTAAATGTGTGTGTGATGTGTGTATGCGTACAGTGTAAATGTATGTGTGTGTGTAACGTCTTATGCACGGGGCTTCTCTGGTGGCTCGGATCGTGTGTATATATGTCTGTGTCTCTGGGTGTGCATGTATGTATTTATGTCTGTGTGTAACATATGTGTGTCTATATATGTAGGTGTCTATGAGCATGTGTGTATATGTATGTGTCTGAGTGTGTGTATATGTGTAAATGTCTGAGTGTGTGTCTGTGCGTGTAGTGTCTGTGTCTATGAGTGTATATGTATGTCTAAGTGTCTGGGTGTGTGTATATGTGTAAGTGTCTGAGTGTGTGTCTGTGTGTGTAGTGTCTGTGTCTATGCGTGTATATGTATGTGTAAGTGTCTGGGTGTGTGTATACGTGTAAGTGTCTGAGTGTGTGTCTGTGCGTGTAGTGTCTGTGTCTATGTGTGTAGGTGTCTGAGTGTGTGTATACATGTATGTGTCTCTGAGTGTGGGTCTGTGCGTGTAGTGTCTGTGTCTATGTGTGTATGTGTCTGAGTGTGTGTATACATGCATGTGTCTCTGAGTGTGTGTCTGTGTGTGTAGTGTCCGTGTCTATGTGTGTATATGTATGTGATAAGTGTCTGGGTGTGTGTATACGTGTAAGTGTCTGAGTGTGTATATGTATATGAGTGTGTAATGTTTTGTGTGTATATATGTGTCTGAGTCTGAGTGTATGTGAATGTGCGTGTCTTTCTGCACATGTATGTGATGTGTGTATCGTGTGTTCCTGTGTGTGTGCATGTGTCTTTGTGTGTGTGTACGTGTGTGTAACGTCTGTGTCTATGTGTGTATACATATGTGTACATGTCTGAGTGTGTGTATATATGTATGTGTCTCTGAGTGTGTGTGTGTATGAGTGTGTGTGTGTATGAGTGTGTAATGTTTTGTATGTATGTATATATCGATGTCAATGTGCGTGTCTTTCTGCACATGTGTGTGATGTGTGTATCGTGTGTTCCTCTGTGTGTGTGCATATGTCTTTGCGCGTGTGTGTGTGTGCGTGTGTGTGTAGGAGCAGGCTGGGTGGAGGCAGGTTGTGAGCCTTCAGATGAAGCAGACCATGAAGAGAACGCTGGAATCCACCCCCGGCGGCTGGCCCTGCCCAGAACAGGCTGGACCTGACTGAGCACGGCCGGGGCTGCCCTGGGGGAGACAGGGGCTGGGGAGGGAGAGAAAACGGGTTGGGGGCCGTGGGGGTCCAGGCCTGGCCGTGCCCCTCCCCTGAGGGCGCCCCATCTGCCTGAAGGTTCTGCCCCCTTGGCTGATCACTGCCTCTCATTTCAGGTCACCTCCCAGCGCCCACAAGGGCTCCAGGCCAGCTGGGAACCCGAGCTTGGAATCCCAGGAGAGTCCCGAGAGACCCTCGGCTACCCACCTCCCTCCCAGGCCCCCGCAGCTGGGGACTGAGGACCAGGGTGGGCCTGTCTGAGGAGGGAGGGTGCTCACCCCCTGTGCCCCACCCCGCCAGGCTCAGCACCACACAGCAGGTCAGACCTCAGGCAGCACCTGGCTTCTTTTGCTTTTTCATTTAAAATTGGTCCATCTATTGACCTTATTGACACCGACTCCTTCCAACAGGGATGTGAAGAGAGGCGGCAGAAAGAGGCCTCCCTGAACACCCTGCAGGACAGGGATGAGGATGTGGACCCCGTGGGGCATGGAGAGAAGCCCAGCGTCCCCCAGCACACATGCACACAGACCGCGGCCCCGGCCAACGGCCCCACGGGCGCAGGGCTGGTGGCCCTGGGCCAGTGCGGCCACGGGACGCAGACGCAGGTCAGTGATGGAGCCTGGCCTTTCCCCGCCCGGGCAAGAGAGCTCACACACACCAACACAGGCACACAGAAGTCCCAGGGCACTGACCACTCCAAGGGGAGCCTGCGTGAGGCGGGCCACCGCGCGTCCAGGCTGTGGTTAGGTTGACCTGATGTCCAGGAGCAGGCAGTGTGCCTGGTGATCCAGGTCAGAGTAGGGGTGGAGGGCGGCGGTCCTGGGGCCACTTGCCGGGCCAGGAACATTTCTCGTGGTGACCTTGATGGAGGTTACACACGTGTACACACATGCAAAATTTGTGAGCAGACCCTCCAGATGGGTGCGTTTTAGGTAAATTATACACCAACTAGGAGATGAGAGACTGCCCAGGCAGCGCCCCGCAGATCTGGAAACCCTCCACCAGGGCCGCAGCAGGCGGAGGAGGAGAAGGGCCCCAGGGACCCTGGGCAAGGCGGGGTCCACTGGACCCAGAGCAGTCCCCCGCCACAGACAGCCCCTGGGGCTGGGCCGGGGAGCCCGGGGTGGGACATGCCGGAGACGGGACTCCAAAGTGAGTCCCAAAGGCTGTCTCTCCAGGCCAGCGCCCACCTCGAGGCTGCACGCCCCCTCCCAACCCCGCTTCTTCTTTCTGGCCACAGGGGCAGCCGGGAGAGTGCAGGCCATGTTACGGGGGACAGGCAGGGCTGGGTCACCAACGCCCTGGGCGGAGGGGCTGGGCCCACAGCGCGGGCCGGCAGCCTGCCCCTTGGTGTCCCCCCAGCAAGGGCTCATCCCTCCCGCCCATGCCACTCTCCCCAGGGGACCCACCCGGCCTCTGCCGCAGCCTCTCAGCCCCCTCCCCTGGGCTTCCCAGGTGCCCTCTGGCCTGTTCCCCAGGTGAGGAGGCCCCAGCAGGCCTGGCAGGGCAGCCAGTCTGGGTCCAGAATCCTGCTGCCCAGCTTCGCTCAGAGACCAGTCAGTCGTAACGCTGAGCCCTCAGGTGCTGGCCCACTGCCCTTCCTGCTCTGAAATCCCCCCACCTCTGCCCTCCTCAGGTTCTGACCGAGCCCCAGGGCTCCCCGCACCCCAGGGACGGTGGGCCAGGGGCCAGGCAGTGTTGCCATGGGCGCAGGGAGCATGGGGTCCCCTGGGCTTCCCTCTCCTGGCCGCCTGCCCCCGCCCCCAGGTCACCTCCCTCCCTGTCTCCCAGAGAGAGCTCACGGGACACCCTTATTGGCCCTGACCACTGAGACCAGGGAGAGGCAGACCTGGAAGGCTTCCTGGAAGAGCCAGGGTCTGGGAGGAGAGGGCTCCAGAGGACGGATCATGTCCAAGCTGAGGGGCGGTTGAGGATAAAGGGGTGACTGCCAGGGGAGCTGACAGTAGGAAGAAGAGTGTGGGAAGGACAACCCACCCTGGCTGGGCCCACGCCCCCTGCCAGAGCCGCCCCTGCGCGTCCCCTCCTTGGTAAGAGCCCTGGGCCAGCCAGCCTTGCCTGGATCCTCAGCCCCAGAAACTCATCCAACATCCAAGAGTCTCAGTTTCCAGGCCTGTAAAATGGGGTAGGGCACGTGCTAACCACACCAGCACACACATGACCACACCTGCTCAGTGGTCGACCTCGGCCACCGGCTAATGCCCACCCCGAGGATGATGCGTGCCCTCCATGAGGGACCGCTCCACACCCCGCCTGGCAGCGCTGAGCCCCTGGTGCCCGCAGGAGGGTGTGAGCAGCACAGAGACCCGCTAGAGGAGAGGCCTGTCAGGGCCAGGGGTTGGGAGGGGATGGTCAGGGAGAGGACACGGGGCCCAGGAGGCGCTGCCGGAAGTGCAGGTGGGAAGGGTGATGGTGGGTGAGCTCCCTAAACCTGGCCTGCCAGGGCTGGTTCCCTGGATGGAACCCCGCCCACTTTCAATCCCACAGAAGGCATTCAAATGAGAGACAAATATTTGAGGCTGAAGATAAAGCCCAGCACAGCCTCATCGAGCAGCCCAAGCTGCTCCCAGGCCCTCATTTGGATATTAATTGGACTTCGTTTAGGGATTTGCATGCTTATCAATGCTGGCAATGGCCTGCCTCTGTGGCCAGGCGTAGGGCTCGTAGGCAAATGCCGGGTCCACGGTGAGGGGAAGGACCTGGGGAGCCCTGGGTGGCGGCCAGCACCTCCTCAATAGTTCCGGGTACCAAACTTGAACCAGGGGGAGGCCACCCACGTGGGGCCCAGGCCCGTACCCCACGCAGAGCACCAGGGGGACAAGCGGGGAGAAGAAAGCATACTGATGACACCCATCAGCCTGATACTGGCCCATCCCCCCACTGAGGGGACACCCGCCCCTTCCAGGTTGTCGGGACCAAGGTCACAGGCACTGCACACACAGGGACCCTCCCCGGGAAGACCCTCCCCTGTCCCAGCCTCCTGTGGGCTCCCCGGGGCCCCAGGGCGAGAGGCAGCTCATCCAAGGCCACCCAGGCCCCTCCGTCCTCAGCAGCGCCCACTGCCCAATGGGGCCCATCCCCCGGCCGGCCCCCATCTGCAGCAAGGGTGCCCGATTGGGCCCATCCCCCAGCCGGACCCTGTCTGCAGCAAGGGTGCCCGATGGTGCCCGTCCCCCCGCCAGCCCCCGTCTGCAGCAAGGGTGCCCAATGGTGCCCGGCCCCCGTCTGCAGCAAGGGTGCCCGATGGTGCCTGTCCCCCCGCCAGCCCCCGGTCTGCAGCAAGGGTGTAGAGAGGGCCCCGAGGGGTGGGGTGGTCCCAGGCAGGACGTGCAGCTGGGGTCCTGCAGGGAGGGGCTGGGGTTACTGGAAAGCGCTGCCCCTGAAGGACTGAACTGGGCCCCTCAAAGTCCTCTTTAGGGTCCTGACCCCCAGGACCTCAGGATGGAGCTGTATTTGGAGCTGGGCCCTTAAAGAGGTGATTAGGGTGAAAGGAGGTCACGAGGGTGGACCCTAGTCCAATGTGAGTGGGGTCCTCACAGGAAGAGGAGGTCAGGGCACAGACACACTCGTGGGACGACCCGGGGAGGATGTGGGGAGGACGCGGGAGGACCCGGGGAGGACGAGGTAGGACGTGGGGAGGACGGCGGAGGACGAGGGGAGGAAGCGGGAGGACGCAGGGGAGGACAGGGGGAGGACGCGGGAGGACGGAGTAGGACGCGGGAGGACCCGGGGAGGACGCGGGGAGGAAGCGGGAGGACGCGAGGGAGGACGAGGGGAGGACGCGGGAGGACGGAGTAGGACGCGGGGAGGACGGAGGAGGATGAGGGGAGGAGTCGGGGAGGACGCGGGAGGACCCAGGGAGGAGGTGGGGAGGACGCAGGGAGGGCCCAGGGAGGACGTGGGGAGGACACGGGAGGAGGCGGGAGGACGCGGGGAGGGCGCGGGGAGGACGCGGGAGGACGCGGGGAGGACGCGGGGGAGGACGCGGCGAGGACGCGTGGGAGGACGCGGGGAGGATGCGGGAAGGACGCCGGAGGACGCGGGGAGAACGCGGGAGGACGTGGGAGGACGCTGCCGTGCGCGCCCGGGAGATGGGAGGGGCCAGCCCCAGGGAGTCCAGCCTCCAGGGCTGGAGACAGTGAATGTCAGCCGCTTGAGCCGCCCCGTCTGATGTTTGCTCCAGCATCCCTGGCTGACGAATGCGCTGCCTCCAAGGCTGTCAGGGCCCCTGGGTTCTTGCCTCAGTTTCGCCAAGTCCACCCCGGGAGCCTCAGCGCTGGGCCTGGCTTTCCCAGTCACTACGGAGGAAGGACCTTGTTGAAGGGAGGCGGGCAGACAGGACCTGCTTCACAGTCCCCGCCCCCCACCCCGGGGCTTGTGGCAGGGCCACAGGGGTGGCATGCAGCGCGGGGGGGGGGGGGTGGGGGGGTGGTGAGCAGAGGGGAGCGCGCACCCACCCCGGCTTCTCCCGCCATGTGGTGAGTGGCCTTGGGCAGGGGCTGCTCTGGGGGTGCTCCCAGAGTGACCCCCTCTGAGAAACTGAGGTTCAGCGATCTGGTGACAAAGGCCCATTTCAACGTGTAAGGGGGGCTGCAGGGGCCCAGGCTCAGCAGGGGGGCCCTGCTGGGGGCACGTGGCTGGGCTGAAGGCAGTTTCCTTGGCACCCAGACAAAGGCTTGGTCTGCTCTCCTCCACACAAACCCCCCTGCCACCCCAGGGCTGATAGATTTGCCTCGTTAATCACAATCTGCCCCGGGGTGGGGGTGGGGCCCGAGGGGGTTTTGGGCCCCCCTCCGGGAAGCAGGGAGGCTCCATCCACCCGCATGTGGCCCTGGCTGGGGGCAGCCAGCGAAGGGACCGGGCACTTGCCTCCAGAGCCCAGCCAGGCCTCTGCTCCCCCTTCACCACATGTGCCTCCCCAGGTCCCCCCAGTTGGAAGACGGGGAGTTGGAAACCAGAGCTGGCGTCCCCGCTCCCCTCTCTGTCCCCGATCACAGACGAGACCCTGCCTGGCAGTGTTCCCAGCAGAAGCACCAACAAGGGTGCCCTCCAGGCAGGTGGGGGCTGGGAGAGGAGGCAGGAGCGGGGAGCTGTGCCCGGGGCTTCAGCTGCCGGCTCAGAACTCGGCGTCTCTGTGAGCCTTGGGCCTGTTGCTGAGCCTCCGGGGGCCTGGAAGTGGGGGCGAGACCCCTTGAGGGGGCTGGGAGGACAAGGGGCTCCTGGGGGGCCTGCCCACGCCGTGACCCCAAAGAGCTCGAGGCGACTCACAGCCCACAGACCCCCGCCCACTCTCCACTCTGGAGCAGCAAAGACCAGGGTGTGACCTTGTCCTCCAGCACCCCGCCCCGGGCGGCCCCCAGGCAGCCCTCACCCTGACCAGCGCTGTCCGGAGAGAGTCCACGAGCCCTGCTGGCCCCCTCCTCCTCACCCACTAGCGGCACTCTGCCACCCCTTCTCAGCCTCCCAGAGCCCCCTCCGACCAGCAGCGCCCCCCCGACAAAGCCACAGTTGAGACCCTTCTCTTGTTGGCCCCGCCAGGTCGGCTCCAGCCTCCTCCTGCTCTCCCCCCAGGCCCCCAAGTGCCCCCTGCTCCCACCCAACAGCAGGGGCTCTGCTGGGCCCACCTGGACCCCCCTCGCGCCCTCTGGGTCCAGCAGAGCCTCACCCTCTCAAAGGGCCTTTGTGGCCGCGCCCCTTCCATCTGCAGGGTCCTCTCGTGGCCTCCTGGCCTCAGAGCCCCAGAACTCTCCCTCACCCTGGCCCTCCCCCCAGGGGACCCCCCCACTAGGATCCAGGGGCCTGGAGGGACCCAGCGCAGGTAGGAAGGCAGGGCTGGCCTGGGCGAGGCCGTGGGGGCAGATGCAGCCCCTGCCCTTATCCAGGCCTCTCCACGCCGGCTCCCCGGGGATCCAGCCACCTGCATGTCTCTCTTCCTCCGCCCTCGAGGCCACGCAGGACTGCTCCTGTGCGTGATGGTGAGGAGTCCAGTGCCCACGTCACTGGGGAGGGGTCTGCGTGGCCCCTCCCCTGCCCTGAACGCCCACCCAACCCTCAGTCTCTGTCAAGAGGGAAGGCGAGCCCGTGAACCCCACGGCTGATGTCTGGTCCCTTCCGTGGTCAGGCTCACCCTTGTTCTGGCCATTCCTCTTTGTGGAGCAGGGTCAGATGATGCGCATTGCACTGGCTGCCTCCCCACATGGCCCCCCCAATCCAGCTGGGGGTGAAGGGTAGGGGGCGGTGCGCACCAGGGTCAGCTTCCCAGTCGTTGGAGCTCGGCAGACACCAGGGCAAACACCACTGTTCACAGGTGAAGGTCGACAGGCCAGCAGAGAATGCACGGATGCAGAGAGATGCGGGCCACGTGCGAGCCGGCCCCTTGGAGGAACCAGCACTCACGGGGACCTGGGACGTGGGGGCCCAGGGAGACCCGAGGATGCAGGTTGCATCCTCCACCCAGCAGGCAGGGTGCCACAGCCCCAGGGCCACGTCCTCAGTCCAGCCAGAACCTGCCCCACATGCACGTGCCCGGCACCCACCATCCCTCCTTCCTCGAGGGACCGCCTGCACTGGGCACCGCTTAGGTGGAAAATAACCACAGGATGAAAGCGGGGATGGGTGAGCCCAGAATTTCCTCCTTTCAGCCCTTCCTCGGCCACAGCTGACGGGAGCGGGTGCAGGTAGCTCACGGCTATCTAGTTTTTGCAGCATCTCTGCTGTTCCATAACAGGAAAATCACGTGCAAGCTGCAGTGTTTCAGCGGCGTCATTTCGGTGATTCTGCGTGGCAGTTAACGTGCTTATCTCTACATCTAAGACTAGCATCGCACAGTATAAAAATTCATGCCAATAAATTATTAATTTTCTTTACTTGAATGGCATTAAATATCAAGTGTGAAACACCAAGTCAAGGCAGGCCATGGAAAAAAGGAAAAAGCTATTTCCGCACCTTTAGCGTCACTTTCCCCCCATATTTGAACAAGGGTGTCTCGCTGTGATCTCACCCTGCAGGTAGACCCTGCAGGTGGGCCCTGCAGATCAGGAAGCCAGCCCTGGGCCGGGGGTTCCAGGGTGGGGCTGCCCTGGAACAGGCAGGAACCATGGAGGTTTCCACTGCCCCTCTCGGGATGCACTGGTTCCAGCACCCGGGACAGGCAACAGCTCTGCGAGGTCAGCACTGCAGCCTCCGTTTCAGGGACACGGCTCCGAGACGCTCCGTGACGCAGACAACACCCAGGGCCCCTGACGTTTCCCCGGAACCAGTGTGTCCACCAAGGGCCAGGCAGTACCGTGGGCCCTAGAACACGGGTCCCAGGAGGGCAGGGCCCCCCTTGGGCGCTGGTGCACCTGGATACAGAGAAGGAGCCCAGTGAAGTTTTCGGAAGGACCAAGCGTGGGACCTGGCCCATCAGATGAGGCCAGCGGGCACCCGTGTTGGACTCCAGTGTCCGAGAGGCTGACCCCAGGGACACATCATTCTCTGACTGGGTGAGTTTTAGCCACAGAGACCCTCCTGGGACTATAAAGCAGGGTGCCTTGGGGCACCTGCTGTCACAAATAAAGGAGACAACATAATGACCCCCATGGCACAGCACCCCCAGAGTGCCCCTGGGGGCTGTGGTCATCCAGACCATGCTACCCCCCTGCCCACCTCTAGAAAAGATTCCCCTGGTCCCACCCAGCTTTACCCCAAGGCACCATTCCCTCCGCACCACAAGGGGGGTCCCCACCTAGCCCCAGGCTCCTGCTGTCTGCCGTCGGCTTCCGACCTCCAGCGGGGGGGGGCAAGGCCTGGGTCACAGGCCGCCAGGAGAGCCCCGCTGCCCCCACCATGGAGCTGATGGTGGGGACCTGAGCAAACATGCTGGTCTGGAGCACGGAATTGCTAAGGTGTGCCCCCCAGGACAGCCCCAGGCAGCCCCACCCTCCTGGAAGGGGGCCACTGCAAGGACTCAGGAATGAAGCCATCCCTGTTTGAATCCCGTGTCCCATCACCTTCAGGCTCTATGACCTCCAGCACCTCATCTCTCAGAGCTGTGCTTTCCGGTTCTATAAAGGGGGCAGCAATCAGCACCCAGTAACTGACCACTGGCGGGGGGACGGGGCGCTTTCTGCCTGGGGTGAGCAGGCAGGCCAGCATGCCCACATGAACATCTGTCATCCTGCCTGATCAAACACAGCCCTCTCTTCTCTTAAAAATGAGCCCACTCGGACAATCGGTGATCAGTCGCCACATGGGATGCAGACCCGGGGACATGCTCTGAAGCGCAGGAACCAGGAACCAAACTGGAGTCTGATCACGCCTCTGCTTCTGAGCCGCCCCCTCCAGTCACAGGAGATGCAGGACCAGTACCCAGCAAACACCAGCAGGCGTGGTGCCGTCAGCAACGCTGGGACACGGAGGACCTCGCTTCCTCGTGAAGCAGCTGGGGAAGGGATGCTCACGAGAGGCTTAACTCCAGTGCGGATCTGCACCGGATCCTTATGACAAAAAACCTAGGACTTCCCAGGGGCCCAGTGGTTGAGTCTGTGCGTCCACCACAGGGGGCACGGGTCCGATCCATGGTCAGGGAAGTTCCACAGTCATGCATGAGGCAGTCAAAAAGAAAACACAAACTTGGAAAACAGAGGCCATTAGAGGGCTGTGCCACTGACTGGGTGTTTGACAAGAAAAGAGCTGTTGTTCATTTGAGGGGATCAAGGTATTGGGATTCTCCTTGGAAGTTCATCTGGAGAATTTATGGGTGGAACCGTATGATGTCTGGGGTCTGCTTCAGAACCACATGAGGGGGGGGGGGGGGTGGTGCCTGGACAGCCAAGGGTTTGTGTTCAGTTTTTGGTGCTGGTGATGGGGGCTTCTCAGAGCCTTCTCCCAGATCTGGCGTGTCCGTCGTTGACCAGGCCGGATACTGGACGCCTGATACAACAATGTCACTTATGGGTTAGATGGAGCCCGTGTGCCCTGCTAGAACATCAGCTTCATGAGGGCAGGGCTTCCTCGGGCACCAGTGCATCCTCCGTGCCTGGCACAGAGAACATGTCCAGTGGAAGTTCTGGAACTTCTGCACGTGCTTGGGATTTTCCGTAAAACCAGAAGCACAAAAATGGCAGCTCTCATCCTTGGCAGAATTTCATCACCAGTCCCCCTTGGCCTGCCCCTCCCATGCATCCCCCCTACGCCCGCCCCTGCCGCCGACCAACACCTATGTGTGGGCCCACCCTGCCCACCACCACTCTGTCCTGAGAGCTGCATGCCCTTCCCTGGGTCAGGGTAAGGAGAGCCAGCAGAGGCCGGAGCCAGAGGCTCGGCGAGGCCACTGACCAGGCTGTGGACCTTGGGGAAGGCTGCAGATGGCCCTTGCCGGGTGGCCACGTCACATGCCTCCTTCTGTCTCTTGGACGAGGCCAGGTCACTCCTGGCCCTGCAGTCCCCAGCCGCTCTGCTGACCCCGCCAAGCCTGAGCCTCGTCACACCCACCCAGCCTGTCACCCTGCTCGCCCGGGAGACATTCGCTCTGCCAACACCAGTCGCCCCAACCTGCCCGGCTTCCAACGGCTGTGACCCAACCACTCCCCGCAGGAGGAAGGGGTGCCTTCAGCATCTGAAAGCAGCCTGGGGGATCCCCATCAGCTCCACCCCCACCCGTGCAATAAAAGAGAGCTCTGGGCAGGGTGAGACTTCAAAGCCGCCGAGGCTCCGGTCAAAGGTAGGGCTGAGTAATCACCTCTGGGCTCGGGGAGCCTGGGGAGGGGCCTCCCTGTTCCTCTCAGAGGAGGCCCTCACAGACGCCACCCGCAAATAGGTGGGCAGGGCCCAGGCCTCTGCAGTCTGCAGGGCACACGTGGCCAGGAGCCACAGTGTGGCGATGGAGGGCAAGGTATGGTGGGCTGGACACAGCCAGACACCTCTGCTCCGTCCTCCCGCAACTGTAGGTCTCCCCCACCGGCAGGTGGGGCTCCCTGCCCCGGGTCACCCAGCTGGCGGTGGGCAGCGGGGATCTGAGTGCATCAACCTGGACCCCCAGACGGAGGGCGGCCTGGGGGCCCACAGGTCGGAGCCCCTTGGGCTGAGCCCTTGCTGGGCATTGCCCCAGAGCCCCGCTCCCATTAGCAGCCTGCAGACCTCAGCGTCCCAGCCGTGAGGCAGCCCTGCCTGGACCACCCTCCAGCGTCCCGACACCCGACGGGAGCCCCAGCCCCGCCTGGGGTCATGGGGGACCTCAGGGGCATGGAGTGGGTACCCCCACCACACGGATACACAGCACTGGTTTGCTTATAGATCCACCTTCCCTAAAACAGGTGTTCAGACGCTGGTCTCTCCCCATCTGGCAGAACTGCAAGGGGAGGCCCACCAGGGACTCTGCCCAAGGGCTGTGGCACGGGAGATTTCGGCCAGGTTCCAAACTTCCAGGAAGAGGGACTAGAGGGAATAAACAATCTTTATTGTGTTCTAAATCTAAGGGTTCTTTGTACAAAAATAAGCCTTCATACCGCCAGTGTCCCTGAGCAGTTCAAGTCCATGCGTTCATAAAAAAAACATAATCTGCGAGGTCATAAAGCCCTTTCCCCTTCAAACCTCCAAATGTCGGCTCCGCAGCCCCAGTCCAGTGGAAGGTCTCTGCGGACAGGGTGGCTGGGTTCCGAGGAAGCCGCCAGCGGGAGGAGGAGGTCAGGTTGGACCCACTTCCACACCAGCCCTGGGTCAGGCTGGACGGCTGGGGAGCGTCCGCTGGATCCCCGGTTCGGTGGTGGCTTGGCCCGCGGAACGAGGAACACGGAGGCGGGTGCCTTTCCAACCGGCTGGCTCCGCAGGGGTGAGCGCGCTTCCCGCCGCTGGGAGGGAAGAGGGGACAGGAACGCGCGTTAGTGCGGGAGCCGGCCCTGAGACCCCGCGCAGCCCGGCCCTCCCCCACCCCCACAAGCGGAGTCGGCAGTTTCGTTCTCTGGGTGGGTTTTGGAGCCCAGGTCTCCGTGGGAGCCTCGGCTTCGGCTTGTGGCCCGGCCCGGGCGCCGGGCGGGGCGAGCGCTCGGAGGGGTGAGTCAGGGCTCCGAGCCCCCGCCGACTCATTTCTGCCACCGGGCCGGGCGCGCAATTTGCAATGCAAAGTCTCTCCGCCTCCCAGCGCCCTAGTCTGCCCCGAGATCCGCAAACACTCGGGGCCTCACCCGCCCCAGCCCTCCGTCTCCCCGCTCCCCCTACGGCGGCGGAGCAGCGAGGGGGAAGTTTTGCAATCCCGGACAAACAAACGCTGGTCTTGCACAGGCTTGAAGAAGTCGGGGGGGGGGGGGGGATAAAGAGTGAGCGAAATCCTGGCCGTCGGTCGGGGCCTCGCGGGTTCTCGGGGGCTCGAGGAGCGAGGCCGTTGTCTCCACCGCGCCCAGCCGCCCAACCTCCGACCCTCCCTCTTTCCCGCCTCCCGGAGCCTACCTTGCGGGGCCGGGCGCTCAGTAGCCCCCTAACCAGCTGGAGAAGTCGAGCAGCTCGCGCTCCGCGGGGCTCAGGGCGCCCTCACAGCCGCTGTCGTCCGACGAGTAGGCGGAACGCGGGGACCCGGGTTCCGAGCTGTGTCCACGACCCGGGGACGACGACGCGCAAGAGGGCGAGGCGGCGGTGGCGGGGGTCCCCGATGGCGCGCGGGGCAAGGGGTGGCGCGCGGCCGGGGCCAGCAGCCCCCCGGCCAACGCGGCCCGCACAGCATCGTGCTCCGCCAGCAGGCGCTGCAAGGCGCGGATGTACTCCACCGCGGAGCGCAGCGTTTCCACCTTGCTCAACTTCTTGCTGGCACCGCCGTGCGGCACGTGCTGCCGCAGGGCCTGGAACCCCAAGTTCACCAGCTTCACGCGGTTGCGCTCGCGCTCATTGCGCCGCGCCACGGCCGCCGCTCCACTGCCGGGATCCACCGCGCCGGGCCGCCGCCGGCGGCTGCAGCGCAGCAGCTCTGGGGACTCCGGTCGCCGCCGAGCGGCGCAGCAGCCCGGGACACCAGGCGCCGGGGGCGCGGGCCGGGGCAGCGGGCGGCTGTCCATCGCGTCTGCATCCACTCGCCCCGCGCCTCCCCCCGAGTCTCTGCGCGCCGCAAGAAGGTGGAGGGCGAGGAACCGAGGGCAGAGGAACGCCGGTCAAGTCTCAACGACGATCGGGCACTTCTCTGCCAAGACTCCCCAGGGTACGCGGCCCTAGGTCGTCCGGGGTCCGGGGACAGCGAGGAGCAGGAGACCGAGAGAGAGGGCGGCCAGTGCGCGCCGAGGAGCGTGGGGGGCTCGTGACTCGCGCGTGCTGTCAGACGCTCGCCAGGTCTTCCCTGAGCGGCGCAGGCGGCGCGTTTTTAAATATATAGATAACCCTCCTCCCCGCCGCCGCCTCCTTTCTCACGCCCTCCTTCCCTTGCCTCCCCCTCGCGCCACGCTTCGCCCAACCCCTGGCGCACAGTCTGCAAAGACCAATTCGTGAGCCTCAGAAGACCGCACCCAGTCCCCCAGGCACAGCCCGCAGGCCCCCAGTGGGTCCCTGTTTCCAGCAGGGGCCCAGTGCGCCCCCGAGATGCAGTCCGCGGGTCCCGCGTGCGCAGCACCGTCCCCGGCCCCCGAAGCTGCTGTTCACAGGTCCTGGGTACGACCCCCGCCCCGTCCGCCTTTGGGGGTAGGGTGTGTCTACTGCCACGGTGCAGCCATTCCGGAGGCGCGTGAGACCCCCGGGGGCAGCACGCGCCGGGCAGCCGGCACCCACGCTCCGCCCCTTGAGGCTGAGGGGCGTGGGGGGGCCTCAGCCAATGGCGGGCCGCCCGTTCGGCCAATCGCGGCGGGCGCGGCCCCACGCCCGGCCCCTGGGAGGAAGCGTGTACGCCAGACGCGTGGCTCCTGGAGCGTCTCTAACAAAGCTTGGCGCCCGCGCGGCCCCGCCCGGCCCCTCCCGGCGACCCTGGTGGGCGCGCATTCCCCAGAGCACCTGCTCCTGGCCGGGCGCCCATCTTTATTCGGCGGGGCCTGCGAGAGGGCCACTGCGTCCTCCCGCCAAGGCGGGGCTTAAGAAGTGGCGGAGACTCGGCGCGCTGGGGTGGGGTTGGGGGGGTGCGAAGGTCTGGCTCCTGGGGGGCGTTCCCCCAGTTGCCTGCCACGTACACTGTCTGCCCCCAGCCTTGCGCATCTTTGAGGCGAAGGGCCTGGAGATTTGCTCAGTCGGCTTCGGACCCCGGGTGGCAGTCCGCCTGCCTTTCCCCTCTGCTCGTCTCCTCCCGCCCCACTCTCTAAGCTTCCTCCGCTTTCCATATTCCCCTCAAATCGTCCTCCCTTCTTGGACTGGTTCCCTCGGGCCGCTCACCCGTGGATGTCTACCCGCCTTCATGACCCTTTTCGCTCAGTGCCAGCACCGGCCACCTAACCCTGCGCTGGGATTGGCCGGTGGGGGAAGTCGGGGGGGGGGGGGGAGGGTAGCCGCCTTTCCCCCTGACCGACGGGGCTACTTTTCGGGGCCTGAGAGGGCAGGGACTTTGGACGTGCGCCGTTAATGGGAGAGTTTTGTCCTGCCCCGCGGCCTGGGAAGGCCAGCCAAATGGCTGTGCCTTCCGGAGGCCATACCCAGCAGGTTTTTCCCGAAAAGTGACCAAACCGTTCGGGCCAGGACCTCTGGGAATGGAGGGCGGGGGTGAGGGGCGGGCCCAGCTACCTCGAGCTGACTTACTGTGCTGGCATGGGGAAGGGGTGGGAGACTGGGGCGCCTCCCCAGAACCCCGCAGGGCACCGCGGCGAGGGTTTACTGCCTGCCTGGTGGTGCCCTCTGGCTCCTGTTCCCATGAAGGATTCTGGCAAGTCTGCTCGGCTTGCCTTCTGTAGGAAGTGACCTGGAGTCTAGCACTTGCCAGGAGCCGGGTGGGTGTGGGGCCCCATTTCTCAGGAAGAAGCTGACTCAGAAAGGCCATGCAATGTGTCCACAGTCACACCTCTGGCCAGTGGAGCAATCCAGGTAGGAATCGGGTCCCTTTGGAGCGGAAGGCCTGGCTCCCCTCTGCGCCCCCTCTCTGGTAAGAGCCGCCCCCTCCTTCCCTGAGGGTTCTTTGGCAAACCCCCAGCCAGATAGGAATCTGCCTGCCCATGCCAAGGGTGCCAGGGAAAATTCCTGAGTCCTGCAAACAGGGCCCTGCCTGAACTTCCGCGGGGCCTCCAGACCCCGGACAGTCTTGGGGGCTGCCTCCGCCTCCACCCGGCCTCCTGGGCTCCGGCTTTGCCCCTTCCCACCTGTCCACTGCCTGGAAGCAGGAGGGTCATTACCCCGGCGAGTCAGATCATGCCCGGGCCCTGGGGATTAAGCCTGGGTCCCCCTCTGCGCTGGCCTTGCGCTCAGCTCTGAGGCCACGTCACCGGAACCCTGCCTGGATCCCTCTGCACACAGCGTGCCCCTCATCCTGGGTGTCCATCTGAGGGCTCCACGCGGGAAGACAGGTGCCCTTCTCTCTGTGTCCACAGGGCGCTGCCCGTGCCCAGGTCATGCATGACCCTGCTTCGCTAAGGGGACCTCACGTCCAGCACAAAGGATCAGGAGGAGGTGGCTCTGGAGCCACCACTGCAGGAGTGGGCAGTGGCCGGGGCACAGGGGAGCCTGCAGTCCAGGCCCAGCTCTGCCGTTGACCCTGAGAGGTCCCTGCAGCCCAGCGTCCTGCTGCTCCAGGGAGACATGCTAACCCCTGCTCCAGAGTGACCAAGGCTGAGTGCTTGCCCACTCTGAAATCACTTGGGCTCCGTGGGCCTGGAGTGCAGACCCTGAAAGCGTGGGGCACCCTGGGGACGCGTGAGGTCCGGAGAGGCTCTGGGTCCCCCTTCTTGGAGTGATGGAGCTGTCTGGACCCTCTGGGGCCTCCCCCGGGGAGGAACTGGGCCAGGTAGAGCCCGGGCGAGTTCCATGCCTGGGTGAGGGCGAGCGGGGCTGACTGCCAGCTGGCGTGGCCTGGGCTCCTCACTCCTCCTGCAGCCCAAGGCTGCTGCCCACCTCCCTGTCCACCCCTCCAGGGCCTTCCTCCCTGGCTGCCTGAGTGCATTCTCTAGGTCAGGGCACAGGTGGGAGGCGGGTAGTCATTCTGGGCCAAGCCAACAGCTTCTCCAGGCCCACAGGTTGTGCTGCAGCTCTCAGGCAGGAGTCCCACCTGTGTGCCCAGGTCACTTGGGAGTCCAGAACCTTCTGGAATCCAGTGGGGTGGGCAGGAGCCATGGGACATGAACTCCTTCCAGATGTCAAGCATCGTACCCACCAATGACCAGTTGGGATTCTCCAGAGAAACAGATGATACGTAACAAGAGATTTATGATGAGGAACCCAGTCATGTGATGGTAGAGTCTGGGAAGCCCCATATCTACTGTCTGCAGGAAGCAGACTCAGAAAGCCCGTGTGCTGGTGGGATCCTGTCCAAGTGTGGAGAGCTGAGAACCTGGGGGGCTGGTGGTGTAAGCCCCAGTGCAGGGCCGGGACACAGCGAGCTGGGCAGTCCCAGCTCCAGCAGATGGATGAAGGAAGAAAGGTGAATTCCTCCCACCGCATCCGTTGTTCTGTTCAAGCCCTCGGCGAACTTCGTGATGCTGGTCCACACTGGAGTGGGCGCTGATTCTAATCTTCACCTCATCCAGAAACACCCCCCGACACACCCAGAAATAAAGTCTAATCGGGGCACCTGTGGACTGGGCCAGTTGACACTCAAAACTGACCATCTCATGTCCACCCCTTGTCAACACGGCACCTGTACCCACCTCCTGAAACCATGCCTGAGCTCCAGACAAAGGCAATAGAAAGGTAATAGTTCTGCCTCACGTGGTTCAGCTGTCCTGCCTACAAGCGAAGCATGTGCCCGCCTGCTCCGGAAGAGGAGGAGAAGGCCTGGGGCTGCGCCCCCCTCTCCCGACGTCCTGAAACACTGTGGTGTGAGATCCCAGGCCTCAATGCTGTGACTCGAAGTCAGTGCATCTCATGTGACGTGACGAGAAGACAGGAAAGAAACAGGGACACACTCACACTTACATCACCAAGCAGGACCTGATGGGACCTTCCCAGAGCACAGCCTCCCTCCCCGCACACCCTGCCAGGTCCCCTGCCTGCCCCGCGTGTAGGAAAACTTTAAATGGAATCAGAGACATGAGAGAACGCAGAAAGAAAACAGTTGAGCAAAACAAAAGAATAGCTTAGCCATTCAAGTCAAGGACCCTTAGTTCCTCCTCCAGGGCTGTAGATGCAATTCTGAGCCATGTCCCTTGAGCTGCTTTGCAGGTACTGAGACCCACCAGGCAGAAGAAGTTAACTGCATGCTGCCTACAAGCAGGCAGACCCCAGACTTGTTCTAATCAGAGGTTGATATCGACTCCAAATTACCTCACTGCCAACCAATCAGAAGAACGTCCACAAGCTGATCACTCATCCTGATCTCTCATCACCCCCTTCCCTCACCCTATGAGTCTTCAGGGAGTTCAGGCCTCTTAAGCATTAGCTGCCTGGGCTCCTTGCTTGGCACCTGCGGTAAATGCTGCGCTTTCCTTCCCCACAACCATATGTCAGGAGGTTGGCTCCACTGCACGCAGGAAAGCGACCCCAAGTTTGCTTGTTTCTGTGACACTTACAGCAGAAGGGCAGGAGGAGAAGGGGGCAACAGCGGGTGAGATGGTTGGATGGCATCATCGACTCAATGGACTTGAGTTTGAGCAAGCTCCGGGAGATGGTGAAGGACAGGGAAGCCTGGCCTGCTGCAGTCCACGGGGTCGCAAAGAGTTGGACACGACTTAGTGACCAAACAATAACGATGGCAGAAGGAGGAAATAAATACCACAACGGCAGTTCTGGTTTCTGTAACCGGCCATGAGGCTGTAGCCCGTATTTGTAACTACCTTCTCCCACCACCTGCTCTGGGCTCCCTGTGCCTTCAGCGAGCCCCTCAGCTGGCTGCGGTTCTGTCCTCGGTGGTTGACCCAAACCTTCGTTTCCAGAGCGTCGGGTCATCAGTGGCCCTGCCTGGATTGGGCTGCTGTCATCTTCCCCTGGCCCCAATCCCAGACCCCCGGCGCCCTCGTGCCATTCCTCACCTCCCGTGCGGAGGGAGCAGCAGCCCAGTCCCCCACGTCAGGATCAGTCACCCTGGCCAGCACAGTGAGCCCCTTCTCTGCCTGTTGGTTCTGAGACACGAGGACCCCAGAGTGCCTGGTGAGTCTTAACTTCCGGTTCAGTGGAATCATTGCTGTATCTCCTGGTGGACCTGGGCGCTCTGAGCCGGGAGCATGCACGGTCTCCAGAAGAGGAGGTAACCGCTATGCTGGTGGGGCTCAGTCAGGGTGCCACTGCCGTTTTTCACCGCTTGATCCCTGGACCCAGGAGTCTCCGCTGTGAATCAGCACCGTATCGTGGACGCTGACTCAGAGCGCATACAGTCTCTTGGAGAACCTGCCCCAGCCCCACAGGGTATTGCCACCTTGCTGGTGCTATAACTGAGTCTTCAGAAGGCTATTCCACCATCTGTCAAGCCAGCTGCTTCATGATGGTGGGGAACGTGGTGAGTTCCACAGGCAGAAAGTTGCCGCCCTTTCTTCCCTGATCAGAAGCAACGCTGCATGGAATACCACGAGGTGGATGAGGCATTCTGTGATCCGCTTTGGCACAAGTACTGAATGCAGAGAAGGCAAATCCATACCCAGCATGAGTGTCTGTCCCAGTAGGAACAAAACACTGTCTCTTCCATGGTGAAAGTGGAAGTCATTCAGCCATGTCTGACTCTTTGTGATCCATGGACTGTATGGTTCATGGAGTTCTCCAGGCCAGAATACTGGAGTGGGTAGCCTTTCCCTTCGCCAGAGGATCTTCCCAACCCAGGGATCAAACCCAGGTCTCCTGCATTGCAGGCTGATTCTTTATCAGCTGAGCCATAAGGGAAGCTCAAGAATACTGGAGGGGGTAGCCTATCTCTTCTCCGGCGGATCTTCCCAACCCAGGAACCGAACTGCAGGCGGATTCTTTACCAACTGAGCTACCAGGGAAGCCATGGTGAAAACAGTCCTGTTACTGAATTTGGGTCCACTCTCCCGGGAGTAGTAAAGCCAATCTACTGACAGGTGGTTGTGGCGAAGAAAAGTGCAGCGTCTGTTGCAGGTGCCAAGCAAGGAGTCCAGACAGTTGGTGCTCAAAAGGCCTTAACTCCCTGAAGGGTAAGAGAGAGAGGTTGTGGGGTGGGTGATTGGCTCATGGACATTCTTCTGATTGGTTGGTGATGAACTAATCAGAGCCAGCATCATCTACCCTCTGGTTCCAAGCGATCTGGGGTCTCTGTGCTGGTGGGCAGCATGCAGTTAACCTCCTCCACCTGATGGGGATTTCAGTGTCTGCAAAGCAGCTCCAAGGACACGGCTCAGAATGTCATCTACAGCCCTGAAGGAGAAACTCAAGGTTCTTAACTTTAATGGCTAAACTATTATTATTTTGTCTTGTTTGACTGTTTTTATTTCTTTCTGCATTTTCTCACTTCTCTGATTAAATTTACTCTTTGGAACTCAGGGAAGGTTTGGGAGACTGAAGTTTCTCTACAGACAAGATACAGTGGCAGGCTCTCTTCCAGGAAGGTTCCTTCGTGTCCTGCTCGGCTACATGCTGGTGTAATTAACCAGGTAGCTGGCTGGCCCCTCTGGGGGGTGGCGCCAAATCAGGGGTTTGGTGTTGGTCTCGGGAGATTGGACACTCAGCCTTGGTAAGTGGAATCCATGTTGCTGGACCCAGGCATCCCCCATCCCTGCCACCATGGCCACTTTACTCATTAACCCACTGCGTGATGACAGGGTGGCTGGGAAAGAGGCTGACTGGGATCTACAGGAAGGTCCTCCTGTGCACTCTGTCACTAAAATCTGCTGAGCTCACCCTTTGGTGAGCACTCATGTGGGACAGGAATATTTTCAGGTTTCTTGCCAATCCACGTACCTCTTCCCCAAATTCCCTTGTCATCGATTTTCCAGTCATGTTGATTCTGAGTCCCTAACCACCCAACCAAACCACTGCCCTGAGCCCATGAATCCAGTTAGAACCACTCATCTGGCCATTTCTCCTTCCAAGCAAAGTGCAGGACCAGTTACACTGCCCAAAGCTCTGCCCACCAGGAGGACTGCCCTTCACCGTGTCCTTGAGGGGTGTCTGCCTCTGGTGGGGGAGCCTGCAGACCACACAGGACCATCTGTAAACAAGACCGAGGCGCTGCTGCTTCTGTTGGTAGATCCTAGGAAACCGACCCCCTCCCCCCCGAGTCCATAGGTCCAGGCAGGAAGAGAGAAGGCAGTATAGCAGGGGTGGGAGCCATGGGCATTTGAGCTACTTCTTCAGGTCACTAACCTCTGCTTTCAGGGCCTGCTTGGGCAGCCTCACCTACATGCCACTTCCATTGGATGGCAGAGTGTTGCCCTATACGCCCAGCTTTCTGGCTTGGTGGGTCAGTTAAAGATAACACCCTGTTCATGATGAGCAGGTCGCATGGTAACTTGGTGACCTGTGGTTAAGTGTTCAGTCTCTGCTAAGGTTAGTAGCAGGCCCAGAGATTTTTCTCAAGAGGAGAGCACTTTTCTGGGGCAGATGGCAAAGTTCAGGCCCAAACCCTAAGGGCCTGCCCTGTGATTCATCTCCAGGGGCTGCCGAAGACTCAAGGAGCATCCGTCTCTGCCCTGACACTTCAGGGACCACTGGACCTGCTGGATCACTTGACTTCAGGAGTGCACAGCCTAGACCTGTTGCAGACCTCCCCAGCCCAAACCAGCAGGTGTCTAGTCGGTCAGTGGGCCAGAGTAACACACCCAAATGAGGACTACATCGTTTCCATTTTTGGGTTGCAGGAGGGACCAGATGAAATATTCTATCCTTCACCTTGGAAGGATATCTTGCCACTTTACCGGACTCTCTAAAAGTTTTAATGAGATGGAAGGCCCCTGAATTTTCATTGGTTTTATTTCCTACCCTCTGATATACAAATGTTTTAAGCCTAGAGTAGTTGCTGCTTCTTTCTCAATAGGCTCAAAAATCAGTAAAATATCATCAATGTAGTGCACAAGTGTGATGTCTTGTGGAAGGGAAAATAACCAAGATCCCTGTGAATTCAACTGTGACCCAGGGCTAGAGAGTTGCCTTACCCCTGATGTAGGACAGTGAGGGTGTACTGCTGGCCTTGTCATGTAAAAGCAACTGTTTCTGCTGGGCCTTAGGCACAAGGATGGAGGAAAAGGCACCTGTGAGATCCAGGGTTGCATGCTGGGCACTAGGAAATGTGTGAATTTGCTCAAGCAATGAAACCACATCTGAAAGAGCAGCTACAGCTGAAGTCACCACCTCATTAAACTTAAGAGGACCCACTGTCACTTCTCCAAGACCCACTGTCTTCTGCATAAGCCAAATAGAATGGGATGTCGTGGGAATCACTACCCCTCCACCCCTCCACCCCTCCACCCCTCCACCCTTGAAGTCCTAGGTGGAGGCACTGACCTCTGCGGTCCAACCAGAGATGCTGGCTGGTGTGCTGTCTTCCTCAGTAGAGGTGTTCTAGTGGCTTCCACTTGGCCTTTCCCACCATCGTAGCCCTCACTGTACAGTCAGGGAACCGATGTGAGGACTCTGCCAGCTGCTGAGGATTTATCTTCCAGCTGTGCCTTCTGGTGAGCCTGATGTGGACAGACCTGAGCTGGAGCTGACCTGACCCCCTGACCTCCAGGGGCCCGTCTGACTGGGGGGTCCCCAGGGAGGCTTGGGGTCTCCTGGAATGGGTACGGGTTCAGAGCCACTGTCTAGGGGCCCCTGGAAAATCTCATTATTCCTCTTCCCCGGCACACAGTCACCTGTAAGCAGCGGCAGGTCCTCTGGGGAAGGCTGGGAGAGAGACTGACAGCATCCATTTCCAGGGGTGTCCTGGGTCCAACCTCAAGGGGAGCTGGCCTCCCCTTCCTTCAAGGTCCTGGGTCTGAAAACTGGCTCAAGCCTGGGGCCTCACTGAGTGGCCCTGACCCTCTGACTTTGTGATTCAGGTAGATGTTTTTTCACTTGACCTAGGACTTCTTCCTTATCCAGGTGCAGTAAGAATCCAGCAAGCTTCCACACCAGCACCAGGGTCAAGCAGCTAAGACCATGGGTCAGCGCAGTCTGACTGTTCTGGCCACTGTCTTGCCCCTGATGGTCATCCCCGCCACCACGCCCATCTTGCTTTCAACAGCAAGTGCCCCCACTAGGCTCCTGCCACCCTGGGATTCAGCAATCCTGCTCACTTAGGTTACCCAGTTCAGTGACCACAACACCTACCATGAGGTCTGGATGGCAGAGAATGCAGCCCTCTGAGGATATGGTCCTTGGGGATGCTGGGCTCCCCATAGGTGTACTCCCCACAGTCATGCTGAGAGGGTCTTCTGGGCCCTCCCAGGAGGGTGGGCAGGTCTTACTCAACAAACCCACTCTCACATCCTATATCCCCAAACCTTTGATCAAGGGAGGTAGGCCACCTCCAGTTCGGGCCATCGTGACAAGTCATGTTTTGGCCCCTGTCTCAGCCAAGCAGCAAAACAAACAGTGAGAGCCCCACCCCCACCCCCTTCTCTGGAGAGCCAGAATCTCTGCTCAGAGGCTCGTGTCCACAAATTCGGTCCCACAAACGTCATCCTCCAGCATCCTACACCTTCAGCATCCATCTCTCAAGTCCCCTCGGCTTCTGTCTGTAAGGATCAGAAAACTCCGCTCCCTCTGCAGCACAGAGCACGCATCCTGAGTCACAGTTTGCCCCTCGCCTTTGGGGACCTGCTGGTACTTGTGTAGAGTTAAGGGTCTAGAAGCCAAGAGGTCATGAGGGCGGGTCCTGAGAAGAAGTAGCAGCATCCTCCATGGCAACTATCTCCAAGGGACTGTCATCATCTCCCCAGGCAATGCAGGGTCAGCCCCCCAGGTGGAGGTGGGAAGGTTCCTGCTCATTGGGACTGGAGAGACTTCTTCCACTGGCAAAGAGGACTGAGGAGAATTTGAGGGTCAGGACCCCCCATTCCTCCAGGGTCTCCCCACATGTCCTCACCCCAACACACAGCCTCCTGGTCCTCCTACTTTAACCGTAGACACCCTGCAAGGCTGGGAGCTCAGTTCACGTGGTGAGTCAGGATGAGACTGGGCATGTGGTTGTCAGTAACCTCAATCTTGCAGCAGAAGGAGATAAGGCTTTCCTCGGGCCATACACGGAAGCTCTTTATGATTATTTATGAGATATTTATGACTATGAGATCATTTTCTGAGATTATCTTTAAGATTATTTCTGAGACTCTTGAGCTGGGAATTTGAAATCTCAAACTCACACTTTTCTTGAACCACTCTGTACAGAGACACCAGGAGACACCAGCCAATGTCACGACATTCTTCAGTTTTCCAAAGATGTTCGAAAGAATGATCTACAGAGCAGTGCATCTGCTTGCTTCACGTAAGTGGTTGATGGGGAGGGTGCAGATGTTAATACTTTGAGTATCTCTCTTGCCAGATCCCATCGTGGATTACCAGCATTTTCACTCTGGCTGGAAATAGAGTCATTGGTGTCTTTAAACCCCATCAGGTTAGAAAACTGATCCTAGAAACCCGGAATTCAGAAAATTCATTCTTAACATTCTGTACCCTCTGGAACCTCTCTCAGTGTCCAAATCTTTGTTATTAATAGTTAGGGTTCTCTAGAGAAAGAGAGGAGAAGGCAATGGCACCCCACTCCAGTACTCTTGCCTGGAAAATCCCATGGACAGAGGAGCCTGGTAGGCTGCAGTCCATGGGGTCTCGGAGAGTCGGACACGACTGAGCGACTTCACTTTCACTTTTCACTTTCATGCATTAGAGAAGGAAATGGCAACCCACCCCAGTGTTCTTGCCTGGAGAATCCCAGGGACGGGGGAGCCTGGTGGGCTGCCGTCTATGGGGTTGCACAGAGTCAGACACGACTGAAGCGACTTAGCAGCAGTAGCAGCAGCAGAGAAAGAGAACCACGAGAGATACAGATTTATCTTGGGAAATTGGCTCACTTGATTATAGGGATTGAGAAGTCTCACCACCTGTTGTCTGTAAGCGGGCAACCCAGGAGAGCCAGTGGTGAGATTTAGCCCAAGTCCAAAGGTCTCAGGCCACTGAGGGTGGAAGGTCAGTGTCCAGTTTGAGAAACAAGTCAGGAAGCAGAAGAGTCCTCCTTCCTCTGTGTTCTGTTCAGGCCTTGCTGGATGGGATGGTGCCCACCTACACAGGAAGGCCACCTGCTCTCCTGCATCCACAAATCAACACCAGTCTCACCTGGAAACACCCTCCCAGACGCCCCAGAATCGTGTGGAAGCTGAGCTCCCGGTGCTCAGTCACACTGACTCAAAATTAAACACCCCAGCTGGGAGAACAGACTCATAGCCTGCTCTGGAGAGAAGAGTAAGGTGTTCCCATCTGGAGGAGGGGTGTAAGGCCCTTCCCACCTCCAGGGCTGTGAAGTCCGCCCGGAAACACAGGTTAGAAGAGCCACAGGCCACCCAAGGCAAATATAATGTAAACCTTAAATGTAACTTTGAATTACCTAGTAGCCACATTAAAAAAAAAAAAAGAGGAACAAAGAAATGGATTTTAATAATACATCCAAATGAATAACATTTCAACATACAATCAATATAAAAACCTTTAAGTAGATAGTTCACAATTTCTTTTCATATTAAGTTTTGGAAATCAGATGTGTATTTTGTTATACTGGGCTGGCCACGTTTCAAATGCTGAACACACGTGTGACTCACGCTACCATACTGAGCCACAACAGGCCCAGACAGAGGGCGCACCAAGCTGCATAGTAATACTGCATTTTCTAGTCTGCATTTGGTGCTTTGACATCTTGGGGCTCCAGGGACCCTGGAGAGACTGCCCATCCCTGGGAGGGGCTGACTCTTAGGGATAAAAGCCAGATGTGCAGACCGTCTCAGGCAGAGCACAGACCCACCACCTCTTCTATAGAGCTCTGACGCTCAGGACCACCCACCCCTGCCCTCGTCATCCCAGATCAGGAACCAGACAGCCGGGGGAGCCCGGTGGCCCTGCGTTATTAAAACCAGCCGGCATTAAGCCCGCTCGTCCAGCCTTTCCCACAATTAAGGCTCCCTCCGCTCCCTCTGCCTCCTGACCCAGCCCCAGCATCCCATCTTGCCCCCTCCTCCCAGAAACTGTAACTATCTTTTCAAGGGTCATCTTCGGCTCTGTTGGCCTTGCTATGCCTGAATAATAACAAAATCTATACTTTAAAACACCCACTGGGGACTTCCTTTGTGGTCCAGGTCCCACATGCCACGTGGAATGGCCAAAAAGGAAAAAACATCAGGGAAATAAGGTATTCATAAAGGCATAAAAATAAAGAAAGTACAGATTTCTCACTGGTAACAATGCAAGAATATAATTTTTTAAATACATAGAGAAAAAAAATCTGTTAACCTAGGATTCTATACTCAGTGAAAGTATTTTACAAAAATTCAGAGATACAACAAGTTTTTTCAGACATTTAAAAGCTGAATTTTCTCAGCTTTATTTCATTCATTAAAAGCTAAATGAATGAAACAATTCATTGCCAGCAGAACTACACTAGAAAAATATTAAAGAATGTCTTTCATGAGATTTCTCTGACAGCACAGCGGTTCTGCTCTCTCAATACAGGGGACATGAGTTCAGTCTCTGGTCGGGAAACTAAGATCCTACATGACAAATGGGCAGCCAAAAACAATAAGGACATCCTTCATGCAGGAGGAAAATTATATGAGGTGGAATTACAGATGTACACAGAACGCAGAGCATCAGGAACGGCAACTATGTCAGTGTGTGTGAGCCAAGTTGCTTCAGTCAGGTCTGACTCTCGGTGATCCCGTGGACTGCAGCCCACCAGGCTCCTCTGTCCTTGGGATTCTCCAGGCAAGAATACCCAGAGTGGTTGCCATGCCCTCCTCCAAGGGATCTTCCTGACCCAGGGATCAAACCTGAGTCTCTTTTATCTCCTGCACTGGCGGGCAGGTTTTTTACCACTAGCACCACCTGAGAAGCCCAACTATATGCGTAAATATATTTAAATTATTATTACCTAAATATATCAAAAAATAAAAATAAAAAAGCTAAGTCAGGGAACTTCCTGCTGGTCCAGTGGTTAACAATGCACCCTCCAGTGCAGGGGGTGGAGGTCCAGTCCCCAGCTGGGGAACCAGGATCCCACAGGCCACAGAGCAGCTAAGCCTGCTCACCACCCCTAGAGAGCCGCGAGCCACAGCTAGGGGAAGCCTGCGTGCTGTGGTGAAGACCCAGCACAGCCAAAATAAAAATAAATGCAGAAGATAAGTCAGTGTTTAAACAAAACTAATAACAACATGGTGTGGGGCCGTGAGGTATGCAGAAGTAAACGGCATGACAGCAATAGTAGAAAGGGCAGGAGGCAGGCACGAAAGAGCTTCTCGTAAAGTTCTTACACTGCGTGTGATGCGCCGAAGAACTGATGCTTCTGAACTGTGGTGTTGGAGAAGACTCTTGAGAGTCCCTTGGACTGCAAGGAGATCCAACCAGTCCATCCTGAAGGAGATCAGTCCTGGGTGTTCATTGGAAAGACAGATGCTGAAGCTGAAACTCCAGTACTTTGGCCACATCATGCGAAGAGCTGACTCATTGGAAAAGACCTGATGCAGGGAGGGATTGGGGGCAGGAGGAGAAGGGGACGACAGAGGATGAGATGGCTGGATGGCATCGCCGACTCGATGGGCATGAGTTTGAGTAAACTCCGGGAGTTTGTGATGGACAGGGAGGCCTGGCGTGCTACGATTCATGGGGTCGCAAAGTTGGACACAACTGAGCGACTGAACTGAACTGAACTGAATGTTGTATAATCACTTGAAGGCAGATTATAAATTTAAGATATAAACTACAAATCCTAAAGCAACTACTAAAATAAAACCAGGAAGGTTGTAGTTAATAAGCCAACAACATTAGTTAATAAGCCAATCCAAGATTAGATGCCAGGAACTATTAGCATATTAAAATTACAATATTCAATTAATTTTTTTAAGCTAGAAAAGGGAGCAAAGAGCAGATAAGTAAAAAGGAAACAAACATTTGGATGACAGACCTAACCAAATCAATAATAACCTTAAGTGTAAATGGTCTAAATATCCCAGTTAAAAGGCAGATGTCATAATGGACAAAAAAGAAACATCTATCTCTGTGCTGTCTTTTAGGAATGCACATCAAATATAAAGATACAAAGATATGTTAAAAGTAAGACAATGCTCTGATAGATAGTGGCTAAGGAGGCCCTGATTATCTTGCGAGACACATCCAGGGCTGAGTCTAAGATGGGTGAGTGAGGTACTTGCCTCAGTCAGTAAATATAAGGAAGCATGCAAAAAACTCATCAATCAAGATAAATAATATCTTATTGCAGTATTTTTTTTAATAATACAAATTCAAATTAAAAATTCATGAAAATTAAAATATAAATTTTAAATAAAAATAGGATTAGTAACAGTTTGATGCTCTGCCAAGATAAGCCCTACTGGGGCCTGAGGAAAAGGAAAAAGTCAGCCCCATGGGAATCCTTGATTCAGAAGAACCCAGCTGAATCATGCCCAGTTTCCTTGCCCAAAAAAAAGCTGTGAGATTAAAAGATTTATTATTTTAAGCCACTAAGCTTTGGGGTATTTGGTAAGCAACAATAAATAATTGGTACAGATTTCAAAAGATATCCTGTGTCAAAACTAATCAAAAGAAACCTGGAGTCACGTCCATTAAGAAAAAAGAAAGATCTCCCCCAAGATTAACAGTACATCTCAAGGAGCTAGAAAAGAAAAAACTAAGCCCCAAGTTAACAAAAGGAAGAAAATAGTAAAGATTAGAGCAAAGATAAATGAAATAAAGAATAAGAAAATGATAGAAAAGATGAACAAAACTAAGGATTGGTTCTTGAAAGCATAAAGAAAAATTGACACACCTCTAGCCAAGAAAAAAAAAAAGACAGGATTCAAATAAATAAAATTACAAATGAAAGAGAAGACATCACAGCTAATACCACAGAAACACAAAGAATGATAAGAGACTACTATGAGCAACTATCACCAACAAATTGGACAATCTAGAAGAAATGAATAAATTCCTAGAAAGATGTAACCTACTGACACTAAATCTGAAGAAACAGAAAATCTTAAGAGACAAGTGGATAAGGAGATTAAAAACACTAATCAAAAACCTCCCAACAAAGGACCAGATGGTTTCACTGATGAAATTTACTAAACATTTAAAGAAAAATTAGTGCCAATTCTCAAAATCTTTCAAAAATTGAAGAGGAAGGAATACTCCCAAATTCATTTTACGAGATCACATTCAGTTCAGTTCAGTTCAGTCACTCAGTCATGTCCGACTCTTTGCGACCCCATGAATTGCAGCATGCCAGGCCTTCCTGTCCATCACAAACTCCCGGAGTTTACTCAAAGTCATGCCCATCGAGTCAATGGATGGATGGCCATCCAGCCATCTCATCCTCTGTCATCCCCTTCTCCTCCTGCCTCCAATCCCTCCCAGCATCAGGGTCTTTTCCAATGAGTCAACTCTTTGCATGAGGAGGCCAAAGTATTGGAGTTTCAGCTTCAACATCAGTCCTTCAGTGAACACCCAGGACTGATGTCCTTCAGGATGGACTGGTTGGATCTCCTTCAAAAACTGAAGAGGAAGGAATACTCCCAAACTCATTTTACGAGATCACATTACCCTGACACCAAAGCCAGGTAAGGAAACTACAAGGAAAGAAAGCTACAGATCAATATTCCTGATGAATATAGAGGCAAAAATTGTCAACAAAATACTAGCAAACAAAATTCAACAGCACATTAAGAGGATCATACACGATGATCAAACAGAATTCATCCCTGGGATGAAAGGATGCCTCAACATACACAATCAATGTGATACATCACATTAATAGAATGAAAGATGGAAATCATATTATCTCAATAAATGCAGAAAAAGCACTTGACAAAATTCAACATCCTTCCATGATTAAAAAAAGAGAAAACTCTTAACAAAGTGGGCAGAGAAGGGACACACCTCAACGTAGTGAAGCCCACATACGACAGTCCCATGGCTAACATCATACTCAGTGATGACAAGATGAAAGCCTTTCCTCTAAAATCAGGGAAGAGACAAGTGTGCCCACTGTCAGAGTCCTATTCAACAAAGTACTGAAAGTCCTAGCCAGAGCAATCAAGCAAGAAAAAAATCAAAGACATCCTAATCATGAAGGAAGAAGTAAAACTGCTTCTTTTTGAAAATGACCTGATCTTATATATAGAAAACCATAAAGATTCCACAAATCAAAAACAAGCAAAACAAAAAATGGTTATTACTCATCAACAAATTCAGCAAAGTTGCATGATACAAAATTGAATACAGAAATGAGTTGAGTTTCTGCACACAGATAACAAACTCATCATAGACTGCCAAAATTCATTCAAGAAGAAATAACCAAGGTAGCTTCATATCTATTTAGCAAGTTAAATGTGTAGTTAAGAAAACTCACTGTTCAAAAAAACTCCAAGCTTAGATAGAATAGCTGGTGACTTGTTTCAAATATTTAAGGAAGAAATAAAACCAATTCTACCTAAACTCACTGAGAACAATTAAAAAGAATGAGATACTTCCCAATCATCCTATGAAGCCAACATTGTACTGATACCAAAGAGAGACAAACACAAGAAAAGAAACTACAGATATTCCTCATGAACATAAGAGGCAAAAAAATCTAAAGAAAAGCTTTGCAACTCAAATCCAACAAAATAAGTGGGGATTAATTCTAGAAATGCAAGTTTGTTCAACATTTTAAAAAGTCAACTCAATTAAGTTACCACATTAAATTAAAAAACAAAAGCCATATCATTATTTCAATAGATTCAGAAAAGGCATTTGACAAAATCCAATAGCCATTCACAATTTTAAAAGTGCCAGCAAACTAGGAATCAAAGGAAACTTTCTCAGCTTAATAAAGGGCCTCAAATTTAACGGTGGAAAACTGGTTGATTTCTCCCTAAGATCAGGAATAAGACAAGGATGTCTCTTGTCAAGACTGCTGTCTAACATTGTTCTGAAAGTTTTAGCCGGTGCAATATGGCAAGAAAAAGAAACCAACTGAAAGTAAGAGCAAAATGTTTTAATTCATAGAAAGCATAACCATCTATGAAGAAATCTGACCAAATCTACAAAAATAAAATAAAGTGACAGACTTCATTTTCTTCAGTTCCAAAATCGCTGCAGATGGTGAGTGCAGCCATGAAATTAAAAGGAGCTTGCTCCTTGGAAGAAGAGCTATGACAAACCCAGTTCAGTCCAGTTCAGTTCAGTCGTTCAGTCATGTCTGACTCTTTGCGACCCCATGGACTGCAGCACGCCAGGCTTCCCTGTCCATCACCAACTCCTGGAGCTTACTCAAACTCATGTCCATCAAGGTGGTGATGCCATCCAACCATCTCATCCTCTGTCGTCCCCTTCTCCTCCAGCCTTAAATGTCTCCCAGCATCAGGGTCTTTTCAGATGACTCAGTTCTTTGCATCTGATGGCCAAAGTATTGGAGTTTCAGCTTCAGTATCAGTCCTTCCAATGAATATTCAGGACTGATTTCCTTTAGGATGGACTGGTTGAATCTCTTTGCAGTTCAAGGGACTCTCAAGAGTCTTCTCCAACACCACAGTTCAAAAGTATCAAGTCTTCGGCTCTCAGCTTTCTTTATAGTCCAGCTCTCACATCCATACATGACCACTGGAGAAACCAGTGACTAGATGGACCTTTGTTGGCAAAGTAATGTCTCTGCTTTTTAGTATGCTGTCTAGGTTGGTCATAGCTTTACTTCCAAAGAGCAAGCGTCTTTTAATTTCATGGCTGCAATCACCATCTACAGTGATTTTGGAGCCCCCCAAAATAAAGTCTGTCACTGTTCCCACTGTTTCCCCATCTATTTGCCATGAAGTGATGGGATGGATGTCATGATCTTAGTTTTCTGAATGTTGAGTTTTAAGCCAGCTTTTTCACTCTCCTCTTTCACTTCCATCAAGAGGCTCTTTAGTTCTTCACTTTCTGCCATAAGGGTGGTGCCATCTGCGTATCTGAGATTATTAATATCTCTCCCGGCAATTTTGATCCCAGCTTGTGCTTCATCCAGCCCAGCATTTCACATGATGTACTTTGCATATAAGTTATATAAGCAGGGTGACAATATATAGACTTGACGTCCTCCTTTCCCGATTTGGAACCAGTCTGTTGTTCCATGTCTGGTTCTAAGTGTTGCTTCTTGACCTGCATACAGATTTCTCAGGAGGAAGGTAAGGTGGCCTGTTGTTCCCACCTCTTGAAGAATTTTCCACAGTTTGTGGTGATCCATACAGTCAATGGCTTTGGCATAGTCAATAAAGCAGAAGTAGATGTCTTTCTGAAACTCTCTCACTTTTTCAATGATCCAACGGATGTTGGCAATTTGATCTCAGGTTCCTCTGCCCTTTCTAAAACCAGCTTGAACATCTGTCAGTTCATGATTCACATATTGCTGAAGCCTGGCTTGGAGAATTTTAGTTTTACTTTGCTAGTATGTGAGATGAGTGTAATTGTGCGGTAGTTTGAGCATTCTTTGGCATTGCCTTTCTTGGGGATTGGAATGAAAACTGATGTTTTCCAGTCTTGTGGCCACTTATGAGTTTTCCAAAGTTGCTGACATATTGAATGCAGCACTTTCAAAGCATCATCTTTTAGGATTTGCAATTGCTCAACTGGAATTCCATCACCTCCACTAGCTTTGCTTGTAGCGATGCTTCCTAAGGCCCACTTGACTTCACATTCCAGGATGTCTGGCTTTGGTGAATGATCACACCATCATGATTATCTGGGTAGTGAAAATCTTTTTTGTACAGTTCTTCTGTGTATCCTTACCACCTCTTCTTAATATCTTCTGCTTCTGTTAGGTCTATACCATTTCTGTCCTTTATGTGCCCATCTTTGCATGAAATAGTCTCTTGGTATCTCTAATTTTCTTGAAGAGATCTCTAGTCTTTCCCATTCTATTGCTTTCCTCGATTTCTTTGCACTGATCACTGAGGAAGCCTTTTTTTTATCTTATTGTTTGAGAACCTTGTTGCCAGAGTGGGTGTGACTGTGGCAAACATTCTAAATACTCTGAAGTTTGGTGTCTCTGAAAGTGTTTTTATCCCACTTTCACATTTAAATAATAATGATATCCTTGCTATTCTTTGGAACTCTGCATTCAAAGGGGTATAACTTTCCTTTTCTCCTTTGTTTTTAGCTTCTCTTCTTTTCTCAGCTATTTGTAAGGCCTCCTCAGACAGCCATTTTGCTTTTTTGAATTTCTTTTTCTTGGGGATGGTCTTGATTCTTGTCTCCTGTACAATGTCACAAACCTCCGCCCATAGTTCTTCAGGCTCTCTGTCTATCAGATCTAATCCCTTGAATCTATTTGTCACTTCCACTGTATAATCCTAAGGATTATATTCATGGATTAGGAGATCCAATAGGTATTATGTTTCCCCACATTGATCTAATATTTTTTTCATTTGTTTTTATTTTTCTTTTTTAATCTTCTAATTCTGCTTGTTTTGCTTTATTTCTGCTTTTTTCTTCTTTCTTTTTCTACAAACCCCCATGCCAAGGGCTGACTTTCACTAGATCGCAGGGAGGGAGCTGCTCTGCAACTGCACGAAGCTGGGACCAGAAGCAGGTAGTCTACTAACGGTTTAGAACCAGGTTCCCCACAAAGGAGCAGTGCATGGCGGCAAGGGGGCGGCCGCCTTTCCGGCCACGCCCCATGTCCCAGGAGGAAGGGCTCTCCTCACCGGACCCGGTTCCACCACGTGGCGGGGCGCACTGCACCGCCGGGGTGATGGCCCGCTGGCGGGGACCGCTGGGGACCGCTGGGGACTTGCTGTCCGAGGCCAACCGAGGCTCATGCGGTCCCGCCGGATCATTCCGCCTGGGTGCACGTTGATCTATAGATCTGATACAATCTCGATCAAAATCCCAGCAGATTTTTTTTTGTAGAAGTTGACAAACTTTTAAAATCCTTGTGTCCTTTATAACTCAAATTAGTTCATCTTCATGCCTTGATTGATATTTTATCTGTGAATGTTTGGAAGTTATCTGGTTAGGATGAAACACATCATAATTTTTAACCATTAAAATTCATGGACTTCTTTTCCCATTTAATGGCTTTTCACTTCCCAAAAGGGCTGTCATGAACAGATTAATATTTTTAAGCATGGAGTAAATGTATACAAGAGTCTCTCTCCAAGCTTTCTGTTCTCCAACTTCATCCAGGTTACAACCCCATGCCATCTGGGGCTTTCATATTAGGCTCCATCAGGTGCCTTCATATCAGACACAGCAAGTCCCTCTTTCTCGTCCTTTTTACTCAGAGCTTATCTACCTACTCCACGGACCTTTATACTTCAGTATCAACATTCGAAAAACAAATCTCATGGCATCTGATCCCATCACTTCTTGGCAAATAGACGGGGAAAAGTGAAAACAGTGACAGATTTTATTTTCTTGGACTCCAAAATCACTGCAGATGGTGACTGCAGCCACAAAATTCAAAGACCCTTGCTCCTTGGAAGAAAAACTATGGCCAACCCAGACAGCATATTAAAAAGCAGAGACATGACTTTGCAGGCAGATGTCCATATAGTCAAAGCTATGGTTTTTCCAGCAGTCCTGTATGGATGTGAGAGGTGGACCATAAAGAAGGCTGAGTGCTTAAGAACTGATGTTTTCAAATTATGGAGCTGGAGAAGACTCTTGAGAGTCCCTCAGACTGCAAGGATATGAAACCAGTCCATCCAAAAGGAAATCAGTCCTGAATATTCACTGGAAGGACTGATGCTGAAACTGAAGCTCCAATACTTTGGCCACCTGATGTGAAGAGTCGACTCTTTGGAAAAGACCCTGGCTCTGGTAAAGATTGAGGGCAGGAAGAGAAGGGGATGACAGAGAATGAGATGGTTGGATGGCATCACTGGCTCAGTGGACATGAGTCTGAGCAGACTCTGGGAAATAGTGAAGGACAGCTGGAATGCTGCAGTTCGTGGAGTCGTAAACAGTCGGACACTACTTAGCGACTGAACGGTAATCCACATTAGAGTAAGTGCGCTGAGCGTTTCACACGCCCACTGAGATGTGAGTCAGGGTGGCACTGGAGAAGTTTGGGTTAATTTCAGGAGGCTTGACGTCTTTGTCATAGTAAGGCATTCCGACATGAGATGTGTGTCTATTCACTTCAACAACCTCCACCAGGGTCTTTACTTGAGTCTAGAATTTAGCACAGGGAGGCCTGGTGCATTCCTGTCCATGAATTTCTAGTTGCTCTTGGTTTTGTTACAGTTAGGGGTGATGTCTTGTATGCTGTTGTATATTCCCATTGGTGATTTTTACAGGCATGCAGAGCAGGTCCTCGGTCTCTCCCACTTTCATGCCCCTTTCGGCAGCTTCTGGAATTTATTTATCTTACTGTTTGAGAACCTTGTTGCCAGAGTGGGTGTGACTGTGGCAAACATTCTAAATACTCTGAAGCTTGGTGTCTCTGAAAGTGTTTTTATCCCACTTTCACATTTAAATAATAATGATATCCTAGAAAGCCCTCTGTGAAAAGTTATTGGTTCTCTGCACTGTATAAATATGACTTCTCCGTGTATCCGGCACTGCCCTTGAGAAGAACGATGTGAAGCTCATCTTCAGGTTGCTCTGGAATGTTCCAGAACTTTAATCTTTGTGTCACTATGATAGGAAGAATCTAGCTTCTTCCTTTTCATCCTGTTTGGCCCCTGAGAGCTTTTTCTCGTTTCTTTCCTTCTAAGGTACTTAATTTGGCTCCATTTTCAAATATTTCCTCCTGCTGTTTCTCTTTCCGTCTGTGGCTCCTCCTGTCCAGTTAGCTCATGTTTGTTTTCCTCCCCACACTCTCAGGGTCCCCTCTGATGGTCCATTTCACAGCATCTCAGTGCTGGTTTATGTAGGTGCAGACCACCAATCAATGCTGAAGCAGCGGGTAAAAGTGGGAAGGGTAGCAGGATATTTACACAGTTTCGAGGTTCTTCCCCACAAAATAAAAATTACAAAGGGCAAAACATTAACTTCACCCTGTAAAGTAACTGTAAACCTGTGACTTAATCACATGTTAAAAGTTCATATCTCCAGGTGGTCCCCTCTTGGCCGTGTGGATAACTGGGGCCACATTTACCTGCTGTCAGCAGAGAACAGGGGACAGCACGTGTAACACTGTGTTCAAACACGGACAGCGGGGAGTGAGGGACCTGTGTGAGAACTGAAACAATCCAGGGGGTGATTCTCCAACTAAGCCCAAGTTTTCACGGAGGTGGGGAGGTGGAAATCTAAGTTCAAGGAGGCTGAGGGAAGGAGGATTTGCAGACAGATCCATGGAGAGAGGGAAACAGAGACACATTGCACGTGTGTGTGTGCGTGTATGTGTGTGCAGTTCACCACCACCTTCAGTGCTCCCAGAAGTTTATCATACTTGCTGATCTTTCCTCAGATCCCTTCCTCCCTCCAGCTTCTAGGCTTCTCCATGGTTGATCCTGGGTGTCCCCATCTAGCGGCCAGTCCTGCTGTGGGGCTGGAATAGGCACTGCCTTTCTCTGGAGGGGATAGTGGAGGCCTCAGACAGGACCGGTGGGCCCGGCTGATGGCTACTGAGGTCGGATGAGTGAGGCCACAGGCTGATGGCCATGAAGGAGAGCAGTGCAGTTGTGTAGAATATTCTGGACCCGCTGCCAAAAAGCCAGACACAAAAGGACAACTCCACTCCGATTCATCCTTCATCGAGGATGGAGTCCTGTATGTCTCCACTCACCTGAGGCCCCCAGAGGAGTCAGATTCCTAGAGACAGAAGGCGGGCCGGTGGGGCCAGACTGGGGGAGGGGAAGGGAATGAGTGCTTCATGGGGTCAGAGTGTGGGTTTAGGAAGATGAGAACGTTCTAGAGGAGGCTGATGTGATGGTCCCCCACAGTGTGCCTGCCCTTGATGCCACGGAGCCGTGCACTTAGGGTTATGGTAAATCATGTGTATCACACCACATCCTTCTATTACTTATTTATTTGACTGTACCGGGTCTCAGTTGCAGCACACAGGGTCTTTAGTTGTGGCCTGTGGGACCTACTCAGAGAAGGCAATGGCACTCCACTCCAGTACTCTTGCCTGGAAAATCCCATGGACAGAGGAGCCTGGTAGGCTGCAGTCCATGAGGTCTCAGAGAGTCGGACATGACTGAGCAACTTCACTTTCACTTTTCACTTTCATGCACTGGAGAAGGAAATGGCAACGCACTCCAGTGTTCTTGCCTGGAGAATCCCAGGGACGGGGGAGCCTGGTGGGCTGCCGTCTATGGGGTCGCACAGAGTTGGACATGAGTGAAGCGACTCAGCAGCAGCAGCAGCAGCAGTGGGACCTACTTCCCTGACCAGGGATCAAACCCCGGCCCCCTTCATTGGCAGCTCGGAGTCTCAGCCTCTGGACCACCAGGGAAGTCCCACAATGCCACTTTCTGTCTCTGGATTCGCCTGTTCTGGAGTTTTCACACACATGCTGTCGTACAAAATGCCACATGCTTTTTTTTGACTGTACTTGACTTTTCCAGTGGCTCAGAGGGTAAAGAATCTGCCTGCAGTGCAGGAGACCCAGGTTTGATCCCTGGGTCAGGAAAATCCCCTGGAGAAGGAAATGGCTACCCACTCCAGTATTCTGGACAGAAGATCCTGCAGGGCTACAGCCCATGGAGTCACAAGGAGTCAGACACAACTGAGCAAGCAACACACACAGCTTCCAAATAAAGGCAAAGTAAAGTCATGCTTCTGCCCAACGAGGCACAAGTTCCCTGTACAACCAGAAGCGTGCTCCCCTCCCCCCAAAGGGGAGGGGGCCCTTTACCCCGCCCGGGGTGGTGTCCACTTCCCTTCTGGCCCGGTCACATTCCCACTCTGACATTTTATGATTTACCTGCATAGACAGAATGGTGGGCCGGGATCAGCAGTCACACCCTCCAAGCTCTGTGGTTGGCCAGACGGCCACGGCTGGTCTCTGCCAGCACCTCCCCCACGCCCACCTCCACATCCTCGTCGCCTCCGTAGGCACCTCAGCTTACGCTGGCTCCCTGCCTCGGGTCAATCCAAGGCCTCATTCCTGAGAGGTCTGGGCCGAAGGCTGCAATTGCCGTTTGATTTCCATCACAGGACCAGGAATCTCCGTGCTCCGGGGGACTTCTGCCTTCCAGACATGTTCTTTCTCATCCTCACCTCCTTGGTGTAAGCCCCGGTTCCCACTCAACGGAAGAGATCACCCCAACCTTATCATCACCCCTCTCTGCCTGTTGATTCTCTGTCACGAGGACCCCATGGTGGTCTGGATTTAATGAACTCTTTGTGTGTCCTTGGTGGGAGCCTTCCTCCCTTGAGAACTTGAATTTCTAGACCAAGAAAACCTAGAGTCGGGGGACAGGAGGCAAAGACGCGCTGAGGGCATTTCATTAGGGTGACAGCTCATTGCCATTTCTGCCTCGTGATTCCCAGAACCACACATCCGAGCAAAGAGAGAAAACGCTGGTTCAGAGCACCCAGCCCCGCCCCCCCAGCAGGTGCTACAGCCGCGTCTTCAAAATCTCGTCTCACTGTCCTGTTGGGCCAGCGGCTTCAGGGTGACGGGGTCCTCGGGAAGCCCACGCGTCAGTTAGCCTGCGCCCCCCGCTGCCTGGGGAACGGGCTCCTTTGCTGTCAGGCCTGTGACGGTGGGTCAGGCGTCCCACTGGGCACAGGTGGTGCATCTGCAGCCCCGTGGGGGCAGGAACGTGACTCCACGCTCGGGGCGTCTGTTCTAGGAAGCTGCCTGGTGCCTTCCCACCTGGAAGCAGCCGCCTCACCTGCGGCCCTGGGGTGGTGCCGCACTGCCCAGACCGCATCGGGGCATCGGTGTCATCTCTGCTGTTTCGGGAGAGGCCCTCAGCGGACAGCCACGTGGAGGGGGCAGTCCGTGTGCCAAGCCCACCCATCACCTCCACTGTGGCAGCCACGAGCCCTCTGGACGGAGGTTGACGGAGGTCCACAGAAGGGCCAGTGGTCTGCCTGGTAACTGAGGTCTTTTCTGGCCGCGGCGGCAGCTCGGCGTTCACATGGGCCCCAAACACCTCCCCATTCCGTGTCCTTTGGGGAAGTCTAACCTCGCCCCCTCTTTCCCAGACCTCCTGCCAGCAACTTTCCAACTGTGCCCCTTCCAAGTCCCTGGCTGTCCAGCCACACCATTCAAAGATATGATGTCTATAGACCTGGGACCCCCTACCCTCCTTCCAGGCAAAGTCAAATGAAGAGACGCTCCTTGAGTTCCTGGAGCTCCGGGCTGTCCACTCCGGGTGGTGACCCCACGGAGAGACAGGCCCTGGCTCTTCCTTCCTTGGTCACCAGGTCACGGGAAGGTCCCTTGATGCCAGCGGTGACACAGCCGGGGGCGGGCACAGCAGGCTTTGCAGCCGCTTCCTCACGTGACCTGCTTGTATCCTCAGAACCTGCCCTGAGCCTGTCTTACACACACCCCTTCTCTGATGGTGGAACAGGACTGTGTGTGCCCAGCTTCAGGGCCTGAGACTGTGTAAACCCAGCTGCACCGTCTGGTCTGGTGTCTTTGGTGGGACACCCATTCTTTGTTCTTCATCTGCCATGCCTTCCTTTGTCTTTGCTATTGTTGGACTTAAAAACATTTTTTATAGTATAGTTGCTTTACAGTGACTCAGTGATAAGTGTACATGTATCCCCTCTTTGCTGGATTTCCTTCTCACTTAGTTCATCTCAAAGCACTGAGAACTTCCCTGTGCTACGCAGTAGGTTCTCATTAGTTACCTAGCTTACACATTTGTTGTTGTTGTTCAGTCATTCAATCGTGTCCGACTCTTTCTGACCCACGGACTGCAGCACCCCAGGCTTCCCTGTCCTTCACTATCTCCCAGAGTTTGCTCAGACTCGTATTCATTGGGCCGGTGATGCCATCCAACCGTCTTATCCTCTGTCGTCAGATAATCTTCCTCTGATAATCCTTCTCCTCCTGTGGTCAATCTTTCCAGCATCAGTGTCTTTTCCAATGAATCAGCTCATCGCATCAGGTAGCCAAAGTATTGGAGCTTCAGCTTCAGCATCAGTCCTTCAAATGAATGTGCAGGGTTGATTTCCTTTAGGATGGACTCGTTTGATCTCCTTGCTGTCCAAGGGACTCTCAAGAGTCTTCTCCAACACCACATTTCGAAGGCATCAATTCTTCAATGCTCAGCCTTTTTTATGGTCCGACTCTCACATCCGTACATGACTACTGGAAAACCATAGCTCTGACTGTACAGAACTTTGTTGGCCAAGTTCTATCTCTGCTTTGTAATATGCTGTCTAGGTTTGTCATAGCTTTTCTTCCAAGGAGTAGCGTCTTTTAATTTCATGGCTGAAGTCACCATCTGCAGTGATTTTGGAGCCCAAGAAAATAAGATCTGCCACTGTTTCCATTTTCCTCTATCGATCTGCCATGAAGTGATGTAAATGTTAAAACACACACACACACAAAACCAAAGAGGCCCCCTGGGCATCAGGCATCTTCTTAAGCAGCAAGAAGGGCCAGATGTGGGCCTCAAAGTGCCCCAGACATGCTCCGGACCCCTCGAGGGTCACCAGGTAGCAGGCAGCCAGTTCTGCGGGATTTATTTCCCACCCTCCAGCATGGCCCGTGGTAACACAGTGTCTGAATGACCCCCACTTCCTGCTCACGGGACCCGATCAGCAGGATGTCATCGAGGTAATGGACCAACATGACACCCTGTGGAGAGAAAGCTGGTCAGGGGCCCCGGAGCTCACACAGGTCACCAGATGTAAGATGTCCGGGAAGAAAACCCTCCCCAGGAGACGCTGCCCAGGGCGGACACGTCTGGGTGGCTGCGACAGCGTCAGAATCTGGCTGGAGGGCAGAGAGAAAGCCAGAGACCGCACTCGGGGTCCTTCTTGGCCCTCAGCGCCGCCCGGGAGGCTGGCAGAGCCCCACCCTCCACGCTGCGGGGAGGTGATGTGCTCACGGGCGGCCCGGGGACTCCTTCCTGGGTCAGGAGGCCGTGGCACCAGCCCGTGAGGCCGAACATCTCCTCCGAGGAGAAGGAGGAGGGACATGTCCCTCGGGGCAGTTGTTAGGAAGCCGGGCGGAAGCTGCCACCTCCTGGCCCAGGGAAGTAGCCTCGTGGTAGGAGCGGCCTGCTTCATGGCTAAAACCCCCGCTCGGATTCCCAGAGGCCACTGCCCAGGTAAACTGAGGCAGGTGGCAGACAGCAGACAGGAGCAAGGGGCCAAGTGGTGAAGCCACAACTGCGCGGAAGGGCGTGAGAGGGGCCAAGGGAGAGAAGGGGGGAGGGGGGAGGAGAGGTGGGTGGGTCAGCAGGGGGACAGGGGACAGGTCAGCAGGGGGACAGGTGGGCAGGTCAGCAGGGGAGCAGGGGGGCGGGTCAGCAGGGGGCCAGGGGACGGGTCAGCAGGGGGACAGGGGACAGGTCAGCAGGGGGACAGGTGGGCGGGTCAGCAGGGGGGCAGGTGGGCGGGTAGATAGGGGGACAGGTCAGCAGGGGAGCAGGTGGGTGGGTAGATAGGGGGACAGGTCAGCAGGGGGGCAGGTGGGCGGGTCAGCAGGGGGACAGGTGGGCAGGTCAGCAGGGGGGCAGGTGGGCGGGTCAGCAGGGGACAGGTGGGCGAGTCAGCAGGGGGACAGGGGGGCAGGTCAGCAGGGGGACAGGTGGGCGGGTCAGCAGGGGGGCAGGTGGGTGGGTGAGCAGGGGAGCAGGTGGGTGGGTCAGCAGGGGGACAGGGGGGCAGGTAGATAGGGGGACAGGGGTGCAGGTCAGCAGGGGGACAGGTGAGCGGGTAGATAGGGGGATAGGTGGGTGGGTGGACAGGTGGGTGGGGGGACAGTGCCATCACCGAGCCCATGAACATCTTGGTGATGAGCAGTTAGTGGAGTGGGGTTCAGTCAGGCCTGGGGCCAAGAGTTCACGCCCCAGTAAGTGGATGGGCAGAGCCAACCCCTCTGCACCCTGAGACAGGGGTGGCAGCCAACACCATGTTTTTAAATAAAGTTTATTTGAGAATAGTTTCAAATTTACAAAAAGGAGTTGCAAAGATAAGTTCACCAATACCACTGCACCCCTCCCGCCTCCCAATACCAGTGTCTGACGGGAGTGCGGGGAATCAGTCACGCCATTCACTTAACAGGGGCCCGTTATCACTGACTAGAGCCCACACGGCACTCAGCTCTCTTCAGCCCTTGCCTGCCCTCTCTTTTCTGAACTGGGCCCGTCCCAAGACCCACACGCATGGCTGTCCCATCTCCTTGGCTCCTCTGGGCCATGACAGCTTCGGTGACCTTGGACATGTGGGGGGCGGGTATGCAGGAGGACACCCCTCTGCTGGAGTTTGCCGGGGGCTTGCGCTGCAATCAGACCAGGGCTGTGGGTTTGGGCAGGAAGACGCAGGGGTGAGGCACCCGCCCGTTGTGTCCCATTGACACAGCCCTCGACACGCCTCACCCTGGCAGCGCTGCCCGCGACCGCCTGGCTGAGGAGTGCTTGCCGGAGCCCCAGGGGGACCGGAAGGAGGTGCTCCCCCGACGGGGGAGGATCCACACCCGCTCCTTGGGATCCTTCTGCACAGGCAGTCTCTCTCCTCTCCCACTGGTGTATTCTTCCTTCCTTTGGACCAGCATGGATATGGATGTTTGTTTAACATCGTGGGTTGTCATCAATCTGTTATTTATTCTGTTGCTCAAAGCGTCCCAGCCATGGCCAGGAGGAGCTATGTCAGTTGGCTCCCCTGACAAAACAGCTTTCTATTAACCGAGCAATTATTAGACGTGGGCAGGAAGAGGGAGAAACAAGGAGGTCACTGGCCGGCAAAGACCGTTACACGGACACATGTGGGTGCACACGTATGCACACGCAGACATGTGCACGGGCTGGCACACACGTACACACACATGGCCCGTGGACACGGAGAGAGGAGCGGCCCAGGCAGCTCATGGCGGGACCCTTGGCACAGGGTCCGTGCAGGGTGGGGGTCGGTCCCCCGGCCCAGCGCCTCCGACAGAAGCCGCTGTTATGGGCGCCCTGCTGGCTCCTGCGAGCCCGCGCTGCCCTCGGGAGGGGTGGCCGCCCTGGGTGCCAGAGGGGAAGTGAGTGGCTGAGGGTCAGGGAGCTGGGTGAAGCCAGCACTTCCCCTCCAGATGTCACTTCCTGTCTCAGACCGGCTGTTGTAGCCAGAGGGTGTGGAAACGGGCTTCCTGGGGCAGGTGTGAACGGCACCCCACGTGGGCCAGGCTCCCCCCCAGGCAGCGGGCCCAGGGCAGGGGGGCCTCAATCAGAGGCCTGGACTTGAGGGGGTCTGAGGCGGGCTCAGTCACCAGCAGCCTGGTCCCCAAGGAAGCCTCGTTTCCTGCCCACAGAGGGCCAGGGGCTGATGTGGGGAAACACGGTCAGGTCACCTGTGCCAAGTGCCTGGCGTAGGTCGGCACTCGGCAGGAGCAGGTCAAGAAGCCAGGTCTGACCTTTGGGAAAAGGTCAGGACATCCAATTCCAAGTCAGAGGCAGACAGTTCCAGAAGTGAGGCCAGCAGGGTGGCGATTGGCTCGTCTCTGCAGGAGGGCGGGTCCAGGCGGCCAGCCCCCAGCCCATGGCCCCAAATTCCACCCCAATCCAGGACTTCCACTCCCTCTGGCCCCTCGGGCCGCAGCTCAGCTTCACCAGCTCAAAGCACAGGCTGGGATGTCGGGGCCCCTCTCCTGCCCCTGCGGAAACAGGGCGGGATTCCTGGCGCAATGGGGCAGCTGGGGGCACCGCGGTGGATGAGGGTCCTGGCTGCCCCTGCTCTGAAGAGGGAGGGGAAGGCTGTGGCGGAGATGCCGGCTAGCACAGGCTGCACTCTGCTGGCTTCTAGAAGGCCAAGGCGTCACGGGAGACATGGTGACAGCTGTCTGGGGCACCTGTCCTCCCCGGCTGAGGCCCCCCTCAGCCCCCGGTGCCCTGAGGACCCACATGATGAGATGTGGAAGCGGGGTGATTCCAGCACGGGAGGGGAGCTGTGCCCAGGCAGCCCGCTCCGGTCAGCCCTGGAGGACCGCAGCGGGGGCCCCCGCTGTTCCAGCTGGCCCAGAAGGGACCCAGACCGGGGTCTCACCACGTGTCCCCCGCTCCCCAGGCCGCGCTGGATCCAGCCACCCACAAGCGCAGCCCTGGGTTCATGTCAGAAGGTTTAACCATGGACTCAAGTTCCGACAGAGCCTCAACGTAGGTGCAGAGAGGGGCCCAGCCCCCTCCCCCTGCACACTCCGCTCTAAATTACTCATCTGTGCCGCTGAAGCATCGAAAATCAAGTGGCTTTTTGGAAAATGTTGAAGTCACAGAACATTTCGAAAGGTGTTTCGTAAGACAGTGTTTCGATAGAGAAATTCATATACAGCCTCTCCCCAAAGTCCTGCAAGGACAGCCGCCCCAGGCGGGACTCCCTGGGGGTCCAGTCTCTGCTTGCACACTCCTAGGACGGGAAGCTCACCCCCACCCAGGGGCCCTCTCTCACCGCCCACTTCCTCCCAGGGTCCTCCACGGCCCTGCCAGGAGCAAGGGCGCACCCTTCAGGGAGGCCTCATTTACCTGCTCCTGTCCTGGGGGATTGAGCCAGGGGAGGGGCAGCAGGGGGATGGAAGCTGGCATTGCCCGCCCCGCCTCCTCCCTGCCCTTTCTCTGGGGCACCCGGAGGCTCAGTTCCTGGGTATGCTGACAAAGAGACAGATGGGTGACCGACCAACCCAGCTCCTCCGCGGGCAACTGTGGTCTGACCAACCCAGCTCCTCCGCGGGCAACTGTGGTCTGAGGTCCCCACCCAGCTGGAAAACAAAACCACAGTGGGAAGGGAGGGGAGGGGAGGGGAGGGGAGGGGAGGGGAAGGAGGAGAGGGCAGGGGAGGGGGGGGGAAGGAGGAGAGGGCAGGGGAGGGGAGGGGAGGGGAGGGGAGGGCAGAGGAGAGCAGAGGAACCTCCATGGAGCCTTGCCGTCGAGTCAGGGTGGCCAAATGCCAGATGCTGGCCACCAGCTTCTTTGTTCTGGTAACAGGCAAGCTGGGCAGGAGGCAGTGGGGGGTGGGGGTGGGGGAGGGTGCGCCGTGCTCCTGGGCCTCCAGAACTGTGGGTCCTCCCCCTAACACACTCACCCGCCTTGCTGCCCCCGTGCACATGCACCTGGGGTCCTGCGGGCACAGTCTTGGCGGCAAAAGGTTGCCCCACGCGCAGTGTCCGTCCTCCTGCCAGGCAGCAAGGGGCCTGCTGATGGCCTGAGGGCCTTGGGTGGCTGGTGAACTGGGGTCGGAGAGAAGTCTCCCAGGGGCGCAGTGGTGGGGGGGGCTGGCCTCCTGCCCTTGGAGGTGCTCTCACAGGAGGCGGGGGGCTGAGAGGGCTGGGGGTCCACAAACAGAACCCTCGGAGGTTCTGGGCGCTCGGGGCCCTGGACAGTGAGTGTGTGTGCTGGCAATGGGGCGGTGTGAATGTGAGTCTGTGTGGTGTGTGTGATGGGGTGTCTGTGTGTGTAGTGGGGTGTGTGTGGTGTGGTGTCTGTGTGTAGTGGGGTGTCTGCATGTGTAGTGGGGTGTCTCTGTGTGATGGGGTGCCTGTGTGTGTAGTGGAGTGTGTGTGATGGAGTGTCTGTGTGTAGTGGGGTGTCTGCATGTGTAGTGGGGTGTCTCTGTGTGATGGGGTGCCTGTGTGTGTAGTGGAGTGTGTGTGATGGAGTGTCTGTGTGTAGTGGGGTGTCTGCATGTGTAGTGGGGTGTCTCTGTGTGATGGGGTGTCTGTGTGTGTGTGGTGGGGTGTCTCCGTGTGGGATGTCTGTGTGTGAGGGTGTGGGGGTAGGTGTCTGCAGCAAAGGCCCCGCTGAGGCCACCCCCAGAAACCTGGAAGCTCTGCAGCTGACCCTGTGTCTCGTGAGACCAGGATGCGAAGATGGGTGGTGGGTGTTGGTGCCCAGCCCCGTGCCCACCAGCTGGACGTGCCTGCCCACAGCTCCTGGGCTCCGCCATGGCTGCCACGGCCGCGCTCAGCTACTTCGGGCCCCACTTTGCTGTCATCGGCCACGTGTCCGCAGACAGGAGAACCTATGAGGCCGTGCACCACTGGGGTGAGTGACGTTGTGGGCGGCCACTGCTGGGGAGGGGGCTTCATGGGCAAAGGCGGCTGGGGAGGAGCCCTGGGCGGGGGGAGGACCGCTGAGCGAAGCTGGGCTGGGGCAGGCAGCAGGGTCAGAGGCAGGAGGGGCCGCCTTGGGGTCCCAGCTCCCCTGGGCAGAGCCTGGGCCCACCTGGATCTTCCTGGGCCCCTGGGGCAGCATGGGTATGTCGGGGGGTATCCAGGCCCCGTCCTCCACGTCCAGGAAGGTGTGCTCACCCACGCTGAGGCCTTGAGCAGCTCAGAGAGATGGCATCATGTGCCTCCAACCCCACCCCTGGGGGTCTTGGCCTCAGGAGAGATCACCAGAGGCTGAGGAGGGCAGATATGGTGAAAACCGAGGCTAGCGGGGAACGGTGGTCCTAGCCCCAGGCCTCCTGTTTTTATCTCGAGCCCCAAACCCCAGACCCCTAGGAGCAGGAAGCGTGGGGCTGGGCCTGGACTGATAAGATTACTAGCCTGTCAGCAGGGCCTGGGGGCAGGAACGGGCTTCTGATGGCCGGTGAGGGGGTGGGGGGGCAGTGCGGGGGGGACGGGGGAGGGGAGGGGGAAGGGGCAGTGCGGGGTGGCGGTGGGGGTGGGCACATCCCTGCTGAGAAGATGAGGCCCCTTCAGGGCCCCCGGAAGCCCAGCAGCCCCGAGTCCACTCTTGCGCACCCAGGACCCCTGCCCGGGCACCCTGACGCGCCCCCACCTCTGCCCCCAGCCTTCTTCGCTGGAATCGTCCTGGCTGCACTCCTGACCCTGGGGGCCGTGCTGAGCGCTGCAGCCACTGTGAGAGGGGCCGGGGGCCTCATGGCTGCGGTGAGTGCTCCGAGCTGGGGGCCGGGGAGCCCGCCTCGCCCCTGTGTCCCTAAGGAAAGTGAAGCCCAAAGGGTGTGGGATGGCCAAGACCCCCCAACCTGGGAGTCAGGACCCCTCAACCAGCAGTCATGACCCTCCCCCCACCCAGGAGTCAGGACCCCCCAACCCGGAGGTCAGGACCTCCCCACCCAGGAGTCAGGATTCCCCCACCCGGGAGTCAGGACCCCCCACCTGGGAGTCAGGACCCCTCCACCCGGGACAGTTGGAACCCCTCCTCCCAGAGTCAGGACACCCCCCCCCCCCCACTCAGGAGAGTCGGGACCTTTTACCCAGGACAGCCAGGACCCCTCCACCTGGGCACCCTTCCCCAGGGGTGGTGTGATGGGCATTCTACCTCACACCCACATCCACGGGGGCTTTGAAAGGCAGCGTTGGCCCTCCCGGCCTTGGGTGCTGATCAGAGGCCCGGAAGGTCTGGTTCTGTGATACTGGAGGCTCTGGGAACACAGTTCGGATGAATTCCACCCTTTAGGATGAGGCCAGGCTCAATGGGTCCCTCGTAGGTCAGGACTGGGCCGTGACCCCAAGGCCCCGGGCTCCTCCCGAGCGGCACGCAGTGCCAGAGGTGGGGCTCCCCCCCCGCCCCGACCTCGCCCCACAGCAGGGGTCTTTGCTGCCCCCGTGCCTGCTCCTCCAAGCGGCCTGTCCTGCTGCACCTGCCAGACCCCCTCTCTCGCCTGAACCAGGGCCTCGGCCCCTGGCTGGTGCTGTCACCTCACCCCCAGCCCCTCTGAGCTCCCGAGACACCAAGTCTAGCCTTCCTGGGACTCCACGGGTCCCTGCGGCGCCCACTTTCCTGCTTCCAGCCCTCTGCTCCCGCAGACCCCACCCCTACCCTGGGAGCGGTTCATGGGGCAGCCCCCCCCGGGAGCTCCTGCTGGGGGCAATGTTTCCCAGGTGGACTCTGAGGCTGCCAACCCTGGGCTCCCTGGCAGCCTTCTGAGTCCCCACAGCCGGCGGGGTTTGTGGCCAGCAGGGTCAACAAACGTGTTGAATGACTCCTGGGTTACAGACATGTCCAAGGCCAGGTACCTCAGTCGGTAAAGAATCTGCCCGCAGTGCGGGAGACCCAGGTTCGATCCCTGGGTCAGGAAGATCCCCTGGAGGAGGAAATGGCAACCCACTCCAGTATCTTTGCCTGCAAAATCCCATGGACAGAGGAGCCAGGTGGGCTGCAGTCCACGGGGTCGCAGAGTCAGGCACGACTGAGCGACACCAAGGCCAGGGGCAGAGTCACCTCCCAGAGCCGGGCCGGCCCTGGTGTGCTAGAGGCCCATCTGGCAGCTGGGTCCCAATCAGGACCCACAGGAGCGTGGGCGGTGCTACCAACCTGGCCTGTGTGGTCCGGCTGGGCAGCGGAGGGAGGGAGGCCCCAGGGGCATCCGACCAGGCAAGCGGACTGTCTCCACGGAGGGGAGCCCTAAGGCCTGGGCCTGCTGCAGGGACTCCCGGCTGGAGGTCAAGGCGGCAGGCAGCGGGGCCAGACCCGGAGGTCCGGGCGGGGACAGCCTGCCGCGTCCGCCGCCAGGAGGCGCCATTGTGCCGGGCGCAAAGCCGCGGCCTGAAGCTGCTTCTGCCGGAGGCTCCTGTTGCTGGCCGCCGAGCTCGGCCCTTCCCTCTCTGCCCGACCACGGCGCTCTGCGCCCTGCTCTGGGGCAGGCACCCGGGAGCACCAGGGCCTCGGTTCTGCTTCCCTGCCCGGGACGCGGGTTGGGCCCCACCACTGGCCTCCTGCTGCACCCCAGCCTCCCATGGCCAAGACGGGACCCCAGCACTGCCCCCGGGCGGGTGAGAGGGAGCAGGGGCGGGGGGACCCCACCCCCGTGCCCACCCGCTGAGCGGGGGCCGTGTGTGCACCCCGGGGTGCGGTGTTGCGTCTGGCGTCTGTGTGTGTCTGGAGCGTGCAAGCCCCCGGGGGCTGGGAGAGGGTGATCTTTCCCGTCCTGCCCCCCACCTTCCTGCTGCTCCCCCTTCCTGCCCCCGCCTCCTCCCAAGCCAGCCTCGCACACAGGAAATGAGCGGCTGAGAGCAGGGCTGGCCGCTGCGCCAAGGAAGCCATTTGGATTTATTTATGCTGTTGTTTAGAGTCAGGAGAGAGGGCGGCGGGCATGGGACCCACCGCACCCGGTGCCTCAGCGCACAGGCGGCCCGGGAGCCAAGCCCGTGTGCCACCCAGGACCCTCCGTGCAAGGCGGACGGGTGGGCGGCACGGAGTGATGCTCCCTCTCCCGAGGAATGGAACAGTTCCTGGAAAATGCTTGTCCCTTGAGCTGGCTCCGGGCCTCCAGCCTGGGAGGCAGCGCTGGGCAATGGCTTCCAGATGGGGAAGGAGGCCCGTGGCCAGCCTGGGGGCGGGAGGAGGAGGAGAGGGAGGAGTAGAAGAGGGAGGAGGGAGAGGAGGAGGGAGAGGAGGAGGGGGGGAGGGAGAGGAGAAGGGGGAGGAGGGAGAGGAGAAGGGGAGGAGGGAGAGGGGGAGGGGAGGGGGGGGAGGAGGAGGGAGAGGAGGGAGAGGAGGAGGAAGAGGAGGAAGAGGAGGAGGGAGAGGAGGGGAGGAGGGAGAGGAGGGGAGGAGGGAGAGGAGGAGGGAGAGGAGGGAGAGGAGGAGGAAGAGGAGGAAGAGGAGGAGGGAGAGGAGGGGAGGAGGGAGAGGAGGGGAGGAGGGAGAGGAGAAGGGGAGGAGGGAGAGGAGGGAGAGAAGGGAGGAGGGAGAGGAGAGGGGGAGGAGCAGGAGGAGGAAGTAGAGGGAGGGGAGGAAGGAAGAGAGGGATGAGGAAGAGGAAAGGGGGGAGGAAGGGGAGGAGGGAGAGAAATGGAGGATGGGGAGGAGAGGAGGAAGAGGCATCCCAGAGCCATCTGGAGACTGAGGCCTGGTGGACCCCTGGGCAGGCAGGAGGAAACGTGGGGTGAAAGCTGGTGGGCCTCCCGCCCCTGAGCGAAGCTGGAGGTCCCTGTCCCTGCGTGGAGTCTGGGAGCCGGCAGGCTGGCCCCTGTCTCCTGGAGCCTGGTGGACACACCACCGCACGCCCACCAAGTGTGGAGCAGAAGGAACAGTCTCCATCCCCGTCCAGCCCGGGCAGTGTCAGTGTGTCTGCAGCGGGGTGTCCCTCCATGCTGGCCATGGACCCCATGCTGGCCATGGACTCGCTGGTGTCACCCCAGTAAGGCCCCTGGGTTGGAAGAGCCTGGCCACTCAGGCCCAGCAGCAGACGGTCCCACTCCCAGGAGGGAGCGATCCTGGACCCCAGACCCCTGGGCCAGGTGGTCAGCAGGCGGACTGACCATCCAGAGCTCCTGGAGGCGGCTCAGCCCGAGGCCGGAATGGGAGCATCCCCAGCGCAAGGTGACCAGTCAGACCACGGTGCGTCCCCAGGGCAGCGCAGGGGCCTGGGCAGCCGGGGGTGAGCCTCTGAAATGCCCCACAAAAGAGCTTTGGGGACGTGTGTGTATTTTCAGGGGAGGGGACAAATATCATCAGCTTCAGAAACCCCGTGAGAGAAAGGGTCCACCAGAGCCCGAGGCCCAGGGATTGGCAGGAGGTGGACGGGCCCCCTGGGTCCTGGGGGGCACGCTGGTGGGAAGAGGAGCACCTCTGCTGGGGGTCACCCCGTCTCAGGGTGCCCACCGGGCCATGCTCTTGGTTAGAACCCCAGCTCCTGAACCTCCAGGAGGCCTGTTTCAGAAAACCAAGCAAAACCACTTGTCCCTTTTGGAAAAGGCCCTTCCTATGCAAGCAATTCCCTGATGGCTCAGTCGGTAAAGAATCCACCTGCAATGCAGGAGACCCGAGTTTGATCCCCGGGTCAGGAAGATCCCCTGAAGGAGGGCACGGCAACCCGCTCCAGTATTCTTGCCTGGAGAATCCCATGGACAGAGGAGCCTGGCGGGCTCCAGTCCGTGGGGTCAGAGTCGGACATGGCTGAGTGACGAAGCGCAGCACATCCAGGGCAGCCTGCACCCCCGAGCCGCCCTCCGGGCCAGACCACTTGAAAGGGGGCACGTGTTCTGAATCTGAATCTCAGGCTCAGGGAAGGTCCCCCGGCCTTTCTGGGGTCGGTGCCTTTCCCGGCCGCGGGCTCAGACGGCAGGGTTCTCCCTCATCCCAGGGCCTGACCGCCTGCCTCCCTGGGGCCCTGGGAAGCCAAAGCCGGCCGTGGGGGCCTCCCAAGAAGGGCCTAGAGAGGCCTGGGAGCCAGCGTGCCCGCCCGCCGCCACAGGCCTGCTCTCGGCAGGAGGAGCCGCCAGGCCACGGCGGGGCCTGGGCTCAGGTGCCTCCTCTCCCGCCCCCTCCCAGGCCTTCCTGAGCTTCGCCCTGGTGTTCTGCGCCCTGGCACAGGCGGCCTTCTGGAGGCTCCACAACCCCACCCAGGTGAGCGCGGCCCCGTCACGCAAGGGAGGGCCCCTGCTCCCTCTCTCCTGCAGTCACCGGGGGAGACGGGCGGGTGTGGGGACCACGCTGTGGACACTCTCTGCCTGCGGGCCGGCCCTCTGCTGGGCTGAGAGCAGCAGCTCCCGGGGCAGGAAGGAGGCAGGTGCAGGCCGCGGACACCCACTTCTCTCTAAGGCCCCCAGAGACCCGGAAGATGGCACCTGGGGTTTGGGGGAGGGGAGCCTCCCAGGCCTGCAGGGTTGACTGGGGGGGTTGGCTCCAGGAAATGCAGCTTCGAGGACTGCACTCCTGACGGGGGCCGGGCCTGGCCGGGAGAGAGGCCTGTTCGCAGCGGGGGCGCGGGACAGGGGATGCAGTGTCCAGTGGTCCTTCAGGGCGGGCCCTGGCCTGCTTGCAGGTGGGCTGCCTGGGCGACCCGCTCCTTCCATGGTCACCGGGGGCTCTTCCCAGGGACGCTCACGCCGGCGGTGACCGTGGTGATGGTGGGCGTGGGTCCCTTTGGGGGGGCTCTGTTCTCCTTTCCTTCCTCCGTCCACCCACCCCTCCGTCCCCTGGGTGCTGCTGCTTCCGAGCGACCCCGGAGCAGCTCGAGACTGGCAGGGAGGGAGGCCCCAGTTCTGATCATGCAGTCATGTGGGACGCCGGCCCCTGGACAACGGGGCTTGAAGCCTGCGGGCCTGGGTCTAGGTTGCGCGCAACCCCAGGGAGGAGGGCAGGACCACAGCTCTGGAGGGACCGCTCCCATGTGACCAGGGGCGGGGGCAGCCTGGCCTTCCAGAAATTCTGCCTGAACTCCAGGCCCCGAGACAGAGCTGAAAGCCTGCCTGGGAAACGGAACTGGTCAAGTCCATGAGCAGAGCTGAGTCCTCCCAGACCAGGGCTGGGGGTCAAGGTCAGAACTTCTGTGGCCAGACAGAGGAAATGGGTGCTCAAGAGGTTCAGAGAGACGGGGACACAGCCCCAGATGGGCTCCTGTTTGCAGGGGCCGAGGACTGGCAGGGCCGGGAGGGTCCACAGTCGGCAGAGGAGGGGGCGCCGCTGGTCCATGTGGCGGGTCTCAGCTGGGCAGAGTGAGGCTGGCCAACACCAGTGCCCACCACGCCCTGTGCCCATGGCCCCGACAGGCTCAGCTTCACTCCCCAGCCGAGCTGGTAGTCTGAAGGGCAGCCCCCGGGTGCCCCTCCCAAAAGGGCTGCTCGCCCCGCTGCTCTCTGAGCGGCCAGTGCCTGCAGGGGCCTCCCCCAGCCCCCAGGATTGGACACAAGCCAGGCAGGAGAACTCGGGGCCAGGCTTTGCACGTGAGAGCCAAGCCCCAGGCCAGACCCCAAAGCAGTCCGTGGGGAGCCCAGCCCCACAGACCCTGTCCAGCCAGACTTTCTGAGACCCTGAGCACGCCTTTCTCCTCTCCTTGGGCCTCAGATTCCCCTGCACTCCATAAGGACCAGCCCGGGGAGACCACGGCCACTCCTGCTGGAGGACATTGCTGGGGGGCGGTGGTTTAGTCACTAAGTCGTATCTGGCGCTTGCAACTATAGCCCGCCAGCCTTCTCTGGCCATGGGATTTTCTAGGCAAGAACACTGGAGTGGGTTGCCACTTCCTTCTCTGGGGGGGGTCTTCCTGACCCAGGGATAGAACCCAGGTCTCCTGCATTGGAGACAGATTCTTTATCAACTCAGCCACTAGGGAAGCCCTGGAAGATCCTGGGTTTCCAGGCAAAACCCCGTGCAGGCAGGTGGCCAGTGGCGTATGTCTGACCGTGTATCAGGGATCCCAGCGACCTCGGCCCCTGGTTGCACGGGCGCCCCGAGATATTCCTGCAATATGCAGAGAACGGCTGGGTCAGGAGACCAAGCTCGTGCTGTGTGCTTTGAGGTGTGTGGTTACCCACTCTAAAGCCCAGAGGGCTTCCCTGGCGACTCAGTGGATAAAGAGTCTGCCTGCGGTGCGGAGGAGCCGTGTTCAATCCCTGGGTTGGGAAGATCCCCTGGAGAAGGAGATGGCAACCCACTCCAGTATTCTTGCCTGGAGAATTCCATGGACAGTGGAGCCTGGTGGGCTGCAGTCCATGGGGTCACAAGAGTCAGACACGACTGAGCGACTAACACTTTCATGCTTTTTCTTTACCCACTCTGACCCTGTCCTCCCTTACCCGCAGCACGGACCTAGTTCCCCCATACCCCTGCCACCGCTGAACTCCTTGGAGTTGAGGAGGGCATCCCCAGACCTTCCAGGGTGGTGCCATCCTCTTGGTCCGCAGATGGAGGGACTCAGGCCCACGGGGATGGGGAGGGGGCCAGGTCACCCTGGCAGAGCTGGAGCCAGAGGGGGCCACCGTCAGGACTCTTAGCCCTGAGTCAACGCCTTTTTTCCTGTTCCTGCCCAAAGATCACCCCAAACTGTTCACCACCACCCTGGCGTCATCTGGGGTCACCCACCCCTGACCAGAGGGGGAAGAGGACATTTCCTCTGGCTCTTGGGGGGTTCGGAGCCCGGAAAGGCAGCCTCGGCTCTCGGTGACCCAGGAGCACTGAGCCAGGCTGCTGACCCACCACCCAGGAGCCGCCGGGCCAGGCGAGGTCTGGGTCGCCACGTGGGTGGTCCCTCCCTGCCAAGACAGCTGCCAGAGTGCCCGGGCCGGGCAGCGCCCCCCGGGCAGCTGCAGTCCCCTTTCTTGGCTGTGACCTTGTGTTTACAGCTCGAAGCCCATGGCTGGTGGGTCTGCGGAGGCGGGGCTCACAGGCTGAAACCCTTCTGGGGCTCCCGCTCTGGGAAGGGGAAGGGGTGGAAACAGACAGGACCCAGCTGGGCCTCCTCCCTGCACGGCCCCGCCCCCCCAGAAGTCGTTCTGGTCTGGTCTGTGCTGAGCTGGCCTTCGGGGTCCAGTGTTCGGGCCCTGGCTGGTCCCGGGGCGGGCTGGGGCTTCCTCCCACACCTGCGTGGGCACAGGGGGGCCTGGGTGGGGTCAGCCTCGCGCCCGGCGCTCTTGGGCAATCAGCCCACTTTCCTGGGCCTCCGTGTCCTCGTCTGTAAAGGAGTATGAAGACCTCCCTGTGCGGGAATGAACCAGCACAGGTGAAGGGATGAGCGGAACCTGCCTGCAGCCCCCGAGCCCGGGTCTGACCTCCGTACCCACACTCATGAGGGCGCGGGCCCTGGGGGGCAGGAGCCGAGGAGCCGCCTGTCCTGTGCCCCTGACCCCGGGAACCTGCGGGGGCCTTGGCGTCAAGGCCAACCCAGGCCAGCAGATCTCGCCTTCTTCTGTGGGGTCCTCCTGGAGGCAGAAGCAGAGACACTCAAAGGGCCGTGCATTTGCTCTAAGGGGTCTGTCACCCCCATTTATCCCCTGGAACTCCCCCCAAGTGACCCCCTGAGAGACCCTGAAACACGGGGTCCAGATGGCCCGCCTACCTGAGGACGGCCGTGACTTCCGGTGGCCCCGGAGCCATCCCGCAGGCCGGGCCCCCCTCCCAGCCTCAGGCCCTGGTACCTGCCCTGAAGCTTGGCGTGCGTTCAGCAGGACTAGGCAGCCGTGCTATGAATACAAAGCTTGAGGGCGCCTGAGAGCCGCTCTGCCCAGTCCCCAGACAGGCCTGCGGGCGATTAACTGCCAGGCCCCGCTTAATAATTCAGGCACGGACTGAGTATGGCGGTGCCGGAGCTGGTGTAAGGCTGCCTGTCCCCCAGCTCCTGGGCTGGGCCCCTCCCTGGAGGCCACTCCCCTCCCCCATGGTCCATGAGCCGCCAGAGCCGGCCCTGGGCCACCAGGGGCTGGTCTGTGGACCACCTGCAGCTCCCACTGCCCCCGACCCCCAGGCATCCCCCGCCAGGCAGGCCAGCAGACTATGGGAGGGGTGGTCAGCAAGTCTGGGAGGGGTCCTCGTGGGGAGCTGGCCTGGCAGGGACACCCCAGGCCCTCGGTCTGATTTCAGCAGCCCAGGAACCCTGTCCCGATGGGCAGCCCCGGAGCCTTGGGAGACAGGGCTTAAAGATTAGGGCGCCCTGCAGGGAGCACCCAAGTCTCGGGGCCCAAGGGCCTCTGAGACCTCCCAGCACCCCCCAACTTCTCTCCTAGAGACACACAGGACCCCTGTGCCCCCGAGCCCGGGCCCCCATGGGGCAGCACCCACCCAGGCACCGGGCCTTGGGAGAGTCTGCCTGGCCCCCACGTCCAGGCCAGGGGTCTCGGGCAGGGTGTGGCTTTGTCGGATCCACCTCCTCATCTGAAGGAGGACCCTGTGGCCCCCACTTCTGGGGTTGGGTGGGGGTGGGGAGGTAGGAGGGGGTAGATACACACAGCTCAACCCCCAGTGGGCATGCCCCTCCAGCCAGCGTTCCTGGGAGCAGCACCCCACCTCAGAGGGGCCGAGGTCTCCCTGGGCCCTAGTGGGGGTGGGGGCGAGCTAGAACCACGAGAGGGGTCTGAGTTAGACCCCCGTCATGGCCTCTTGCACCCCTGACCCCAGGCTGGCTCCAGGCACCCCCCAGGACCTCCTCCCACAGAGACCAGGACAGCCTGGCCAGTCTCCACCCCCAAGAGAGGGCCCCTTGCCAGGCCTCCTGCAGGGGGGGCCAGCCTGGCGCCTGGCCCCCCGCCCAGGACGCTGCCCACCTCCCCCTCGGGTAGGGAACAAAGCCGCCAAAGCATCCGGGCGGCTCTGAGATCTGGGTCTCACCAAGAGGGTGATGAGCTCTGAGCGCGATGCTGGGGGTGCAGATCCGCCCATCCCTACAGGGGCACCAGGGCTTTGGGCAGCACTGGGCGACACCACCCCCGGCCCACCTGCCCCCAAGACCTCCAGGCTGGGAGTGGGGAAGCCACTTCCTTTCTGGAGGGCGGGGTGGCTGGCCAGAGCAGGGTACCCCCGAGCACCCGCCCACCCATCCCAGCGGGCGCACGACTTGGGGGCAGGAAGGGAAGGGAGGCTGGGCTCAGGGTCTCTGAGGCGGGGAAGGAGGGCAGGGAGTCCAGAGGCCTTGCCCATGCCAGACCAGTGACCCCAGCGCAATCACAGAAGACTCCCTGGAGAAGGCAGGATTCCAGTTTGCCTCTGGAGAAATAAGTTGCAAGGGGAGGACAGTTCAGAAGGCATAGAAGCAAGGCAACAGAAGGAGGTCTGGGGGAGGGGGTATGGCGTGAAGTCAGAGCTCTGCTCTTCCGTCATCTCCAAGGGGCCTCGTCAGCCCTGGGTACTTAGGCCTTGACTGGAGCCCAGCTGTCTGGGCTTTCCAGAACGTACTGGATGGATCTGCGGGAAGACCCGGAGCATCCCTGTGAGCTGAGCCCTGGCACGAGGCGGCTCCTGGCCGTCTCCCCCAGGCCCACCCTTGCCTTTCCCTCCCCACCGTGCGTTTCCAGATCAGCAGAAGCAGGTGGACACTTAGGCCGGGCCCTCCTCCCACTGTAAGACAAGAGTTGGTTTACCCTGCAGGACCCCCAGGGGCAAGGGTGGCATCAACAATCGTTCTTGAAGGGAGGTCCCCACAGCTGGAGCATGGGAACCCCTGTGACCATCACCCAGGGGACGCAGGCTCTGCTCCAGGGGGCCCGGTCCCCAGGGAGCAGGAGGAGGAGGAGGCCGGCCGGGCGCTGCTCAGCACCTGAGAGCCCTCGGGGGTCCGTCAGGGACGTGAGCTTCACCAGCACGGCCTTCCCGGTGCCCTCTGCACAGGTGGAGGACGCCGCGCTGGACGCCTACGACCGGGCCTACGACCAGGTGGTGAGGAGCGCGTCCGGAACTGGGCGGCAGGAGCTGGTGGCCATGCAGGACACGGTGAGGGCGTGCAGGAGGACCCCTCCGGGGCAGCTCTGGGCGGCCTGCCATCCAGAAACGGGGCACAGGGGAGCAGCCCCCCAGAGCCAGCTGACCGGGTGCTGAGCTGAAGGTCCTGGGTCACCACGCCACGGCGGGGGGAGGCGCAGGGCAGAGCGTGCCCGTCTTCCGTCCACCCGAGGAGGCCCGGCTTCTGAGTCCGCAGGCCCAGAGCGGAGGGCGAGAGCCCGCGTCCACACGTGAGCTTCCAGATGGAGGTGGCACAGCCCGTCCCGGTGCCCGCAGGCCAGGCTGCTGGGAGCTGGGTGCCCCCTACAGAGCCAGCCGCCTGACCCTGAGCCCCCGTCCTGGCCTGGGGCGGGGCGCGGGGAGGACGTCGTGCCTCGGTTTCCCCTCTGCCCCTGGGGTTCTCAGAGCAAACCGCCTCCCTCTTCTGCCCCTGCAGTTCTGGTGCTGTGGCAAGAGCTCGCCCCTCGGGCTCCTGGGGGGCTCGGAGGCCGACCTGTGTCAGGGGGAAGAGGCCACCAGACAGGTGAGGGGAGGGCCCACCACCATCCCTGGGGGCTCAGCCCCAGAGCAGGGCCACGCCCACCCACTGGCTGCCCCAGACATAGCTCTCAGCGTGGGGGACTGAGACCCTCCCATCAGAACCCTCTAGAAGGGCAGGGGAGGGTAGGAGACCCAGGGGCTGAGCTGTGCCAAACGCCCAGAGAGTGCGGTGGGCGGCTCTGCCTGGGCCAGTGTCCCTGAATCCGGAAGGACATTTCCTAGAAGGTCAGCCCAGGCCTGAATCTGGCCAGGAGGCCGTCGGAGGCAGGGACCCTCTTCTTCCCGAAGACAGTGGCCTCCCCTCCCCCTGTCCCCTGGCTCCCCTCCCCCACCCATAGGAACAAACTCGCCCCATCTCTGGCAAGAGGCTCCTGGCCACCCTCCAAGAAACAGACAGGAGGATGCAAATGGCTGGAGGCCCAGCCCAGGACAGAACCAACACAGCGCCCTGGGCCCTGGCGCTAGGGGGGCAAGGGCAGAGGAGGGATGGCGGGGGTGGGAGGCCTGTTTAAACCACCAGGAGGAGGCCCCAGGTCCTCGTCTGCAAAGTGGGGGTGAAGGCCAGCCTCCTGCACCTTCTGAGACATGGGAGATGGTGAAGGCCTTGTGGGAAGGGACCCCCGGGGGAGGGGGCAGGAGGGTGGACCCCCTGTCACTTTCTAAGAGGAAGTGCAGCCGCGGGGGCGGGGACGAGAGCCTGTCAAAGGGATTCACGGGCAGATGGACAGACAGACACCAAGCCAGCCTCCTCTCCCCCAGCTCGGGCTTCAGAGCCCAACCCTGCCTGCCCCACCGCACACCCTGCCCCAGCCTGCCCCCGCCCGGAGTGCCAAGTCCTTCCCCGGAGCCGAAGTGGTTCAGAGCAGGGGCGGTCCCCTCCCTCTTCCCTGGAGACAGCGTGCCTCTGTGGACACCATGCCCTGGGGAGGCCGGGGAGGTTCAGGATGGAGCAAGAACACCCCTCCCTCTTAGCCAGCGCCCTTTCCTCAGCCAGGCTGTGTCCCACCCGCAACAGGGAACCTGGGACCCAGAGTAACTGGGTCTCAGCCTGCCCTGGGGGCAGACACAGGGCCCAACACCGCTGCTTAGGGTTCACCCAGAGGCAGGCCCCGCTGGACCTCCGGAGCCCCTCATCCCCACAGAGGCAGGTTCCATCCTGCTTGTCTCTGCCTGTTTTCAGTGCCTGTCCAGAGCTTGGGGCGGGTCCTGGGACGGGCGGCACCCCTAGCCTGGGTCCCAGTGGCCGCTGCGGCCCCACACCCCTTGCGAAGGTGCCGTGCCCGGGCCGGGAGGAGCAGTCCGGGCCCACACGCTGCCCTCTGCCCAGGACTGCCTGCAGGGGATCCAGAGCTTCCTGAGGGTGCACGGGAACATCGTCTCCACCCTGATCAGCCTGGGCCTCGCCTTCACGGTAGCTCTCACCGCCCCCCGCAGCCCTCGTCCCCCGCGGCCCCCCACCCCCAGGGTCCTGGGGACCTGCAGGCTCGCCCTGCTCCGGGAGCAGGGAAGAGCAGGCCTGGCGGTGACGTGGCCTCCCTGACTCCCTTCCCCCCGGGGAGGTGGGGGGACAGTGAGCCCCCAGAGCTGCTGGGACAAGTGCTCCCTCCCACCCCCAGGCGTACGCAATGCTGCTTAGCTCCTTCATCTGGTTCACCATCCGCTCAGGCAGATACTCCGTGAGCCAACGGTAGGCCCGCCCGCCCCCGTGCCGCCACCTCCCCAGAAGGGTCCTACAGGCCTGCAGGTGCGGGAGGAGGGCAGAGAGCACCACCCTTTCCCGCTCCCAAGATCCCGCCTCTGCCCAGTTGTGGGGCCCCTGGATGGAGGGCCCAGGCCGACACCCTAGGGAAGGTGCTTGGGGGCAGCAAGCACTCGGCCAGGCAGGCTCCACCCCCTCCCTGCCCTGCAGACACGGAGTCTCACAGGGGCATCTCCACCACCGTGGGGAGACGGGGCTGCTGGGGCCCCCAGGACAGCCCCCTGCCTCCATCCACGCCGCGGGCTCTGCCACCGCTGACCCAGCCTCTGCTCTGGCCACCTGCACGCCCTCCGGGCCCAGATCCCCGGCTGGCCCCTCTGTGTCCTCACCACCCCTCTGCCCCTCAGGGCCCGCAGCCACCCTCCCCAGGAGCCCAGAGTATACAGATGCATCCAGGAGGGATCCCGATCTCCTCGCCGCCCGTCCAAAGCGGACGCTCCCAAGGGCCGTCTGAGTCCAAGCAGGTGCTCTGGTCAGCTTCTGCTGCCCCGGGACACCCACCCGCCTGCCCACGGGAGCGGAGACGCTACGGTCTGCACTCGCATGTGACCCTGGTGGGAGGGGAGGCGGTTTCCCTCCACGTGGTGGGGTGCGGGGAGAGGAGGCTTGACCAGACCAGCACCTCCGTTTAAGCCGACGGGGGGCTGGGGGAGCAGGGGTCAACCGCAGGCTCTGGGGAGAGGCTAGCGGGGTGAGAGTGTGGGCAGAGGGAGAAGGTGGGCTTGGTAGGGCTCCCTGGCCCCCCACCCACAGGCTCTGGGGAGATGGGAGGACCCACTGCAGGCTCGGGCAGACGGGGCAGTTCAGTTCTGCGCAGCGTCAAGACTGAGGCCCCACCCGTGTGGGCTGTCCCCGGCCTGCTCTCCTCCAGAGACCGCTTCCCCTCCTCACACGGCCCCCCATCCTCACGCCGCAGGCAGGAGGGCCCCTGCTCCCCTCTGACCCTCCGGGCGGGAGGGCTGTCTGCAGGCCCAGGTGGTTAGGTGAGGACCACCCGGTGACCTCCCCGGCATAAGGAGAAATCACGCGTGTAGTGATGCTGTGCGCACAGTCCCGGGGGTGCATCTGAGCACTGCCTGCTGCCGCTCCCCTGCCCGCCATCCGACCACCTGACGACTGGCATCCTGGGCTCAAGTCCCAGAGTCCTGGGCGGGACCCCAGACTGGCCCAGCCCAGCTCGGGGGCCCCATTGTAACTGCCAAAGGATAAGGGAACACGGCCTGGCCCGCTGAGCTTCCACCAAGGGGGTGCAGCCCCGCCCCCACCGAAACTGGCAGAGTCGGCTTCCTCCCCAGCAAGGAGCAGCGTCTGTGAGGTGCAGCCGAACGGGGACAGAGTGACCAACGCCCGCTGCCTGCGGTCACACACCCTCTCCGCAGTACACCTCCCAGAGCAAGACGGCTCCCCCGGGACAAAGCAGACTTGCGCCGGAAGCTCGTGGGCAGAAGCCTCGCGGTTCCGCAGTTCTGCGTTTGGTAACCGTCCAGGGCCTCCGGGGAGGTGTGTTCCTCTCCCGGTTCTGTTCTTCTCATCTTACAAAATAAACTTGAAGGAAGGCACCAGTACTGCTGGGAAGAAGCGGGAATGGGCCTGTAGCAGGGATTTCCCTGGCAGTCCGGCGCTGGACGCTCAGCGCTTCCACCGCAGGGGCCGGGCAGCCAGGCCGAGGACCAAAGAGGAAGAGAGGAGAAGGCGTGCGTCAGGGTCAGATTCCCTAGAGACGGATATGAGCGCGCAGGAGGAGGGTCTGCGCCGGAACCTGCGGGCGTGTGCGCTCCCTCCGCGGCCAGGCTCGCTGCTCTCTCCCGCCCCACCCAGTCCCGGCCCTCTCCCCTGCTTCTCCTGTTGGTGAGCCCACTCTTCGTGGGGAGGATGCTGGGAAGGAAGGCCTCCTTCCTGTGGTCACCTCTGCTGGGGACTCATCACCCCCTCATCCCGCCCTCAGTCAGGAGCAGGACCCCATTTCCTCTTGATCCCATCACCCACCCATCACCGTGGCCCCCTTCCAGGCCCCTGAATCCACTGGCAGAGGAGCCCCGGGTGGGCCAGGTGGGACCCCCACCTCCTTCCAACTCAAGGTCACCATTGTTTTGTTCAAAGCATCCCTTTGCTGGGACTGAAAACCAGGCAAGCAGGGACCAACAGGGGTGAGAGGCAGAACGCTTGCGAGCCGCCCATTCACTCTAATCACAGGAAGCGGGCCCCCCCCACGCGGCCCCCACCCCGTGCATCCTGATTTGGGGGCGATGGCGGCATTGACTAGTATGTCCTCCAGGACACAGGGCCATTGTCGCCCCACTGTCCCGGCCGTGGTCCTGACGATGCCAGGGCTGGGCTGCCGTCCCGTGGGGTCTTCTCCTTGAGGAGCGTGGTCCGGGGTGGCCCTCGGGGAGCCCAGGGCACCTCCCCTTGCCTTGCCCCTCTGTCTGTAAGGTCAGCTCCTTGCCCAGAAACAGGGATCAGTGAGGAACCAGGACGCAGCAGGGCGTCAAGTCAGTAAATAAGGGAAGTAGGGGCGCGGGCGGGGGGCACTCACACGCAGGACAAGGACCAAGTCCTGTGACCCTGGGGCGCCTCCACCAGCTCTGCACATCGGTCAAAGTCAGCACCCCAACGTGCTGCCTGGATGCAGGTGAAAGCAAAGCAGATGCCCAGACAAGGCTTCCGCCTCCCGTGCACAGGGGACCGAGGCGCGGGGGGACACATCTCTGTCCCCGGGACCCAACGAGGACCTGTGTTCACAGGGTTTACTCACCGAAGTGACCCACGGTGCCTCCTCCAGATCTCATTGGCAGGGGGTCTGGGGGGCAGGGGTGAACTCAAGGTCAGCAGCCCGTGGACTGAGACAACGAGAGCAAGTGAGCAAGTGTCCGTGTGGTCCTGACTCGGGGCCACACTGCTGTCCCCGCAGGTGAAGGCAGAGGTGTCCGGCCTCTGGCTTTCTGCATCTTAGGACAGACCTAAAAACGCGAAAACAAAGCCAGGTATTCACTGGCCGGGCAGCCACACGCTGGGGGCGGGGGGCGGGCGCGTGCATGGGTTTGTGCCGACAGAACACCTGAGGCAGGACTCCCCTGGCGACCCAGTGGTTAAGCTCTTGCCTTCCAATGCAGGGGATGTGGGTTCAATCCCTAGCTGGGGAGCCAAGATCCCATATGCTTTAGGGCCACAAAACCCAAACATAAAAAAACATAAAACAGAAGCTATATCTTAACAAAATTTCAATAAAGACTTAAAAAAAACACTGAGGCTAGGGCTGCCCTTACGCCACCACCTGACTCTACGTTCACCCCTACCCCACACCCCCCATGGGGCGCAGCTCACAGGTTGACGACCCGATCCAGGGTCCCGTCCAGAGGCGGGGTGCCGAATCGTTGCACGTGCAGAAGCCACCCTCCCGGACGTGGCCCATCGGTCCTCCCACTGCTCGCTCCAATTTCAGCGCTCACAGCGGCACACCTGTGTTCTTGCCCAAAACCTTAAAACGTCTGTGCATCCAGGAGATGTTAATTTCCTGTTCCTGTTTTCATGATTATTGGCCATTTCTGTTTCCTATTCTGCCAAATGTCTGTTTATGTCTTTTGCCCATTTTTTAAAATTGGATCCTATGTCTCTTTCTTCTGACGCGTGGAGAAGTTCGTGTTACTGGGTAGAAGTCATTGGTTACTTACATGGATTGTAAATATTGTCTCATATTCGTGACCTGATTTTCACTTTCTTTATAGTGACTTCTGTGAACAAAGGTTCTTTGTTTTTTAGCTTTTGATGAAAACTTTAATACAGAAAAGAAGTAGAAAGAGTAACGTATTGAATACACCTATATTCACGGGGAAGGCTAGTTTTATGTGTCAGCTCGTCCAGGTCATAGTGTCCAGCTATTTGGTCAAACACCGGTCGGATGTTGCCGTGGAGGTGTTTTTCAAGGAGATTACCGTTTTTGTGTGTTTGCACTGAGTCTTCCTTGCTGCGGGAGCGGGGCTCCTCTCTAGCTGCGAGTGGGGCTCCTCTCTAGCTGCAAGCGGGGCTCCTCTCCAGCTGCGGCGAGCGGGGCGCCTCTCTAGCTGTGGGCGCAGGTTTCTCAAGGCGGCAGCTTCTGTGACAGAGCCCGTGCGCCAGTGTGAGGGCTCAGTAGCGGTGGCTCGCGGGCCCAGTTAGCCCATGGTGTGTGGATCCTCTCAGAACAGGGATCAAACCCATGTCCCCGGCATTGGCCCATCCGCTGGACCTCCCGCGGAGTCTGATGGAACATTTCAATCAGAAGATTTGTAGTAAAACAGATCACCTTCACTGAGTGGGTGGGCCTTGCCCCATCATTTGAAGGCCTTCAGAGCAAAGACTGAGTTTTCCCAGAAGAAGGATTCCAACCTCAAGAGTGAAACACAGGGAGCCAGCCTGGGTTCCTGCCTGCCGACCTGCCCACAGAGCTCAGATGTGCCCTTCTCCCAACTGCATGAGCCCGTTCCCTAGAATAAATACCTCATTCTTCATTCCCTCTCTTTATATATAGACACACATACACACACACACACGTGTATTTACTTTAAGATATGTGTGTTTGTAAGATTCTTAACGTCGATTCCGTATGTCATGACCCAGAAATTGAATAGATAAGTAGTTCAGCAATCATCTCCAAAAAAGGAAGCTATTTCCCTGCAGACCCACCATCCCACTCCCACGCGGCCAAGTTGGCAACAATTCCCTGAGAGCTCTGAGAACAGTCTGCGTTCCACTTCCACCACGTTTCCCGTTCGCTCTTACGGCTGGTTTGTTCGGCCTAGAGTCCGCCGAGCCCGCTGCCCTGGCTGTGTCTCTTCAGTCTTTTCTGATCAAGTGCGGTTTGCTCCCACCCTCAGCATTTCTCCCCAAGCCACGAGCTCATTTCGGGAGCCCAGGTCCGCAGACCAAAGGCTCCAGGTTCTGGAGGTGACGTCCTGGTGCCAGTTTAAGGGTGCGTCTCTCCCCTGTTCTTCTTTTTTTTTTTTTTCCCTGTTCTTCTTGTAACTGGAAGTAAGCACTGAAGGCTTGGTCAGATGGCAACTCGCCCACCTTGGAGGGAACCCTACACAGGTGAGGCGTGGGGTCCTTGCTGCCCCTGCCCAGGAATCACGGGCCTGCCCGTCTCACAGGGGACAGCAGCTATTGCCACTGTAAAGTCATATCTCTCCTTTGCCATGAGCAAGCACTCCATGGACGTCCTGGTGCTAACCTTTCCCCAGCAGGCACCCTCCTCGTGGTTGCAGCGTCTGTTGCATTGATTACGACATGAGGAACACGGGAAGTTGCTCTTGTGATAATGAAAGCGTTAGTCACTTAGCAATATTCGGCTCTTTTCAACTTATGGACTGTAGCCCACCAGGCTCCTCTGTCCATGGGAGTCTCCAGGCAAGAATACTGGAGTGGGTAGTCATTCCCTTCTCCAGGGGATCTTCCTGACCCAGGGGTTGAACCCGGGTCTCCTGCATTACAGGCAGATTCTTTACCATCTGTTGTGATAGGCAGCATATAAATTAATCTCATCAAGCCCTGCCTCCTACTGGTCACACGCCCCATGCAACCCCCTTTGTCGAGAGCACGTGGGCTGATCTACTGAGTGACTTACCTTCAGCAACTGAATGAACAGTGATGGGGTGTCTTCTGAGGCTAGACCCAGCTTCCATCCTCTTATCCTCTTTCCTCACTCTGCTGGGAGCGGTGACCATATGGAGGGCTGTCCTGTAAAGGAAGAATTGATGCTTTTGAGCTGTGGTGTTGAAGACTCTTGAGAGTCCCCTGGACTGCAAGGAGATCCAACCAGTCCATCCTAAAGGAGATCAGCCCTGAATATTCATTGGAAGGACTGATGCTGGAGCTGAAGCTCCAACACTTTGGCCCCGTGATGTGAAGAACTGACTCACTGGAAAAGACGATGATGCTGGGAGAGATTGGGGGCAGGAGGAGAAGGGGACGACAGAGGATGAGATGGCTGGACGGCATCACCGACTCGATGGACATGGGTTTGAGTAAACTCCGTGCTGCAGTCCATGGGGTCGCAAAGAGTCAGACATGACTTAGCAAGTGAACAACAGCTATAAGATTTAAAATGTTTTCTTTATTTTTTGTGTTTGTTTTTTCATGTGTTATTTGTGTGAAAAGTATTGTAAACCTATTACAGTATAGGACTACATAGCCGATGATGTTAGTTGGATACCGAGGCTGACGTTTTTAGACTTACAAACGTGATCTCAGAACTGAACTCGTTTGTATGTAGGGGACTTTCTGTCCCACATCTGGGGCTAAGCTGTCTCATGCACCCGCAGACAGCTAACATGCTGTATTTGCTACTCCTTCTGTGTCCCTGTGGGAGCTTCCCTGGGGGCTCAGGGAAGCATCTGAGCTTCTGCCTACAATATGGGAGACCCGGGTTCAATCCCTGGGTCGGGAAGCTCTCCTGGAGAAGGAAATGGCAACCCACTCCAGTATTTTTGCCTGGAAAATACCATGGATGGATGAACCTGGTAGGCTGCAGTCCATGGGGTTGCAAAGAGTCAGACACGACTGAGCAACTTCACTTTTCTTTCTTTCTGTGTCCCTTAGATGACCCTTCTCTAGAAAGACACTTTCCTTCAACTGAGACTACTTGTGAACTAGGAAGATTCTTAATTTGACTTCTTCTTGAGTCAGTTCAGTCCATTCATAATTTTCTATCAATGTTTTTGTTTCATTGAGGTTTTCAAATTTCACAGCCTACAACTTTTTTTCTGACACTCTATTTTGAAATAATTATAGCTTTACAGGAAGTTGCAAAAAAATATATGGGGAGATCCTGGACACACTTCTCCCCTCCTCCAGAAAGTCTGATGGCAGAATCTGCTGTCTCAGCTGACCCCTCCCCGGGTCTTACAGTCACTACTCAAAACAAAACTAACTAACAAGAAAATGGGGAAGGGGACGGCCGGACTCAAGGACTCTTCCTAGGAGGGTGGAATCTTTAGATCATCATTAAGAAATAGATTAATAAAAGGGGCACTGATGGGGGCAAAACAAAGGTCTCTCAAGGATGGGTGGGACAAAGCAAGGCCTTGCTGGTCTCCCAACATTAATGGGCCCTGAACAAGTCTGGCCTGTTTCCACCAGTTTGAAGGAAAGCTAGAAGCAGGAAGGCAGAAGTCACAAGAGGAAGGAGACCTAGACTCTCTGGGGACAATGATCTGGCCACTTAATCAGAATAAAAGTTGACACTATATACAATAGTCAGGACTTGGAAGCAACCCCAATGCCCAGGATAAAGGCGTGGCATATATACACTACTGAATATTACTCAGCCACAAAAAGGGACAAAGTAATGCTTTCTGCTGCAATGTGGGTGGGCCTAGAGAGTGTCACACTGAGTGAAGTGAGTCAGACAGAGAAAGACTAATACGTGATACTGCTTTTGTGTGGAACCTAAAAGGTACAAATGAGCTTGTTTACAAAACAGCAATAGAGCCACAGATGTAGAAAACAGAAGTGTGGTTACCAGGGAGGAAGAGGGGAAGGGGTAAGCTGGGAGACTGGGATTCGCACATACACACCGCCGCATTAGTTGTTGCCCAGCCGCTCCGTCCTGCCCGACTCTTTGTGACCCCATGGACTGCAGCACACCAGGCTTCCCTGTCCTTCACCATCTCCCAGGGTTTGGTAACATTAATGTCCACTGAGTTGGTGATGCTATCTAACCATCTCATCTTCTGTGGCCCCCTTCTCCTCCTGCCCTCAATCTTTCCCAGAATCAAGGTCTTGCCCAATGAGTCAGCCCTTCACATCAGGTGGCTTCGGAGCTTCAGCATCAGTCCTTCCAATGAATATTCAGGACTGATTTCCTTTAGGATAGATCAGCTTGATATCCTTGCTGTCCAAGGAGCTCTCAAGAGTCTTCTCCAACAACACATTTCATACACAAAATAGATAACTAATAAGATAAATAATAAGATAATAAGAACATAAAATAGATAACTAATAATAAGTATAGCACAGGAAACTCTACTTAATACTCTGTAATGACCTATATGGGACAAGAATCTGAAAAAGAGTGGGTACGTGTATACGTAAAACTGATTCACTTTGCTTACACTGGCAACTAACACAAAATTGTAAATCAACTATCAGTTCAGTTCAGTTCAATCTCTCAGTCTTGTCTGACTTTTTGTGACCCCATGGACTGTAGCACACCAGGCTTCCCATCCATCACCAACCCCCAGAGCTTACTCAAACTCATGTCCATCGAGTCAGTGATGCCATCCAACCATCTTATCTTCTGTCGTCCCCTTCTCCATCCATCTTCAATCTTTCCCAGAATCAGGGTCTTTTCAAAAGAGTCAGTTCTCATCAGATGGCCAAAGTATTGGAGTTTATAATTCAAATTGAAAACAACGACACAGTTCAGCTCAGTCACTCAGTCGTGTCCGACTCTTTGAGACCCCATGAATCGCAGCACACCAGGCCTCCCTGTCCATCACTAACTCCTGGAGCTTGCTCAAACTCACATCTGTTGAGTCGGTGATGCCATCCAACCATCTCATCCTCTGTCGTCCCCTTCTCCTCCTGCCTTCAGTCTTTCCCAACATCAGGGTCTTTTCCAGTGAGTCAGCTCTTCGCATGAGGTGGCCAAAGTATTGGAGTTTCAGCTTCAGCATCAGTCCTTCCAATGAACACCCAGGACTGATCTCCTTTAGGATAGACTGATTGGATCTCCATGCAGTCCAAGGGACTCTCAAGAGCCTTTTCCAACACCACAGTTCAAAAGCATCAATTCTTCGGCGTTCAGCTTTCTTTATGGTCCAAATCTCACATCCATACATGACCACTGGAAAAACCATAGCCTTGACCAGATGGACCTTTGTCAGCAAAGTAATGTCTCTGCTTTTTAATATGCTGTCTAGGTTTGGTCATAGCTTTTCTTCCAAAGAGCAAGCATCTTTTGATTTTGTGGCTGCAGTCACCATCTGCAGTGATTTGGGAGCCCAAAAAAAATAAAGTCAGCCACTGTTTCCACTGTTTCCCCATCTATTTGCCATGAAGTGATGGGACCAGATGCCATGATCTTAGTTTTCTGAATGTTGAGTTTTAGCCAACTTTTTCACTCTCCTCTTTCACTTTCATCAAGAGGCTCTTTAGTTCTTCTTCACTTTCTGCCATAAGGGTGGTGTCATCTGCATATCTGAGGTTATTGATATTTCTCAAGGCAATCTTAATACCAGCTTGTGCTTCATCCAGCCCAGCGTTTCTCATGATGTCCTCTGCATATAAGTTAAATAAGCAGGGTGACAATATGCAGCCTTGACGTATGCCTTTCCCAGTTTGGAACCAGTCTGTTGTTCCATGTCCAGTTCTAACTGTTGCTTCTTGACCTGCATACAGGTTTCTCAGGAGGCAGGTCAGGTGGTCTGGTATTCCCGTCTCATTAAGGATTTTCCACAGTTTATCGTGATCCACACAGTCAAAGGCTTTGGCGTAGTCAATAAAGCAGAAGTAGAGGTTTTGCTGGAACTCTCTTGCTTTTTCGAAGATCCAACGGATGTTGGCAATTTGATCTCTGGTTCCCCTGCCTTTTGTAAATCCAGCTTGAACATCTGGAAGTTTTGGATTCATATACTGTTGAAGCCTGGCTAGGAGAATTTTGATCATTACTTTGCTAGTGTGTGAGATGAGTGCCATTGTATGGTAGTTTGAGCATTCTTTGGCATTGCCTTTCTTTGGAATTAGAATGAAAACTGACCTTTTCCAGTCCTGTGGCCACTGCTGAATTTTCCAAATTTGCTGGCATATTGAATGCAGCACTTTCACAGCATCATCTTTTAAGATTTGAAAGAGCTCGACTGGAATTCCATCACCTCCTCTAGCTTTGCTTGTAGTGATGTTTCCTAAGGCCCACTTGACTTCGCATTCCAGGATGTCTGGCTCTAGGTGTGATCACACCATCGTGATTATCTGGGTTGTGAAGATCTTTTTTGTACAGTTCTTCTGTGTATTCTTGCCACCTCTTCTTAATATCTTCTGCTTCTGTGAGGTCCATACCATTTCTGTCCTTTATTGTGCCCATCTTTGCATGAAATGTTCCCTTGGTATCTCTAATTTTCTTGAAGAAATCTCTAGTCTTTCCCATTCTATTGTTTTCCTCTATTTCTTTGCATTGATCATTGAGGAAGGCTCTCTTATCTCTCCTTGCTATTATTTGGAACTCTGCGTTCAGATGGGTATATCTTTCCTTTTCGCCTTTGCCTTTAGCTTTTCTTCTTTTCTCAGCTATTTGTAAGGCCTCCTCAGACAACCATTTTGCTTTTTTGCATTTCTTTTTCTTGGGGATGGTCTTGATCACTGTCTCCTGTACAATGTCATGAACCTCTGTCCATAGTTCTTCAGGCACTTTATCTATCAGATCTAACCCCTTGAATCTATTTCTCACTTCCACTGTATAATCATAAGGGATTTGCTTTCGGTCACACCTGATGGTCTAGTGGTTTTCCCTACTTTCTTCAATTTAAGTCTGAATTTGGCAATAAGGAGTTCATGATCTGAATCACAGTCAGCTCCCAGTCTTGTTTTTGCTATATATACAAACCAACTATACTCCAAGTATAAAAAAAGAAGACAAAAGTGGACCAAAGTGTCCCTCAGCTCAATCCTCTGCTGGGGCCCCAGAGTCTTGTGTGGAGTGGACACCAGGGTCAGGGGTGGAGGGGTCCAGGACTCCTCAGGGCCAGAGCCCTGCGCACGGTGGGACCAACACCGGCTGGAGAAGCCAACAGCCAGAACAGCGGGGTGAGAGGAGACAGGGCCGCGGCCACGGCGGGATGACGCCGTCAGGACGTTTGGACGGCTCTTGGTGCAGAAGTCATGCCCCCTTTACCTAGTGGTTTACAAAGTGGACATTATGCCGCAGTAGGGGATGCATCCCCTGCCTAGTATTACGGAACCAAGCACTGTAGATGGGCCCCAGAGGAGGCCACTGGGAGGAACGTCAGGGTCGATGGAATTAGGGTCAAAGTTCAGAGACACCTCTGGATGCTTGGACAGGCTTTATGTGACGCCATCGGGCCTCTTCCACCCGATTGTGCTGGGGATGGGGTGGTCGTGGTGCCTGGCTCGGGGCTGTTTCTCCTGCCTGGTCTTGTAAAGCTCGTAACTCCGCCCTTCAAGCTGTGTTCACTGGACACGCCGAATGGGAACCAGTAAGATGCCCTGAGCCCCCCACCAGGGCGTAGAAGCTGGAGTGCCGGGCGGGCAGGTCCTTGAGTGATGCCCTGCGTGCAACCCGGAGAGGGGCTCAGGGCAGCAGCCGCGGGCACCTCCTAGTGATGACCGCCGGGACCTCAGACGCGAGGACTTCCGTCTTCGTGGAGTTCTCGAACACCTGCTTGTTGTCTGCCTTGTTATCAAACGCCCACCGGCGCTACCCTGGTGGCTGACGGTGCAAAACGATCACGAAGGGCGTCCCTGGTGGTGCCGTGCTCACGCATCCACTTTGCGATGCAAGAGACGCCGGTCTGATCCTTGGTCCGGAAAGATCCCACAGGCCGCAGGGCACCCCCATGACTGAGGCTGAGCTCCGCAGCGAGAGAAGTCACCGCAGTGAGGAGCTGGAGCATCGCAACCAGAGAAAGGCTGGTGTGCAACCACCAAGACCCAGCACAGCCCCAAGTAAAACACAGGAACTAAAAAAAAGATCCTGAAACCTGGAATCCCCCAACGTCCAGGATGACACGGGGGGAGGGCTCTAAGGGGGCGGAGGTGCCCCGAAGAGCTCCAGCCTGACGTGGACACACTTTCCACTGGGTGGTGCAGTGTGGGGAGCACAAGGGGGTCCCCTGCACCGGGAGCCTCTGCTTCCCCGGGACTGACCTTGGGAGGAGCTGCTGGGCCGTGCTGTCCCTTGGACGCGGCCCGACTCGCAGCCCTCCCCTGGCCGACCGAGAGCGGCTTGGTGTGCGGACGGCAGCCACATCCTGTCTGGACGGCCCCACTCTGGCTGAGCCGTAGGCAGCCTAGCCTGGCGTTGAGCCGGCTGGCGTGTGCTCTCCTCGAAGTGGGGGGGAGGGGGGGGAAGGTCCGGATGGTAGGGAAAGTCCTGACATCTGGGTTTTTACCAACGAGTGGGCAGCGGCCAAAGACCTGGCCATCTGGTTGGGCAGGAGGCCCGTGGAAACCTGGCCTGTTACAGGGATGGCCATGAAGGACACGGCCTCGCAGAAATCTCTGTGGGAATCTGGGATGTGTGCAGGTAGGCACATCGGTGCCCCTCAGCACAACCCCGTCACAGGTTCAGAGGCGACTGGAATTGGCAAGCGGATCCCCGTGTTCTCACCTGAGGCATGCACCTGGGACCCTGGGGTGGGTGGACGTGGGGGCACCGCAGGGGGATGGGATCCACAGCCTCAAAGGCACGGCATCCCAGGGAGAGACGGGGGAGGCTGATGGCCGTGTGGCCAGTTCCCAGGGCCGGGGGGAGGCCCCGATGGAAGCTGGCAGGCGAGACTGAGGCTGGGAGCCCATAGTCTGCACGGGGGTCCTGACGGGAACAGACGCTCGCCCCGGACGATGTCTGGCTGACCCAGACCCAGACGCTCAGAGCCCTGAGAAACTGGAACAGGTGGGGAGCACCAATCTGGGTGGCCAACTGCCGTGGTTTCCGAATGAGGAACCCTGTAGGACCCAGAATGTGCAGCCTGGGAGCACGGGTCTGAGGGACAAGGGGACTAGGCGTGGCTCGTGGAGCATGGGGTGCGGGGGGCACGCACGTGGGTGCCCACTCTGCGTGGGGGGCTGGTGGATGACCCCCCTGCACCGACACTTCCGTCTCCTGGGTGGATCGGGGGCAGCGAGGGTGGAGAGGATGCTAGCGTCATTGTGCAATTCCTGCCTGGCTGGGGGCGGGGGGCCGGGGGGCAGGTACTCTCGTTTCTTCCCCAAATCACTTCAGTTTTTTTCCTACTTGATGCAACACCAAAAAGACCAAGTCTGCAATGACCAGGGCCAGAAGCGGGGGGGTTTCTTATGCAAGAAACTGCAACTGTTTTAAATTTTAATTTTTTATTGGCGTAGAGTTGCTTTACAAAGTTCTGTTCATTTCTGCTGTCCAATGAAGTGAGTCCGTCATATACACACGTCTATCTCTTCCCTCTTGGATCTCTCTCCCACCCCACCCCCTTACTGGAATTGATAAAAATACACTTGTTTTTAGTCATGAAGTCCTGTCCAACTCTTTTGTGACCCCATGCACTACAATGTGTAGAACGGGCAACTGGTGGGAAGCCGCCGTGCACCTCAGGGAGCTCAGCTCGGCGCGCGTGATGACGCACAGGCGGGGATGTAACTGTGGTTTTAAACCAGAACACCTACGGCCTAGAGGGGCCAGGGGAGCCGTGCTGCCCCGTTTGGCAAACCTGGGCTGACAGCAGACGTCCCTCGTCCTGCACCCGCCCGGACAGGCGTGGACTGCGGGGAGGCACTGTTGGGGCTCCTATCCCAGCTGCAATCTAGACCAGCTCATCTGGGGACCAGGGGGAGAGGGAACAGCAGCTGGGGGCAACGGGGTGAGCCCACAGGTCCTGGGATGTGGGGAAGGAAGCCCAGTGGTACACCATAGCCCGAGTTAGGCTCAGAGTCGGCGACGCTGGTTCTCGTTTCAGCTTCACCAGAGGCCTGAGATGTCAGGCCATGGGCAAGGCCAGTCCTGCTTCGGAGCCTGACCAGATTAGCCTGCAGTCCTGAGGGGCCTCACCCTAGGGGACATTCCCACCCGACGTGACAATGGACTGTGTTGATTCTAGCAAGGCACCCATATCATTTGACATCGTTTGGCTGTAAGGGATCTGGTTGGTGACCAGAGGGTGGCCTGTGATACAAGAAAAAAACAAATATTTGGCTTTTGTTCTGGCCCTTGACACAGAGTCCCTAGAGCCTTTGGTATCTCTTGGGATGTCCCTAGCTGTCCAGTGGTTAGGACTCCACACTTCCGCTGCAGAGGACGGGGGTTCCATCCCTGGTCAAGTAACTAAGATCCTGTATCCTGCACAGAGTGGCCAAAAATAAATAAATAAAACCCTTTCATCTCTGAAGTAATGAACATGCTTTGTGAGCTAAGGGGATGACAGGTGTCTGGGGGCCCCTAGGTCCTTTCAGGATGAGCGCTGGTCTCCGAAAGGACCCAGCGTGATTAGAGAGTTGGCCCTGTCAGCTCCACCCCTTGACCCCTAGGCGGGGAGAGTGGCTGGAGGCTCAGTCCTGCGGCCGGGGTGTGGCTGGGGGTCCCGTGGAGGGGCCAGGGGGACCGTGTCCCTAGGAGGTCAGGGAAGCTCCACAGCCTCCCCTTCCCTCCCCTCCTCACCCGAGCACCGCCATCCATCCGGCCATTCCTGAGTTGTGTCTTTTATAATAAACAGGTGCTAGTGAGTGAAGCCCTGTCCTGAGTTCTGTGAGCCATCCTTGGAAATGATCAAAGCTGAGGGGGCGGGGGGTGGGAACCCCCAATTCACAGTCAGAATTAGAGGCGGTCTGGACTCGATAGAGGTGTGGGGACTGTCTTGTGGGGCGGAGTCCTTAACCAGGGGGTCTGACAGTAAACCAGGCAGACACTGTCAGAATAGACTTGGACTCCCCCCCCACCACTTCGGTCCAGAGCCTCAGAAAAGTGGGTGTGGTGTTGGAACACCCCCCACCCCCAACCAGGGGCCGTGACAGACAAACTGCTGTGGACATCTATGTGCACTGCCTTGAGTGGACGTAAACTTTCATTTCTTTTGGAGAAATGCCCAAGGGTGTGATTGCTTGTTTGTGTGATACTTGCATGTTTAGTTTTACTGAAATAAATAAAAAGCTGCCAAGGTAATCAAATACGCTCTCCCCATCCTTTTAATCTCCTGCTGATCTGTTCGTAGGCCCCTTTTACTTTCCTAACGTGTTTTCATTGATTTCGTCCTTTGGTGATCCAACTTACCAGGCTCTGCTCATCTGGTCCATCTTTCCAGGGAAGCGGGTGGCTGTGGTCCCTCCCACATCCGCCTGCTCCCACCTTGTTACCTCCTGCTGTTGCTGGGCATTGCTATCGGCCCTTCATCGTTTGGGGTAAAGGCTTTAAACTCTCTTGTTCCTGACTCCTGTCCTCCTGAGTCCTCGCCTTCACAGAGACAGTCCCGTGGGTGAGAGCGCAGGGCGGGCTCCAGGCCCCGCATCTGCTGTCCTCCAGGCACCAGGGAGGCTGACCCCGCAGCTTCATCCTTGGCCCATCCTGCCCACATGACCGTGGGCGCCCCCTCCCCTGTCCGGGGTCAGTCGGGGACGCTCGCCCCACAGTGGGTTCCTGGGACAAGCCCAGGCCCTGGGCCGCCTTCCCGTGCAGAGTCTGGTCTCCGGCTGCCCTTCATCCATGGGCAGAGGGGCCTGGCGGGGCTGCAGTCCATGGGGTCTCAAAGAGTCGGGCACGACTGAGCACTCACAGAAATACAGGCACACTGCAGCCCTTTAACAGGCCAGCCCCCCAGACTTCCTCATGCCCGCATCTCCTGCAGAGTCTCGAGGGCAGCAGACAGACCCGCAGACAGACAGACCCACAGACAGACCGGCAGACAGACCGGCAGACAGACCTGCAGACAGACCGGCAGACAGACAGACCCACAGACAGACCCGCAGACAGACCTGCAGACAGACCGGCAGACAGACCTGCAGACAGACCAGCAGGCAGACCGGCAGGCAGACCCACAGACAGGCCCGCAGACAGACCCGCTGACAGACCCGCTGACAGACAGACCGGCAGACAGACCAGCAGACAGACCTGCAGACAGACCTGCAGAGAGACCTGCAGAGAGACCCAGAGACAGACCGGCAGGCAGACGCATAGACAGACAGACCCAAAGACAGACCCGCAGCAGACCCGCAGATAGACAGGCCCACAGACAGACCCGCAGCAGACCTGCAGACAGACAGACCCGCAGACAGACCTGCAGACAGACCAGCAGGCAGACGCATAGACAGACAGACCCGAAGACAGACCGGCAGGCAGACTGGCAGGCAGACCCACAGACAGGCCCGCAGACAGACCCGCAGCAGACCTACAGACAGACCCACAGACAGACCCGCAGCAGACCCGCAGACAGACAGACCTGCAGACAGACCTGCAGACAGACCCGCAGCAGACCCGCAGACAGACAGACCCGCAGACAGACCGGCAGGCAGACGCATAGACAGACAGACCCGAAGACAGACCCGCAGACAGACAGACCCGCAGACAGACCGGCAGGCAGACCCATAGACAGACCCGCAGACAGACCTGCAGACAGACAGACCCACAGGCAGACCCGCAGACAGACATGCAGACAGACAGACTGACAGACAGACCCGCAGACAGACCCGCAGCAGACCCGCAGATAGACAGACCCGCAGACAGACCTGCAGACAGACAGACCCGCAGACAGACCCGCAGGCAGCCCGTGCTCAGAGGCTCTGCTGGGCTCCACCCCTGGAGCCCGCTGGGGGCAGCCCAGCCTCTTCCTTCCCGGGGGGCATCTGCCGACTGCTCGGGTCTTCAGCACCGACCAGTAACCCCCCGCCCTGGGTCACCCCGGCGGGTGACGGCTGTGCGCTGGCGGCCGTGGCCTGCTGAGAACCTGGGGGCCCTGCTGTCTGTCCTGTCACCTGCGCGTACTGACACACCTTCCGTATGTGTGGAAACATGGCCCAGTTTCACAATCGTGGGCAGGACGCAGAGGCTGGGCTGCCCCCTCAGCGCCCCCGGCCCCTGTGCTTCGGGGGCCATAGGGGTCCCTGAAGGCACACGGCGCCTGCCCCCCGCAGGCACTGACTGGCTCCTGTCCCGTGGACACACAGGCCATGCTTCGGGGGACACGGACGACATGGGCCGCAGCCGGCGGGGACAGCCCTCCCTGCCCGTCGGCGGCGCTCACACGGGACAGGGCAGCGGGGCAGGTAGGCTGATGCATATTGTCGGGTGCAGCCCTGGGGTCCTGGCTGGTGGCAGGAAGGGGCAACCTCTGAGAGCCCCCACCAGGGGTTCTCACCGCCCCCATCTCTGTACCACGGCCAGCAGCTCTCCGTCCTGCCGGCCCGGGCGCCTCTCCAGACGGTCAGAGTGACCCGGTAGGACAAACACTCGGGCTCAGACCGGGGGGTTTCAAGTCCACATCACGCAGGAAGGGGCAGGGTGGGCCCCGGTGGCCTCTGCCCTCCTGGCCCGAGCGAATGGAAAGCCGCCAGTCCAGGAACAAGCGCAGCGAGGCGGGCCTACCCAGGCCCCGGTCCTGGCTCAGAGGCTCTGCGCGGCCTCAGGGGTCGTGGTCACGCAGCAACCCCACAGCCAGGCCCCGGGTGTCCGCCTGCCCACGTGGCCTCAGCGTCTGCTCGCCTCTGCCGGGAGCTGGGAGACCCCACGGGAGGCACCCGAGAGCTCATCTTCCCCTGCGGCCTGTCGGGCACCTCTGAGCGGCTCTGGGGATGGCGAGGCTGGGGGTCTTGTCTAAGCCAACACATCTGGGGGCTCAAGGGCCTCAGGGGGCAAGGTCTAAGAAGCCCCCAGGGACTCAAGTCTGCTTTGTGGGTCCCTCACACCCCCCTCCTCACAGCAAGCGACTGGGCAAGGACCCCTTGCCACCTGCTGACAGCTTCAGCGACCGCCGCCCCCACACACACCCAGGCCCAAGTTTCTTCCAGGCTGCAAGGATCCTGACACCAAGATGCCGGAGTGGGTGGGGACCCCAGGCAGCACCAGAGAACAGCCACTGGGCTGCTCAGGGTCAGAGCCCTGGACCTGCCGGCAGCTGCCCCTGTCCTGGCCTCAGCCCTGGAGCTGAAGGCTCCAGTAAAGCTGGGACTGGGGTCCCCCAAGGGCCCCCCAAGCTGCCTGGTGTCCGAGTGGCAGCAGCTCCGGGCTGTGAGCTCACTCTCAGGTCCAACACCTGTGGCCCAGCCTGGGGACCCCTTGACAGCCTCCAGTGAGGGGTCCCAGGGCCCCCAGGGTCAGTCCTGACCCCACACAACAGCTGCAGCGTCAGCTTGGAGGCCACGGTCTGTCCCACCCCCGTGCACTCAGCGGGCCCCCCTCTGCCCACGGCACCAAAGCCCACAGACCCACCCGGGCACCAGGGCCCAGCTCAGAGCTGGCAACGCCGGCAGTGACAGCGGAAGACTCACCAGGGGTGTGGAGGAAGGAAGACGGGGTGGGGGTGGGAGCCACGGTGGGCGCTGTGGAGGGTCTCAGCCCAGCTGGTGAGCAAGCTCCAGGCTGAGGCCCAGAAGGCCAGGGGAATGAACAGTGCATGTGCGTGTGTGTGTGTGTGTGTGCACGTGGGTGTGCATGTGTGGACAGACGTGTGTGTGCACACAGGCATGTGTGCATGTGGGGTGTGTGTGGGTACACGTGGATTTGCATGCATATGCGTGGGCGTACGGCTGTGTTTGCGCGGGTATGTGCATGTGACAGTCCAGGCAGAAGAAACCAAATGTCCAGCTGCTGGGAGGTGCGGGGCCCCGTGCCGGGAGCGGGCACGCCTGAACGTCCAGGCTGGGGAGGGGCCTGGAGGCTGCGGCCACAGGCCAGAGGCGTGTGAGGCTGTGATGAGAGGAAGACGGGGCAGGTGACACGGGCGTGCACGGCGCCCGCTCCCTTCCAGGCTGGAGCGTGTGGGCGGGTGGGACACACACACCCCACTACCCAGGCCTGGCCCTCCCGTCCCCTTGCCCAGCAGCCCCGGAGGCCACCTGTCCCGTCGGCCAAGCTGCAGGTGGAGGAGGGCCGCCAGCCCGCGTCAGACGTGCCTCCAGCTGCTGACACAGCCTTGAGCGTGTGGGGCCGCGTGCACTCACACTTCTCTGCCCCGGCAGCGGCCAGCAGGGCCCTCGGGCGCGACACACAGCTCGACCCTTCCCCTGACCTTTGCCCCACTTGCCCCAGGTCAGACGGGAGTTCCCCTGGGCCTCTGTTACCAAGCTTTGACTTTGCCAAGTTCTGAATTTCTGAATATGTGCTCATATTCACTTTCCTTTCTGCAATATGTGCTCATATTCACTTTCGTTTCTGTTTGCAAAGTGGACCTTCTCGACCCCACCTCTTCCGCGTACACACGAGGCCAAGAGCGACGAACACAGAGCGCCCCAACACACGCAGCATTCTGTTTTCTGGCTTCCGCCCTTGGCTGTTGGCTCAGTCTCCTCGCGGGCCACTTGCAAAGTGACCACGAGGTGTTCCTTACCGAAGGCCCCGGCATCACGTGAGCCGTAGCTCCAGCCTCCGCTTCCAACTCTCACGGCCACTGTAACTGAGCAGGACCCGAGGGGGCTTCCCAGGATGGAGCTCCCCCCGCCATTTCCTCCACCTGCCTTTTGTCTGTAGAGAAGCTTTAGTCAAAGGATAAATTTAATCAGAGAACCGAGAAGATGTAGAAACAAAGAAAAACAGTCAAATAAGACAAAATAATCACAGGTTAGCCACTAAGCAGAGTCAAGGACCTGTGGTGACTCCTCCAGGGCTGAGCCACATCCTTTGAGCTGTTTTGCAGACACCGAGCTTCCCTTGTGGCTCAGAGGGTAAAGAATCCGCCTGCAACACAGGAGACCTGGGTTCGATCTCTGGGTCGGGAAGATCCCCTGAAGAAGGAAATGGCAACCCACTCCGGTATTCTTGCCTGGAGAATGCCATGGACAGAGAAGTCTGGCAGTCTACAGTCCAAGGAATCACAAAGAGTCGGACACAACGGAGTGACTAAACCCACAAACCCCCACGAAGTGGAAGAAGTTAACTGCGTGCTGCCCACCTGCATGGAGACCCCAGACACGTTGGAACCAAAAGGCTGATGATGCTGACTCCCAACTACCTCACCACCAACCAATCAGAAGAGTGTCCACACGCTGATCGCCCTCCCCACAGCCTCCCTGCCTCACCCTGGAAGCCTCTGGGGAGCTCAGGCCTTTTAAGCACTAGCTGCCTGGACGCCTTGCTCGGCGCCTGCAAGAGACGCTGCTCTTTCCCCCACCGCGACTCAGCGTGGGTAGACTGACCGGACTGCACACGGCCAGGTGGACGCAGGCCTGGCTTGGTAACACCAGCAGCCTCTCTGCTAAGCCAGGGCCTCGTCATCTCAGCTCTAGGGCATATCTGTCACCACAGTACAACCTGGCCTACGTGACTAATACAGGAAAAGTTGCTTGAATGTTGTCACAGCAGAACACCGAAATGAGCAAATATCCAACCGATCGCCTGGATGCTGGGCGGCATGCTCTCTCTGCAGCGCCTGAAGTAGGACTCAGGTTGCCTGGGCTCATGGCCTGGCTCCGTGCCATTGTGCCTCATCCATGAGAAGGCCGACCTGGCTGTGTCATCTTGATGAGAACAAAAGTGAGTCATGTGCCTAAGACTAGAGTCAAGGGCAAAACTCCCCAAGGACAGTGGGCAGGCATCCCCAGGTCCCACAGCAGAAGTGTGGGCACAGGCCAGGCTGAGGGTCTGGGGAAACCAACACGATGTGTCAACTTTTGAAGTCAAAAACTGTAGGACCAAGAGGAGGCACGTGCCGACCTGACGTGTCCCCAGCTGGTGGCCTGGACCTGGTGTGGCCGTAGCCACAGGCGGGGCAGGCAGCGGGGAGGCGAGGGTGTGTTCTGTGTGTGAGATGAGGTCATCTGGTGAGCAGGGGGCCCTGTGGGAAGAGGTGAGGCTAGGTGCTGGGCAAACAGAAAGACCGCAATCCCCCACCTCCGGTACGGTCAGTACAGTCACTCGAGGTCACGTGACTGTGTTCCGACCAGTGGGATTGCAGGGGAAGGGAAGCAAGCTACTTCCCACGTGGTCCCCCCTTTCAAGGTCACCTTGGAGGCCACAAGTTTCCAAACAACAGAAGATGAGGAAGAGTTAACCCATATGAGACTGTGTGTGTGTGGAAAGAAAAATGCTGAGAGCTTAGGGTGTCTTTGTTACGGCAACAGAATCTAGTTTCAGAGTGGTGGCTGGGCCAGCAAGCAGCCCCTGAACAGGGTAGAAATTCGGATCCTCACAGCGCCCCCCCTACCCCCACCCCTGCTGACCTCATGACTCAGAAATGCTAGACTGGGGCCCAGCAATTGTGTTCTAACAAAGTCCCCCCACCAGGGGAGTGTGATGTCCATCTGACACAGACACTGAAGCCCCATCCCGTAGACCCCTGTGGGATTCCTGGGCATGGAAGTCTTTCAAAAAGTTGCTAATCAGGGAAGGGCAGGGATGTGGAGACAAGGGAGGAGCATCCAAGATACAATAGTGAAGGCTTGGAGCAGGGTCCTGGTTCCACCTGAAGAGATACACAGAACAGTATCTTTGACCTCTTAAACCCCAAACAAATGGAAGATGTTAGCATCTTCATTCCAGAGAAGGTTGCAGTTTGATAAACTTGAGAACCAGAGAAGCTCATCAGGAGACCCACCTGTATCTGTGCTCAGCTTCTTCAGTCGTGTCTGACTCTTTGTGACCCCATGGACCACAGCCCACCAGGCTTCTTTGTCCATGGGATTTTCCAGGCAAGAATCCTGGAGGGGATTGCCATGCCCTCCTCCAGGAGATCTTCCTGACCCAGGGATCAAACCCGCATCTCCTGCCTTGGCAGGCAGATTCTTTACCACTTGAGTGTGGGGCCTGCACATACCCTGATCCGTATTAGCAACCCTTGGCCTTGAACCATCACCATCAAATTCTTCATCACATCACCCCAGGGTGGGAGCACACAGGTTTTCAGGGCAGGAGCCCATGTGTCCCTCTCTGCCTGGTAAAGCTGTTCTTTTCTACTTCACCCAAAACTCTATCTCTGCGGTTCAATTTGGCACCAGTGCCCAGAGGCAGAGCTTTCGGTATCAACAGGAGCAAGGGCAGGATTGGCGTGAAGGATGGGTGTTCTAGGTTGGTGACTAAGCCGTGAAGACAGGAAATGGCAGGAAAGTAGGTGACAAAGCAGATGTGCGATGAACTCAAGGCGGGCTGGGAGGATGGACGTGCGGGGCTGGGATCTTCAGCCTCGGGTGAGGCAGGTCCAAGGTTGACGAGATCTGAGGGGCAGCAGTGGGCTCTCACAAGTGGGGTTAAGGTCACCGGACATGGGCCGTCAGCGGTGTTGAGTGTGTTGTCCTGAAACCATGTAACTCAGATTGGGATTTGAACCCATGAGGCTGGGACTCAAATCTGGAGAAAACTCGTCCTTTAGCTGAGATCACACACCTGGCTTCAGGAGTTAACGAAGCTCGGGTTCTTGATCTCTCATCTCAGAAAGAATTCAGTGAGAGACAAGGTAATAGGCAAGAAGTCGATTTTTTCAAAAAGAAACACACTCCACCGACAGAGTGTGGGCCATCTCAGAAGGTGAGAGTGGCCTTGAAATATGCTGTGGCTAGCTTCTACGGGCTGGGTAACTTCAGAGAGTAGTAATAAGGGGAAGGACTATTCCAACTATTTCGGGGAAAGGGCGGATATTTCCAGGAAATGGGCCACAACCCACTTTTTGGCCTTTGATGATTGGCGTCAGAACTGTCATGGCAGCTGTGGGTGTGTTGCTGGGCTTGCTGACGGGTTACAGTAAGTGTGCAATGAGGCCGTGCACCGAGGCCGTGCACCGAGGCAGCGTGTGTATGTATGTGTGTATATGTGTAAGACGAAGTGAAGTGAACGTCCTTCAGCCGTGTCTGACTCTGCGACCCCATGGGCTGTGCAGTCCATGGAATTCCCAGACCAGAATACTGGAGTGGGTAGCCTTTCCCTTCTCCAGGGGACCTTCCCAACCCAGAGATTGAATCCAGGTCTCCTGCATTGCAGGCAGATTCTTTACCAGCTGAGCCACAAGGGAAGCCCTGTGTATATATATGTTTTATATATGTATATATGTTATATATTATATATATATAAAACATGTGTGTGTGTGTGTGTGTGTGTGTGTGTGTGTGTATACCAAGGGACCATTTCATGCAAAGATGGGCACAATAAGGGACAGAAATGGTACGGACCTAACAGAAGCAGAAGATATTAAGAAGAGGTGGCAATAATACACAGAAGCACTATACAAAAAAGATCTTCATGACCCAGATAATCATGATGGTGTGATCACTCACCTAGAGCCAGACATCCTGGACTGCAAAGTCAAGTAGGCCTTAGGACTATCACTATGAACAAAGCTAGTGGAGGTGATGGAATTCTAGTTGAGCTATTTCAAATCCTAAAAGATGATGCTGTTAAAATGCCGCACTCAAGATGCCAGGAAATTTGGAAGACTCAGCAGTGGCTGAAGAGGGAATTCATAGGGCCTGGACTCCATCTCAGGCCTGTCCACGCTGACTGTGCTCAGCTGCTTCTCCAATGGACTCTAAACTCTGCTCAGCACCTATGGGAATGACAATAGAAGGATAAGACCCCCTCCGGACAGGGGAACCTTGAAGATCATACCCAGGTTACTCATTGCCTAAGAGAAAACATACACTCATCACCCCTGTCTCCGGACAGGCCATAATTTTTTCTGTACCAATCGGAGCATAACCTCGGGCTTATTGATTATTGGCCAATTGTTTAACTGTTTGAACACATGATACATGAATGATGGGGTTATTGGGATTGCATTTACCCTTCCTTTGTTTATGTAAGTCTCAAGGAATTTGGGGTGGTGGGTTCAGACATGTACACATGGGGTATAAAAGATTTTCACAAATGCTGGTTGGGGTCCTTGCCTAAGAGAGGACTCTGCCTTGGGCCCGCCAGTGTAATAAACTTCACTCCACTATCTGCATTGTCTTTCTGAGTGAGTTTGTTTCCCAGAACGCGTGGCTATAACATGGCCACAGGACTGGAAAAGGTCAGTTTTCACTCCAATCCCAAAGAAAGGCAATGCCAGAGAATTCTCAAACTACCGCACAGCTGTGCTCATTTCACATACTAGCAAAGTAATGCTCAAAATCCTTCTTGTTGAGGCCAAGCTTCAACAATACCTGAACCTACAACTCCCAGATGTTCAAGCTGGATTTAGAAAAGGCAGAGGAACCAGAGATTAGATCAAATTGCCAACAGCCATTGGATCATAGAAAAAGCAGGAGAATTCCAGAAAAACATCTACTTCTGCTTCATTGACTACACTAAAGCCTTTGACTGTGTGGGTCACAATAAACTGAAAAATTCTTAAAGGGATGGGAATACCAGACCACCTGACCTGCCTCCTGAGAAACCTGTATGCAGGTCAAGAAGCAACAGTTAGAACTGGACATGGAACAACAGACTGGTTCCAAATTGAGAAAGGAGTACATCAAGGCTGTATATTGTCACCCAGCTTATTTAACTTATACGCAGAGTACATCATGAGAAATGCTGGGTTGGAGGAAGCACAAGCTGGAATCAAGATTGCTGGGAGATACATAAATAATCTGAGATGTGCAGAAGAAACCACCCCAGTGGCAGAAAGCAAAGAGCAAATAAAGAATCTCTTGATGAAGGTGAAAGAGGAGAGTGAAACAGCTGGCTTAAAATGCAACATTACAAAAGACAAAGACCATGGCATCTGGTCCCATCACGTCATGGCAAATAGATGGGGAAACAGTGGAAACGGTGACATTCTTTATTTTCTTGGGCTCCAAAATCACTGCAGATGGGGACTACAGCTGTGAAATCGGAAGACACTTGCTCCTTCAAAGAAAAGGTATAACAAACCTAGACAGCATATTAAAAAGCAGAGACATTACTTTGCCAACAAAGACCCATATAGTCAAAGTTATGATTTTTCCAGTAGTCATGTATGGATGTGAGAGTTGGACCATAAAGAAGGCTGAGCGCCAAAGAATTGATACTTTTGAGCAGTGGTGTTGGAGAAGATCCTTGAGAGTCCCTTGGACTGTGTCAACTACAAATTGGCGTTTACTAAGAGCATCACCAACAACTAAACAACAAAGACATTTGCCATCTGCCTCTACGGAGACTGAACCCCATGCTGCTGTGGGTGCTGACCTTCACCAACCCCCGAGTGAGTTCAGGGCGGAGTGAGGCCCTCGGTGCTCCAGGGAGTCTGGTGGGACAGGTCTTTAGACAGTTGGATGTTTTTAGGAACAGGTTTTATGGTCTCAATCCTTGCATCTCCTCATATCTAGAGAAGCACTAAATCCCTTCATGGTGACCTCAGATCCTCACAACTAACAAAAAACATTTTGTAAAATGACTGCTTCATAGTATTGAACTCCCCCTTCACCAAAACCTTATATATTGACTTTCCCCCACAGCTGCTTTGGAGCCGTCTCTCGGAGCTATCTGTGATGCTGCCTCCTGGGCTGCAGTCTTCATTTTGCCCCAAATAGAACTCAACTCACAACCCTCAAGTTGTACATTTGTTTTAGTCGACAACTGCAAGGAGATCAAACCAGTCAGTCCTGAAGGAAATCAATCCTGATAGTCATTGGGAGGACTGATGCTGAAACTGAAGCTCCAGTACTTTGGCCACCTGATGCAAAGAGAAAGAGCTGACTCATTAGAAAGACCCTGAGGCTGGGAAAGATTGAAGGCAGAAGGAGAAGGGGATGACAGAGGATGAGATGGTTGGATGGCATCGCCGACTCAATGGGCACGAGTTTGAGCAAGCTCCAGGAGATGGTGAAGGACAGGGAAGCCTGACGTGCTGCAAAGAGTCGGACACAACTGAGTGACTGAACAACGACCATATTGAGACTCAAGGTCTAGTGGAAGTCAACTCGTCCACCATCTTGGACCCACGTGGTGCCAGTCAGTTTCCGCCATGTCCTCAGGCCATGCCATTCTTTCAAGGGCTGTGCCATCTGCTCCCCTCCTGTTTCAGTCCCCCCTGGGATGGACACGGGGCTTGGCTGGAGAAGAGGACCAAAGGCCAGTCCCCTCCAGATCCACACACCTGGCTCAGGGATGGTGAGGCAGTCCCCTGCTGACGTCAGACTCTGGTAGCAGTTCCAAAGACACAGCATGGGAATCAGCGTTCTGCAGAGAAACAGCCATAGGATGTGTGTGTCCATAGGAGGATTCTGAAGACAAGGAACTGGCTCACCCCATCAGGGAGGCTGGGAAGCTCCGGGTCCTGGAGTCGGCGAGTGGGACCTGGAGAGCAGAAGGTGTCAGTTCTAGTCCAAAAGCCAGTGGGCTCGAGTCTGGAGGAGGGCCCACATTTCAGCCTGAGTCTGAAGGCAGGAGAAGACTGTCCCTGTGTCTTCCCTCTCACTCAGCCTTTTGCGCTTTGTGGGCCTTCACCTGATTGGAAAAGGCCCACCTGCAGGGGCAGGCCTCTTGCTTTATTCAGTCTGCACACTCCAACACTAAGTTCCTCTAGAAACACAGATATACCCAGGAGAATGTATGAATAAATATCTGGGCTCCCCGTGACCCAGTCAGGTTGACACGTGAACCCCCTCGTGTGGCTTCTGTCCTTTTAATGGTGTGGAGCTCCATCTCCCGCCCGCTTCGGGACCAGTGCTGCCATAAGCCCTGAGCTGGCTCAGACGTGACGCGGACAGGACACAGAGGAAACTGCAGGGTCCCTCTGGGCACCGGGAGAGGCTGGAGGAGTAGGTCTTGAGTGTGCTGCCTCATGGAGAATTTGAATAAGTGTGTGGGTACTGAGCACACTCCCCTGTGACACACCCCATAAAGGGGGCTGAGCACCGAAGAATGGATGCTTTTGAACTGTGGTGTTGGAGAAGACTCTTGGGAGTCCCTTGGACTGCAAGGAGATCCAACCAGTCCATCCTAAAGGAGATCAGTCCTGGGTGTTCATTGGAAGGACTGATGTTGAAGCTGAGACTCCAATACTTTGGCCACCTGATGCAAAGAACTAACTCTTTTGAAAAGACCCTGATGCTGGGGAAGATTGAAGGCAGGAGGAGAAGGGGACGACAGGGGATGAGATGGTTGGATGGCATCACTGACTTAATGGACATGAGTCTGAGCAAGCTCTGGGAGATGGTGAAGGACAGGGAGGCCTGGTGTGCTGCAGTCTATGGACGGCAAAAAGTCGGACACGACTGAGTGACTGAACTGACTAACTGAGATAGCATATTAGAAAGCAAAGACATCACTTTGCTGACAAGGTCCATAGAGTCAAAGCTGAGGTTTTTCCAGTGGTCATGTATGGATATGACAGCTGGACCACAAAGAAGGCTGAGTGTCAAAGAATTGATTCCTTTAAACTTTGGTGTTGGAGAAGATTCTTGAGAGTCCCTTGGACAGCAAGGAGATCAAACCAGTTCATCCTAGAGGAAATCAGTCCTGAATATTCATTGGAAGGACTGATGCTGAGGCGGAAGCTCCAATACTACAGTCAGCCGACGTGAAGAGCTGTTGTTGTTCTTGTTTAGCTGCCTAGTCCTGTCTGCCTCTTTGTGAGCCCATGGACGGCAGCACGGCAGGCCTCCCTGTCCCTCGCCATCTCCCGAAGTTTGCCCGAGTTTATGTCCTTTGCATCAGTGACGCCATCCAGCCATCTCATCCTCTGACACCCTTCTCCTCTGTCCTCAGTCTTTCCCAGCATCAGGGTCTTTTCCAATGAGTCATCTGTTCCCAGCCGATGATCAAAGTACTGGAATTTCAGCTTCTGCATCAGTCCTTCCAAGGAGTACTCAGGGTTAATTTCCCTTAAGATAGACTGGTTTGATCTCCTTGCAGTCCAAGGGACTCCCAAGAGTCTTCTCCAACACCACAGCTCAAAAGCATCAGTTCTTCAGTGCTCAGCTTTCTTTATGGTCTAACTCTCACATCCATACATGACTACTGGAAAAACCACAGCCTTGACTAAACAGACCTTTGTTGGCAAAGTAATGTCTCTGCTTTTTAATATGCTGTCTAGGTTGGTCATAACTTTTCTTCCAAGGAGTAAGCGTCTTTTAATTTCATGGCTGCAGTCACCATCTGCAGTGATTTTGGAGCCCAAAAAACAAAGTCAGCCACTTTTCCCACTGTTTCTCCATCTATTTACCATGAAGTGATGGGACTGGATTCCATGATTTCTTTTTTTCTGAGTGTTGAGCTTTAAGCCAACTTTTTGACTCTCCTCTTTCATTTTCATCAAGAGGCTCTTTATTTCTTCATCACTTTCTGCCATAAGGGTGGTGTCATCTGCATATCTGAGGTTAATTGATATTTCTCCCAGCAATCTTGATTCCAGCTTGTGCTTCCTCCAGCTCAGCGTTTCTAATGATGTATTCTGCATATAAGTTAAATACGTCCAACTCTTTGCGACCCTATGGACTGTAGTACTTCAGGCATTCCCATCTCTAACCATCTCCCAGAGTTTGCCCAAGTTCATGTCCATTGAATCGGTGATGCCATTCAACCATCTCACCCTCTGTCACCCTCTTCTCCTCTGCCTTCACTCTTTCCCAGTATCAGGGTCTTCTCCAAAGAGTTGGCTCTTTGCATCAGGTGGCCAAAGTATTGGAGCTTCAGCATCAGTCCTTAAAATGAGGATTCAGGTTGATTTCCTTTAGAATTGACAAGCTTTGGTGCTGGAGAAGACAACTGAGAGTTCCCTGGACAGCAAGGAGATCAAAGCACTTACACTCCAGTTAAATAAAAAGAAAAACCAAATCTAAGTGTCATAGTCATCTAGGGCTACTGTGTAACAAAATACCACAGCCTGGATGAATCAGATAGTAGAGGTTTACTCTCTCACAGCCTGGAGGCCAGAAGTCCAAGGTCAAGGTGTAGGCTTAGCTAATTCCTCCAAGGGCCGTGAAGGACCATCCGGACAGGCCTGTCTCCCAGCTACTGACGGTTTGCTGAGTTCCTTGGCTTGAAGAAGCCCACCCCCGGCCTTCACCTTCATCTCCACGTGGCCTCTCCCTGTGTCAGGGTCCAGTCTCCGCATCCCTTGCAGAGAACACTTGCCCCTGGATTTAGGATCCACTCCAAATGCTGAGTAATCAATCTCCTTTTGATTTCAATAACTCTCCGTGAAGGCCCTATTCCCAAATACAGTAACATTCTGAGGTACTGGGGGTTAGGAAGTCAGCATACGAGTTTGTCGGGGACGCAGTTCAACCCACAGCACCACCCTGCAGTCGTGGGAGCAGGGCAGCAGGTGCGACGCAGGGGCTTGGCTGGAGGGGGCGGCGCGCAGACGTCGCCAGGCTGGAGGCGGTGGCTCCTCAGCACGACGTACTGGATCCATAAGGCTGTCCAGGCCCTGCCGGGGGGCCCAAGTCCAGGCCCTGCCAGGGGACCCCATGCAGCCTCAGGAACAGCAAGACCCAGGCCATTTCTTACACACGTTCTGTCCTTCACAACCTTGGATCCCGGGGCCCTGCTGGGGATTAGGGTCTCGCCAGCATCCTTTGATCTGGTCAAAGGTGAAAAGATAACACTCTAGGAGGCACTGGGTGCCCCTTGAGTCTCTGGACTTTGAGCAGGAAGTCTGGGGAAAGTCCAACCGTTAGAAGCCAGGGGACTGGAAACGCGGAGGGGCCTGTCCCCGGAGGAGGGGCCTGTCTCCAGAGGAGGGGCCTGTCCCCGGAGGAGGGGCCTGTCCCGGGAGGCGTTCCGTGACCCCAGAGCCTGCGCAGCACAGACAGAGGAGCAGGGCAGGGCGCGCGCTCCCGGAGCGGGACACTGGGTGCGGGGAGGCAGGGTGTCCCCCCTGCCCTGGGAGGGGACGCTGAGGGGCTGGCGGAGCTCGGGAGTGGGGTGGGGAGCTTCCTGGGTGGGCCAGCAGGGACCAGGGGGCTCCAAACGGAACAGACAGGCAACGCCCGCGGAGACCCGCAGGTCTTCAGCTCCACCGCGGCCCCCGGGGACCCGGGCACGTAGGGGATGGCATGGGGGCGCGGAACACGGAGTCTGGGGTTAGAGACGGAGACAGAGAAGACGCCCCCCGCCCCAGTCCAGAGGGTGCTGTGTCCCTATCCGCACCCTGCCTGCAGGGGCGCCTGCCAGCAGCGCGGGCGCCGGGGATCAGCCTCCGCACGGAGACGGCCGCGTCCGGGAAGACGGCTCCCCCAGCCTCTCCAGGCCCAGGGGGCTCTGTGAGGCGGAAGGAGCAGGGAGGGGACATGGTCCCGGGCCGGGTCTGAGGGAAGAAGGCTGCCCCGCGCTGTCGGTGGTCAGTCACTCAGGGCCACGCCCACCTGTCCCTGGGCAGCCAGGCCAGGAGGGTGAAGGGCTGTGGGCTCTGCTTACCCATTTACACATGTTGGTTGAACCCTGATAATCCACAGCAGATGGCACGAACACCCCCAGGGTGCAGCAGGGCCCAGACCGGGTAGGGAGGCAAGGCTGGGGGCTCCCTGGGCTCCCCCTGCCTCTCCCCAGTTCCTGCTCCCGCACGTCTGGGAGGGGCCCAGCCTCGCCCTCGCCAGGCCCACGCTCAGGGGGCTCGGAGCCCTTCCCCCAGTCCACCCACTGCACCTGAGCTCTGGTGCCCCTTGCTCTGCCTGGGAGGCTGACCTGAGTGGGGTTCCTAATCCAGCGGCCCCGAGACCAGCAAGGTGTGGGGAGGCCCCGGAGAGACGCAAGGTGCCCAGGGGGTGGTTGGGAGGGTGGCTGAGCAGGGCAGAGTCTGGAAGCCAGAGACCCTGTGCCCGGGGCCAGTTTCAGCTGGGCTGGCACTGCCAGGCCTCAGCCTCGCAGGGCCCGCATGTGCCCAGACCCCCTGGCCAGTGAGAGCGGGGGACTGCTGGCCAGGCCTCAGTGCTGAGTGGGAGCTTGTAGCAAGATGTGGCCCGAGTGGCGAAAGGGAGCAGCCCCCAGGAAGACCCCCTGGGGAAGGGCTGCGGGACTCACCCCAGCCCGCCTGGCCTGAGCCTGCTGCTTGAGGTCCAAGGTCACCTGGCGGCACCCAGGCCCTGGGATCAGCCCCGGCATAGCACCTCAGGCCAGCATTCGGTGGGGGGAATGCCACCGAATTCCCCCCACAGGGGGGAGGTGTGGATAAGGCCCAGGCGGGCGCCCCCAAGCCCCCGCCTCCCTGCGCCTACCTCTCCTGAGTGACAGACTCTGGGGAGATGGAAGGACAGAGGGCAGGGGGAGCCTCGTCTCGACCCCCTGCTGAGGCCCAGTAGGACCCCGAGCCCCCAGATCCGGGCCCTGCCCTGCGCCCTGCCCCCCTCAGGAGATGGCCTCTCCACCCCCACAGGGAAGCCAAGTCCCTCGGAGCCCCTCCTGCCAGTCTCCTGACCAGCCCCGCGATAATCAGGCCTTCACTGCCTCTTCCTCACCACCCACCTGGGCCCCTGAGGACCCCCACCCACCTTGAATCCAGCCCGAGTCACCCTCGAGGCATCCGAATGCCGGGGAGCGTCACACCCTCCTCCAGGTCCTCCAGGAGCCCCGCCGCTTGGGGTCAGCTTCTGGGCGGGGGGCCCTTGAGACCCCAGGACCTGTCCCTGCCCCCTGCCCCCTCCCTCATCCACTGCTGCCCTCCCACCTCTTTCTGCTGATCTTGATTTTAAATTTTCTCTCCCGGTTTATTTGATTATTTAGTATTGATTTAGAAACCAGAGCTGAGTCCTTTGGTAGGCAGCATTGATTGCTATTCATTTTCCTTAATCTTAAGAATGGAAGCCGTATTAACCGCGGCCCCCCTCCCCCCCCCCCCCACCACCAAGCTTTGGATACTGAGGGCTCTGCCCCCACTCCCCAGCCCACGTCTCCACCAGCACAGCCCCCCTCTTCACAGCGGGCTGCTTGGGGGCCTCCCAGCCTCCTCTGGAAAGACCCACCAGCTCATCAACGGGAAGCACCAGCAGGATACGTCTCAGACCCCACTCTCTGCTGCACCCACCAGAAGGGGTCCCTGTGGCCTGGCTGCTCCCAGTCTCAGGATGGAAAGATCCCCCTTCAACCACATTTCCCATTCCCAGTGGATCCGTCGTGATTCGGGGCCCCCTCCCCACCCCTGTGGGAGTGAGCAGCGGACAGTGAATGTGGGCACCGCCCGCGTCTCCCTGTGGTCTCAGCTGGGCAGCCGGGACGCAGCTTCCCCTCTGCGTCTGGATCTCACTAACTCAAAGACGGTGGTATCCGAGGCTGTGCCGGGAGGGAGACCCCAGGAGCCTCTAGCTGGGGGCTAGGGAGGCCAGGGGCAAGTTTAAGGGGCCCCGCCTCCCTCCGCTGAGGCCCCCACCCCCCAAACCGGACACAGACCCTGTCTGTGCTCCTCCTGGAGGCGGGACCTCCTGCAGCTCCTCTGGGCTAAAATTTCCGCCCTGCCAAGGCTCCTGCGGCCGAGCAGTAACAGACGCCTCAGCCTGTGACCAGCAGGAGCCCCACGTGCATACTGAGTATCCAGAGTTGATCTCCTTTAGGACTGACTGGCTTGATCTCCTTGCGGTCCAAGGGACTGTCCAGAGTCTTCTCCAGCACCACACTTAGAAAACGTCAGTTCTTCGGTGATGGTTGGATGGCAGCACCGACTCGGACATGAGTTTGAGCAAGCTCCGGGAGTTGGTGATGGACAGGGAAGCCTGGCGTGCTGAAGTCCACAGGGTCGCAAAGAGATGGACACGACCAAGCGACTGAGCTGATGCCTTCTTTACGGTTCAGTTCTCACGTTTTTCAGCTTTATTGAGATGCAATTCATGTACCATCAAATTCACTGGTGTAAAATACACAGTTCAGGGGTCTTTATACACCCACAGAGCTGTGCTACCTAATTTAACATTTCAACGCCCCAAGAAGAGAGCCCACATGTACCACCTGCCCTTGTTTCAAACCTTCTCTATAAGCTGGTTCCTCCCCTCGCCTCCTCTCAGGGTCACTGGGGACACTGTCTCCCTGTCTCCTGGGCTTGAAGTCTCACAAATACTCAGAATAGAACTCTCAACTTTTAGTCTGTGAATTTTTTTTTTTCAGTTGACAGCCTATTCTGGACATTACTCACAAACAGAATCATATAGCCCGTGGCCCACGGTGACGGGTTTCTCTCGCTCAGCATCTTGGTTTCAGGGTCACCCACTGTGTAGCCTGTGAAACTACTTCCTTCCTGTGTATGGCTGAACGGTACAGCTGGTCCACACTTGTGTATCTGTTCATCCATCCATGGGCACACGGGTTGCTCCCACCCTTTAGCTGTTAGGAACAATGCTGGACACGTCTTTGAATGGACGTGTGGTTTCGCTTCTCTTGGGAATGTACCTAAGAGGCCTTGCCAGATCATGTGGGAACTCTGTTTAGCATCTTGAAGAACTGCCAGACTGTTCTCCAAAAGGACTGCGTCATTTTACATCCGCACCAGCAATGTCTGAGGGCTCCGGCTGCTCCATGCTCTTAAAAGCACTTGTTACTGTCTGTCTTTTCTGTGTTAGCCATCCCAACGGATGTGAAGTGATGACTCACGGTGGTTTTGATTTGCGTTTCCCTGATGATTAATGACACTGAGATCTCTCTGTGCGCTTGCTGGCCACACTACCCATCTTCTTTGGGAAATGTTTATTCAGGGAATTCCCTGGCGGTCCAGTGGTTAGGACTCCACACTCTCACTGCAGATCGTGTGGGTTCTCTCCTGTTTGGGGAACTAAGATCCCACAAGCTGCTCAGTCCAAACAAAAAAAGCTTATTCAGATTCTCTGTTCATTTTTAAGTTGAGTTGTTTGCCTTTTTGCTGTTGTTATGCGTTCTTTACATCTTGCGGATACTAGTCTCTTAATCAGATATCAGACTTAATCAATACTATCCCCCACTTCCTGGGCTGTCCCCCACTTCCCCCACTTTCTTGATGATGGTATCTTGTTAGGGGGTGGCAGATCATGCCCAGGGACTGAGATTATCTTTGCCAATGCTTTATTTAACACAGGTTCACTGCCATGCCATGCTTGTCTTACTACTTAGGACCCCACAGACTGTAGCCTGCCAGGCTCCTCTGTCCATGGGATTCTCCAGGCAAGAATACTGGAGTGGGTTGCCATTTCCTACTGCAGGGGATCTTCCCAACCCAGGATTGAACTCACATTTCTTGCGTCTCCTGCATTGGCAGGTGGATTCTTTACCACTGCACCATTACTGCGGGAGTTACAATAATATCATGAGCATACAGGGTAATGTCTCTTAATAAGCCAATAAAGAAATAACATACTCTAAACAAATGACAGATTACTCCATTGTTCCAGTCAAAGGGCAGTAAAAAGCATAAAGTCTAAATTCAGCTGAGATGTACCTTTTGAGCAAAGTTTTGGTTCCTCCAGAGAGATGTCCAGCTGCCAGCACAAAAATAAAAGTCTCTCTTGTTGCTGGGGAACCGTGGTGCTGCTGCTGGATGGAAGGCCGATCTCCTTGGCGAGACAGCTGCACCATTTGTCACCATTTCTCATGAAGAGTCACCTTTACCAAGACGAGGGCTTCAGAGAGCTGGATCAGCAGTCTGGCTCTGCTGTCAGACTCTCGGTATTTACAGCCCTGCTGTCCGGGCACCAGCGTGGCTTTTTCACATGTTCTTATTGATAAGCCCCCAGGGGCCCTTTGAGCAGCTGAGCTCCGATAAATACGATGACATCCTGACATAGCCCATTCTTATATCAAAACAACTGCACTTCCTTTTTGCTTGTTTGTAATTATTATGTTATGTTGGTGCAAGTTTCATTAACAATGTTGTGTTAGTTTCAAGCTTACAGCAAAGTGAACCGGTTAAACATATATATATATATATTTTTCCAGATTCTTTTCCCATACAAGTTATTACAGATACTGAGTAGGGCTCCCTGTGCTATAAGCAGGTCCTTGTTGGCAATCTATTTTGTATATAGTAGTGTGTGTGTGTTAATCCCAACCTCCTAATTTATCCCTCTGCTCCAAACAGCTTTACCTCTAAAAACATTTTTTTTTGTCTTTCCATAATCAATGGATTAATACATTGTCACTTAAATTGTCAAAAATAGATTTAAAAAAAAAAGAGTAGATTTGAAATCATATAATCTCAATACGCAGTATCCTTTGACACACAAGAGTTTAAAATTTAGACCAATTTTTCCCTTTTCCTTTCCTTTCAGCCGCACCCCACGGCTTGCAGGATCTGAGTTCCCCAACCAGGGATTGAACCCAGGCCATAGCAGCAGAAGCACCGAGTCCTAACCACTAGGCCACCAGGGAAGGCCCCACCTACTGTTTTTTTCTAATTTTGCATATGCTTTGGGGTTGTGTATACGAAATCGTTGTCTAACTCAAGGTCATGAAGGTTTATGTTTTTCTCTAAGAGTTTTACAGCTTCAGCTGTTACGCAGAGGTCTATGCCCATTTTGAGTTGACGTTTGTGTATGGTGTGAGGTACGGCCCTCCCTTCATTCTTCTGCCTTTGGATTTCCAGTGGTCTCAGCACCAGTTCTTGAAAAGATTATTCTTTCTCTCCTCTCATCGTCTGGGTGCCCTTGTAGAAACCGGCTGCCCGTGGATGGGAATGTTTACTTCTGGACTCCCGAAGCTGCTCCACTGATACGCTTGTCTGTCCTCAGGCCAGCGCCACACTGCCGTGATCTCTGTAGCTTTGTGGTAAGTTTGAATCGGGAATGTGACTCCAACAGCTTTCTTCTTCTTTTTTAAGATTGTTTCAGCTATTATGGAGCCCTTGCATCCCCACATGAATGTTAGGATCAGACTGTGAAAGGCCAGCTGGGATTTTGATAGGGATTTCATCGAAGCTGCAGATCAATTTGGGGGAGCACCAGCGTTACAACCACATTTCCGTATCTTCTGATCCGTGAACACTGGCTGTCTTCTCATTTTGTCAGACCTTCTTTAATTCCTTTTGGCAATGTCTTGTAGTTTTCAGTGTACAAGTCTCATGCTTCTTTTGCCACATTTATTACTAGGTATTATGTTCACTTACTGCTGTTACACATGGGATTGTCTTCTTGATTCCATGTTTGGATTGCCCACCACTAGTGTATAGCAATAAAACTGACTTTTATGTATTGATCTCTCTTTTTTTGGCTGTGTTGGGTCTGAGTTGCGACATGCGGGATCTTCGTTTTGTCACGCGGGATCTTTCCTTGGGCACACGGTCTCTCTAGATGTGGCCTATGGGACATGGTAGTCACAGCACGCAGGCTTACTTGCTCTGCGGCATGCAGAATCTCAGTTCCCCAACCAGAGATCGAACCCATGTCCCCTGCATTGCAAGGCAGATTTTTAACTACTGGACCACCAGGGAAGTCCCTGTATATTGATCTTGTATTCTGCCAACTGTTGAACATATTTATTTATTGTTTTAATTTTCTGCATGTGGATTTCTTAGGATTCTCCATATGAGACATCATGTCATCTGCAAATAGAGATAGGTTATGCCCTCCTTTCCCATATGGCTGTCTTTTTATTCCTTCATCTTGCTTAAATGCCCTGACCAGAACTTCTAGGACAATGTTGAATAGACGTGGCAGGAGTATGAAGCAACACGGATAGACCTAGAGATGATCGAGGAAGTCAGAAAGAGAAAGACAAACACCATATGTTATCACTTACATGTGGAATCCAAAACACGACACAAACGAATTCATACAAAGCAGAAAGAGACTCACACACACAGAGAACAGACTTGTGGTTACCAAGGGGAAGGTGGATCGCGGAGGGAAGGACTGGTCTTAGCAGATGCAAACTATTATGTGTAAGATGGATAAACCGCAAGGTCCTACTGTAGAGCAGATGGAACTATATTCAATATCCCGTGAATATATATTCAATATACGTATAACTGAATTACTTTGCTGCACAGCAGAAACTTACACAACATTGTAAGTCAACTATATTTCAATAAAATATATACATATATATATAGAAAGAGAGGGGGAGAGAGAGAGAAGTGGCAGGATTTGGGGTCCTTCCCTTGTCCCTGATCTCACGGGGGACGCGCTCAGGTTTTACAGTTAGCTGTGATGTTGGCTGTGGTCATTTGTAAACACCCCTGATCCAATGGAGGATGTTCCTTTCTATTTTCAGCGTGTTGAGTGTTTTCATCATGAAAGAATGTTGGGTTTTGTCAAGTGCTCTTCCCACTTCTATTGAGATGGTCATATAATTTGTTTTTTATTTTGTTAACATGGCAGAGTATCTTTTTCAGATGGTAAGCTCTTTTTGTTTGTTTTTTAAACATAAACTTGTCTCCCTTGGGGACAGCCTTTGAGTTCTTGTCAAATGCAGCGAGGGTGGCAGACACCCTGTGAAGCAGGCTTTGCAGAAACAGCCTATCTCCTTTAGGTGGTCTTTGCTTATTTCCACAGGAAATGAAGGCAAGGAGGCGGGTTCAGCGATCCCACCGCCGCCCCCCCTCCACAACACACACATAGTAGGCGTGTCCCAGAACAACAGTGAGTCACCAGCCCCGGGCAGAGAAGCCTCTCCGTCAAACACACTTGAAGAAGGTCCTGGCCTCCTGCCTCCCGGGACCCAGGCCTTGCTCCGAGCGCCTGGGCCTGTGGTCGCGTTCACTGCAGATGGTACATGGAGGAACCAGCCCCAAGTCACTGGGAGCAGAAGACCCAGGCCAAGTCCAGCTGGGCAGTGAGGCTTGCTGGGCCTGCCAGGCTGCTGGACAACCCCCGGCTCCATCAGCTCCCCGTCTGTCCCGGGGCAGTCAGGGGAGGGCGGGGGCGGCACAGGCGGGGGGCGGGGGGGCTCCCCTCCCAGGCTAGCAGGCCCCGCCCACCCCCCTCATCTGGGAGCTTGTCCAGGTGTCCCAGCCCAGAGCTGGAACCGGAGCTGTGCGGCCCAGCAGACAGCAGGAGCCTTGCCCAGGCCGTGCCCTTGGGGCGCCCCCCGCCCCCAGCTCACGCTGGCACACCTGACATGCCACCTCTGCCTGAGATGCGGACCCCTGCCCCGGGCACCCCGAAGGGGCACGACTTCTGGGGGAGTCTGGGGGTGCTCCCAGGAGGGGTCAGTACTGAGCGCGGATGCAGGACAGCAGGTGCCGTCCCCCGAGGCCTGAACGGAACACAAGGGGGCAAACGAGAACGCGCCCTCCTCCGGCCCCACCCCCTGAGCTGGCTCCTGGCACCTCCTCCTGCCCTCAGACTGTGGTTTACAGCATCGCTGGCGCTCAGGCCTCTAGACTCAGGCTGGATGATGTCACCAAACTGGCCCTCCTGGGCCGCCAGTGTGCCCACGGCAGGTCATTCCCAGCCCTGTAGCCATGCGAGCCAATTCCTCCCAGGCCAGTCCTGACGCTCTCCTGCGGAAACCCCCCAGTCACTCCCACTGGGGCCAGAATCCAGGCAGCCCCACGCTGGCCTTCAGGGCCAAGAGCCAGCCTCACTCTGACCTCCCCACCAGCCCCCAGCTCAGACCTTAGAGTCTAGCCCTCTTCCCACAACCTTCTGCTACCACCCACCAGCTACCTGTTTCCAACATTCCCCTCTGCCCGAAACGCTCCCCCAGCCCCCCAACAAAGGTCTGTACAGTTAAAGCTATGGCTTTCGTAGTAGTCAGGTACGCAGGTGAGAGGTGACCCATAGAGAAGGCTGAGCCCTGAAGAATTGATGCTTTCAAACTGTGGTGCTGGAGAAGACTCTTGAGAGTCTCTTGTCCTGAAAGGAGATCAAACCAGTCAATCCTAACTACACATTGGGTTGGATCGGATTCATTCATTCAGTCAACCCTGAATATTCATTGGAAGGGCGGAAGCTCCAATATTTTGGCCACCTGATGCGAAGAACTGACTCAATGGAAAAGACCCTGATGCTGGTAGAGATTGAGGACAGGATAAGAGGGGGGCGACAGAGGATGAGATGGTCAGATGGCATCATTGACTCAATGGACATGAGTTTAAGCAAATTCTGGGAGACAGTGCAGGACCGGGAAGCCTAGGGTGCTGCCGTCCATGGGGTCGCACAGTCAGACACGACCTAGCCCTAGCGACTGAAAAACAAAAGCGCCCCACAGGGCTGGCTCCCTGGCTGACTTCTCCTGGAGCCCCATGGAGGAGTGCCCCCCACCCCGCAGTGGCTTTTCATCCAGCATCCTCCGAACAGTGTCCCTTCCCAGCACTGCCATGACCATCGTGGGGTGACATCTGTCGCCCTCACCAGGGCCTGAGGTCCTCAAGAGAAGGGGTCCTGGCTGTCCAGCTGCTCACAGCGCCTGGCACACAGTTGGCACCTGCAGGGCTGAAGCAGCGGACAGAAGAAGCGGAGTGGTGGGCCAAGGACACAGGCACACAGTTCTGCGGCTGCCTGAGCTTGGGAGCTCTGCCCCACCACCCTCTTCCCAGAAGGCCCAGGGAAGAGACAGCCCACAGCGTTGGCAGGGAATGTCTGCATCACTGCAGGGAGTGGACGGGAGGACAGGGTGCCCAGGGCACCCAGACAAAAATGAAAGTGAAAGTGTTAGTCCCTCAGTCGTGTCTCTTTGGGACCCCATGGACTGTAGCAAGCCAGGCTCCTCTGTCCATGGAATCCCTCCTGGGGGCCTTCCAACCCAGGGATCAAACCCAGATCTCCCACATTGCAGGCAGATTCTTAACCGTCTGAGCCACCAGGAAAGCCACCTAGACAAGCGACTCTTCTAACCGAAGTCCTGTTCTGCCTCCTGGTCAGCAAAAAAAGAATCCAGGCAGACCCCTCAATGACATTACTTCTTTTGGTTATAACCTTCAACACGCACAAACCCCACACTTGCGCTCCTGGCTCTTCCAGAAGCGTGAAGCCGAAACAGATTTTTAAATAAACCACCAAGAAAGCTACAGGACTAGCAGAGCCTCTCAGTGGATACGACACAGTAGCCACTGGGCTTCTTCAGCTGCTGAAATGCAAACCCCTGCACCATGAGCAAAATCGGCACGTCAGTCCCGGGCGGTGGCACTGGCCCCATTTCAAGCGGTCCGTAGTTACTCGTGCCAGGGTGACTGCAGAGGCAGAGCTCCCGTCTCTCCAGCTGTGGTCAGCTTGCTGTCACCTGGGTGGAAAGCTTGACGAATCACCTCTCTGCCCCCAGCTTAGCTCAGGCAGTGAGGGCAGCGAGGAGCTCAGGAGTCAGCAGGCCTGCGGGTACTGGCACCACCAGGATTGCGAGAAACATGCCGCATGTCCCAGAGGCGGCCTGGGCCCCTTGGACGCAACACTGGCCCAGGGAACACCCTCTCCGTGACCTTTCCAGCACAGACTCCTCTACCAGCCCTCAGCGATTCCCCGTTTCCACGGGGCAAGGGCTTAGCGGCCTAGACCAGCTTCTAGGGTCTTCACTCCAGGGCCTCCTCCAGGGCCTCCTCACTCCCGACCCGACCCGGCTTTCTGTCCCGGAAAGCGCTATGAACAAAGCGTGCTGCTGTCTGCGCTTAGCTGTTGGCCGGTGCATCACCTCCTCCATGGCGCCTTCTAGGATCGTCCCCAGGAGCCTGAAGGAGGAGGGGAAGTGAGTCTTCCCTGGCTGCAGGCCAGTCCTCCTGCGCGGCTCCTCGGGGAATCGAGCGTGCCCGCAGCCCAGGGATGCGTGCGGCGCCTGGCACTGCGCGCCCAGGCCCCTGCGTCCTGACTGCACTATCTGACACCCGAAGTGTGTGCGCCACAGGGGGAGGATCGTGCACCCCTTCCCCGGGGGCCACGCTGCGGGCTGAGGCTGCGTCCACTCCGCGCTCCGGCAGCAGGGGCGGGGGCGGGGCCTCGGGGCGGAACCTGTGGGCGTGGCCTCGGCGCCCCGTAAATACCGGAGTGGGGCGCGCGCCCGGCCTCAGAGTGAGCGCGCAGCGGCTGCGAAGACTCAGGCGCGTCCCGGCCAGGCCTTCTGCTCGCCTCGTCCGCGTCCCTCCGCGTCCCTCGTCCGCGCGTGCCCCGCGCCTCCCGTCTGCGCACCCCAGCCTCCCGCCAGGCTCCCAGCCGCTCTCCAGGCCCCCAGGCCCCGCGCTCGACACCCAGGACAGGCACGCGCCCCGCAGGCCGCCCGCCGCCCGCGCCGCCATGGGGGTAGAGGGCTGCACCAAGTGCATCAAATACCTGCTCTTCGTCTTCAATTTCGTCTTCTGGGTGAGCCTGCACCGGGGGTGGGAGGGCACTCCCCGATCCCGGCAGGCCGCGCACTCCGCTAGGCCCCGCCAAGGGGGCGCAGCCGGGCAGCCAAGTTACGGGGCCACCTGTGTGCGCCCAGCCCGGGTGGGTGGGAGGGCCTAGGCCGGCGAGTCGCGAAGGCGGGGTCGTCCGGGGCCGCCGCGCCCCTCGACGGCGGGGCTGGGGCCTCTAAGACGGGTTTCGGGCCTCTGCGCGTCGGGACTCAGAGCCCCGCGGCCGGGCCCTTCGGGGACCTGGAGTCAGTTCCCGGCTGGTGATGGTGGTGGTGCGGTGGGTGCGTGTTCCGAACCCAGCGCCCGGCTACTGCTTAGTTCTCCTGACCGCTGTTTTTGGGACCACCCTGCTTCTTGGGGAAAGAGGGGCTCGAGGGCGGGGCTTGGGACGCCCCGCCCCCATGAGCTCATCAGGGCCACCGCCCCTAGATGGGCGGCCCGGCCCGGTGCAGTGGCTGGCGGGTGGGCGGGGGGGGGGGGGCGAGGGGAGGTGGGGTGGCGCGCTACAGTTTGCCTGAGTCTCGGGGACGGTCCACCCCACTCTGGGCCCAGCTCAGTTCATCCTCCTGTTTGCTGTCGCCACCCTGGGGGTCAGTTTGGGGGTCTGTGCCCGGTCGAATCGCAGACAAGAAGCGCCCTGGACCCGGGTAGCCCGCGTGGCGGGGTGCCTGCATAGCGGTGCCCCCAGTTTGTGGGGCCGAGCCTCCTCATCCAGAGGTAGAGTCCAGCCCCTCCTCGCCCTGGGGCGCTGCAGAGGCTGTGAGGGGAGACGGGCTGAGCGGTGTTCCAAGCTGGCACAGGCAGGGGGCCCAGAGAGCTGGGCAACTCTGAGCCTGAGGGTGCTGGGGCGGGGTGGACGCCCAGCTCGGGGCTTGGAAAGAGATGCCCACAGGTGAGACGTCCTAGGGGTGCTGGAGGGGCTCCTGGGGTCTCTGGGCGGCCCGCCCGAGTTTGTCTCCTGACCAGCCGTAACTGCTGGCTGCTGCCGGGTGAAGCTTTGGCTTTTGTTTCCATTTCCTGTTGGTGCTGGAATTAGGGGCGTGGAGATCTCTTGCTTTCCCGGGGGAGCCCAGGCGTGGACGTCGGAAGCCCCTCTGGCAGCTGTGTGCTGCCACCCCTCGGGGGTCCACGGGCAGGGTCCTGGGCCCCCTCCTGACCCCTCGTTGCTTCTCCACCGCCCCAGGCTGCTAAGCTCTTGTCCTGGAGGATGAGGACTGTCTGCTGTATCTCAAGTCGACACGGGGAGGCTAAAGTTTTAAAATGGCTCCAGGAGAACTGTGTAGGCCTGGGGACCTCTGTTTGCCCTCCAGACGGTCCAGGGTCAGGTCCCGGGACAGTGTGGTATGTGTGGAGGGAGTAGGGCAGAGGCTGGGCTTGGAGGTGTCACATCCTACCTGCAGGGGCGCCCGTGGCCATCGCCTCTGCCCTGGGGGTGGGAGCAGGGAGGCTGGCAGGATGGGCCAGGGGCAGGGCAGCCTTTACTGAGGGGCTGGCCTTGGTGTTGATTTAGTATTCGCCTGCCTTGGCCTTGGCAAATCTTGGACCAAGCTTCCTGGGGAAGCCCCTCCCACTGCACGGCCTGGGAGGTCTCCCGGCAGACTCCCCCCACCCCCAGCTCCTCCCAGCTGCCTCTGGTAATTTCCCAGGTTTCCCAGGCAGCTGGGGCGGAGGCCTGACAGCCCCCCGGGGCCGCTCTATTCAGACCCAGGAATTGCTTCCCCTCCCTCCCCTCCCATGTCCTTCAGAGCTCTGAGAAGTTGGCTTCCAGGGGCACGGAGCCGCCCACCCGTGGTGGGGAGCGGGGTGCCCCTCTCTGCACCCCCACCCCCAGCCGAGAGTGTGGGGCTGGGGTGTGGACCCCGGTGGAGCCCCCAGCCCGCTGCCCTGGTCCTGGCTCCCTCCCTTCTGAAGTGGGGGTCCTGTTAGTTCAGGAGCTGGGTGCTGGGCATGGTGGCCGCAGGGAGTACCATTCTGCTCGGCAGGTGTAGGCCATGATGTACAGAGGGGGCTTCTGGCAGTTGGGTGCCTGGAGGACCCCACAGGGCCAGCCCTATCCACGCGCCCCGGCCTCGGTGGCTCAGCGGGTGCCGGGGGCAGGAGCCAGGCCTCTGTGTGTCTGGATCCCGATCTGGGCACTTTCGCAAGTTTCATTTCAGAGAGTAAAGCCCTCCCCGTGGGAGGCGGCGGCACAGGCCTGCTGGCATGCTGTCCTGGAAGGAGACGTCCCCACGCCCGCCCCCACACGCCAGCGCACGCACGCGCACACACAAACACACAGACACACAGGCTCTCACACACACACACATACGGGCTCTAACACACACACACACACATACATGGGCTCTCACACACACACGGGCTCTCACACACACACACACACAGGCTCTCACACACACACACACACACACACACGGGCTCTAACACACACACACACACACACGGGCTCTAACACACACACACACACATGGGCTCTCACACACACACGGGCTCTCACACACACACACACACACACACACGGGCTCTAACACACACACACACATACATGGGCTCTCACACACACACGGGCTCTCTCACACACACACAGGCTCTCTCACACACACACACACACACACACACGGGCTCTCACACACACACACGGGCTCTCACACACACACACACACACACACGGGCTCTCTCTCACACACACACACACACACACACGGGCTCTCACACACACACACACACACGGGCTCTCACACGCACACAGGCTGTCACACACAGACACCCACACATGGGCTCTCACACACACACGGGCTCTCTCACACACACACACAGGCTCTCACACACACACACACACACACACACACACACGGGCTCTCTCACACACACAGAGACATACACACACACACACACGGGCTCTCACACACACACAGGCTGTCACACACACCGACACCCACACATGGGCTCTCACACACACACGGGCTCTCTCACACACACACACACGGGCTCTCACACACACACACACACACAGACACCCACACACGGGCTCTCACACACACACACAGACACCCACACACGGGCTCTCTCACACACACACAGACATACACACACACACACGGGCTCTCAGACACACACATGCACACACTCCCACGTGTCCACACCAGACCCTGTGCACCTGTGGAGGTGGCCGAGGGCTGTGAGGTGGCTGGGCTGGGGGAGGAGTGGCCCGGCCCGAGCTGGGAGCAGGGCCTGGAGCTCCCGCCCGCGGGGGCGTGTGTGAGGGGCTGGGAGCCCCCCGGCGAGGCAGCTGGGACTCAGGGCCCTGCTGCTGGGGCACCTCAGGGCCTGTGCAGGCTCCCAGCCCTGCAGTCCTGCCCAGCCCAGAGTGGGCGAGCCGTGGGAACCCGCTGGCCACATCTGTGAAATGGGTGTGATCACGGCCTCCCCTCTGCAACAGCAGCAGCCTCGCCCCGGCCCCCCCACCCCCACCCCCATGCAGTGAGGCCTCCTTCCGGAGGAGGCGGCTGGGGCGAGGCTGGTTAGAGGCCCTGCTCACCGGCCTTTTGTGCTCGCGTCCAGATGGCACATGACTGTCTGTCACTTAGCGGCTGTCACCTTCCTTCCTGGGAGAGGGGCCAGACCCAGCCGGGCTCTGCTGGGGGCAGAGACTTCCTGCGCCCAGTGTCAAAGGGGCATGTGGCCTCCCCTGGTGACCCCGGGCGTCTGGCTGCCGAACTTTGGGCCACGGTTGCCGATCTGAGCCAGGCCGAGAAGAGGACATCTGTGGTCTGTGCCCAGGTCAGGCTTGCCCTGGGGGAGTGTCTGGGCACCAGGGGGTACAGACGTGGGAGCCCAGGCCCCGGCTGGCTCTGCTCCCATGCCCTTGCATGTCCACCCCGTGGGGGCCCCCCGCGGCCTCCAGCTCACTCTGCCTCCAGAGATGGAGCTCACCCTGATCCCTATCTCTTACAGCTTTGAAGGCCAGGCAGAAATAAGCTCCCGCCAAACCACCCTTCTCCCAAATAATCTACCCACACACCTTCCCAGCGCCTGAGAGCCGTGAGGGGGGGAACCTGGGCCGTGATCAATAAGGTTTAGAGTCCAGCACCCGGGGGAGGGGCTGACGGCACGTTTGCACTGGTGCCGCGTTTTGGAGAAGGAGCCAGGTCAGGGGGCGGCCGGGGTGCAGGGCCCTGGCCCTGCCCGCACCCTAGGACCTGGGCCAGGCTGCGGCCAGGCCTGGGTATTTTCCACCTTGGAGGCAGCACTGGCCGGTGGCCAGGACTGCCCACCTGGCAGGAGCAGATTCACTATGACAGGTTAGCAGAGTCTTTCTCCTGGGCCGTTTCCACCTGCCCGCTAGATGTGGTTTGACCCAGCAGGCTTCCTTCCAGAGCCTCTGGACTTCAGTGCCACCCCTTCACCCCAGCCCCCACTCCCTGCACACGCTTTGTTCTGTGGGGCCTGGCCTGAACCCCTACTCCCTACAGCAAAGCCGGTGCCGATTCACACAAGACCACCTGGGGCCTCCAGGTGGGCGCCCAGATGCTGGGGGAGTCCCTGCAGATGGTGGCCGATCAGTGGCGGGGTAGCCACCCTCCCTGGGCTTGAGGACTGCTGGGCTCCGCAGACAGGGAGGCAGCTTAGAGCCGGGGCTGGGGGTGGCGTTGGGTTCCTTAAGTGCCTGAGTTGGTGGTGAGGGTGCTTCGGGCAGGGGGCTCCAGAACCCGGGTGTGGGTCGGGTTGCCACAGAGGCCTGGGGAGCAGGGCCCCCTTACCCTCTCCACTGAAGCTGTAGCCCTTATACCTTCAGAAAGTTGCTGCTCCCTGCACCCCAATTGCCAGGGAGATGTGATTGTGGGGAAGGTGAAGGACAGGAAGCCAGGCCCATGTGGAGCTGGCGGGGGCGGGCGGGCGGCCCCCCGGCATCCCTCGCCGTCACAGCGAACCTTCTGTAGCGACTCGACGCCCAGGTCGGCCTGGGTCATAACTCTCCCTCGGGGAACGTCTAACAGCGCCCTGGAAACCTGCCTCCCTGCAGGTGGGTGCTGAGTTTGGTTCTGTGCTGCAGCCAGTAGCTGGCTGTGGCTCAGGCTGTGACCCTGGGGTTACCAGGTGCCCTGGGCATCATCGGGGGGAGCAGGAGCAAGGACCCCGAGCTGCCTGCCTCCCCGGTCTCCAGTCCCGGGTGCTGGGAGACCTAGAGCTCGATAGTGTGGGTCTTAGGGGCACAGAGGCTACCAAGGGGCAGCGGGCCTGGGAAGCGCCCCCTGCAGTCCTGCCTGCTCAGGGCTCACGGGGTGTCTCCCTCGCACACAGCCGAGGTCCTCTCTGCTCCCCACCCCAGGGGCTCAGCTGCCCGTCCTTTGGATGGACAGTCTTCCCCTCTGTCCCCGAGATAACAGCTCTAGCCCACGTGAAACTCCCCTGCGCCTTCCCCTTGCCTGTAAGGGGCGATAAGGAGCCTGAGGTTCCAAGTGGCCCACATGAGGAAGTGGTCGAAGCAGGCTGGGAACCAGGGCCCTTCTTTCAGCCGCTGTGGTTCAGGGCCGGCATGGCTCCAGGGCGAGTGGCTGTGCCCGGGCTTGTGGCGAGCAGGTGTCGGCCGGACACCCTGAGCTGCCCCAGGGCCCCTCTGCGCTGCCTCTGCCCCCTGCCCTGGCCCAATCACCTCCTCTCTCCCTCTGCAGGGGGCGCCCAGCCCACCAGACCCTCCTTGTCTGATGTGTGTGTGGCCCCCTGCAGCCCAGCCTTGGGACGGCAGTGTCCACATGCGCCCCCCACCCCCGCGCAGGGGCCGAGGGGGCAAAGGGACAGCCCACACGAAGGGCTCTTTCAGCTGGTGGGGTGGGTTTGGGGCGGGGGAGCAGGCCACTTCCTGGGCCCCTCGCCACAGTGGGCGGTAGGCTCGGGAACTGGCCCAGAAAGTGACCAGGCCTGTCTGCTGGGCCCCGGGAGGCGGCGGGGGCCTGTGTTCACCTCCCAGCAGGAGAGAGCTCTGGGATCCCCCGCTGGCGGGGCCCTGGGGGTCCCGAGTCCTTCCCCACCCCCACGCCTATTTTTAGAGGCCAGGCCAGGCGGCTTCCTGAGGTCAAGGGGGCTGGAGAGGGGTTTCCGCTTCCTGGCTGAGCCGAGGGTCCTCCTCTGTCCTTCCTTCCTTCCTGCCTTGACTGGGCGGCTCTGTTCCCAGAGGGCATGGCAGGACTCCGGGAGCGCAGAGTTGGGCCCCGTGTCACCCTGTCTGTCCTCATGGCGGGCGGGGGTGGAGGGTCAGCCTGCAGGACTGGGTCCCAGCCCCGCCCGAGCGGGGTGCCCTCTGACCCCGCTGACCCTCCACGCCCGTTAGCAGGGTCTGGGCTGCGCCTCTGCCCTCTGACCTGTCCCAGGGTCTGCAGGGGGCACTTCCTGCCCTGCTCCCTTCCTGTGGCCTTCACTGTCCTTCTGGGCGGGTCTCCAGGCCCCAGGACCTCTCGGGTGCCGAGCCGCGTGGGCACTTGCTGGCACGTCTCCCCAGCCAGAGGGTGTGCCCCTCGGGGTGGCGCGGAGCCGGAGCCCTTCCTGGGTCAGACAGCCGTCCTCCCTGACAGCGCTGGACTCTGAGGACATGAGTGCCGGGGGGCTGCTGGGGCCCAGCTGCCGATTAAGGGGGCGCGGGGGTGCACGAGTGTCCTGCCACTCCTGGAACGTGTGGGCACACTTGGGGCAACAACACGGCCGGCGCCTGGGGGTGGGGAGGTGCCCGAGGCCTGGTGGGGGTGGTGGGGGGCAGCAGGCTCAGCTGAGAGGGGAAGCGGGGAGACACCCGCTCCTTCTCCGTTTCAGCTGCTTCTTGGAAATGCAGACTGGCTGGGCGGGAACCCAGTGTACTTGGCAGCTCCCCCACCCCCTCTTCCTAGCTGACACTATTATCTATTAATTCTGGGAAAGGAGGGAAGAAGAAAGAAACAGAAACTGAACCTTCAAAGCATCACAAACAGCCGGGGCCGTCCCCTGGGGTGGAGCCCTCCGGTCATCCCAGCGGCGGGTCCACCAGCCCCTTCCTGAACTGCTGCCCAGCCTTGCCTCCAGCAGGAGCAAGCTTGGGTGCACCCCCAGCTCGGGTGCAAGAGCAAGTGGCGGCAGCCCTTCCGACAGGCCGGCCGGCGGGAGAGGGGAGAGGGAGCCGTGCGGACCCCACCAGGGACCGGCCTGCCCGACCCTCCCGACGGCCGTCCCAGCAGTCGCCAGCGCTGTCGGGCGTGCTCTGCCCGTGTCCGCGTGCGCGTGAATTCCTCACTGTGCACACGAGGGTACTGGAGGCAGGAAGACGCCCGGGCGGTCCAAGGTGACTGGAAGCTCCGGTTCCCACGCAGCGCCAGGACGGCATGCTTTCTGTTAACACTGGACTCTGTTTTGTAGCGGGCGTATCCTTAGTTATCCAGTTCCTTGTTTGACGTTAAACCTCAGTTCTGTGGACAAGATTTCAACATTTCCAGATGCTTCCTGCTGGCCACTGGAATCCTGGGGTCCTGACCTCGGTGAAGAAGGCAGCCAGGATCCTTCGGGACTTGCTGCTTAGAAGTCCAGTAGACAGGGATCTAGGTGTGGGGGCTTTTAAACAGCCTGTGTGACAGCGTCAGCTGCATGTTTAAGATGCACAATCTGGGGGCTCCCCTGCTGGCTCGATGGAGAAGAAGCCGCCTACCAGTGCAAGAGGCGTGCGGGTTTGATCCCTGATCCGGGAAGACCCCGCATGCTGCGGAATAACGGAGCCCATGGCCCGCAGCAGTGAGCCTATGCCCCAGAGCTGGTGCCACGGCAATGAGAAGCCCCCACTGCAGCCAGAGAAAGCCCTGCAGCGGTGAAGACCCAGCACGGCCGCAAACAGGATGTCGTCAAAAGTAAAGGCTTCCTTGGCGGCTCTGACGGTAAAGAATCTGTCTTCAAGGTAGGAAACCCAGGTTCAATCCCTGGATTGGGAAGATTCCTCTGGAGAAAGGAATCACTTACCCACTCCGGTATTCTTGTCTGGAGAATCCCACGGGCAGAGGAGCCTGGTGGGCTACAGTCTGTGGAGTCACAAAGAGTTGGAGATGACTTAGTGACAAATTTTCACTTTCTTTTTTACCCAGCCCCCCAGGAAGGCCAAACTAAACTCGGGTCCAGAGTACGCATGTATTCTGTCCCAACAACCCTTGGTTTTGACGACCTGCTCAGCGTCTTCATGCGCCTGGCTCTTGAAGGATTTTCTCTTTGGCAAACTATAGGGCTTCCTCTTTTTCATACTGTTCATGGGGTTCTCAAGGCAAGAATATGGAAGTGGTTTGCCATTCCCTTCTCCAGTGGACCACATTTTGTCAGAACTCTCCACCATGACCTGTCTGCCTTGGGTGGCCCTACACGGCATGACTCCTTTGAGTTAGACAAGGCTCTGATCCATGAGATCAGGTTGGTTAGTTTTCTGTGATTGTGGTTTTCAGTCTGTCTGCCCTCTGATGGAGAAGGACAAGAGGCTTATGGAAGCTTCCTGATGGGAGAGACTGACTGAGGGGGAAACTGGGTTTTTAACTTATATTCAGAGTACATCATAGGAAACGCTGGGCTGGAGGAAGCACAAGCTGGTATCAAGATTGCCGGGAGAAATATCAATAATCTCAGATACGCAAATGACACCACTCTTATGGCAGAAAGCGAAGAAGATCTAAAGAGCCTCTTAATGAAAATTAAAGAGGAGAGTCAAAAAGTTGGCTTAAAGCTCAACATTCAGGAAACTAAGATCATGGCATCCAGGCACATCACTTCATGGCAAATAGATGGGGAAACAGTGGAAACAGTGGCTGACTTTATTTTGGGGGGCTTCAAAATCACTGCAGATAGTGACTGCAGCCTTGAAATTAAAAGACGTTTACTCCTTGGAAGAAAAGTTATGACCAACCTAGACAGCATATTAAAAAGCAGAGACACTACTTTGCCAACAAAGGTCCGTCTAGGCAAGCCTGTGGTTTTTCCAATAGTCATGTATAGATGTGAGAGTTGGACCATAAAGAAAGCTAAGCGCTGAAGAATTGATGCTGTGGTGTTGGAGAAGACTCTTGAGAGTCCCTTGGACTGCAAGGAGATCCAACCAGTCAATCCTGAAGGAGATCAGTCCTGGGTGTTCATTGGAAGGACTGATGCTGAAGCTGAAACTCCAATACTTTGGCCACCTGATGCAAAGAGCTGACTCATTGGAAAAGACCCTGATGCTGGGGAAGATTGGAGGCAGGAGGAGAAGGGGACACAGAGGATAAGATGGTTGGATGGCATCACCAACTCAATGGACATGAGTTTGAGTAAACTCTGAGTTGGTGATGGACAGGGAAGCCTGGTATGCTGTGGTCCATGTTGTCACAAAGAGTCGGACACGACTGAGCGACTGAACTGAACTGATAGGGCTTCCCAGGTGGTGCTAGTGGTAAAGAACCCACCTGCCGACGCAGGAGATACTAGAGATGTTGGTTTGATCCTTGGGATGGGAAGATCCCCTGCAGGAGGACATTGGAACCCACTCCGGTATTCTTGCCTGGAGAATCCCACGGACAGAGGAGCCTGGCGGGCTACAGTCCTTGGGGTCGCAAAGGAGTCGGACATGACTGAGTGGCTGACACTCTCAGCTTCACGCAACCTGGTGGGTTTTGAGGCAGGAGGCACCCGCGGACACCCTGCCTGCCACCAGGAAAGTGTGCACAGCCCTCACCCAGCAGCGCCTGGGGACACCGCCTCCCCGCTCCAGGCGGCCACTGGCCTGTCACTGGTGTCCGGGTCTGCATGTCTTAAGTTTGTAAAAGTTTTTCGGGTCCTTAGTTCCCTGACCAGGGATTGAACCTGTGTCCTCTGCATTGCAAGCGTGGAGTCCTAACCCCTGGACCGCCAGGGAAGTCCCTTTTATACTTTTTATATGAAGGGAATCAGAAGGCGGGTTGTCCCCGGCTTGGGGGCTCACCGGGAAAGCACATGTGTGTGGGCATGAATGTCCACCCCCACCCCCCACTTAGGGCAGTGCCTGGGGGTGCAGGGGCTGGGCACAGGCTGGCGGTGGGGGGAGGGCCCTGGGTCCCCTGACCCCGCTCTCGCCGGCACCTGGTCTGCCTCCGTCTCACTGTGGTTTCGTTTGCATCTCCCCTGGGACCGGTGACGCTGGGCGTATTTCCGTGTGTTTATTTGCTGGGCGCGTTTTTTCTGTGGTGAAGTGTCTGCTCAGGCTCAGGTTTTCGTGAGGTTTCTTGGCCTGTTTTTTAAAAATCGGGTTGTTTGTTTTCTTGCTGAGTTTTGAAGTTCTTGACACCTTTTGGGTCTGGGTCCTTGTTAGCCATTTGCCAGCGCCTGTCCATGCTAGTCTCTGAAGAGCAGGCTTCTTTCAGACTTGGGGGTTTTCTGGGACCCCCGCCCTGCCCTCCTGGGGTGGGCTTGGGGGCGCGCAGTGCTGCTTTGCCCGTCCTCTGCAGATGACCATAGGTGAGTGCTCACCACCCCCAGACTGGGCTGGTCACCACCACCACTGCTTTCCCCAGGCCCGCCCCAGCGGGCGTGTGCGGGGCCTGGAATGGCCGAGGAGGGGGCACTCTAGCACCAGGCTCCCCACGCCCTGTCGGCCCCTCCAGAGGGTGGGGGGCACAGGGAAGTCTGGAGAGTGCAGCCCCCCTGCACATCCTGGCGTCTGTGCTGGGAAGCCCTTCCCGAGGCAGGAGAGGTGGGGGCTCTGCCTGCCCCCCGGGCCCCCGGCCTTAGCGCCTGGGGGTGGGGCAGGCGTGACCCTCACCGCTTCTGTTAGGACCGGGCGCCCCACATGGGCCTGTGCCTTGGGCCCTTGGGGTGAGGGGCTGCAGGGGGAAGATGGGGGTCCCAGCACAGCCAGGGGGCGGGAAGGGCCCCTCCACGCTCAGCGCCCCTTGCCGTGGGGACACCGAGGCTGAGTCGGGGTTTGGGGCCCGGCCTCTGGGGCCACAAAGGGAGGCCCGGATGAGGCTCCCCACCCGGCCCGCGCGTCCCGGACTCTCACAAAGCGCTCTCTGGACCACAGTTTCCCAACAGAAGAAGTGGTGGTTTCCAGCCAGAGTTACCACGGCAACCCTCAGCCTCACCACCGCCTCCCCTGGAGGCGCAGATGGCAGCCGGCTGAGCCAGGAGCCGGGACTCCCTCCGGAGCCGCCCGCCTCACCCCCCACCCCCCACCTCCCCTGCTCCAGTCCCCCGGGCCCTCCCACCCTCTCGTGGGTGTGACGGGCACCCGGGGCAGCCTCAGGAGGCCTGCGGCCCGGGCACTGCCCTTCGCGGGGTGCGCAGGGCCCAGGTGCCCTGGGAAGGACCCTGCTGGTCCCGCATGATGCCCTCGGTTGGGGAGTGGTGGGGGGCGGGGAGCACGGCAGTGCCTCCATCCTGGGGGGGTGGGGTTTGGGGGTGCTGCCCGCTCCAGGGAGGGTTGCCAGCAGCAGCCCCTGGCAGGGGCGCCCAATGGTCCCCGCCTTATCGTGCGCGGAGCCAGCCCCGTGTGGGAGGGCCTGGGTGGGGCTGCGAGCCTCCCGCCCCAGCAGTGTCCCATGTCCCCTGCCTGGAGATCCCTGGGGGCAGCCCGTGGGGCCGGGGCCTGGTGTCCCTCTTGCTCCACTGAGCGTGGCCCCCGCTGGTGACTTTGGGCCCTGCTCAGGGGCCAGCACTGGGCCGGCCAGGTGGTTTTCTTGGGGCCTGTGTTTTGGTTTCTCTTCCTCTTTGGACAGAGATCCGACGGTCTGTGTAGGAGCTGGTGCTCGTAGCTCCAAAGGCAGGCAGTGCCTCGCTGGTGGGGGAGCCCGGGGACGCCTGCCTGGCTGGGTCGGATGCTCAGACGCGGGCCTGGCCTCGAGGCGCCCTCAAGGGCAGACCCCGCCTACCCCTGAGCCACCGTCCTCTGGGGGGTGAGTCAGCCGGAAGCCCCCACCCCCACGCCAGGCTCTGCGGGAGCCCCCCTTCCTGCCTGCTCTCAGGGCGGCCCGCCCCCGGCTGTCTGGGCAGCACAGGGAGCTTCTTCCTCCCCCAGCGGCCTCCCTCTCTCAGACAGCAACCAGCAGCCTCTGCTCTAATTCCCCCGCCAGGGCCCGGTGGCATCAGATTGCCACCCCTCACCGTGTCCTGGCAGCAGAGACTTGGCGTTCACTCCGTGGAGTTCCCGGACGAGCTGGCTCGGGGCAGTGCCACCCCCTCGGAGGAGGGCTCGGCCTTCCCCAGGCCGCGGCCCCGGTGTGGCCTCTGGCCAGATTTAGCAAGTAAAACACAGGGCGGCAGTTAAACTTCGCGGCAGGTGAACAGTGGGTGCTGTTTGGCATGCGTGTGTTCCGGGCAGTGTTTGGGACACACCTGACAGTAAAGAAGTGTTTGTGAACAACCGGGTGTCTGGGTCTCACCGACACCCTGGCCGCAGTCTCCTGTGGTGCTTGGTGGGGGGGTCTGCACGAGCCCCCAGTCCCCCTGCCGAAGCCCGCCTGGGGCGTCCGGAAAACCAAGGGGGCAAAGCAGGCACGAGGCAGCGGGCAGCCCAGACCCCAGGGCCTGTGAGCCCAGAGTCTGTGACCCCAGGGCCTGTGAGCCCAGAGTCTGTGACCCCCGGGCCCTGTGAGCCCAGAGTCTGTGACCCCCGGGCCCTGTGAGCCCAGAGTCTGTGACCCCTGGGCCCTGTAAGCCCTGGGCCTGTGAGCCCAGAGTCTGTGACCCCCGGGCCCTGTGAGCCCAGAGTCTGTGACCCCAGAGTCTGTGACCCCTGGGCCCTGTGAGCCCTGGGCCTGTGAGCCCAGGGCCTGTGACCCCGGGGCCCTGTGAGCCCTGCCCTTGGTGCTGACCCAGCAGAGGGAGGGCCCGGGGCCGCCTCTCTCTGCGCCTCCGCGTGGGGGATTCACATGCACCACAGCCGGTCTCTGAGCTGCATGTGACCAGTGCCCTGTTCTCTCCCCAGCTGGCCGGAGGTGTGATACTGGGCGTGGCCCTGTGGCTTCGTCATGACCCGCAGACCACCAACCTCCTGTATCTGGAGCTCGGAGACCGGCCCGCCCCCAACACCTTCTATGTGGGTGAGTGAGGGGATGGGCTGCAGACCCTGGGCAGCTCTGGGCTGGGAGGTGGCAGGAACGGGCCACTGCGGGGTGTGGTGGTAGCTCAGTCAGGCTGCAGACAGGCAGCCAGGAGGGCTTCCAGGAGGAGGCGACTCACTGGGGCTTGCTTCTCCCTGGGGCAGGGAGGACAAGGCCCCCCAGCAAGAGCTCGGGGGTGGGGTGGGGGGTTACGTCAGCCTGGGGGCCCTGAGGGGCCTGGGCGCCCTCTGCAGTTGTGCCAGGGCCTGCCTGGGCCGGGGTGCTCCCAGGGAAAGCTGGATCCCCTCTGGTTGGGGATGGGAGCCAGGGCTGAGAGCGGCAGCTGGGTGGGGGTGGGGCGCTGCCTTTCAGGGAGGCTCCTGGGCGGGGTGGGGCTGGATGCCTGGGCTGCCTGGGGCCCCACCGGCTGCCTTATTAGGCCTCGGCCCTTCAGGCATCTGTCAGGCTGGGTGTGGGGTGGGGGCCCCCTGGGGCAGGGGTTCTGCCTCCCACTGTGTGCAGCTGTGCCCCTCCTTCTGGTCCCGCCCCCTCCCCAAGATGGGCCTGGTTCCTGGGGAGCTCAGGGAGGGTGTGCGGAAACGCTTCTGTCCTTTAAAGGCCTGGCCCCTGGGTGGGCCCCTCGCACCCCCACAGGCAGAGCAGCAGGCAGGAAGCCTGCAGGGCTCATGCGGGGCCCGAGACCACCCGCTGCCCTGCGTGGACCCTGTAAGGGGTCCCAGTCCTTCCCAGGCGCTGCTTGGGGGCCCCCACACTCGGGATACACGCTTGGCTGCTGGGCTGGGGGTGGCCCACACTCACCATCCCACTCGGGCGCCCCAGGGCCATGGAGGTCCTCTTTGGGCTGGGCCCTGGGAGGGCTGGAGCCCGTGGTCTGGTGGCGGTCTCCGGGGCCAGCCCTCCACGGAGGGTCCCCAGCCCTTGTCCGCAGGATTCCCGGCTCCCCACCCCCCAGGCTGCGGGGCCCCCTCAGGTCTGAGTCTCAGGCAGAGAACAGGGGACCGTGACCCACCTCCCCCCCCACATGCCAGGCACCCTCAGAGCCAAGCGGTCAGCCTTGCCCACACGTCTGAGGACGCACGACTGTTCTCTGAGGCCTCTGGACGCTCGAGGGGTTTCTCCCTCGGGCTCCTCCCAGGCCTCTCCTCCCCGTCCCCAGGGCCCGCCCCCGCGTGGCCACGGTCCTCTGTCCACGTCCGCCTCTCCGAGCTCTCGGTGCAGGGCCATGGGCTCCCCTGGACGCACCGTTGGGGAAGGCGGTCCCTCCCCTTGTGGCTCGGCTGGCTCCTGCTCTCAGCCCAGCGTGTGGCCTGGCAGCCGGGAGAGGAGCTGGAGGCCACCTGGCTCAGGCTGGACGGGGCAAGGGTGGCACAGCGGGCTGCAGACCTGGGTGGCCCCACGCGGCCCCCTGGAGACACAGTCCAGGGCAGACGTGTGGGGGTCTGGGGAGACCTTGGCAGAAGACTGGAGGCTGGGGGCTGGGCCCAGGCTGCGGTGGGAAGGGTCCTGCGGCGAGGCTTGTGGGGGGCGTGGCTGGCGTTGCCGGTGCCCCTCCAGCCCATTCCGCCACATCATGCCGTTGCTGGGCCTGAGGGCCCCCCTCGGGGAAGGAGTGAAGGAGTGCTGGGCCACCTGGCAGGCTGGGAAGCAGCCCCTGGGCCCAGGCTTCTGCCACGCCACCATGCCACCAGGGGAGGGGGCCTCTCAGAGCCCCTCTGGCTGCAGCGTCCCTGCCCACCCGGGGCCCGCCTTCCGGAACCCCCTGGCTGGCTCCGATGCAGACGGGGCCTGCCAGGGAGGTGGGGGCAAACGTGGGCCCTGACACTAGCTCTCTGTCCACTGCCGGGAAGTCGGGGTGTCAGCGGGGCTCCAGCAGCACCCGGGCCGTGCGGCAGGGCCCGGGAGGGTCCCTGGCCTCACTGGTCAGAGCCAGAGCCCACTGCAGTGGGAAGCCTGGCACTGGTGGGGGGACTGGGGGCCGGCACCTGCCAGGGTGCCCCTCCCTGGCGCCCTGTGCCGTCCCGCTGAGCCTCAGGAATGGCCATGGGGATGGGAGTCCCCCCGGGGCTTCCCCTTGGCCAGGTCCACTTGGGGTCGCCCAGAGGTTCTGTCTGGTCCAGAGGGGGCCCCAGGCTTCTTCTGAGCCTGGCAGTGGGTCCCAACTCCCAGACTTCTCCAGAGACTGGCCAGGCAGGGCCAACAGGCCCTTGGCACCACGGCCCTGGGACCTGGTGTCCTAGCTCTGTCCTAGCTTCGCCTGTTGCATAACCATGGCAACTGGGGGGCGGGGGGTGGGCCCAGGTCTGCTGGAAGGCTTAGGGTTGTGGGAAGTCTTTGGAGAGACGTGGTCAGTGTTTCAAGGGGTGAGGGCCCCTTGTGGGTGGGCTGCAGACTCAGGGAAGGGCTGTGTGGCCGTCAGTGAGTGCTGGGCAGGCCAGGAGGACAGACTGACCCTATGTGTCGCTCTCAAGTGAGGGGGGCCGGCAGACCCCAGGGCTCCGCTTTGCCCCCCAGGCCAGTAGCTGGGCCCTTGGCACCAAGATGCGGGTGACTCTCCAAGGCCCACCAACCAAGCCACGGAGGCTCTCAGGAATCAGAGTGTGTATAGGTGGTGGGATCAGGCTGAGGCCCCTGAATACTCACGACTGGCCATTTGGTCCTGGCCCTGGCGACGCCTGCCTCCCTCCATGTCTCAGAGGAGGGAACTGAGGCCCACAGAGGTGCCCACACGGCCCTGCCAGGCCGCTTCCCCCTGGAGGCTCCTCTCCAAGCCACTGACTTGGGTGTCTGACCTCCTCCCGGCAGGGTAGACACCAACACCTGGTGGGCCCTCTGGAGCCCCGGGCAGTGTTGTGCATGCCCAGCACAGGGAGGAGGGCTTCTGGGGGGCTGGGGGCTCCGGGACGGTGGGTCGCTGAGGGTGCCCTCTCTCTCCACGGCAGGCATCTACATCCTTATTGCCGTGGGTGCCGTGATGATGTTTGTTGGGTTCCTGGGCTGCTACGGGGCCATCCAGGAGTCCCAGTGCCTCCTGGGCACGGTAAGGTCCTGGGCTGGGCATGGGGCGGGGTGGGGGCCGGTCAGGGGGCAGAACCAGGAGCTCGGTGCCAGCCTGGCCCTGTGAACCTCCTGTGAGTGCCAGCTCTCCGGCTGCCCCAGTTTGTTCTCAGACCCCACCGTGGCAGATGGCCGCTGTGTCTAGTTTTTTGTCTAGTTCCTGGTTGTAAGTCCCAAAGTTGCTTCTCTCTCTCTTCTTTCTTAAAACGAGCAACAGATACGATAAAGGGTGAGTCCCCACTGCAGGACCAGCATCAGGTGTCCCTGGGAAGTCACCCACCCACAGGAAGCAGAGGCCTGTCCATGCTGCCCAGGGCCTGGCGTCTGGGTGGTGTGGGCTGGGGAGTCTGCTCCTGTGTCTCCGTGGGGGGCTCCTGGGCACACCACAGTGACCCCCTTCCCACAGGCTTTGCTCCCTGTCCCCTCCCACCCGCCCAGAGCCAGCCTTGCCCTCCCTCCACGCAGCCGAACTGTCCTCTGGAGCCCAGTCCCTCGGGGCTGATGAGAAGGGTGGCAGGTCAATACCAGCCCGAGTCCCAGACACCGCTTCACACGGTTCATCCCCGTCAGGGCTGGGGTGGGTGGGTGCCGCCGAGCACCCCACACGCGCCTGTGGGTCCCTAGGTTGCTCGTCGTCTATGGAAGGCGAGCCCCTGCCGGCCTCAGGAAGCCCTGGGCCCCCTCTGGCCTGCTCTGACCTCCTCTCTGCCCTCCCCTCCTCTCCCCTCCCCAGTTCTTCACCTGCCTGGTGATCCTCTTTGCCTGTGAGGTGGCCGCTGGCATCTGGGGTTTTGTCAACAAGGACCAAGTGAGTCATTTGCAGGTGGTGGGGCAGGGGTGCTGGTGGGGAGGGCAGGGGCTCGGCCTGGGGGCGCTTCTCTGGGCGGGCTCTTTGGGTAGGAAGCCACAGAAGGCTTCCTGGAGGAGGGGGCACGGTGGCCGAGTGGAAGGCAGAGCCCCCCACCCCCAGCTTCGGGCGGCGGGTCCGTCCTGACCTTCCAAGAGAGCCAGGTGAAGGCACGTCTCTGGGGGGACAGTCCCCCTGTGCTGTGAGCACCTCCTTCCCCAGATCGCCAAGGACGTGAAGCAGTTCTATGACCAGGCCTTGCAGCAGGCCATAGTGGACGACGAAGCCAACAATGCCAAGGCCGTGGTGAAGACCTTCCATGAGACGGTGCGGCGGGGCCGGGGGCTGGGGGCACTGGTGGTGGGGGAGAGGGGGCGGTGGGCGTCCAGGGAGCCTGGGTACCAAGGGAGAGGCCCGGGCTGCAGGTTTTGTCCTCTTGATGTGACCTCAGCCTGGAGCGGGAGGGGCACCGGGGCCTGGCAGCCCCACTCTCGGGGACTTGGGCTCTTCTGGGGTTCCCTGGCGGGAACTAGGTGGGCCAGGCCAGCCGGGGTGCAGCGCAGCTGAATGGAAGGGTGGGGAGGAGTGGGCCCCTCGGCTTGGTTTTCCCCCAGGAGGGGACCGCCCCCAGCCCCCAGCCCCCAGTCCCCGGGCCAGGGCGGCTCCTGGGGCCTCTGCAGCCCGCGGGACATGTGCCCAGGGCTGACGGCAGGCACCCTCCATCCCTGCAGCTTAACTGTTGTGGCTCCAACACGCTGACCACACTGACCACCTCTGTGCTCAAGAACAGCCTGTGTCCCTCCGGCGGCAACGTCATCACTAATTTGTTCAAGGTTCGTGGTGATTCCCGTGTTTGGCTGCCGCCCCTTAGTGGGTCCTGGGTGGTGACAGGGCCTCCCGGGGCTCCCACAGGCCACGGCCAGGCCACAGTCATGCCGGGCCGTGCAGTGGCTGGAGTTGGGACTGCGGGCCAGCCCTGGCCCGATGGTGCTTCGTGGTCTCTGAGCCAGGGAGGGTGCCCTCGGCATGCTCCCTGTTCACACCAGCCAGAGACCAGGTGCCATTCACGCCTCTTCTGGGGGTCCCTGGGGGTGCGGCTGTGCCCCTCCATGGGGCCCTGGGCTGCTGCCTCATAGGGTCGGAGGACAGGCGCCTCTGACTGCCCTCTGGCCGCCCCTGCAGGAGGACTGCCACGGGAAGATTGACGAGCTCTTCTCGGGGAAGCTGTACCTCATTGGCATCGCGGCCATCGTGGTCGCTGTGATCATGGTGAGTGGGGCGGACCGGCTCTGCTTGGGGATCCCCCCCACACTGGGGGGCTCCGAGAGCTGACTGAGCTGACCCCCCGGGGGTCTCCACCCGCTTCCCACGGGGTCCGGGAGCGGATCACCTGCCCACGCCCTCCCCAGGGGCCTCTGGGAGCTGACTGCCTGCCTGCCCCTCCCTGCAGATCTTCGAGATGATCCTGAGCATGGTGCTCTGCTGCGGCATCCGGAACAGCTCAGTGTACTGAGCCCGCGGCCACTGAGGCCTCGGGGAGGGGCCTCGGGGACCCCAGCAGTGCCCCCCGGAGTGGCCCGGACACTTCTGAGGAGGGGCCGTCGCCACCTGTGTATATAACCTCCTGGCATCACTGCTACACTTACCAGCTTTTTTACTTTTGAGGTTTTGTTCTTGTCCTGAAGCTTCCTGCTACTTGTCCTTTTGGGGCTGACGTCACCTGTAGGTGGCATGTGAGTGGACTGTGGGGACTGCAGGGCAGGGGCCCCCCTGCTGCTTGGGGCTCCGCTTGCTCAGCCGGGCCTCTCCTGGGGGCCACCAAGGGCCGTCCGGCCGAGCTGCACCCGCGCGCCCGTCCCCGTGGTCGGCACACACGCTCAGCCTTTTTTTAATCCTTGTTCCTTTCCGGCCACCTGTCTCTAGAGCTGGGTCTACGAGCAGCCTTATGCCTTCAATGCGCACCTCTCCTTTCTAACGCGTCACCTTCAATTGTAATTACATCTTGAAAAGTCATTCAATAAAGAAGGAAAAACCAGGCATGCTAACATGGTCTGGCCCCTCCGTGTGCCCGTGGCCTCTGAGACCTGGGGGGCGGCCTGAGGGGCCGAGGAGCCTGGCACGGGTGGTGCTCAGCTCTCTGGATCTCACTGGTCCCAGGGTGTGCCACCGACCCTGTTGGCGGATGCCAGTGGGGCCCCTTTCTTGGGCCTTGTGTCGCCAGCAGCAGCCTTACCCGGCCCTCACTCCCATCCCTGTTCCTGGGCACTACTGCCCCGGGGCGGGGGAGGGGGGGCAGGACGACCCAAAAATCATGGTTTAGGATGCAAGGGCCCTGCAGACTCTCCCCGCTCCTGAAGGTCAACTCCGTAGGAGATGGACACACGGCTCCCTCCCAAGGGTCTCATCTCTTCCTGTCTAGCTGGTTGTAACCTCCTGTCAAGGGGCTGGGTGGCCCTGTCTTCCAGGGGTTGGAGGTGAAGCCCTCAGCCACTCCCTGGGGGAGCCCACCTGGCTCAGCCCTGGGGACTGAGGCCCAGCCAGAGGCTGCTGCCCCTGCTGGGAATGATGGGTAATGTCACCATGAGCTGCAGGCAGGTACTGACGCACCTGTGCACTAAATTGACCTCTTGAGGCTCCAAGTCCCTGACTGGGATTCGTATGTCAAGGGCTCCTGGTGGCCTTCTTGGGGGCTGATATTGGAAAGTAGGTCCCAGCCCTGTATCGGGGGTCACAGGGCCTCCGTAGGCCTGCTCCTCCAGAGTCCAAATAGGAACTGGTGGGTTGGGAGACAGATGGCCCAGGGAACCTGCTCCTTTTTACTTCTTCCTGTGCCGCAAGACCCTCCTCAAGCTGTGATGTGAATTAGTGCCTGGGGTGGCCTGGACTCCCTCATTCCTGGTGAGACCCTGTGTGTGGGCACTTTTAGGGATGACATGCCCCCAGTTCAGCTCAGTCACTTAGTCATATCTGACTTTTTGCGACCTCCTGGACTGCAGCACACCAGGCCTCCCTGTCCATCACCAACTCCTGGAGCTTACTCAAACCCATGTCCATTGTCGATGGCATCCAACCATCTCATCCTCTGTTGTCCCCTTCTCCTCCCGCCCTCAGTCTTTCCCACCACGAGGGTCTTTTCAAATGAGTCCGTTCTTCACATCAGGTGGTGTGATGTGAAAGTACTGGAGTTTCAAGTTCAGCATCAGTCCTTCCAATGAACATTCAGGACTGATTTCCTTTAGGGTGGACTGGTTTAATCTCCTTGCAGTCCAAGGGACTCTCAAGAGTCTTCTCCAACACCACAGTTCAAAAGCATCAATTCTTTGGTGCTCAGCTTTCTTTATAGTCCAACTCTCACATCCATACATGACTACTGAAAAAACCACAGCTTTGACTAGACGGACCTTTGTTGGCACAGTAATGTCTCTGCTTTTTAATAAGCTGTCTAGGTTAGTCATAACTTTTCTTCCAAGAAGCAAGCGTCTTTCTAATTTCATGGCTGCCGTCACCATCTGCAGTGATTTTGGAGCCCAAAAAATAAAGTCTGTCACTGTTTCCCCATCTATTTGCCATGAAGTGATGGGATCAGATGCCATAAGACGTGTCCCAAGGTTGCACATTAAAGTGGGCCCTGTTTCCTCTCTAGGTTCCTGGCTGGGCGGCAGCACAGCCTGAACCCTGGATTCCTGGGTGCAGCTCTGCCCGAGGGGGCTCCCTCTGGCCGTCCAGGGGACGGGAGTGCAAATTTAGGAAGCTGGTGGGCGCTTCCCTGGTGGCTGAGCTGCTAAAGACTCCGCCTGCAATGTGAGAGCCCTAGGTTCGACCCCTGGGTTGGGAAGATCCCCTAGAGAAGGGAAAGGCTACCCGCCCCAGTATTCTGGTCTGGAAAATTCCATGGACTGTATAGTCCACGGGGTCGCAAAGTCGGACACGACTGGGAGACTTTAATTTTCGGGACAGAAATGACCAGTCGGACGATCGGCAAGCGAGGCCAGGGCGCCTCCCTCAGGCGGCTTGCCGCGCGGTGGCCTGCCTGACCCGTCCAGTGGGCGGGACACGCCCCGCGGCCCGGCTCCGGGGACCCGAAAGGGCTGGGCCGGCAGCTCCGGAACGGGACCGGAAGTGCCTGGGAACCGCGCCGGGAACGTTGACGCACTTCCGGTTCTCGCGGCTTCCGGCAAAGTGGGCTACAGTACCAGGAACGAGGCTCTGGCTGTTAGCCCTGGAGCATTCTGGGAGTCGTAGCCCTGCCTCCTCACCCCGACTCCCTTCCTGAGTCAATTCCGGTCTCTTCGCGAAGGAGCGCCACCGTTTCCTGTAGGGAAGACAGCGCATGCGCAAAGACATCACTCCCGATAGGCCTCGGGAGTGGAAGCCAGGTGCCTTGTGGGAGATGTAGTTCTTCAGGCGTAGGAGAAGCGGCGCTCGGCCAGCGGGGGACTCGGTTTCCCAAAAGGCTGAGCGCGGCGCAAGATGGAGGCAGCCAGGCCGAAGTGAGCCGGTAGGTTTTTGGTGGGGAGGGCCGTGCTGCTGACCCGTCGGGCTTCAGCGGGCCACTGTCCGTAGTCTTCTGCCCCGACCAGGGAGACCCTCGTGAGGCCCGGACCCTTGTCCCGCCCCCGCCCGACTTGGCCGCCGGACTCAGGCCGCTGACACGAGCGCCTGCTGGGCACGCGCCGAGATTCTGGGCGCGTGGAGTGGAGAAAATAAAGGCTCTTCCTCCCGGGGGAGAGAGACAACCCGCAAGGAAGCCAGCGCTCCCTGGGACCTGGCCAGGCCGACCCCGGCCCTGAGAAAACCGCGCCTCCGTCAGCCTGGACTCAGCTCTGCCCTGCAGTGAGCTCAGGAAATTCTCAGAGAACTGAGACGCAGACCTGGCATGCCCAGTCTTGGGGTTGCGATTCCCGGCTCCCCTCGGCGTGTCCCACTGATCACGGGCGTCCAGGGGACGGGAGTGCAAATTTAGGAAGCTGGAGGCTGGTTGGAACTCCAGCTTTGCATCCAGTGTACTGAATGACGGGCAATTTCTCCCCGCTCCGGTCCTGCCAGCCCTAAAACAGACACCTTTGGCGTTTACTTCGTGTCCCCTTTCCTGGAGTTGTTCCTTCATTTTGGGAGTCATGCAAGGCCCAGAGGAATGGAAATCTCGCCTGTGTTTGACCTGGAGCAGGTCACTCAGAGCCACTCCTGGTCCACCTGGCCTGGTCTTTGGTGGACGCAGTTGCAACGGAGTCACCCTGGGCAAGCACGGGAGGCTTGGTGGGAAGAGGAAGTTGGTGGACGGAGGCTGAGGCCTGTCCTCTGAGCCTGGAAACAAGTTTCAGGGTGCTTGGTGACACTGGAATGCTAACCAGGTGTTGGCAGGACTTCTGTGCTTCGCTGGGAAAGTGAAGGGTGTGTGGAGGATCACAGAAAATGTCCCTGGAGGTTGCCTCAGGAGCTGTTGGGCCGGCCTCTGCCAAGCAAGGCTGAGCCAGCTTCCTGAGAGCTTGACGCTCAGATGCCAAGGGCCTGGCTGCAGTCCCTTCTGGAGCTCCCAGGGCATCTCCCAGCACTCAGGAGCACACCTCCTCCCCATAGAGCCGGCAGGTGCCCCTGGCTTTGTGGAGTACTTCCTGCGTGCCCCTTCCTCCGGCAGCATCCCGCAGAAAGCTCTAAAATTCTTTATTGCAATTGTTAGCAAAGTGAATAAACGTACTCCTCATCCACACAGCAACTATTTATGAAGTCCTGACTGTGAGTCAGTTCGAGCTGTTCAGTGAGCCGGTTTGCAATTACTGCCATGACTGTCAGCTGTTTACCGTACCTCTGAGCACTCACTGACCCGAAAACACCTAATAAGCTATCACGTGGAACCACCGCAGGACTTGTCAGTTACCAAGATTAGACTAGTGACTGATATGAAGTAGCTTCTGTAATTTCACTTTTTGAAAAGTGTGATCACCCTTCACAACTCCTTGTAATCCGATAGAAAGTATATAGGTTATGAGAACAAAACAATTGAATACGCTAGTGTGTGGAAACACTGGCACTGTGTCAAAATGAAACAGTGACAGTCTTTCTCCCAAGTGAAAAATTACTCAGTTAATGGCCAGAATATCCTCAGTTTCCAGTTTGTATTCCACAGATTTTTTTTTTTTTTTAATGTTTCACACCTGCAGCTGCTAGCCAGTGCGAGGAGGATGATGCCTGCTTTAGCACAGAACTATGTTACACGTGTCATTCATTCATTTATTTATTGGAGAAGGAAATGGCAACCCACTCCAGTATTCTTGCCTAAAAAATCCTATTGACAAAGGAGCCTGGCAGACTACAATCCAAAGGGCTGCAAAGAATCGCACACTTCTGAGCTACTAAGCATACTGCCTGCCACGTACCGCACTTGGCCGATAGAGGGAGCGCAAGGATTGCTGGTGACCCTGGGTTGACGCCCCGGCTGGCTGCTCTCCGCCAGTCCACCCCCGTGCGGGCCCCCTAGTGGCTCTAGTCAGACCTGCCTGGCAAGGACTGAGGGAGGTGACAAGTCAAAAGGACCGGCTCCTGGGCCTGGCTGTTTTGGGGGTTTGGAAACCCAGGTCCACTCCGGGGGTATTGGCACCACTCCTATGTGTCTGTCGTCTGGTCTGATGGCCGGTTGTCCCTCCCTGCCCTTAGCCAGTCACTGAACCGCTGAGCAGAGCCGTGCCCGGGGGCCTTTGCCACCAAGAACCTTCGTCAGCATTCAGCCCACCTGCCCTCCAGCGTCCAGCAGGCACCTGGCAGACGGGGAGGTAAGAGGAGGGCTCTCAGTGTGTGGGTGGGTGTGGTGGTGGGGGGGTGGCCCTTCCTCCTGGGACACTGCTCTTCCTGCTGATCCTGCCTGGAGCGGTGGGTCTGAGCTTGTGGTGTTCTCGGGGACTCCCGGGGCTGTTTCGGTGCAGGTGTGGCGTGGCCTGAGGACACATGGCAGAGGCAGGGGACAGCCAACACTTCCTTGACTCGGAGGTCGACGTCCTGCCTCCCGACACTGTCTCCCTCAGCGACTCGGACTCAGACCTCAGTCTGCCGGATGGTGCTGGGGTGGATGCCCTGTCCCCGGGGGGGCTGCCTGGGGAGGCTTCCGGGGATTCGGGCCCCGATGAGCCCCCCTCGCCCCCCAGGGGCCTCCCCACAGAGGCGGTGCAGCCCTTCCACCTGAGAGGCACGAGCTCCACCTTCTCCCAGCGCAGCCACAGCATCTTCGATGGCCTGGAGGGGGCCGCCAGGCGGGCTGTGCCCGCTGTGGCTCCAGCCAGTCCGGGGGACAGGGGGAGCTTCCGGCAGCTGCTGACACCCTCCAGCCAGCCTGCAGCGGGTGGCCCAAGTAGGGCCGCTGGAAGCCCTGCTCCCCCAAGGGCGCCCCCCGTCCCTGACTACGTGACCCACCCTGAGCGCTGGACCAGGTACAGCCTGGAAGAGGTGGCCGAGGCCAGCGAGCAGAGCAACCGGGCCGCCGCCCTGGCCTTCCTGGGCCCGCAGAACCTGGCCGCCCCCGGCGACTACGTGCCCTCCTTCAATCAGGACCCCTCCAGCTGCGGGGAGGGCCGGCTTGTCTTCACCAAGCCTGCCCGAGCCAGCGAGGCTCGGCCCGACAGGAGGCGGGTCCCGAGGAAGGCGGGGGAGCCGGGCAGGAGCGACCCTGGGGTTCCAGGAGCGGCAGGGGGTGAGGGCCCCGTGGAGCTGGCCCACCTGGCCAGGCCCGGGAGCCCCGAAGCCGAGGAGTGGAGCGGACCCCGAGGGGGCCTGCAGGAGGTGGGTACACCTGCGGGCGTGGCCCACACCAGGTCTGGGTCCAGCACCCCGCTGGTGGAGACAGTGGGTTTCCACGGCAGCAGGAAGCGGAGCAGGGACCACTTCCGGGGCAAGGGACCACTTCCGGAGCAAGGGCACAGCCCCGAGGCCCCCGGTGCGGAGGCGTGAGCCAGGAGACCTCCCGGCTGCCTCCCTGGCCTGACTGTGCTGGAAGGCAGGCCACTGCTGCCCCCGGGGCGGCCTCAGGGCTGGAGTGGGCTCAGGGCTCCAGGGCAGTGAGCCGGCCCGCCGGCTGCCTCTAGGTGCCACCAGGGAGCAGAGACTTCACCAGGGTGTGGGCCGGGGGTGGTGGAGGCCCCACCCATCCTCTGCCCCGGAGACAGTAAAGGCCTTGCGTGTTCCTCTGGCTCCGTGTGTCTGTGTGGACCGCCTCTCTCCCCGGGACCGCAGCCGGGACCCCCCGCCATCCAGGCCCCATCGTCCTGTGCTCGTCAGGAGGAGGTCTTTCTGTTGGACTGAGGAGAGTCCCTCCTCGGTACCGAGCAAGAGGCTGAGACCCCAGCCCATCCCGGGGAGGAGTCGCAGCTGCTCGCATGAGGGCTGGGGCCAGGGGGTGATGTAGTGGATCTGGGGAGAGCGGAGTGAGCGTGGGCAGGAAGCGGCCGCTGGTGGCCCGGCACGCTGGGCCGCCCCCGTGTGGGGAGGACCGGTGTCGCCAGGACAGCCGACTGCTGTGCAGGGCGCTGAGCCCGGTACCCAGACGGTGTGGGGAGGCAGACGGGAGCCAGCGCGTCTCCCGTGACTGCTGTTAAGCCCCGGCCTGGCCCTGCTGCTGTGTCCCCTATCCCAGGGCTCCAGGTCCCCTGGGGAACGGGAGACAGCCTGCTGCCCACTCGCCTTGTGTGGGGTTCTCAGAAGGGCCTGGACCCGTCCCTTGTCACGTGCTTCACTAAACGGACGCCTCCGGGGGCCCCCTCTGCCTGGGACTGCAGCCTCAGGTGTGGGTGTGCCTTCCCGGCTCCACTGAATATAAAGCAGTTTTCAGGGGTGGTGGCGGGCCCTCTTGGGGTGGTGACCTGCTGCCACTACCCAGACGGGATGGCCCAGCACTCGCCATGTGCACTGTCAGGCGTGGGGGAGGCCACCGACACACACACTGAACACTCAGCCTGGGTCTTGAAGACAGAGTCCAACTCCAAACGTTTCAGAAAAAGACCAGTCTCTTGGTGGGTGACACGGGTTGGGTGTAGACCCCAAGGCAGCTGACCCCCTAAAGGGAGGCCCCCCACAAGGCATTCAGTGAGGCCTGCTCTTCTGGCCCCAGCTGGTTGGCTCTGGATGGGGTTCGGGAGTCTGTCGGGGGGCCCGTGACACACACTGCTGCACTCCCAGGCCTGAGGAGGTGCTGGGCAGGACGAGGGTGGTACATCCCGCTGGGGCTGCTCAACTGGTGGGGGGGTGTGCTGGCATCTCCACGAGGCCCAGGATGAGCAGCCAACGGCTGTGCCCCCCAGGCCTGGGCCCCTCGGAGCGCAGGGCTACATGTGCTGACGTCCAGGTGGCTCAGGGGTTGGAGGGTGGCTGGCCAGCCTCTGGGCGCTCCCTGCTACCCAGGGCCGCCCCGTGGTCAGCAGAGGCTGGTGGGTTCCCGCTGCTGGAGTTCCAAGAGTCTGGTGGGGGAGGAAGGCCCCCTTACAGCTGCTGGGTGTCCAATGGGGCAGCCCCGGGGAGAGCTGGGGGTGGGCGGGGGAAGCAGCCAGGGGCGCCCGTGAACCATACCCTGGTTGAGTTGATGGGCTCCCACAGAGGGCCCCACCCACCCTGAAGACAGTGGCCAGCCAAGGGCCAGCCAAGACCTTGGCTGTCTTCTCCCAGGACAGGTGGGAAGCATAGGCCTAAGGTGAGGCAGAGGACGCAGCCCTAGGCCTGCAGGCTGGCAGAGGGCTGCCCGTGCCCACCCGCCCCTTGAGCGCCCAGGGCACAGGGACTGTCACACTCACTCCAGTAGGCGCTGCCGCAGGCCAGTGACTCGGCCACGGAGGAGAGGAGCGCTGCACAGTAGCTGACCTGGAGGAGGGCAGGCTGGGGACTCTGGGGCCGGGCCCACGTCCACCCCCCGCCCCGCCAGCCGGCTCCCCTCTGACCCCTCTGGCGGCTGTCACTCGAGGAGAGGGAGGAGGGGGCGGGGAGGGGTCTTCAGCACAGGACCCCCCCAGGGAGCGGCAGGGTCTCCTCCCGAAGGAGTCCCGAAGGGGCACGAGTGCAGAAGCCCCAGGCCCTGCCCGCCCTGCCCCTGCCCTGACTGCATGTCCCCTGCCGGGCCCAGCTCAAGGAGAAGGGCGCCCTGGTCCGCCCACCTACCTGAGACTCCATACGCTTGACGCGCCTCTCCTGTTCCCTCAGGCCCCCGAGGAGCTTGGCTACGACATCTACCCTGTGGCGGGAGCGGGCGGGCAGCAGGCTGCTGAAGGCCAGTGCACCACACGGGGCGCCTTCCCACCTCCCTGCCCTGATGCCCAGGCCCTTCGGGTGCGTTTGGGGGTCACTGAGCCTCTGTGGGCGCCTGAGTTCAGGGTGCTCCGGCCCCTCGGGCATGGTGGGGGCGGGGGTCAGGGCTGTTCCCACCCGCAGGCAGGACCAGGCGCGTGGGTGTGAGGTTCACCCCAGAACAGGAGGAGCCTCATGAGTCCTGGCACCAACCCCCAAGTGTAGGGCAGGCCCGGCCCAGCAGAGCCCAGTCCAGGGTGAGAGGCTGCTCGTTAGAACCGGGCCATGTCCCTACCCAGCCCAGACCCTGGGACGTGAGGGGCCACGCCAGCCTTAAGGCAGCCTGTCACCCCGCAGAGATCTCCCAGCCCCCCGGGAGCTGGCTCTCCACCAGCTCCCCCAGCACCTCCCCTGCCTGGCACCCTGCAGGGCCGTGGCTGGTGCTGCAGGGAGGGCGCTGGCCCCGAGGGCAGCCCGATGGGCTCAGCGCCCCGGGCGGCCCGCCGCGCCGGCCCAGGCGGGGCAGGGAGGGCGCCCCCGCACCTGTGCGCCGCCTTCCGCAGCAGCTCCTCCTGGCTCTCCTTCCGGCGCTTCTCCAGCTCGCTCACGAAGTTCTCCTTCTGCACCACCTCCCAGGTGACCACCTTCTGGTCCAGAGGCTCTGGCAGGTCCCTCTCTGGGGAGGCCAGGCAGCCTCAGGGCAGGGCCCAGGCCTGGAAGCCCCCTGGTGGGCAGGCCCTCCGGGCCGCCGCAGAGGGGGCCGGGGCCCGCCGCCTGCTGCCCCCTGCCCCCACCCAGGCCCAGGGCCCCTCCATGCGCGGTCCTGGCAGGAGCCTCACCCAGGCGCGCCCGCTTCTGCGGGGCCCCCCTCCGCAGGAGCCCCTTGAGCACCAGGCTCAGGTGGCTGAGGAGGATGAACGGGGGCGCCAGCGCGGGGCGCTGGTGGTACTCCACGATGAGGTGGAAGCGCTGGGACTTCCAGAAGGTGTCCGCGTTGCCCTGCACCGCCTGGAACGTGTAGCTGCGGACAGCAGCGGGCAGGCGGGCGGCGTGGGCACGCAGCCCTGCGCCCCGCCCCGCCCTGCCCCGCCCCCGGGGCTCCCCGCCACCCCTCTGCTACAGCCTGGCAGACCCAGGCACCTACCCACACACCCCTACCGGGCCTGCACCACCTGCTTGGTGCCCTGAGCTCCCGAGGGGAGACCTCCCGAGAGGAGACCTCCCGAGGGGAGCCCCAGCTCTGGAGTGACAGCCCATACCCAAACCCCTCCTGGGGGCAGAGAGGCGACTGCCCCCGCAGTCTGGAGGGCTGGACAGGTCTGGGCCAGGGGGACCAGAACCAAGCCCCACGCCCCAGAGTGGACAGAGGCAGGGGGCAGGGTGGGCACCTGAACATGGCGATGAGCAGGTTCATGAGCAGCACGTTGGTGACCAGTAGGAAGGTGACCAGCAGGAGGATGACCACCCAGTTGGCGTAGAGGTTGGGGCAGGAGGGCGAGCCTTCCAGCAGCAGTGGGTGCAGGGAGCAGTTCACGCGGGCTTCTGTAAGGGGGGGGCCGGGCGCGTGGGGCTGGGGCCGGGCGCGAGGGGCTGGGGCCGGCCCAAGTGGCCAGTGCCCACGGGCATCGAGAGTCATGTCCCCACGGTTGAGGCCACCCAGGGGGAGGGCCCGGGGAGGCAGCCAGTTCCCATGCTTTCCCGGGCATGGTCCGGGCTTCGGCACTCAGACTCCTAGTCCTGGGACAACTAGGTCCTGGGTGGTCTGCCTGGCTGTGCCGGCCCCACATCCCCTGGCTTCGCTGTGACGTCACAGCGGCCCACAGGCTCTGGAAGCAGAGCCCAGCCCATGTCATCCCACCCCTACCCAAGGCTCTGCTCAAAGGCAGCATGGGGGACGCTGGCCTCGGCGAGGGCGTGGGGTCTCTCCCGCAGGACTTCTCAGGCCTGCAGCTCACTGGCCGCCACAGGAGTCTGAGCCAGGGCAGGTCTGCACTTTCCCAAAGCCTGCAGCAGCAGAATGCCCTTGACACGGGTTACCGTGGGCTGGAGGACGAGCCAGCTCCAAGAGCCGTCAGGGCGGGAGGGGCACGGGCAGTGAGCACCCAGTCTGGGGCAGGCTGAGCTCCACGCCCTGGACGGGGAATCTGGAGGGGTCGGCATCCCTGAGGAGCCCCAGGAGCCCTGCTCCAGCCCCTCCCCTGCCGGCCTCAGCCCCTGCAGGGCCAGCCTGGCCCCCACCCCTGCCCCAGGAGATGGGAGGGAGGTGCAGACGGAGGCCAGGGTAGGGGGCGCACGGGTGCGGGGGCCCCGGGGTGTGGGGCGTCTCCCCGTCAGGAGGGCTTGAGGCTCCAGGTGGTGACCTCCGCAGGCTGTGTGTGTGTGTGTGTGTGTGTGTGTGTGTGTGTGTGTGTGTGTGTGTACCTGGACACACGCATGCACGTAGGACTGTGTTTCTGTGACTGCCCCCCCCCCCCCCCGCCATCTTCATGCTGTGCCTCAGCGTGGGGCACGGGGGTCTCTGTTTCCATGTGTGCCCGTGTTCCCACCTCTGGGCTCGCATGTCAGGCTGGCAGGGCCTGTTCCCCTGTGTGTGTCTCCCTCACAGGATGAGCCCCTCCTGAGTGAGGTACTTCGATGGGGGCTGGGGGCTCCGTGTGAGACCCCTCCCCAGCCGCCCCTGCCCTCCCTGCCTGCAGATCCGTTCTCGCCCTGGGCACCCTGAGTGACCCAGAGGGCCTGCCCGTCCGATGGAAGCAGCTCCATGGTGATGAGGCGCCTGCGTTTCCCCCGGGACTCTCAGAGGCACCGCCAGGCCCAGCTGGGAGATGGGTCATCCCCGGGGCCTCCTGGGGCCCAGAGTCGGGGCTCTGCCCGGGACACTGAGACCCGGCTCCCACGGGGAGGCGTGGTCCTGGGGCCACCCAGGACCCCACCAGGGACCGCAGGCCCGTAAGTGAGCAAACTACCCTCTGCCCGCGGGGCGGTGGGCTCCCAGGGAGGGGCTGGCCGGGGGTTCCACCCTGAGAGACCGGGAAGGGGAAGGACCCTCAGCGAACTGGCCCAGGCTGGCCCTGCCATGGTGGGGCTCAGCCTGGCAGCTACAGTGGCATTGAAAACTGAACCCCTGGGAGTCTGCAGCCCTAGTCCGGCACCTCTCTGCCCCCGGCGACCCCGAACCATAACAGAGTGCCCTCGTACCATCGGTGTGCGGCCGTCGGGTCGGGAGGGACCCCATCCCTGCCCGGTGCTGGGCGCCCGCCTCTCCCCCCTCCTCCCGAGGGGCCCCGTGGGACTGGGGCAGTTGGAGGTCATGGCAGCGTCCCCCAGGCGGGGCCGCCCGGGGAGGGCAGGCAGGGGCTCATTAAACTAATGGCCTGGAAAATGGCGCCCACGGGAGAGCACACACGGAGCCCCATGCTGGGTGCGGGGGGGACTAAGAAAACAGCCCAGGAAATGAGCCTGCAAAACCCGCTAATTAGGAGGCAGCTCCCGTGACGGTGCAGCCCCTCAACCCGGAGCCCGCCGGGCTCAGTCACGTCCTCGTCCCATGGACAAATATTTACCAGGTCGCGGGCGCTGACCTGCCTCATCAGCAGCCGCAGACAGCCTCAGGGACTCTGCGCCCATGATCGCCCCGTGACACCCGCCTGAGTGAAGGACCCCCTGCCCCTGCTCTGCACCCCGGGAGCGCCCAGCACGGCTGGAGCCCTGGGCCCCCACACTGGCCCCCCTTGTTGGAGGGACTGGTTCTCCTTCTCCTCCTCCTCCTCAGTGAACCCCAGCCATGCTGGGGCCCACAAAGGTGTTCCCGGCCCTGGTCCCCGGTTCCCAGTCCTGGGGCTCCCCGAGCACCCCCCTACCCCCCACTGCACTATCACGAGAAATTCTCAGAGGATTCTCTGGTGGCTGAGATGGTAAAGAGTCTGCCCTCAATGTAAGAGACCCAGGTTCAATCCCTGGGTCAGGAAGATCCCCTGGAGAAGGAAATGGCAACCCATTCCAGTATTCCTGCCTGGACAGAGGAGCCTGGCGGGCCTCAGTCCATGGCGTCCGAAAGAATCAGACACGACTGAGCAACTTCACTTTCCACCAGCCCTCACCCACACCCCTATACAGGGGGCCGCCCTGGAGACACCCTCTCAGGCAGGCCACACAAGCCAGGCAGGGTGTTGGGCTCACACGTTGGGTGGGTCCCCAGAAGCTAGGGTGCCCTCAGGAGCAGCCTTCCAGCCGAGGGTCCCCCCAGCAGGCAGGCCACATGCATAACCGGCAGGGACGTGCTGGGAGGGCCAGCTGTGGGGCCCAGACCAGGTGATGGCCGGGGTGGGGCCCTGCTGAGTGCCTGCCCACCCCCGCTGCAAGGCCCCCGCCCCCATGGCCCTCTCTGCCCACAGCTCTATCTCTGTCTCCTGCCCAGGGCCCGAGGTTGGGGCCTCCACAGCTGGCACCCGTCAGCCCGGACCTGTCCCTCACCGGACGTGACCTGGTGGGTGTCCTGGACTTCCCCACCGTCAGCCATCAGGCCGGGGCCTCCTGTGACCCCCAGAGGCCCCACTGAAGGACCAGGTGTCCATGGTCTTACAAAAGGAGTGTGCTACTAAGGGGGTCTCGGTGCTGTGACTCCCCGGGGCGGGGCCCCACGCAGAGCCCCCCGGCCCGGGCTGAGTCCTGACCGTCGATCTCGTCCAGCGGGATCTGCCCGAAGATCTGCAGGTACGGCCGGTAGAGCACACGGCGGAAGATCCACTCCAGGCGGCCGTCGTGCGGGTGCAGCAGCGCCTGCGTGGTCACGCCGTAGGCCACGAGCCACACGCTCAGGAAGAAGAGGAAGAAGAAGACGTCCTTCATCTCGGGGGGCGGGAGCAGGGAGGAGGGGAAGACATGTCAGCACCCACCGGCCGGTGCGGGGAGGCGTGAGGGAGAAGGGTCAGCACCCGACAGGCGGGGGTGGGGGGAGAGCCACGTCAGCTCCCGCTGGGTGGGGCCGGGCTCATGCCCTGGCCCGGACTCACCATCCGCTCCACGATGATGATCTTGGGGCCCAGCTGCTTGTGGACGGCGAAGATGTGGATAAGCCGGAGCGTGAACACCATGAAGTCGAGGGCAAGCACCGTGCGGCCAGCCTCAAAGGCCCAGGGCACCATCCTGGGGTGGGGAGGGCAGGCTGGATGGCCGCCGTGCCCAGAGAGGGCTGGACCTTCCTCCATGCTGCACAGCACGGGCGCCAGACCTGGGCGGACCCATCCTGGAGGCAGCCCTGCCCACCAGCCCCCCGGGGCTGCCCCTGCCAGGCCTCGGGGCCCCCAGACCTGCAGGTGACCCCGGCGATGAACAGGAAGATGGCCACCATGTCGCACTTGTTCCAGTTGTCCTCCACGTAGAGCGTGAACTTCTTCACCAGGCGCATGTCCTCGTCTGTGAAGAAGCCCTGGCGGGGGGCAGGCTGCCCAGTGATGGCGGCCCGGGCTCTCTGCCGCGGGGCACAGCCTCTCCTGGGCCGGGCTGTGACCCGCAACCCCCCGGGCTCCGTCCGCAGCCGGGCCAGGCCCACCACTGACCTGCCGGATCTCCTCCAGCACCAGCGTGAAGACCCAGAAGTAGAGGGTGACCTCAGACCCCGACGGCCCCTGGGGAGGGGGCCAGAAGTCCACCAGCAGGACGTAGGTGAACAGGAAGAGGAAGGCGAAGTACATGACCACGTTCCCGAGGAACACGGTGACGGGCGCCCCCCAGAACCTGCGCCAGCGTGTTAGCAGGAAGGCGGCTCTCCGGCCTCGGCCACCTTCTCTCCTCAGTGCCTCAGCCAGCTCCTCCGCCCTGTGCCCGAAGGAGGCCACGGGCAGTGGTGAGACGGGCACCCGGGGTCCCGAGCTCGCCCGTGCCCACCACTGCCCCCTCCACAGGCTCTCACCCGCTGCCCAGGCCGCAGAGCAGGCTCTTCTCCGTGTCCAGACTGTCCAGCTCCTGCAGGTCCTCTGGGCCTGTCCTTAGGGGGGCCTCCTTGCTGCGGGCACAGGAGCCCCTCAGGGACCGGGGGAGGGCACCCGAGGCTCCCACTCGGCCCCGAGCTCCCGGCCAGCGGAGGCACTGCAGAGGGATGAGGGGTGGGGGGCGCGCACAGGGGCCGCGCGGATCTGCGGTGGGGGGAGGCTGGGGACGTGCCGCCGCCGGCAACAGTGAAGCCGCACCCCAGCCCGGCACAGCTCTGGCAGGCGGCTGCTGCTTGTGCTGACCGACCTGAAGGTGATGAGGTTGGTGTAGATGAGGGCCGGGCAGAAGAAGGCGCACAGCAGCCGCAGGATGGGGGTGCCCGAGGCCATGTCCCCCCACCAGATCTTGGTCAGGAAGGCCTGAAACAAAGGCGTGGCTGTTGCTCCCCTGACCCCCCCACACCTTTGCTGCAGCGCCCGCAGCAGGCCTGCCCTTCAGGGTTCAGCGGGGGCATCAGTCCTCCCAGTCCGGAGCCCCCAGGGCCTCCCTCCTGGGGGAGAAGGAACACCTTCCCTGGAGGGAGGCCAGGCTCTGGGTTAGCATTTCTGCTGAGACCAGAGGCGGAGAACTAACACCTTTTAGAACTAACACCCCAAAAAGATGTCCTTTTCATTCTAGGGGACTGGAAAGCAAAAGTAGGAAGTCAAGAGACACCTGGAGTAACAGGCAAATTTGACCTTGGAGTACAAAACGAAGCAGGCTAACAGAGTTTTGCCAAGAGAACGCACTGGTCATAGCAAACACCCTTTTCCAACAAAGAGAAGGCTCTACACATGGACATCTTCAGATGGTCAATACCCAAATCAGACTGATTATATTCTTTGCAGCCAAAGATGGAGAAGCTCTATACAGTCAGCAAAAACAAGACCGGGAGCTAATTTTGGCTCCAATCATGAACTCCTTATTGCCAAATTCACACTTAAATTGAAGAAAGTAGGGGAAACCACTAGATCATTCAGGTATGACCTAAATCAAATCTCTTATGATTATACAGTGGGAGTGACAAATAGGTTCAGGGATTAGATCTGATAGACAGAGTGCCTGAAGAACTATGGACAGAGGTTTGTGACATTGTACAGGAGGCAGTGATCAAGACTATCCCCAAGAAAAAGAAATGCAAAAAAGCAAAATGTCTGTCTGAGAAGGCCTTACAAATACTGAGAAAAGAAGAGAAGTGAAAGGCAAAGGAGAAAAGGAAAGATATACCCATTTGAAGGCAGAATTCCAAAGAATAGCAAGGAGAGATAAGAGAGCCTTCCTCAGTGATCAAGGCAAAGAAGTAGAGGAAAACAATAGAGTGGGAAAGACTAGAGAGCTCTTCAAGAAAATTAGAGATATCACGGGAACATTTCATGCAAAGATGAGCACAATAAAGGACAGAAATGGTATGAACCTAACAGAAGCAGAAGATATTAAGAAAAGGTGGCAAGAATACACAGAAGAACTATACAAAAAAGAACTTCATGACCCAGATAACCACGATGATGTGATCACTCACCTAGAGCCAGACATCCTGAAGTTCAAAGTCAAGTGGGCCTTGGGAAGCATCACTACGAACAAAGCTAGTGGAGGTGATGGAATTCTAGTTGAACAATTTCACATCCTAAAAGATGATGCTGTGAAAGTGCTACACTCATATGCAGCAAATCTGGATAACTCAGCAGTGGCCACAGGACTGGGATTTCATTTCAATCCCAAAGAAAGGCAATGCCAAAGAATGCTCAAACTACCACACAATGGCACTCATCCCACACGCTAGCAAAGTAATGCTCAAAATTCTCCAAGCCAGGCTTCAACAGCATGTGAACCGAGATTTTCCAAATGTTCAAGCTGGATTTAGAAAAGGCAAAGGAACTGGAGATCAAATTGTCAACAATCGCTGGATCATCAAAAAAGCAAGAGAATTCCAGAAAAACATGTACGTCTTCTTTATTGACTACGCCAAAGCCTTTGACTGTGTGGATCACAACAAACTGTGGAAAATTCTTCAAGAGATGGGAATACCAGACCACCTGACCTGTGTCCTGAGAAATCTGTAGGCAGGTCAAGAAGCAAGTTAGATCGGGACATGGAACAACAGACTGTTTCCAAATCGGGAAAGGAGTACGTCAAGGCTGTATATTGTCACCCTGATTATTTAACTTATATGCAGAGTACGTCATGAGAAACGCTGGGCTGGATGAAGCACAGCTGGAGTCAAGACTGCAGGGAGAAATATCAATAACCTCAGATATGCAGATGACACCACCCTTACGGCAGAAAGTGAAGAGGAACTAAAGCGCCTCTTGATGAAAGTGAAAGAGGAGAGTGAAAATGTTGGCTTAAAACTCAACATTCAGAAAACTAAGATCATGGCATCTGGTCCCTTCACTTCATGGCAAGTAGATGGGAAAACAGTGGAAACATTGAGAGACTTTACTTTTGGGGCTCCCAAATCACTGCAGATGGTGACTGCAGCCATGAAATTGGAAGAAAAGCTATGACCAACCTAGACAGCATATTAAAAAGCAGAGACGTTACTTTATCAACAAAGGTCCATCTAGTCAAGGCTATGGTTTTTCCAGTGGTCATGTATGGATGTGAGAGTTGGACTATAAAGAAAGTTGAATGCCGAAGAATTGATGCTTTTGAACTGTGGTGTTGGAGAAGACTCTTGAGAGTCCCTTGAACTGCATGGATATCAAACCAGTCAATCCTAAAGGAAATCAGTCCTGAATATCACTGGAAGGGCTGATGCTAAAACTGAAACTCCAATAGTTTGGCCACCTGATGTGAAGAACCGACTCACTGGAAAAGACCCTGATGTTGGGAAAGATTGAAGATGGGAGGAGAAGGGGACAACAGAGGATGAGATGGTTGGATGGCATCACTGATTCGATGGACAGGAGTTTGAGCATGGTTCGCGAGTTGGTGATGGACAGGGAAGCCTGGTGTGCTGCAGTCCGTGGGGTCGCAAAGAGTCAGACACGACTGAGCGACTGAACTGCACTTGGGGCTAGTGGGGAAGAGTGGCCAGCTGAGGGAGTCAGGTGGGCGGCTTCCAGGAATGGACCCCCCCAACCCCAATGGCCTGGATGCGGGCGGGGGAGGACCTGAGGGAGCTGGCTGGGGCACCTGCTGTCTGCCCAGGCTTTGCCCACAGCACGCCCGGGGCTCACCTGCACCCCGTCATGGGCAAAGAAGGCCTTGGTGTCAGCCTCGGTGGCCAGGTGCAGGCAGGTGGTTCTGCTCCAGCAGCGGTTCCGACGCACTAGCAGGGCAAAGGCGCGCTCCTCACTGTGGCGGTAACACTGGGAGAAGAGGTCTGCGGGGTGGCCGCTGCCGTGATGCCCAGGCCCGCCCGCCGGGCTCCTCCCCCGCAGGTTGCAACCTCCCTGAGGCTGTGAGATGCGCCCATCCCCACCCGGCCTCCCCATCCGGACGTGGGAGCCTCCCTCTCCCCGAGTGTCCACGCTGGGAGCACCCACCGCCCAGTCCCGCCCCCAGCGCCTGCCCCCCACCGTGCTCACCCAGGGCCAGCTGCTCGTACTTGGCCTCCCGCAGAGTCCGGCCCACCTCGGCCTCTGTCTCCAGGTGGGACATCTCTTTGACGATCTTGCAGGCGACCAGAGCGGCGGCCACCCCCTCCTGGCCCTGGGAGACCCAGCCTAAGTGTGCAGCCACCTCCCAGCCCCCACAGGCCTCTCCCAGTGTCCTCCCAGCCCTCCCTAGGACTCCCCGGGACCCTCCCGGTGTCCTCCCAGCTTCCCCCCCTCCCCTCCCCCGACCCCCAGACCCCCTCCTGGCATCCGCACCATGGCCCAGAAGTAGGTGGCCATCTCGTGGCGGTTCTGCAGCACCGCCCACAGGAACAGGTCTCTCCAGGGGTCCTCGCTCCTCTGGTTCAAGTCCAGCAGCCCCTTCTGGCCCGGGGTCCGCCGGGCCGGGCCCCGCTCCTGGAGGGCAGGTGTGTCAGCCTGCGGCCACAGCCCCACCCGCCCCCGCCCCACTCTCCGCTCCGCCCGCACTCCCGCCCGCGCTCCCGCCCGCGCTCCCGCCGCCGCCCGCCCCACGCCCGCGCTCCCGCCGCAGCGCTCACCGCCTGGTAGAGCCCGCGGCAGGCGTCGTGCAGGAAGTCCTTGAGCACCCGTGAGACCTCGTGCAGGGAGAAGGCGGGCGGCCCGGCGGGCGGCTCCCGGGCCTGCTGGGCGCCCAGCCCGGCCAGCGTCAGCCGGCCTTCCTCGTGCTTGCGCTGCAGCAGGTCGAAGAGCAGGCTCTTGGGGGCCACGGAGCGGTAGAGCTGCTGCAGCCGCCCGTAGGTCAGGAAGTCCGCCACGTCCGCGCCGTTGTCCACGAAGAGGCGCACGAACTCGGGCTTGTTGCTCACCAGCGCGTCCATCATCACCTCCTCCAGGTCGCGGGACTGGGGCGCCGGGTGGAGGGTGAGTGGGAACCGTGGGGAAGGGGGCCCGCGGGAGGGGCGTGGGGACCCTCGGCAAGCCGCCCAGCTCCCGGGTGCCCCGCCCTGCCTGTCGCCCTGCACCGAGGCGGCCCGCGCCCAATGATGTTTAGCCCCTCCTGCCTGGGATGCCCGCAACTGAGGCCCAGCGGGAGGTGCCCTGGCCTCCCTGGCTCCCCTGGCGACGGCCCGGCCAGGCCGGCCCTGGATACCAGCTGCCCCCAGCCCCTCGTCAGGGTGCCCGCCCGGTGCTGGCCAGAGCCTGGTGCCACCTTCCACTCCACGTCCCCGTTGAAGATCTCGCTCTTGGCGATGTCCACGCGGTCCCAGGCCACGGCCAACTTCAGTTCGTCCAGGTAGTCCTGCGCCTCCTGGCTGTGGCTCTTGCAGGCTGCGGGCGGGGAGGGTGGAGTGGGTGAGGGGGAACCCAGGTGCTGGCAGAGCCAGTGGGCACAGGGCACCTCGAGGTGGCTCTCCTAGATATATGGCCACGGACGTGATGTCCTGGTTCTCTCCACACCCTCTGAGTACCGGCGGGAGCCACAAGACATCCACGCCCCCAGGAGCCACCGCTGGGAGCTCCAGGACCCCAAGGGGACTCCAGGGATTGGTGGAATAGTCGGGAGTGGGTGCCCCCTCCAGGGGTCTTCCCTTCCTCAAGGCTGCCCCCTGTCCCAGAGCCGCTCCCTGTGTGGGCCTATGTCCCCCGCCAGTGATCAGCCTCTCCGCAGGTGTTTATATTCAATGAGAAGCAAAGTGAGTGACAGCCAGGACGTGGAGACCAGCCGACTGTCCATCCACAGAGCGACAGAGAAACAAAACGCGGACCCTCACTGTCCTAAAGGGACGGGTGCCCAGTACCGGCCACAGCGTATCGGACGACCGCCCAAAACATCATGCTCAGAGCAAGACTCCAAAGGCCACAGGGTGTGTGGTCCCATGTCCAGGGAATGCCCCCAGCGGGCAGATTCAGACACGGCAGGCTCGTGGTTGCCTGAGACTGGGGGAGGCCGGGGTCTAGTGGGTCTTCTGGGTGGTGGACGTGCTCGGACTTAGTAGTAGCAGTGGACCGCCTTGTGAAAGCACCAGAACCCCCGAATTTACCGAGCACCTTGGCTTTCTGAGGACGTCCCTGGTGGCCCAGAGGCTAAGCATCTGCCCACCAGTGCAGGGGACACAGGGTCACTCCCTGCTCCGGGAGGATCCCGGAGCCGCAGTGCAGCCAAGCCCACACAGCTTAGCCACTGAGGCCCGGGCGCCTGGAGCCCCTGCTCCTCGACAAGAGGAGCCTCCGCGGTGAGAGCCCGCACACCGCAGCCAGAGCAAGGCCGGAGTCCGCAGCAGAGACCAAGCTCAGCTAAAACTAAGTAAATAAAAACTAGGAATGAATAATTAAACAGTTAAAAAATTTGTGATAAAATACATCTAACGTAAAACTTGCCAAAGACAGAACCTCTCGTGGATTTGCGTGTCGTCATTGTATGGAGGCCCCGGCAGGTTCTGTGTTCCTTCCGTTTGGTCACACGTGCTGCCGCTGTGTACACACGGCTGTACCCACGCTCAAACACTCGCACACGCCGTCGCACACACTCACACTCACAGCAGAGCGTGCCGCCCCAGGCGCAGGCCCCGGAGGCCGAGACCCCGGGGTGGGGGCTGCCCCTCGCCGGGCTGGCTGGCCACCCTCCCCTGCCAGCGCCCTCCGCGGGCACGGCCGGGCCTCACCTTTTACCAGCGCCTTGAGGATGACCGTGTCCAGCTCCTCAGAGCCCTCCTGCTCGAAGTCGTGCACGGTGAGCAGGTGCGGGTGGGACATGATGGTCTGTAGCTGGGACCCCAGGACAAAGGCCCAGAGGTGACCCCGTGGGCAGGGCAGGCGGTGTGTGACCCCACGGCCCCCGGCCAGAATGCCAGCCCGCCGGGCCCGGGGCAGCCCCACCCTCAGAGCCGGCGTCCCCACCCCTCGAGGGCCTGAAGCAGGGGCCAGCCCGGGGGCTTTGCAGTCAGAGGGGCCGGGCACGGACGCGCAGTCCAGGGGCTGGGGTCTAGGGCGGGGGCCAGCACGCGGCCCTCCCTCCGGCGGCTCATACCAGCCCCGTCCAGCACACGACGTCCTCCCAGGAGAAGTGCTCGCTGGGGAACTTCTCCCTAAACTGCTTCTCGGCCACCTGGGGCGCCAGGAGTTGGGGCTGGTTCACGAGGGCAGCGAGCACGTCCGCGACGCCCCCTGAGCCTGCCAGGATCAGCCATGGCGTGGCGTGCTCCACGGCCCTGGAAATCCTCTGAGGTAGGCGGAGGGGGGCACGGTGGACCAGGTCAGTGCCAGGTGCGATCTCGGCCCTGGCTGGGGGCCCCGTGGGAGGCCCCCTCCTGCCGCGCCTGCCCTACCTCCAGGGTGCTGGGGTCCCCGTTGACCAGCAGACAGAGGACAGGGATCTCGATGCTGCTGGTTCCTGTGGACGGATGGAGCACAGCGTCCACCCAGGTGCCCAGGTGAGCAGAGGGCCTGGGACCCTCCTGTGGGGTAAGCCCCCGGGGCCTCAGACCACCAGCCGGCGGCGTTTTCTGGGCAAACTCCAGGCAAGAGGCTTTTTCTCCAGAGGTGGGCTCCCGGCTGCCCGGTCACCCGGGACAGGGATGCCAGGCCCACTCCCCACTGTCCAGTGTGGCTGCCTCGTGGCTGTTTAAACGTCAAGTTGAACATCGGGCCCCTGGCTGCACCAGCCACATTCGAAAGGCGGGCATCTCTCCTCGGCCAGGGCAGAAAGCTCCACTGACCACTTGCCAGGCCATCCGAGGGCCCTGGAGCACCTCAACATGGTGAAGTAGGGGTGCAGTTTGGCTACTTCCCCTCAAAAAACAGACGTGAGACTTCTGAATGTGCACCCCAGAGGCCCGGACCTGCCGGATGGGCTGTGAGGGGAAAGCTTGGCAAACTGCTGGGAGGAGGCAGGACAGACCGGACGGCCCCAAGAACAGTCCCCTCTAACTCCCGAGGCACCTGCCGCTCGGGAAGGATACTGGGCGGAGGGCGTGTGAGCCTCCTGGCTTCAGCAGCCCGGGCCAGCCCTGCATCCTCAAGGTGAGGGTTAAACACCGCTTAGGTTGCGTTCTCATTAAACAGTGCTCAGTTGGCAGACACACACACACTGCTCATAAATATTGCCAGCGATCACATGTATATTGTTGTTTGTACATGTTAGTTGTAAATACAGGGGCTTTACAAATCCTGCTTTTAGACCCGCCCTGGCCACGCTGGAGGCCGCTCCTCAGGCAGCACTGCCCCCTGCTGGCAGCGAACCTTGGGCGGTGGAGGGAGATGGGCCTCTGGAAACTTACAAATCTCCCTTTCTTTGCAGAGCCTGGAGCCCCCAGCCAGAGCCTCTGGTCGGGTGGGGTGGGGGTGAGGCTGCACTGGAAACGGACCTGCAACCACCCTGCTGCCCAGTGGGAATGTTACCGCCTGGCAGAGACTCCCCAAAGTCATGTTCCCCATCACCCTGGCCAGCAGCCCCCTCACCCAGGACCCCCCGTGGCCCAGGTCTAACGCTCTGGCGAGTTTGGTGCCTTCAGCCCGGAATGCCCGTCCCGACCCACGCTGGCGGTCCTTCAGCCCTGTCCACCCCTGCAACCCCCCACCACGGTGTTCCGGGCAGCCCCCTCCCCTGCGGGCAGCGCCCCTCCCCCATGGGCAGCCCCCTCCCCCGCGGGCAGCCCCCTCCCCCGCGGGCAGCCCCCTCCCCCCCGGGCAGCCCCCTCCCCCGAGGGCAGCGCCCCTCCCCCGCGGGCAGCCCCCACCCCCGCGGGCAGCCCCCTCCCCCGCGGGCAGCCCCCTCCCCCGCGGGCAGCGCCCCTCCCCTGCGGGCAGCCCCCTCCCCCGAGGTCAGCGCCCCTCCCCCACGGGCAGCGCCCCTCCCCCGAGGGCAGCGCCCCTCCCCCGCAAGCAGCCCCCTCCCCCGAGGGCAGCCCCCTCCCCCGCGGGCAGCGCCCCTCCCCCACGGGCAGCGCCCCTCCCCCGCGGGCAGCTCCCTCCCCCGAGGGCAGCGCCCCTCCCCCACGGGCAGCGCCCCCCCCCCGCGGGCAGCCCCCTCCCCCGAGGGCAGCGCCCCTCCCCCGCGGGCAGCTCCCTCCCCCGCGGGCAGCCCCCTCCCCCCGGGCAGCCCCCTCCCCCGCGGGCAGCCCCCTCCCCCACGGGCAGCGCCCCTCCCCCACGGGCAGCGCCCCTCCCCCGCGGGCAGCTCCCTCCCCCGAGGGCAGCCCCCTCCCCCGCGGGCAGCCCCCTCCCCCACGGGCAGCGCCCCTCCCCCGCGGGCAGCTCCCTCCCCCGAGGGCAGCCTCACCCCCGTAGCCTGTCCTCTGCTCCGAGATGTACTTCTCCAGCCGCAGCCGCAACTCTGTGGGCTCGTCGCCCTTCCCGGGGGCCCCCGGCTCCACCAGGATGAAGTGGGAGTGGTTGTTGTCCAGGGGGCTGAGGGGGCCCTGGCTGCCTCTGTCGTCCAAGGGGTAGTGCACGGGGCCGTCCCCCTAGGCACACACAGCGTGAGGCCCGGGCGTGGCTCGCAGCCCCGGGTGGAGGGAGAGCCGCCGCTGCTGCTGCAGGGGGCGCCCAGGGAGGGCACCCTCGAGACAGAGCCCGCACTCTGGGGGTGGGGGCTCCACTCACACGGCTGCCTGGCCTCCTGGGGGCCTGCCTGAGACCCTCCTCCGGGGGTGGGACAGAGGACACCAGCCCCGGGTCACACGAGTGTGTGGGGCGGTGGCCGAACGGGCGTTTGGGCACCAGTCTGGGTGGGGTCCTCGGAAACCAGGTGCCCACTCCAGGCCCGTGCTGGCTGGGAGCCTGGCAGCCCCCTCCCCACTCAGGTCCTGGGAGATGCTGCCTCCTGCTGGCCGCTCGCTGGGCAGGAGACCCCCGGCTCCCCTCCTCCCCACTCCTCTCTCCTCCCCTCCCCTCCCCTCCTCCCCCCTCCCCTCCCCTCCTGCCCCTTCCTGCCCCCCCACCCCACCCCTGGCTCTGGGGTCACCTCACTGCCTTTAGAGCAGCCTCGCTCCCTCCCAGGCCTGTGAGCTCCCTCCCCCCACCCCGAGGGTAGGGCTGGTCTGCCTACTGCTGGCCTGGCAGGTGGGGGCTCAGTCACAGACGATGTAGTGCGGTCAGCCTGCGAGATGGCCCTGATGGCCTCTGTCAGGTGTGCCCTGCAGACCCGAGGCGGCCGATCTCTGGGGGCCTCCCTGCCCTGCCACTGTGCCCCAAGGCCTGAGCGCCCAGAGCCCCGCGCCCACCTGGGCATGGTCCAGGAGCTGGCAGTGCAGCACGCGGCCCAACGAGGCGATGCCGATGGCCACCACGCGGGCCTTGGTGGATGTGCTGGCCAAGGAGTGGTCACGCACGGCCTGCCCGACGTAGCGGGCGAGGCCCACTCGGAGCGCGCTGGTCAGGATCCAGGCTCCTGCGGGCACAGGGGTCCGTGAGCACGGCGGCCTTCCCAGGTGCCCTCCAGGACCAAGGTCAGGGTTAGGGCTGGAGACAGGCCCCCGCTGCCCTCTGGACAGAGACTCTGACCCCGGCCTGTGCTCGCCCAGAACCCAGGAAGTCCTTCCAGAGCACAGAGCCCTCGGCCCGACGGTCAGCAGCGCCTTCGTCTCTTCTACAGTCGTTTCTGGGCTGGGAGACGGTGGACACCCCCCTCCCTGATGGGCCATCTGAAGGCCCAGCCCCTGAAATTAAAGCCCAAGAGTTTAGTTCTGACCCCAGCGACCGGCTGGCCAGGGTGCTGTCCCGGGAGATGGGGTGAAGGAGGCCCAGCGTGGACAGCAGGTTGTGGAGGTTTCACCCTTCCCTGGGGTGTCCTGCTGAGGCCTGTTGGCCTCACACATGGCCAGGATCTCTTGGGGGAGGCTCTGATCCCGGGGACCTTCAGCTCCTCGGCCATGTCCCCCAGAGCAGCTCCCACCGCCCTGCAGCGCCGCGGAGGGAGGGTGACCGTGGGAACGGCAGCTGAGTCACCTGCGCCCTGACCCCCTGCGCCCTGAGTCACCTGCGCCCTGACCCCCTGCTCCCTGACCCCCTGCGCCCTGACCCCCTGCTCCCTGACCCCCTGCGCCCTGACCCCCTGCACCCTGACCCCTGCGCTCTGACCCCCTGCTCCCTGACCCCTTCGCCCTGAGTCACCTGCACCCTGACCCCCTGCGCCCTGAGTCACCTGCGCCCTGACCCCTGCGCTCTGACCCCCTGCGCCCTGACCCCCTGCTCCCTGACCCCTTCGCCCTGAGCCCCGCGCCCTGGCCCACCTGTGCTCTGAGCCGCCTTCACCAGCCCCTTGCGCAGCACATCCCGCAGCCACGGCTTCAATGCGAAGGGTCGCTCCTCACCCACTAGCGACACCACCAGGTTGGGGGCTGGCAGGTGCCACTCAGCCAGCAGCAGGTCGAAGAGCACAGACGGGGCCACGCCGCTGGGCACCCTCACGAACTGCAGGGTGGGATCAGGGGTGCAGGCGAGGGGGCGCTAGGCACAGGGGTGGGCTGGGCTCCAGAGGGTGGGGCAGGGTCGCAGTTGGAGGCCAGAGCTCCCCAGGCCATCTGGACCCTCTGGGCAACCTGTGAGCCAAGGATGGCTAGAGGCGGGGCCTGACCTGCCGTGTGTTGGGGTGGGAGGCAGGGGCCAGAGGGGGCTATCAGCTCCAGAATTCTGTCCTCCTGGGGGCTCCAAACAGACCCCTTAAGGGAGAGCAGCCTGGAGATGGGAGTCGGGGCCCGGGGTCCAGGGAGCCCAGGGGTTGGTGCCGGCCAGTCCCCAGGTGGGGCAGCTCTCACCTTGCCTCGCTTCTTCCCAGACCCTCCGAAGACGATCTCACCCTGGCCCAGGCTCGGCCCCCATGTGTCTCCAGCACCCCCTGGGCTGCCAGGACGGGTGCCCCTGGCGTCCTGCATGGGGTCCTCTCTGCAGGGACAGAGCCCACCCTGAGGGCACGAGGGGTCAGCCCCACCCCACTTCCTGCTGGAGGCCCGGCCGCCTTCGCAGGGAAGCCCGGGTGCAGGTGGAAAGAGGGGGCACCTGCCCCAGCGCCCTTCCCCGCAGTCCCCCAACCCTGACCCTGACCGCCTGTAGCCCCTCAGTCTTGGCCTGCCTCCGGCCTGCGTTGCCCTCCTCAAGCTGCCAGAGCTCCCGGCCCCAAGCCGGGTGGAAGCTTCTCCTGGCCCCCTCCCCACCCCGCACTCCTACTCACTCTCCCCCAGCGCCACGAGCCAGCTGCGTCCGTTGCCACTTCTGCCGAGGCTTTGGCAGGGGGTGTCCTGGAAACCCCGAAAGGCAGTGGAAGTCTTGCCCAGCCTGCCCCATACCCCCCATGGCACAGCCCTGTCAACCCAGGACAGGCATGGGACCCTGGGCACCAGGTGCCCGGCGGAGAGGGGGTGGCAGGCAAGCAGGTGCACAAAGCTCAGGTGAGGAGAGACAGGGCCTCTTCCTTAACCTCCCGCCCCTCCCACCTCCCAGAGACCTGCCCACCGAGTCCTCACTCCAACCCGGCACTGCCCATGTGCCCGGAGGGGTCCCAGGAATGGCCCGAGGGACAGCACCTGGGTCCCATCAGCCTGCCTGACGGCAAACGCCCCCACGCCTCCTGGACCCACTGCAGACCGGCCACCCAGCTCCCAACCCCCGGCCATGGCCTGCACGGCCCCCCGCAACCTGCTGTCTCCAGCGGCCTCCTCTGCAGACCCAGTGAGGAGAACGTGGCCCCCCTGCCCTTGCACCCCTGTGTCCACAGACGGAGCAGAGTCGATGGGACCCCAGGTCCCAGCAGACCCGAGAGGCCCTGCCCCGCCGGGTCCGCCCTGGGAAGCTCCGGCTCCGCGGCCGCCCTGTCCACCACCGTCCCCTGGGAGGTGCCCTGGGCAGGGCCCAGCCAGGATGGGCCCTTTGTGAAAGGAGAGCAACTCCCTCGGTTCTCAGGGCCAGGCCAGCCCTTTGATTCTTAGAGAGGGGCCACCTGTGCACACAGGCGGGGCTGGCGGGTGTGGGCAGGGCCCCTGCAGGTCGCCACGGGCCCACCACCGTGTCCCCAGAAGTGACGCGTCCCCCAAAGTGACGTGTCCACGCCCTCGCTCCTGGGGCCTGTGAACACGCTTGTTGTGGAAGTAAGCCCTTTGCAGATGTGATCAGGGAGAGGGGGGTCATCAGGATGGGTCCCGATCCACTGACCAAGGTGGCCTTGGAAGGAGGGAAAGAAGCCGAGTGAGGATGTACACAGAGGCTGGAGGGATGCGGCCAAGGCCGGGGACACCCGGGGCCCAGGGAAGAGTAGGAAGGATGCCCCCCTGGCCCTGCTGTGGGGTTCCGGCCTCCTGAGCAGAGACGCGCTTCCCCTTGTCCTCCGCCCCCTCTGTGGGACTTTGTCACGGCTTCCAGGGCACTGCTACAGCCCGAGTTGTTCCCCCACGCCCAGGCCCTGTCCCCACACACAGCCTCCTGGACTAAAGATCATTAATCACTGGCTTGGAAAGGCCGTATTCAAATTCCCCCCATCCCGGCCCTGGGAGAGGGTGGGGGACGATTTGCATCTGACCCCCCACCCCACCCGCGCTGGGCCCACCCTGCTGGGACACACGCAGTGAGTGGGGGGAACTGCATGTGACCACAGAGCTGGGCTGGTGGGCGAGGGGGGCTCGGCCTGGCCCGGGCTGGGGCACCCCCTTGGTCCTGCCGCCCTGGGGGTCATAACTGCTGCAGAGTCCCAGGGCACCCTAATGAATGACCCCCGAATGGGCGTCTTAAAGTGACAGGAGGTTCTGGAGGCCAGAAGCCCCAAATCAAGGTGCACAGGGCCCCGCTCTCTCTGCAGGCTCTAGGGCAGTGTCCTCACCCCGTCCAGCTCTGAGAGCTCCGGCGTCCCTCTAGTCTCTGCCTCCATCTCCCTGTCTCTTTATAAGGACACCGGTCATTGCTCGAGGGGCCCCCCCACTCCCTGTGACCTCACCATCAGTCACTGCTTCTGCAAAGACCCTCTTTCCAAGCATTCTGAGATTCAGGGAGGATGTGAACTTGGGGGGATGCTCTTCAACCACAGAGTGTAGGCAGCGACATGGGGAGCCTTCCCGGGGACAGAGCAGGGCCTGTGGGATGGCCTCCGTCTCCACTGCTGGACGCGCCCCGGCCTGGTGTGGACGCACCCCGGCCGTGTGGACGCATCCCGGCCCAGTGTGGACGCATCCCGGCCCAGTGTGGATGCGCCCTGGCCGTGTGGACGCATCCCGGCCCAGTGTGGACGCGCCCTGGCCGTGTGGATGCATCCTGGCCCAGTGTGGACACACCCTGGCCCGGTGTGGACATGCCCCGGCCTGGCATTGTGGGGGGCCTGGGCAGCACTGGGGTGCTCACAGTCTGTGAGCCCCAGGCTTGCTCCGCCAGAGACGGGGGCCTGGAGCTGGTCTCTGTCTCAGGAGGGGTGCTGTGGTGCTCTCCCCACCAGCCCACGTCAGCCTTTCCTCGCTGACAGGCAGGTGGTCCTAAGCCCCAGTTTTGCCTTCCCTGGGGCTACCACCTGACCCCTCACCCACACCCTTCACCCCCGACCCCGAAGGCTGGGCCCTGGCCTCTGGCTTTCCAGCCCAGGGGCCAAGGGGCGGTGGGTCCTGTGTCGAGGGCTGGGCGATCACTGAGCATGGTGGGGGTGGCCCTGAGCACGGGGGTGGGAGGGGCGCCAGGCAAATGGGGCCGCGGAGCGGGAAGGACATGCAAACAGCAGATTTGCATGAACAGGTGTCCGGGGCTTGATGCCCCTGTTCCTGGAGGGGGTGGGGGAGTCCAGGCGCCCAGGGGTCCTGTGTCATCCCCGCTGGAATCCCACCCCTGACCCCCGACAGGCAGAACAGAATGGAGGCAAGCTCTTCAGCTCCAGCAGTGAAGGCGCTGGGGCTTGTGCTCGGGGCGGGCAGAGGGGCAGACAGCCAGCCCTGGTCAGGGGGTCGGTGGAAGCTACCCCAGTGCCGTGAACCTGGGCAGCCAGGCCCTGGGGGTCCCAGCCCGGCCCCTCCCAGGGCCGTGTCACTGGGGCCAGCCCCTCACTGCTCGGGCCCGCCCCTCCCTCCTGAGATGGGAGGACGCGGTGACCAGGAGCGGTGCCCAGGGGTCCCACGCTCTGTAGCCAGCAGTCAGCCCCCCACCCAGACAGGCCCTGGCTGGGAGCATCGGCTCCCTGCATCCGGCCCCCAGGGCCCTGGGGCTGCACCTCCTGGCCAGACCCTCTCCAGGCTCCTTCCCAGACCCCCTGCCTCACCCACTGAGGGACTGTCCATCTGCACCCCCAGGAAGGCAGGACTCATTCCAGGGTCCAGGGGAGAAACCGAGGCACAGGGCAGGAAGTGACCGGGGAGCAGGGTGTCCCCTCCCCCCCCCCCACCAGGGGCTGGTGGCCGGGCTCCTACCTGCCTGCCTTCTCCCTGAGGCCCGTACGTGTGACTGCCGGCCAAGGGGCGGGTGGAGGGGCCCACAGCCCGCCCGCCCCTCCCCACCCACCACGCCTGGCACCCGGGCAGCCAATGCCGTGAGCAGAGCTGGGCGCCACCTGACCTCAGCCAGGCCCGGCCCGGCCCGGCCCACAGGCCCTCTCTGGGCAAGCCATTGGGCACAAGGGCCAGCCGTCCCTCTCCGATGGGCCCAGGGACCCCTTGGGCAGCACCAGTCTCCCGTGCTGAGAGGCGGCCCCGTGGGGATGGCAGCGTCGCCCCTCCTGTGTTTCTGCTTCCTCCTGGGCCTTGCCCAGCTCTCCAGCAGGTGGGAGTGGCTGATCCCAGGAGGTACAGCCCAGCCGTCCCTGGAGGAGGCAGAGACTGTCCCCTCCCTTCCTGGGTCCCGCCAAGCAGAGAGGAGTCAGCCCCCAGGACTGCTTCCCTGGAGGGGTGGGCAGGCTGCTGTCAGCAAGCAGGCTTTGCGCGGACACTGTCCCTCCCCTGAGGAGCAGCACAGGGGGCACGGGGGCCCCGGAGCCCACGGTCCTGTTCACGCCCTGCAGACCCTCTGTCTCTAACTCCAGGCCTTGGCTTCTCTGGAAAATGGGGATCCGAGCAGCTCGGCTTCTGCGCGTTTGCAGTAATACACGAGAGCAGGTGACACGTCCGTGCACCCCCTCCCCAGAGACCCCAGGGCCCCCTCCGGGGTCCTCTCCTCCCCTGAACTCGGGGCTGGGTGGGAGGCCCAGCCCAGGCCCCGCTCTGGGATCCCTGGCAGCCTCGCTGGTCGGGTCCATCAGCCACCAGAGGGCACCCCGAGACCACAGGCTGGGTCTGGGCTGGTGGACGAGGCCTGGCCAGCAGAGGCCGCTGTGTTTCTGGGCACGAGAGACTGTTGGGGCTGGGAGCGGCCATAGTGTGGCCTGGAGCCCCACCACAACCCCTGGGGAGGGGAGGGGCTGCCTGAGATCCCTCAGGAAAGACTGGATTCCAGGTAAGTGGGGCTCTGGGACCCGACTCCACTAGCCCTTGGGGCCTGAGACCCTGAGGACCAGATTCTGGGGGTTCCTGGGCAGAGGGCCAGACCCAGCCCTGGCAACGGGGTGGGACTGGGTCACACACCCCTGCTGGCCAGCGGCCCGACCCCGCCAGGGGTCCTGCCAGTGTCCTGCCCAGGCGATGTGGAGGGTGAGGGGGTCTCCCCAGACCCTCCGAGCCTGTGGGGCAGGAGGCACACAGTACTTCCCCTCCGTTCCAGCCCCTTTCCGGCCACCCCCAGCCTGGTACCAGGCTTCACTCCTCCCTGCCTGCAAGTCGCCATGGCTCCCTATTACCCCAGCAACGACACCCAACCCTGAACCCACCGTCCTGGCCTGCCCGCTGCCCACCTCTCCAGCCATCAGGCCCACTCCTCGCACCCTTGTCCAGCCTCAGAAGCCCCCTGCTGTTTCCCCGTCTGCCTCGCCTGACAGACCAAGCGCCAGCTCCCAGCCCTCTGTCCGTGGGACGGCAGGTCCCACTCCGAAGCAGACTGACCACGGAGACGCACTTGTCTTCTGCCCCCTGCTGAGGCCTGAGAGAGAGGGACACCGCCCCCCCGCCCCGGACAGGGGGCAGCCTCGGCCCCTGCGTGCTGCTGTCGTGCAGGGCTGAATTTGCAGGAAGACTCAGCCACCTCTGCTCCTAGTCTCCTGGGACAAAAGCCACAACGCAGAGAGGGGCCCAGCCGGCCCCGCGTCTCCCCGTCAGCCTGGGGTCTTCCCTTGGGTCTGCAGGAGGTCCGGACTCAGGCCCTTGGGCAGGAAGGACCCTGCCCTGCTCCTTCGTGGGGACGCCGCCTCTGGTCACTCCAGGTTGGAGACAGCAGGGCAGGCCGCCGCCGTCTGCCGCCTCTGGGCTGGCCTGCACGTCCGTGGGGAAGGCTGAGACGCGGTGGGCCATGCTGTGGAAGCGCCTCCACGCCGAGCAGCCTGGGCTCGCTCCCCACCTCGCTGACCCCTGTTCTCCCGGGTCTTCTGTGTCTCCCTGCCTGGGACTCGGGAGACGGGCAGGCCCTCAAGAACGTCCACAGCTCTGAGGCTGTGCCTCGTGGGTCCTCGGGGCCTTTGCCGGTACCCTCCCCTCAAAGTGACCATGGGGCTCTTCCCAGCCCAGGACCCTGCATTGGGCAGGTGAAGCCTCGTCTGCGGCCCCAACCCCAGGAGCAGGACTGGGATGGGGAGGGCCAGGGGTGGCAGGGAGGCCCCGGCCCCACAAGCAGCGCCAGCCGTTGCCACCCACCTCCCGGTCAGGTGCCAGCCCTTCCGTCAGCCCCCGGGGGGCGGGGAGAACGTTAACCCATCCCAGATGCAGGGAGAGGCTGGCAGGGGCTGAGCAGACCCTCAGGCACAGCCCCCAGCCCAGGCTCACTGCCTCTCCCTCCACCATTCTGTCTCTGGAGTTTTCTGGAGCTCCAGGAAGGAGCCACCCCCAGCTCACTCCCCCCTTCCCCTACTGCCTGCAGGGAGCTGCGGGATAACTCAGGGAGCTCAGCTCCATGCTCTGTGACGACCTGGGTGAGTGGAATGGGGGGCGGGTGGGAGGGAGGTCAGAGAGTGAGGGGATCCATTCAGTTCAGTTCAGTTAAGTCGCTCAGTCGTGTCCAACTCTGGGACTGCATGGACAGCAGCATGCCAGGCTTCCCTGTCCATCACCAACTCCCAGAGCTTGCTCAGACTCATGTCTCTTGAGTCAGTGATGCTTCCAACCATCTAATCCTCTGTCATCCCCTTCTCCCGCCTTCAATCTTTCCCAGCATCAGGGTCTTTTTCCAATCAGTCAGATGGCCAAAGTATTGGAATTTCAGCTTCAGCATCAGTCCTTCCAGTGAATATTCAGGACTTATTTCCTTTAGGATGGACTGGTTGGATCTCCTTGCAGTCCAAGGGACTCTCAAGAGTCTTCTCCAACACCACAGTTCAAAAGCATCAGTTCTTTGGCGCTCAGCTTTCTTTATGGTCTAACTCTCACATTCATACATGACTACTGGAAAAAATAGCTTTGACTAGATGAACCTTTGTCAGCAAAGTAATGTCTCTGCTTTTTAATATTCTGTCTAGTTTGGTCATAGCTTTTCTTCCAAGGAGCAAGTGTCTTTTAATTACATGGCTACAGTCACCATCTGCAATGATTTCAGAGCCCAAGAAAAGAAAGTCTGTCACTGTTTCCACTGTTTCCCCATCTATTTGCCGTGAAGTGATGTGACTGGATGCCATGATCTTAGTTTTCTGAATGTTGAGTTTTAAGCCAGCTTTTTCACTCTCCTCTTTCACTTTCATCAAGAGGCTCTTTAGTTCTTCTTCACTTTCTGCCATAAGGGTGGTGTCATCTGCATGTCTGTGGTTACTGATATTTCTCCCTGCAATCTTGATATCAGCTTGTGCTTCTTCCAGCCCAGCGTTTCTCATGATGTACTCTGCATATAAGTTAAATAAACAGGGTGACAATATGCAGCCTTGACGTACGCCTTTCCCAATTTGGAACCAGTCTGTTGTTCCATGTCCAGTTCTAACTGTTGCTTCCTGACCTGCCTACAGGTTTCTCAGGAGGCAGGTCAGGTGGTCTGAGATTCCCATCTCTTGAAGAATTTTCCACAGTTTATTGTGATCCACACAGTCAAAGGCTTTAGAATAGTTAATGAAACAGAAGTAGATGTTTTTCTGGAACTCTCTTGCTTTTTCGATGATCCAATGGATGTTCACAATTTGATCTCTGGTTCCTCTGCCTTTTCTAAAACCAGCTTGAACATCCAGAAGTTCTCAGTTCACGTACTGTTGAAGCCTGGCATTTTGAGCATTACTTTGCTAGTGTGTGAGATGAGTGCAATTGTGTGGTAGTTTGAACATTCTTTGGCATTGCCTTTCTGGACTAGAATGAAAACTGACTTTTTCCAGTCCTGTGGCCACTGCTGAGTTTTCCAAATTTGTTGGCATATTGAGTGTAGCACTTTCACAGCATCATCTTTTAGGATTTGAAATAGGTCGGCTGGAATTCCATCACCTCCACTAGCTTTGTTTGTAGTGATGCTTCCTGAGGCCCACTTGACTTTGTGTTCCAGGATGTCTGGCTCTAGGTGAGGGGATATATGTATACACATGGCTGATTCATGATGTTGTTCAGAAGAAACACAATGTTGTAAAGTGGTTGTATTGCAATAAACAGAAATGAATACGGGAGTGCCTCCCGTCACCCCTCCAGTCACGGAGAGCGGCTCCCACCATGGAGCTCTAGGCCAGCTGGCGGCCCCGGCCTCTGTGAGGGGTGGTGGGGCGACCCTCCCTGAGTCCTTGGACAACTGTGGGTCCAGGTCCGATGTGAAGTGGGGACAATGACCACACGGCTGTGGAGGACCTGCTGGGGAGGGGAGCACTCAGAGCAGAGCTGGCCTTAGAGCTCCCGGGGAGCGTCCGATGCAAGAACCATGGGGTGTGTGTGTGTGTGCAGTGCGTGCAAGTGTGAGAATACGCCGTGTGTGTGTGTGCACGCACGCGTGTCTGTGGACACACCTGCTCTTGCCCTGCAGGTGCAGTTGGGGTGCTGGCATGTGGGCATTAGGCCAGGGGGACCACAGGCTCTCTGGTCCTCAGCTGTCCCCCTGTCCCCTTCCCTTCTTGGCTGCCAAGGAGGCCAAGGAGCAGAGTCCCCCTTCTGATGGTCAGTTAAGGCTCAAAACCACAGGCCTTCGTGGACCCCCACCCTGTTTTCCCAAGCCCACCGTCCATCCACCTGCTCCTCCAGCGTCCCATCGCCCGCCAGCTCGTCCAGCCATTCGGCGTGGGTTCACTGAGCCACCTCCAGGCGCCAGCCCTGTGGGTCAGGCGACGAGCGGACAACGAACAAAGAAGTAGGAAGCCGATTAAAGGAAGAAACGATTAAAATTAAAATCACTTAAAATTAAATGATCAAAATAGAGCAGTCAGGAACCTGAGTGGAGGGCGGGTAGCTGGATGGTTGGGGCATTTTACTTTTAAATGGTCAAGGGCCATCTCAGTATGAAGGTAACATTTGTGCAAATAGTTGAAGAAAGGGTGGTTCATCTGGTCGTCATCCTTATTTAGCCACCCCATCCGTCCACCCATCCATTGTCCATCCATCCACTCATCCATCCATCTGTCTACCTGTCCATCTGCCCACCCACCTGCCCACCCACCCCTCCACCCCCCACCCCTTCCCCCGCCGTCCATTGTCCATACATCCACCCGTCCACCCACCCGTCCGTCCGTCCCTCCGTCCGTGCTTCCAGGCCTCTCTGCAGTCCTCCCGGGCGCCTGGACTCAGCTGTGGGTGAGTCAGTCTCAGCCCTCAGGGGCCCACAGATGGGGGAGGGTTGGGCAGCTCTCCCCAGGCTCTGGCTGCTGGGGGGTTGGGAGGAGGAGGCAGCTGGGGGAAGCTCTGCCCCGCGTGGCATGCGAGGTCCTTGTGTGGCGTCTCCCCGGGCCCGTGTGTCTCACAGAGACGCTCACCACCCGCTGTGGGCAGGGCCTCCCCCACGCCACGGCCAAGCCAGGCTGGGAGCTCAGTAGGCGCCCCATGGATACCGCCAGGCTGGCTGAGTCACCCTCGCCTTGTCCTCCTCCGGTCAGTCCTGCTTTGCTGTTGGCTCCTCCACCCCGGCATCCCTGGCCCAACCTGCTGGCCTGCTCTCTCCAAGTCCACTCTCAGCTCAGGCCCCGCACAGGCTCTGGTTCTGCAGGGGGCAGATCAGGGTAGCTTCGGAGGGCCAGCCGGGTGGGCCAAAGAGCCGGCTCAGCGGCGCTGGCGAGGTGGACAAGGACCCCGGCTGGGAAATGGACACACAGCTTCAAAGGACCAAGGACAGGCCACCTCCCAGGTCTCCTGCCCCCTTCTCCCAGGGTCCAGGGATGCTTGCCTGGCTCTCTAGCGAGGAAAGGCCTGATGGCTCCTCAGATGCCCCAGCACAGACACCATCCAGACTCCTGGGATACACGGTGGCCTGGGGCCCCCAAAGGGTCAGCTGAGGGCAGCGGGCAGTAGGTGGTGTGCAGGGGCCTCTGGAGGGTGGGAAGGTCTCAAGTCGTGCTGATCAGAATTGGGGTGCATCGGGCCCCAGCCCTCATTCCCCAGGCCAGCTGGGGGCAGGCCTGGGTCCCAGGGATCCCATGAAGCTCAGAGGTCCCCGACTTCACACCAGCAGGTCACCCAGGAAACCAAAGGATCAGGGTGAGTGTCTAAGGGGTGATTTCACCAAAGGGGGCCCCAGGCTGTGACCCTTCATCCTTGCAACAGACGCACTGGCAGGCTGGAACAGATTCAAGTCAGTTTCGTAAGCCATCGGGGCAAATTCCCAGCAAAGATACTGCAAGGGGCGCTGCCAGCTGGGAGCTGACCCCAGACCCTGAGCCTGACTTTTCTGCCCAGTGTAACCCCAGCTGCCCGGGGCCCTTGTCACTGGGCTTCGGGTTCTGGGGCTGGTCCCTCAGGCGTCCTCTTGGAAGCGGGGGAGGCCTGGCAGCCAGTGGGAGGGTGGCTGGAGGGGACCTTGGGGTGCTTGCAGCTCTGACCACCGTGCCCTGCGCTGAAGCCGACCCCTGCCCCACTGCCCGGAACACGGCCAGTGCCCAGACTTGCGCAGGATTTGATGGACAGGCCTTATCCCCAGAGCATGACCAGCAGGGCTCTGTATCGGCGGGGCCAGCCCTGATGGCTATCTGGTAACTTGTGACAACGGGGAGCGTGAGCTCAGCTCGGTGATATCAGCTGACCTAACCTCAGATCAAAGGAAACACGCAGGTAGCCAGATCTGGGTCCGGGGTGAGGCTCCGCAGGCCCAGCCCCTGGTGACCCGGCCCTGACCCGGGGCCCCAGCTGGTCTGCCTTCTGGGAGCCCTGCTGCCAGCCCCCAGATCCCACTGCTCTGGGCCGCCCTTGGGAGCGGGGTGAGGTGTCCCCTTTGCCCAGGTGGTCCCTAAAAGGCTCGTGTGCCCCACCTGTGGACACACGGCAAGACACGCTTGTGCGATACATGTGTGTGTGGCAGCCCCGCAACGTGCCCACACCGCACCCCACTCCCAGCGTGCACCTGTGACGGGAGGGCGGCGGCTGCCTGGACCTCGGGCTGCGCAGGAGCCTCCGCGGGGGGCCGCCAGCTGAGCCGCAGGGCTCGTCCCCCCGGGGCCTGGACAGACCGTGCCCACCAGCTGCGCAGTGGGCGTCCGGCAGCCCCCGGGGGCAGCGGGGAGAGGGATGCCCCTGCCTCCGCCTGGCCTCGGGTGTGTGGGCTCGGGGTCCTCGGCCTCCCCTGCCCACGAGGGAAGGAGAGGAGGTGGGCGAGAGGCCGGGTCCCGGGCCGGCGGGCCCCCCTGCAGCACAGCCCGCTGTCCACAACCCGCCCTTGTCCCCTTCCCCTAGTCCTCCTCTCTCTCCCCGCCGCGGACCCCGGGCCCTGGGTGGCCCTCAGGGCTCTGCGGGAGGGAAGGGGTGAGTGGGCACTCCAGCTGTGGAGCTGGAGGGGGGCACCAGCCGGGCAGCTCTGGGGGCAGATCCCTGGCCTGGACGCTGACCACTCCCCCCACCCCAGCCTCAGTTTCTCTCTGTGATCCTGACAACCTCTGGGCTCCTTGCTCATCTGGCCCAGCATGGGCCTAGGGACCTGAGGGGTCTTGGCGGAGAGTTGCTGAAGGAAGGTGAGTGTGGTGTTTCCAGAATATTCTGAGGCCCAGAGATGGCCCATGGCACCTGAGAGGCAGGGAGGGGGCCTCCAGGTCTGCATCCAGCCAGGTGGACCTGTCAGCTTCCGCCTCCAGAAGCCCCGGGTGTGAGAGGAGTGGGCCCTGGGGAGGGAAGGGGCTTTCCTTGGTGGGGGGCGGGGGTGGTCCTGGAGGGCAGCTGGGGAGCCCGTGGCTGAACCAGTCCCCTGAGAGCCCAGGCCTGTTCTTTCTGGGGGCTGGCCCTGCCCCGCCGGCCCCCAGCCCGCCCTCTGAGCCCCTCCTCACCAGAGCCGCAGCCCCGCTTCACGCACCCGCTTCCCTCTGCCCCATCCCCCAGTTCTTCTGGCCTCCCCAGGCCCCCCAACTCCTCTGAGCTTTTGGGGAACTTGCGGGGACCCCTTGTTGTCTGGCCTCCCATTCAGCCCGGTGTCCCACGCCGGGGCCAGGACCCCCAGAACTGGCTCCCCAACTCCCAGGTGCTTGGGTGGCTACTTATTATAATTTTCAGAATACAGAGACTTGCACGAAAGTAAATCACGCAGTACCCAGCCTGTATCCGCCGGCCGGCTCAACAATGACCAGCTCGAGCAGGCTGGTCCAGTCTCCTCCGGCCGCCGCCCCTCCCTCCGGGTCACTTCCAGGCAGTTCCCTGGCTCTGTGCTGTCACCCGGAAGCCTTCAGCGCACACTTAGGGCACGTGGGGCCTCGGGGACCCTGCGGTTCGGTGCGTGCACCGGAGGAAGGACAAACACTTGACTCTGTCCCTTTCTGATTTATTTTATTCCTTTTCAGAGTAATGAGCCCTAATCTCCGACCAAGGCCCAGTGAGGACTCTCTAGTATTCTTTTGAATAAAATGGATTTTAAAGATGCTTGGTATATTTTAATCCACACTTTTTTTCTTTTTTTCCACTTTATCACCTCATTTACTTGGGGCATGAGACAAAAGAGAAAAAAATTATGCATCAGTTTCAAATGATCATCATTTTTCATTTGATTGCAAAGCTGTCTGTGGATCCTGGCATTGAAAACATCTCAAAATCTAAGAGCAGCCTTTACACAAAAAACTAATGTAAACCATAGATTAGAATCTCTGTAGAATGAATTCATATTGTCATATTTCAAATAACAAGCAGAAAGAACAAATACAAAAAGAAAAAAAATATGGTTATGGAGGACCCCAACCACAAGGTCTTATATTAAAGTGAAAAGCACTTGAGTTAATAATACTGTTAATTAGAAAGTTTTGGTCAATAACAATCTTTCATATAAAGCATCATTTTTCCTGTCTGTAACGGTTTTTCATTCTACATTTCCATCTAACCTGTTGTATTAGTAGTTATTTAAAAGCAGATATTTCTCCTAAAATAGGCTCACTTTATGTATTGTCTTCACTCAGCTGTGTCCAACTCTGCGACCCCATGGGCTGCAGCACACCAGGCTTCCCTGTCCTTCCACACCTTCTGGAGTTTGCTCAAACTCATGTCCATTGACTCGGTGACGTTAGATAACCATCTTGTCCTCTGTCATCCCCTTCTCCTCCCACCTTCAATCTTTCCCAGCATCAGGGTCTTTTCCAGTGAGTCAGCTCTTTGCATCAGGTGGCCAAAGGCCAATATTCAGGACTTATTTCCTTTAGTATTGACTGGTTGGATCTCCTTGCTGTCCAAGGGACTCTCAAGAGTCTTCCCTAGCACCATAGTTAGAAAGTATCAGTTCTTCAGCACTCAGCCTTCTTTATGGTTCAATTCTCACATCCATACATGACTACTGGAAAAACCATAGCTTTGACTATACAGACCTTTGTCGGCAAAGTGAAAGAAACATCACTCAGTTGTGTTTGATTCTTTGCGACCCTTTGGACTGTAGCCCACTAGGCTCCTCTGTCCATGAAATTCTCCAGGCAGGAATATTGGAGTGGATTGCCATTCCCTTCTCCAGGGGATTTTCCTGACCCCAGGGATCAAACTACCTTGCAGTGGATTCTTCACTGTCTGAGCCACAGGGGAAGGCCATCGGCAAAGTGATGACTCTGCTTTTTAATATGCTGTCTAGGTTTGTCATAACTTTTCTTCCAAAAAAACAAGTGTCTTTTAATTTCATGGCTGCAGTCACCATCCACAGTGATTTTGGAGTCCAGGAAAATAAAATCTGCCACTGTTTCCATTTCTCCCCCCATTTATTTGATATATCATTTTTATGCAGTGAAATCCATACTTCTTTTTGATGTGACAACTTTTCAGCAGTCAAAGCTAGAAAGTAGTCTTGTTTTGAGAAAATAGCTGAGGAGTTTATGTTAACATTCCCAATTCAAATTTAAGGATGGGTTTGCACTTTGATTTCATATTTCTCTCTCTTTTCTTTTGTGCTGAAAATCCTGGTTCCTAAGAAATTTAACATGACACATGTGCTACATATATTACACATGTATATGATTTCAAAGCAGCAATGCCAATATCAGTACTAACGATGTGACTCTTGGGGTTCCTTTTGTCCTTGGAGTGTTAGCGACCCTGTTGGTAACATGGTACGCTGTACCATAGCATGGTTCAGCTAACTGGGGGACGTTCTGGCTGTTTTTATTCTTTCACTAATACAAATAAGGGCTTCCCAGGTGGCGCTAGCGGTAGAGAAACTGTCTGCCAATGCGGGAGATGTTTAAGAGACCCAGGTTTGATACCTGGTTTGGGAAGATCCCCTGGAGGAGGGAATGGCAACTCACTCCAGTACTCTTACCTGGAGAATCCCCTGGACAGAGGGGTCTGGTGGGCTACAGCCCAAAGCATCGCAAAGAGTTGGACAGGACTGAAGCAACTTAGCACACACGCACGATACGAGTAAGTCACAACTCGTAGCCTTATGTGTGTGTTGGTTTCCACGTTTCCTATGTGTCTGTGGGCCGGTTCCTGGAAGTGAAACTAACCAGCCCAACAATACGACAGAAGCGCGTCTCCTAATGCTGCCAGGACCCCCGTCCGGCAGGTGACATGCCAAAAACACCTGCTCTCCCTCAGCTCCACCCATGGAGCCTGCGGGAATGCCTGGATTTTTGCCCATCAGATAGGGAAGCGATGATCTCTCTGTGTACCTTCAAATTTACATTTTTTTGTTCCGAGTGACGCTGGGCATTTTTTCGCAAGAGCAAAGATCAAGAATTCCTTTTCCTCTGGGCTGTTCACGTCCTCCCCCGCCAGCCCCCAGGGCTGTCTCTCATCTTCTGGGTTTCAGATGTTCCTTAGGTAACAGTGCTCGTGACCCTTACCTTGGCTGCTGTTAGCAAATTCTTTCCCAGTTTGTCATTTGTTTGTGTTGCTTGGTTGATTTCAGTTATTGTCTCTGGGTTTCAGCCACAGTTGGGGATGTTTTTCCTCCGTAGCGTTTGTTGAGGAACTCATTCATATTTTCTCGTAGAGCCCGCATGGCTTCATTTCAACTTTCACAGTGACGCCTCTGAGCCATTCAGAGTTTATCCTTGGGCATTGTGTGCAGGATGTATCAGCTCTGTTTTTTTTTTTTTTCTTTTTTTCTTGACTCTCCAGTTGTGCCAACAGCGCCTATGAAAAGTTCATCTTCCTCCTGCTCAGCGGGGTGTGGATGTCCCTGCCCTTCACTCACACATGCCTGCGTTCAGAAAGGGCTGGCTGAACGCCTGCAGGTGCCCTGGCAGTTCCCCGGGCCCGTGGAGGCGACTTCCCACCTTCTTCCGGCTGGCTGCCCGCTTTGTCTCCTAAATGATGCACTTCCCAGCAAGGCCTTGCTGCCTCGGCCGCCCTGAGCCTCCACGTGCCTGGCACAGGTGGGGACCCACTTCATTCATTCCTTCTGTGAACACAGGCTGTGCCGGCCGCATGCAGGCACCAGTCAAAGTGCGGGCAGCCAGAAGGGAAGGGCCACGCTGCACTCGGTCCAGCAACAAGAGCTGACTTTCGTTTTTCTCCTTCTGGGAAGGAAAACATTTTCCCTTCTGGTTTTACTCCCTAAATAAATGAACTAATTTTTTTAGAATTTATTTATTTATTTTAATTTTAATTTAAAAAAATTTTAATTTCAGGATAATTGCTACACAATATTGTGTTGAGTTCTCCCGTACAACGATGTGAATCAGCTACAAGTTCACATATGTCTCTTCCCTCTTGAGCCTCCCTCCGCTGCCCATCCCACCCCTCTAGGTTGTCACAGAGCACGAGGCCAAGCTCCCTGTGTTATATAGCAACTTCACGCTATGTCACACAGCAGCTTCCCACTAGCTGTCTATTTTACACGTCAGTTCAGTTCATTCCCTCAGTCATGTCCAACTTTTCATGACCTCATGGACTGCAGCACGCCAGGCCTCCCTGTCCATCACCAACTCCTGGAGCTTACTCAAACTCATGTCCATTAAGCCGGTGATACAATCCAACCATTTCATCCTCTGTCATCCCCTTCTCCTCCTGCCTTCAATCTTTCCCAGCATCAGGGTCTTGTCCAATGAGTCGGTTCTTCACATCAAGTGGCCAAAGTATTGGAGTTTCAGCTTCAGCATCAGTCCTTCCAATGAATATTAAGGACTCATTTCCTTTAGGAGAGACTGGTTGGATCTCCTTGCAGTCCAAGGGTCTCTCAAGAGTCTTCTTCAACACCACAGTTTAAAAGTATCAGTTCTTTGGCACTCAACTTTCTTTATAGTCCAACTCTCACACCATACATGACTACTGGAAAAACCATAACCTTAACTAGATGGACCTTTGTTGGCAAAGTAATGTCTCTGATTTTTAATATGCTCTCTAGGTTTGACATAGCTTTTCTTCCAAGAAGCAAGTATCTTTTAATTTCATGGCTTCAGTCACCATCTACAGTGATTTTGGAGCCCCCCCAAAATAAAGTCTCTCACTGTTTCCATTGTTTCCCCATCTATTTGCCATGAAGTGAAGGGACCAGATGCCATGATCTTAGTTTTCTGAATGTTGAATTTTAAGCCACCTTTTTCACTGTCCTCTTTCACTTTCATCAAGAGGCTTTTTAGTTCCTCTTCACTTTCTGCCATAAGGGTGGTGTCATCTGCATATCTGAGGTTATTGATATTTCTCCCAGCAATCTTGATTCCAGCTTGTGCTTCCTCCAGGCCAGCATTTCTCATGATGTACTCTGCATATAAGTTAAATAAGCAGGGTGAAAATATGTAGCCTTGATGTACTCCTTTCCCAATATCGAAGCAGTCTGTTGTTCCATATCCAACTCTAACTGTTGTGTCCTGACCTGCATACAGGTTTCTCAGGAGACAGGTCAGGTGGTCTGAGATTCCCATCTCTTGAAGAATTTTCCACAGTTTGTTGTGAGCCACACAAAGGCTTTAGAACAGTCAATGAAACAGAAGTAGATGTTTTTCTGGAACTCTCTTGCATTTTCGATGATCCACCAGATGGTGGCAACTTGATCTCTGGCTCCTCTGCCTTTTCTAAATCTAGCTTGAACATCTGGAAGTTCACAGTTCATGTACTGTTGAAACCTGGCTTGGAGAATTTTGAGCATTACTTTGCTAGTGTGTGAGATGAGTGCAATTGTGTGGTAGTTTGAGCATTCTTTGGCATTGCCTTTCTTTGGAATTGGAATGAAAACTGACCTTTTCCAGTCCTGTGACCACTGCTGAGTTTTCCAGATTTGCTGGCATATCGAGTGTAGCACTTTCATAGCATCATCTTTTAGGATTTGAGATAGCTCAACTGGAATTCCATCACCTCCACTAGCTTTGTTCGTAGTGATGCTTTCTAAGGCCCACTTGACTTCATATTCCAGGATGCCTGGCTCTAAGTGAGTGATCACACCATCATGATTATCTGGGTCAGGAAGATCTTTTTTACACAGTTCTTCTGTGTATTCTTGCCACCTGTTCTTAACATCTTCTGCTTCTGTTAGGTACACACCATTTCTGTCCTTTATTGAGCCCATCTTTGCATGAAATGTTCCCTTGGTATCTCTAATTTTCTTGAAGAGATCTCTAGTCTTTCCCATTCTGTTGTTTTCCTCTATTTCTTTGCACTGATCACTGAGGAAGGCTTTCTTATCTCTCCTTGCTATTCTTTGGAATTCTGCATTCAAATGGGTATATCTTTCCTTTTCTCCTTCACCCTTCACGTCTTTTCTTTTCTCAGCTATTTTTAAGGCCTCCTCAGACAACCAGTTTGCCTTTTTGCATTTCTTTTTCTTGGGAATGGTCTTGATCCCTGTCTCCTGTACAATGTCATAAACCTCCATCCATAGTTCTTCAGGCACTCTGTCTATCAGATTTAATCCCTTGAATCTGTTTGTCACTTCCACTGTATAATCATAAGGGATTTGATTTAGGCCATACCTGAATGGTCTAGCGGTTTTCCCTACTTTCTTCAAATTAAGTCTGAATTTGGCGATAAGGAGCTCATGATCTGAGCTACAGTCAGCTCCTGGTCTTGTTTTTGCTGACTGTATAGAGCTTCTCCATCTTTGGCTGCAAAGAATATAATCAATCTGATTTCGGTGTTGACCATCGGGTGATGTCCATGTGTAAAGTCTTCTCTTGTGTTGTTGGAAGAGTGTGTTTGTTATGACCAGTGCATTCTCTTGGCAAAACTCTATTAGCCTTTGCCCTGCTTCATTCTGTACTCCAAGGTCAAATTTGCCTGTTACTCCAGGTATCTCTTGACTTCCTACTTTTGCATTTCAGTCCCCTATGATGAAAAGGACAACTTTTTTGGGCATTAGCTCTAGAAGGTCTTGTAGGTCTTCATAGAACTGCTCAACTTCAACTTCTTCAGCATTACTGGTCGGGGCATAGACTTGGATTACCATGATATTAAATGGTTTGCCTTGGAAACTAACAGAGATCATTCTGTCATTTTTGAGATTGCACCTAAGCACTGCATTTCAGACTCTTTTGTTGACCATGAAGGCTACTCCATTTCTTCTAAGGGATTCTTGCCCACAGTAGTAGATATAACGGTCATCTGAGTTAAATTCACCCATTCCAGTCCATTTAAGTTTGCTGATTCCTAACATGCCAATGTTCACTCTTGCCATCTCCTGTTAGACCACATCCAATTTGCCATGATGCATGGACCTAACGTTCCAGGTTCCTGTGCAATATGGCTCTTTACAGCATCAGACTTAACTTCCATCACCAGGCCCATCCACAACTGGGTGTTGTTTTTGCTTTGGCTCCATCTCTTCATTCTTTCTGGAGTTATTTCTCCACTGATTTCCAGTAGCATATTGGGCACCTACCGACCTGGGGAGTTCCTCTTTCAGTGTCCTATCTTTTTGCCTTTCATACTATTCATGGGGTTCTCAAGATAAGAATACTGAAGTGGTTTGCCATTCCCTTCTCCAGTGGACCACGTTTTGTCCGAACTCTCCACCATGACTCGTCTGTCTTGGGTGGCCCTACACGGCATGGCTCATAGTTTCATTGAGTTAGATGAGGCTGTGGCCCATGTGATCAGATTGGTTAGTTTTCTGTGATAGGGGTTTCCAGTCTGTCTGCCCTCTGATGGAGAAGGATAAGAGGCTTATGGAAGCTTCCTGATGGGAGGGACTGACTGAGGGGGGACCTGGTTCTTGTTCTGATGGGCGGGGCCGTGCTCAGTAAATCTTTAATCCAATTTTCTGTTGATGGGCGGGGCTGTGGTCCCTCCCTGCTGTTTGACCTGAGGCCAAACTATGGTGGACATAATGAAGATAATGTCGACCTCCTTCAAAATGTCTCATGCACACACTCCCACACTCAGTGCCCCTGACCCTGCAGCAGGCCACTGATGGCCCACGTCTCCGCCCGAGACTCCTGGACACTCACGGGTAAGTCTGGGTCAGTTTCTTGTGGGGTGAGTGCTCCTTTCTCCTGGGTCCTGGTGCTCACAAGGTTCTGTTTGTGCCTCCAAGAGTCTGTTTCCCCAGTCCTGTGTAAGTCTTGGCTGCTCATGGTGGGGTTAATGGTGACCTCCTCCAAGAGGGCTTATGCCATGCCCAGGTCTACTGCACCCAGAGCCCCTGCCCTGCAGCAGTCCACTGCTGACCCGGGCCTCCTCAGGAGACACTCAGACACAATTCTGGCTCTGGCTCTGTCTCTGTGGGGTCTCAGAGAACATTCCATGCAAAGATGGGCACAATAAAGGACAGAAATGGTAGGGACCTAACAGAAGCAGAAGATGTTAAGAACAGGTGGCAAGAATACACAGAAGTATACAAAAAGATCTTCACAACCCAGATAACCACAATGGTGTGATCACTCACCTACAGCCAGACATCTTGGAATGTGAAGTCAAGTAGGCCTTAGGAAGCATCACTACAAACAAAGCTAGTGCAGGTGGTGGAATTCCAGCTGAGGTCAAATTCTCAAATTTCAAATCCTAAAAGATGATGGTGTGAAAGTGCCACACTCGATATGCCAGCAAATCTGGAAAACTCAGCAGTGGCCACAGGACTGGAAAAGGTCAGTTTTCATTCCAATTCCAAAGAAAGGCAATGCCAAAGAGTGCTCAGACTACCACACAATTGCATTTGTCTCACACGCTAGTAAAGTAATATTCAAAATTCTCCAAGCCAGGTTTCAACAGTACATGAACTGTGAACTTCCAGATGTTCAAGCTGGATTTAGAAAAGGCAGAGGAACCAGAGATCAAATTGCCAACATCTGTTGGATCATCAAAAAATCAAGAGAGTTCCAGAAAAACATCTACTTCTGTTTTATTGACTATGCCAAAGCCTTTGACTCTGTGGATCACAACAAACTGTGGAATTGATGCTTTTGAACTGTGGTGTTGGAGGAGACTCTAGAGAGTCCCTTGGATTGCAAGGAGATCCAACCAGTCCATCCTAAAGGAAATCAGTCCTTAATATTCATTGGAAGGACTGATGCTAAAGCTGAAACTCCAATACTTTGGCCACTTAATGTGAAGAACCAACTCATTGGAAAAGACCTTGATGCTGGGAAAGATTGAAGGCGGGAGGAGAAGGGGATGACAGAGGATGAGATGGTTGGATGGCATCACCGACTCAACGGACATGAGTTTGAGTCAGCTCCAGGAGTTGGTGCTGGACCGGGAGGCCTGACGTGCTGCCGTCCATGGGGTCGCAAAGAGTCTGACACGACTGAACAACTGAATAGCAACAACGTGATCTTATTGGGTTTCCCAGGTGGCACTAGTGGTAAAGAACCAGCCTGCCAATGCAGAAGTCATAAGAGACACAAGTCTGATCCTTGGGTTGGGAAGATCCCCTGGAGGAGGGCAAGGTAACCCACTCCAGTATTCGTGCCTGGAGAATGCCTTGGACTATAGCCTGCCAAGCTCCTCTGTCCAAGGCATTCAGGCAAGAATACTGGAGTGGATTGCCATGCCCTCCTCCAGGGGATCTTCCCAGCCCAGGGGTCAAACCCATGTCTCCCTCATTGCATATGGATTCTTTACTGTCTGAGCCACCAGAAAAGCCCAAGGATACTATAGTGGGTAGCCGATCCTGTCTCCAAGGGATCTTCCTGACCCAGGAATCGAACTGGGGTCTCCTGCATTGCGTGCAGATTTTTTTTTTTTTTACCAGCTGAGCTATCAGGGAAGCCCTACAGGTCACACGGAGTCGTGACTGAAGCAACTTAGCATGCATGATCCTATCACCATTTTCTCAATTGTTTTGTGTTTATTTTGTGTGGGTCTTTCCCTTCTATTGTGTTTCCTGCTTAGAGAAGTTCCGTTAGCATTTGTTGTAAAGCTGATTTGGTGGTGCTGCATTCTCTTAACTCCTGCTTGTCTCTTGATTTCTCTGTCAAGTCTGAGTGACAGTCTTACTGGGTCGAGTATTTTTGGTTGTAGGCTCTTCTCTTCCATCACTTTAAATAATCATGACATTCCCTTCTGGCTTGTAGAGTTTCTGTTTTCTGTTGAGAAATCAGCTGATAACTTTATAGGAGTTCCTTTGTATGTTATCTGTCATTTTCCTCTTGTTTCTTTTAATGTCTTATCTCTGTTTTTAATTGTTGTCAGTTTGATTGCTATGTGTCTTAGCGTGTTCTCCTTGGGTTTCTCCTGCCTGGAACTCTGTGATTCCTGGACCTGGTTGACTATTTCCATTCCCATGTTGGGGACATTTTAGGCTACTATCTCTTCAAATATTTTCTCAGGTCGTTTTTCCTTTCAGACCCATAATGTGAATGTTGGTGTGTTTAATGTCCTTGAGGTCACTTAGGCTGTCTCATTTCTTTTCATTCTTTTTTCTATACTCTCTTCTGTGGCAGCGATTTCCAGCATTCTGTCTTCCAGGTCATTTATCCATTCTTCTGCCTCATCTGCTATTGATTCCTTCTAGGATATTATTCATCTCAGTTTGTTCTTTAGTTTGTCTAGGCCTTTGGTAAACATTTCTTGCATCTTCTGCATTGTTTTCCTGAGATCCTGGATTCGTCTTTACTATCATTATTCTGAATTCTTTTTCTGGAATTTTGCCTATCTTCACCTCATTTAGTTTTTTTTTTTCTGGGGTTTTATCTTGTCCCTTCATCTGGGACATAATTTTATGCTTTTTCATCCTGATTAACTTTCTATAATGTGGTTTTTGTTCTGACCACTGTGGGATTGTGGTTCTTCTTGCTTCTGTCTGCTCTCTGATAGGGGCAGCTAAGAGGCTTGTGTAAGCTTCCTGATGGGAAGGACTGGGTGGGAAAAACTGGGTCTTGCTCTGGTGGGCAGGGCTGTGCTCAGTGAAGCCTTAATCCAATTGTCTGCTGATGGGTGGGGTGGTGCTCCCTCCTTGTCTGTTGTTTAGCCTGAGGTGACCCAGCCCTGGGGTCCATGGGTCTATGGGGTCTGTAAGGTCTATGGGTAGAGTTAGTGGTGACTTCCAAAAGGACTTACACCAAGGGCCCCTTCCAGGCCTGCTGCTGCCAGTGCCCCTGTCCCCGCAACGACCACTGTTGACCCACGTCTCCATAGGAGACCCCCCAACACCACCAGGCAGGTCTTCAGTCTCCTGTGGGTTCACCGCTCCTTTCCCCTGGGTTTTGGTGCATGCAAGATTTTGTTTGTGCCCTGCGAGAGTGGAGAAGACTCTTGAGAGTCCCTTAGACTGCAAAGAGATCCAAGCAGTCAATCCGAAATCAGTCCTGATTATTCATTGGAAGGGCTGATGCTGAAGCTGAAACTCCAGTCCTCTGCCATCTGATGCAAAGAACTGACTCATTGGAAAAAACCCTAATTCTGGAAAAGACGGAAGGCGGGAGGAGAAGGGGATGACAGAGGATGAGATGGTTGGATGGCATCACCGAGTTAATGGACATGAGTTTGAGTAAACTCCAGGAGTTGATGATGGACAGTGAAGCCTGGTATGCTGCAGTCCATGGGGTTGCAGAGTTGGACGTGACTGACTGAACTGAACTAACTGAACTGCAAGAGTGGAGTCTGATTCCCCCAGTCCTGTGGAAGGCCTGTAATCAAATCACACTGGCCTTCAGAGTCAGATTCCCTGGGGATTCCCAGTCCCTGTGCTGGAGCCCCAGACTGGGAAGCCTGACGTGGGGTTCAGAAGCTTCACAACAGTGGGAAAACTTCTTTGGTGTTGTTCTCTAGTTTGTGGGTCGCCCACCTAGTGGGTGTGGGTTTTGATTTTATTGTGATTATACCCATCATACCATCTCATTGCAGCTTCTTGTTTGTCTTTGGACATGAGGTATCATTTTGGGGGGTTCCAGCATCCTCCTGTCCATGGTTGTTCAACAGTTATTTGCAATTTTGGTGCTCTTATAGGAGGAGATGAGCACACGTCCTTCTACTGTGCCATCTTAAACCAAAACTAAAATTTATTCATTTTTAATTGAAGAATAATTGCTTAACGATATTGTGTTGGTTTCTGCCATGCATCAACAAGAAGCAGCCATAGGTATACATACGTCCCCTCCCTCATGAGCCTCCCTCCCACCTCACAGTTCTCCCATCCCACCTTCTGGGTTGTCACACAGCAAATTCCCACTGGCTATCTGTTTTCCATAAGGTGCTGTAATGTTTCCATGCCACTCTCTCCATTAGGCCCACGCTCCTCCTCCCCTTCTGGGTCCACAGGTCTGCTCTCTCTGTGTCTCCACTGCTGCCCTGCAAACGGGCTCATCAGCACCACCTTTCTAGATTCCATATATAAGCATTAATTTACAACATTTGTTTCTCTCTTTCTGACTTACTTCACCATATAATAGGCTGCAGGTTCATCCACCTCATTAGAACTGACTCAATGCATTCCTTTTTATGACTGAGTAATATTCCATTGTATATATGTAACACAGCTTTATCCATTCACCTGTTGATGAACATCTAGGTTGCTTCCTTTAGTTCAGTTGCTCAGTCGTGTCCAACTCTTTGTGACCCCATGAACTGCAGCTCACCAGGCCTCCCTGTCCATCACCAACTTCCAGAGTCCACCCAAACCCATGTCCACTGAGTCAGTGATGCCATCCAACCATCTCATCCTCTACCATCCCCTTCTCCTCCTGCCCTCAATCTTTCCCAGCATCAGGGTCTTTTTCCAGTCAGTCAGATGGCCGAAGTTTTGGAGTTTCAGCTTCAGCATCAGTCCTTCCAATGAACGCCCAGGACTGATCTCCTTTAGGATGGACTGGTTGGATCTCCTTGCAGTCCAAGCGACTCTCAAGAGTCTTCTCCAACACCACAGTTCAAAAGTATCAATTCTTTGGAACTCAGCTTTCTTTATGGTCCAACTCTCACATCAGTACATGACTACTAGAAAAACCACAGCTTTGACTAAATGGACCTTTATTGGCAAAGTAATGTCTCTGCTTCTTAATATGCTGTCTAGGTTGGTCATAGCTTTTCTTCCAAGGAGCAAGCATCTTTTAATTTCATGGCTGCAGTCACCATCTGCATTTGGGAGCCCAAAAAAAATAAAGTCAGCCACTGTTTCCACTGTTTCCCCATCTATTTGCCATGAAGTGATGGGACCAGATGCCATGATCTTAGTTTTCTGAATGTTGAGTTTTAAGCCAACTTTTTCTCTCTCCTATTTTACTTTCATCAAGAGGCTCTTTAGTTCTTCTTCACTTTCTATCATAAGGGTGGTGTCATCTGCATATCTGTGGTTACTGATATTTCTCCCAGCAGTCTTGATTCCAGCTTGTGCTTCCTCCTGCCTGGCATTTCACATGATGTACTCTGCATATAAGTTAAATAAGCAGGGTGACAATATACAGCCTTGATGTACTCCCTGTCCTATTTGGAACCAGTCTGTTGTTCCATGTCCAGTTCTAACTGTTGCTTCCTGACCTGCATACAGGTTTCTCAAGAGGCAGGTCAGGTGGTCTGGTATTCCCATCTCTTGAAGAATTTTCCACAGTTTATTGTGATCCACACAGTCAAAGGCTTTGGCATAGTCAATAAAACAGAAGTAGACGTTTTTCTGGAACTCTCTTGATTTTTTGATGATCCAGCGGATGTTGTCAATTTGATCTCTGATTCCTCTGCCTTTTCTAAAACCAGCTTGAACATCTGGAAGTTCACGGTTCACATATTGCTGAAGCCTGGCTTGGAGAATTTTGAATATTACTTTACTAGAGTGTGAGATGAGTGCAATTGTGTGGTAGTTTGAGCATTCTTTGGCACTGGAATGAAAACTGACCTTTTCCAGTCCTGTGGCCACTGCTGAATTTTCCAGATTTGCTGGCATATTGAGTGCAGCAGTTTCACAGCATCATCTTTCAGGATTTGAAATAACTCAACTGGAATTCCATCACCTCCATTAGCTTTGTTCGTAGTGATGCTTCCTAAGGCCTCCTTGACTTCACATTCCAGGATGTCTGGCGCTAGGTTAGTGTGAGTGATCACACCATCATGATTATCTGGGTCAGGAAGATCTTTTATACACAGTTCTGTGTATTCTTGCCACCTCTTCTTAATATCTTCTGCTTCTGTTAGGTCCATACCATTTCTGTCCTTTATTGAGCCCATCTTTGCATGAAATGTTCCCTTGGTATCTCTAATTTTCTTGAAGAGCTCTCTAGTCTTTCCCATTCTGTTGCTTTCCTCTATTTCTTTGCACTGATCACTGAGAAGGGCTTTTTTTTTTTTTTTTTTAAATCTCTCCTTGCTATTCTTTGGAACCCTGCATTCAAGTGGGAATATCTTTCCTTTTCTCCTTTGCTTTTCACTTCTCTTCTTTTCACAGCTATTTGTAAGGCCTCCTCAGACAACCATTTTGCCTTTTGCATTTCTTCTTCTTGGGGATGGTCCTGATCCCTGTCTCCTGTACAATGTCACGAACCTCCGTCCATAGTTGATCAGGCACTCTATCAGATTTAGTCCCTTAAATCTATTTCTCACTTCCACTGTATAGCCATAAGGGATTTGATTTAGGTGATACCTAAATAGTCTAGTGGTTTTTCCCCACTTTCTTCAATTTAAGTCTGAGTTTGGCAATAAGGAGCTCATGATCTGAGCCACAGTCAGCTCCCGGCCTTGTTTTTGCCGACTGCGTGGAGCCTCTCCACCTTTGGCTTCCATATCGTGCTGCAGTGAACACTGGGGTACAAGCGTCTTTTAGAATTACGGTTTTCTCAGGGTGTATGCCCAGTAGTGGGACTGCTGGGTCATATGGTAGTTTTATTCCTAGTTTTTTAAGGAATCTCCATAGTGTTCTTCATAGCGGCTGTATCAGTTTACATTCCCACCAACAGAAAAGCACTAATTTTTACACATATGTTCAAAACACCTAGTTAGGTAACACTAATAACTACATCATAGCTGAATCAGTGTTAATATTTTGGATACTGTCTTTCTGTTCACATTTGAATGATAGTCTAATTGGTTCCTGTGTAATTGGGAAAGATATAAGAAAAAAAGGAAGCAAACAAGAATAGTTTTCCTGAAAGGTATTGATATTCTCTAAACTTAAATGTTGATCCAAATCCTCTCTTTTTTAAATTTTTTGGATAATTTAGTTAACTTATTTAGTTTTGGCTGAGCGGGGTCTTCCTTGCTGCACGGGTTTGCTTGGTTGCGGCGAGCAGGGGCTGCTCTCCAGCTGCGGCGTGCGGGCTTCTGACTGGGGGGGCTTCTCCTGCTGTGGAGCGGGGCCTCCAGGGCGCAGGCCTTCAGCAGCTGTGGCTCCGGCTCGAGAGCCCCGGCTCGGTAGTTGCGGCTCACGGGCCTAGTTGCCCCACAGCACGTGGGATCTTCCCATTAGGGGTTGGATCCGCGCCTCCGTCACTGGCTGGCAGATTCCTTGCCACTGAGCCATCAGGGAAGCCGTCTCTCTTTTATCCCACTTTTTGAGCTGCATTTGCAGAATCTCAGCTCTCAGCTGATAAGTCGTGTCACCAAATCTTTTGCGACCCCATGGACTGTAGCCCACCAGGCTCCTCTGTCCATGGGATTTCCCAGGCAAGAATGCTGGAGTTGCCATTCCCTTCTCCAGGGGGTCTTTCTGACCCAGGGGTCGAACCACATCTCCCGGGTCTCCTGCATTGCAGGTAGGTTCTTTACCACTGAGCCACCTGGGAAGTTTATCAAATATTCTCACCTGAAAACTCCATCACTCTCTTTCCTCTACTTCTCCCTCTTTTTATTCTGCTCAAATCTTCACAGTAGTAACAGTCTTCCATAGAACTGACTTTCTGATGGGAGAGTACATGAAATAAAGCAGCCCAGGGTGCTCAGTCAAGACCTGGGAAGTGTCTCCCAGGTTATGAGTCCCTGATGCGGTGGGCAGTTATTCCTCGTCCTGGGGCAATGTCCTAAGAGAGGCCAGTTTTTTCTGCTTGACATCCTTTCTCCACCCTGAGGCCAGTCAGCATGCAGAGATTCAAATGCCAGTGCTGGGTAGGGGGACTCGTGCAGGCCTTCTGATCCACCTGGACATCACTGCCGCTCAGGGGAGACAGGGCACCACAGCAGCCCTGCCCAGAGGGCGAGGAGGACCAGAAAGTCCTTCGCCAAGGCCTCTCCCCTGACCTGCCCAGGAAGCCCGGGGCAGTGGCGCCTGCAGGAACTCCCGCGTCCTCCAGAGCACACATCCCCCAGCGGGCCGGATGCCGACCCACGAGGGCCCGGACGCTCCCCCCTGGCCTCCAGAGTTCACTGGCCCTGTGGGCACCAACCAGACCGCGTTCTCTGCCTGCAGCGCGCGCTGGGGCACCCAGGGGGACTCGGATAGTTCACGGGGCCTTGCCCCATCCCCCGGCGCGCTCCTCCTCCCCGCTACCCTCTGTGGAGGGACTCAGAGCTGGAGAAGAGGGTGTCCGCGCCCCACCCCGTCCTGCCCAAGCAGTTCGTGGTCCCTGCACCCTGCGGACCCTCCGAGCCTCCCTTGCTGGCTTATGTGGGGGCTTCGCGCAGGCCGCGCAGGTGGGCTTGGCGTGAGCGAGCACGTGGGCGCAGGCGGGGGGGAGAAGCGAGGAGCGCGGGATCCGGTGGACCGAGCAGGTGGAGAGGGCGGGCCGAGCAGGTGGGCGCAGACGGGCGGAGCCGGGCGGAGGGCTGGGGTGCCCGGTGCGCGAAGGTTGGTGAGGGGCGGGGCGTCCGGCCTGGGGCGGGGCTCGCCAACCCCCGGACCGGCCCCGGGCAGCCGGCCCCGCCCCCCACGCCCGGGCCGGGGGACAGCGGCCCCGGCGGGGCTGGCAGCAGCGGTCCCCCGCACTGCGCCCGGGCGCCCGCCTTCGCTGCAGCTCCTGCCGCCCACCACGGCCCCTGCCTGGCCATGGCCGCGGCCACCTCACCTCCCAGGGCCGAGAGGAAGCGCTGGGGCGGCGGCCGCCTGCCGGGAGCCCGGCGGGGCAGCGCGGGCCTGGCGAAGAAGTGCCCCTTCTCGCTGGAGCTGGCCGAGGGCAATCCGGCAGGCAGCGCGCTCTACGCGCCCATCGCCCCTCCTGGCGCCCCGGGCCCCGCGTCCCCCGCCGCTCCCGCTTCGCCCCCCGCCGCCGCCGACCTTGGCCCGCGGCCGCCCGTGAGCCTGGACCCGCGCGTCTCCATCTACAGCGCGCGCCGCCCGCTGCTCGCCCGCACTCACATCCAGGGCCGCGTCTACAACTTCCTCGAGCGCCCCACCGGCTGGAAGTGCTTCGTCTACCACTTCGCCGTGTGAGTATCGCCGCTGGCCGGCACCCGGGAAGGGCTTTCCGCGGGACTGGGGAGGTAGCGCGGGCAGCGAAGTCCCGGTGCCACCTGCTGCCAGAGGGACTTTGCCAGAGCTGCGGCGTCGACCCGCCGGGAGGGAAGGGAAGGGTTAATGGGAAGACAGAAGCAGCGGGGAGCCTGTCAGGTGAAGTTCAGGGCCTTGTGGGTCTGAGCCCGCACGGGTGGGGAGCTCCCCGCTGGCGCTGCCCGGGCATGTGTGGGTGCGGGAACCAGCTGGGAGCAGTGCCCGTGCCCAGGGCTGGTCTGCTGGGCCCCGCAGGGCTGGCCCAGGTGTTAATTGTTCTGAGAGCACGTAAGCAGGGGAGAGAACTCTGGGGGGCTGACAAACAAGAGAAGACAGGGTCCCGGTGCCCCCCAACAGGGGAGGGGGTCTCCCGGGCCAGCAGAGCAGGGCTTTCGCAGACGGTGGCTGGCTTTATGCTGTGGCTGAGGCGTCAGCATGGCCGAGGGGGTGCCCACGGCCCCACGTGAACCTGACCCGGCTCCTAGAAACCTGGGTTGAGGCAGAGGGCCTGGAGGGGTCAAGGCTGGGGCGAGAGGAGAGAGGGGGACCCTGACTCTGCTGGTCGCTGGTGGATTGGAGGAAGCCGTGCGCCAGGCCAGAGCCGGGCCCTATTGGCGGCACCTGGTCCTGCTCCCGCCTGGCCCAGCCGCCTGGTCAGTGGCCTCTCCATGTGGTTCCGGCCTGTGAGCCTAGGCTTGGCATCCACGGGCTGCTCTGGGGGTGCCCAGAGGGGCCTCCCTTGACCTCCCGTCGGTCGAGGCAGGTGCTCGGCCCTCCCACCTTGGCTGGCCTGGGAGACCGCTGGCTGCAGGGTGTCCAGGGCTGTCACTGGCCCCGGGGAGCAGAGGGGTGGCCGGGGAGCAGAGTCTTGGCGGGCATGGCGAGGTGGGGGGCACAGCCTGTGTCCCTCACTTTCTCCCCTCTGAGCTTGGTGGTACTAGGGGTGCGGGTGGGGTGGCCCTTCCAGAGCAGCAGGGCCAGGCCTGGAGACAGTGTCCTCAGAGGCGCAGAGTGGCCATGGTCCTCCCGACCCCACTTTCCCGCCTCCCGAGGGGGCTGAGGGGGCCTCGCGGTGGCCGTGGCTGTCTGCGGAGAGGGCGGCCTTGCCCTTAGCTGCAGCAGCAGAGGCTTGTCTCGGGGTTTGGGGGATGTGCGTGTGCACCGACCCCGGGGGACCCGGCCCGTCTGGTGCTGGCTATGTGAGCACCCCGCCAACAGCAGGCTCGTGGGAGCTGCCATGCACAGCCGTCACCAGCTGGGCCCCAGGCTCCCCGAGGTGCTCACCGTCGGGGACCCCACAGCCAGTCCCGACGCAGACCCTGCCCAGCCGGCACTCTGGCCTGGGACCCTGCGTGCCAGCACCGGGCACAGATGGGAGGACCAGGCAGAGCACCGCTTCGGGAGTCAGCAGTGCCTCCACACCCCCCGAGGGCTGCTGAGTGAGGGGCCTGCAGACAGGCCACCGGTTCGCATCCCGGGGTCGCAGGCCCGGGGCGCTCGCCTCGCCCTGGCTCCCTGGCAGCCGCGGTGCCTGCTGGAGGAAGAGGGCCCGCCGCACCCCAGAGGAAGTCACTGCTTACACTTGTGTTTTCTTCCTGATTCCGATTGTTTAGCTCTCGGAAGTTTGCTCAGCACGGTCTGCCTTGCCCAGCCTCCCTAGGAGCTGTAGGGCCGGGGTGGCTTCTGGGGACCGTGGTGGCCTCTGTGGACAGTGGCCCAGCGGCTTCCCCCTGTGGGGAAGAGGAACTGGGGAGGTGAGGCCCTGCGAGTGGCCTGGTGACCTTGGGCCAGTCTTTTCCCACCTGCATCCCTGTCCGGAAGAGGCAAGTGCAGCCCCCCAAGCAGGGTGTGCAGCCCCCCACTCAGGGTGGGGCTGCAGGTCGACCCTGGCCGGGCAGGCGACGTGACTTCTCTGGGGCCCGGGAAGGTGTCCTCTCGTCTCTAGGAGATTGGCAAAAGCCACGGGACACTCTCTGAATTGGCCAGTCTCTTGAGGGCACCTGGCTTCAAGCTGGGATGGCAGGGGCAGCCTGGGCTGAGTGGCCAGAGGCTGGTCGCAGCTCCGAGAAGAGGGGTGGACGGTACCCGCTGCGGCTCTGGCAGGGTCCGAGACAGGAGCAGAGAGCGAGCTCTCTCCTTGGTGAGGCCAACTGTGAAAGGGCAGGATGGTTGTTACGACCCAGGCCGAGCTGGGTTTCCGGCCCAGGAAGGATGAGCCTGGCCTTGAAGGGCCGGGGCCTGCGTGGGTGTGAGAGCTGCTGTCCGCTGCCCCGCGGGGCTGGGCACACTGTCGCAGGCACAGCTGGGGAAGGAGGCCAGGATATCCTGTCCCTCTCCTGGTCGGGGAACCCCTGCTCCGGCCACGAGGAGAGCAGCCCTTCCTGTGCGCGCCTGGCCTGCCCCATCTGCTGGGGTCAGAGGCAGGAGGCTGCCGCCCGGGCACTGCCCCTGCCCGCCTGGCCTTCCTGCCTGCTGCCCCCAGTCCTGGTCTGAGGCTCTTCACTGTGGGGTGGCGCCTACTCTAGCTCAGGGCATGGCGGGTGCCGTGGCCTCTCTGCTCATGGGCCTTGGGGGAGCTGTCTGGTTGGGGGGGACGCCTGCACTGGAGGCGGGCCCAGGGGTCCCATAGCCAGCCTCCCAACTGGCCTGGGCCCCGGCCCTGAACCGTGGAAGGCGGGGTGGAAGGTGCCCACAGGTTCCTTGTCCCTTCTGCCAAGCAAGGAGCCCCTGGGACCGCTCCTGTCTCCTTCGCCTTCTCCCTCCCTGACACCCCTTCCCCCCAACCCCACCTCTTGGGAGCTGCAGGGTGACACAAGCAGACACCTGCCTCCTCCCGGCTGCACCCACCGCCAGCCGGGGAGAAACCCCCTGCCTCAGTTTCCCCGAGTCCCCTCCACCTGCGTCCCTGCTGGTGGGAGAAGCTTGGACACTGGGGGGAGGCTTGGGGGGGCTTGGTGGGGGGCCTCGGGAGTGCATCCCGTCCCATCCCTGCCCTTCCCGGGTTCCCAACCACTTCCCGGCGGTTCGGGCGGCACCTTCACAGCGGGCGTTAATCATTGATGGCGCTGGCAGCTGGCCTGGCTGTTTGCCGGGCAGAGCCCGCCCGCCCTTCTGAAAGGGGAGGCCAGTTCCTGAGCTGTATCCCCCCCACCAGCCCCCCGCAGGTGCCCCTCTCACCCCAGGCTCGAGTCAGGGTCTCGCAGGCCTGGAAGGGGAGCCAGCAGAGGTGGTCGGGCTCCCTGGTCTCCTCACCGGGCCCTTTAGGACGCCCAGAGGCTGCCCTGGTGGCTCAGAGGGTAAAGAGACTGCCCGCAGTGCAGGAGACCTGGGTTCGATCCCTGGGTCAGGGAGATCCCCTGGAGAAGGGAAAGGAAACCCACTCCAGTGTTCTTGCCTGGGGGATCCCATGGACGGAGGGGCCTGGTGGGCTAGAGCCCATGGGGTGGCGCAGAGGGACTCACACTGACTGCTTTCCGCTAACTGTTCCTCGGCCCCCAACACCCTGTGAAGCTGGGGGTTCCTTCTGCTTCTCCCCACGTCATGTTCTCTGGGACCTGGTTCCCTGGTCTCCCCCTCGCTGTCCGGAGACCCTGCACCGCCACCCCAGACCCAAGTGTTTCTGGACCCACTGCCCTCTGCATGTCCAGCGCCTCGTCCTGGCCTGGTGTTGGTTGAGGAGCCCCCTGTGTCCCTTACACCAGGGCTACCAGCAGAGGAGGAGGGCTCCTAGGAAAGCTTGAGCACCCAGAGACATGGTAGGGAGGGGGGACGGTCCAAGAGGTGGGAGCCCCTGAGCTGGAAGGTACACCCAGCGCACGCCGAGGGTCTGGGGCCCGGGGGCGGCCTGGCGCAGGACACGGGCTGGCCGGGAGCTTGGCCGCCGGCGGGCCCAGGCTTCATGCCCCGTGCTGCCCCACGGCTGGGCCACCCTGCTAGGTTCCTGGCCCCCCGAGCCCCCACCCCCTCCTCTGCGGTGGGCTTGGTGTGTGCTGGCACCTTTGGGCAGGACTGCTCAGTGGGAGGGAATGTCTGCCCGTGCCTGGCGCTGAACCGTCGGCTGCCCGGGGGTTGGTGCCCGTGGCCCCCGCCTGCGCCCGTGGGGGTGCCCGGGGCTGGAGGGGCAGGAGGGGCCCGTTAGCACTCAGCGCCTGTGCCCGGGGAGCTGCCTGCGCAGGCGTCCTGGAGCTGGGGTGGGGTTTGACCCGGAGGAGACATACGCTTGAGCCGCCAAGGCGGGCCTGGGGCACTGCACCCCCCGCCCCGCCCGGGGTCCGGGTTCCACCTGGGGTGGCCGACTCCCACACCCTGGCTTCTGGAGGTACGGCAGCTTGCAGTCCTCCTCCTGCAGAAGCCTGTTCTCAGGCTGACTCTTCAGTGTGAAGGGGGCTCGGCGGACCAGCAGGCCCTGGGGATGCTGCTAGAAGCCAGGGGTGTCCGTAGTCAGGAGCCCTGGTTTCTCACCAGCACCAGGTGCCGGGCACTGAGTGGGGAGGTGCTCCTGATGGGGGACCCCGGGCTGAGCACCCCCACCTCCTGGTCTGGTCCAGGGACCCAGGGAAGCTCCTCTCAAACCACGTCCTGAGTTGACTTTCAGGTTGTGTGGCCTCTCTCGTGGCTCCCGCCCCCGCCCCTGATGAGACGGCCGGCCGGCACGGTGTCACACGTGGCCTCTGTCACGTGGAGACGGTGTCCACAGATGCCAGCGTGCGGGGAGAAGGTGCTCGGCCCAGGGGAGCCGGGGTGACGAGGGGTGTGGTCATGCTGGGAGATGCTGCGGGCGTGCGTGTGTGTGGGTGCCTTGGCTCCACTTCTGGGAGAGCGAGGACCAGCTCTGTCACCCGACCTTTCATCTCAGGCGTCGAGGCTCTGGGCCTGGATGGGGGGCCTGGCAGGGCCAGCTTTCTCCCCGGGGAGGTGCCTTGGAGCAAAGGGCAGAGCGTGGAGGTAGCCTGGGGTCCCCAGGCAGGTCAGGGGGCTGCACTCTGTCCCGAGGGCAGAGAGGGCCAGGGGTCTCCCTTCCATGGTCCCCTGGGTGCTGTGACCACCCCAGATCTCATGGAAGGTAGGGGTGCAGTTGGCAAGGGGTGGGGCCCAGCTCTGCTGCAGGTGGAATGATCGCTGTGACTCCAGGTGACCTGAGCCCCAGGGGCCATTTTCCTTCTGGTCGTGTGATGACAGTTGGCCCCGCCATGGTTTGCCTCCTGCTGCCTGGTCCAGGTGCCCTGGGCCCCTTCTCTGAGCCCCGTGGGCGCTGGCTGGGGTGAGGGTGCTGATGCAGAGGGCCAGCCTGGCTCTCCCCGGCTGGAGGAGGGTGGAGAGGGATGGGCCTGTGCCCTGTGCAAATCCTAGGCCCTCAGAGGGGAAGAGACAGGCCCGTGGCCCCACAGCTGGTGTGCCCAAGGCTGCCCGGCTCCAAAGCCCGCAGGTCGTCCTACCCAGGATCTGGGCAGGCCTGGGGAGGCCCTGGGCGGGGCTCTTAATGCTGACCCTGGGGTGGCGTGGGCCTGTGAGAGGTGGGTGCCACCGTTTGTTGGGGGAAGAGAGAAAAGGAAGCTGGCTCCAAAGCACAGGCTGGGCCTCCCCGGATGTGCCAGCGTGACTGGGCCCTGGCTCTCCACTCCGGGGGCTGCCGCCCTGGGGGTGGGGGCCTGGCCTTCGGAGGCCTATGATGGGCTGTTTTCGGTCTCGGCCCTGAAGCCCTGCTGCCCAGAACCACAGGCTGAGGCCCAGCTCGGAGGCCTCTCCCTCCAGGAAGCCTCCCCATGTTTCCCCAGGCACAGCCATGCCGCCTCGCACGGCCGCCCTGTTCCGTGGTGCCCAGGGCCCCCAGTGGCTCAGCCATTCCGGTGCTGGTGGGGCATTAGTGTGTGCCGTTCTGTGCCCCTGGGCATTCAAGGGTCCGAGTGGGTGCGCAGGGCCGCTGGGGAAGCCGTCTCGATCCACAGCCCATACCCAGCAAGGGTAGGTGCTGGGGGCAGGGTCACGTGGTGTCCAGCCCGGGAAGCCCAGGAGCCCTGCGGCCCGGCCGTGGCGGTCAGCCCGCTGCCCGGCAGCCCTGAGCCCCACAGGCGGGCGGGCCCGGTGACACTGGCTGTGGGTATTTTTATCCAGTGACATTCCTGAGCTGGGGAGGCGGGTGAGCTCAGAGAGTGACGGGCAGGCACCCCGGGACCCTCTGGGGCTGCGGGAGAGTCCTGCAGGCCCCCGCGTGTTCGTGGCGGGTTCTTTCCGGAGCCCTTTCTCCTGGAACGCCTCCATCCTCACAGCTGCCCTTGCTGGGTGGGAGCGGATCCTCGCTGCCCGGGTGAGAAGCCTGCAAACAGAGTGTGTCCCGAGGAGGGGCCGGAGCCGCTGTGGGCGCGTGATCCCCGCCCGGGGAGGGACGCCTGGCCCAGGGGGGCAGCGTGTCGGCGTCTGTGGTGGGCTCCGGGCACGGGGAGACTCAGCCGTGGTCCCAGGCGCTCCGTGGGGATGTTGGCTCCGCCCGTCAGAGGGGGCTCTCCCAGCAGCCCCCTGACCTGCACACGCTGTGCCCACCTCGCGGGGGCTGCGGCGGCCGACCCCGACCCCAGGCCCGCGTGCCCACTCTGGGCCTCTGGGCCTCAGGCGTGGTCTCTGCACACCTTTCCTGCTCCGTGACTCATGATGGGGACACTGAGGCCTGGCTGCTTGGCTTGGCTGCCCCAGAAAGCTGCCCTACTTCTGCCTGGATCTCTTCCGACACTGAGGCTCCCCGTGTCACGCCTGGTGTGTACACGCGTGGGCACCCACCCCTGCTGGCTCTTACCCCTGCTCTGCAGAGGCCCCCCCGGCCGTGTCCAGGAAGTGCCTGATGGCCACCCCTTTCTGATCTCCCGTAGCGCTGGCCTCACGCCTGCCTCTTGTCCCGGGCATGCTCCGGGCCCCCCCTGCCCGCCGGGTGTTTACCAGCGGCTGTGGGCCTCCCCTCTGTGTCTCTTGGGGGTGGGCACCCTTCTCTTCTCCTTCTGGAAAGCATGCCGTGGGACGGTCCTTCCGTATCCTCTTGCCGAATTTGCTGCTGAGCACTGTGCAAAGATCTAGAGGAAGTCAGAAAACGGAACCAGAGTCCCTGCCCTGCCCCTGAGTCCCTCCCGCCTTGGAACACTTCTCCATATGGAGATGCCCAGCCATGCCAGGACCCCCACTTCACCACACGCCGCCCCCTGCTCTGGACCAGGGGCTCCTCCTCAACTGCCTGGCCGACCCTGCTGGGAGGGGCCTGCAGGAGGAGCCCTGACCTGAGGGACAGGCCCCTGACCCAGAGGTGCCCCACCCCTCACGGGGAGAAGTTGAGGGTTCTCAGGGCACTCAGGGGAGCTCCACGTGGTACCTGAGTAGCCCTGCGACCACGTGCTTGAGATATGTCATCTCGATGGGCCACGTGGCCTGGATTTCTGCTCCAAGACATCCCCAGCTGGTCTCTCTCAGAAGTCACATCCACGTTCTTGGCTGGGAGGCTCACAATGTTATAAAACAAAGCTCGGGTAGTAAAAACAGTGTGGTACTGGCATGCGGACAAGCAATAAAACAGAGTAAAAAATAATCCACGTGTGGACCCAATTGCATATGAAAATTTAGCCAAAGCTGTAGGCAGCATCTCCAACCAGTGGGGTCTTTAGTAGGTGACTCACCGAGAGGAGCAGGTGAGGGTGGACTGGCTTCTCTCGCTGCACCCTGGGATGGCGCCCAAGTGGTCGGAGGACCTCTCGAGTACCCGGAGGAGACTCAGGGGACCCTCCGCAGCCCAAGGGTGAGGGTGGGGAGGCCTCTCTGTGGCTCAAAGCCGGCGCATTAAGGAAACGTTTGTGTGGGAGGGAAATGCCGCTGTTGCGCACCACCAGCTCGTGAGATGGAAAGAGACTGGTGGAGGACCAAGGATTGCAGTACATCCACAGGGTTAGTGTCTCTAAGACAGAGAGCCTTTCTAAAACAGAGAAGGAGAAGCCCGGTGGCCCCAAGGAAGATGAGCAAGAGATGTGAGTGGAGAGAGTTCATGGGCAAAGCAGCCGCCGGGGCAGTGTGAGAAGGTCAGAGACACACAGGTGGGGCTTCGTGGGGTGCCCCCCGCCTGGGCTGGCGGAAATGCGGACGACGCCCGCAGCTGGTGGCAGCCGAGGCTGTGGGGAAGAGGCACCCCTGCCGCTGGAGGGCCTGCATGACGGTAGACCCCATTCTGAGCACGGCATTTGGCATTTGGTAGCGTCTGGCACGAGCATGCTTGCCCGTACCCTGGGCCCAGAAGGCCTGCTTCTGGGGACCTGTCTGTCTTGAAGATACTGCCCCCTGCCCCCCGCCACCCCAAAACCAAAGTACACATGCACAGGGCTGATTGGATTTAAAATTTTTTGGAACCTGGATTTTTGGCTGCGCTGGGTCTTCACTGCTGCACAGGCTCTTCTCTAGTTGTGGGGAGTAGGGGCTACTCTGTAGCTGTGGTCGGCGGTGTCTCTTGCTGGGGAGCGTGGACCCCAGGGAGCCCGGGCTTCAGTAGTTGCGGCCTCTGGGGCTCTAGAGCACAGACTCAATACTTGTGGTGCATGGGCTTAGTTGCTCTGCGGCATATGAAATCTTCGCGGCCTAGGAATCGAACTCATGTCTCCTGCGTTGGCAGGCAGATTCTTTACCACTGAGCCACTGGAGAAGCCCAAGGCTGATTGTTGAAGCATTCTTTGTAATAGCAGAAGGTGGGGAACGCGAACGCCCGCCCGTAGGAGGCAGGTTGTGTTCACGGCCTGCAGAGGATTGTGCAGGTGTGACAGAAGGACAGTGCGGTCTCCACGTGTTTTAACGGAGTGGCTGCCAGGAAATTGTTTTTTAATTTTGATTTTTTCTTTCAAAGAAACTTTTATTTTTTAGCCACACTGTGCACCATGCGGGATCTTAGTTCCCTGACCAGGGATCAAACCCACCTCCCCAGCATTGGCAGGTGGATTCTCCACCACTGGACCACCAGGGTAGTCCGGTTAGGAAATATTTTTACATGAAAAAAAAAACCCACACAGACAGTGGATAAAAATATAACAAGCTGCTGCTCCTCTAATACAAGGGGGCACTGATATATACTTTATATTGAGCTTCCCTTGTGGCTCAGCTGGTTAAGAATCCGCCTGCAGCTTTATATTAAGAAGCAAAAGTAGTGGAAGGATTACTGGTAGGGGGGACATGACAGAACCTAAATGTTTCTAAGAACGGTTTGATGGTTTTATAGGCTTGACTTTGGAACCTCATTAATAGTTCCCATAATTTTAAATACAAAAGCAACCCCTGATCTCCCAAATCCCTGAATAAATCTTAAATAGAAAAAGAAGTCCCTCAAAACCTAAATGACCCTAAGCTTCACTGAGGGAGGGGGTGGAATGATTCCCAGAAAAGGTCTTATTTCAGATGACCTGCGGCCTGAGGGCTGTCTGCTCAGGAGGAGCAGAGCTGAGTGTGTGCACATGTGCGGTTGTGATGGTGTCACGGTTGTGATGGTATTTGTTTTGCGATTCTAAGTGCCTGGCGTGGGAAGCGTGGGGTGAGGCTGCTGAGGAATTCTGCTGGTGTCCGTGAGAGCTGGGACGCTGAGCACAGGAAAGAGCTGACAGATGCTGCTGTTAGCCGCTCAGTCGTGTCTGACTCTTTGCAACCCCATGGACCACAGCGTGCCAGGCTTCCCTGTCCTCCACTATCTCCTGGAGTCTGCTCAAACTCATGTCCATTGAGTCGATGATGCCATCCAACCATCTCATCCTCTGTTGGCCCCTTTCTCCTCCCGCCTTCAATCTTTCCCAGCATCAGGGTCTTTGCCAATGAGTCGGCTCTTTTCATCAGGTGGTCAAATCCTAAAAGATCATGCTGTGAAAGTGCTGCGCTCAATATGCCCACAAACTTGGAAAACTCAGCAATGGCCACAGGCCTGGAAAAGGTCAGTTTTCATTCAAATCCCAAAGAAGGGCAATGCCAAAGAATGGAGTTGGATGTTGGATGGACGGATGGATGGACAGATGGATGGATGGATGTGGGTGTGGATGGGTAGACAGACAGTTATAGAGATGGATGATAATGGACAGGTGGATGGATGGATGGACAGGTAGATGCATGGATGTGGATGGGTGGACAAACAGATGTAGGGATGGATGGATGTGGGTGTGGATGGGTGGACAGACAGATGTAGGGATGGATGGTGGATGGACAGGTGGATGGATGGATGGACAGATGGATGGATGGATGTGGGGGTGGATGGGTGGGGAGACAGATGTAGCGATGGATGCTGGATGGACAGGTGGAATGGTGGATGGATGAATGGAAGTATGTGTGGATGGGTGGACAGACAGGTGGAATGATGGATGGACAGGTGGATGGGTGGACAGGGGGCTGGATGACTTCACAAGGTCCCAGCACCCACCAGGTGTACTGGTCACCTGCAGTCCTGAGAGGGTCTACAGGCAGTGTGACTTTGGCCAGACCCATCCCCAGGGTGGTTGGGATGGATCGGCTGTCCTGGGACAACCTAGCTGAAGCCCACCACCTAGAAAAGTTACAGAAAGTCCTTGGTAGGGGGAGACCAGTCTTGTCCTGCTGGGATCCCCAGGCCTGTCTTCGGGAGGGCTGTCCTTGTGGACGTCACTTTGGGAAGCCACAGGAGCGCTCCGTGGCCTAGATTCTGGGTCCGTGGACGTGTGGGTGGATCTGCACGCTGCCTCCAGGGCTGCCTGCCGTGGTGGGTGATGTGGACATGAGCCTGCTGGCTGATGGGGCCAGTGCCCGTGCTGCCTCTGTGCCACTGAGTCTGGACTCGCCGCCTCCCTCTGACTGTCTCGTCCGGATGCCCCGCGGGCTCCAGCGAGGGGCTCCGTTTCTGGAACGTGCTGCCTCAGGTGCCACGGGAGCCTCATGCAGTGTCGGCCCCGATTGAGGTGGCAGCCCTCGCAGCGCCCCCCGCGTCCCCTGGAGACCCCACCAGCACTGTGCATGGCCGTCCTGTGGGTGCTTCCCGCCCACCTCTCGTGTGCCCTGGGGTGCGGAAGGGAAGGGTGACCCCACAAAGAATCAAACCGCTCGGGGAGGCCTGGCAGGGGTGAGGGGCCTGGGGGGATGGGAGGGCAGAGTTCCAGTTTCAATCGAGCGAGCCCAGCAGCTGTGTGGGGGCCTAGGTGAGGGTCCCGGTGTGTTTGAGACCCTGGGGTTGCTGAGTGGGGGGTGAGGGGAGTGGGGCGGACCCCAGGAGGCCCCAGCTTGCCTGATCATGGTGGGGAGCCACACCCCATGGCTCTGCTCCTGGCCTGTCCCTAACCTGTGTACGCCCGGGGGCCACCAGGTGACCCCCCTGTGTCCCTGGAGAGGTCGGCCCTCCACCCCACCCCGCTCTGTCCCCAGGCTGAGGATGAAACAGGAGGTGGGTGAGAAACCCCCGGGGGTGGAGGCTGCTCTCTGCCCTCCCCTGTCTGGTCCCCTGGATCGAGGCCCAAGTTCCCGCGGGCAGCTCGGCGGGGGTGCGGGCACCGCTCTCCCGGGCACTTCCCAGGCAGCACTGGAATGTTCTGGCCGCCCTTGCCATGAGGGGGACGGGCGGGGCTGGGGGCTCTGCGGGCCTCGCTGGCCTCATCCCCAGGACAGGCCCCCCCACTGTGCTCTTATCAAGGTCTCTGGCGGGCCGCCCGCCACCGCCAAGTCACGCCACCCTGGGTGTCCGCAGGCCTCCTCCGATGGGGGTGGGGTGAGGTGGTCACCTGGGGAGGGCTCCCCGTGGCCCCCTGGGGTGACTTGGCGCTCATTCAGGGAGCTCGGAGACCACGGGGCCGAGGTCTGACCCTGGTTTGGAGGACTCGAGGTGCTAAGCAGTGGCCTCCCCGCTTCCTGAGACTCCAGGATGCTTCTTGGGAGGGGGCCATTCCTGAAATGTCTGGCCAGGCTCCTGGCTGCACTGACCACTCCAGGGTCCATGCCCCCGGGGCCAGCTCCCCAGAAAGTGCTCAGCAAACCCATCATAGGGAAGGGAATGGTGGAACCGGCCCCCGGGGGCTCCTTGTTGGGCGTGGGGCTTGGTTTGCTGCCAGGGAACCCGGCTGAAGGGCTGTGTCTGCGTGAGGCAGGGCACCGGGGGGCGCGTGTGGCCTGGACCAGCTGTGACCGCGGCAGGTGGCAAGCGCCCACCAGTCGCAGACATCAGGTCCCGGGGTCACAGGGCCCAAAACGCACGGTCGAGCAGAAGGGGATGGTCCGGAAGTGGACGCTGAGGGGTTCCTGGTGGTTGCCTCTGGGTGTGGGTTCTGGGTTGCAATTTTTAAACTTTTGCTTCTCTGAATTTTCCACTTTGAAAATACTGGTTGTTTCAAAAATCATTGTAAAGGGTTGTTTTTATGAACATCAGCAGCCCGCAGGCCCTAAGAGGGTCCTGGGGCCCCTCTCCCTGCCAATGGCTGGGCATCCCGAGGGTATTGAGCATGGGGTGGGGTTGGGAGGGCAGTGAGGTGTCTGTGCCTGCTGGCATCCGGACACTGCCTCTGGGTTGGGCCGGGACAGGCCTGGGCCCCAGGCCCTGCTCTTGGGGAGACTTGGGGGCGGGGACTGCAGGGAATGGGCAGGCCTGCTGTGCAGGGGACCCCAGCCTCCCTCAGGGTCATGATAGCACTGCCCTGTCGGGTCCCTCTCGGCCCAGGTCTGGGGTGGTCCTGCCCAGACGCAAAAGGAGCCGGCTGATGGGGGAGGGAGCCCCCCAGAGGCCTTAGTCCTGGGGCAGGAAGGGCAGCCTAGGACCCGGACAGCAGGCTCCCAGGGCCTGTGAGGTCTGAGAGCAATTAGTGCTGTGAAGACCAAGTCTGGCTGTGAGTGTTTGTTCATAGTAACAGCTAAAGATTCACCAAACGGCTTCACTCTTTCAGGCCTGTGTATGGTCCTTCTCCAGGCTGTTCATTGTTTCCTTGCTTTTGTTCTTTATCAGAGAAGTCTGATTTCTTTCTTAGCTGCAACGACACTGACCCCAGTGCCCAGCCTGGGAGCCTAGCTGCCTATCCAGGAGGGAGGCCGGGGCCCTCCCTGCAGCCGCGGCCCTTGGGGCGGCTCCCTGGGCTGGCGGCCAGCTGCCCTCTGCCCGGCCAGGTGGCCCGAGACCTCTGACTCCTCCACGGCCAGGCTTGTCTTGGGGTCTGAGCTGGAGGGGCTCACGCCCATCAGGGTGGGGGGCAGCTGATGGCCCCACAGCCTGTCAAGTGGGTGGAGGCCGTGAGGGGACAGACACGTGCCCAGGTCCCATCAGGGAGGGTGGCAGGGCTGCGTTGACCCCCTCCCGGGTTGGTCCCTTGCTCCCTGAGTGGCTGCTGGCCTCTTGCTCTGGGCCGGCTCAGCCCGGGGCTTGTGCCCTGGCGATGGGCACAGCAGCCTGGGGGCCTGCTGGGTGTTGCAGGGGCCAGGCGGGGCTGCTTTGCCTGCTGATGGTTGGAGCAGGTGCCCTGCCTCCTGGGTGTTCCCAACAGGTCTGGGCCTGAGTCGAGGCTGCAGGTCCTGGGCCCGGCCCACCAGGCCGCGTGGGCTTGGTGCTCTGCCCCTCCCACCATCACGCCGCATTGGGGGGCCCCGGCCAGGAGCATCTGGGGCGGGGCTTTGAAGGGGTGGCCCCGGGTGGTCCTGCAGCCTGACGCTTGCTTCCGGGGACAGGCGTGTGTGGTCGGCCCCGAGCCTGGGCAGCTCCCAAGGACGGCCTGGCCCGTCTGCTCGCCTGCCCGTAGTGGCCCCAGCAGCAGGAAGGTCATCCTCGGCTTGGCAGGCCTGGTGGGAGCTGAGCCTCCCCCGTGGTTCTGGATCTGGGTGGTTCCTGGCGGCACCTGCCCGGCTGGTAACACGACCCGCCCTTCCTCGGGGAGCTGGGTGACCGCCTTGGCATGGCCTCCCAGGCTGGGGGCTGGGCACAAGGGCACTGTGCCCCCTGGTCCTGGGCCGAGGCCTCGACCAGGGGACTCGGGGGAAGCCTCTGCTCAGGACGTGTTGCTGATGAGGCTGGACAGTGACCGCCCTGTAGCTGGGAGAGCGGGTGGGAGAAGGGGCCACCTTGGCTGAGCTCCGGCCTGGACAGGTGGGTGTCAGTGGAGCAGACCCTGGGCTTCCTCTCCAGGGGGCGGGCCCCTCCCCAGGCCCCTCTGTGTCTGCACCATCCCTGACACGTCTTCCACTTTGCAGGAGCAGGGTAGGGCCTTGCACAGTGAGGGTCTGGGAGGTGCTGTCCTCGGAGGGGTGAGGGGCTGGCAGTGTTCCCGGCCCCTGGGCGTGTCCCAGAGTGGGAGTTGGGGTGGCATCACAGATGCCTGCCCCGCCTCGGGGCTCGGCCTCTGGTGTCAGCCTTGCCCTGGGGAACATGATCCTGGGGGCCAGAAGGCCCTGTGCAGAGCTCACGGCTGGCTGGCCCTGCCCGTGGTAGCCTGGCTGCAGGAATGCTGGCTGGTGTTGTGAGGGTGGGCGCTGCCAGGCGGGCATGGAGAGAAAGCGCTCCCGTTTTCAGGGTGATATGGGGCGGGCAGGCTCTGTGCCCTGGTCCTGGACGTGTCTGGCGTGATGGTGGCTTCATGCGAGGCCTCAGCTGTCTTATCTGCACCGGGGATCGCGAGAGCTTTCGGTTTATAGTGCAGGTGCCCCTGCCTGCCCCAGCGCTCCTGGCTTTTTAATCTGGATCATTCCTGGGGCGGGGGGGGGGGGCCTCCTGTGCCCCACAAGGGCAGCAGCACCCCTGGCCTCGGCACCCACCAGACACCAGTAGCGTCCGCCCCCGAGTTGTGCCAGTGAAGGCATCGCCCGGTGTTGTGGAGGGCAGGCTGCGGGTTAGGGCCCCTGCTTGCGGAGGGTTGAGGAGGTCAGCACCCCGCGGGCCTGGAGCGCAGCGGGCAGGTGGGCGCTGTGGGCGGCCTCACCACGTGCAGGGGCGCTCTCGTGAGGAGAGGGCGATGGTCTCCTTAAAGGGGGGGGCATCCACAGTCCGCTGAGCCAGTGGGCCTGTCCCATGGCTCCTGTGGCCCCAGGGGTCATTGCCTTCTAATGGGGGGAGCAGACCCCAGAGAGGCCCTCGGTGGTGATGAGAGCGGAGCTGGGAAGAGATGGGGCCGCCCGGGGGTCATCACCCCATGGGGACAGCCAGCCACAGCGGTGTGGTCTCAGCGTGGTGTCCAGCCCAGGGACGTACCTCCGAGTCAGGCCTGGGGACATCCTGCGATGACGCCATGGTCATGGGCCTGTTGGGGTGGGGTCTGTGCACCCAGGCTGAGGCCCACGAGTGAGCCCAGCCCTGGGTAGGACTCAGGCTTCAGGCACCCCCCGCCCGCTGGGTACCCCGCGTGAGCCCTGAGCCTGGGCATCGGGCAGCCCCCTCCCCCTCGGTGCCCTGGGCCTGCAGTTCCATGTGACCTGGGGTCCAGCTTAGCTGGGGCCATGCCCCTTGCCCCCGCCAGCCACTCCCCCGGGGGGTGGCCTGTGCCCCGGCAGTGCCCAGCAGGCAAGTGAAGCCCCGAGGCCCCGGCCCGCTCTCCTGTCCCTTCTGCTCCGCCGTGACCTTTGCTCCTGAGCATTCTGGATGCCGTGGCCCACCTATGCCTTCCGCAGCCACTTCCCAGGGCCCCGGCAGGGCTCCGGGTCACGGCAGGTTGGGGGTGGCAGCCCCAGGCCTCTGCTTGCCCCATCCTGTCTGTCCACTGCTCGGGGGGCACCCCGCGGGCCTGCCCCACACCTTCCCAGGGCCTCCCGGCTGGCAGTCCTGGGCACAGCCAGCTGGTGTGGCCGGGGTCTTCCCAGGCCGTGGGGGCCCATGTGTGCTGCAGGCGACCCCGGGGTAGGGGCCGGAGGGAGGAGCTCCCAGAGGGGGCAGGCTGTGAGAGGGGCCAGGCAGGGCTGTGGCCGTTGAGCTTACACCCCGCCCCCGAGCGGCTCCTGGGCTGAGGCTGAGCTGTGGGCGCCCTCGGGTCCGATGGGAGGTGGGTGCTGACTGTGTCCTGTCCCCTCATTCTTGGAGGGGTGGGGAGGGTGGGGCGCCGTCCCCTGGCCTGGCCAGCCTCCTGCAGGGCACGTGGTGTGGCCAGAGGGTCAGCTGAGGAGCTCTGGGGGAGGGCGGACACCGTGTCAGGAAGTGGCCTTGCAGAGGCCGTTGAGATGACATCGGGGTGCAGGGGCCTGGGGGGGCGATCTTGGGGCCCAGGGCAGGCCTGCTTCTGCCAGGCCTGTTACTAGTGTGCCTGCCGTGGGTCCCTTCTCAGAACACTTTTTCCAGAACAGCTTTGCGTGCGTGTGGTCACTGCAGTCATGTCCGACTCTGCGACCCCATGGACTGTAGCCCGCTAGGCTCCTCAGTCCGTGGGATTCTCCAGGCAAGAAGACTGGAGTGGGTCACCATGCCCTGTCCTCCAGGGGATCTTCCTGACCCAGGAATCAAACCCAGGTCTCTTGTGTCTCCTGCGTTGGCAGGCAAGTTCTTTACCACGGGCGCCACCTGGGAAGCCCTCAGAACAGCTTAGTGAGACACAACTGACCTCCAATCAGCGGCTTTAGGTACTGGGTTGGCCCCAAAAGTTCAGGTTTGCTGTTGCTCTTGAACTCCTCAGCCAGCCCAGTACGCAGCTTGACCAGTCCTGACATATGCACATCTCACGAAACCACCGTCAGCTTGGCGGGCACATCCGTCGACCCCCAAAGTGTCGCTGTGTCCCTTGGGAGCCCTCCCTCTCGCCCTGCCCCCGGCCCCCACCGTCCACTTCTGGTCCCCGTGGGTCGGTCTGCGCTTTGCTTGGGTTTTCTGAGTGGGGGGTCCTACACGGAGCACTCCGCCTCGCTCAGCACCCCCAGAGCTTCATCCTGGGCGCTGCCCACCGCTCGCAGCGGGGGAGCAGCCGTCCACAGTGGGGCTGCTTGGGCCCCCACTCGCCTGGCGGTGGACCTCTGGGCTGTTTCCAGATTTGGGCAGGTACAAGTGAAGCTGGTGTTTGAAAGGTTGGGAAGGATGTGTTGTTTGTTTTCTTACTGGTGACCTCAGGGCTGTTTGTGATATTCTAGACACGAGTCCTTTTTCACCTGCGTGTTCTGTTCAGGTTTTCCCCGGTTTGTGGTGTCAGCCAAAGAGGAAAAGCCTTTAATGCTGGTGGAGAAGGACGCCCCTGTCTGTCCTTCTGTGGGCTGGGATTCCAGCGCTTTGTCTAAGAAACCTCTGCCTGACCTGAGGCCCAAAGGTTTTCTATTTTCTCCTAGAAGCTGTGTTGTTGTTGTTGAGTTGTTAAGTTGTGTCTGACTCTTTGCGACCCCAAGGACTGCAGCACGTCAGGTTCCTCTGTCCATCACCGTCTCCCGGAGTTTGCTCAGATTTATGTCCATCGAGTCGGTGATGCCATCCAACCATCTTATCCTCTGTCGTCCCCTTCTCCTCCCGTCTTCAACCTTTCCCAGCATCAGGGTCTTTTCTAATGAGTCAGCTCTTCCCATCCGGTGGCCAAGGTATTGGAGCTTCAGCTTCAGCATCAGTCCTTCCAATGGATGTTCTGGGTTGATTTCCTGTAGGATGGACTGGTTTGATCTCCTTGCAGCCCAGGGCCTCTCAGGGGGATGTTGTGTAGCTGCTGGTGTTGGGTTTCGGTTGGGTCTGTTTGAGTCCATTTCTGCGTCAGACTGGAGCTGTGGGTGTGTGCACATATATGGGAGCGTGTGCTGGGGTGATGCAGGAAGCGTGGCGTGCCCCCAAGGCCGGCCTGTGCATCTCAGGGTGGGGGCTCTGTGGAGCTGTGATGGAGACTCCCTCCTGCACGCGGGCTCACTGCCCTCTGAGCTGTGTGTGGAGGGCCCCCCTCTGCTCCCCACTGTGTGCCCCCCGCCTAAGTGTCCTTGGCACTGGTCCCTGATTCTAAGCCCCTGACGGTAGGGAAGCTTGGCTCACACCTGTCCACCTGCTGGAGCCCAAAGGTGGATTCCACAGCCCCAATCTCACTCCACACGAGTCCTGGATGGGGGAGGCCCAGCGACCCCCATTCCCCGATGTGGTTCTGAGTGTGGCAGCATCTCAGCCTTGAGTGTGTGTGTGGACGCCTGTGTGTGTATGCAGGTGTGCATGTACTCGTGTGTTTACACGTGTGTGGGCACGTGTGATGTGTGTGGGTGTGGGTGCCTGTGTGTGTATGCAGGTGTGCATGTACGTGTGTGTTTACATGCGTGTGGGTGTGTGGGCGCGTGTGATGTGTGTGGGTGTGTGGACGCCTGTGTGTGTATGCAGGTGTGCATGTACGTGTGTGTTTACACACGTGTGGGTGTGTGGGCGCGTGTGATGTGTGTGGGTGTGGGTGCCTGTGTGTGTATGCAGGTGTGCATGTACTTGTGTGTTTACATGCGTGTGGGTATGTGGGTGCGTGTGATGTGTTTGGGTGTGGGTGCCTGTGTGTGTATGCAGGTGTGCATGTACTTGTGTGTTTACACGCGTGTGGGTATGTGGGTGCGTGTGATGTGTGTGGGTGTGTGGACGCCTGTGTGTGTATGCAGGTGTGCATGTACTCGTGTGTTTACACGCGTGTGTGTATGTGGGTGCATGTGATGTGTGTGGGTGTGGGTGCCTGTGTGTGTATGCAGGTGTGCATGTACGTGTGTGTTTACACACGTGTGGGTGTGTGGGTGCGTGTGATGTGTGTGGGTGTGTGGACGCCTGTGTGTGTATGCAGGTGTGCACGTACTCATGTGTTTACACACGTGTGGGTATGTGGGTGCGTGTGATGTGTGTGTGTGTGTGGACGCCTGTGTGTGTATGTAGGTGTGCATGTACTCGTGTGTTTACACGTGTGTGGGTGTGTGGGCGCATGTGATGTGTGTGGGTGTGGGTGCCTGTGTGTGTATGCAGGTGTGCATGTACGTGTGTGTTTACACACGTGTGGGTGTGTGGGCGCATGTGATGTGTGTGGGTGTGGGTGCCTGTGTGTGTATGCAGGTGTGCATGTACGTGTGTGTTTACATGCGTGTGGGTGTGTGGGCGCGTGTGATGTGTGTGGGTGTGTGGACGCCTGTGTGTGTATGCAGGTGTGCATGTACGTGTGTGTTTACACGCGTGTGGGTGTGTGGGCGCATATGATGTGTGTGGGTGTGGGTGCCTGTGTGTGTATGCAGGTGTGCATGTACTTGTGTGTTTACACGTGTGTGGGTATGTGGGTGCGTGTGATGTGTGTGGGTGTGTGGACGCCTGTGTGTGTATGCAGGTGTGCATGTACTCGTGTGTTTACACACGTGTGGGTATGTGGGTGCGTGTGATGTGTGTGGGTGTGTGGACGCCTGTGTGTGTATGCAGGTGTGCATGTACGTGTGTGTTTACATGCGTGTGGGTGTGTGGGCGCATGTGATGTGTGTGGGTGTGGGTGCCTGTGTGTGTATGCAGGTGTGCATGTACTTGTGTGTTTACACACGTGTGGGTGTGTGGGTGCGTGTGATGTGTGTGGGTGTGTGGACGCCTGTGTGTGTATGCAGGTGTGCATGTACTCGTGTGTTTACACACGTGTGGGTGTGTGGGTGCGTGTGATGTGTGTGTGTGTGTGGACGCCTGTGTGTGTATGTAGGTGTGCATGTACTCGTGTGTTTACACGTGTGTGGGTATGTGGGTGCGTGTGATGTGTGTGTGTGGACGCCTGTGTGTGTATGCAGGTGTGCATGTACTTGTGTGTTTACACGCGTGTGGGTGTGTGGGTGCGTGTGATGTGTGTGGGTGTGTGCACATATATGGGAGCCTGTGCTGGGGTGATGCAGGAAGCGTGGCGTGCCCCCGAGGCCGGCCTGTGCATCTCAGGGTGGGGGCTCTGCCCTCGGTGGGGTGAGAGCCAGGGCCTGGGGTCTGGCAGAGCAGTGGAGGGGGTCGTGCTGAGAGCTCCAAGTCCGCACTGATCTGAGCGCATGGGTGGGCGGCCAGTGGGTGGGGCGCTACTTGCTGACACGGTTCCTGCCTGCATTTGAACTTGCCCCTCTCCTGTCTGGGGTGCAGGGGGCCATCCCTGCCCCCTTGACTGAGGAGTGGACACGGTGGCCTTGTGAGCGTGGCCAGGTTCCATGCTGTCTGCAGGGACCTTGGGAGAACGCCCCAACCTTCCCGGAGCCTCTGTGAGGGACTCACAGCTCTGGACCTCAGGGGCCCCCAATTCCCAGGTCCCAGATGGGCAGGGAGAGGGGGGCCCTTGGTGGCAGGTGGGGGTAAACGTCACTCGGGGAAGGAGCCTGCCCCCTCCCCCTGAGTCTTGGCCCCCAGGTGGGCGACACCTTCCAGGCAGAGCGGGGCATAGGGTCCCACCCACCTTGGGCCCCACCTCCCACTTTGGCCCCGGAGACCCCACCCCAGCCTTGACTTCCCTTTGGATCAGACCCCCGGAAGGCTCTGCTGCTCCGAGGAGGGGCTGGCCCTGGACAGCAGAGGAGCTCTGTATTATCTGACCTCTGCCTGCGGCTCTGCATCTATCCAACGATAAACCCGCCAATGAGGGACAGTGGCCGGGGCGTTGTTAGCTTGGGGGTTGCGGGCGGGCATCAGGGACTCAGTGGGGACTCTGCCCTGGGGGCTGTGAGGGGGGCTGTGGGTCCTGCCAGGAAAGCTGGTCTTGGAGATGCAGGGTGGAGAGGGTTGCCGGCCGTCAGCGGGGAACTGGCAGTGGGGAGGGGGTTGTGCTGGGTGGGGGCGGTGTCTATCCAGGTCTGTCATTGTGTCCCCAACAGAGACAGTGCCTGGGGCGGGACCTACGGTCAGGACGTGTGGACGGGATGAGCAGGTGTCAGTGACCTGGCGTTGCTCTGCGGGCTGAGGGCTTTTCTCTGCCACAGCCCAGAGCCTGCTGGTGCCTCCCTGAGCTGGGGCGGTAGGGCCAAGGGCAGCCCACCAGTCTACAGCTGAGTAAGCGGGGCTGCAGCAGCCAGTGGACAGGTTCCAAAGCGGCCGGCGGGTGGTCAGGGCTGCCTGAGGCTCCCTGTTCGCCCAGCGGTCCTGTCTGTGGGGTCCCAGCTGGGCTGGGGTCTCAGAAACGTTCACGATGCTGCCCACTCGCCGTGGCCCTGGGGCTGCTCTGACCGAGGCCTGGCATCAGGGTGTTCCACCTGAGCTGGAGGTCCTCTTAATGCGGCCAGGCCTTGTTTTCAGGCCTTTGTGGGCGCCCCATGCAGCAAGTGGGGTTCAGGTTAAGTGTCAGAAAGGGGGTGCTGGCATGGGGGCGCTTGGAGTCAGGATGGATTGTTCTGGGTCGTGATGGTGGTGGTCAGCCTTACAGGGGTGGGTCCCGGACATGTGCCAGCAGCCCATCAGGCACTTGACCTGAATCAGCCTCGTTTATGGAAACTGAGGCATAATATGCCCAGCAGGTGAGAAGCAAGCCACATGGGAATCCAGATGCCTGACTTCAGAGAGGCCTCTGTGTGTGTGTGTATGAGTGTGTGTGTGTGTGTGTGTGTGTGTGTGCGAGCATGAACTTAATATGAGATGGGAATCACATACCTAAAGTCTCCTGTTTTAACCAGCTGAGAGTGAACGGTTCTGCGGTGTCCAGTACATTCACAGTGCTATATGACCGTCAGCTCTGTCTGATTCCTGAACTTTCCGTCACCAGATAGGAAACGCCTTACCCGTGATTCCCACCCCTCCTCCAGCCCCAGGCAGCCAGCCTCTGCTTTCTGTCTGCGTGGCGTTGCCCGTTGTGGGTGTTTGGTATAAATGGAGTCACACATGAGTGGCCCTTTACGGCTGATGTCACTTACTGAGGTCTCTCAGGCTTTGCCCGTGTCGTGGGCTGGCTTCGAATACCGTCACTTTACCCGCTGGATAACATCCCACTGTGTGGACAGACCGCGTCTTGTTGACTCATTCACCCTTTGATGGATACTTGGGTTGTTTCCACCTCCGGGCCATTGTGGGCAGTGCTGCTATGAATGTGTGTGTACAGTGTTTGTTTGAACACCTGTTTTTGATTCTTTGTCATCTGCACCCAGGAGTGGGGTGACCGGGTCATGTGACCGCTGGCTGGAGCTGCCCAGGGTGGGGGTGTGGGGCCCCGGGTGGGGGGCCCCGCCTGCAGCAGCATGTTCTGGGGGCTGTCCACGGCGGATCGCGGTGTCCGCCCACATCGGCTCCTGTCCTCCCGCCCCACACCCCTCACGCTCAGTCCTTGCTGCTCCCCCCTCTCCCCCTCACCCCATCACACGGGGCGCCCAGGCCCTCCTGGGACCAAGTCCCTCCCTCCCCGGGAGCGCCCGCTTCTGTCGGATGAAGCCCTGCTCTTGTGCCCCCATTTGCAGTGGCGGTGGTGTCTCAGCCCCTCAGTTCCTACCTGTCATGAAAAGGCGCCGCAGTGATGGCGGGCCCGGGCGTGTCAGGGACGGGGTGTGCCCCAGAGGGGGGCCCTGGGGAGGAGCATCCTCCTGAAGGAGGGAGGGAGGGCTGCGTCGGTCTCCCGTCCCTCCCCCTCCTCCCCTCCCCCTCCCCCTCATCCCCGTCCGCCCCCCACGCTGAGATGGGCAGCAGCCACCACTGCTGAGCCCTGCCCCCAGCCTTGCCTTCCGTGTCCTTCCTCTCCTTTTGCCTCCAGACTTCAGATCCGTCACCCACAGTGCCATATCCTTCTTCCCCTCTCCTCCCAGCCGGGCGGGTGCTCCTGGGGGCTCCGTCTCAGCCTCACTGCACACACTTACCTCTGCCCTCCAGTTGACAAACCGGCAACCAGTCCACCTCTCAACTCTGCACTCCGCCCCACCTTAGGCTGCCTTCTGTCTCCACCCTGGCAGACCAGACTTTTCTATGCATGTGGACAGTGGCGAGAGCCCCCTTACTAGCAGCCTCTGTCTTAGAACTGACTAAAAAACACATATGTTGTCTAGAAAAATCACAAGGTCAGGTACAGCACCATCAAAATCAAAGAATGGCTGAAGATTTTTGAGCTCGTGCACCAGGAGGGAACAGAGGTCACAGCCTTAATCTCGGGCGAAGAATCAGGCCCAGTGGTAAGAAGCCGCTCTGCGACGTGGGGGCCTGGGTGCTGTCCCCGGCTGGGGAAGTGAGATCCCACATGCTGAGCAGCAACAACGTCCACGTGCTCCCAAGCCCGCGCGCCGCAACTGGAGGGTCCATGCGCTGCAAGTAAGACCCAATGCAGCCAAACAAATAAAAAATAATAACAGTAAAAAGAATCAGGGCAAAGAGGGTAATGTTGGATTACTAAAGATACAGTCAGTGCTGAAACTGTTCATAAAGGGTATTAAGACAAGACTTGTTTAAAATGCAAAGAGAAATAACCTCATTCACTCTTTGATCAAGAAAGTGAAAAATCATTTGAGATGTTAATATAGTTAAATTGATAGATATGCCAAACTTTGCACCCTGTGAGCAAAAGATATGTCTTTTACAATATTCCTGGCGTAGTCACAAGAGTTGATTTTATGCTAGACTGAAAAAGTCTCAGTACAATCTAAAATCAGCAAGCTACACTGGAGTTCCTTGATTGCAATATAAATTTAATGCCAACTACAAGTTTAATTATTAACAGGTTTTTAGAAAATCTACTTAGAAATGAAAACAGGAGCAGCACTATTACTGCATAAGATAATAAAGTTAAAGGGATGTGTGCATATCTGTACTCTGAGGCAAAGTCATAGCTACAGGTACTATCATTCTTAAAAAGAGAATAAATACATGAACTAAGCATGTAAATTTAAAACTTCTATATGAGAAAAGCAGAAATGAAGTAATAAGCAATAAGAATAGGACTTCTCTGGGGGTCCAGTGGTTAGGAATCCACCTGCCAATGCAGGGGACATGAGTTGATCCCTGGTCTGGGAAGAGTCCATATGCCGCGGATCACCTGAGGCCATGAGCTGCAACTGAGCCTGCACCCTGGAGCCCGCGCCCCGCAACGAGAGAAGGCCCGCACAGCAACGAAGACCTAGTGTAGCCAAAAATAAGTCAATAAATTTTTTAAAGAGATAAGGATAGAAAATAATATCAGTTCAGTTCAGTCGCTCAGTCGTGTTTGACTCTTTGCGACCCCATGGAGTGCAGCACGCCAGGCCTCCCTGTCCATCACCAACTCCCGGAACTTGCTCAAATTCATGTCCATTGCATCAGTGATGCCATCCAGCCATCTCATCCTCTGTCGTCCCCTTCTCCTCCTGCCCCCAATCCCTCCCAGCATCAGGGTCTTTTCCAGTGAGTCAGCTCTTTGCATGAGGTGGCCAAAGTATTGGAGTTTCAGCTTCAGCGTCAGTCCTTCCAATGAACACCCAGGACTGATCTCCTTTAGGATGGACTGATTGGATCTCCTTGCAGTCCAAGGGACTCTCAAGAGTCTTCTCCAACACCACAGTTCAAAAGCATCAATTCTTCAGTGCTCAGCTTTCTTCACAGTCCAACTCTCACGTCCATACATGACCACTAGAAAAACCATAGCCTTGACCAGACGGACCTTTGTTGGCAAAGTAATGTCTCTGCTTTTTGATATGCTGTCTAGGTTGGTCATAGCTTTTCTTCCAAGGAGCAAGCATCTTTTAATTTTTTAATTTAATTTTAAATTAAAATTAAAAGAAAATAATATATTAAGAAGCAAAAAATTGGATTGACAATCCTATTCAGGATCTGATTCTTGGTTCTTTGAGGAATAAAAAAACGACACAGGTTTCATAACTCCAGTCAAGGAAGAACAGGGAGTATATAATTTTAAATGAGGCATGAGAAGGCTCTTTTGTAATATATTTATATAAGGTTTTAAATTTGTCAGTGACTTGTGCAGTTCTTCCAGCTTTTGAACCGTTGTGTTGGAGAAGACTCTTGAGAGAGTCCCTTGGACTGCAATGAGATCCAACCAGTCCATCCTAAAGGAAATTAGTCCTGAATGTTCATTGGAAGGACTGATGCTGAAGCTGAAATTCAAATACTTTGGCCACCTGATGTGAAGAGCTGACTCATTGGAAAAGACCCTGATGCTGGGAAAGATTAAAGGCAGGAGGAGAAGGGGACGACAGAGGATGAGATGGTTGGAGGGCATCACTGACTTGATGGACAGGAGTTTGAGTAAGCTCTGGGCATTGGTGATGGACAGGGAGGCCTGGCGTGCTGCAGCCCATGGGGCCGCAGAGTTGGACACGAGTGAGCAACTGAACAAATTTGAGAAACTTTGTGAGATGGTTGCCTATTTGGGAGAAGATATTAAAGATGTACTAGTAAGAGGTAGAATATCTCAGTAGGTACGAGGTAAATTTGAAAATTTGCAAAAGTGGGTGCCATGCACTCTGAACACGTTGGAAGGAGAGGAGAATGGAGGGACAGTGTTTGATCGGCACACGGGGTGTCCCCTGCATGGTGTTCTCATTCTGTTTGTTTGAAAATTTCAGGAATAACAAGAAAATGTTTTTTGAATAGTGGCTGGGGAGTTTTCTCCCAGAAAGCATCTGGCCAGGTGACCCACGCCATGTATGGTTGCAGACAGCATCCACCCGGGTGAGCGGCTTAGGGCAGGTGCCCACTTTGGCCTGTAAGCAGGGTGCTGTTAGGAAAGTCAGGCAGGCCTGGTGGGGATGGTGTGGGCCAGCCTGTACACCGGTGGAGTTAGGAAACCCAAAACAGCACAACAGCCAGCTAAACTCAAGAGTAGGTCACAGTTGACTCCACGTAGGAACCCCATGTAGGTTGATTCCATAAGGAATCAAAATCAACCCTGAATATTCATTGGAAGAACTGATGCTGAAGCTCCAGTACTTTGGCCACCTGATGGGAAGAGCTGACTCATTGGAAGAGACCCTGATGCTGGGAAAGATTGAAGGCAGGAGGAGAAGGGGACGACAGAGGGTGAGATGGTTGGATGGCATCACCGACTCAATGGACATGAGTTTGAGCAAACTCTGGGAGATGGTGAAGGACGGGGAAGCCTGGTGTGCTACAGTCCATGGGGTCGCAGAGTCAGACACAACTTAGCAACTGAACAACAATGATCCATAATGGGAAAAATGGATGTAGCTCATGAGATGAGAGCGTCCACACTGACCCACCTGTGTGTGGTCATGAGCCAGTAAGGGGGTGATGGCATTGTGTCCCCATTGTGGATGCCGACCAGGGAGGTGGGGGAAGTGGCAGGAAGGAGTGGCTGATGCAGGGGAGTTACGAGGTCTTATAGTTCCCCCCCTCCACCCCAAAGGTGCTGATCCGTTGCCATGGAAGATGGAACTTTCCAGGCTTAAAGCCTGCAGTCCCCACCTCCCCCAGTGAGCAAAGGTGACACCCCAAGAAGGGACAAATCCACATGAGAAGCCTGGAACAGATGTCCTTAGTTAGCTGTATCCTCGCCAAAGACACAACCTGAATCTAATCATGAAGAAATCCCAGATAAACCCAAGTTGAAGGACACACTCCAAAGCAGTTGGCCCGAACTCCTCAAAAATGTCAAGGTTAAAAAATGCAGAGACTAAAGAACTGTTCCAACTAAAGGGGAACAGAGAGACATGGTCCCTGGGGAGCGCATGTGGCTCGGGAGGGAATCCTGTGAGTCTGGGGTCGGGGTGGAGCAGGGACGGCACAAGTTAGGTAGAGGTGTGGGGTCAGTGTCAACGTTCTCCAGTCTTGACGACCATCCTGTGCGTACGGAAGAGCGAGTCCTGTTCCCGAGAAGACACACGGAAGTGTTCAGCAGAAAACAGGCACAACGTCTGCAGCCTGCTCTCAGATGGTCCAGGACCCCCTTCACGGGGAGGGGCTGGGGGACCCGGACGCAAAGCAGGAAGCGGCCACCTGGCCGGCTGGGGACTCGGGGCCGAGGGTGTTCAGGGGACCTCATGCTGGTCTTGCAAGTGTTCGTGAGTTTGCAATGAAACGGGATAAAGGAAAACGCACCCCCAAATGACCACAACCACGTTGGGTTTCTCTCCTGACCTTGCGAGTGGGCGGCCGGCCCTTCTGAAATGCCCAAAAGGCTGTATTGAGTCACGAATTCTAATCAGAAGCACGTGACTGTTTCACCAGCAACTGGAAATTGCCAGACGTCAGAACATGTTTTCAGATTAGCTTTTCTGATTATAAAACTCTGAAATGTGGAGCATAGACCATTTGGAAGTTTTGGTTTTTTCTTTTTTAAAAAATTTATTTATTTTTAATTGGGAGATAATTGCTTTACAATACTGTGTTGGTTTCTGCATTTGGAAATTTTTAAAGAAGAAAACTGAAATTACTCGTTACACTGTGAACCAGACGTGTCACTGCTGATTCCCTTCTAGCTTTTTGCCAAGTGTGTGTGTGTGTGTCTGTGTGTGTGTGTGCATGTGAGCACTCAGTGATGAGCACTGGGTCCAAGGCTAGACTGAAGCCTGCAGGCACTGTGGCCTTTGGCTTATGCTGTTGTTACCTCGGTCTCTTCACCTGAGAAGTGGGGTGATCAGAGCCCCTGCCCTGGATGGCTTTGAAGGGCTGACTGAGCTCAGCAGAGCACACCTAAGTAAGTGTAGCTCGAAGGGAGCACTCCACACCTGTTATTCCTTGTATATTTGAATGTGTACATTGATGTAAATACTTAGCAACAATGAGATGATGCTAAACCAGTCATCTGTACCTTTTTTCTCATTTGGCGTGTGAACGTCCCTGCCATTGTCTGTCTTCGCCCACACATCTGGCTCGTTTCCTATTTTATTCTTATAAATAACGTGGTGATGCAGATCCTCATACGTGCTTTTTCCCCTGGAACCCAGATTGTTTCCTTGGGTCACAGGAGAAGATGGACAGGATCAAAGGGCTCCTCCATTTTTACGGCTCTTGACACCTCCAGCCCGATGGCCTTCCGGGAGGATTCTCCTCCTTTAACCTCCGGCCGCTGTGCTGGACATGACTCGTTGTGTTACACCCTCTCCAAAGCGGGGTCGGATCACAAAAACACTTTGCCATTTGGACGAGGCAAAAATAGCATCTCGTTGTTTGTAGTGAGGGGAATGCTTCCGTGTGTGTCCGGCTGTCTGTGCTGCGGCTGTGTGCTCGCTGGGCTGTGCGCCTGGGGCCTTCTGGGCTCCTGGGAATCGGCGGATTAAAGGGGTGGGAGGTCTGTCCTCCGGGAGCTTCCACTTGAGAGAGTGAACCTGCGCGCAGAGCGTTGGAGCCTGGAAAGCGGACAGCAGGCAGGGGGCAGAGACAGCTGGGGTGCCCGTCCCCCTCCTTGGGGTGGTGGGTCAGCGCCTCGGGCTGGGTGGGGTTTGGGCGGAAGCGTGAAGGATGGAGTTGTGCCCGCTTGCGAGGCGGCAGCATCTGGCTGGAGCAGCCGCCGTGTGCCAGGAGGAGGAGCAGGGGGGCTGGGGGCAGGGCGTGCGGGTGGTGGCCGGTGGGGGTAGGGTGGGAAGGTGGTCTGGCCACGAGAGTGGACCTGGGCTGAGGCTCTGGGAGCACGGACGGGCCTCTAGGAGGAGTAACGAGAGCTGTCCTCTCTTAACGTCTCTGCATTTTTTTTTAAACTTTTTTATTTTGAAAGAAAAGTTCCAGAATAGTACAGAGAGCTCCAGACCCCTCACCCAGCTTCTCCTTGACAGTAACATCTTCACACCACAGGCTTTTATCAAACCCGGAGGCTGATGTCAGCGCACTTCTGCTCCCTAAACCGCACGCTCTCTCCGAATCCCGCTGGTTTTGCCACCAACGCCCCGCCTCCGCCCCGAGACCCCCACGCTGGGTCTGCTTGTCCCCTTGGTGTCCTCCTGCCCCGGCAGCTCTCCAGCGTGTCTTGACTTTCACGAGCTGGACGTTTAGGACGGGGGCCGGTCAGCTGGTGTGTGGAATGCCCCTTGTTCTGGGTTCGCCCGCTGTGTCTCATGATTAGATCAAGATTGTGCATTTTTTGGCAAGAACACCCGGGGACCGTGCTGGGTCCTGCAAAGTGCCTCCTATCAGGGTGCAGGACACCTTATTTCTGTGGTTCGACCTTGATCCCCTGGCGGAGGCGTGTCTCTGGGCTTTCTCTGCTGCCGGACGACTCTTTCCCCTCTTGTCATCAGTAGGTATGCCGAGGCAGTCGCTTGGACACGATGTGTGTGCGTCTTCTTCCGGAACTGCTGCCTGCGGGTGTAAACCATCCCTTGGTGGAAATCGCTGTCTTCGTGAGGCTGTCCCATGGGGAAGTTTCTCTTCCCATGTTCTGTCTCCATCGATTACTTGGGACTTCCTTGGAAGAACCTGTCCCTTCTCCGCTGCTGATCTGTTCAGTGATTTATTTAAATCAGTGTGTTCCTGTGGATATTGACATTATTTACGGGTTGTAAGGGAGGAGAAGAGAGCGACAGAGGATGAGATGGTTGGATGGCATCACCGACCCAACGGACATGAGTTTGAGCCAAGTCCAGGAGATGGTGAAGGACAGGGAAGCCTGGCGTGCTGCGTCCGTGGGCTCACAAACAGTCGGTTGTGACCCAGGGCTATCATTACTGATTTGGTGGCTCTGATGGTCCTGATGTGGGTCTTCGGGCATCATTCAGGTCCGACATTCCTTGTCTTCCCTGGAGCTGTATCCCTTCCCGGCTCCCCAGGATGCTCCAGACTTGGCTTGCATTTTCCTTCCCTGGCACTGAAGTCAGTCTCTTCCTCCCACGAGCCCTGGCTCCTTTTTGGCGAGCGTTATTTAGACACCAAGCCGTGGGCGCTGGCTGTGCTTCTGCCGGCTGCCAGATGGGGGAGAATGTGTGTGTGCACCAGCCCATACGGGTGTACACATCTGTCGGCATTTCTCGGCCTGGCCACCTGTGTGTGTGTGTGTGAAGTAAAGTGAAAGTCGCTCAGTCACGGGGACTCTCTGTGACCCTGTGGACTGTAGCCTGCCAGGCTCCTCTCTCCATGGAATTCTCCAGGCCAGAATGCTGGAGTGGGTAGACGTTCCCTTCTCCATCATATCTTCCTGACCCAGAGATGGAACCCAGGTCTCCCGCATTGCAGGTGGCTTCTTTACCATCTGAGCCACCGGGGAGTGTGTCCTTTGATACAAAGCCCCCACGGGACTCCTCTAGCCCCACGCCTTCTTCAGTACGCTGCCTGGCTTGACCCTGGGCAGCCTGCCGTCCCTGATGACTTGTCCCTTCCGCCCTCGTATGTGCACCATGTATTGATGGAGACTTGCCATCACACACGAGGGAGGAACAGACTCCCCACGGAGCACAATGCGTGTGCTGCTCCTGGACCTACAGGATTCTGTCCAGTGGCTGGAACCCGCCGTGACTCAGGACGCTTCCTTTCTTTCCCGCCCCGACCATGTGGCCCTGTCATTGATGGAACACAGTGGCCTTCAGTCATTAGGTTGACAATCCGTTTGGAGTTGCTCCACATTCTGACTGGTGTTATTGCCTGTTGCGCCCCCTATTTGGGGGCACAGGGAGGGGACATGGAACGCTGACCCCGTCCCCTGACCTTCGGGCTTGAAGTGTCAGAGCTGTAGGGCCCACTGTCCTTGGAGGAACGCTGTTCCCCCTGCAGGCCCGCCCCTCCTCCTATGGCTCCTTCCCACCTGCCCCTACAGATAAGCCATCTCTTTAGTCTCTGGCTCATCCTTCCTGTGGTTCTCTTGCCATCAAATGTGTATTTTCTAATGCCACTTTCTTTTTTATGTGACGGAAAGTGTATGTAGTCTTTTGTAAACTTTTTAACTTTGGTAAATTATTGGAAATGTATACAATTTGCCAAAATAATGGTAAAATGACTTCCCTTGTGGCTCAGATGGTCAAGAATCTGCTTGCAGTGGAAGAGACCCAGGTTCAATTTCTTCAAGACCCTGCTTTCACTTATTTGGGTCTGGGACTGGAAGCAGATGGCTGGGTGGCGTGCCCATACTGCTTTCTGCCGCCACTGCTCCATTTCACACTCCTTCCAACAGTGCACACGAGTCCCAGTTTCTCCACATTCTTGTCTACACTTGTTATTTTCAGCTATATTTTGGTAGTAGCCTCCTTAATGGGTGTGAAGTGGTGTCTCACTGTGGCTTTGATTGCATTGCTTCCCACATGGCACTAGTGGTGAAAACCCAGTCTGCCAATGCGGGAGACATAAGAGACGTGGGTTCCATCCCTGCGTCAGGAAGATCCCCTGGGGAAGGGAATGGCAACCCACTCCAGGACTCTTGCCTGGAGAATCCCATGGGCAGAGGAGCCCGACAGGCCTACAGTCCGTGGGGTTGCAAATGGTCAGACAAGCAGGGCATGGCAGTGAATGTGTAGTTGTGGGGCACAGGCTTAACTGTCCTGCAACATGTGGGATTTTCCTGGACCCCTGGACGGGATGGAATCTGCGTCCCCTGCATTGGCAGGTGGATTCTTCACCACCAGGCCACCAGGGAAGTCCTCACATCTTCTCTGTTCCTCTTTTGAAGGGCACGTCGGTTGTTTCTGTACCTTGGCTATTGTGAATAACACTGCTGTGGTCAAGCAAATATCTCTTTAAATAGTGAGTTCATTTCCTTTGGGTAAATATCTAGCGGTAGAATTGCTGGATCATGTAGTAATTCATTCTTAATTTCTTGAGGAACCTCCGTACTGTTCTCCGTAACGGCTTCACCAGTTTATATTCCCACCAACAGTGAACGGGGTTCCCTTTCTTCCACGTCTTTGCCAGCGCTTACTGTCTCTTGTCTTTCGGATGATGGCTCTTCCCACAGGTGTGCCGTGACATCTCACTGTGGTTTTGATTTGCATTTCCCTGGTGATTAGTGATGTTTCGCATCTTCATATGCCTGTTGGTCACTGGTATGCCTTCTTTGGAAAAATGTCTATTCAGGTCCTTTGTCAAATTTTTAATCAGGTTATATACTTTTTGCAGCCTAGTACTTTGAATTCCTTGTATATTTTAGATATTAACCCCTTATTGGATATGTAGTTTGCAAATATTTTCTCTCTATTCCCTAGACGGCCTTTTCATTTTGTTGATTTCCTTTGCTATAAAGAAGGTTTTTGTTTGATGTGGTCCCACTTGTTTGGTTTTTTGCCCTTGCTCTTGTTGTCAAACCAGAAAAAATTATTGCCAAGACCAATGTCAAGGAGGTTGGCTTGTATGTTTTCTTCTAGGAATTTCATAGTTTCAGGTCTTAACATACAAGTCTTCGATCCATTTGGGGTTGATTTTTGTCATGGTATCAGATGGTGGTCGAGTTTCATTATTTAGCGTGTGGCTGTCCAGCTTTCCGACACCATTTGTTGCAGAGACTGTTCCTGAGGAACTGTGTGTTCTTGGTCCCTTTGTGGTAAGTTAATTGGCTGTCTCTGCAGTGTGTGTGTTTAATCTCTGGACTCTATTCTGTTGCATTGGTCTGTGTGTCTTTTAGTGCTGAAACCATACTGTGTAGTTTTGTAATATAGTTTGAAACCAGGGAGTGAGATGCCTCCAGCTTTGTTCTTCTTTATCAAGATTGCATTTGTTATTTGAGATCTTTTGTGATTCCATAAGAATTTTAGGGTTGTTTGTTCTGTTTATGAGGAAATTCCCATTGGAATTTTGGGAGGGAGTGCATAGAATCTGTAGTTTACTTTGGGTAATATAGACATTGGAACATTAATTCTTCCAATCCATGAGCTTAATAAAATATCTCTCCATTTATTTGTGTCTTCTTTAACTTTTATCCATCAGTGTCTTATCATTTTCAGTTACAGATCTTTTATCTCCTTGGTTAAATTTGCTCCTAAGTATTTTATTCTTTTGTGAATAAGGTTGTCTTCTTAATTTCTATTTCCAATAGCTTGCTGTTGGTATACAGTAACACAACGGCTTTTTAAAAAATTAATTTTGTGTCCTGAAACTTTGCTAAATTTATTTATTCAGCAGCTTTTGGTGGGTCTTTAATGGTTTTCTGTATATAATATGTCATCTGAAAACAGAACCAATGATACTTCTTTCCAGTTTGGATCCCTTTGTTTCCATTTTCCTTGCCTAAGCTGGCTAGGACTACCAGTGTGTTGAATTGTTGAGAGTGGGCACCCTTGTCTTGTTCCTAATCTTAGAGGAAATGCTTTCAGATTTTCATCGTTGAGTGATGTTAGCTGTGTGCTTATCACATATGACCTTTGCTATGTTGGGGTATGTTTCCTCTATACTCAGTGTGTTGAGACTTTTTATCAAGAAAGTTTATGAATTTTATCATACTCTTTCTCTTGCACCTATTGAGATGGTCATGTTTACACTTCATGATGTTAATGTGGCATAAGTAGCTACGTGTGAGTGTTAGTTACCCAGCTGTGTCTGACTCTCTGTGACCCCATGGGCTGTAGCCTCCAGGCTCCTCTGTGCATGGGATTCTCCAGGCAAGAATACTGGAGTGGGTAGCCAGTCCCTTCTGCAGGGTGTCCTCCTGACTCTGGGATTGAACCTGGATCTCCCGCATTGTCGGCAGATTCTTTATCATCTGAGGTACCAGGGAAGCCCAACATGTATAGCACATTGATTGATTTGTGAATATTGAACCGTTCTTGCATTCTTGGAGTAAATCCCACTTGATCATGGTGTGCAACCCTTTTAATGTACTGCTGACTTTGGTTTGTTATTGTTTTGTTGAGGGTTTTTGCATCTCTGCTCATCAGGGATTTTGATCTGTAATTTTATTTACTTGTGTGTCTTGTCTGGTTTTGGATTCAGGTTAATGATGACCTCTAAAATGAGTTTTAGAAAGGCAATGCCAAAGAAGGTTCAAACTACTGCACAATTGCACTCATCTCACATGCTAGCAAAATAATGCTCAAAATTCTCCAAGCCAGGCTTCAGCAGTACGTGAACCATAGCTTTGACTAGATGAACCTTTGTTCATCTAAGTAATGTCTCTGCTTTTTAATATGCTGTCTAGGTTGGTCATAGCTTTTCTTCCAAGGAGGAAACATCTTTTCATTTCATGGCTGCAGTCACCAACTGCAGTGATTTTGGAGCCAAAAAATAAATAAGTAAAGTCTCTCACTGTTTCCATTGTTTCCCCATTTTTTGCCGTGAAGTGATGGGACCAGAAGCCATGATCTTAGTTTTCTGAATGTTGAGTTTTAAGCCAGCTTTTTCACTCTCCTCTTTCACTTTTATCAAGAGGCTCTTTAGTTCTTCTTCACTTTTTGCCATAAGGGTGGTGTCATCTGCTACCTGAGGTTATTGATATTTCTCCCGGCAATCTTGATTCCAGCTGTGCTTCACCCAGCCCGGCATTTTGCATGATGTACTCTGCATATAAGTTAAATAAGCAGGGTGACAATACACAGCCTTGACGTACTCCTTTCCCCATTGGAACCAGTCTGTTGTTCCATGTCTGGTTCTAAGTGTTGCTTCTTGACCTGCATACAGATTTCTCAAGAGGCAGGTCAGGTGATCTGGTATTCCCATCTCTTTCAGAATTTTCCACAGTTTGTTGTGACCTACACAGTCAAAGGCTTTGGCATAGTCAATAAAGCAGAACCAGATGTTTTTCTGGAACTCTCTTGCTTTTTTGATGGTCCAACGGATGTTGTCATTTTGATCTCTGATTCTTCTGCCCCTTCTAAATCCAGCTTGAACATCTGGAAGTTCACGGTTCATGTACTGTTGAAGCCTGGCTTGGAGAATTTTGAGCATTACTTTGCTAGTGTGTGAGATGAGTGCAATTGTACAGTAGTTTGGACATTCTTTGGCATCACCCTTCTTTGGGATAGGAATGAAAACTGACCTTTTCCAGTCCTGTGGCCACTGCTGAGTTTTCCAAATTTGCTGGCATATTGAGTGCAGCACTTTAACTATATTTCATCTATTTCCACTGTGATGTTTATTTCCTTCCCTCTGCTACCTTTAGGCTTAATTTGTTCTTTTTTTTTTTTTTTTTTAAGTTTTTTGAGGTTAGAATTAGGTGGTTTATTGAGAGTTTTCTTTTTTCTTAATGTAGTTATTTTCATTATCCCCTTTCTCCTTGGAACTGCATCTGGTATGTTGTATTACCATTTTCATTTGTCTCAAGATATTTTTTAAATTTCTGTTTTGATTTCTCTTTTGATCCAGTACTTGTTAAGCAATGTGTTGCTTAATATCCATGTGTTTGTGTATTTTTCCATTTTTATTTTTGTAACTGATATCTGGTTTCATACCATTACCTTTGGAAGATATTCTTGATATGATTTCCATCTTAAGTTTATTAAAATGTGTTATGGCCTATCATGTGATCTATCTTGAAGAATGTTCCATATACACTTGAGATGAGTATATATTCTGGGGTTCTTGGGAGAAATGTTATGTATATGTCTGTTTGGTTCATCTGGTATGATGTGTGGCTTAATTCCAATGCTTCCTTATTGGCTTTCTATCTGGATGACCTATTCATTATTAAAAGTCTGATATGAGTTGCCTTTCTTCAATTTAAGTCTGAAATTTACAATAAGGAGTTCATGATCTGAGCCACAGTCAGTTCATGATCTTGTTTTTGCTGACTGCATAGAGCTTCTCCATCTTCCACTGCGAAGAGTAAATCAGTCTGGTTTCGATATCGACCATCTGGTGATGTCCATTTGTAGAGTTGTCGCTTGTGTTGTTGGAAGAGGGTGTTTGCTATGACAAGTGTGTTCTCTTGGCAAAACTGTTAGCCTTTGCCTTGCTTCATTTTGTACTCTAAGGCCAAACTTGCCTATTATTCCAGGTATCTCAACTTCCTACTTTTGCATTACCGTCCCCTATGATGAAAATCTTTTCATCATGACATCATTTGTTTTTTTTTTTTTTTGGTGTTCTAGAAGGTCTTATAGGTCTTCATAGAACCATTCAACTTCAGCTTCTTTGGCATTAATGGTTGGGACAGAGACTTGAATGACCGTGATGTTGAATGGTTCACCTTGGAAATGAACAAAGATCATTCTGTCATTTTTGAGATTGCACCCAAGCACTGCATTTCAGACTCTTTTATTGACCATGGGATTTCTTCTAAAGGATTCTTGCCCACAGTAGTAGATATATTCTGTGCAATATTGTGTTATTAATTCTTCTCTAAAGGTTTGGAGCCGCTGAAGCCACTTGGACATAAAATTTTCATTCTGGGTAGGGTTTTAATTATTATTAATCTAATTTTTTACTTAGTATAAGTTCATTTGTATCTCTATTTTTTCCTTGAATCTATATTGTTTGTGTCTTTCTTAGAAATTGTATCTGTCAACTAACTTGTTACCATATAATTGCTCTTAAGATTCTTTTAAACCTTCTTATTTCTGTTAAGTAATTTGAGTGTTCTCTCTTTTTTCTTGATCAGTCGCAGTTAAGTTTTGTAAATTTTCTGATCACTTCTGAGATATGCCCATGCTGCTACACATTTACAGCCTCTCAGTTAGCAATATCACTCAATAGAATGCTCTCTTTCTTCCTCATGGATGAACATACATTAACACATCATAACCACATACAGCTAACAGTTTGCATTAGTGTTCACTTTTAGTGTTGGATATTCTGTGGATTTGGACAAGTATATGATGATATTATCCTTCATTATCATATCATACTAAGTAGTTTCACTGCACTAAAAATCCTCTGTGATCCGTCTACTCATCCTTTCCAAAGCCCAAACTCCTAAGAAACACTGATCTTTTTTTACTATCACCATAGTTTTGCCTTTTCCAGAATATCACTAGCAAAACCAGACAGTTGGCAGTCTATGCATATTGGTATCTTTACTTATGAATTTAAGTATTTTTCACGCATTTTCATGGCTTGATAGCTCATTTCTTTTTAATACTGAATGACATTCTATCCTTTGAATTGCACAATATTAATCCATTCATTTGTTGAAGGACATATTGGTTGCTTCTTTGTTTTCTTAATAACAAATGAAGCTGCTATAAATATTCTTGAGCAACTTTTGTGTGCTACTTTTAAGTTTTCAACATGTTTCGGTAAATACCAAGTGGTGTGTTAGTCACTCAGTCATGTCTGACTCTTTGTGACCCCATAGACTGTAGCCCTCCAGACCCCTCTGTCCATGGAATTCTCCAGGCAGGAATGCTGCAGTGGGTTGCCAGCAGCAGGTATAACAGGTGCTAAATTATAGTGTAAGAGTGTGTTTAGTCTATGAGAATCTGCCAAACTGCATCCGGAGAAGCCCGTGTTGCATTCCTGTCGGCAGTGAGGAGTGTCGCTGTTGCTGCGCCTCCTCAATATCACTCGGTGTCGTCCGCGTCCTGGGCTCGGCCGTTCCAAAAGGCGTGCAGTTTTCTTTCACTTGATTTAATTTGCATTTTCATGATGACATAAAATGTGGGCAATAGCTTTAGATATGAATGGTCTTGTATTTGGGTTGGCCAAAAAGTTCATTTCCATAAGATGTTACGGAAAAACTCTAACAAACCTTATGACCAATCCAATCTTTTTTAAAAGATTATATAAGAAGAGGTGGAGTGTTCGTGGCTGGTTTCATGAGCCTGAACCTTGTGCAATCATGTAGACCTTCTGCTTAAAAGGTTCTGCGCTGGTTTTAACACTCTGATCTTGCTAACTTAAAATTACTATACATTTTTAACAAGGGGCTCAACATTTTTGTGTTTACACTGGGATCTGCAAATTATGTAGCCAAAATGATTCTTCACACTTGAAATACTCCAGGGAGGTTTTAGCATTTTACAAGGCTAACTCATAGAAAATGAAAAGCCTGGTTTCTTTTCTCCAAAAGGAAAAACCTTTCAGGAGAGACAATCTGTTGCTGTGATCTTTCACTTGGTTCTGAAGGATGTACATTTCAACTATCTCTGCTTCATTGCTGTGCTCAATGGCTCAGTCATGTCCGACTCTTTGCGACCCATGGACTGAACCCACAAGCCTCCTCTGTCCATGGGATTATCCCAGCAATAATACTGAAGGGGGTTGCCATTTCCTCCTCCAGGGGATCTTCCCAACCCAGGGATCAAACCCACTGCTCCTGTGGCTCATGAGTTGGCAGGCAGATTCTTCACCACTGAGCCACCCTGGGTCATCCCATAAAAGAATGTGCTGGCACTTCAAGTCAAACCACAGGAGCCCTCAATGCTAAATTAAAAACATCACATTCAAAACATCACTTCCTGTGTATGGGCTAACTCTTGGTGACCCATGGACTGCAGCACACCAGGCTCCTCTGTCCCTCACAATCTCCCAGAGTTTGCTCAAACTCATGTCCATTGAGTCGGTGATGCCATCTAACCATTTCATCCTCTGCCACCCTCTTCTCCTTCTGCCTTCAATCTTTCCTAGCATCAGATCATTTCCCATGAGTTGACTCTCTGCATCAGGTGACCAAAGCATTGGAGCTTCAACTTCAGCATCAGTGCTTGCAATGAGTACTCAGGGTTGATTTCCTTTAGGGTTGACTGTTTTGATCTCCTTGCAGTCCAAGGGACTCTCAAGAGTCTTCTCCATGTCAAACACTTTTATGGAGGGAATATACCAATTTATCCTTAAAAAAAAAAAAAAAAAGAGTCTTCTCCAACACCACAGTTCAAAAGCATCAATTCTTCAGTGCTCAGCCATCTTTATGGTCCAACCCTTATATCTGTTCATGACTACTGGAAAAACTATAGCTTTGACTATACAGACCTTTGTCAGCAAAGTGATATCTCTTTTTAAATACGCTGTCTAGATTTGTCATAGCTTTCCTTCCAAGGAGCAAATGTCTTTTAATTTCATGGTTGCAGTCACCATCCACAGTGATTTTGGAGCCGAAGAAAATAAAATCTATCACTGCTTCCACTTTTCCCCCTTCTATTTGCCATGAAATGATGGGACCAGATGCCATGATCTTAGTTTTTCTAATGTTGAGTTCTCAGCCAACTTTTTCAGTCTCTTCTTTCACCCTCATCAAGAGGTTCTTTAGTTCCTCTTCACTTTCTGCCATGAGTGTGGTATCATCTATATATCTGAGTTTGTTGATGTATCTCCCAGCGATCTTGATTCCAGTTTGTGATTCATCCAGCCTGGCATTTTGTGTGATGTACTCTGTGTGTAAGTTAAATAGGCAGGGTGACAATATACAGCCTTGACACACTCCTTTCCCAATTTTGAAGCACTCAGTTGTTCTATGTCTGGTTCTAACTGTTGCTTCTTGACCCACATACAGCTTTCTCAGGAGATAGGTAAGGTGGTCTGGTATCCCCATCTCTAAGAATTTTCCACAGTTTGTTGTGATCCACACAGTCAAAGGCTTTAGCATAGTCAATGAAGCAGAAGTAGACATTTTTCTGGAATTCTCTTCCTTTCTCTATGATCCAACAAATGTTGGTAATTTGATCTCTGGTTCCTCTGCCTCTTTGAAACCCAACTTGTATAGCTGAGAGTTCTCAGTTTACATACAGCTAAAGCCTAGCTTGGAGGATTTTGAGCATAACCTTACTAGTATATGAAATGAACACAACTGTATGATAGTATGAACATTCTTTGGCATTGCTGTTCTTTGAGATTAGAATGAAAACTGATCTTTTCCATTTCTGTGGCCACTGCTGAGTTTTCCAAATTTGCTGATATGTTGAGTGCAGCACTTTAACAGCATCATCTTTTAAGACTTGAAATAGCTCAGCTGGAGTTCCATCACCTCCACTAGCTTTGTTTGCAGTAATGCTTCCCAAGGCCCACTTGACTTCACACAAGAATGTCCGAGCCTAGGTGTGTGAGCAGACCAAGGCAGGTGTCCGGGTCATTAAGACCTTTTTTTGTGTAGTTCTGTGTCTTCTTGCCACCTCTTCTTAATCTCTTCTGCTTTGTTAGATCCTTACCGTTTCTGGACTTTATAGTGCCCATCTTTGCATGAAATGTTCCCTTGGTAGCTCCAGTTTTCTTGAAGAGATCTCTAGTCTTTCCTATTCTGTTGTTTTCCTCTATTTCTTTGCACTGTTCATTTAAGAAGTCCTTTTATCTCTCCTTCAATTCAGTTCAGTCGCTCAGTTGTGTCCGACTCTTTGCGACCCCATGAACCGCAGTACACCAGGCCTCCCTGTCCATCACCAACTCCCGGAGTCCACCCAAACCTATGTCCATAGAGTCGGTGATGCCATCCAACCATCTCATCCTCTGTCTTCCCCTTCTCCTCCCACCCTCAGTCTTTCCCAGCATCAGGGTCTTTTCAAATGAGTCAGTTCTTCACATCAGGTGGCCAAAGTATTGGAGTTTCAGCTTTAGCATCAGTCCTTCCAATGAATATTCAGGACTGATTTCCTTTAGGATGGACTGGTTGGATCTCCTTGCAGTCCAAGGGACTCTCAAGAGTCTTCTCCAACACCACAGTTCAAAACCATATCTCTCCTTGCTGTTCTCTATAGCTCTGCATTCAGTTGGGTGTATCTTTTCCTTTTTCCCTTGCCTTTCACTTCTCTTCTTTCCTCAGCTATTTTAAAGCCTCCTCAGACAACCACTTTGCCTTCTTTCATTTCTTTTTCTTTGGGATGGTTTTGCTCACTGCCTCTTGTATAATGTTATGAACTTCCATCTATCATTCTTCAGGCACTCTACCAGGTCTAATCCCTTGAATCTATTCACCACCCCCACTGTGTAATCATAAGGGATTTGATTTAGGTCATGCCTGAATAGCCTAGTGGTTTTCCCTATTTTTTTCCATTTAAGCCTGAATTTTGTAATAAGGAGTTTATGGTCTGAGCCACAGTCAGCTCCACACCTTGTTTGTGCTGACTGTATAGAGCTCCTCCATCTTTGACTGCAAAGAATATAAATCAACCTAATTTGGGTATTGACCATCTGGTGATATCCATGTGCAGAGTTGTCTCTTGTGTTGTTGAAAGAGGGTATTTGCTGTGACCTGTGTGTTCTCTTGAGGAAACTCTGTTAGCCTTTGCCCTGCTGCAAGTACAATGAAACTGGAGCTACCAGTAGTTGGGTCTTGCCCATTTAACTGGGTTTTGATGCTGTTACTGAGTTTAGGAGTTCCTTGTGTATTCTGGATATATGAGTTGTAAATACTCTCTCCCATTCTGTTGGTTGTCTTTTCACTTTGTTGATTGTGTCCCTTTGCTGCATAGGAATTTTAATTTTCATGAAGTCTAATTGATCTGTCTTTTCTTTTGTTGCTGTACTTTTGGTGTCCTAGCTAAAAAAAAATAGCCAGATCCAGTGCCATGAAGCTCTCCCCCATGTCTTCTCCTAGGAGTTTTAGCATTTTAGGTCTTTTGTGGGAGATCTGTATCCACCGTGAGTTAATTTGTGTGTGTGGTATAAAGTAAGGGTCCGATTGCACTCCTCTGCATGTGGATCCAGAATTCCCAGCCCCATTTGTTGAAAAGTCTGCAGGTGCTCTTCACGCTTGCTCTCCTCACCTAACAATACATTCTGGAATTCACTCCATGTCAGTCCATCAGGAGCTGCTTCTCCCTTTTTCTCAGCTGCTTGGTACTTTGCCAAGTGGATAGACTATAGTTTCTTTATGGGCATTTAGGTGATTTCCAGTAGTTTGCAATTACAAGCAATGTCACAATGAAGAAACGTGCACGCTTTTATTTTTCTCTTTAGCCTGGATTCCTAGAAATGGAAGTGTGAAACTGAAGGATGAGTATGCAGTCTTTGTTATTGTTGTTGCTTAGTCGCCAAGTCGTGTCAGACCCTTCCGACCCCATAGACTGTAGCCTGCCAGCCTCCTCTGTCCATGGGATTTTGCAGGCAAGAATACTGGAGTGGGTTGCCATCTCCCTCTCCCTGGCATCTTCCTGACGTAGGGATCGAACCCTCCCCTCCTGCATAGACGGGCGGACGGATTCTTTACTACTGAGACACCTGGGAAGCCCTGAGGTCCTGTTGCATGGGTGTGGTCCTAAGTCACCTTAGTCATGTCCGGCTCTTCTAGGCATGACCAAATTCCCTTTCATGAGGGTTTTGCATGTGCAACCCCAGCAGTGTATGAGCAAGCTGCTTCCCATGTAGCTTCTCAGCTGTGTTATCACACTTTTATTTTTTGCTCGCCTGATAGCATTTCTGTAACTATGCATTTTTCATATGTCTAAAGGTCATGTATATGTGCATACATGCATGCATTTGTCAATTGTTCCTGTCTTTTCTGTGTTATTCTATGAGATTTTGGTCCTTGATCTCTCAATTTTTAAGTCATTCGTATTCAAGGAATGTGAGTTCTTTGTGGCTTATATTGTGAGTGTTTTCTCCCAGTTGATCATTTGTCTTTTGACTCTATTTATGGTGCTTTTTGTTATTTACAAAAAAAAAAAAAAAGAACTTTCTCTGTTTATGTAATCAAATTTATCTATTTTTCATTCTATTGCCTCTGAATTGTGAGTCATGACTGAGAACCTCTCCCTACCCTGAAAGAGAAATTGATCACGTTTTCTTCCAGAAGTTTAAGGCTTTGACTTTTGTGTCCACGTGAAGTCTACTTGTTGTTCATTGCCGTTGTTCAGTCACTAAGTCGTGTCTGAGTCTGCAACACTGCAAACCGCAGCACTCAAGGCTCCTCTGTCCTCCACTATTTCCCGGAGTTTGCTGAAACTTATGTCCATTGAGTTGGTGATGCTATCCAACTATCTCGTCTTCCACCACTCCCCTCTTTTTCTGCCCTCAGTCTTTCCCAGCATCAGGGTCTTTTCCAGTGAGTCGGCTCTTCACATCAGGTAGCCAAAGTATTGGCACTTCAGCTTCAGTCCTTCCAGTGATCAAACCAGTCCATCCCAGAGGAAATCAACCCTCACTATTCATTGGAAGGACTGACGCTGAAGCTGAAGTCTGCTCATGTGTGTAATCTAAGGTCTTTTCTTTCATGACGCCTGCCCAGGGCCCGCCCCTTAGACGTCCAGGCCGCTCACCAGCACCCTCTGACCTCTGCGTGGAGCGGGACTGGGGCTGGGGAGGCCAGAGGCTGTTGCTGAGATGGGCTGTGGGAGGCAGAGGCCTTGCTCCAGGTGGGCTGGAGTGAGGATGACAAGCAAGGGGCCTGTGGATAAGAGGGTTTGCGAGCAGAGTAGATGGTGGGGAAGAAAGAGGAGCAGGACCCTAGGGCGCTTGCCCGCCCTGGGTTGTCGCCCAGCCCCCTTGCTCTCCCCCCTCGCCCCCCTCGCTCCTGGGAGGCCCGCCCAGAGCCTGCTCCCCGTCACCCACACACCGATGCCTCACAGACCTGGACCCTGGAGCGGGCTCTCCCCCGACCTCCTGCTGGCCTCACGGCACCTCAGCGAGCAGACTCCTCTGACGTGACACGTCCCACCCCAGGCTGCTCCTCCCCCGCTTCCCCAGCACGGGGTTGTCTCAGAACCCAGGTTTCCCAGGCCCCGTAACAGCTGCGCGACCCTGGGGAGGGCCCGTGCTCCTGTGACTAACGCAGCACAGGTGGGGAGGCGGAGCGGCTGGCTCGGGGTCTCTGCTCTTTCAGGAGACAGAGAATTCCCGAGTTTCCTCTCCTAGGACACTGTTTCCCGAGGGATGCACCAGGCTTTGGGAGAAGGCTGGTGGGACCCCAGAGCCTTTTCCCTTGGCGTCCGTCATTGATTCCCCTCCAAGTTCTGCATCTTCGCACCCAGGCCCCCAGGTCTGGTGAACCCTGACCCTGCAGGGTCTCTTTGCTCTCATGAATGCCTGGCTTCCCGAAGGCTGGGTGTCCTGCGGGGCGGGTAGGGGGTGGTGTTAGTCACGGGCAGGATCGGGGAGGCTGCTTGGAGGATATGCTGGCTATTCTGGGCGGCCAGCAGGAAGCGGCAGCTCCGACGGCACACAGAGGTGTCGGCCTGGTGCAGGCGCTTCCGGCCCCGTGTCCCGCCACCAGACCCTGGGCTGCTCCTCCCGTCCTCTGCCTTTGTTCCCTCCCTGGACGTGGCCGCTGTGGGTCACGGCTGGACTGAGAGAGAAAAGAGGGGCTCTCGGGGCAGGAACTCCCTGGCCCCTGGCTGGGCCATGGGGCCCGGCAGATGTGGGCAGGGGGCCCCCAAAGACGCCTAGGGCAGCTGCTGGGGAGATGCCCCAGGTGTGAGGGGCGGGGGTGGGATGGACTCACTGCCGATGCTGCCTTTGAGTTGGGATGCAGCCCGAAGACTCTGGAGGCCTGGTAGGCTCTGGCCCCGTGGTGGGCGTGCATGAGAAGGATGCTCCTCTGATGGCCTGACCCTTCCTCCCACTTGGGGTCTCTGGGGCCCAGCGCAGAGCCTGTGTCTGCTGGTGCTGGGAGGCCCGGACGGCCTGGTAGCTCTCCTGGGCTTGTGAGGGGCCCCTGGGCGTGGCTCTCCTCTGGCCTCCTTCCTGGTGGTGTTCCTGCCCTCCGCCCTGCTTCTGCCTCCCTGGCCTCATAGCCTGCCTCAGGGCCTTTGCACTCACCTCTGCTGGGATATCCACCCTGGCCCTCGTGTGGGCTGTGTCACCGCGGGCGGCCTCCCCCACCCCGACCCGGCCGGGGCTCAGAGTGACAGCCCCTCTCTGTTTGCCTGAGGCCACTGTCACTGTCTTCCTTTTGTTTATTTCCTCTCTGGTTTACAATCTTGTCTCGTGGATCTGCCTCATCCCTGGAGCCCGGGCCCGAGTGGCCGTCCCAGGCCCGGGCCTTCTCAGTTGGCCTCCGAGTAGGAGGGGGACTGATTTTAGCTGAGTTGTGGTCGCTCCCCAGCCTGGGAATCCTCCCTCCGTGACCAGTGATGGAGCACACGCCTTGGAGCCGCTGGGCTGGCCGTGCTGGGTGGAGGCGCTGACCTCCCCCTGCAGTAGAGCCGGGCTGCTGGCCGGCATGGTGGAGGATGCAGAGACCAAAATAGACCTGCTCCTGGCATCCGGCGTTGAGGAACCCACAGGGGGCCCTGACCGCGGAGCTCCCGCTTCCGTCCGCCGCGCCCTGGAGCGGCCCCGGCTTTGATGAAGGCCTGGCCTGGTTCCGGGCGGCCCGTGGTGGGCGGGGAGTCCAGCCTGGGGACTGGATGCAGGAGGGCAGGCTTGGCTGCGGGGGGGAGGGGGAGCCCTCGACCGTCCGAGGGCCCAGGCTGCATCCACTGCGGCCCCTCCCTCATGCACATGTGGGAGCCCCGAGTGTGTTTGCAGAGATCAGAGCGGGTGTGGACACGGGGCAAGGAAGAAGCACAGAGGAAGCGGGGGTGTTCGTCTCAGGCCAGCTGCAGAAAGAGGAAGCAGGCCGCTTCCCGAAGGGCAGAACTTCCAGAGGCTGCAGCTCCCGCAGGCAAGGCTGCGTCATGTCCCAGGACGAGGCCGGGTGGCCCCCGCGAAGGCACCTGCCACGTGCCAGGCACCCGCCCTCGGTCACACCTATGATGAGGGCCCCCCCTCACTGTGTCCACATGCCCCCTGCCCCTGGGACCTCTGGGCACGTCTGGGGGGGCAGCTGGAGGTGCTGGCGCCAGGCTGGGAGTCAGCCACAGGGTCGTCCGCCCCCATCCTCCGCCCGTGAGGAGGGCCCGAGCGCTCAGTCCCAGGGCTCCTGGGGGCTGTGTCTGGGGAGGAGGTCCTGAGCCTGGGTGCACGCGTCCTCCTTCTCTGCCTCTGCTCCAGCCCCTGCCTTGGCCTCTCTGTGACCCCCGCTCACTGCTGCCCTCACGTGTCCTGGGGATAGCCCCTGATGGCCTGGCAGAGGACTGCGGTGAGCAGCGCTGGGCTTTCCAAGGGCAGGAGCCGTCGAACAGCAAGCTTGCGGCTCCCAGGGCGGCATGCTGGCATTGGATGGGGCCTGGGCTTCCGAAACGGTGGGCAAATGGGTTCACAGCAGTGGCCACTGGGCAAGGACCCTGAGGTCCTTGGGGGCTGACCACGTCCGGGCCTGGTATGGAGGTGCTGGACAGGCTGGGGGCGGGGACAGCTGTGGCTGCAGCCCGGCAGGCCCCTGGGAGGGGGTCAGGGGTCAGGAGCGCGGCAGAGAGGGGCTAGGGACTGGATTTGGGCTCAAAATCCGTGAGGCGGGGTCCCCATGATGGGCACTCAGAGGAACCATGTTTATCTCCCTCTGCCCCGATGTCCTTGCCTCATCCCCCTAAATATCCTGGCCTCCCCCCAGATCTCCCTGCCTTCTTGGGGTGCAAGAGCATGTGTGTGGCCCTGCCTGACCTGGTCTCTCTCTCTCTCTCGTCCTGGAGCGGGGATGCTCCTGGCAGAGGCCCGGCCACGCTGGGGTCCACCTCGGGCTGCCTGCTCTCAGTCTGACCCGCTTCCCTGGGATGCCTCAGGGCTGCCGCAGAAGGCGGGCGGGGGCACCGTCTGTAGCCCTGATCCTCAGGCCTCCTTGTCCAGAGCAAAGCTGGCCCCAAAGGCCGGGGTGAAGGGCCCTATTCAGGGGGCCTGCCTGGGGCCGTGTGGGTTGGCGGGTCCCACGGGCTGTCCCCGTCCACCCCGGAACGCTGGTTTTGTCAGCAGCGGGCCTTCCTGGCTCAGGGCAGTGGGGAGACAACAGTGAGGCGTCCCTGCTCTTCGGCTGGAGGACAGGCTTCTTCGGCTCCCACACCCCCCGTTTGGGCCTTGGAGGGAGAGCATGTCCTGTAGGGAAGGAGGCACGTGACCTGGGTCACCCCAGGAGAGAGCCGCGAAGCCAGAACTCTTCTGGTCTGGGGTGAATGGAGGGCCCGAGGAGCTGGCGTCTATGTCCAGGGAACCTGGGCCCCTGGGCGGCAGGGATGAGAGACAGCCCCTTCCTGAACTCGTGGGATGGGCCGACTCTGGGGGTCCTGGGCCTGGTGTCAATGCCCGGGCCCTCCATGGAGCTAGGTCTGGCCGGGAGGCAGGAGGTGGTGCCCGGCGTGGGGACCTGCTGCCTCTCCACGCTCCCCAAGCACTGACCTGCTGGGCTCAGGGGCGCTGGGGCTGGAAGAGGGTTGGGAATCACCAAGGTCCTGGGCAGGAGACCACCTGGGGCTGTGGGTGTGCGGGAGCCAAGGCCATGCTGGGGACCCACGTCTGCTTGGCGTGCGGCCTTGGCAGGCTGAGGACTGTCTCTGGGGAAATCTTGGCAGGTTCCAGGGTGGGGGGTGGGGGGCTCTGCCTTGGGCCAGGGCTGCCCATGTGGGCCTTCCGGCTTCTCAGATGGGCCTCTACCTCCGAAGTGTTGGGTAGGGTGCCTAGCGGGGGTCAGAGAAGGAGAAGGCACGGGCTCCTCAAAGTCTCAACCAGGAAACCTGCCTCTCTGGGTCTGGGCGGTGGTCTTGGCCCTGAAGACAGACTGCATGGGGGCCCCTGCAGGGCTTGGAGTCGGGAGGTTGCCTTCAGCCTGAGGTCAGGCCACACTGCAGCAAGGAAGACTTAGGGGTAGACGGGAGGAGGGACTTCCCCAAGCAGGGATGCGCAGAGACGCCCACCCACTCTGGCACCAGTGGGGCTGCAGGCATCTTGCTCCTCCTCGGGGCTGGGTCCAGGTGTCCCGGGAGCCCTGCCGCGGCCTCCAGCCTGCAGACTCACCCTGTTTGAAGGAGGGCAGGGCCCTGGGCCATGGGCAGGAAGCCCACCGGACCCCTCCCACCCCCACTGGTGTCTGAGCACTCTGCTACCTGCTGCCCCTTCTCAGCCCAGAAGGGAGGCTGCCCGTCCCGTCCTGTCCCAGGTGAGGCCTGCAGGGGCTGGCCGCATCAGGCCAGGGGTCGCCGCTGGGACAGGCTGCCTCTGGGGCCAGGCGAGCATGCACAGGTGTGTCCAGCTGTCCGCACTGCCCCCCCTGCCCCCCGGGAGGGCCCTCTGGGCCCCTGCCTCGCCCAGGACAGGCCCCGTTCACGGGAAGACGACATGCGTCCTGGGGCAGATAAGGCCCCTGTCCGTGGGGTCACTTCAGTTTGTTCTCCGGCACCTTCTAAATATACCCTCCGAGGGGTTCTTATCGCAGCCGGGCTGGGCTGGGCGGCCAGGCTTAGTGGAGGCGACGCTGCAGGGGTCAGAGCCGCCCCACAGCGCGGGCCCTGGGCAAGTTCGTCTGCTCTGCCCGGCAGCCCTGCCTCTGGCGGGCCTGCTGCCCAGCGCCAGACCCCGAGGGTCGGGACACCCCAGCCCCCGGCCAAACCTAACTGGGGCCTGTCCTCTCACTGCCAGGCCGGGGCAGCCTCTCGAGGGTGGGCAGTGGGCAGATAGAGACCCTGCCCCGCTGGCTGGACTCTGTTTTCCGGGCAGTGTGGGGAGCGCCGGGGGCGGGAAGCCCGCGCTGCGGTCCTGCTCCCCACAGGCCGCTCAGGGCCGGGGCTCGGGGCAGCCTCAGGCCCTCTTTCTCCTCTGATGGGGGACAGGCCTGCTTCTGGGGCTTCTCGTGAAGACAGAGGGGACGGGAAGGTGTGGATTTACACGGCTTGTCCCCACCCTCCTGCCGGGCACTGGGGCTGCTAAGGGGCTGCGTGGGGCCTGGTGGAAAGAGCCGGGCTCCCAGCTCTGCGTTGGCGCTCTGCTGTCCAGCGGATGCCGGGAAAGCATGCATGGCTCACCGTGGCCAGGGCCGGACGTTCCAAGTCTAGTCTCCCACAGCCTGGTGCTCAGACATGGCTGCTGTCTGTCTATCTTCTCTTTCTTTCCTTTCTTTCTCTCTTTCTACTTATTGGTACCCCCTTGCAGTGCGTGGAATCTTAGTTCCCCAACCAGGGATTGAGTCGAGCAGTGGAAGCATAGAGTCTTAACGCTGGACCACCAGGGAAAGCCCTTTTTTTAAAAAAAAAAGACAATTTTTAAGACACCAATTTATTTATTTATTTTTAAACGTTTTGGTTGCTTGGCCTGTAGGATCTTGGTTCACTGACTTTTGAAAAAAAATTTTAGGACACCAATTTATTTATTTACTTTTAAACGTGCGGTTGGTTGCTTGGCCTGTGGGATCTTGGCTCATTGGCCAGGAATTGAACCCGTGCCCCAGCATTGGAAGGCAAAGTCTCGGCCACTGGACTCTGGGGACGTCCCTGGCTGTTATGTTTCTGATCGTGTAACAGATCCCCGAGAAAACTTACCCTCACAGCACCCCCATCCCTGAGACCCCCATAGCTGCCTCTCTAGTGCCCGGGAAAGGCTTTGACGTGACCAGTTAGGGTGATGTGGTCAAGCCCTCAGCCAAGGTCTGCCCCCAGCTTCCCCCAGCCGGCTCGGCCCTCGACAGAGGGGGACGTCCCGCCCCCTGCACACGCGAGGGCCTCGTGCGGAGCTGCACGTGGGAAGTGAGAGGATGCTGGGCGTGGGGTGAGACATGGGCACAGCTGTCCACCCGTGTCCTCGATGGAGTCAGGCCGCTGGGCAGGGCGATGGCCGGCCGCTCCCCGGGCTTGGCTGGTCCTGGCCGTCCCGCCCCTGCCCTGCAGAAGGCGCGGCCCAGCGGCACCCCCCCCCCCCCCGTCACCTCGGGCGGGGGTGCGGTCGGGCTTTGGGGCCTGTGGTGCCTCCGGCCTGGGGCCCCAGGGTGGGGCTGGGTTCCTACCCGTGCTGAGCAGTCCGGGTCCCTGAGTCCGGCCGCCGGTGAGCAAGGTGGCGCCTCACTGCCGGCGGACCCGTCCCAGGGCTCCTGAGCCTGACCCCATCCTGCGTCCAGGCTGTCCCCTCACCTGCGTCATCCTGGGTTTCTGGAAGAGGCCCCGAGAAGGGGGTGAGGGTGAGTCTGGGCAGTTGCTGCCCTGCTGGTGGGCAGAGCGGACATGGGGCAGCGCCTTGCAGGCGTGCGAGGGTCAAGGGGCCGGTAGCGTGCGTAGCCGGGTTGGGTGCGGTGACCCTTCCCTGCCCGGCATGGATTGGTCTTCTCTGGGAGCAGTCCCCTCCCTGCTGCCTCTGGGGCCAACTTCAGGCAGCGAGACCGTGACCCTCCCCTCAGAGCCTCGCCCGCTGCGTCTCCTGTGCTCCTGGCCACTGGGGTGGCCATGGCTGCTGCCCACTCACAGCAGAGCTCCCTCCCACCGCCCCCAGCTCCTTTCTGCCTGGCACTGTTGGCATGCAGCCTGGGGGAGAAGGGGTACGTGGAGAGCTACCTGGTGCCCTGGCCCATTGGAAACCCCGTAGGGCCCTGGCGGAGCACTCTGGGTGAGGTGTGGCCAGATAGAGCAAGGAGGGAAAAAATGGCACAAGAGGATTTCACTTCTGGATGAACCCTGGAGGCCTGCATGGAGGAGGTGGCACTGCGAATTCTGTCCCCTGAGTTCTTGAGTTCAACCTAAAACAGTCAGTCAGTCATTCAGGTACCAGGTCCCATATGAGGCCTTCAAAGTGGACATCAGACATCCTCTGCCTGCGGAGCCCTTGCTCTGTAGGGGGCAGCAGGTGGTCAGTGGTCTGATGAGAGCAGGGCAGGGGACACAGGGCCCAGCTGTGGCATCAGAAGGCCCCCCATAGGGGAAGCCCAGGCCTATGGGGCAGGGGGATGCCCGGGAAGGTGGGTTTGGAGCTCAGACTTCACTGGAGAATCTTTAGCTTGGAGGGCTGGTGGGATTTGCATCCTCCCAGGATCACCCCCAGCTGCCGGGTGGACATTGAGACTTGGGCAGGGAGACCAATGGGATGTGGGCTGCAGATTCTGGTGCAGTCCTGGTGGCCCATCCCCCGGGGGTGGAAGCCCCCAGGCAGAGGAGGACTGGCCTTTAGGGAGGCGCTATGCTCACAGCAACAGCCAAGGGCCCAGCCAGAGTGCGAGGTGAGAGGCCCTGTGTCTCTGGGGTCCCGGCCCAGGTCACTTTTAGAAGAAGTGTCTACTGAAAGCCCGCAAGGCTGAGAATGGCCTCTGGCGAGAGGCAGCGGTAAGCATCTTCGTCTCCTAGGGGCTCCTTGCGGGCAGGCCTCGGGGATCAGTTTGATGGGATCTTGCATTCACGGGACCTTAGCGAGACTGACGCTGTGGGAACAGTGGCCTCATCGCACCCAGCTGCCCGCTGGAGCCCACGTAGCTAGGGGTCGCATCGCCTGAGGGAGCCTCTGAAAGGAATGAGGAACACGCCTCACGGGAGGTTCAGAGTCGGGGTGGCCTGTGGGAGCCCTCGTCCCGAGAACCCTGCTTGGATGCCGCCCAGCACATCACGGGGAGGCGGAGTGCGGGGCCAAGTCCCTCCCTGACGTGACGGGGTCTGGACGGTGGGGTGCTGAGCTGTGTGTGACCTCGCAAAGACACCTCCCTCTGCATCCTAGGCTCTGGATCCTGGGATCTTACTCGGGTCTCTCCAGATGCACTGAGGCCGTGAGGGGACGGGCAGGAAGCTCTGAATGTACCTTGGACTGTTTCACAGGGGCCATGGACGCGCACGTTACCACATGCCCGATGCTGGCTTTTAAAGACTCACAGAAGATTTGCTAATAGTTCTTGTCATCATAAGCGATTTATTCATTTATTCAGTTCAGTTCAGTCCCTCAGTCGTGTCCAACTCTTTGCGACCCCATGGACTGCATGCAGCACCCCAGGCCTCCCTGTCCATCACCAACTCCCAGTGTTTACCCAAACTCATGTCCATTGAGTCGGTGATGCTATCCAGCCATCTCATCCTCTGTCGTCCCCTTCTCCTCCTGCCTTCAGTCTTTCCCAGCATCAGGGTCTTTTCCAATGAGTCAGCTCTTAGCATCAGATGACCAAAGTACTGGAGTTTCAGCTTCAGCATCAGTCCTTCCAATGAACACCCAGGACTGATCTCCCCTAGGATGGACTGGTTGGATCTCCTTGCAGTCCAAGGGACTCTCGGGAGTCTTCTCCAACACCACGGTTCAAAAGCATCAATTCTTCGGTGCTCAGCCTTCTTCACAGTCCAACTCTCACATCCATACATGACCACTGGAAAAACCATAGCCTTGACTAAACGGACCTTTGTTGGTAAAGTAATGTCTCTGCTTTTTAACATGCTGTCTAGGTTGGTCATAACTTTCCATCCAAGGAGTAAGCGTCTTTTAATTTCATGGCTGCAGTCACCATCTGCAGTCATTTATTAGAGCCCTAGATAAGTCACAGAGGCTGAATAATGGCCCCCAGAGATGGCAGACTCCCTGGAACTTATGAACGTGACCTTAGGTATTTAGAAAAAGCATCTTTGCAGAGGTGATATGTTAAGGATCTTGAGGGGGAGATGATTCTGGATTCTCGGGCAGGGGGGCCCCAGTTCAGTGACAAGTGTCCTCATAAGACACAGACAGAAGGGACGAACACAGGGGCCGTGATGTTGGAGGCAGAGGCCGAAGGATGTGGCCCTGAGCTCAGAGGCACCTGGGTCCCCCGGAAGCTGGAGGAGGCCCAGTGTCTCCACCGCGCCCGCCCCTCCTGCCCACGCAGCACCTCCCGCGCCCCGCGGTTCAGCCTTGTACGTGCCGTTCCCCTTGGAGGACTCGGGGCACCGAGTGCTGGGCCTGGCCCCTGGAAACAGGTGCCCCGCCCGAGGGGAGCCTCGGCCCCGCCTTGAGGCTGGAGCTGGCTGGGCCTCTCTGTCCCTCAGCCCTGGATCCCCTTGCCGGGCAGCGCGGACTGGAGGGGCAGCCCAGAGTCTCCTTCTGGAGGCGGTGTGACGCCTTCCGCATGGGGTCAGGGGGTGCACAGCGCCCAGCACCTGGGCCGAGGTGTGATTGGCGACGTGCCCGACCCTGTTCCACCCAGGGCAGTGCTGGGCACAGGCTGGACCGGGTGGGGCGTGTCTTGGCATTCCGTTGGGCAGTGTTGCCCCAGCCCCACAGACAGTCCTGGTGGGACCTGAGGCAAGCTCCCCCCGCCAGGGGTCCAGTGACACGGGGGCGTCCATACCCCCCGGAGGCCCAATGCCACGGGGGCGTCCACGTCCGGGCGCACGCTCCCCAGCCCACCTTGTCCTGTTTGTTCAGGGATGTTTGGAATCTCCCAGGTGACTTTTGTACAAAGAGGAACCCCTCCGATAGGGCCGGAGTTTGAACGTCAGCAGCTAATCTACTAAATCACACGCTCCGAGTTCGGCCTTGAGGTTCAGGCAGCGGGACAAGCCCTTTGTCTCTTATCGGCCCGAAGGTCCTAGCCGGGAGGGCGGGTCTTTGAACCTCACACAGCCTCATTTATATCCTTAATCAAACACGGGCCCCAGTCCAGGGCCTGTGTGTAAATGTCATTTACTTAGTTTCCTCTTTTTCCCCTTAACCTAGAAACGCTGTGGTTTCACGTGTAGTGTGAAACCTCCTCTCGGACAACATGTGAGTGCGCTGCTCGGACGCGCAGACCTGAGCTGTGCTGGGCGGCCATTAACTCAGCCGTCCTCAAAGCCTCATCCTCCCGAAGGGACATGGTCTGTGCCCAGAAGCCCTGCCTCCCCGCCCTGCGCCCAGCCCCGCGCCCCGTTGTCCGTCTCTGTGGGTTTGAGCTCCAGGGCCCTCGTGGGGGTCGACTCGACCAGGACTTTCCCTCCCGTGACTGTGGCGTCTCACCGAGCAGTGTTCCCAACGTCCATCCCTTCAGACAAAACGTTTTTTCTGGGCCAGTGAGACTTTCCCAAGTACCTAATTGTTATGTACTGAATCCGCTCCCCAGGTGGGGCAGTGGTAAAGAATCCACCTGCCGTATAGGAGACACAGGAGATGTGGGTTCAGTCCCTGGGTTGGGAAGATCCCCTGGAGGAGGAAATGCAACCCGCCCCAGTCTGCTGGCCTGGGAAATCCCCTGGACAGAGGCACCTGGCTACAGTCCGTAGGGTCGCAGAGAAATTGACCGCACAGATAGGCTGCAGCCAACGCTCCCTGACCGCCCCAGTGCTGCGTCTCAGCCCCCTGGGCCTCACTCAGAGCTCACAGAGCCTGAAGGCAGGGGTCTGTCACTTTTGGGTTCCGAGTGCGCCTTGAACAGGCTCTATTCCCCTTGCACGTGAAGCGTGTGTTTTTTATTCACGTTTTCAGCATCACTGGGGGATATCCAGGGTTGAAAGAGGTTTCCCCGTGGACTTCCCTGAGGGTCTGGTCCGGCCCGCCTGGGCTGAGCCCGCCAGTCGCCGGTGCCGCTGGGGGCCCAGCCCGTGGGCGAGGGGGTGGGGTCCTGCCGTCCACCCCCCATTGCCCCCTGGTGCGCCCTCCTGCTGGACCACCGCCCTGGCACGGCTCCCGCATTCCCCTGCGTTCCCCGGGCACCTGCTGGCGCAGATGCTGAAATGATGTCCGATGTCCGATAACGGCACGGACGTCCTCGGGCAGGAGCCGGCGGCCGTGCGCCCAGGGTGAATCGGCCGTCAGGGCACAGGCAGGCCATTGTCCTCGCCTTGGCCACGGCCGCCTCCCATGGGCACACACGCGCCCCCCTGGGAAGTCGGGTCGGGCAGCGCCGGGACCCGAGGGGGCCTCTCCCCTGCCCAGCCCCGCTCCCCAAACCCCGGGCAGAGAACAGGGCAGTTTTCCCCCTCCCTTGGGCCTTGGTCCCCCAGCTCTCAGAGGTCTGCGGATGCCTGACTTTGGAGCCTCAGGACCTAGGCTGGGACGGAGGGGGTGGCCAGCCCCGCAGAGGCAGAAGGGGCGTGCTGGGCCCCCAGGTTGCTGCCAACACCCCAAGAGCAGGGACCCGACCTTGGCCTTGCTGAGGCTCCTGGGCCCACACGCTCGGAGGGGACAAAGCACCCTTTGTGAAATGATTCTTTCTGAAACCGGCGCGTGTGCAGCTATTCAAGGAGCTGTTGAGCCTTCAGAGGACAGTGTGACCGAGGCCGACATGCCGTGGAGGGTTGGGAGCCCTGAGCCCCGGAGGCCCAGTGGCCCCCAGGGGGGTGCTCCTGGGTGGGGGCCCACACGCTGGCCCAGGCCCTCCACCAAGGTTCTGGGCACACAGTGCGGGGTGGGGTGGGGTCTCCATGTGCCTCTGAGGGAGCTGAGGCTGAGGACACCACCCTGATGTACCCTCCCTTCAGGCCTGTCCACAGGCGGAGCTGCCATGGCCAGACCCCTCCTGTTGGCAAGACCCCGTCCTCCCCAGCCCCAGGCCTCTGTGCCCCTGCCTGGCACGCGGTTCTAAGCCAGCTTTCACCGCTGTGTCCAAAGCCGGGGTCATCCTGACAGAGACAGTACGCAGTCAGTTGCCACCCTGGCAGCAAGAGTCGACAGGGACAGGCCTCGCAGAAGAGCGGCCGCTGCCCCAGGCCTCCGAGGCAGCTGAGTCACCTGCCGTGGGCCATGGGGCCCACCGCGACACCTCGAGGGGGCAGAGACGCTGCCTGGGTTCTGTCCACACCCTCTGCCTCAGGAGGCAGGGCCGGTAGAGAGTTCAGGACTTTTCGCGCACGTCCTGGCGGCGGGGGCTGGAGGTGGGGGGACCCGGGGAGCCGTGGGCAACAGGACCTGCAGACCTGGGTCCGGGCCTGGCGGGGGCCAGCCACCCCTTCCCCACCGAGGGCCTCCCTGCAGCCTGGGGGACAGTGGCCCGGGGCACAGGGCTCGCGGCTCGGGGCTTCAGCCAGTGTTGGCACGGTGACTGTGGGCCAGCGGGGGTGTCGGTGTCCTGACCTTTGCGCCCGAGTGTGACCGTTCGTGGCAAGCAGGGCTCTGCAGGTGTGACTCGGTGACGGATCTGGGTGTGGGCAGCCATCCGGACCACCTGGATGATGCTCAGCATCATCGCAAATGCCCTTTGTGGGGAAGGGGAGGGTCAGAGGGGAAGACACCACGCTGGCACACTCCCGGAGCCTCCCCGGGGCCTGGTCTCACCCCCTCCGTGGTCTGGCCACTGGGGGTTCACCCTCAGGAAGCGTGGAGCCCAGGCCCCGGTTTCCTCGTCTGTAGCGTCTCTAAGCAGCCGATGCGGCCGTCGTCTTCAGGAACGCGTGTTACCGTCTGTACCGTGAGGCTGGGTGGTGTGGGCGGTGGTGACGTCCTTCCCCAGGACAGCGTCTGTGGCTGGACAAGCTGTGAGGAAGCATCTCCGCGGGCCGCAGGCGGGCAGGTTCAGGAGGAGTGGGTGAGAGGCGGAACACGGGTCCAGCCTTGGGCGGCCCCAGGGCTGACCCCCGAGTCCCTGCCTGCATGTCCGCTGCTGAGAGGAAGTGGCCACGGGCTGTGTCGATGAGGAAACTGAGGCTGGAGAGTGGTCTGGGCCAGCTGGCCGGCACTGGGCCTGCCTTCTTTCTGCGGCTGCCTTTCTGTGTCCCCGGGGGCCTAGGGGCAAACCCTCGGGTCGAGCACGCTGCCCTGTTGTTGGGATGCCCACGGAGCCCTGCGACCATCACCGTACGTCCAAAACGTTTGCTGCCCAGAGGAGGCCCCTTGGGCCCCGTGGTCCTCAGGCGTCTCTCTGCCCCGTGAGTTTCCGCTCTGGATCCTTGGAGACCGTGTGGGCAGAGCCTGGCTCCTCAGCCTGGCCTCCGAGGCCCGTCTGCCTGTCGCCTGGGTCAGAGCCCGTCCCCTCCTGGCCGGGGGGCGACCTCGTGCAGTTGGCCCTGCTGCAGTTGGGGCACGCCTGGCGGTCGGGGCTGGCCCTGGAGGGAGGGCCCGGTCCCTCGGGCGGTGGGCGAGGCCCCTGCCCTGCCCCGCCCGGGCCCGGGCCGTGTCTGGGGGGCGGGGTGGGCGGCCTGGCCGAGGCACTGACCGCGTGTGCTCCTGTCCCGCAGCTTCCTCATTGTCCTGGTCTGCCTCATCTTCAGCGTGCTGTCCACCATCGAGCAGTATGTCGCCCTGGCCACAGGGACCCTCTTCTGGATGGTACGTACCAGCGCGAGGGGCCCTGCGCTCTGGCCCCTGGGCAGGTGGGCCGCAGGGCGAAGCCCGCCACTCCTGGCCTCTCCCACCCACGGGACCCTGTGCTGGCGCCCCAGGGCGGGCTGGCTCTGTGGGCTCGCCCTGACACCAGGGGCCTAGAGGCGGTGGGGACCCTACCTTCCTGGCTCCCTACCTTGCCAGGATGTGACCACTGGGCTGAGAAGGCGGAGGAATGACGGGACCCTGGGCCTGGTGGTCTGGGAGGGCTTCCGGGAGGAGTGGGCTTCTGAGCTGGGAGGGAAGGAAGGACAAGAGGCCGGGGTTGTAGTCTGCTTGGCCTGCGCCGTGGCCCCGGTCCGGCTGGCACACAGACCTGCAGGCATCCCTTCCCCTGCCCCCAGCCTTGGCCCGCGTGCCCCTGCCCTCGCCAGCCAATGGCTGTGAGCCGGCGTCCCCGAGGCCTTGAGGCAGCGCCTGTCGTACTTTACGCAGTCGGCTCCACTGTTCGCCCGACGCCTCTGCATTCGTGCTCACGGAGTTTCTCCTTTGGAGGTTAGAGGGACACTCAGCCTGCCTTCCTCTGGCAGCTGTCTGGGGGGACCTTGTGTCTTCAAGCTGTTGGGGCTCGTTGGGTGCGTCTGGTGGAAGGACCCAGTCCACTCTCCCCCCGTCCCTCTCGCCGCCCCCCACGCCGGCACCGCTTACTCCAGAGTGTGACTCTTCCCCGCGCTGATGGGGACCCGGGCGTCCCGGGCTCTGCTCTGCGGCCTTCCTGCCCATCCACAGCCGCATGTGCATCCCCACGACAATCCGCTTTCCCGTGCGGTTGGTGTCGGCAACCCTGCTCTTTCGGGGCTCACCTGGCGATTCCTGCTCGTCTCCTCTCCCCAGTGACCTTTGCAATCAGCTTGTCTGCCTCCCAGGAAACACTGTTGGCGTTTGATGAGTGAATTTGGGGAGGCCAGCATCTCTCTGGCGTGGGGTCGTTCTGTCCACGGGCAGGGCGTATCTGTTTATCAGAGGGTTTCATGGTTTGGGGATGTGGGTTTGAGACAGCTGTTGTTGTTATTATCAATACGGTTAACAGCTGCTATTAGCTGCCATCGCCAATGGAACCCCTTCCCTTATGTTTCCGGGAGGTTTTCTTTGCTGTCTAGGAGGGCGACTGCCCTTGTCACCTGTGCAGCCTGGGACTCCCTCTGCTTCGTCATTGTTTGCGGTGGTTTGTCCTCTGACCCTTTGGAGTTGTCTGTCTGGAGTCTCTGCTGCCTGGCCTGGTCCGGCGCGTTGGTTGGGTGTGCAGACTGGCATCTCTCGGGTGCTCCGGCTTTGCGGGGCGGGCCGAGGGGCTCTCCACGTCTCCTAGGGAACGCCCGGCCTGGGCAGAGAGCTGCGCCTTTTCTGGGCTGGGGTGGCCTTCAAGCCCCGTGAGAGGGCAGGATGCTACGGTGACGGCGTCCTTGGCTGTGTGCCGTCACCCTGTGTGTGTCCACGCCCTGACCGCCTCTCCTCTGAGGACACCAGTCCTACGGGACGAGGACCCACCCTAGGGGCCTCATTTTACCATAATCACCCCTTTATAAAGACCCGTCTCCAAACACAGCCGCATCTGAGATTCTGGGCTTGGGATCCCAATGTAGGGACCTGGGGAGATCACAGCTCAGCCCACGAGGCCCCTGCATGACTGGGTCGGCTCCCCCTCTGCGGGAAGGTTCATTCCTGCGTTCTGAGAGGCCCCCACAACCTTGAGTCCCATCGGGGTAGGGGCCCCCGGGACACCCGCCCCCCCGCCTGGGCCCTGCAGCAGCCGGGGTCCCGGTTTGCAGGCCACTTGGCCCCACCCTCACGCGGCTCAGGCAGGGCCCTGGGTGCAGCCCGCGCGGGATTCCAGCTCCCGAGTCACCGCTGATGTCAGCGCATCCCAGGCCCGGCTCTGGGGCTGGAAAGCAGATCATCGAGGGCGTGGGTCACCCCTCCGGGGTGGGGGGCAGGCCCTGGAGGCCTCGGGCTTTATCTGGTCCGGCCTCCCCTCTCCCCTTGGCCTGTCTGGGAGCTCCCCCGTCCCCAATCCCCAGCATTGCTGCTCCCAGTCACAGTGGGTTCCTTGAGGCTTCATGATGCCGGGAGGCCCAGAGCCGGGCATGGTGGCAAAGGGGCCCCAGGGCCGTCCCCGCAGCCCCCAGGCCCCTGCCGGCTCCCCGCCTCCTGGAGGAACTGACGGTGCGCAGTCCGGGCATCGCTGAGGTCCGCGCGCCTCCTGGTGGCTATTCTTGGAACTGCGGTCTCCTCCCTGAGGCTTCCTTCGTGGCTCAGTTGGTAAAGAATCTGCCTGCGATGCAGGAGACCTGGGTTCGATCCCTGGGTTAGGAAGATCCGCTGGAGGAGGGAAAAGCTACCCACTCCAGTATTCTTGACTGGAGAATCACATGGACAGAGGACCCTGGTAGGCTACAGTCCATGGGGTCACACAGAGTCAGACACGATTGAGCAACTAAACCACCCCCGCTGAGGATGGGGGCTCAGCTGGAGCTGGGACCCTGGGGGATGTGTGTGCCAGCGAGCAGCCCCCCGCCTCCCAACAGAGGGCCCCTGTTGCGGGTGCTTCTCCTGTTCCACTCCCCCCATCCTCTCTGCCACACGCGTGCCCCCCGAGGCACCCTCTCCACAGCGCGGCTGTCGGCTTGGGGCGGGGAGTTGGGGGGGGGAGGTTTTCCAAAACCAAGCTCTGATCATTCCAGAAGCTCTGGTGGGATTTTGGATCTGCTGGGCCTCTTGGGCCCCCAGTGCTGCGCACCCCCTGTCTGTCCCTCCGCCGGCTCCCTCTGCTCCCAGGCAGTTAGCTGACCCCTGACCCTGGGCCCTCCTGCTGCCCCGGGGCCCTGGCACATGCTCCTGCGGGTGGACTGACCCTCTGACCTGTCGCGGGGCTGACTTCCCGTCTGCCCAGTCAGGCTGCGACTCGGCCGTCACCGCTGGTGCCCCCCGCGACCGCCCGCTGCCGGGGCTCCCCTCCTCACCGCACCCCACTCTCTCCCCGGTGGCTGGGCGCGATGAGGGTCTGTGGGCCGAAGTGGGGAGCCCCAGGCTCTGTCTCCTTGCTCCGCCGCCCCTCCAGGGCAGGGGCCCACGGGTGGCACCCTCCACAGGCCCAGAACGGTGCTGCTGGGTTTGGACATTCCCTTTGAGTCCAGGAGCTCAGAGGGGGCTCCCTGGGGCTCCCGGAGCTGTCGTGGGGTCCTAGGCCTCAGCTTCCCCATCTGCGGAACAAAGCCTGGGGGAAAATGGTCTCAGATGCAACCTTTTGATGGCCTGTACTGCGTTCCGAAAGATTTCATAACTCGCTGGCCTGTGGAGACAGGTCCTTTGTGGTGGGTTTGAGCTGACCATGTCCAGAGTCATGCCTTTAGAGTCATGGCCATGGGGCAGGCGGTGGGGTATCAGGGTCACCGGGAGGAATGCAGCTGCAGGGGCCCGGGAAAGATATGAATCATGATCGGAATTACGTCAAGGGTTGGGGCCCGAAGGAGGTAAGAGGTGAAGCGGGACTTGGGGGGCGGACAGGGTGTCTGCAGGCATGCTGAGGGCTTCCTGGAAGAGGGGGTGCCCTGAGGGTGGGAGGAGGAGGCAGGTGGGTGCGGGGGCCTCCAGGGGCAGGCTGGGACCACCCCCTGCAGCTGGCAGTGGACAAGACAGGCCCGGGGTCCCGGGGCTCTGGGTGGAGGTGGCAGCTGGGGGCTCCCTGGAGAGGCTGTGGTCTGCAGGCTGGGGACGGGTGTGACCCCAGGCAGGGTGTGACGGAGGGAGGGTGTGTGTGGGCAGCGGGCCGCAGAGGCGGTGGTCGCAGGCCCCCCTGGGTCGGCCACCCAGGCTGGGGCGGCAAGACACCAGGTGGCGGTGTTGTCCGCGGCTCGAGGGCGCCGCTGGCCGTGACCCAGAACCGCGAGCCAGACCACAGCCCAGAGCCGGGAGGGGCCGGGGCTCGCACAGGATTCCGAGAGCGGCTTGGTGTTTAAATGGTGGAAAAAGTCCTTCGAAGCTGTGTTTTCCCACAGAGCCCATATGTCTCCCTTCCTTTTCGTGTGCTGCTTTTTATGGGGCCAGAGAGCTGCTGTCTCAGCTCCGGGCGAGGGAGCCTCGGGCGGCCTCCGAGGGATTAAGCATTTTGCTGAACCAGGGAGATCTGGGGGGCCTGAAAAAGCCACTTGGGGTGGGGTCTCGTCGCTGCCGCGGGGTCTGTCCCGGGGTACGAACGGCCCGTTCGAGATCTGAGCCCTGCTTGCGGCTTCTGGGGAACAGGGCTCCCGACACAGTTCCTGAATTCAGAGGAAGCCAGGCGCGCGCGCGCGTGTGTGTGTGTGTGTGTGTGTGTGTGTGTGTGTGTGTGTGTACACGTGTCTGTGTGCAAGCGTGCAGCGCGCCTGTGTGTCTGCTTGTGCACATGGCCGCGTGCACGCTCTGTGCCCCGGTTTCGGCGTGCACACGCGCCTGTGGCCGGGCCCCAGCCCCGTCCTGTGCCCCCCCGCCCCAGTCCCCCGCCTGCTGCCATAGCAAACACAGCCCCTCCCCGCTCCCTGGGGGAAGAGACCCCAGCTGGGCCCAGGTGAGGGGCTGGTTTTTGTCTCCGAAATCGCAGGGTGGTTTTTTTTTTTTTTTTTTTTTCTTTTTCAAATCCCACACAAAGAGAGAGGCCCTCAAAGGCACAGCGCAGACCCCGCGTAGCCCGGCTCCTGGTGGGCGCATACCAGGGATCGTCCTGCGATGCCTGCGGTTGAAAACCCGTGAGCCGCAGCCCGGAGGCCTAGCGGATGAGGTCATCGCCGAGGCTTCCTCCCTGGCCCGGGCTCCCGGGGGCCCCTCCGCGGTGACCCAGCCCTCCCTCCGGCGGGATCACCCACCCCGGGGCCCTGGCTCCCGCGGCACAGGCGAGAGCATCCGGCCCTCCAGGCCTCAGTTTCCCCGCTGCGAGTCCAGGCCCCGCGGGGACCCTCCCCCCACCACCCGGCGTCCCCCGGCCCCTCGGTGGGCCCCACGTTTCTCTGGAATGAGGCCTGGGCTCTGTCTCCTGACCCCCGGCCCTAGCGCACACCCCGCTCGCTCTGCAGGCCCGCCTGTTCCGGCCCTGCTCCCTACACCCTTCACGTGCCGATCCAGACAGCGGCACGGAGTCTGGGCCTGGGGCCCTGCTGGTCATGCCGTGAGCCTCTGCAGGCAGAGGGTGAGGCTCACGGAGCCTGGTCACGTCTGCCCAAGGCTGGGCTCCCGGCGGCTGGCTCAGGTTCCCCATGAACAGACCCCAAGGTTGCGTCTGCTCCCGGTCTGTCGCCTCCCTGGGGGGCTGTTCTGTCAGTTTTCCCCTCACTGCTTGGCGAACTCCTACACATCCAGCAAAGCCCCGCTCCTGTACATCCGCTTCCGGGGGCGCCTTCCTGCTCGCCCAGTGACATCACCACCTTTGTCCTCTGGCCCCTCGGTGCCCTGGGGAGACGTCTCCCCACGGCGGGGTCTTGAGCCCCTTGGCCTCTGTCCCCAGCACACAGGCGCTGCCCATTGAGGGCTGTTTGTGGCTGCCAGGGCCTCCTCTGAGGTTCTTCCTCAGAGTGTAGCCGGCCCAGCGCTCCATCCTGGTGTGGGGGTGTCCTCACCTGCATCTGATCAGCGAGTGTTTCTAGTGCACCCACTGCATGGCAGGGTGGCGGGCTCCATCTCTGCACCCAGGGTCCTCCCTGGGGCCTGTGTAAGAAGGGGCCGGCACCAGAGTGTGGGAAGGCCTGACCTCCACCCGCAGGAGCCGGAAGGCACACGTACGCACGAGTGCCCGGCCAGGCCAGGGTCGAGCCGCTGCCTGGTCCGGGCCTCCTGCTTGGCCCTCTGTGGCGCGGGGACTCCTGGCCGCCCCGCAGGCAGAGCCTCCTGGGTCTGGGGTAGAAAGACTGAGAGCTGCGGGCAGCCCCCACAGCCGGTGTGCCTTCCGGACGTTTCTGCGCCAGCTCCTGACTCTGGCACGGGCAGCGGCGCCAGCTCAGGTGTCCCGAAGCCTGACCGTGGGGTCTGACCCTACAACTCGGGGTGCGGGGCGGGGGCGGCGTGGCTCCGGGCTGCAGCGGGCCCTCCCCCTCCCGAGGCCCCGCTGCGAGCCGCCCCCAGGAAGGTGGTGTGCGGGGACCCCGGCCCCCAGTTGAGAGGGCTCACGTGGGTGTGGGGGCTTCCTGCTGCCCCTTGGGCAGAAATGGGGCGGGGGCCTGCCCTGGACAATGCGTGGCTGGGGGCAGGGCAGACTGCTGAGTTTGCCTCCCGCGTGCCAGGAGGGGTGGGCGAGGCCCAGGCGGCCCCCACAGCCCCCCACGTCTGGGTGCCCCCCAGTGTCCCCTCGTGAGTCCGTGAACAGAGGCTCAAGAGCCACCAAGCAGAATTTGAAGCTACTGCCCTCAGGGGGTCTTGGCTAATTCTCCAGAGCCCCCCCAGTGGGGACCCCTGAGAACAGGAGCCCCCCGACCTATGATCCTGTGGGTGTGGGTCCGAGTTGCGCATCAAGTCCCTTGGACAAGCGGCCCTGAGCCCCCGTGACGGCCCCCTCACTTCCTCCAGCCCTCCGGCACTTCTGTCCACCCACCCCTCCCGTCCCCCTTCGAGTGCCTTCACCCCTCCCAGGTCTATGGCGTTTCCCCCTCACTGTGCATGCTCGTCGTGGGCTTGTGGCCTCTTTGGCCTGATGGGTTCCCAGCTCTGCCTGCGGGGTCTCCCCCCTGGGCTCTGAGGGGCCAGTGCTGCCACCCTCGCCCTGTGAGGGGGAAGGTCTGTCTGCGCAGGAGGAGGCCGAGGGCTCGAGGTCGCGGGGCCCCCGTGAGGCCCGGGGTGCTGGCTCTGCGTCCCGCCCCTGGGCCATCACACGCGCCCGCCGGGGTCCCCGTGCCCGGGGCTCCTGGCTGCGTTCCTGGCCTGGAGGCAGCTGCTCCTGAGGGGACAGCTGACATTCCTTCCTGCGGGGTCTGCCCTCGGCCCGGAGCTGTGAAAACGGGAACCCTCAGCTGTAAGCGGAGCCTTCTGTGGGGCGCGGGGCCCTGTGGGCGGAGGGGTCCTGGGGCGCCTCGCGCACTAACAAAGGCGCCCTCTGTGAAGCCCACGCTCTGTCGCGGGCCAGGACGGTCCTATCCATCAAATTGGTTCAGAACCAGGGGCGGGGGGTGGGGGGCTGGGCAGGAGGTGGAGGGAACTGCAACGTGTTCAAAACTTTTCCCGAAAAACACGTAACCCGATCCCGTGCGAGTGGCCTGGGCTGCATCCCGCCCTGGGCCGGCCAGGCAGTCCTGTGCGTGGGAGGACAGGGCCCCACCTGGGGGCTGAGGGCCGGGCGGGGGCCGGCTGCGTCCACCTGCAGCCCCGATCCCGTGGGAAGCGGGTGCCTCCTCCGGATCTCCTCCCCCTAGGCCCCACGGGGGCCCCCGGGCCCCCGGCGTTTCCTCCGGGAGGAAATTGGAGTTGGGGGCCCTGGGCTCCTGCCGGGCGGAGGGTGCACGGAGGTCCTGGGGCGCGCCTGTGATGGCCACGTGGAGGCCCTGGGGCTGCGGCCGGCCAGGGCTCTGCTGGCTGTGTGAGCCGGCCGGGTCCGGGTCTGGCTGTTTGTTTCCCTGGTGTTTCCTGTTTTCAGGCTCTAAAGCTCTGCGAGGCGAGCTGGGAGGTGGGTGCCGGCCTCTCAGCTGCCTTCTGGGGTGTCTCTGTCGGGAGTCCGCTGAGAGCCCCCGAGGGCACCCCGTCTGCCCGAGGCCCTCCCCATGAGGAAGTCTGTCCCGCCGGGCCCATGGCCCCCAGGGCCCCGGAGGGAGACACAGTTGTCCTGCTTGTGCAAGCGGCTGTGCCGGGCCCCTCCCTTGGGCAGGACAGGCAGGGATCGCAGCAGGCCCCACGGCCATTCCTGATGCCTGCGGTGCCTGTCCGTGTGTTTATGTGGTTCCCAGGGATTTCTTAGGAAAGACCCCGATGTTGGGAAAAATTGAGGGCCGGAGGAGAAGGGGACGACAGAGGGTGAGATGGTTGGATGGCATCACTGACTCCATGGACGTGAGTCTGAGCGAGCTCCGGGAGACGGTGAAGGACAGGGAGGCCTGGTGTGCCATGGTCCACGGGGTCACAGAGAGTCAGACACGGCTGAGCGGCTGAACAACAGCAGGGCTTTCTCTCCTAGCCGCCCGGTGTCTGGGTGGGCTCACTCCCCAGCGCCCCCCACCACACCCTCTCGTTCTTCTCCCTTTTTGGAGGTCGTGGTGACTCAGCTCCAGCTTGGGGAGCAGGTGGGTGGGGATGAGCAGGGTCCCTGGGGTCTGGACAGACGGGAGCCGGCCTTGGCCTCCCATGTAAAGACAGGCGCCCCTCTGGCCCTTCTGGAAGGCGCTGATCGTACAAGAAGGGGGTCTTGCCCTGCACCCAGGCCACCCATCAGCTGCCCCCAGGAAGAGGGTCCCCCACACTCTGCCCCCCGTGGTGTGGGTCCGGCTGGGGGGAGCCCGTGCTGTGCTTCCCGTCCCGCCTTGCCCGCCAAGATGCAGGGCCCAGGACAAAAGTCAGACGCTGGGGCGGGGGCTCCTGCTGCGGCCGCAGCCCCCCCATCGGGGATTTAGCTGGATTAGAGTGTGCCGTCCGGGGGACAGGTGTTTCCTTTATGCTGGGCCCGGGGCTGCAAAGGAGCGCGTCATTAAGTGCCACATTCAGTGGGGTCTCCGCTCGGGGTAGCTGGAGGGCCGGGTTTTGTTAGGGCTTGTTTTCACGTCTGACCCTGGCCAGCTGGAGGGCCTTGTTTTAAGCGCGGGGTAACAGCTGACATAACATGACGGGATCAGGCTGAACAGGCAGCCGCGCCGCCGGGGGCGGCGGGGGCTGGCACCGGCGCTCCACGTGGGGGCTCCCGGGGGGCTGCCCGGGGCCGTCGTCAGGGATAACAGGATGAGCCCGGCAGGGCCTCGTGGCCGTGGGGTGCGGCGTGGTGGGGTCTGTCAGCTGTCGCCCCCTGGACGAGCGGGCCGCGGGAGTCGCTGGTCACTGGGTGGGGGCTGGGGGCTTGCAGGTGCCGGAATAATTGCCCAGGAGCCTGCATTCAGATGGGCGATAGCCGTGTTCTCTGCCTCCCCAGGTCACGGAGAATGGCAGCCAGGGGCCCCGGCTGTGTGCCCATTGAAGTGCGTCATTGTGTGGCTTCACAGGAGGGCGGAAGGGCAGGCACAGCCCTGCGGGGTCGCGGGCTGCCACCATGCACCTTGGCCGCCCCCACCCCGGCCCCTGACTCACTGAACTGGGAGCGGGGGTGGGGGGCGACTTCTCTTTCTGCATTTTCTGCCTCTCAGTCACACGGTGGTCGGGCACGCTGGGTGGGTTAGGTAGCAGGGGGTAGCTGTGGGGGCCCCTGGGTCTGGGGGCTGCTGGCAGCCCCCTCCCGTAACCCAGCAGGAGACCCTCCTGAGCGAGGCCCGCCTCTGTGCCCAGCGGGCTGCCCGTCAGCTCCTCCTGGGCCCTTCCCCCTGGCACCAGCTGGGCTGGGCTCAGGAGGCCTTGATGACGCCTATGAGTGCAGAGGGGCCGCCCTCCAAGCCCCTGAGTACTATCGCTCCGTCGTGTCCGACTTTGCGACCCCACGGACTGTAGCCTGCCAGGCTCCTCTGTCCACAGGATTCTCCAGGCAAGAATCCTGGAGTGGCCATTTCCTCCTCAGGGGATCTTCTGGATCTTCAGGATCTTCCCCACCCAGGAATCAAACCTGGGTCTCCCGCTTTGCAGGCAGATTCTCTTCCATGTGAGCCACCGAGGAAGCTCAAGTATCTGAGGGTCGTGAGGGCTTGGGGGTGACGAGTCCCTCCTCACACACACGGGTCTGCGGGCACCAGCCCTGCTGGGCCGCCCCAGAAGGCGAGTCCAGGCTTCAAGCCTTCACACTTCCGCTTCCCCTCAGCTGGCGACTGTGAGATGGAGACCGCCCCCAGCCCAAAGCTCACGGCAGGGGTCTCGCCTTTGCGTTTCCAGGGGGCCCAACCCCTCTGGGCTGAGCAAAGCTCCCCCGGCTGGCTGGCATCCAAGCCGGGGCGGCCGCGAGATGGTGGCGCCCATCTCCCCGCTTGGTAAAAGCGTGCCTGGTCCAGCCTGACACTGCCAGAGAGGCAGGTGTGCCCAGGGGTGCACACACACAGGGGGGACACGCGTGTGCATGTGTGGACGCGCTCACGTGGTGTGCACACTCAGGCACATCCAGGTCTTCTCGTCCTGGGAGCCTGTGAGAATTTCTGCTGCTGGGAGAGTCCTCCCTGCGCTCCATCAGTGGTGTCTGTGTAAACGGGCAGCTGAGTGGCATCTGGTGGCCCTGGAGGCCTCTGTACCCTGTCTTCAGAAGGTCATAGTGAGGGGTGGCAGGCCTGGGACTGCAAGCTTCCACCCCTTTCTGGTTTGGAGTAGGCTTGCTGTGGTCAGTGACTCTCCAAGGCCCCAGAACTGGGCTGTGAACCCTCCCGGGCCTCACCAGAGAGACTCTAGGTGGTGGGAAGGGATCCAGACACACCCCGTCCCCCTGGAGCTTGCCCAGGGTCCCCACCCTCTCCGGACCTCAGCATACAGCTCAGTGCTGTGGTGACTCAGGTGCCTGGGGCCGTGGGCATGAAGGTTCTCAGTCCAGGACTGATGGCCTCGAGGTTCCGGGGGACCCTGGTGGGCAAGTGGCCTCCCCCTCCTGGCGGGGTGGGGTGCTGGGGAAGTAAGAGGGAAGGCCTCAGTGCCCCCCAAAAGTGCTCCAGTTGGGAGCCAGTGATCTGGATTAGGAGTTTTTTTTGTGGCACCTGGGTCTACTGCACCTGAAATGCAAGGGAGACGGACAGACAGACAGGCTTAGGCTTGCCATGGCGGCTGGGGGACCTTTATGCGGTAGCCTCTGGTTTATTGACTCTGCTCACTTCAGCCAAAGCCAGCTTTAATGCAGCAGGATTGGCACCTGCCCGATGGCCGTGTTAAAAGCAAGCGGCGGACGCCGTGAGGCCGTCACCCCAGAGCTGTCCTCGGGCCCTGGGCCCCCTCCTGCCGCCCCTTCCCACTCAAGAGGTCGCCGCTGCCTGGCCCATCTGCAGACATGGGTCTGCACTTCCCGGGGTCCTCTGTCAATGGATCCCACGTGCGTGCCCCTGTCTGGCACCCCACGGCGTTTCTCGGAGGTGTGTCCAGGGGGTTGCATGTGCCCATGGCCGTACTTTTCGTTGCCGACTTATGTTCCGCCGGGTGGATGGACCACAGTCTGTTTATTCAGACCCGAAGGTGGGGGGCCTTCGGGTTTCCCGTTTAGAGCTACTGAGAAGACATTTGCATTCCGGTCTTTATAAGGACTTGTATTTCTTCTTTTTTTTAAATGTATTTTATTGAAACAGTTGATTGACAGATGCTGCGTTAATTACCGCCGTACAGCCAAGCGATTCAGTTACATTCTTTTTAATATTCTGTCACGTTATGGCTTATCACAGGATACTACATAGAGTTCCCTGTGCCATTCCGGTAGGACCCGGGTGTTCATCCATCCCGTATATAATAATTTGCCTCTGCTAACCCCAAATTCCCCATCCTTCCCTCCTCCCTGCCACCCCACTTGGCAACCACAAGCCTGCCTGAGACCCCTCGGACCGCTGCACGCCGGGCTCTGCGTGTGAGCGAAGTGAGCAGGGTGACGCCAGGCAGCCCTGCCGTGGTGACGTTGCCGCGTTTCCGTGGATGTCCTTCATGAGTCTGAGGAATTTTCCCTCTAACATTAATGCTAATTATTTTAACAGGAATGCATGCCGAAATTTGTCCAGTGCTTCTTCTATGCCTCTTGAGATAATCATGTTTTTTTTCTTCTTTCTTCTCAATATGGTAAATTCTATTGACTGATTTTTCAAATGTTAAACCAAGCTTGTGTTTCTGGATAAACCTGACTTGGCCAGGTTGTAGTGTTACCTTTCTTGTATATTGTTGAACTTAATTTGCTAAAATTTTGCTAAGAACTTTTGCATCTCAGTTCATGAGGCATGACTATAGTTTTCTTATAATGTTTTTCTTTTGGTGTCAGAGTCATGCTTTCTGATAGTGTGTTCTGGGGCGTGTTCTCTCTTCATATGGGAAGAACTGTGTAGAATTGGTCTTTCCCCCTGCCCACCCCCCAGTCGTTTTATTCGTTGTTTCTATCTCTGAATTTATTTATTTTTTTGAATGGCCAAAAGTGATTCATTGCTTCTTTCACCCTCTTTGAAAAGATTTTGTGAGCTAGAGACTTGCTTGTTTCTTACCTATATATGGGGTGGAATTCATCAGTAAAGCCATCTAGGCCTGGACTTCTCTGATGAGAAGATAGTTGACTAGATTCTAAGTGCATCTGATAGATATATTCAAGTTATCTATTTCTTCTTGAGTAGACTTCATGTTTTGTGTGTTTGAAGGAATTCATTATTTCACCCAAGATGTTAAATTTATTTATGAACAAAGTTCATAGTATCTCATTATTGTTATTAAACAGTGGTAAGATTTTGTTAATGGCTCTCTTCTCGTTCCTGTATATTGGTAACTAGTGCCTTTTTTTTTTTTTTTTTTTTTTGGATGATGATCAGTCTGGCTAGAGTTTTAGTGATTTTGCTGATTTGAAACAACTAACTTTTAACTTGGAGTTTCATTGGAGTTTTTTTGTTGTTGTTGTTATTTCATGGCTTCTGCTCTGATTTTTCCTGCTTGCTGAGTTTCAATTTGCCACTTTTTTCTAGCTTCTTCAGGTAGAAACCAAGGTCACTGATTAAGTGAAGTGAAGTTGCTCAGTTGTATCCGACTCTTTGTGACCCCATGGATTGTAGCCTACCAGGCTCTTGTGTCCATGGGATTTTCCAGACAAGAATACTGCAGTGGGTTGCCATTTCCTTCTGCAGGGGATCTTCCCGACCCAGAGATCGAATCTGGGTCTCTGCCTTGTAAGCAGATGCTATTCCCGTCCAAGCCACCAGGTCGCTGATTAAAGACGCCTCTGATTTGCCAGGGTTGGTGTTTGGTGGTCTTTGTTGTCGTTCAATCGCTCAGCCGTATTCAACTCTGCAACCCCACGGACTGCAGCACGCCAGGCCTCCCCATCCTTCACCATCTCCCAGAGTTTGCTCAAACTCCTGTCCATCAAGTCAGTGATGCCATCCAACCATCTCATCCTCTGTCGTCCCCTTCTCCTCCTGCCTTCAATCTTTCCCAGCATCAGGGTCTTTTCTAATGAGTTGGCTCTTCACATCAGGTGGCCAAAGGATTGGGGCTTCAGCTTCAGCATCAGTCCTTCCAATGAATATTCAGGACTGGTTTCCTTTAGGATGGACTGGTTGGATCTCCTTGCAGTCCAAGGGACTCTCAAGAGTCTTCTCCAACACCACGGTTCAAAAGCATCAATTTTTCAGTACTCAAAGTCTTTATGGTCCAACTCTCACATCCATACATGACGACTGGAAAAACTATAGCTTTGACTGGTCTAAAGACCACTTTAGTTGCATCTCACAGATCTAAATGTACTACGTTACTTTCATTCCATTCCAAATATATTGATATTTTCTAATTTCTTTATGATTTCTTCTTTGATTCGTGGGTTATTTAGAAGCATATTACTTACTTTGCAAACATTTGTGGATTTTCAAGATGCTTTGTCTGTTACTGATTTCTCCTTTAACTCATTTGAAGTAAGAGAAAACACTTAACATGATTTGATTCTTTTAAGATTTGTTAAGACATGTTTTATGGCCCAACATGAGATTTATCTTTGTAAATATTCCATGCATACTTGAAAGAACTGTGCGTTCTGCTGTTGTTGGAAGGACGGCCCCGTAAATGTCCACTAGGTCCTTAGGGCTGGCAGTCTTGTCTCCTGCCTCCTCACTGACTGTGTCTGCATGTTCTGTCAATTACTGAGAGGGGGCTGGGTGTGAAAATCCGCAGCTATATTTGTAGATCCATCTTTTCATTCTTCCACATCTAGTAGTTTCTGTCCAGTGTTTCTAAGCTTAGTTATTAGATGCATTAGTATTTAGTTATGTCCTCTTGATGAATTAACCCATTTATCATTATGAAATGTCCTTCTTCATTCTGGTAATTTTCTTTGCTCTGAAATCCACATCATCCAGCTTTCCATTCATTCATGTTCGCATAGTATGTCTTTTTCATTTATTTTACTTTTAGCCTCTTTGTGTCTTTATATTTAAAGTGTGTTTCTTGTGTGAAGCGTGTAGTTGTCTTCATTCGTGAGTCAGATTTAAATATTCTTCTCCTAAAGGATGCGTTGAGCTTATCCCGCTTGTGTTAATACAACTGACATTCTTGGTTTCGCTCTGTCACGGTCTGTTACGATTACGTGGATCTTGTCACAGTTACTGTGGCAGTTTTCTCAACAAGATGTGTGTTCTTTGCTCTTTAAAAATATTTAGAAAGGCTTGTGCTTTTGTTCTGAGAGTTAGTTTTGTCGTTACACCTTTTAAAATTTCCTCAGTGGCTTATTTTTTTGACCATGCCAGGTGGCATGTGGGATCTGAGCTCCCTGACAAGGGATCAAAAGCATGTGCCCCCTGCACGGGAAGGCCTGTGCCCCCTGCACGGGAAGGCCTGTGCCCCCTGCACGGGAAGGCCTGTGCCCCCTGCACGGGAAGGCCGTCTTAGCCGCTGGACCGACAGGGAGGTCTTTACCTCAGTCTTTGTTTCTGACTCCGGTGCCTGGCTTGTTGGTATCATTCCTCTCCTTTAAGCCCCACCTGTAGCCTGTACCACAGACAATAGCTTCATTCCATTCTCCTCTTTTGAGTCTCACCCCGCACATCCAGGATCAGCAAATGAATGAATGCTCAGAGGGTGAGGCAGGATGAGTGATGTGGGAGGGGGTCCTCGTGACCTCGTGAAGCAGGTGTTTCTAACTGGGGAGGGGGCAAGTCATCTGAGCATTTGGGGAATGGTGGTGCTCTCCACAGAGGGAACAGCTCCATCAGGGGGACCCTCAGCAAGCGTGCGCCTGGCCCGCGTGTGTGTGTGTGTGTGTGTGTGCACGCACGTGCAGGCGGGGTCAGCCCCACGTGCAGGGTTGGGGGCTGCTCTGGGCACTCGACCTTTTCCTCCCGGGAGGCGGGTCTGGGCACGTAATGCCTCTGGCGGGCAGAGGAGGGGCGGGCAGGCTGCAGCAGGAAGCAGGGAGGTGATGGATGGTGGCTTGACCGGAGGTACCATGGATGCACGATTTTCTTGCTCAAAAAAAAGAGAAAAACAATAAAAAACTGACCATGTGGCAAAATAGAGAAAAAGCAGGAAATGGGGTGGGAACTTTTTCTTATCGTGTTATCTGCCATATTCTTACGTCTATTTTTAAAGTCTTGCATTGAGCTAAGAAAGAAAAATCTCTGTTAAGCTGAAAAATTTCCGCTGCAGTTCCTGTGCCCTTTCTCAGCCTTGTGGGCGCAGAGGGCACCCTGATATCCTGTGGGGGTCACGGGAACATGTCTGCAAATGGCAAGATTTACCAGTCCCTCAGGGAAAGTGTTTCTGCAGAAGGTGTAGGTCTGTGGGGAGGTGGGATTGTCTTGCTGCATCATAGCCTCACTGACTGCGTGCAGATATATGTGTGCAAGTTTGTCAGAGAGCGGGCCCAGGGACCCTGCACCGCACCCCCGAGCCCCCCAGCCCCGGCCCTGGGCAGCTGCAGGGGAGTGGGAACTGGTGGAAGCCACTGGGGTCTCTCCTCTGCGTTGCCCAGCTCGTCACCATCTTCTCCACCCCCGTTTCGCTCCTTGGTGTCTTGATCCCCTCACCCACTGGTCAGTTATCCTGGAGGCTGGTGTGAGCTCCCGGGCCCCAGACCATATCCAGAGCCCCCGCACCTGGGGCAAGGGGTTGTCTCGGCTGCCAGCTCCAAGGAGTAGGCGGTGGTCCCTGAGGGGCTGCAAGGGGCTTCAGAGGCGGGTCCCCCATCCAAGCCGTCACCAGGTGATGCCAGGATCCTGCCTGCCGTGGGCAGTGTGGGAGCCCAGCGCTGCCGAGTGTGCTGGCCATGGCAGGTCTGTCTCTGGAGGCCTCCATGCCTATTTGCGCACAGGGCCGCGTGCTCCTGGAGGACTGCCGTGTGTCCACCCAGCGCCAGGGTGGGCTCTCCTGCCCCCCGGCACCTCTGACAGGGCCGAGAGGTGGTCTGCGTGCTGGGGCCCCTCCTCTAGCAGGACGTGTGGCTAGCTCCCCCATCCTGCCCAGCCCTCCTCTGCCACCGATCCGGGGCCCTGGTCCCCACCACCGGCCGCCCAGTGTGAGCCTGAACCCACTCTGCCGCGTGTCGGGCAGGGCGCGCCCAGGGCCACGTCGTGGGCAGGATGCAGGGGGCTCAGGCCTGCGGGCAGACAGACCTGGTTTGGTGAGTGGGTCTGTAGCGGCCCCCGGCCACAGCACGGATGCAGAGAAGAGTGGCTGGAGACAGCGTGACACCGTGGGCAGAGTGTGCCCGTGAAACTTCCGTCAAATTAACTTGATAAAACCAGCAGACTCTTGTACTGAAGAACAGAGCCGAAAGCGTAGAGAGCTCCTGCTTCCCTCCCCGCCGCGGCCTGCCAGGAGCCCAGCTCACAGACTGGAGGCTGCGATTAACTCAAGCCCGCGGCTCCCATCAGGGGTCCCGCCGGGCTCTTCTCTCTGCGGGTTTTGACAAATGTGCGGCGACGTGTGCTCCGGGTCACACAGCGCGGGCTCGCCGCCCCACGCTCCCCGTTCCGCCCCCCTCCCCCGGGCCCGGCCACTGCTGCTCTTTTTGCGTCTCTAGAATTGACAAAAGCAGGCACCGCGGGCTTCGGCCTCCGCTAAGTGTGGGGCCCGGGCTCAGGCCCTGTGTGGGAGCGGCGGGCCGCGTGCCCCTCCCAGGCCCCCCTCACAGCTCGAGGGCTGACCTGCCTCCCACCCTGCAGGCTCTCGTCTGGCCGGCGGGGAGGCCCCTCGGCTCCCCGGAGCCCAGCGCCTGTCCGAAAGCGGGGGAGGGGTCCGGGTCCCATCTCGGGGCGGCCAGGCCTGGCCCATGGCTCTTCTTTTCCGGAAGTGTCTGCGCTCCACGGCCACGGCCGTGAACTGGTCTCTGCTCTGAGCACACTGGGTTTGGCTTGTAGGGGTCAGAGGTCAGGCTCTCTGACCGGGGCTCCGCGGGCCCCAGAGGGCGGAGTGTCCTCCAGGACCACATGCCTATTGGCATTGGAGCGTGGCCTTCACTGTGTCCCGGGTCCGAGCTCTGCTGTCCCCAGTCCAGAGCGTGCCAGCCTCAGCAAAACCTGTGACATGGTGGCCAGGACAGGCCTCTCCAAGGGGCAGTCAGATCCTGTCCTGTCTTGTTTAGAACCCTCCGGAAGCTTCCCAGGCTGGGAAGGGTCACCCCCTGCCCCTGTGACCCACAAAGCCCCTTGAGGCGAGGTCCTGCCCCACCAGCCTGCCTCCCAACACAGCCTCCCCAGGGTTCAGCCTTCCTGCCTGTCGTTTACGCTGGAGCTTAGTCGTCACGAAGCAGGGTAAAGGCTAACAGAGTTTTGTGAAGAAAACGCACTGGTCAGAGCAAACACCGTCTTCCAACAACACAAGAGAAGACGTTACACATGGACATCACCAGATGGCCAACACCGAAATCAGATTGACTATATTCTTTGTAGCCAAAGATGGAGAAGCTTTATACAGTCAGCAAAAAACAAGACCGGGAGCTGGCTGTGGCTCAGACCATGAACTCCTTATTGCCAAATTCAGACTTAAAGAAAGTAGGGAAAACCACTAGACCATTCAGGTATGACCTAAATCAAATCCCTTACAATTATACAGTGGAAGTGAGAAATAGATTGAAGGGATTAGATCTGATAGATGAGTGCCTGAAGAACTGTGGATGGAGGTTCGTGACACTGTGAAGGAGACAGTGATCAAGACCATCCCATGGAAAATGCAAAAAAGCAAAATGGTTGTCTGAGGAGGCCTTACAAATGGATGGGAAAAGAAAAGAAGCCAAAAGCAAAGGAGAAAGGGAAAGATATTCCCATTTGAATGCAGAGTTCCAAAGAACAGCAAGGAGAGATAAGAAAGCCTTCCTCAGTGATCAGTGCAAAGAAATAGAGGAAAGAAATAGAATGGGAAAGACTAGAGAGCTCTTCAAGAAAATTAGAGATACCAAGGGAACATTTCACGCAAAGATGGGTTCAATAAAGGACAGAAACGGTATGGACCTAACAGAAGCAGAAGATATTAAGAAGAGGTGGCAAGAATACACAGAAGAACTATACAGAAAAGATCTTCCCGACCCAGATAATCACAATGGTGTGATGACTCACCTAGAGCCAGAAAGCCTGGAATGTGAAGTCAGGTGGGCCTTAGGAAGCATCACTACAAACAAAGCTAGTGGAGGTGATGGAATTCCAGCTGAGCTATCTCAAATCCTGAAAGATGATGCTGTGAAAGTGCTGCCCTCAATATTCCAGCAAATTTGGAAAACTCAGCAGTAGCCACAGGACTGAAAAAGGTCAGTTTTCATTCCAATCCCAAAGAAAGGCAATGCCTAAGAATGTTCAAGCTACTACACAACTGCACTCATCTCACACGCTAGTAAAGTAATGCTCAGAATTCTCTAAGCCAGGCTTCAGTAGTACGTGAACCCTGAACTTCCAGATGTTCAAGCTGGTTTTAGAAAAGGCAGAGGAATCAGAGATCAAATTGCCAACATCCATTGGATCATCAAAAAAGCAAGAGAATTCCAGAAAAACATCTACTTCTGCTTTATTGACTATGTCAAAGCCTTTGACTGTGTGGATCACAATAAACTGTGGAAAATTCTGAAAGAGATGGGAATACCAGATCACCTGACCTGCATCCTAAGAAATTTATATGCAGGTCAAGAAGCAACAGTTAGAACTGGACATGGAACAACAGACTGGTTCCAAATGGGAAAAGGAGTACGTCAAGGCTGTATATTGTCACCCTGCTTATTTAACTTATATGCAGAGTACATCATGAGAAATGCTGGGCTGGAAGAAGTACAAGCTGGAATTAAGATTGCCGGGAGAAATATCAATAACCTCAGATATGCAGATGACACCACCCTTATGGCAGAAAGTGAAGAGGAACTAAAGAGCCTCTTGATGAAAGTGACAGAGGAAAGTGAAAAAGTTGACTTAAAACTCAACATTCAGAAAACTAAGATCATGGCATCTGGTCCCTTCACTTCATGGCAAATAGATAGGGAAGCAATGGAAATAGTGAGAGACTTTATTTTTTTGGGCTCCAAAATCACTGCAGATGATGACTGCAGTCATGAAATTAAAAGACACTTGCTCCTTGGAAGAAAGCTATAACCAACCTAGACAGCATACTAAAAAGCAGAGACATTACTTTGCCAACAAAGGTCCATCTAGTCAACCCTATGGTTTTTCCAGTGATCAAGTATGAATGTGAGAGTTGTACCATAAAGAAAGCTGGGCACTGAAGAATTGATGCTTTTGAACTGTGGGGTTGGAGAAGACTCTTGGGCGTCCCTTGGTCTGCAAGGAGATCCAACCAGTCCATCCTAAAGGAAGTCAGTCCTGGGTGTTCATTGGAAGGACTGATGCTAAAGCTGAGCTCCAATACTTTGGCCACCTCATGCAAAGAACTGACTCATTGCAAAAGACCCTGATGCTGGGAAAGATTGAAGGCGGGAGGAGAAGGGGACGACAGAGGATGAGACGGTTGGATGGCATCATCGACGTGATGGACGTGAGTTTGAGTAAACTCCGGGAGTTGGTGATGGACAGGGAGGCCTGGTGTGCTGCAGTCCATGGGGTCGCAGAGAGTCGGACACGACTGAGTGCCTGAACTGACTCAAATGTCACTTCCTGGGGGAGCCGGCCTCCCCTCCTCTCTTTGCCCACCTGCATTAGATGGGGGTCACGGTGCTGGGGGCCTCTCAGGGAGGGCCTGAGTTGCCAAACTGGACCCCTTAGTGGGGAGCCCTCTCTCTGGGGGGTGGAGGAGCCACGTGGGTGCTCTGAGGACTCAGGGAGCCCTGGACTGTGGGAGGGGGCGGGCGTGGGGGTCGGGGGCTGCAGCGCTCCTCATGGTGCGTCCCAGGGTCAGAGTGCTGGTGAGGACCTGGCCCACATGTGATCCCGGCCCTCTGAAGGCAGATGGGTGAGGCAGTGAGTCTGGGGGCCTCCTGGCGGTGGGGGACGGGTCAGGAGCTTCTGGACAGAGCCTTCACAGGCCCCCTCGGCCTTGGGCCAGGCTCAGTGCAGGACTGGGGTTGGGGTCTGGGGAGTGAGGTCTGGACATCCTCTGGGCTTCCGGCTTCATCGGCGCCTCTTTTGTGAGCATCCGTACTGAGTCGGGCTGGAGACCTGGGTGTGGACCAGGGACAGTGGTCAGGGGGAGGTGGACGCCGAGGGGCTCAGCAGACGCGGGTCCGGCTGCGTGGCAGGGGCAGCGGATGGGGAGCCTTCTCTGCCCTGGAGGCTGGGGGCTGCAGGCACCTGAGGCAGGGTGGCTCCGAGCTCAGTGGGCCTGGTGAGGGCCGGGCATCTACTCTGGGCAGATGTAGGAGCAATTTGTCACCCAGGATGATTTTAAAATAATCTCCCCAAACCCGATCTTCCACTTAGCACATCTCTCCCTCTGACATACCAACTCATCTTTCAAACCATCCATTTACTCTCCTTTCTCTCGGACTGGTTTGTGATCTTTCTGGTTCTCGTTTTCGTCCGCTGAAATGTCTCCTCTCTAGGTGCACAGTTCAGCGAGTCCTGGCAAACCTTCACCGTCTCTGCGTCGCCATCGCAATCAAGACCTGGAACGTTCCCCCCAGCCCGAAGTCCCTCTGTGCCCTTGGCAGCCCCCCGCCTGCCCCCGCACCCCCAGCACCTGGTAATCACGGACACGTCCTGTCCCCACGGTCCTGCCTTTTCCAGGACGTCATTTGAAAGGCATCCTCAGCTCTGCAGCCTTTGTGTCTGGCTTCTTTCACGGAGCAGAACACATTTGAGCTTCATCCATGTTGTGGCCTGCTTTCAGTAATTTGTTTCCGTTTAATTGGAAAGGATAAAATGTACCACAGTTTGTTTATCTGTTCGCAGGCTGATGGACATTTGAGCTGTTTCCAGTTTTCGGCTGTTATGATTAAAGCCGCGCTGATTACTGCCGTCAGATTTCTGAGTGGTCATATGTCTTCGTTCCTTTGGGGTAAACCCCTGGGACGCTGGACTGTGGGCTCCGCACACGTTGACCTTTCTAAGAAACTGCAAACTGTTCTCCATGCTTCTCTCCTTTTGCCTTCCCTCCATCTGAGTCTGTCTCGACCAGTTCGAGTTCTCCTCACTGTTCAGTGTGGCCCTACTTGTACACCTCAGCCATCCTAACACGTGCGAGGCCCCGTCCATGGCTTTAACTGCATTTCCCTGGTGACCGATGGCATCGGGCATCTCCCCACGTGCCTGCTTGCCATGCACGTGTTCCTCCATCTTTTTGGACCCACCCAGTGTCTTTTCCATTTTTGCCCATGCAAGTAACTGGCTCGTTGGTCATGTGAGTGAGCTGTCAGCGTTGCTTATATATTCTGCAGATAAGTCTAAATAATAGATTTTTGATGATGAGGTTTGTGTTTTGTGATTATTTTCTCCCAATCTGTAGCTACTCTTTGCTTTTCTTTAACAGCTTCTCTCAAAAGAACAGAAGTTTTTAATTTTGATGAAGTCCAATTTTTCAGGGTTCCCTCCCACCACCTTCTCCAAGGTTCATGTGGTTTTTTTTTTTTTTTGCGTTCTAAGAACTTTTTGCTGGATCCAAGGTTACCGAGAGTTTTCTCCTACATTTTCTGTGGATGTTTTATAGTTTTACATTTTATATTTAGATCTGCGATGCGTTTCAAGTTTAATTTTATATACAGTGACAGGTACGGATGGAGGTGAAATCTTTCGTGCCTGTGGTTATTCAATTCTGCCAGCCCCTTGTTCCCATCGAGTTAGTTTGACACCTTTGATGGAAATCAGCTGACCATCTGTGTGACTGTTTCTAGACTTTCTGATCTCTTCTGCCACCGTCGACCTTCCTTGATTCATGTGGCTTTTATCGTAAGCCTTGAAACCAGGCTGGGTTAATCCCCCAGTTTCGTTCATTTTCAAAAGTATGTTGGCAAAGCTAGTCCTTTGCTTTTCCACATGCATCTCAGAGTCAGTCTGTTCATTTCTACCCCCATATCCTGCTGGAAACTTGATTAGCCCTGCTGTGAGCAATTAGATGAATTAACGTATCACACACATCTTAATAAAGGCGGTTTTTTTCTGAACATGATGTGTCCCTGATTTAGATATCCCTCATTTAGATATCCTTAAAGCAGTACTCACCCATGTTTTCAGGGCACGGGTCTCATGTCATTTGTGAGAGGAGTTCTCGAGCATCTCTCGGTTTTGAAGCTACTGAGATAGCATCATTTTCTCAGTTTCTCTCTTGGATTGCTTGCTGCGAGTGCCAACCTCGTATCCTGTGGCTTTGCTAAACTTATTAGTTCTGGAAGCTTTTTTTTAAGTAGATTCTTTAGGATTTTCTATGGAGATGAACATGTTGTCCTGAATAAAGTCAGCTTTATTTTCTTCCTTTTGCATTGCAGTGCCTTTTATTTCTTCTTCTTATCTGACATCCTGGCTGGGACCTGCACAAGGGTTGGTCAGGAGGAGAGAGCTGGAGTCCTTCTCTGGTTCTTGGTCTTGGGGGCAGACTTTCGCTCTCTCCCCTGAAGTGTGACCAAGCAGAGGGCTTTCGTATGTGCCCATTATCCACACAGGAAGTTCCTCTCTTCCTAGCTGGTTGGGAATAGAGTTTGTGTCTGGTGTGGCTATTGGATCTCATCAGACACTTTTTATGCACCTATTGAGATGATTTTCTACGTTTTTCATTCTGACTTTTAATATGGTGACCTATACTGACAGGTTTTCAAATGTAAACCAACCCTGAATTCTTAACAAAAAGCCCACTTGGTCACCATGCATTTTAATAGAATACATTGTTGGGTTTGACTTGCTGAAATTCTGCGTCAGACTTTTGCCTCTGTGTTCACGAGGGAGGTGTCTGTGGTTTGCTTGTAACATCGCTGCTCTTGGCTTCGGGTACCCCGGGCCTCACAGGATGAGCTGGGCAGCCTTTCGGTTTAGGAGGGGCTGGGGTGGAGCTGCTGTTTCCCTGGGGGTGTTTGAGGGAACACGGGAAGCCTCCGGGGCTCGCGTTTTCTCTGGGGGAGCATTTTCTGCCGGGCACTCAGCATCTACTGTAGACCGGGACTCCTTGGGTCATCCACCGTGGTTTATGTCTTTGGAGGCATCGTCCCGAGTGGCCAGGGCCGCAGCCCACACTGGAGACAGGATGGACTCACGATGGGTGTCACTCCCTGGCGGCTTAGGGGCCATGGGTTTGTCCGTACGCAGGGGCCTCCTGGGCGCCTCGAGAGGGGACGAGAGTGGGTGGCCTTCAGCCCGGAGCTGCTCCAAGCCCCCTCCCTGCCGGGGCTGCCGCAACCCTGCCCTCTGGGGAGAGGTCACCAGCGAGGGGGGCCCCCGGGGGGCTGAAAGTCAGACTTCCTGACGCTTCCTTTCAGCCTGCTCCCCGGGAAGGCGGCCCCTCTCTGTCGCCGACCCTCGCGTCCACGGCGCATCTGCCCGTCTCACACATGTACTCAGTAAACGTCAGCTCTGACACAGTGCACGTCCTCCAAAGCTGCACACTCATCCGCTCCTGAAATAGCGCAACCGAGCACAATTTCCTCTCAATCCCTGAAAACATTACTGAAAGGGAAAAACAAAGTTTCAATTCATGCCTGTCATTAAAATCTTTAGACGTGGGGAATCCGACCAAGTCCCCAGGGGTCAGGACCCAGAAGGGGGGCCCGTGAGGAGCGCACACTCACTCCCACACGCACACACAGACTCCCACACGTGCCCGCACACGAGCTTGTGCACACGCGTGGACGAGAGCACCTCCCCCAGATCCTTGGGACGGACCCGAGTCCGGATCCGGTCCCTGCGTTGGCCAGCTTCTAGTTCTGGGTCAGTTCTTCTTTTTGACCTGGACCATTTTTAAAGTCTTTATTGAATTTATTACAGTATTGCTTCTGTTTTGTTTTGGGGTTTTTTGGCCCCAAGGTGTGTGGAATATTAGCCCCCTGACCCGGGACGGAACTCGTCCACCCTGCATTGGAAGGTGAAGTCTTAACCACTGAACCGCCAGGGAAGTCCCCGGGTCAGTTTGTAAATCAGACACTTTGAGAAGCTGGGGCTCTTGGCAGAGACAATCCCCCCTCCCCCAGGACCTTCCTCCCCTGCCCAGCAGCTGAGGCAGCGATTGGGGTGGGGGGCTTCTTTGGGGTAAACAGCCCTCAGCAGTGGGGCTCCTAGGCTGAAGGTCAACCCCGTGTAGCTGGCCCGGAACCAAAACAGCCCTGCCCCAGGGAAGGTGGGGGGTCCCTTTAATACATGTCAGGGTGGCTGCCGGATGCCTGACGGGACCCGAGGCTGCCCTCCCACCGTCCCTCCCTGCTGGTCACTCCTCCTGGGACTCAGGGCCTGCCTTCCCGAACCCCACCCCCCCCGCCTTTCCTCTGCTCTGAGCCTGATGCCTCTCCCACCAACGCTCCCCTTTTCCCACCCAGGGCCTTGGTTTCTGCTGGCCGACAACATCGTGAGTCTGCACGTGCAGTGGGGAAGGGGAGACCAATGTTCTGGGACCCCTTCCCAGGAGGACATGGCCCGGACGCCCCTGGGGACCCTTGGCTCAGCCTTGCTGTCCAGCTGCAGCCCTGGGCACCCCTGAAGTCAGGAGTCCACGATCAAGGTGCAGGGTTTGGTACCTGAGGCTGGGAGACGGCCTCTGGGGGGCATCTCCCCCAGCTCTGGAGGGTCAGTGTTGGCCATTCCTCGGCTTGTAGAAGTGTCACCCTGCCTCTGCTTCACGTTTCTGTGGGGTTCTCCTGCACATCTGCGTGCTCACGTCTGCGGTTCACAGGGAGCCCCCTCCACGCCGGTGAGTTCCGTCCAAGAGCGCGTTTGTGAGGCCAGCTGGTCCCTGAGTCCGGCACAGTCGCCTCAGTGCCCGTTAACGCAGCCGGCCGTGCGGTGCCCTTCCGGGCTGGGTGTGTGCTCCTCGCACGCCCCCCTCCACTTGCTCACGTATTCCCACGTGTGTGTCCACTGTCAGCACGTGGCTGTCCTCAGCAGTTACAGCTGCATCAGCGCCGCTTTACCCTTGGTTCCGGGCATCCTGGGCCTGAAACCAAGACGCCGCACTACTGTACTCTGTGCTTTAGACGCTAAGCTGTGCCCAACTCTGTGAGCCCGTGGACTGTAGCCCGCCAGGCTCCTCTGTCCGTGGGATTATCCCAGCAAGAATACTGCAGTGGGTTGCCATTTCCTTCCTGCTCTGTACAGTCCTGAGAGGCACAACCCCCCGTGACGCGTGATGCATGCATGTGGCAAAGCCCTTCAGACACGTGAAGTAACTTGCGTGATTGGACGTGCACACACACGCGCCTCCTTGAAGGTTCGATGTGGAGGTTCGTATGTAGGGGACTTGCTGTATAAGGACCCCAGTCGTGTTGGATTAGGGGTCCTTCCTAATGACCTCGTCTTAACTAATCGCAGCTGCAGGGACCGTGTTTCTAAATAAAGTCACATTCGAGGGGCGCAGGCTTCACCTTGTGAATCTGGGGGCACCCAGGTCAATCCTGAATCGTCCCTGAGCGGGGCAGGCTTGTCGAGCAGGGGGAGCGGGAGTCACTCTGACCTGCCCTGTTGGGGTGAGGGGGGGGCCCTCGGGACTGCTGTTGCCTCCGGTACTGACAGCCCAGCCCGCTCCTGGACCCCTGCTCAGAGCCCGGGACTCAGCCGGAGCAGGACGGGAGAGGCTCCTGTCTTCCGGCCGTGCGTCCCGCTGGACGTGACCACGGCGATCCCGTGAGCAGGAAGTGAGGTGGCTCCCGGTGTGATGAGAGGAGCGGGAGGTGGAGGAAGCCGGTGGCAGGGGTGGACCGGCCCCGAGCAGTGCCGAGAGGAGAGGTGGGTGAGGGGCAGGGGAGAAGCCACAGAGGTGAAGGCCCAGGGCAGGAAAGAGGGGGCTGCCGAGGCAGAGAGGGGGCTGCGTGGACAGAGGTGCTTTCCCACCCTGGGTGCTCTTCCCCGGCGTTCCCGGAAGAAGGGTGGCCTCGGGCACGGGCTGGAGGCCCAGGTGCCCAGCAGGTGCGCGCTGAGTGGCCCACAGAGAGGCCGCTGCCCTCAGGGGCAGGCCTGTGAGTTAGTGTCAAGGACGTGGTCTACCCAGAGCTCCTGGCACGCAGTGGGTACAGCCGGATGGTGGTGTTCCCAGCATCGGGAGGATGGCAAGCTGGCCCAGCCATTTCAGGGGGCAGGGGGCAGAGTGTTGGAACCAGGATGAATACATGAAGGAAGGAAGGATGGGCCATTTCCTCCTCTTTATCTGCTTGGGAGGAAGATGTTCCCAGATACCGAAGTGCAGGCACTCAAAGAATTCCACCTCCTGAAATGTGGCAGCAAAGCCCAGGACGCTTGGCTTCGTCTGGTTCGTGGCGTCGTCGAGATTCTGAAGCCTGGTGGGTCCTCCACGTCTCATCATCACAGCAGGTGGTTGCCAGAGAGGCCGTGGGGAGCGAGAGCAGGATCCTCAGGATGGGCACGTCCCTCGGGGAAGTCAGCACTTGTCCTCGGTCCTGCCCAGAGACCCCGCCGGCCCCCCTGCTCCTGCCTTGGCCCCGCCATCTGTGTCCGGCCACAGGACGCTAGTTGACTGCAAGGTGAAGTTAGCCTTCTTGCAAATGGTGCTGGGCTTCAGGGGGTCTGTGAGAGCAGCACTGGGGATGCTCCATCCACCCGCAGAGCCGCTGCATTCCAGCAGCGCTGGGGAGAAAGCCGTAGGGGAGGCTCTGCGGTGGGAGCCGCTTCTGGGCCAGCGCAGGCGTGGTTGTGGGTTCAAGAACTAAAGGATCACAGTGGTGGGATGCAAGGGCTCCGTGAATAAAAAGGGGATGAGTAACATGCTGATCAACTTGGCAACGACAAGGGACGAAAGAGACAGCAAAGTGAAATAGCAAATGGAGAGTGAGGCGGAAAGAAGCCAGACACATCCAATTTTGTACTAAATGTGAATCACTTGAACCCCTCTGTTTAAAGGCAGAGACTGTCAGAAGGGTTTTTGTTTTTATTTATTTTCTAAAAGATGTGTTTCTTTTTAGCTGCAGCGGATCTTGGTTGCTGAATGCGGGCTTTCTCTAGTTGCGGCGAGTGGGGGACGGCTCTAGCTGCGCTGCTCCGGCTCCTAGTTGCGGGGGTTCTCTGTCGCGGAGCGCAGGCTCCAGGCTCCTGGGCTGCAGTGGTCGTGGCTCGCGAGCAGGCTTGGGCTCACGCACCGCAGCTGTAGTGCACGGACTTCGTCGCTCCCTGGCGTGTGGGATCTTCCCGGACCGGGGATCAAACCCGTGTCCCCTGCATTGCAGGGCACATTCTTAACCACTGGACCCGCAGGGAAGCCCCCAGAGGGTTTTTATTTTTAACAAACACATTGTTCAAAGGAATTCAGTCAAACACACTGGTCATGACAGTTGAAAAATGAAGGGAAGGCCAAGGGATGCCCAGCAAGTGCACACAGAAGGAAAAAACAAACGCAGGGTGGGGAGCAGCGGGGTCCGCGCCACGCCTGGCCCGGAAGAGGCACCGTTTCCAGGGAAGACATGGCCGTAAACGCTCATGCCTCCGAGAGCACAACAACATATGGATGGCAAAAGCTGCTGGAAACGCAGGGGTCGACTACGACACTCACGGGACACTTCGGGACATCTCGCTCAGAACGGGCGATTCTAGCCCGTGAAATGTAAGTGAAGGCATCGACGGTTACATGTTGCAGTTGTGGGTCATTCTGGATTCTAACAATAAGCCTAAATCACTGTCCCTGAAGCCTATAGACGTGAAACCAGCACCCCCAAACCTGGCTCCTTCTAGCGACCAGCCTGCAGGACTCACCTTCACAGTGTGGGCAGGGTCCCTGGGGAAGGCCCACCTCTGTTCTGCCTGGACCACTCTGGATGGCGGGCCGCACGGGGGAGGCCTTCTTCCCCCAGCCTCTCCTGGGCTGCTTGGCTTTCTGAGGACTCAGTTCCAAGAGCCGGGAGGTGGACAGGCCTGGGGGCCGTGACCTCACCCCCTGCTTTCGGTCTGGCATCCACAGAGCCCAGACGCAGCAGGAGGAGAGGCAGAGCCTCAGGGCCACATTTCAAACCCGCATTTTAGCTGTGGATCCTCCCAGTGGGGGTGTTTTCTTGGTCTGTTCCCGTGGAACACTTGTAAACACCAATCGTTTCATGTGACCATGCAAACACCTAACACACTTTGCAAAACTGAGATGAGGCTATGTAGATTCCCTGATTAGATCCCAATGCGATTAGAAGTAAATGGCTATAAGTACCAAAAAGGCTTACCTGTTCACGGATGAAGCGCTATCCTGAGTGGTCATCAGAGAGGCGGGCGTGGCGCTCGCAGGCCGAGTTCGGGGCTGAGCGCAGCCCCTCCAGGGGCAGGAAGGCACCTCCTGGCCCCTCCGACCCTCCTCCGGCCCCGACACAGCTCGTCTGCACACTGTTCCCGCGTCCCTTGCCAGTGGTTTTGCTGTGTTTGTAAGAGCCTCTTCCCAGGACGGTTGAAACTCACTCATTAATGCAAACACTAGCACAGCTAAATATGTAGATTATATTTTGTGTAGATTTTATGTAGATTATATTTTGTGTAGATTTTGTGTAGATTATATTTTGTGTAGATTTTGTGTAGATTATATTTTCTTTTTTCTTACCAAGTGCCTCCTGGGTGCCCACCGTCCACAAGGCACCCTGGGGTGCGGGACAAGCAGGCTTTGCTTCAGCAGAATCTGCCCAGCCTGGTGCTGGGCACAGAGCAGACGCCTGCTAGAAGGCCTCTTGCTGCCACATCTGTCTACCCCAACACCACCAAGTGCCGGAGCGTCTGCTGACCTGGGGACACCGGGGCGGGGAGGAAGCGGGCAGTGCCGGGCACCCCGTGTCGCCGACGTGTGTCTAGGGCGGCAAGCCGGGTCCCGGGGCTGGAGGCGTCTCATTAAACCCCCAAATCTCGGGTGCCTCTGATCAGCCATGGGTTGGCACCAGCAGTCCGTGTGAGAGTAAAACCAGGGCGGGGCCGCTCTCCTCCCCACCAGGGGTGGGCGACCTTTCCTCCCAGGCTGAGCTCAGAAGCCTGCGATGCTGGGGGTTGGTCCTCTCGATAATAGGTCTGCAAGCGTGCAGGGCGTGATGCGCCCCGAGGCGCAGGGCTCGGACCCGCGTGCAGTGCCCCGAGTGACAGGCGCTGGAGTCCGCAGTTACTGTAGAACTTCAGACAGGAGGAGGGGGCTGAAGGGGCCTGGGCTGCCCCCACCCACCGGCTCTCCATGGGGTGGGCTGCAGGAAGGGGTTGCTCCAGGGGCCTCGCTGAGTTTGGCTCTCTCCCTGGAAGAGGGCTTGCCGGGGCTCGCGGTGGAGGAGGGGCCCCTCTGGGAGGTGGACCATCCCAGGCCCTGCCCGGTGGCCGCTAAGCCTGAGGGGTCTCAGTCACGTGTTAGAGTGTGGCTCGCGGGAGGCTGGGGCCGAGAGCACCGGGGGAGCCCAGGGGACCCACCCTCTTCAGGGAGAGGACACGGGCTCATCGAGGCGTGGGGAGACTCTGGCCCTCCCCACCTCGCAGGCAGCCCCATGAGTGGGACGTGGGGCCAGGGAAGGAGCAGGAGCCCCCCCCCCACCAAGTGGCGGTGTTTCTCTGTGGTCTTCCCAGCACCGGGTGGGCGCCCTGTGGTCTCAACCCTGGGCCGGGCTTGCAGACACAGCCACGGAGGTGGGCAGGGCAGGGGTCCGCTGGGCTGGGCTGGGTGCTGCTGCCCGGGGTGGCAGGACAGGCCGCGAGGGGCTCAGTGCCTGATGGCGGCCTGGGCACTGGTTGGGAGGGGCCGTCTGAGCTGGACCCATCTGAGCAGAGCCCTCCTCCATGCACCCCCGCCTGTGCTGGGGACCCTGTCCCCCCACCCAGCACCAGCCTATCTTCTAGATCCTTTCTTCAGCTCTTCTCACGTCGCCTCCCCACTGCCCTTGGAGGTGGGTCCCGCCAGCAACCCTGTTCCACAGACGGGGTCACCATTGGGTATTTGGTGACCTTGGACCTTACCATCCTCTGGGGAAGCAGAGACTCTGGGGGCTCGGCCTGCCCCTCTGGCCCAGCCTGGGTGCCCCTCAGGTCACGGAAGCATCACCGAGGCACAGTCACCCCTTTCTCCCAGCGTCTGACCCAGGCCTGGCCCGCAGGCCCCTTGGAGCAGAGGGTGGACCCATGAGGACCACCTCGGGTGGCTGGGACCTCAGGCAAGATGCGGAGGGGCCCGGGTCAGGGTTTGGCTGTACATTCAGGGGTGTCATGGGACAGGCGAACACGGCAGGTCAGCCGGGGTTGGACTGGGGAGGGGCGGTGGTCAGTCCCCCACAGGTCCTGGGCGGGCTGCATCCCAACGCCACGTGGACCCCTCCACCCCCTGCCCCTTGGCAGGGCCAGCATGTGAGGCTGCCCCCCGGGCAGCACAGCGCTGGCAGGGGGAAGGCGGGGGAATGGGGGGGGTGCTGGTATTCCTTGGGGGGGCCCAGCTGTGCCCAGCACATGTCACCAGGAAGCCCAAGGCCCTCACCACGGGCGCGCGGCTGGGAGCAGCTGGCCACAGGCAGGCCCCTGAACAAAGAGCCTTTGAGCAGCGTTCGCGCCTGCCCCGCGCGCTCGGGCCAGCTGACCCTCCCGGGAATGCCGAGGCTGGCTCCCTCTGTGGCTTATCGGGTCCCACGTGGAGGTGGAACAGCTGGCCCTGGGGCCCTAGGCTCAGTGTGGGGAGCACCGGCCCCCACCACGGGAACACCTCCTGGCCAGGGCCGGGCAGCCCGCGCGCCCTCCTGAGACCTTGCCCTGGTTGCCCGCACCCCTGGCTCCAGTGGTGGTGTGGTCTGGCCCCCACGTCCGCCTCTCCTCTGGGCCCCCCGTCTGCCTGGTGAAATCCTGTTTATCCCAGAACACACAGGCGTCCTTCTCACCCGGGAAGCCTTTGAGGGACCAGGAGCTCCTGCAAGGGGCCCCCCAGCCCCTGAGCTGGCCTCACGTCTGGCCGTGGGGCTCCCGGGGAGGACGTGATGCCTTCTGTCCTCAAACCCAATTTCTGCTTCCCGTCAGCACGCACGCCTCCAGAACACAAGGCCCAGTGCTTAATTCCCGGCAGTTAAGCATCTCAATCTCTTTAAAATTGGTTTTTCATTATGAAGATAACAGAGCAGTTACGTCTGCGCATCAGGGAGATAAGGATAAGGGTCCACGAGGCTTCCTGGGTTGTTTGGCAGAAGGACAAAACCAACCCTTTTATCCGAGAGGCCAGGCTCCACGTGCAGGCTCAGATGCGCGGGGCTGAGCCCCCAGGCCACTCGCCGTCTGTCGCGTGGGGGCTGGGCTCGCGGGCTGTTCCCAGAGCCCCTGAGCCAGGCGGTGTGGGCAGCGCTGGGCCTCACAGCCCCCTGGACTGTGGACCACCTTCCCGGTGGTTGAGAGGGTTCGCAAGCAGATAGAGATGAAGCGACAGATAAGACTGCCACGTGGACCGTCACCCCTCTTGCAGGGAGCGGTGGAGCCATGGTGATTACGAAACGCCCGAGGCATCTGTCGTCCCCCCTCTGTGGACCAGAGCTGGAAGAGTCAGATAAGCACCTGCTTCACTGAACCGTTATCTCCACTCACAGGCTTCACAGATCTGCTGTCAACCCCCGTCACCCTCGAAACCCCGTCAGAGGGTGTCGGCCATGCCCCTTACTGGTAACGTGGTCGAGTTCGGGGGTCCTGGCGTCCAGCTGCCCCCTGGCAGGGCCTGCTCATGTAGAGTGAGCGGGCCCCCAGGCCAGCGCCCTCTGCCCAGCTGGCACGCAGGCTCAGGGGCTCAGATACGCCCATGTCCAGCAGTGGCTTGGGCTCTGCGCTTCGCTTACCCCCTCACCCTCCCCGGGGGTCTTGGCTGTGCCCGCGTGGCTTTTGCACACAGTGGCTGAGCCCGTCTGCTCATTTAATGCTGAACTAACACACGCGCCATGAAGATTCAGAGCCACGGGCTCCAGGGTGGCCGTTTCCGCCCTGCTGGACCGGCCCCGAAGGTCTAGGCGAAGGCCTGAGCGCAGAGCCCCAGGGACATGGGGACATTTGTGTCATGGAAAAACACATAAACCACGCAGGTCACTGTTTCCAAGTGCATTTAACTTGTCAATAACATTGTGCCCTGGCCACCTCCGTCTTGTTTCAGACCTTTGTCCTCACCCATCAGCAGCGGCTCCCATTTGTCCCCCCCGGCCCCAGCCCCTGACAACCACGGATAGGTTATTTTTATTAGCATTGTAGCAACACGCATAGAAGGTCCAGTTACTACCCTGACTGTTTTTAAGTGCACAGTTCGGTGGCATTAAGTACATGTTGAAACATCACACCGTCCGCCTCCAGAAGGTCCCTATCTTTCCAAACAGAGACTCTGCCCCATCAGCCACTCCGGCCCCCGCACCCCCTCCCAGCCCCTGGCCCCACCGTCGACTTCCTGTCTCTCTGGATGTGACCCCTCCAGGGACCTCCTGTGAGGAGGATCACGCAGGATTTGTCCTTCTGTGTCTGGTGTATGTCACCGAGCGCAGTGTCCCCAAGGTTCATCCCCATCCCGGGCCTGTCAGCGTTTCCTTCCTTTTAAGGCCGCGTGCGATTCCGCTGGGGGCGGGGCAGGGGGCACGTGGGTTGCTTCCACCTTCTGGCTGTTGTGAACAGTGCTGCAGTGAACACGGGTGTGCAAACCTCTTTGAGCTCCAACGTCCCGTTTTCCTTCTTCTTTCTTCATTGTTTAGAGGATCCATGCAGGAGTGGGATCGCCGAGTGTGTTCTATTTTCGATTTTTCAAGGACCCTGCATCCTGCTCTCCACAGCGGCCACGCCGTCGTGCGTTCCCACCGGCCATGCACCCAGCTCCGGCAGCTCCACGCCTGTGCCGACACGCACTCGGCTTCTCTGAGAGCTGCCGGCCTGCTAGGCGTAGGTGGCCTGCTGTGGCCTCAGTTAGCTTCCTGATGAACAGACAGGGCATCTTTGAATGTGCTGGGTGACCATTTGTACGTCTTCTCTAGAGAAATGCCTTCTTTAGTAGTGTTAGTGGCTCAGTCCTGTCCAACTCTTTACGACCCCGTGGACTGTAGCCCGCCAGGCTCCTCTGTCCATGGGATTCTCCAGGCAAGAATACTGGAGTGGGTTGCCATTCCCTTCTCCAGCGGATCTTCCTGATCCAGGGATCGAACCCAGGTTTCCTGCATTGCAGGCGGATTCTTTACCATCTGAGCTGATGCCTTCTTTACCCATTTTTAATTGGGTGGTTGCTTAGGAACTTGATTTTAGAAATAAATTTAAATTTTTCAAATAGTCACTGCCAATGGCCACTCCACACCCATCGTCAGAGATACACACGGGGGCCGGGGACCGCCGCACAGCAGGAGGGCATGGCCTCCCCCTGGGGGGCTTCCTGGCTGCTTGGGGCCCCCGTGTCTCCCTGTCCGGACTGCTTCCTGCGGGCGTGGAGTCTCAGTCTGAGCCCTGGTCCCAGCACCAAGCTGCTTGGAGGCCTCTGGTCCATGAGGCCGCCCGCAGCTGGGAGGCGACCTTGCTGTGTCTGAGGGACGGTGGCGGGTGGGAGGGGGGTGGGAGGGGGCCCTCCCCCCTCCAGTGGCGGCAGTCTTGGCAGAGGTCCCTGGCGGGAGGACGCCCCCTCCCCCCGCAGGACGGGGCTCAGGGCCACATCCTTGACCTCTGCTTGCATCCGGGCACATGGGCCCCACGTGGGCCGCGGATGGGGCCTCCGCCGCCTCTGCTATCAGCGGAGGAGTCAGGTGTGCTGGGGGGCTGTGGGGGGTGGGCTGGGCGCCTGAGCTGGACTGGGAAGGGGGCGGGAGGCGGGGCAGAGCCAGATACAGAGCCCTGGGGACAGGGGCGGGGCGGGCGCCCCGGGCCAATGGGAGGCTCTGGGGGCCGAGGGGAGCCTCCGTGTGGGTGACAGGGCCGGGCTGGGGCTTGAGCAGAGGGGTGGGGGAGGGGTCTGCCGTTGCCGGGCCCTGGGGGAGCGGGAGGCCTCTGCGGCGGCTGTAGGCCCACGCCGGTCCTGGTCTACAGAGATGGCTGAGCTACGGGCCTGCCCCTGCCCAGGGCAGAGAAAGCCCAGGGCTAGGAGGGCAGCTGGGCAGGGGAGGGGATCATCCTCTGGGTCTGATCGCTGATACTAGAGGCTGGTCTCACTGGTTCTCCCTGGAGCTGAGAGAAGGTGTCCCTTCCCTACCCTGGGCCTCTTGGCATTGGGTCGGGGGGGGGGGGGTCCCCTGACTCAGAGGTGGTCCCACAGGATGACGTGGGGTCAGCCCTCCTGCAGGTCCTGGCCCACCCACCCCGAGCCTCCACAAATGGACAGTCAAGTCCAGTCAAACCCCCGGAGTAGCCCCTGGCCCAGGGTGGCCAGGGCCAGAGTCCCTGCTGGTCCGCAGCTTCGGGCCCGCCCGTCTGCCCTCCTAGCACCTGGGTCAGTGAACAGGGGGCTCCAAGAGATGGTGATGGCCCAAGCCACAGGGAGACGCCCGGGTCCCGGTGCGCAGGGCTCAGTCCTGAGGGCCAAGGCCACAGGGAGACGCCCGGGTCCCAGTGAGCAGGGCTCAGTCCTGAGGGCCCGGCTTTGGCCCCGGGTGCCATGCTGCCCAGCGCTCAGGGCTGACGGCGTGGAGATCCTTTCATCCCAGGCACGTGTGTGCGCCCACTGACCCAGGTCCTCCCCTGCCCAGCGCGCTGGTGGCCCCACTGTGATGAGCACTGCGGCTGGGGCTCGCGCTCGCGGTGACGGGGTGAAGGCCCCCAGCAACCAGCCCCAGCCTCCAGCTGCATTCCAGACTCAAACAGGATTTGGGGATTAGCCTTCTTTTAAATTATCCCTACACCTCACTCCTCCAAAGGAGGAGTCCTGCAGCCTGAGCCCGCCAGCCTGAGAAGGGCCCGGGTAGCTCTGAGTGAGAGGCTAGGATAATCGAGTGGAGGGAGGGGTGGGGAGCACCCCAGCAGCCTCCCGGGAGGCGCTTCTTCATCTGAATGTCTGTCATAAGCTCTTTTGTGGTCCTAAGACTTCCACCGCATTGAATATACTTAGGACGTGGCTGAGGAATGTATTTAAGTGATTAAAAAAATGTATCAAAGTAACAAAAACCCTCATTCGTGGTTGATCAGCCCAATGGTGTGTGGATTTGCAGAGCTGGGGTACAGGCTCTGGGGATTGCTCTTTGGGGGGCTCTGTCCGTCCCCATGGGGCCATCAGTGGGCCCATGGCTCCCTCTGTGAAGGTGCTGGCCCTGGCGTCTCAGCTTTGGGGAGCTGGAGGTGGCGGCTCTGTGGCCCTTGTCATGATGGCCAGACACCAGGAGCTGGACCCTTCACACCTGCTTCCCCATTCACCGCGGGGGCCTCCTTGGCCGCCATCCACTCATCACACCCTCTTAGGACTGGCTGGGCCGGAATCTTGGGAAACACGCGTACGAGACAAAGCGCTTGTCCCAGGGAGCCCCAGGCTGCTCATCCTTCGTTCAGCAGATCCAGGCCCTGGGCTCCACCGTCCCAGGTGCCCCCGGGGTACCCACCCCACCCTGACCAACTCGGCCTTGCCCACCAGAAACCTTGTCACGAAAGGACACTTCCCCACCTTTTCTCTCAGCACGCCCTGAGCGTGCCCAGCACACACACTGGGCGCTGTATGCCACTCTAACTGCGGAGCCCTGGGAAGCACCCTCCACCGTGGCTCCCTGGGGGCACAGGCGAGGCCGGGCGTGGGACCCGGGCCTGTGCCCTTACCCGTGGGAGCCAAAGTGCTCTGACAGGGCTGGGCCTCCGGGGCGAAGACGGAGCAGGACACGAGCTGCAGACAGAGTCCTCAGGCCTGTCCGTGGCGGCCTTCTCAGAACTTCCCTCCTTTATGAGGCCGAGGGATAGTCCATTGTTGGTGCCCCGCACCTTGCTCTGACTGTTCAGAGCCCCTTAGCATTTCTTTTGCATTTAAGAGGGCTATTTCAGGGGGCGGGGCGGGGGGGGGGGGGAGGCGGAAGTCTTCAGGGTTTTGAGAGGGATGCATTGAATCTACGGATCACTTTGAATTGTTGAGTTGTGTTGACTTCTTAACTGTATTAATTCGTCCAGTCCATGAACATGTATTTCCATTTATTTGTCATCTTTCATTTCTTGAAGCAATCTTTTTTAGTTTTCATCATACAAGTCTCCCACCTCCTTAGTTGATTCATAAGTCTTTTTTAAATTTTTTTTGCTTCTAGTGCAAATCGAATTGTTTTATAGTATTCTTTCCAGATTGTTCATGGTTTGTGTATAGAAATGCAAAAATTTTTCTGATCAACTTCCCTGGTGACTCAGATGGTGAAGAATCTGCCTGCAGTAAGGGAGACCCAAGTTCCATCCCTGTGTCAGGAAGATCCCCTGGAGAAGGGAACGGCTACCCACTCCAGTATTCTTGCCTGGAGAATTCCATAGACAGAAGAGTCTGGTGAGCTATAGTTCATGGGATCACAAAGACTGATACGACTGAGTGACTAACAGTTTCACTTTTCTATCCTACTCTGCTGAATTCATTTATTAGATCTAACAGGCTTTTTGCATGAAATCTTTATGGCTTTCTATACCTAGGATCATATTGTCTGTGAACAGAGATAATTTGACTTCTTCCTTTCCAATTTGCAAGTCCTTTATTTATTCCCTAGTAGCTCTAGCTGGGACTTCAGTACAGTGTTGAATAGACACGGTGAGAGTGGGCATCCTTGTCTTGGTTCTGATCTTAGAGGAAAAGCCTCCAGCCTTTCTGTGTGGGTGCAGTGTTCACTGTGGGGCTTTCATATATGGCTTTTATTACCCAGTGGCAGGTTCCCTCTGTCCGTAGTTTGATTACAGTTTTTATCATGAAAGGGTGCTGAATTGTGTCAAATGCTTTTTTTTTTTTTGCATCTTTTGTGATCAGGAGATCATGTGATTTTTTTCCCCCCTCATTCTGTTAATGTGATGTATTGTACTGGTTGATCTTCATGTGTTGAACTGACCTTGCATTCCGGGTATAAAGCCCACTCGGTCATAATGTCTCACCTTTTTTCTATGGTGCCGAGTGCAGTGGTGGACCTGGGCTTGGGCGGCCGGCCTGTCCAGGTGGACGACGCAGCAGACGGGGGCCCAGGCCACCTGCTCCCCATACGTGTCTCAGCAGAGGCTCCTGGTGTGGCTCCCGCCCGCAGGTGCGGCTGCAAGGTGAGCTCATGTGCCCTGTCCCCGCAGGAGATTGTCCTGGTCGTGTTCTTTGGGACGGAGTACGTGGTCCGCCTCTGGTCGGCTGGCTGCCGCAGCAAGTACGTGGGCATCTGGGGCCGGCTGCGCTTCGCCCGGAAGCCCATTTCCATCATTGGTGAGTCATGTCCGCCCCCCCTAGAAGGTTCACCCCAAGGTTTCCAGACACAGGCTGGGCACTGTCCCCCGGAATCTGGCAGGTAGACCCCCATCACACACACCACCAGGTGGAGTCCCCCTGAGGCCTGAGAGACCAGCAGCCTCCTCCAGCCGTGATGGGGCTGGGACCCCGGGCCAGCAGGGCGACTTCCCAGGACCCCATCAGTGGCCGGCCTCGGCGCCCAGGTCGTCCCCCCCAGAGGCTGCTGACGGGGCAGGGTAGGGGTCTGGTCACGCTCAGCACAGCCTGAGTGAGCACTGCTCTCAGCGGCCGATAAGGCCTGGACATGTGGCTGGGATGGGGGCCCGGCCTCCCCCGCAGGGCGTCTCCCTGTCCCCCTCGTGGGGCCCTGTCCCGCTGACCGCCAGGCTCTTCACTGGTGTCCAGCTGCCGGGCTGGTGATGGTGGCTCTGCTCCCCCAGACCTCATCGTGGTGGTGGCCTCCATGGTGGTCCTCTGCGTGGGCTCCAAAGGGCAGGTGTTTGCCACCTCGGCCATCAGGTACGCACGACTGCGGACCCGGCGGTGTGGGGGTGCGGGTGCTGGGGGGCGGCCTCTGGGCCCACACTGAGTCAGGGGCAAGCACTGGCTTCTAGGATGCAGGCTGGGACCCTAAGGTCTGGGGGCCTCAGTCTACTGATCTGTAAACTGGGGTGATCCTGGGGAGGTCCCCCCAGAAGGCTGTCTGGCCGCCCAGGGAACTGAGGAATGTGTGGGTTTGGCTCCAGGCCTGGTGTGGCCCCTGCCCTGACGCTGTGCTTGGGAAGGGGGAGGGTGGCGTGGATGGGGGGGTGTGGGGTCGCCCAGAGCCCACAGGGGCCTGTCCTCTGCAGGAAGGGGGAGGGCGGCGCGGATGGTGGGGACACGGGGTCGCGGAAGGGGGGCGCGGGGTCACAGATGGGGGTCGCGGGGGCGCGGATGGAGCCGCGGGGTCGCGGATGGGGTGCGGGGTCGCCTGGCGCCCACAGGGGCCTGTCCTCCGCAGGGGCATCCGCTTCCTACAGATCCTGCGGATGCTGCATGTCGACCGCCAGGGGGGAACCTGGAGGCTGCTGGGCTCCGTGGTCTTCATCCACCGCCAGGTGCGTGGTCGGGGGGCACGCGGGGCCCCAGAGAGGTCTTGGCCTGAGCCAGCCAGGCCATCCAACCCCCACCCGAGGGGCCGGAGTCCCCCGCTGGCCAGGCAGGTGGTGTGACCACGTTCCCTCCAGCTGGGAGAGGAGACGCTTGGGTAGGTGGAAAGATGGACGTTTAATGTGGGAGAAGCATCAGGACGCCCAGAAATCGGAACCCGTGCAGACCCTGAGCAGCCCCGTGAAGGCTGGTGGGGCCAGCCTGCACCCCTTCATGAGGCCCATCCCTGCGTCTCCCTGAGGTCCTGCGGGAAAGAGAGCCGGGTGGGAGGGCCAGGGCACTGGCCTCACTCCTGGACGGGGAGACCTGACCTCGCCATTGACAAGTTGGGGAAACTAGGTTATTTTTCAAGCCCGGTGTCTGCGTGTCAGACACTCTGGGTTTTACGTGGAACTTTCAGGTAATGGTTGGAGCTGGCTGCTGGCAGGCCACCCCCGCCCTGCCCCTCCGCACGTGATGTCTGTCCGGGGCGCCCGCGGGTGCTGGCTGACGGAGCGCCCTCCCCCGTCTGTCTCCAGGAGCTCATCACCACCCTGTACATCGGCTTCCTGGGCCTCATCTTCTCCTCCTACTTTGTGTACTTGGCCGAGAAGGACGCCGTCAACGAGTCGGGCCAGGTCGAGTTTGGCAGCTACGCAGACGCCCTGTGGTGGGGAGTGGTAAGTTGGCACCTCCGGGCCGTGAGACCACTGCTCACACCGGGCCCGGGCATGTGGTGGGGGCACAGCGCGTCGCCCCGGGGCCCTGGGGTCTTGAGACCTGCCCCCCGAGTGCTTGAAGCGTGTCATTGGGCGGGCGGCCGGGCCCCACCCTGGACGCCCGGAGCCCGGCTGTCACTGTCGTGGGGCCCGTGACGCTTCTGCCTGTGAGGCTGGCTTTGCAGAGCCAAGTCTTGGGATGGAAGGCGAGTGTGCGAGGGGTATCTGCTGGGGCTGTGGCCGCAGGCTCCTCCCCCACCCCTGGGCCGGGCCCTCTAGCACAGTCCGCCCCCACCCAGGTCCCGAGTCCCCCGGCACCCCAGGGCCCGCCTCTGTGAGGCTCAGCGCCAGGCCCCCCAGCATCCCTGCCCTCGGGAGCTCATCGTCAGGTGGCAATCAGAGCCCCACCACACCAGACCAGGGGCCTTGGGAGAAAGGGAGCTCCCCCATCCTGACGGGTGCCCGGCCCACATGTCTGGTGCTGGCCGCGGCTGGGGCAGTGTGCAGGGGCCCCGGGTTCTGCTCTGGGGGGTGGGGTAGCACTTGGCCTGCCTGTGGGTGGCTGCGGGTGCCTCAGCCATGGCCAGGGTGTCTGAACCACGCATGCCCCCCACCCCACCCCACCCCAGGTCCTGGTCATAACAGGAACCCAGCATCACTGCTGTGTGACCTCAGGGCGCAGAGGACACCCCTCAACAACCCTCCACTTGGGCCTTGTGGGGAGACAGGTCCCCACAAGGGGACTGGGTCCACTTCCCAGTTAGCAGCTTACTGGCCTGGGAGCGGCACACGTGGGGTTCTGGTGGCCTGGACAGACCCAGTCTGTGGAGGGCGGGCGGGGGAGTAGCCCTGTCTCTGGGCCATCAGCCGGGCCTGGTCCTCCTCCCTCCCTGCAGGGTGCCCTGGGCCCAGTGCCCGGGAGCATCCAGGGGCCCCAGTGCCTGGGAGCGTCAGGAGGCCCAGTGACCAGGAGCATCCAGAGCAGCCCGAGCCACAGAGTGCATGACTCCAGCACCGGTTATGAGATGCCCGAGGTCACGGGTGGCCGATGGAGCCCCTTTGAGTCGGGGGCTGGTGGCTGACGTCCAGACCTGCTCAGCCCAGGAGAGGAGGGGGTGGCAGGCTGCACCCTCGAGGTGGGGCTGAGGCCTGGGGGCAGTGCCGGCTCCACGGAACGGCAGGTCCAGGCTGAGCGGGGTGCTGGCTGTGTCCACCTCCAAAGTGTTTCCTTCCAGAATGGTGGCGGGGTGGGGAACTCGGCCTCGGCCCAGGGCCCCCACCCTCCAGGGGGAGGCCTGTCCCTGCTGCTCCGGGTGGGGCAGGAAGCCACTCGTGTCTCCATCCCCACCCTGGCGAGGCCAAGGCCGGGGCTCCTCATGTTGGCCGAGTCAGCATTTTTTTTCTGGAAGCTTCCAACATGCCAGGCTGACCGGGAAGGTGAGGATGTGCTGAGCTGCTCTGATGCCGCCTACGGGCCTGGGCACGGCTGGCCCCCCGGCAGGTTTGGAGGGAGGGCACTCCGTCCCCTGCCCCAGCAGGGGAGGGGTCACTTTCTGATAACAGGCGGGGCCTGTGGAGGGACACGCTGCCAGGGGCCGGGAGGCTCCCCGGGGCCAGACGGCGCGGTGGGAGGCGCGTGGGTGCGGGGGGGCTCAGTGGTGAGCAGTGCCCGGCCCCGGCCCCCCCGCCCGCCCGCCTTCCCGGCCTCTCCCTCGGAGCTGCCCCCAGCCCGGCCCCTGCAAGCCCTGCTCCCGCGCGCACACCTGTGCAAACATCCGCCCGCCAGCCGGGAAAACGGCCCCTTTGTGCCCAGCTTGGCACTGGTGCCCCAGCCTCGCCGTCAGCTGCGGCCCCAGCCTGGCTGCCACGGGCCCGGCCTGGCCATTGTTCCCGTGGGCCCTGCACCCCCGCCACCCGGCTCCGGGCCGACGACCCCCGTTCGCAGCGGCAGCGTCCCTGCAGCTGTCCGGGTGGGCGGAGCAGGCTGGGCTCGAGTTTGGGCTGTGCCCCTAGCAGGCCCTGGACAAGCAATCAGGACGTGCAAGTGGGACAGCCCGCGGGGGATTCGGGGCCAGGCGGCCCTCCCTCTGCGTGGCGTCACTGCGGGCCGCCAGGGCAGTGAGCCCAGCCCGCACCCTGAGGCTCCCCACCTGGGGCGGGCGGCCCAGGGCCTGCCTGCAGGCTGTGTGGCTATCAGGGACCCAGCATGGGGAGGCCTGCTGGCCGGGCAGGCTACCCCCATGGGTAGACGGCATCGCCCCAGACCAGCTCCTCTGGCTGGACGCGGGAGACAGACCCTGCAGTTGTGTGTCTGGGCCATGGGACAGGCCCTGCGCTGTGCTTCCTCTGCAGAGCCGGCGGTGCAGGCAGGCTGGGGGAAGCTGGCCAGGGCCGCATGTGGACCCAGTGGGCAGGCTGCCGGTGCCCCGGGGGTGGCCCCGGCACCCTCAGCCCCAGGCTTGGCCGGATGAGTGGATGCTCCTGGGAAGCGGTCGGTTCTGTCTGGGGCCCACGGGGCGGCCGCAGCAAGGTGAACCACCAGAACTGTGCTCGCTCTGCCTCGAGACAAGAAGTCAAGATCGAGGCTGGCGGCCTCCTGAAGCTCCGGGGAAGGGTCCTTCCCACCTCTCCCAGCCTCTGAGGCCCAGGCGCTCTGGGGCCTGTGGCCACACCTTCCGTCTCCCATGGGGACGCTGGTTGGTGGGTGCAGGGCCCACCCAGGAGCTCAGGACTATCACCCCTCAAGCTCGTTAACCCAGTCGCATCGACAAAGACCCTCTTTCCAAGCAGGCCTGTGTTCCGAGGGCCCAGGGGCACATGGACGCTGGGGGACCCTCCTCTGCCGGGGACAGCATTGTCCCAGGAGGACATCACAAGTCGGTCCCTCCGCTAACTGAGCCTCGGTTTCCAGGCCGGGGTCCCCTCCGCTCCCCCCGCCCTAGGTGGGGCGCCTGACGCGGGGGTGAGAGCTCCCCACCCCCTCCCAGTGTGGCGCCCCACGCCTGGCTGCTGAGGTGTCGGGGAGGATTTAAGACTTTCTTCTCTGCCCTTGGAACAAAATGCGTTTGTTTGTGTTAAAGTTTGAGTGGAGGGAAAAGCAGCTTTTGCAAACACGGGCTTCTCTGTGGAGCGCCCGGGGGTCTCTCGGATCCGGAGTTTGCCAGGCCCTGTTTACCCCTGCATCTAAATTTAGAATTGGGAGTGAAAAGGGTGGAAGCCGCCCTGCGTTCCAGCGCCGTTTAAAACTGAGTCTGACTCCGGTTCCTTGGCTCCAGAAGGTTCCACTTCCCAGGCCGGACTGTGTCCTGGCAGAGTGAGGCCAAAGGGTCTGGGGGCTGCATGGGGGGCTGGGTGAGGACAGGGCCCCCCAGACGTTCACAGGCAAGGTCTGTTGGCACCGCCCAGTGTGGGGGGCTCATCTGGAGTTGGGGAAACTGAGGGCCCAGGGAGCGGTGGGCTGCCCCCCACCCCCCCCAACCGTGCAGTGTCCAGGGCTCCTCCCCTGCCCGGACTGCACAGAGGCGCGGGTGCGCTGCAGCTTAGATGGAGGGTCCACAGGACCCCAGGCCACCGCCAGCTCTGAGTCCCTCTTGCACCTGCTGTCAGCCACATCGGCGGCTGAGACCATGGGCGCTGAGAGCCCGGCCAGAGAAGGGTCTTCACAGCTGGGGTTTGCGGGATGAGTAGGGTCCACAGGGCAGGTCCGTCTCTCCGTCCTTACTGTCCGGGGATGGCTTCTTTCGTGGACTCGGCAGGCCCAGGGAGGGTGGTGTTCAGGCCTGGTTTCCTCTGGGGTGGGGTTCAGCCCTTGTCATCTGGAGAAAGAACTTTCCGGCATCAGTGCGAGTGAAAGAAGCCCGGTCAGCATCAGGAAGACAGGCAAACAGGAAGCAGCGGGTGACCCGGCCAGGAGCTGGGGTGGAGCCGCGCTGACCCGCCGAGCGGCCCTGGGCCTCGCTGGGTGTAAGGTGGGTGCCCACTTCCGAGAGCGCGGGGAGGCTTGTCAGCAGGAGCGCGGAGAGCCTGGGATGTCCGGCGTGTGGTGTAGTTGCTCAGTCGTGCCTGACTCTCTGTGACCCCGTGAACCGGAGCCCACCAGGCTCCTCTGTCCTTGGATTTCTCCAGGTGAGAGTACTGGAAGGGGCTTGCCAGTTCCTCCTCCAGGGGACCTTCCCGACCCAGCGATCGAACCTGGGTCTCCTGCATTGCCGGCGAATTTTTACCATTCAAGCCGCTGGTGCCCAGCGAGGGTTCAGTAAAGGCTGGTTGTGCATTTCAGGGGCCATTACTGCTCACGGTTCTCCTGGCGACCCTGCAAGCTGGATGCCAGGCAGTGACCTCCCCCAGCTGATTCACACTCGAGTGTCCATGGCCACCGAGGTCCATCACGCCCCTCAGCCCTGCTGGTCCTGAAGGTCCCACTCCCTGCGGCCCACACATCGTGTGTGTGTATGTGTGTGTGTGTGTTTATGCCGCTAAGCATGCGGCCCTTCCTGACCCCTCAAGGCTGGCAGCAGGCGCGGGTGGCCCCAGGCACACCAGGCAGCCAGCCCTGGGGCCAGGGCAGAGCTGGGACCGTCTCAGTTTCCCCATCTGTAAAACGGGGCGGCAGCAAGTCTGCCGAGAGAGAGAGGCCACGATCCCAGGAAGGAGGCTCCTCTTCCCACTGCTTCAGAGATGTCCCTTGGGCGACGGGGCCTCTTGACCCGGCTGGTTCTCCCCACCAGCACATCCCTGAGGTCCTGTGTGTGCAGGGCAAGGGGGCCTGCAGGGGTCAGCTGCCCGGGCCACACGTGCTCAGAGACTTGGGTGCGGACGGTCATGATTGGTTGTGGTCAGTTGTGATCCTTGCGCCGTGATCCCCGGGAGGCAGGAAGGGCCCCCTGAGGAGGAGACGTCTGAGCTGGGCACCCGGGGCAGAGTCTCCAGGGCCTCTGCTGAGGGGCTGTGGGCCTGGATGTGGCCTGGGCAGGGCCCAAGGGTCCACAGCATCCCGCCAGGGGCTGTGTGGGGCTCCCTTGTGCCCCGCAAAGGAGGGAGAGAAGCCCTGCCCCCGCGGCGCTGGACCCGTGGCCCCCAAACTCCTGTGCCTTCTTGGCCAGGGTGATCACAAGCTAGTTTCCAGGAGGGAGAGGGGGTGCTTGTGTGACGAGGTGCCCCGGGCCTGGGTGGGTTTCGGTGGGTTTATTTATGATTTCCCTTGGAAAAGAAGCGCGCTTGTTTGGGGGGGTGTGTTTGCTTTTGTTTTTACCCTGAGTTTGCAAGCCTGGCTGGGTGGGCCCCTCACATGCTGGCCGCTGTCCCTCCAAGCCAGGTCGAGGTCTCTGTGGGCAGCCCCACGGTGATGGGTGCTGGGCCCCAGGACCGCTGTGCCCACCTTTCGCCACTCTGAGACAGTCCTGATGCCCCACGCCCCCGCCCCACTCTCTCTGCACCTCTCCTCCCCCAGGGCCACCCTCTCCCTGGCTCCGTCTCTCCAGCCTCCTCCCTGAGGCTGGGTGAGGCGTGGACCCCCCAGCGTGGCAGCCTCTAGCCTTGGGTTTGTCCTCTGCCCCCCTGCCCTGGCATCACAGTGAGGAGCTGGGGATGTACACCCCTGGTTTGGTGCCAGCCTGCACACTCAGCAGGGCTGAGACCCCGTCAGACGGTCTGGAGCTCACGGCATGGCTGCACCTTGGCTGGACAGAGCGCCCCCCCCGGCCCAATACAAGCACCGCAAGTCCACTTCTGTCCTCACCCCCATGCCTGGCCGCCCCTTCCCGCCCTGGACAAATGGCCATGGCCCGTGGGGTGGCAGCAGGCTGACCACGTTCCCAGTGGAGCGGGGCTCCTAGACTGGGCCTCCCACGTCCCCCGCAGCCTGCTGGCGTCCAGGAGGCAGCTTTAGCAAAGAGGAAATGGAGTAACACCCATGCAATGTACTGGGGGGACAGGCAGGTCCTCTGGAGTCTCCCGTCCTGGAGGAGAGACCCCGGCCGAGGCGCCTCCCCGGGTCTGTGCCCAGGGGGACGTGCAGCTTGGCATTCCGGATCGCCTGCCGTCGGGGGGACGTGCAGCTTTGCATCCCGGATCGCCTGCCGTCGGGGGCGAGCACACAGGCTGTAAACAGCCCATTCCCGAGCTGCTTGTGTCTGTGAATTCAGGAAAAACAAACAGCTCTGCGGGGATGGGCCGTTTCCTCCGAGAGCTGGAAGGATGTCGTTAACTCGACAAAGAAGGTCTGTGACAGGGTCTGAGGAGCCCGGAGCGTGCCCTGCACCGGGGGGCGGGGGACACCTGGCTTCCCACACGCGGTCCTCCCCAACCCCCGAGCCCAGATCACTCTTGGTTCCTGGGGCCTCGTGCCTCTGTCCCGGGCTTCCGAGCCATTGCGTGTGCCCGTCTCTGTGTGGACGCCTGTGCTGGTCTCATCTGCATGGACACGTGCGGACCCTTCTGCAGAGCTCGCCGAGCATCCTGGCTTGGGGGGCCTGGCTTAGGGGAGGCCCAGCCACCCGTCACAGGGCTGGGTACCTGTGCTGACGGGACAAGCTGGGACTCTGGGCACCCTGGGTCCCCTTGCCAGGCTCAGAGCCCACTCCTCGAAAACCCAGCAGGCAGCCCACGGCCCGGGCTCTGGTGCAGGCAGGTACAGCCAGGGTGGGCCCCGGGAGCCAGCCTCAGACGCCAGCAGCAGGCAAGCCTGTGGTGGGATGGGGGGCGTGGGGGGGCAGCGGCCTCCACCCCGCTGTCCCGGCGCATGCCCTGGACCTACAGCCGCCCCCCGCCAATGGAGAAGAAGGCTCATCTGGTTCTCCCAGAGAAAAGGGTGCGTGAAGCATCTGCCACCCAGGCTGGCGTCTGGAAGCGGCGTGCCATCTGTGGCCAGGCTCTCTGTGGAGGATGGGCCTTGGGGGGCGGCTCCAGGCCTCCTGGGCGGTGGGCCTCCTTGGGCATGGAGTGGGGTGGCGCGGGCAGGCCGAGCGCCCGCGCACATGCTGTGGACTTGCTTCCTTTGCAGCGTTAAGTCTGGGGGACCAGACCCTGTGGACTGGGGCTCTGGCCTCTGAGCTGCCTGGCTCATCGGCGCAGAGCTCTCTCCTCGGCCTTTGCACACGCAGGTCTCAGGTGGAGGGGCTTCCAGCTGGACAGACGCCCATCCTGAGGTCCTGGGGCTGACCGCCGCCTGCTGTTCATCCTGTCTGCAGGTCACGGTCACCACCATCGGCTACGGGGACAAGGTGCCGCAGACGTGGGTGGGGAAGACCATCGCCTCCTGCTTCTCTGTCTTCGCCATCTCTTTCTTTGCACTCCCGGCGGTAGGTGCTCCGGGTTGGTGGGGCGTCTGCACGGCCCCTCAGCCTCCTCTGAGCTCTGGGGGCTGGCGGAGGTGGGGACCGCCCTGTGAGCAGACACCCACAGGTGGCACACTCAGACTCCCCAGCTTGCTCGCCACACGCAGGGTCTCTGGAGGCACTGACCTGGTCTGCAGGGCCCGCAGCGCGGAGCCAGGCCCAGGGCACCCAGCCTGCCTCCCACTCCCACGTTTGCAGGGCATGAGCCTGCCTTCTGTCCTTGCAGGGGATTCTTGGCTCCGGTTTTGCCCTGAAGGTCCAGCAGAAGCAGAGGCAGAAGCACTTCAACAGGCAGATCCCGGCAGCAGCCTCGCTCATCCAGGTAACGCCCCCATGGCCTTGGCGCTGTCGTCTGGTCATCCGTGCACCTTCATCACCCAGGGAACACATGCTGTGTCTGCTCGGGGAACTGGGTGCGGCCCTCGGCCCCCAGAGCGGCTGGACCCTCTCCCATGGACCCTCTGGAGGGTGGAAGGGCAGCGGGCCAGGGCACAGACTCGCCCGCCTGGTGTAACCCCTGTCCCGGGAGCTGTGGGACGATGCTGGCTGGCAGGAGGCAAGGGGCTGGGGAGCCCAGCTCCCCCAGTCCTGTGGGCCGGGCTGAGGGACGAGGACGCAGCCTGGCCAGTCCTGCTGTGCCCACTCCTCTGGACCTCCGGCTGCAGTGGCCGCCGTGGTGTGTGTCCTCACCCTTGTCTGCGTGGGGGCAGGTCTGGGAGGGAAGTCGGGGTCAGCAGGGGGCCGTCCCTCTGGGAGTCAGGGCCTGCCTGTGAGCACCTGCGGGGCTTGGTCCTCCCGGCTGGGGCCTGGTGACTCAAGAGCACGGGCCACATTCTGGGCCTACCTTCACCTCCCAGAGGCCCGCGTCCCTACGGGGCCGGGGTTCAGAGCGCTGGGCCTTCGGGGACGGGGTGGGGGCTGCAGCTGCCCTGAGGCCCCTTGTCCCCCCTCCCCCCAGGCTTCCGTGACGAGGCTCCAAGCCCGACAGCAGTGGGGAGAGGCAGGTCCCAGAGGCAGGCGGCCCTGAGCCCCTGGACGTGGGCCCCAGGAACAGCCTGGAGCCCCAGGCAGGCCTCTCAGTGCCAGTGAAGCCTAGGCACAAGGACCCCTGGAAGATGGTGGAGTCACGAGGTGTCCGTCAGCGGCCACCCAAAGCCAGGGAGCAGCAGGAGCGGGCCCGGGGCTGTGGGCGGGGGCCTGGAGCAGGGTCATCACCTCCTGTCAGCCCGGCCATGGGCCCCCGTGCCCAGCAGGGCAGCCTGGGCGCCCAGAGCTGAAGGGCTTCCCGGGTTGCAGCAGCAGCCGCAGCTCAGCGGAGGCCTCTGCCCTGTTCCTCTGGAGCCTGTCCGGAACCACCGTCTGGGGCCGGACGCTAACCCTGGACAGGAAGGAAGTGGAGGCAGCGGCCCCCGGGCTGGGGGCTCGGGCCCCTGCAGCTGGTTTTATGGCCCCACAGCCTCTCTCAGGGAGACCATAAATCAGGCGGCAAATGGCCTCCCTGCAGGAAGGGGTTCACGGACTTCCCATGGGGTGGGTGTGCAGCCTCCCGCGCGCCTCCCAGGGGGCGGGAGAGGCCTGGAGGGGGATGAGGGGCGGCGGGAAGCCCAGCCCTGCCTGGGGGGCCGGGGCACGGCACCCGGCTCCGGTCGCAGGGGCATCACCGCCCAGGAGTGCATCCCTCCCGCATCTCCCTGGTGCCCACGGCCAGCAGCGCCCTATGACCTCCTGGCTGCCCTTGTCATCCCCAACACCCCCCTTCCTCAAGGTTACCCCACATGGCAGCTGCCATGGGGGTTTCTAGGCCTGAGACCTTCACCCACATGCCGTCTGGAGGTTCCCAGAAACTGGGGGTCCCCGCCAGTGGGATGCTGCCTCCTGGACACTCAGTCCTGCCTCTGCCGGCCCGAGGCCCTGCCCCTCGGCGCTCCCTGCGAGTGCCCCATTGCAGCATCCCCGGGGCTGGACACAGAGGGACGCGGGTTCACAGGCTTTTGTGCTGTCTGAGTGTGTGCCCCGCCTGGGGAGGTGGGGGCGGACCCCCAGCCTCGGGAAGGGGCTAGTGGGCAGGACACCCTGAGGCCTAGCCAGCAGCGGGGCCCAGCAGGCAGTGTGGCTGCAGCTCGTGGGGCCCGCAGGTAACAGCCGCCCCCTCCCGCTGGTTTCAGACGGCGTGGCGGTGCTACGCAGCGGAGAACCCGGATTCCTCCACCTGGAAGATCTATGTCCGGAAGCCGTCCCGGAACCACGCTCTGCTGTCCCCCAGCCCCAAGCCCAAGAAGTCCGCCATGGTAACCGCCGGGTTGCAGTTGGGGGGAGGCCACGTCCCGGCCAGGATTTGTCCCTGAGCCTTCAGTCCAGTGTAGCCGCATCATCGTGGGCACTAGGAGTGTGCACCATGCTGGACTCCTGCCATCCGGGTGGCCCAGGTCTGGCCCCGGGACTGGCCACGCCAAGGCCAGCACTGGGAAGGTCAAGAGGAGGATGATGGGGACAGGCCCGGCTGGATTCTGGCCAGCCCTGCTGGGGTGGGGGGCTCTCCACGGGGCCTTGGTTTTGGGCTGTCTGTGCTGGGCAGGTTAGCGCTGCAGTGGCTGTGGCTGCCTGGCTCAGAGAGGAGGGTCCTGGGGTCTCAGAGAAGAGGGTCCTGGGGTCTCAGAGAAGAGGGTCCTGGGGTCTCAGAGAAGAGGGTCTTGGGGTCTCACAGAAGAGGGTCCTGGGGTCTCAGAGAAGAGGGTCCTGGGGTCTCACAGAAGAGGCTCCTGGGGTCTCAGAGAAGAGGGTCCTGGGGTCTCAGAGAAGAGGGTCCTGGGGTCTCAGAGAAGAGGGTCCTGGGGTCTCAGAGAAGAGGGTCCTGGGGTCTCAGAGAAGAGGGTCCTGGGGTCTCAGAGAAGAGGGTCCTGGGGTCTCAGAGAGGAGGGTCCTGGGGTCTCAGAGAGGAGGGTCCTGGGGTCTCAGAGAGGAGGGTCCTGGGGTCTCAGAGAGGAGGGTCCTGGGGTCTCAGAGAGGAGGGTCCTGGGGTCTCAGAGAGGAGGGTCCTGGGGTCTCAGAGAAGAGGGTCCTGGGGTCTCAGAGAAGAGGGTCCTGGGGTCTCAGAGAAGAGGGTCCTGGGGCCTCACAGAAGAGGGTCCTGGGGCCTCAGAGAGGAGGGTCCTGGGGTCTCAGAGAGGAGGGTCCTGGGGTCTCAGAGAAGAGGGTCCTGGGGTCTCAGAGAAGAGGGTCCTGGGGTCTCACAGAAGAGGGTCCTGGGATCTCACAGAAGGGTCCTGGGGTCTCACAGAAGAGGGTCTTGGGGTCTCAGAGAAGCGGGTCCTGGGGTCTCAGAGAAGAGGGTCTTGGGGTCTCACAGAAGAGGGTCTTGGGGTCTCAGTATAAGGGAGCTGAGGCAGGCCTGGGCGAAACTCCCAAGAGAACAGGGCAGCCGGCCCAGCATCGCCCTCCCTCCGGCCTGCGCCCACACCGCCCTGGAGAGATGCGGTCCCCCAGGCGCTGGCTACCTGCGAAGCCTCTGCAACCCACCGTTTCCTCTGCCAACACTTCTCCCAGACCCCAGCATGGCCGGCGGGCTCGCCTCCTCCCGGTCACCACCACAGAGACGCGTCTGCCGGCCTTCAGTCTGTGCGCCCGCTCCCCGGGCTCTGAGCCCCCGCCGGCCACAGCCCGCATTGTCCCTGACCTGCGGTGTTCCTGTCTGCTTACTGTCTGCTCGTTGCTGTCCGCCTGCCCCGGGGGGCTCTGAGCTCCCAGGGTTCGCTGGCAGCACCCACGCCGCAGCCCCCCTGCCAGTGATGCCCGGCCTGGGCAGGTGCCCCGAGGGTGTTGCCACCGGTGGTTGGGTGTCAGCAGAGGGCCCGGCAGGGGACGCCCAGGACCTGACCACTTCCTGTCGTCCGGTTTTCTAGGTAAAGAAGAAAAAGTTCAAACTGGACAAGGACAATGGGGTGAGCCCAGGCGAGAAGATGCTGGCGGTCCCCCACATCACCTGTGACCCCGTGTCGGAGGACCGGAGGCCCGAGCCCTTCTCAGTAGACGGCTACGACAACACTGGTGAGGAGCCCCCGCTCGCGGTAGGGGTGGGGGCAGGCCCACCCTCAGCTCTGAGCCTTGGGGGGGTCTGGACGGCCTCGCGTCCCCCGACCAGTCGCTCTCATCCTGGGGACCACTGGTATTGCCACATCTGCCCCATCAGAGCGGCCCCTGTCGCTTGTGGAAGTCCTGCCCTGCCCTGCCCTGGGCGCTGGGTTTCTGGGAGCCAGGCCCTGCCTCGGCCGTGCTACATGCCTGGCGCCCAGGCCTGGCGGAGCGGAGGGGCTCACGGCTCACGTGGACCCCTGTCCCAGGTGGCGTGGGGCTGGGGGTCCCAAGCCTGTGTGGTGCTGATGGGTGCCTGGCGCCCCGTCCGCTGGGTTTGTGGGTGGCTGACCCGTGACGCGTCCTCTGTGTCTGGGCATGGCTGGTGGAGGGCGGGAGGTGCTCTGGGAGGAGCCACGGCCCCTCCGCACCCCTGAGGATGTCTGTGGGCATCCTCTTTGGGAAGCTGGGTGTGCAAGACCCAGCCTGGGTGCCCGGGGTCTCCTCACATACCGTCGGGCCCCTGGGACGTGCCGCCCACCTGCCCGCTGCCATGGGCACAAAGGATGATTGTGCCCGCCATCCGGATCTGGGGCAGGACCATTGTCCCCACGCAGATGGGGGCTTTCTGCAAATGCTAATGCTCAGGTTGGCGCGGGGCGGAGCCGCGCTCACTGTTGGCTGAACGCGGAGCCCCCGAAATGCGGCGTCCATTCAGCCCGCGCGGCGTTGTGGAGTCCTCCATGCCGCCTGCGGAATGTTAATGAGGGACACGGGCCGGGAGGCAGGCGCCCTCTGTCGAAGGCCCCCGCACGGAGGGCCTTCTCCTTCCCTGCCAATGAGATAAGTCCGCCCAGCCCAGAGCTGCCGGATTTCTGGAGCCTGAGCTGTCGGCCGGGCCCCGGGGATGCAGAACGGCCCCACCCAAGGGGTCCTTGAGGCTCCTTGGTCCTCCCCGCTGCCCTAGCAGCTCTGGGGAGCCCTGGGGTGGGACCAGGGGTGCTCCTCCGGAGTTGGCGCCGTCACGGGGACAGGCCCACAGCCCCACTCCCAACGCTGGGCACCACCCACTAGGCTGCAGCCCACTCCCACGCCTGACCCTGACTTGAACTGAACCTCTCCGCTCCACACATGGCGCCTGCCTGTGGCACGCACCCCCAGCCCTGCCCACGGTACCTGCCCGCGTCCACCCGCATGCCTCTCCCCACCGCGGGCAGGGCTCTCTGTCTCAGGCTGGCACTGCTCTGGGTTCCCGTCCTGTGACTCTGGGACCCCGGGTCCCGGGCACAGCCGGTCTGTGGGTCCCAGCGTCCTGTTGAACCTGCTCTAATCCCCGGCAGCGGCCCCGTCTGCAGCGCCGAGGAAGGGCGCGGCGAGCGTCAGGACAGAGGTGTTCAGGGGTTGGCCGTTCCTCTGCCCGGTGACCTGGACGCGGTTTCCCGTGGTTTCCCCCCGCCTCCTTCCTGCAGGGCTCCCACACGTGCAGGAGCTGTTTCCACCCGTGACCTTGACCAGGCCGGTGCCCTGGGCCTGAGTCATGACCTGAGCCAGCAGGTGTTGGATGGGCCAGATGGCAGAAGGCCCCAGAGCAGGAGTGGCCACAGTCAGCCCCGTGGGGCTTCCTGGGGTGGCACCCGTGGAGCGGTGAGCAGGACTTGGCCGGCACCCTTGGGTGGGACTTTGGGGCAGGTCAGCTGGGAGCCTGCAGTGATGGCATCACGGTGGGGGGAGGAGGAGAGGAGGCAGAAACCAGCTGGAGGGGGGACCTGTGGCCTCGGGGGCTCCCCAGGTATCGGCGGAGTTGGGGGCAGCATGACGTCTCTGGGTGAACCGAGCTGTCTGCTCTGATCACAAGGACTTCAGACAGAGAATTTCAGAGAGTGGAGGGCAGGAGCCTGCGTGCCCGCTCTGTGGAGGGGCCACGGCGACGCACAGAGACCTCGCCTGCTCTGGGGGTTTGCGGCTCCCACTCAGGCCGTCTCCCACCCGCCAAGTCCAGCCTCTTGGCTTCCCGCGTGTGGGGGCTGTGTGCGCCCCCCGGTACTGACCAAGGCCGGCCTGCTGCCTGCCTCCCTCGCCTCCAGCCGCCTGAGCGGCGAGCAGCGGGCGGACGGGTTCTCACGCCGGCACCCGCCTGCTCTGGGGCCTGCTGCGCCGTGCTCGGGTTTGACTTTGCAGACCGTCCTCGGCATCGGCGGCTCACTGTTGGCAGTGGCGGCTCGTGTGTGCTGGCAGATCGGCCCGTTTCTGTGTCTCGGTTGGAGTTTCATGTCCTTCTTCCTGAGGCCGGTGCTCTCTTCTGGGACCGCCTGTCGATGGCCCACTCGGTGTCTGCTTGTCTGAGATTTCTGTATTTTACCTTTGCTCTTGAACCATGGTCTAGCTTGCTAGAACAATACAGGTTGAGATCTATATTTTCTTTAATTTTTAAAAAAACTTAAAATTGAAACATAGTTGATGTACACTGTACCAGACACACAGCAAAGTGAGTCACATATATATATATATATATTCTCTTTGTCATCTCCTCCATCGTCGGATACAAGAGATCTGCATTTTCTCTGGACAGGCAGGAAGTCCAGCGCCAGCTCCCAGCTGGTGTGCCCTCTTGAGCTGACCGTCATCTGCAGGTGACCCTTCCTCTGTCCTGACGACCTTGAACGCCTTCTCTTTGACTTTGGTGTTTTGTAGTTTCACGACGAGGTGCTGTGAGCCCTGACCCTGAGGGTCTGTGTCTTTCATCCCGGGGCAGCTCAGCCCTGCTGTGTCACGGACTGCCGCCTGCCCTGACTGCTCTGGTCTCCCCTGGAAGCGTCCGCCCGGCCCTCCCGGGCAGCGTGCCTCGCCGCCTCTCGTGCGGCCTGTCTCTGCCGCGGCGCGGTGCCCCCAGGGACTGCCGTCTGGCGTCTCAGTTTCCACCTGTTCCATCTCTCCTGTGTGTCCTCATGCGAGGGTCTCATATGCTTGGTCTTAGCATCCTGTATCTTCCTCGTGTCTGACGTCACAGCTTTGAGCCCCTGGAACGTGCTGACCCCACCCTATCCGTCCTGGAACAGCATCAGCTGCGCTGATGGAAGAGTCCGATTCTTCTCGCAGTGGCCTCTCCGATGCTCGCCTCCTCGTGGGGCTGTGGGCTGAGGCGGCGACTGTGGACGTTTTGTGTCGGTGGGCTCCTCTGGGCTCTGGTTGAGGGGACGCTGCTCTGGAGAGGCGACCCCATGAAGCACAGCAGGACCTGCGTGGGCTGGGTGTATAGGTGTGGGGTCTCCCAGACGGCTGGCGTGGCGGGCCCTGTGAGAGCGAGTCTGAGCTCGCGCACCGCTTGCCCTCTAGGCAGACAGCCCGCGGCAGATGGCTGCGCTCCCCGCTGCTGGCCGGGGCAAGGCTTTGCCCGGGCTCCGTGTGGCTTTGTCCGCATCCGCCTTTGGCTCTTGGTTCCTCTTTTCGAGGTGGAGCCTCAGCTGCCGGTGCCTGGCGCGTGGTTTCAGGTGCAGCCTCGTCCCTCCGGGGGGCCGTGCTGTCCACACTGTGGCTATTCAGATGGGCGGCCCGGGCAGCCCGTGGGTCAGAGGCAGGCCCACCCACTTGCCCTGTCCCCTGGGAGGACACGTCCCCGGGGCCAGGGGAGCGCCGCAGTGCCCACAGGAAGGTTGCTCTGCTCCGGAACTTGCAGAGACACGCTTTCACTCTTCTTGCCAGAAACTGAAGTCCTCCTGGTGACGGACTGGGCTGCTCCTGATGAGAGAGGCAGGGTGTCCCTGCGGGCGGAGGCTGGGAGGGGACGCTCTGGGCTGGGGCTCCTCTGTGCATCCCTTGAATTCTACTTTTAACACAGACTTGGAGACCCCTTCCTCAGATACTGAATCACAGTGCTATGGGGAGGCCAGGGGTGTGTGCTGGTAACAATGCCCCGGTCACCCCGAAGCCAGTGGCCTGGGAAGCAGCATGGCTGTGAGAACAAGGTGCTCCTTCTGTAACACCCTGGCCGCGTGCCGCTTGCTCTCACCTGGTCTGAGCTGCCGTGTTCGGCACGAGAACGGATTCCAGGTGCCCTCCTGTTGTCCACCTGTCTGTCCTGGTCTGAGGGTGTGGTGTTCTCCTGGCTCCAGTCACCACACATCACTCGCGCAGCCCCAGGGTCACGGGGAAGGGGTCCCATGAGGTCTTGCAGGCCGGGTCCTGGGACCCCTCTAATAGATGTGGGGATCTGGATGGGCCTGTGACCCCTGCAGTAGGTGTGGGGGTTCCAGATGGTCCTGTGACCCCTGCAGTAGGCATGGGGGTTCCAGATGGGCCTGTGACCCCTACAGTAGGCATGGGGGTTCCAGATGGGCCTGTGACCCCTGCCGTAGATGTGGGGGTTCCAGGTGGGCCTGTGACCCCTGCAGTAGGCATGGGGGTTCCAGATGGGCCCCGTGGGCATGTCCTCACCTCCTGGGCCATAGCCTTCTTGTTGTCCTTCGCCCCCGGCCCCTCCTCTCAGCCCCAGGGCTTCGCCAAGATGGTCTCGCATTCTCTTCCTCACTGCCTTCCCCTCTGCCATCTGCCCTGGGCAGCCAGTGAGCAGGTTATCAAGGGTACCTGCCTCAGGCCCGCTCAGCACCCCAGGATCCCCATCCCCTTGGGCTGTTGTCCAGATGCCCCGGGTGTCTCATGAGAACCTGGCCCTGACACATCTGCCCGCTCTGCCCCCTGGCCCTGCGAGGCACCCCATCTGCACCACGGCCAGGCTTTTCCACCAGGACCCCTTTACCCAAAGGTCACCTCACCACTGCCCACCTCTTCATGACCAAAAGCTGTCCACTCCCAAACTTCAAGAGTTTCTTTTTTTTTTTTCTGATTAAAAATGTGGCATATGCTCCTTGTGAATCTATGAGATGCACACAAGAGAACAATGAAGAGAAACAAGCCCCAGTTGTCTCAGCGCCCAGAGAGCAACTGCTAAGCTCTGGACAAATGTCCTGTCTCCTCAGTTTGAAGAACAGACACACCTGTTCCGCCTACACTATCCAGTATTGTTCCTACTTCTATCGCTTGTGATATGATCATTTCCAAGTATCGCTTTAAATTCTTGTAGAAGGGGTTTTTTGCTCTGTCCACTCACATGTGGTTTTGTGCTCCTGATGGTCTGTCTTTGGAAGGGTCTGCAGTGTGATTCGGAAATACAGTGGGCAGGGATTCCCTGACGAGTTTCTGATTTTGCTGAAATTGGATTCAGCAATTTACCATTTTGATTGGTGGTGTTGCTGGCTTTTAAACTCTGACAAAGAAGAAATAAAATCCCCAATTAGAGCATATTTAGGAAAATAAGAACAAAGACACTCTGTATCAGATCCTATAATCTACAAAGTATTTAACGATGACTACTGATTTATATGATGGTACAGCATATGTAAATATGACTTTAAGTCCAGTAGCCAAAAGGGAGAAACTAATGAATGATATACAAAAGGCGAAAGAAACAAATCCAGGATTAGAACTGGGGATTTTAATACAGCTGTCTTAGAAGCTGATAGAACAAGTAGACAGAAAAGCAGTAAGGATAAGTGTGTGTGTCTGTTCAGTCATGTCCAGCTCTTTGCGACCCCATGGACGGCAGCCCGCCAGGCTCCTCTGTCCATGGGATTTTTCAGGCAAGAACACTGGAGTGGGTTGCCATTTCCTCATTGAGGGGATCTTCCCGACCCAGGGATTGAACCCGTGTTTCCTGCGTCTCCTGCATTGCAGGAGAATTCTTACCTGCTGAGCCATCGGATGGAGCTCAGAACAATACTTTCAACCAAGGTGGCCCAGTGAACACTCCGAACAATCCTTCTAGCAGCAGCAGAGCACACACTGTTTCCGAGGGCGCACAGAACGTTTACCGAGATAGAAGCAGGTTCTGAGCCACAGGACGAGTCCCAATCCGTTTAAAATGACTCAAGTGATATATACAGTGTGTCCTCTGACCACAGCAGAATTAAATTGAAAATCAATAATAAAGAGACCTCTGGAAAATCCTCACATATCTGGAAACTAAATAACATGCTTCAAATAGCACAGGACCAGAGAAGAAATCCAAATGAAAACTAGAAAATATTTTCAACTTGATGAAAAAAAAAAGTACGGCGTATCAGAATATGTAGGTTCTGTTAAGGGCAGCACCAACACGTGTGCCAGAAAAGAGCAGGGCCCAGCCAGCCTCCACTTCCGCCGCAAGCAACCAGGAGAAGAGTAACAAACTCAGCCCCAAAGAAGCAGAAACAAGAAAATGATAAAGGTCAGAGCAAAAGCAAATGCAATGGAACACACAAAAACAAAAATGTGTATATAATGAAACAAAAATATGATTTTTTAAAAAGAAAATCAAAACAGTTGATAACCCTCTACCCAGAAATATCTGGAGCAAAAGAGCATACACCAAGTGTCAGAACTACAAGATTCGGTACAGAGTCTATGGATGTGAGGAGGATCATAAGGGACCAGTCTTTAAGTTCAGCAACTCAGATGACATGGGAAAGTGTCTTGAAAGATGTAAACTACCCAAGATAGATAACCCAAAGAGTTCTCTGCCTGCTGATAAAATCAAAGTTATAGTTGAAAATGTCCCCCCAGACATTCTCCAGGACCACGTGGCTTTACTGCTGAATCCTGCCAAACATTTAAGAAAAAATAAAATCAATTCTAGACAGCATTTTCTGGAAAATTAAAAACTGGGGAAGAGTTCCAAGCTCACTACAGAAATGAACAAAACTGATTCTGAAATTCATATGGAAATACACTGCATGTGACCTAGAACACAAAAACAACTTTGAAAATGAAGAAAGCCGAAGCACTGCACCAGCAGTGTGCTTGCATCAAGATAAGCAAACAGGCCAACAGAACAGCCTCGGCAACCCAGAGAAGCCTGCACATTTATAGACAGCAGACTTTTGACCAAGATACAAGGCCAGTTTGGTAGAGAAAGGATAGTCATTCCAACAAACAGGGTTGGAACAACAGGATATGCATCTGCCAAACGAATGAACCTGGATCTACATCTCATCTCATATATAAAAATTAACTCACAGTCTGTCATAGACCTAAATGTAAAGTCTGAAAATACAGAATAAAACATAAGGGAAAAAAATCTTTGTGACTTTGAGTTAAAGATTTCTTAGACATGGCACCAAAAACAAAAGCCATCATTGGAACAAATTAATTGAACTTAACAAAATTACAACCTTTGCTTTGAAAGACACTACTAAGAGAATGAAAAGACACACCAGAAATTGGGAGGAAGTATTTTCAAACCATACATCTATTAAAGGTCTTGTATCCAAAATATATGAGCGACACTTAGGACTGTATGAAGTGAAAGTTGCTCAGTCCTGTCCGACTCTTTGCGACCCCAAGGACTACACAGTCCACGGGATTCTCCAGGTCAGGATACTGGAGTGGGCAGTCTTTCCCTTCTCCTGGGGATCTTCCTGACCCAGGGATCAAACCCAGGTCTCCCACATTGCAGATGGATTTACCAGCTGAGTCACAAGGGAAGCCCAAGAATACTGGAGTGGGTAGCCTATCCCTTCTCCAGTGGATCTTCCCAACCCAGGAATCAAACCAGGGTCTCCTGCATTGCATGCAGATTCTTTACCAACTGAGCTATCAGGGAAGCCCTATGACTGTATAGTGACAACAAATAAAAATTGGCAAAAGCTTTGAACAGAAACTTCATCAAAGGAGATTTATAGGCAAGCATATAAAAAGATACTCAGCATCATTATTGTGCTCAGCTGTTCAGACGCATCCGACTCTTTGAGACCCCACAGACTGCCTAGCTCCTCTGTCCGTGGGATCTCCCAGGAAACAACACTGGTTGTTAGTCACACAGTCGTGTCCGACTCTGTGATCCCACAGACTGTAGCCCACCAGGTTCCTCAGTCCATGGGATTCTCCAGGCAAGAGTACTGGGGTGGGTTGCCGTTCCCTCCTCCAAGGGATCTTCCCGACCAGGGATGGAACCCAGATCTCCTGCACTGCAAGAAGATTCATCTGAACCACCAGAGAAGCCCAGGAATACTGGAGCAGGCTGCCATTTCCTTCTCCAGGGCATCTTCCCAACCCAGGGATCAAACCTGCATCTCTTGTGTCTCCTGCATCGGCAGGCAGATTCTTTACCACTGGCGCCACCTGGGAAGCCCCCATTAAATTATTAAAAGTGAAATTGTTAGTCGCTCAGTCCTATTTGACTCTTGTGACCCTCATGGACTGTAGCCCGCCAGGCTCCTCTGTCCATGGAATTCTCCTGGCAAGAGTATTGGAGTGGGTACCCATTTCCTCCTCCAGGGGATCTTCCCGACCCAGGGATCAAATCCGGATCTCCTGCATTGCAGGCAGATTTTTGTCATCTGGGCAACTATTAGGGAAATGCAAATTAAAACCACAGTGAGATACTACTGCACATTAGTATATTGGCTAGATTAAGAAGACTGACCATACCAAGGGTTGGTAGAGAGGCAGAACTCTTAAACTCTCCTAGTGAGATGCAGAATGGTGTAGCTGCTTTGGAAGACAGTTTGGCCATTTCCCAAAATGTGAAATACAGGCCCGTCATGTTATCCAGACATTCTGTTCCTAGGTATTTGTCCAGGAGAAATAAGAGCAGATGCACAAACTGGCACTTACACATTGAATGTTCATAGCTGTCTTATGATAAATGGAAAACACCACAGAGCCCATCAACATTTGGATAATTTAGGTTTTAGAATATCCATACTGTGGAATACTACTCAAAAATAAGAAGCAGCAGCTTAGATGAACATCAAAATAATGATGATGAGTAAAAGAAGCCAGACCAGAAAAGAGCACATGCTGTCTCAAATTTATATAAAACTCCAGAAAATGCAGACAAATCCAGTGTGACAAAAAGATCTGTGGTTGCTCTGGGATGGGGTGGGGGGATGGGGACCTTGCTGGGAGGAGGCGGGTACAAGGCAGCTTCTGAAGGGTGATGACTGTGTTCAACACACCGAGTATTGAGTGGTTTCATCGAATGTCAAAAATTACTAAATTGCATACATTAAACATGCAGTTTATTGTATGTCAATTACAATTTAATGAAAAAATATAGAAAATATACTTGTCTTAGCAGAAAAATACCAAAAGTAATTTTTTAAAAAATATTTCTTTGGCGATTTCAGGGCTCAGTTGCAGCCCACGGGCTCAGTAGTTGTAGCACGCAAGCTTAGTTGCTCCGCCGCGTTGGGATCTTAATTCCGTGCTGTCGTTCAGTCACTAAATCCTGTCTGACTCTTTGCGACCCTGTGGACTGCAGCACACCAGGCTCCCCTGTCCTTCACTGTTTCCTGGAGTCTGCTCAAATTCACGTCCATTGAGTCGGTGATGCCATCCAGCCATCCCATCCTCTGCCGCCCCTTCACCTTCTGCCTTCAGTCTCTCCCAGCATCAGGGTCTTTTCCAATGAGTTGGCTCTTCACATCACATGGCCAAAGTACCGGATTTTCAGCTTCAGCATCAGTCCTTCCAATTAATATTCGGGGTTGATTTCTTTTAGGATGAACTGGTTTGGTCTCCTTGCAGTCCAAGAGATTCTCAAGAGTCTTTTCCAACACCACAATTTGAAAGCATCAATTCTTTGGTGCTCAACCTTTCTTATGGTCCAACTCTCTCATCCATACATGACTACTTGGAAAACCATAGCTTTGACTATACAGACCTTTGTCAGCAAAGTGATGTCTCTGCTTTTTAATATGCTGTCTATGTTAGTCATAGCTTTCCTTCCAAGGAGCAAGTGTCTTTTTCTTTGAAGGCTGCAGTCACCACCCACCATGATTCTGGAGCCCAAGAAAATAAAGTTTATCACTGCTTCCACTTTTTCTCCTATTTGCCATGAAGTGAAGGGACCAGATACCATGATCTTTGTCTTTAGGATGTTGAGTTTTAAGCCAGTTTTTCACACTCCTCTTTCACCCTCATCAAGAGGCTCTTTAGTTCTTCTTCATTTTCTGCCATTAGAGTGGTATCATCTGTGTATCTGTGGTTGTTGCTACTCCTCCCAGCAATCTTGATTTCAGCTTATGACCTAGCCAGCTCAGCATTTCACATGATATACTTTGCACATAAGTTAAATAAGCAGGGTGACAATATGCAGCCTTATATTCCTTTCCCAATTCTGAATCAGTCAGTTGTTCCATGTACAGTTCTAACCGTTGCTTCTTGGCCTGCATATAGGTTTCTCAGGAGACAGATAAGGTGGTCTAGTATTCTCATCTCTTTAAGAATTTTCCAGTTTGCTGTGATCCATTTTGTCAAAGACTTTTGCATAGTCAATGAAACAGAAGTAGGTGTTTTTCTGGAATTCCCTTGCTTTCTCTGTGATCCAACAAATGTCGGCAATTTGATCTCTGATTCTTCTGCCTTTTCTAAATCCAGCTTGCACACCTGGAAGTTCCTGGTCCACACACTGCTGAAGCCTAGAGTATTTTGAGCATTACCTTGCTAGTGTGTGAAATGAGTGCAATTGTATGGTAGTTTGAACATTCTTTGGCATTGCCCTTTTTCAGGATTGAAATGAAAACTGACCTTTTCCAGTCCTGTGGTCACTGCTGAGTTTTCCAAGTTTGCTGACATATTGAGTACAGCGCTTTAACAGCATCATCTTTTAGGAATTCCATCACCCCCGCTAGCTTTGTTCATAGTGATGCTTCCCAAGGCCCACCTGACTTCACGCTCCAGGATGTCTGGCTCTGGGTGAGTGAGCACACCATCGTGGTTACCTGGGTCATTGAGACCTTTTTCGTACAGCTTTTCTGTGTATTCTCGCCCCCTCTTCTGAATCTCTCTGCTTCCGTGAGGTCCCTGACCAAGGATCAAGCCTACGTCTCCTGCCCTGGAAGGTAGATTCTTCACCACTCGACCACCAGGGAAGTCCCCAAAAATAATTTTTAAAAATTATATCTTGAGGAAAATAGTTGCCACTCATATCATAAACATAGGGCGCATTTCAATATATTAAGAAGCTCTTATAAATCATGAAGACAAAAGATACAAAAACAGTTCTCAGAAAAGAAAATACCAGTCATTCTTAATGATGAAAAGATGCTCAGAACCTCACTTACAAGAAATGCAAATTAAAGCAGCAATGGAATTTTTAGCTTCTCTGATTATTAAACATCAAAGAGTTGATAATACTTTATGGGTGAATGTACCGGGACAGCCTCCACCTCAGTTATTGATGTTGGAAGGTTAAGTTACTACAACCTCTATGGAGACAAGATAATTTCAATGAAATGAAAAACACATATACCCTTCAAACCCTTACAGAATTTTATTCTACACTGATATTACACATTTACAAAATGATCCATTTCCACAATACTGATTTCTGCAATTGTTAAATAGCAAAAGACAGCAAATCACAGGCCTATCTTCGGTTGATGTCTGCATAAAAAAAGTATCGTGTGTCTGTTAAACACCCACTGAAACCATGAAACTCTATTCTCAGTCCTGGCGAGAGACCTCCCTGACATCTGACCCCAGAAATAAGAGGGGCTCAGGTTCAGACGTGCAGGAAATCTGCCATCAAGTGTGTGTAAATATGATGTTTTACAAAAGGTAACTGTCTACTTTTTTCTGTGTTCTGGAACAGTTTGAAGAGCTTTGCAATTATCTTCTCTTTAAAGGTTGAATATTGGAATTAAGTTGTAAAACTATCTGGTTGTAAAGCCATGTTTTAAAGGAGATCTTTAGTCTCCTCCTAGTCTGTTTTATGGTAATTTGTTCTAAATAAATTTACTGCATCTTTTGGGGTAATTTATTCATTGCTATTTAACTCCTCGAGGATTTATGTTGCCATTTGGTAACAACTATTTGTCTCTTTTAGTGATTTTATGTCTTCTGTATCTCTCATCTCTTTTCCCTTGCCTGGGCTTTTATGGTTTTGTCCTTTTTCCTTCATCAAATTCACGAGAGAGTTGTCTGTCTTATTTATTATACTCATTATCAGAAAGCTACCTTTTTTGCTACTTTTGTTTTCTACTTCACCAGTTGGGGCTTTTCTGTCTATTAATTCCCCCTTCCTGGTTAACCTTATTACTGTTTAACTTAATTGGGAGTAACAGTATGGTTAATTAGTCTTTCCTTTTAAGAAGCATTTTAAAGGTTATAAATTTTCCTCTGGTTACAGCATTAGTTATGGCACATAGATCTTACTGTGCAATATGTTCCTTTTCATTGCTTTCTTGGTAGTTTTTATGTTTTGATTTTCTCTTTAATCTAGTGTTCTTTTAAGAAATGTTTTCTTAATTTTTAAGCAGTACATTTTTTATTACTGTTATTTATTTCCATTTTAACCAGGCTTACAGTGAGAGGATGTGGCCTGTGAAATCTCTACTTTTTTTCATGAAGATTTTCTTTCTGTCCAAGTACAAAAACAAAATCATTGCTTTTGTAAGTGTCCCATGGACCTAAGTTAAGAAAGTACATTTTCTACTTGTAGGACATAACATATTTATTTGTACACACAAATAAAGTGTACACAGAGATGGATAATACCACATACACACACACATACACAGCTGCGGCTGCTGCTGCTAAGTCACTTCAGTCATGTCCGACTCTGTGCGACCCCATAGACGGCAGCCCACCAGGCCCCTCTGTCCCTGGGATTCTCCAGGCAAGAACACTGGAGTGGGCTGCCATTTCCTTCTCCCATACAAACACAGACACGTACGTATATACTTACTCATCGTGTCATTCAGATCTGCTGCAACCTTCCTTATTTTTATTTTTTAATCTTAACACATTTGCCAAATTCTGAAATGGTGAATCCTGCCTTCACAATTATGTTTTCAAAAGTCAGGTGGCATATTCACGGAGTGGCTGGGAGCCGTCTGAGAACCACCCTTCCTGGGCCAAAGCCCAGCTCAGCCACCGCCTTCTCTGTGCTCCGTCTCTGTATCCACGAACTCAGGGTCCTGACAGGGCTGTGCCCAGGAGTGCTGTGATGACCCAAGGAGCAAAGACACACAGGTGCCCCCCAGCGCCGGCATGGAGCCAGCAGGCTGGGGTCTCTGGCCTCTGCTCCGACCCCCCTCCCCTTTCCCTGCCTTCCACTCAGCTCCTCATGCCACGGGTCCCAGGGCTGATCTTTTCTCTTTTCGCTTTCTCAGTTTTATTACTTTATGATACACCTATAACTCTACAGATGTGTCCTATTGTTCAGTCGCTAAGTTGTGTCTGACTCTGGGACCCCATGGACTGCAACACGCCAGCCTTCCCTGTCCTTCACTGTCTCCCAGAGTTTGTTCAAACTCATGTCCATTGAGTTGGTGATGCCAACCAATTTCATCCTCTGTTGCCCCCTTCTCCTCCTGCCCTCAATCTTTCCCAGAATCAGGGTCTTTTCCATTGTGTCAGCTCTTCGCATCAGGTGGCCAAACTATTGGAGTTTCAGCTTCAGCATCAGCCCTTTCAATGAATATTCAGGGCTGATTTCCTCTAGGATTGACTGGTTTGGTCTCCTTTAATGTATGTTTTCTGCAGTCCTTTCTTTTGCATGTTTGCTTGGTTACCTTACTTCTATGAACTATGTTAACAATCTAAGATTTATTCTCATGTTTTTCCCAGTGCTCATAATATACAATGAACTAAGTATACATGATTTAAAAGGGGTTTATCATGGATTTCCAAACACATGGGATTGTATCATATATGCTTTTCTGTATCTTTCCCATTCAGTAACATGATAAGACTCCCTCCAAAGATGCTAGAACAGTTCATTCCAAAATTTAAACCTCAGGATTTCCCTGGTAGTCCAGTGGTTAAGATTCCATGCTTCTGATGCAGGGGGATGTGGGTTCAATCCCTGTTTGGGGAACTAAGATCCCACCTGCCACACAGCCAAAAAGTAAAAAATAAAATTTAAATCTCTCCTTTATTCCCCTTGGTATGTACATGCCACAGTGTTCCCTGTTGCTGAGAATCCATTTTGCATCAGGTTTTGGCAGATTTTCTAAAAACCTCCCTTGAGCCCCTCTTCCCTACACACGAGTACAGTAGCCCCCATCATCTGTGGTTTTGCTTCCCACAGTCCCAGTTACCCGTGGTCAACCATGGTCCAAAAATATTAAATGGAAATTTCCAGAAATAAACGATCCATAAGTTTTCCAGAAATAAGCAATCCATAAGACTGTGTGCCCGTCTCAGAAGCATGATGAAGTCTCATCCCATCCCGCCCTGTCCCCCCAGGGTGTGAATCACCCCTTTGTCCAACGCGTCCTGCCCTTTGGTGACTTAGTAGCTCTCTTGGTTATCAGATGGACCTCCGTGCAGTTGCCAGGTGACCCTATTTTTATTTCATAATGGCTCCCGAAACCAAAGGAGCAACGCTGGCAGTTTGATGTCCTAAAGAGAAACCATAAAGTGTTTCCTTTAAGCAAAAAGGTGAAAGTTTTCAACTTTTTAAGGAAAGAAAAAAAAATTGTATGCTGAGACTGCTAAGCTCTGTGCTGAGAACAAATCTTCTATCCATGACAGAATGAAGGAGAAAGAATTTTGTGCTAATTTTGCTGTCACACCTCAAACTGCAACTTACAGTCGCAGTGCGTGATATGTGCTTAAGATGGAAAAGGCATTACATTTGTACAACGAAATATTTTGAGAGAGGCCACATTCACATAACTTTCATTACAGTATATTGCTATTCTATATTATTGTTGATCTGTTACTGTGCTTAATTTATACATCAAACTTAATCTAAATTATGATATAATTTAAATATAAGATTTATTATATTTAGTATGGAGATCCCTTAATAAAAAACTAAAAATAGGGTTAGCATATGATTCAGTAATCCCCCTCCTGGGCATATATCCAGAGACAACCATAATTTGAGAAGATACACGCACCCCAATGGTCATGGCAGCACTGTTTACAACAGCCAGGATATGGAAGCGGCCTAAGGGTCCATCAACACATGAGTAGATAAAGACGTGGAATGTATACATGATGCAATATTGCAGAGCCGTAAAAAGAAATAAAGCTATTTGTGGCAACATGCGTGAACTTAGAGATTATCGTGCTAAGTGAAGTAACTCAGAGAAAGACAGATACTACATCACTTATGTGTGGCATCCAGAAAATGGTGCAAACCAACTTATTTACAAAAGAGAAACAGACTCACAGCCATAGAGAACAAACCTGTGGTTACCAAGGGGAAAGGAGGAAGGGTAAATCAGGAGTACGGGACTCACACACCACTGTATGTGAGGCAGATGCAGCAGGATTTACTGTATAGAACAGGGGATGAGGCTCAGTATCCTACAATAACGTATAACGGAAAAGAATCTGAAAAAGAGAGCAAACACGTTTTATATTTGTATATAACTTGTACATTTATATTTGTAAATTTGTAAAACTTTGTAAATTTATATTTGTATATAATTTGTATATAATGGATTTGTATATTCCGTATATGACTGAATCACTTCTCTGTATGCCTGAAACTAACACAATACTATAAATCAACTATAGTTCAATTATATATATATAAACTTTAGGTTGTATGTGTATAAGAGAAAACATACAGGGTTTGGTACTATCCTCAGTTTCAGGCATCCACTGGGGACCTTAGAAGGTGTTCCTGATGAATAAGGGAGGGCTACTATCCATGATAATTCCCAGGATGAGTTACTTTTCTGAGACTGCCGTAACAGAACATGACCGACGAGGTGGCTGAAGCAGTGGAAGTTTGAGTGTCCCAGAGGCTGGAAGTCAAGGGGTCGGTAGGGTTGATTTCTCTTGGGCGCTCTGTCCTTGGAGACGGCGGCCTTCTTGCCATGACCTTGCGTGGTCTTTCCTCTGTGTCGGCATGTCTCCGGTGTCTGTATGTCCAAACCTCTTAAAAGGACACCAGTCTCATTTAATCACCTCATTTAACAGCCTCATTTAACTTAATCGCCTCCTTAGAGGCCTTGTCTCCAAATACGGTCACATTCTAAGGTGCTGACTTTTAGAGCGTGAGCATCTCAAATCTGGGCACATGACTTGGCCCGTGACACCCGTATTATTGGGTATGTGTCTCATTTCAGAGGGGACTGCCAGCCCACCTTCCTCAGGGCCACTCCGGCACCTGGCAGCCGTCATTGGCAGCGCAATCTTCCATCGCGTCAGCCGAGTGAGGCAGGGTTTCTCTGTCGAGGCGCTGTTGGTATTTGGAGCTGATCATTCTTTGTGGAGGGGGGCTAACGTTGTGGGATGTTTAGCAGCGTCCCTAGGTTATGACAACTGGAAAGTCTAGATCTTGCTAAATGCCCCCTTGGGGGAGGGGTGTTGCAAAACTGCACAGTGAAAACCACTGGGATGCCTCAGAGTTTGGGTTTTTTTTCAATTGTGATTGAAAGTGATTTTCGGAAGTGATTGTTAATTACAGAAAAACTGTAAGATTAACAATGAGATAGAAAACATGCACAGACCATGCACTAAGATGTGATTCACCGATTGCTGGCATTTGCCCACTTACTGGACCATTAGCACCCCCTTCTATATGTATATTCACAGCACGTTTTTTTCTGAACTGAGAGTAGGTTGCATACTCTACACCCATATGCTCCTAAACACTGTGCCGTGTATTTCTGAAAAAACAAAAACCAAAAATGACCGCTGTTAAAACTCTAGCATGGCCATCAAAGCCTGCAATGAAAGGTTGATCCGGTCCTTACCCAGTGTACCACCTGTCTCCTGGCTTTGTCAGAGGATGTGACAGCATCCTTGGTATCAGTGGCTTTCTTACCTCCAAGGCCGGATCCAGACCCTTCGGTTCTCCATGTCTCGTTGCTGTGGCTGCTCGGTCTCTAGGTCGTGTGGGACCCTCTGTGACCCCGTAAGCTGCCGCGTGCCGGCCTTCCCTGCCCTCCACCATTGCCCAGTGTTTGTTACAGCTCATCACCGAGTCGGTGAAGCTATCTAACCAACGCCTCTTTAGCCTCCTTTCATGTAGACCATTTCCAGTTTCTGTCTTCTATGACACGGACATTTTTGCATACTTTGAGGTTAGGCAAATAATCCGGCACCTTATCAAAAAATGCCTCCCAGATTTAAAGTCTTTTCTAAACCAGACTTTATTACAGTGACTGCAACATGCTGATTTGCTAACCCCACCGCCTCTTCCTCGGAAGTACTAAAAGGAAAAATACCGTCTCACTAGAATAGTGTTCCAAGAAAAACTATTTCAACATGCTCCTGTAAGAAGGAAACTCTTTCCTCTTCCACTGATTTATTTCTGTTGATTGATTGTGTATATCCATGGGCTTATGGATTAATATTATGATCCTTTACTGTCCTTCATCATTTTGATATTCAAATTGTCCCAGATTTGCCCAGTGGAAGACCCTTCAAGCTGATATCTGTGTCCTTGTGACACATGTTCTGTTGTTGGTCTGTTTTCAGCAGTTCTTTAAGCTCTGGTGTAACACGATTTGGGCTCTTCCCCAGCCCTGACATCAGTTTTCCCAGGAGCCCTGGTTGCTTTTCATGGAGAATGAAATCACTAGAAACCAACGGCGCTTCGTATGCGATTACATGTCTTTTCCTCTAGGCCCTTTGTGCACACAGTCATGCGTACTTACACAGATGCATACACACACAGGCACACACAGAAGCATGTGCATGCTGTAGAAATCTGGAGTCCCAACCAGTGGGTCTAATTCTTCTCTGTCGATACTGGCTCCTTCCTTGTTTGCAAGACCCTCTGTCCACAGTGAGCTGCCTGGCTCCCCACCACAACCACACGCAGACTTGTTGCTCAGTCTCCAGTGTATCTGAAACTCGTTCTTAATTCTCTGCCCTCATCACTACAAAATCAAAACTACTGACACGCGTCCAGGATCTGTTTGTAACTGTCCACGTCACCCTACTCAAGATTAGGGGTATATAGTGAAATACTGTAGTTTCAAATATGGGCTCCCCTGGTGACTCAGAGGGTAAAGAATCTGCCTGCAATGCAAGAGACCTGGGTTCGATCCCTGGGTCAGGAAAATCCCTTAGAGGACAGGGGAGCCTGATGGGCTACAGTCCGTAGGGTCGCATAGAGCTGGACACAGCTGAGCAACTAACACTCTCCTAGTTTCAAATACATAGGATGAGTGATTTCTCCTCTCCCCCCTTCTCTTTTCAGTGTGGTTGCTACTCATTTGAAAATTAGTTGGGTACATTTTTTTAAACTTGTTTTTTTTTTCTTTTCCAGCTTTCTTTTTTTAATTGGTAGAAAATTGCTTTACAATGTTGTGTTCGTTTCTGCCGTATAACACGCAAATCAGCCATAATCACACACACACACACACACATACATATAGAGAGCCCCGCTTCCCCCATCCCAACCCTCTAGGTCATCACAGAATGCCAGGCTGGGCCACCGGTGTTATATACCAATGTCCCACTATCTATTTTACACGTGATTGATAGTATATATACCAATGTTACGTCCTCAGTTCATCCCACCCTCACCTTCTCTTGCTGTATCAACAAGTCTGTTCTCTACTAGGTTCATCAGTACATCTTTCTAGATTCCACATACATGTGTTACTATATGATACTTGTTTTTCTCTTTCTGACTTACTTCAGTATGTATGAGAGGCTGTAAGTTCATCGACCTCACTCTGAATGACACATTTGTTCCTCCTTATGGCTGTGTAATATTTCACTGTATATACATACCACATCTTCTTTATCCATTCATCTGTTGATGGACATCTAGGTTACTTCCATGTCTTTGCTACTGTAAATATTGCTGCAATGAACATTGGGGTACATGTGTCTTTTAGAATTGTGGCTTTCTTAGGTTATATATGCAGTAGTGGGATTGCTGGGTCATACGGTAGATATATTCCTTGTTTGTTAAGGAATCTTCATGCTGTCTTCCACAGTGGCTTTATCAGTTAACATTCCCGCTAACAGTACAGGAGGGTTCCCTTTTCTCCACATCCTTTCCAGCATTTAAATGCTTTATTGATGTTTGATTTTCCTACTATAGAATTCACTAATTTTGGGTGTGACTTTAGTAATTTACTGACTTGTGCCGTCAATCTCCACAGTCTAGGGTTAGAGCATCTCCCAGCCCACTGTAAACCCATCGTGCCAGTTTAGAGTTAATCCCTATTCCTGCTCCCAACCCCCAGCAACTTGCCAGTAGTCTCCATAGATTTGCCTGCTTTGGACAATTCATATAAATGGGATCGTATAAAATGTAATCTTTTATTTTCTGGCTTCCTCAGGCATATTTTTGAGGTTCATCCAAATCACAGCACATACAAGTATTTCAGTCCTTTTTATGCTAAAAAGTACTCCCCTGTATGGACAGAACACGTTCTGTTTGTCCGCTCCCCAGCGGAGGGACATCTGTGCTATTTCCGCCTCGTTATTGTTGCTGTTGTCCCGTTGCTAAGTCATGTCCAGCTCTGCGACCCCATCAGCTGCAGCACGCCAGGCTTCCCTGCCCTTCACCATCTCCTGGGGATTACTCAAGGAGATGCCATCTAACCATCTCACTCTCTGTTGCCCACTTCTCCTCCTGCCTTCAGTCTTTCAGCCATCAGGGTCTTTTCCAGTGAGTTGGCTCTCCGCATCAAGAGGCCAAAATATTGGAGTTTCAGCTTCAGCATCAGTCCTTCCAGTGAATATTCAGGGTTGATTCCCCTTCAGGACTGACTGGTTTGATCTCCTTGCTGTCCAAGGAATTCTCAAGAGTCTTCTCTAACACCACAGTTCAGAAGCATCAATTCTTTGGCACTCAGCCTTATTTATGGTCCAACTCTTACATCCAAACATGACTACTGGAAAAACCATAGCTTTGACTAGACAGACCTTTGTCGGCAAAGTGATGTCTCTGCTTTTTCATACACTGTCTAGGTTGGTCACAGCTTTCCTTCCAAGGAGCAAAAGTCTCTTACTTTGGTGGCTGCAATCACCTTCTGCAGTGATTTTGGAGCCTGAGAAAATAGTCTGTCACAGTTTCTACTTTTTTCCCATCTATTTGCAATGAAGTGATGGGACTGGATGCTATGACCTTAGTTTTCTGAACGCTGATTTTAAGCCAGGTTTTTCACTCTCCTCTTTCACCCTCATCAAGAGGCTTTTTAGTTACTCTTCACTTTCTGCCATAAGAGTGGTATCATCTGCATATCTGAAATTGTTGATATTTCTCCCAGCAGTCTTGATTCCAGCTTGAGATTCATCCAGCCTGGCCATTCACGTGATATACTCTGCATATAGGTTAAATAAGCAGGGTGACAATATACAGCCTTGACATACTCCTTTCACAATTTGGAACCAATCCTTTGTTCCATTCCTGGTTCGAACTGTTGCTTCTTGACCTGCATACAGGCTTCTCAGGAGACAGCCACTTTGCCTCCTTGCATTTCTTTTTCTTGGGAATGGTTTTGGTTACCACCTCCTACACAGTGTTAAGAACCTCCATCCATCATTCTTCAGGCACTCTACCGGGTCTAATCCCTTGAATCTATTCACCATCTCTACTGTATAAACATAAGGGATTTGATTTAGGTCATACCTGAATGGCCTAGTCGTTTTCCCTACTTTTTCAATTTAAGCCTGAATTTTGCAATAAGAAGTTTATGATCTAAGCCACAGTCACCTCCAGGTCTTGTTTCTGCTGACTCTATAGAGCTTCTCCTTCTTCGGCTGCAAAGAATATAATCAATCTGATTTTGGTATTGACTGGTGATGTCCATGTGTAGAGTTCTCTTGTGTTGTTGGAAGAGGGTGTTTGCTATGACCAGTGTGTTTTCTTGGCAAAACTCTGTTAGCCTTGGCCTAGCTTCATTCTGTACTGCAAGGCCAAACTTTCCTGTTACTCCAGGTATTTCTTGACTTCCTATTTTTGTATTCCAGTCCCCAATGATGAAAGGGACGTCTTTTATTTGGTGTTAGTTCTAGAAGGTCTTGTAGGTCTTCATAGAACTGTTCAACTTCAGCTTCTTTGGCACCAGTGGTTGGGGCACAGACTTGGATTACCATGATGTTGAATGGCATCCCTTGGAAATGAACTGAGATCATTCTGTCGTTTTTGAGATTGCACTGAAGTACTTCATTTCAGACTCTTTTATTGACTATGAGGGCCACTCCATTTCTTCTAAGGATTTCTTGCCCACAGTAGTAGATATAATAGTAACATGGCTGTGAATATTTGTGTGAAAGTCTCTGTATGGACGTGTGCTTTCATTTGTCATGAACGGATCCCTAGGAGTGGACTCCTGAGTCAAATGGTAACTCTGTTTAACTTTTTTTTTTTTTTTATTTCAACTACAGAGGGCAGGTCTTTATTCCCAATCCCGATCCCCCCTCCCACCTCCCTCTCTGTTTAACTTTTTGAAGAACTGCCGAAGTGTTTTCCAGACTAGATGTACCATTTTCCATTCCTCCCAGCCTACTGTGAGGGTTCCTATTTCTCCATCTCCTTACCAATATTTATTACTGTCCATCTCCTTTACGATAGCCATCCTAGTCAGGGTGAAGTGTTACTTCATTGTGGGTTTTTATTTGCCTTTCCCTAATGATTTCCCTAAGGGCTTCCCCGGTGGCTTAGAGGTTAAAAACGGCTGCCTGCAATGCAGGATCCCTGAGTCGATCCTGGAGTCGGGAAGATCCCCTGGAGAAGGAAATGGAGAAGGAAATGGCAACCCACTCCAGTATTCTTGCCTGGAGAATCCCATGGAGGGAGGAGCCTGGTAGGCTACAGCCCATGGGGTCACAAAGAGTCGGACACTGTGAAGTCGACTGAGCGACTTCACTTTCACTTTTCTTTCAATGACTGATGATGCTGAGAATCTTTTCATGTGCTTCCTGGCCAGTTATATATCTTTGAGGAAATGTTTTCCGATCTTTTGCCCATTAAAAAAGTTTAAAAATCCAGTTTTTTAAACATTCACACGCAATCACAGGAATAATACACAGTGATCACATGCACCCTGTACACTGTTTCCTCCAGTGGTAATATCCTCTAAAACAGTTGACCCTTGAACAACACAGGTTTGAACTGCACAGGTCTACTTATATGTGGATTTTTTTCAATAAATATGTGCTACTGTATTACATGATCCATGGTTCATTAATCCATGGATACAGAACTATGTATATGGAGAAACCCAACTCCAAAGTTATAAGTGGATTTTTGACTGCCCAACGGGTCAAAGTCCTCAACCCCTCCATAGTTCAAGGGTCAGCTGTGTGGTTCATCATCACTAACAGCACATTAGCAATGCACAGTGACGAGAGATGGTCAAGGTGCAGAGCGCTTCCATCCGCACGGGATCCCAGGGCCGGCCCCGTTATAGGCACACCCGCCTCCCTCTCACTCCCAACCCTCCAGAATTCATGAAAACCACTAACCCATCCTCCAGGTTTACAGTTTCGTAATTTCAAGGATGTCATGTAAGTGGAATCACACAGCATGTGACATTTGGGATTGGCTTGGTGGTTCAGATGGTAAAGAAACTGCCTGCAAGGTGGGAGACCCAGGTTTGATCCCTGGGTCAGGAAGGTCCCCTGGAGAAGGGAAGGGCAACCCACTCAAGTATTCTTGCTTGGAGAATCCCATGGACAGAGGACCCTGGCGGGCTACAGTCCACGTGGAGTCACAAAGAGTTGGACATTTCTGAGCAACTAACACTTTTACTTTCTTTTACTATAACATAGTTATCAAGATTCAAGTTGTTTCATGTGTCAATATGTCGTTTTAAAATTGCTTAGTGGAATCCCATGGTTTTGATGGACCACAGTTGTTTAACCAGTCACCCATCGAGGGACACGTGGGTCATTTGCAGTTTGAGGCTATGACAGATTGTGGCGGGATGAATAACAGCCTCCGAAGAGTCTGAATTCTCATTTCTAGACCCTGTCACTGTCATCCTATCTGGAAAAGGAGGCTCTGCAGATGTGCTTAAATTCAGTATCTTGTGATGGAGAGGTGCTCCTGGCTTATCCAGATGGGCCTGGTCTCACCACAGTGTCCTTCCGCATAAGGACGCAGAAAGGGACGTGACCCTGGAGGCTGGGGAGAAGGTGCAGGGTGACGTGAGGAAGGGGTTATGAGCTCAGAAGTGCACTTGGCTCCCAGTAGAAAAGGCAAGGAAACAGATGCCCCCTGAGGGGCTCCACAGGAATCAGCCCTGCCAGGGACTTTGTAGTCCCATAAGATTAATTTCAGACTTCTGGCCTCAAGAACTGTAAAAGAATAAAGTTATGTTGCTTTAAGCCACTGTTTGTGGTCACTTATCACAATGGCAGTAGGAGACTGATACACAGATAGAGCTGGTATGAAAACCCATGTGCAGGTTCTTGTGTGGAGTTAAGGTTTCGTTTCTCCGGGACAAAGGCCCAAGTGCATAACTGCTGAGTTGTGTGGTGGCTCCATGTTCAGTTTTGTGTTTTTTTGTTTTGTTTGACAAACTGCAACACTTTTGCCAATGGTACACTTTTTCCAGCTGTACCATTTTATGTTCCCTCCAGCAACATATGAGCAATACAGTTTCCTCTGTGTCCTAACCAGCATCTGGTATTGACACTATTTTTCATTTGACATATTCTCAAAGGTGTGTGGCTCTGTCTCCTTGTGGTTTTAATTTGCATTTTCCCAGTGGCTAGTAATACTAGAAGTTGTTTTATATACTTATTTTCCATTTTATATACTATTTAGTGAAATGTTTCTTCTTCTCATTTGTTTATTTTGCAGTTGCATTATCTTTTAACCATAGAGTCCTGAGAAGTCTTCATATATTCTAGATTTGTTGTTGCTTAATCACTAAATTCTGTCCTAATCTTTGTGACCCCATGGACTGCCACAGGTCAGGCTCCTCTGTCCTCCACTGTCACCAGGAGTTTGCTCAGATTCATGTGCATTGAGTCAGTGATGCCATCTAACCATCTCATCCTCTGTCATCCCCTTCTCCTGCCCTCAATCTCCCCAGCATCAGGGTCTTTTCTAATGAGCCAGCTCTTCACATCAGGTGGCCAAAGTATAAGAGCTTCAGCATCAGTCCTTTCAATGAATATTCAGGGTTAATTTCCTTTAGGATTGACTGGTTTTTCTCCTTGCTGTCCAAGGGACTCTCAAGAGTCTTCTCCAGCACCACCTTTTGAAAGCATCAATTCTTCGTTGCTCAGCCTTCATTATAGTCCAACTCTCACATCTGTACATGACTACCAGAAAAACCATAGCTTTGATTATACGGGCCTTTGTTGGCAAAGTGATGTCTCTGCTTTTTCATATGTTAAGTTTGTCATGGCTTTCCTTCCAAGGAGCAAGTGTCCTTTAATTCCGTGGCTGCAGTCACCATCCACAGTGATTTTGGAGCCTAAGAAAATAAAATCTGCCACTGTTTCTATTTTTCCCCATCTATTTGCCGTGAAGTGATAGGACTTGGATGTCATGATCTTATTTTTTTTTAATTAATTAATTTATTTTAATTGGAGGCTAATTACGTTACAATATTGTAGCGGGTTTTGCCATACATTGACATGAATCAGTCATGTGTTTCGAATGTTGCGTTTTAAGCCAGGTTTTGTACTCTCCTCTTTTACTTCATCAAAAGGGTCTTTAGTGCTTCTTTACTTTCTACCATTAGAGTAGTATCATCTACATGTTGGTTGTTGATATTTCTCCTGGCAATCTTGACGCCAGCTTGTGAGTCAATGAGCCCAGCATTCTGCAAGATATACACTGCATATAAGTTAAATAAGCAGCGTGACAATATACACCCTTGACGTAGTCCTTTCACAATTCTGAACCAGTCCATTGTTCCGTGTCTAGTTCTAACTGTTGCCTCTTGACTTGCATACAGTTTTCTCAGGAAGCAAGTAAGGTGATCTGGTATTCCCATCTCTTTAAGAATTGTCCATAGTTTGTTGTGATACACACAAAGGCTTTAGCATAGCCAACGAAACAGAAGTAGATACTTTTCTAGAATTCCCTTGCTTTTCCTATGATCCAATGGATGTTGGCAATTTGACCTCTGGTTCCTCTGCCTTTTCCAAATCCAGCTTGTACACCTGGAAGTTCTTGGTTCATGTACTGTTGAAGACTAGCTTGAAGGATTTTGAGTGTTACCTTGCTAGCATGTGAAATGAGTACCATTGTATGGTATTTTAAAGATTCTTTGGCATTGCCTTTCTTTGGGACTGGAGCGAAAACTAATCTTTTCCAGTCCTATGGCCATTGCTGAGTTTTCCAAATTTGCTGGAATATTGCAGGCAGCACTTTAACAGCATCATCTTTTAGGATTTCAAATAGCTAAGGTGGAATTCCATCACCTCCACTAGCTTTGTTCATAGTGATGCTTCCTAAAGTCCACTTGACTTTGCATTCCAGGATGTCTGGCTCTAGATGAGTGATGACACCATTGTGATTTATCTGGGTCATGAAGATCTTTTTTGTACAGTTTTTCTGTATATTCTTGCCACCTCTTCTTAGTCTCTTCTGCTTCTGTTAGGTCCTTACCGTTTCTGTCCTTTATCATGCCCATATTCACATTAAATGTTCCTTTGGTGTGTATGATTTCTTGAAAAGATCTCCAGTCTTTCCCATTCTATTGTTTTCCTCTATTTCTTTGCATTGTTCACTTAAGATGAGTTTCTTAACTCTCCTTCTTTTCTCTGCAACTCTGCATTCAAATGGGTCTATCTTTCCCTTTCTCCTTTGCCTTTCACTTCTCTTCTTTTCTCAGCTACTGTAAAGCCTCCTCAGACAGCCATTTTCCCTTCCTGAATTTCTTTTTCTTCGGGATGGTTTTGGTCACTGCCTCCTATACGGTGTCACGAACCTCCATCCATAGTTCTTCAGGCACTCTGTCTACCAGACCTAACCCCTTGAATCTATTTGTCATTTCCACTGTATAATCATAAAGAATTTTATTTAGGTCATATCTGAATGGCCCAGTGGTTTTCCCTACTTTCTTCAATTTAAGTCTGAATTTTTCAGTAAGGAGCTCATTATCTGGGCCACAGTCAGCTCCTGGTCTTGTTTTTGCTGACTCTATCTTTGGCTTCTCCATCGTTGGCTGCAAAGAGTATAATCAGTATTGAAATTGGTATTGACCACCTGGTGATGTCCATGTGTAGAGCCATCTCTTATGTTGTTGGAAGAGGGTGTTTGCTATGACCAGTGCGTTCTCTTGGCAAAACTGTTAGCCTTGGCCTTGCTTCATTTTGTACTGCAAGGCCAAACTTGTCTGTTACTCTGGGTCTCTCCCGACTTCCTACTTTTGCATTGGGTATTTGTTCTAGAAGGTCTTCATAGAACTGTTTGACTTCAGCTTCTTTGGCATTAGTGGTTGGAGTACAGACTTGGATTACTATGATGTTGAATGGTTTGCCTTGGAAACAACCCGAGATCACTCTGTCAGCAAAGTGATATCTCTGCTTTTTAAGATTTTGCCTAGGTTTGTCATAGCTTTCCTTCCAAGGAGCAAGAAGCAAGTGTCTTTTAATTTCATGGCTATAGTCACCATCTACAGTGATCTTAGACCCCAAGAAAATAAAAATCTGTCACTGTTTCCACTTTTTCCCCTTTTATTTGCCATGAAGTGATAGGACCAAGTGCTTTGATGTTAGTTTTTTGAATGTTGAGTTTCAAGCCAGGTTTTTCACTTTCCTCTTTCACCTTCAAGAGGCTCTTTAGCTCTTCTTCATTTTCTGCCATTAGGATGGTATCATCTGCATATCTGCAGTTGTTGATATTTCTCCTGGCAATCTTGATTCCAGCTTGTGATTCATCCAGCCTGGCATTTTGCATGATGTACTTTGCATATAAGTTAAATAAGCAGAGTGAAAACATATAGCCTTTCATACTCCTCTCCCAATTTTGAACCAGTCTGTTTTTCCATGACTAGTTGTAATTGTTGCTTCTTGATCTGCATACAGGTTTCTCAGGAGACAGGTAAGGTGGTATGGTATTTTAGTCCTGCATCAGATATGTGGTTTGCAAATATTTTGCCAAAACTGTAGCTTTGCTTTTCATCCTTTTAACAGATTCCTTTTAATTTTGATGAAGTCCATTTTTTCCTTTTTATGGATTGTACCTTTATGTTAGGTCTAAGAATACTGTGCCTCACTCTAGACCCTGAACATTTTTCAGAAAGTTTTTCTGCTGATAGCTTTATTAACATGTACCATACAACTCGTCCTTTGTAAAGTAGACAATTCAGTGGTTTTTAGTGTATTCCCAGGGTTGTGCAACCATCAGCACAGTCTGTTTTTGAACAGTTTCATCACCCTCAAGTATCACTTCCCAAACCCTCATTCTATCCTTTTAAGCCCTTTGCTGTGTTCAGTTGCTAAGTCATGTCCAAGTCTTTGCAGCCCCATGAAGTGCAGCGTGCCGGCTCCCCTGGTCATCGCTGTCTCCCGGAGTTTGCTCAGACACATGTCCATTGAGTCCACGATGCCCTGGGCAACAACTAGTCTACTTTCTACCTCAATGGATTTGCCTCCTCTGGACATTTCATAAAAACAAAATCGTATATTATATGGTGCTTTGTGACTCGCTTCCTTCACTTAGCATAGTGTTTTCAATTCATCCATGTTATGGTATGTAAAAGTACTTCATTCCTTTTTATATAGCAGAGTATTAGTCCACTTTATGGATATACCACGTTTTATTTATGCATTCATTGGTTAATAAACATTTAGGTTGCTTACACCTCTTGACTATTAAAAATAATTCAGCTATGAATGTTCATGTGCATCTATTGGGATAGACATATGATTTCATTACTCTTGGGGTAAATACATGGGAGAGGAATGCTAAGTAAAATTAATGCCATGTTTAAATTGTTTTTTAGAAACCAACTGATTTCCAAAGTGAGTGTGCCATTTTACATTCCATTTTACATACCAGCAATGTATGAACACTGTACAGCTTCTCCATATCCTTGCCAATACTTGCTATCCTCTTTTAAAATTTACTATTATAGTCACCTTAGTACATGTTAAATGGAATTTCATTGTGATTTTGACTAGCATTTGCTATGACTACTGATAGTGAGCATTCTTTCATGTACTTATTGCCATTTGTGCATCTGTATTTGCAGAAACGTCTGTTCTTCATCCATTTTTTAAAAATTGGAATCTTTGGTTTTTGTTTTTGTGTTATAAGAATTCTACAAATATTCTGGCCACAAGTCCTTTATCAATTTATGATTTGCAAACATTTCTCCTATCGGTGAGTTCTCTTTTTCACTTTCTTCATGTTTTTTGAAGCATAAAAGCTTTTAATTTTGATTAAGTCCAATGTACCTATTTTTCCTTTTATTGCCTCTGCTTTCAGTGTTACATCATAGAAAGGTCATGAAGATTTTCTTCTAAGGTATTTATACAGTTTTAGCTGTTATATTTAGAGCTTTAATACAATTTGAGTTAAATTTTGTGTATGTATGAGTGAGTGGTCCAACTTAATTTTTTTCATGTTGTTCCAACACTGTTTGTTTAGAAGACTATTCTTTCTCTATTGAATGATCTTGGCATCCTAGTCAAAAATCATTTGACCATAAATATGAACTTTATTTTTTAAAACTCTTATATTCTTCCATTCATCTATGTCTTACTCTATGCCAACAGTACACTGTCTTGAGCACTCTGTAGTAAGTTTTGAAATTGGGAAGCATGCATTCAACAACTTCATTCTTGTTCAAGATTGTTTGGACTATTTTGGGTCATCTGAACTCCTGTATGAATTTTAAAATCCACTCCAATTTCTGCAAGAAAGCCAGCTGGGATTCTGGTAAGGATTGTGCTAAATTTGCAGATCCACTTGGGGAGTACTGCCATCTTAATGATATTGTCATCTAGTCCATGAAGATGGGATGCCTTTTATTTAGATATTTTCTTTCAATGATTTTTTTGTGGTTTTCAGAGTATGTATTTTGCACTTCTTAAATATATCCCTGAATATTTTTCTTTCTTTATTGTAGTAAAATACATATAAAATAAAAATTTATCATTTTAACCATTTTAAGTGTACAAATGTCTGTGGCATTAAGTACATTCACATTGTTGTGTTTTATTTTTTGATGTAATGTTTTCTTAATTTCATTTTCTGAGTTTTTTATTGAAAGTATGTAGAAATACAATTGATACTGATCTTGCAGCCTTGTTAAATTCATTTATTAGTTACAATAATTTTTTAGTGAAATCCTTGAGATTTTCTATGTATAAAATCATGTCATCTGTGAATAGAGGTAGTTTTACTTCTTTCTTTCTAAACCAGATGCCTTTTACTTCTTTTTCTTGCCTAATTATCATGGGTGGAACCTCCAATACAAAATTGAATAGAAGTGGTTAGAGCATATATGTTTGTTTTATTCTTGATCTTAAAAAGAAAGCATTTTATCTTTCACCATTAAGTATGAAGTTAGCTGTGGTTTTTATATAGATGCCTTTTATGAGGCTAAGGAAGTTCCTTTCTATTTCTAGCATATTGAATGCTTCTTTTCATCAGATAAATGTGCTAAATTTTACCAAATGTTTTTTCTGGGTTTTTCCTTCCACTGATAATCATGTAGATTTTGTCTTGTATTTATTGATATGATGCCTTAGATTTTCCACTGTTAATCCAACCTTACAGTCCTGGACGAAATCCCACTTGGTCATAGTGTATATAATCTTTTTTATATATTGCTGTATTTTATTCTGGTATTCTGTTAGCATTTTGCATCTATTTTCACAAGAGCTATGGTTCTGTAGTTTTCTCCTCACGTTATATCTTTGTCTGGTTTTAGTAGCAGGGTTACAGTGGTCTTAAGAATGTTTTGGGAACTGATTCCTGCTTTTCTATGTCTGTTTTTGGTGGAGGGAAGAGTGTGTAAAATGGTGCAAATTCTTTAAATTTTTGGTGTAGTTTTTACCAGTGAAGCCATCTGGTCCCGCTGGGTTTTTCTTTGTGTGTAGTGTTTTGATTACTAATTAAATCTCCTTATTTGTTACAGGTCTATTCAAAATTTCTACTTATAATTAATCATTTTTTATTTTCTAGGAATATGTCCCTTTTATCTAAGTTGTATAATTTATTGGCACAAGATTGTTCACAGCATTTATCATAATCCTTGCTATTATTTCTATCATGGTTAGCTGTAAAGTTCTTTTATTCCTATTTTAGTAATTTGAGTCTTCTGCCATCAGTCTAATTAAAGGTTTGTCAATTTGTTCATCTTCTTGAATAACCAACTTTTGGTTTTGTTGACTTTATTTTCTATCCTCTATTTCATTCATTGCTGCTCTGATACTTAGTATTTCATTTCTTCTACTTGTTTTAGGTTTAGTTTTTTCTTCCAGCCTTGTAAAGTGGAAACTTGTTAATGTTTTTTCAGTCACTAAGTCACGTCCAACTCTTTACAACCGTATGGACTGCAGCATGCCAGACTTCCCTGTCCTTTACCGTCTCCCGGAGTTCGCTCAAACTCTTGTCCATTGAGTCAGTGATGCTATCCAACTATCTTATCCTCTGTTGCCCCTTTCTCCTCTTGCCTTCAATCTTTCCCAGCATCAGGGTCTTTTCCAGTGAACTGACTCTTCACATCAGGAGGCCAAAGTATTGGAGCTTCAGCATCAGACCTTGAAATGAAAATTCAGGGCTGATTTCCTTCAGGATTGACTGGTTTGATCTCCTTGCTGTCCAAGGGACTCTCAAGCATCTTCTCCAGCACCCCCATTTGAAAGCATCAATTCTTTGGTCCTCAGCCCTTCCTTGTGGTCCAACTCTCACATCCATACATGGCTACTGGCAATACCGTAGCTTTGACTATGTGGACCTTTGTCGACAAAATGGTATCTCTACTTTTTAATATGCCAACTAGGTTTGTCATAGCTTTTCTTCCAAGGAGCAATCATCTTTTAATTTTGTGGCTGCAGTCACCATCTGCAGTGATTTTGGAGCCCAAGGAAATAAAATCTATCATTTCTTCCACAGAGGATAACCATTCCCTTCTCTAGGGGATCTTCCTGACCCAGGGATCACGCTTGGGGCCCCTGCATTGCAGGCAGATTCTTTTACCGTCTGAGCCACCAGGAAGCCCAGTTACATAACAGCCTTTCAGTTCAGTTCAGTTCAGTCACTCAGTCATGTCCGACTCTTTGAGACCCCATGGACTGCATCCACGCCAGGCTTCCCTATCTGTCACCAACTCTCAGAGCTTGCTCAGACTCATGTTCATCGAGTTGTTTCTGTGGCAGTTGTAATGCCATTTAAGGATGCTTTTTGTTTCCTTGTATGCTTGAATTCAACCATCCATGGTCACTGAGAACATTTCTTCAGTAGTTCTTATAAAGTAGATATGCTAACAAGGAATTATCCATTTTTCTCTCTCTGGGAATGTCTTTATTTTGCCTTATTTTCAAAAGAAAGTCTTTCTGGCTATAAGATTGTTCATTTTTTTGTCTTTAAACACTGTATGTTAGCCCACTGCTTTCAGGTTCTATTATTTCTGATGAAAAATCACCTGTTAGTTTTCTTGGGTTTCCCTTCTTTCTCCTACATCTTCAAGATTTTCTCCTTGTCTTTGGCTTTTAGCACTTTTCCTATGATATCATCATCAAGTAGTGACGGTTTTATCCTTTCTTTTCCTATATGTATGCTTTTATTGACTGCTCCTATGCTATTGAAGTGGCTGTTACTTCCAGTAGTATGAGTAAGAATAGTGAGTGATCATTGCCTTCTTCATAATCTTAAGGGGAAATCATTCAGTCTTTCACCATTCAGTATAATGTTAGATGTAATTTCTTTTAGTAGATGGTATTTATCAAAACAAGAAGGTGCCCTTTCATTTCAATTGTTTCTGACTTTTTCTCATGAGAAGACATTGGATTTTGTCAGATTAATTGTGTGCATCAATTGATGTTATCATGTAATTATTATTTATTAGTATGGTGCATTAAATTTAATGCTTTTGAATACTGAACCACCTTTTGCATTCCTAGAATAAATCCCACTGGTCATGGTGTATAATTCTTTTCATACATTGCTGAATTGTATTTTCTAATATTTCAATTATTCTTATATTACTTGGGCAATTGATAATGCTCTTCTCATTCCTTTGTTGGTGACTTGCTTCCTCACCTCTGGAAGCTTTTTTTTTTTTAAATTTATACTTAGCATTTTGAAATGTCACAACAATAAGCTGAGAAATGGGTTATTTTATCACTCATCTGTTTTGCTAGACACTTGGTGAGTGAGTCCTTTTAATCTGAAGACTCTCACATCCCTCTACTCTGAGATGTCAGCATTTTATTAATCAATTTTCTCCTTTTTATCTTCTCCACCATCTCTTTCTAGAATTCCTATTAGTTGGATGTGTCTCCTGGATGATTGCCTTTGCTTTTATATCTTATTTTTAAATTTAAATTTGTTATGTTTGTAACTTTTTGACCTCCCCTTCATTCATTTCTCACACTTCCCCACCCCTTCTCTCAAAACCACCAATCTGTATCTGTGAGCTTCACCTTTGTTGTTTCATTTTGTGCTTGATTTCACATGTAAGAAAGATCGTACAAAACATATTTGTCTTTCTCTGACTTATTTCACTTAGTATAATGCCCTTCATCCATGTTGTTGCAAATGACAAGATTTCATTGCTTTTTATGATGAATAATTCATTGTACATATATAATACAACTTCTTTATCCATGATTCATTGATGGATATATGTTGTTTTCTTGGCTATTGTAAATAAAGCTGCAGTGAACCTGGGCGTGCACAAATCTTTCTGAGTTAGTGTTTTCATTTTCTTTGGATAAATACTCAGAAGTGAAATTTCTGGATCATGTGATAGTTCTATCTTTAATTTTTTCGAGGAAACTCCATTCTGTTTGGCATAGTTGTTGCACCAATTTATAACCCCAACAACAATGCACAGAAGTTGCCTTGTGTCCACATCTTCACAACACTTGCTATCATTTCTCTTTTTGATAACAGCTGTTCTGACAGGTATGAGGTGATGTCTTACTGTGGTTTTGACTTGCCTGTCCTTCATGATCAATGATGTGGAGCATCTTTTCATGTACTTATGGCCATCTGTTAGTCTTCTCTGGGAAAATGTCTATTCAGATCTTCTACCCATTTTTTTTGTTTGTTTATTTCTGGCTGCAATGCCTGGCTTCTGGGATCTTAGTTCCTCAACCAGGGACTGAACCCATATCATCAGCAATGGAAACATGGAGTCCTAACCACTGGACTGCCAGGGAATTCTCTTGTCCATTTTAAATAGGATTGATGTTTATTGTTGTTATCAAGTTGTATGAATTCCTTATGTGTTTTGGATATTACCCTCTTATCAGATATATAATTGGCAAATATTTTATCTCATTCAGTAGGTTGCCTTTTCATTGTGTTGATGATGTCCTTCGGTATGCAGAAGCTTTTTACATGTTTTCTTCTAGCAGTTTTATGATTTCAGGTTTTCATTCAGGTCTTTAATGCATTTTGAGTTAATTTCTGTGTATGGTGTTAGATGGTGGTCAAGTTTTATTCTTTTGCATGTGGTCATCTGGTGTTCCCAGTACCATTCAATGAAGAGACTGTCCTTTCCATACAGTATATTCTTGGCCCCTCTGTCATGAATTAATTGACTATATAAATGTGGCTTTATTTCTGGGCTCTCTATTCTTCCCATAGATCTATATGTATGTTTTTATTCCAGTGCCAAACTGTTTTAATTACTTTGGCTTTGTAGTATACTTTTAAATCAAGAAGCATGATAGACTATTAATATTTCGCATATGTATTAATGAGGGATATTGGTGTGTAGTGTTCTCTTTTTTCACTCTTTGTTATCGGGGGAATTCTACCTTCCTTAAATGGATTGGAAAGTAAGTCCTTCCTCTTCTGGGTTTTTTTTTTTTTTTGGAAGAGATTGTATCATCTTTATTGTTCGTTGTTCCGTCACTACATCCTGTCTAACTCTTTGCAACATCATGGACTGCAGCATGCCAGTCTTCCCTATCCTTCACTATTTCCTGGAGTTTGTTCAAACTCATGTCAAACAGCATTGAATCCGTGATACTATCCAACTTTCATCCTCTATGGCCCCTCTCTTTTCCTGCCCTCAATCTTTCCCAGCATCAGGGTCTTTTCTAATGAGTCTCCTGTTTGCATCAGGTGGACAAATTATTGGAGTTTTAGCATCAGTCCTTCCAATGAATATTCAGGGTTCATTTCCTTTACGACTGACTGGTTTTATCTCCTTGCTGTCCAAGAGACTCCCAAGAGTCTTCTCTAACACCGCAGTTTGAAAGCATCAATTCTTCAGTGCTCAGCCTTCTTTTTGGTCCAGCTCTCACATCCATACATATCTACTGGAAAAACCATAGCTTTGATTATATGAATGTTTGTCAGCAAAGTGGTGTCTCTGACTTTTAATATGCTGTCTAGTTTTTCTTCCAAGGAGCAAACGTCTTTTAATTTCATGGCTGCCATCACCATCCACAGTGATTTTGGAGCCCAAGAAAATAAAGTCTCTCACTGTTTCCATTGTTTCTATCTATTTGCCATGAAGTGATGGGACTGGATGCCATGATCTTTAGTTTTTTGACTGTCAGGTTTTAAGCGAGGTTTTTCACTTTCCTCTTTCACATTTATCGAGAAGCTCTTTAGTTCCTCTTTGCTTTCTGCCATTAGGGTGGTATCATCTGCATATGGGCTGTTGATATTTCTCCTGGCAATCTTGATTCCAGCTTGTGATTCTTCCATCCCAGCATTTCGCATGATGTACTCTTCACAGAATTTAAATAAGCACAGTGACAATAAACAGACTTGACATACTCTTTTCACAATTTTGAACCAGTCTGTTGTTCCAAATCTGGTTTTAACTGCTGCTTCTTGACCCGCATACAGGTTTCTCAGGAGGCAAGTAAGGTGGTCTGGTATTCCCTTCTCTTTAAGAATTGTCCACAGTTCATTGTGATCCACACATTCAAAGGCTTCAGCATACTCAGTGAAGCACAAGTAAATTTTTTCCGGAATTCTCTTGCTGTTTTCTATGATCCAGTGGATGTTGGTGATTTGATCCTGGTTCTTCTGCCTTTTCCAAATCTAGCTTGTACATCAGGAAGTTCTTGGTTCACGACCTGTTGAAGCCTAGCTTGAATGATTTTGAGTGTTACCTTGCTACCATGTGAAATGAGTGCAACCCTAAGCATCCTTTGGCATTGCCTTTCTTTGGGATTAGAATGAAAACTAACCTTTTCCAGTCCTATGGCCATTGCTGTTTTCCAAATTTGCCTGCCTACTGAGGGCAGCACTTTCACAGCATCATCTTTTAGGATTTGAACTAGCTCAACTGGAATTCCATCACCTCCACTAGCTTTGTTCGTAGTGATGCTTCCTAAGACCACTTGCCTTCATAATCCAGGATGTCTGACTCTAGGTGAGTAACCACATCATTGTGGTTATCGGGATCATTAATACCTTTTTTGCACAATTCTGCTGTGTATTCTTTTACCTTTTCTTAATCTCTTCTTCTTCTGTAACGTCCTTGCCATTTCTATCCTTTACTGTGCCCATTTTCTCATGAAATGTTCCCTTGGTATCTCCAATTTTCTTGAAAAGATCTCTAGTCCTTCCCATCCTATTGTTTTCCTCTATTGCTTTGCATTGTTCACTTAAGAAGGTTTCTTATCTCTCCTTGCTATTCTCAGAACTCTGCATTCAGTTGGGTATATCTTTCCCTTTCTCCTTTGCCTTTCTCATCTCTTCCTTTCTCAGGTATTTGTAAGGCCTGCTCAGACAACTGTTTTGCCTTCTTGCATTTCTTTTTCTTTGGGATGGTTTTGGTCATCACCTCCTGCACAATGTTAAGGACCTCTGTCTGGAGTTCTTCAGGCACGCTATCAGATCTAATCTCTTGAATCTATTTCCACTTTATAATCATAAGGGATTTGATTTAGGTCATACCTGAATGGCATAGTGATTTTCCTTAATTTCTTCTATTTAAGTCTGAATTTTGCAATAAGGAGTTCATGATCTGAGCCACAGTCAGCTCTATGTGTTGTTTTTGCTGATTGTATAGAGTTTCTCCGTCTTTGGCTACAAAGAATATAATCAATCTGCTTTCAGCATTGACTGTGTGGTGATGTCCATGTGCAGAGTCGCAGAGCCGTCTCTTTTGTTGTTGGAAGAGGGTGTTTGCTATGACCAGTGTGTTCTCTCTGCAGAGCTCTGTTAGCCTTTGCCCTGCTTCATGTTGTGCTTCAAGGTCAAACTTGCCTGTTAACTCTAGGTATCTCGACTTCCTCCTTTTGCGTTCCAAACCCCTATGAGGAAAAGGACGTTGTCCAGTGTTAGGTTTTTTGGTGTTAGTTCTAGGAGATGTTGTAGATGTTCATAGGGCTGTTCGATTTCAGCTTCTTCAGCATTAGTGGTGGGGCATAGACTTGGATTACTGTGATACTGAATGGTCTGTCTGAAAATGAACTGAGATCATTTTGTCATTTTTAAGATTGTAACAAAGGTACTGCATTTTGGGGGCTTCCCTGGTAATTCAACTGGTAAAGAATCTGCCTGCAATGCAGGAGACCCTGGTTCGATTCCTGGGTTGGGAAGATCCCCTGGAGAAGGGATGGGCTACCCACTCCAGTATACTTGCCTGGAGAATCCTCATAGACAGAAGAACCTGGCCTGCTATAGTCCATGGGGCTGCAAAGAGTTGGACATGACTGAGCGACTAAGCACAGCACAGCACTGCATTTCAGACTCTTCTTTTGACTATGAGGGCTACTCCATTTCTTCTAAGGGATTCTTGCCCACTTTAGTAGATATAATGGTCATTTGAATTTTGAATTAAGTTCAACCATTTCTGTCCATTTTAGTTCACTGATTACTGAAATGTCAATGTTCACTCTTGTCATCTCCTATTTGACCATGTCCAATTTACCTTGGTTCATGGACCTAACATTCCATCTCCTCTAAAAGTTTGGGAGAAATCTCCAGTAAAACCATTTGGTCTGGAGACTCCTTCTTGGGAATTTTTGAATTACAAATGTAATCTCTTAATAGTCATAGAGCTATAAAAATGACATATTTCGTATTGGGTGAATTGTAGTTCATGCTTTTTGAGGAATTGGCCCATTTCATCTAAGTTGCCATACTTATGTATGTAGAATATTTGACACAGTCCCTTCTTATCCTTTGGATGTCTGTAGTGTCTTAGAGTAAGAAGTTTTATATGGTTTTCTTAGTAATTGCCATAGGTATTGAGTATAAATATGTGATTTATCATAATTTACTGATATCAGTGCTTTACTTCTTTGAGTGAAATGTTGACACCTTACTTCCATTTAGTTTCTTTTATCCTCACCATTTCAAAAATACAGTTGTCTTTAAGTCTCCTTCTCATCCACTGAGCACCACATTAAATGGTACTTTGCTTTGCTCTTCTTTAAGGGTAGGCTTGCTAGCAACAAATTCTGTTTCCCTTCTTCTCACAATGCCTATTTTCCCTTCATTCCTAAAGTTTATTTTGCTGGTTATAGAATTCACAGTTGACAAATCTTTAATATTTGAAAAATATTACGCTACTTCTTGCTGGTCTTCATGTTTTCTGATGAGAAATTCACTGCTGTTCAAATTAGTGTACCCTCTGAAAATACCTTTCAAAAAAATTTTGTATTTAGTTTTCAGATATTTATAATATGTCTTGATACAGATTTGGAGGGGTATGTTTGGGTTTATACTTTGTATTCATTTTGTTTCTTGAATCCAGAAGATTACCTTTCACTAAATTTGGGAGTCTTTGGCCATTATTTCTTTGAATACAGTTTTTATTTCACTCACTCCTCTTGTCTGGAATTCCAGTGTTGCAAATGTTAGCTGTTTTCCTGTAGTCAAATAGGTCACTGAGACTGTTCACTTTTTACTTTCAGTCTATTTTCTGTTCAGCTTGAATCAATTCTGTTGACTAGCCCTAAGTTCATTAATTCTATCCTCTACAATTGAGTTTATTAAGTCAGTTGATTTTCAGTTACTGTATTTTTCAGTTCTGTAATTTTCATTTTTTAATGGAAACTGCTGATTCTTTGCTGAGATTTTCTATTTTTTTCATTTGTGTCAAGAAAATTTGTAATTGCTTTTAAAAGCATTTTTAGGATGATTTCTTAAAGTCCTTGTCAAATAATTCCAATGTTTTATTTACTTTGGTTTTGGCATCTCTTTTGATTTTTTCATTTATATTGTGACTATCCTGATTCTTGTCATGAGACGTGATTTTTCAATTATACCCTGGAAGTTTTAGCAATTACAAGACTCTGGATCCAATTTAAGATTTGGCTCTGGTTTTTGTCATGGTGATGGTGACCTTTTGCTATTGTTTATTTCTTGTTTGTTTTAGTAGACAGTTCCCCTGTTGAGGTGTAGCATGAGGGCTGGATGAGCTTGTCTATTCAGCTTCCTACTGTGTCCCCCAGCAATCCCACTCCAAAGATGTAGGGAAGTGCCTTACACGATTTCATTTTAGACAAGTGAGCAGAAGTTTAGCTTCCCTTTTGTCCCACTGACATCCTCCCAGTGTTATTGGGGGAACCAACACACACAGTCTTGTTGCCTCTGAGTTGGGTATAAGATCACCTCCCCTGTGGACCCTATTGCCAGGTTAGGGTACCAGCTTCCCATTGGGTCCCTGATACCAGAACAGATGAGGTCATTAAGCAAAGTTCCACATAGCCCGTGTTCTACCACCTCGCTCAATAATAGTAGTTGTGTAATAATTCAGCACTCCACTTTGATAAAACAAGATAGAAAATCAAAAGATATAAAAATCTTGATAAACACAGTTTGAACTGTACTACTATTTTACTGGTGAATTGTATATCATTTTTTGATCTTTATTTTTATTTATTCAGTGGTGCCAGGTCTTGGTTGTAGCATGTGGACTCTTTAGCTGTAGCTGTGAACTTTTAGTTGTGGCATGTGGGATCTAGTTCCCCAACCAGGGATCAAACCCTGGATTGGGACTGTCTGCATTGGGAGTGTCGAGTCTTAGCCACTGGATTACCAGGGAAGTCCCTGAATTGTCTATTATTGTTGAATTGTCTATTTCTCTCATCATTTCTGTCATTTTTTGTTTTATATTTTTGGGACTCTGTTGTGGTCACATATAATTTTTATTTCTTTATAGTTTTTAGTTTTTTCTTATTTTTTTGTTTCTTCTTGATGAATTGACCCTTTTATCATAATCAGTTCAGTTCAGTTGCTCAGTCGTGTCCAACTCTTTGCAACCCCATGAATCACAGCACGCCAGGCCTCCCTGTCCATCACTAACTCCCGGAGTTTACTCAAACCCATGCCCATCGAGTCGGTGATGCCATCCAGCCATCTCATCCTCTGTTGCCCCTTCTCCTCCTGCCCCCAATCCCTCCCAGCATGAGGGTCTTTTCCAATGAGTCAACTCTTTGCATGAGGTGGCCGAAGTATTGGAGTTTCAGCTTCAACATCAGTCCTTCCAATAAACACCCAGGACTGATGTCCTTTAGGATGGACTGGTTGGATCTCCTTACAGTCCAAGGGACTCTCAAGAGTCTTCTCCAACACCACAGTTCAAAAGCATCAATTCTTCAGCACTCAGCTTTCTTTATAGTCCAACTCTTACATCCATAAATGACCATTGGAAAAACCATAGCCTTGACTAGACAGACCTTTGTTGACAAAGTAATGTCTCTGCTTTTTAATATGCTGTCTAGGTTGGTCATAACTTTCCTTCCAAGGAGTGAGCATCTTTTAATTTCATGGCTGCAATCACCATGTGCAGTGACTTTGGAGCCCCCAAAATAAAGTGTGACACTGTTTCCACTGTCTCCCCATCTATTTCCCATGAAGTGATGTGACCAGATGCCATGATCTTAGATTTCTGAATGTTGAGCTTTAAGCCAACTTTTCACTCTCCTCTTCCACTTTCAACAAGAGGCTTTTTAGTTCCTCTTCACTTTCTGCCATAAGGGTGGTGTCATTTGCATATCTGAGGTTATTGATATTTCTCCCAGCAATCTTGATTCCAGCTTGTGCTTCTTCCAGCCCAGCATTTCTCATGATGTTCTCTGCATATAAGTTAAATAAGCAGGGTGACAATATACAGCCTTGACGTACTCCTTTTCCTATTTGGAACCAGTCTGTTGTTCCATGTCCAGTTCTAACTGTTGCTTCCTGACTTAATAAATGTCCCTAAATCTCTCCAGGAATATAATTTGAGGTCTATTCTGTCTGATATTTAGTATAGCCACTCCAGCTTTCTTATGTTTAATGTTTACATGTCATCTTTTTCATCCTTTGAGTCTATTTGTGTCTTTCAATATATAACATATATATATATATTGAAGGCAACATATACTTGGTTTCTATTTTATTAATAGGTACCTTGCAATCTCTGCTTCTTTATCAAGTGTTTAATTCACTTACAGTTAACATAATTATTGATATGGTACGATTTTAAATCTGCCATTTGCTGTTAAATTTTCTGTCTCATATCTCTTCTCATTTTATTCTTCTCTTCCTCCTTTACTGCATTCTGTTTTATTAATAGGTATGTTTTAGTGTGACATTCTCATTCTTTGTTAGTCTCTTTTTCCTATTTGAAAAGTTACTTTCTTAGCAGTATAACTGGGGATTATAATAAGCATCTTAATTGAAAACAGAGTGCTTCAGGTTAATGCTAAATTCCTTCTTCAAATTTTTTTTTCTTTCCTCTTATCTCCTTCTGGGGACTTTAATTATTCATAGGTTGTCACTTTTAATGGTATCCAGTAAGCCTCAGAGGCTTTGTTCAGATTTCTTCATTCCTTTATGTTCTTTAGAATGAATCATCTTTATGGACCTATTTCCAAGTTCCTTGATTCTTTCTTTCTTCTGCCTCTCAAATCTGCTGTTTAGCCTCCCCCACTCCTGCCCAGTTTTTCATCTAAGTTGTGCTTTCAACTCCAGAATTTCTACTTGGTTTACTTTAGAATTCATATCTCTTTATTAATAGTCTCCATTGATGAGTTATTATCATCATACTTTACCTTCATTCATTTACTGTCTTTTCTGGAAGTTTTTTGGTGTTTTTTTTTTTTCAGTTCTTAGAACAGATTTATAAAAGCTGTCCTTAAGTCTTGGCCTACTAAGGACCCTTTCAGGGATCATTTCTATTATTATTCTTTATTTCTGTTTCAGGGTTACACTCCTTGCTTCTTTGCATGTCTCAAAATTTTTGGTTAATAACTGACCATTTTATATGATACAGGAATTCTGGGTTCCTATTCTTCCCCCAACCGAGGTAATTACAGTTGCTGTGCTGTGTTTAGTTGCCCAATCATGTCCATGGGCTGTAGCCTGCCAGGTTCCTCTGTCCCTGGGATTTCCCAGGCATGAACACTGGACCAGGTTGCCGTTTCCTTCTTCAGGGAATCTTCTCAACCCAGGGATCAAACTCGCATCTCCTGCATTGCAGGCAAATTCTTTACTGCTGAGCCACAAGGGAAGACTGCAGTTGCTAGGGTTTTTGTTTGTTGACTTGCTTATGCCTTGCCTGCACTGACTCTACAGTCCGTGTGTCATGCAGTATATGAGCACTGAGGTCTCTGCTCCATTTTGTTGTTGTTGTTTCATTCTTATTCTGTCTTTCGGCCTGGCTTCTTCAGTGTCATCCCTGTATCAGCACACCCTAGTGGTGAGGCTAACTGGTCAGTTTTGTTGAAACATCTTAAGCAATGAGGCTTCTACCATTTGCTGAGGTGATCTGTGTATGAGTTGAGATAGTCACTCAAGTTCAGGTAGTTCAAAAGTCTTCCTGAGTTTTACTTTCTGCTTGCACAGGGTCTCACAGTCAGCCAAGGATACATAGATAACAAGGTCCTCTCTGATCTCTCTGGAGAGGGTGTACAGTTTTCCAGATCTCAGGGATTCATTAAAATATTTTTGCTGGTCTATTGCTTGCCCCAACCAATACTGCAAGCTTTGGTAGCTGTGATGTTGGCTTTCATCAATTATTTCCCATGGAGATCACTATTGTTTGACAGTGTCATTGTTCAAGTCACTAAATCGTGTCCCACTCTTTGCAGCCTCATGAACTGCAGCATGCCAGGCTTCCCTGTCCTTCACTATCTCCAGGAGCTTGCTCAAACTCATGTCCAGAGAGTTGATGATGCCATCCAACCATCTCATCCTTTGTTGCCCCTTTTTCTTCCTGCACTCAGTCTTTCCCAGCATCAGGGTCTGTTCCAGTGAGTCAGCTCTTTGCATCATGTGGCCAAAGGATTGGAGCTGCAGCATCAATCTTTTCAATGAATACTCAAGGTTGATTTCCTTCAGGATTGACTGATTTGATCTCCTTGCTGTCCAAGTTACTCTCAAGAGTCTTCTCCAGCACCACAGTTTGAAAGCATAAACTCTTCAGTGCTCAGCCTTCTTCATAGTCCAACTCTCACATCCATACATGACTACAGGAAATATCAAAGCAAACCATAGATTTGACTATATGGACTTTTGTCAGCAAAATGATGTTTCTGCTTTTAAATATGTTGTCTATGTTGGACATAGCTTTCCCTCCAAGGAGCAAGCATCTTTTATTTTCATGGCTGCATTCATTGTCCACAGTGATTCTGGAGCCCAAGACACGGGTTTTTCCATGGAGTTCCAAATCAAGTTATTCCCCTTTATTGGCACTGACACCAAAAATTCTTAAGGCCTGCAGTTGTTCAGTCATTAAGTCATGTTCAACTCTTTGAGACCCCATGAACTCCAGCACACCAGGCTTCCTTGTCCTTCACTATCTCCTGGAGTTTGCTCAGACTCATGTCTGTTGAGTCAGTGATGCCATCCAACCATCTCATCCTCTGTCATCCCCTTCTCCTCCTGCCCTCAATCTTTCCCAGAATCAGGGTCTTTCCAGTGAATCAGTTCTTCACATCAGGTGGCCAAAGTATTGGAGCTCCAGGTTCAGCATCAGTCCTTCCAATGAACATTCAGGGTTGATTTCCTTTAGGACTGACTGGTTTGATCTCCTTGCAACCCAAGGGACTCTCAAGGCTTCTCCAACACCGCAATTTGAAAGCATCAATTCTTCAGCACTCAATCTTCTTTATGGTCCAGCTCTCATATCCATATGTGACTATTAGAAAAACCATAGCTTTGACCATACAGACCTTTGTCAGCAAAGTGCTATCTCTGCTTTTTAATACATTGTCTAGATTGGTCACAGCTTTCCTTCCAAGGAGCAAATGTCTTTTAATTTTGTAACTGTAGTCACCATCTGCAGTGATTTTGGAGGCTGAGAAAATAAAATATGTCACTGCTTCCATTTCTCCCCCTTCTGTTTGCCATGATGTGATGGGGCCGGAAGCCATGATCTTGGTTTTTTGAATGTTGAGTTTCAAGCCAGCTTTTTCACTTTCCTCTTTCATCCTCATGAAGAGGTTCTTTAGTTCCTCTTCAACTTCTGCCATTAGAGCGGTCTCGTCTGCATATTTGAAGTTGTTGATATTTCTCCTGGCGGTCTTGATTCCAGGCTTGTGAGTCATACAGCCCAACATTTCGCATGGTATACTCTGCGTAGAAGTTAAATAAGCAAGGTGACAATATACAGGCTTGATGTACTCCTTTCCCAGTTTTGAAACAGTACATTGTTCCATGTCTGGTTCTAACTGTTGCTTCTTGACCTGCATACAGGTTTCTCAGGAGACAGGTAAGGTGATCTGGTATTCCTGTCTCTCTAAGAATTTTCCACAGTTTGTTGTGATCCACACAGTCACAGTGTATTCAATGTGTTTTCAATGAAGCAGATTTTATTGTTTTGGAACTTTTTTGTTTTTTCCATGATCCAATGGATGTTGGCGATTTGATCTCTGGTACCTCTCTCTTTTCTAAATCCACCTTGCTCATCTGGAAATTCTAGGTTCACATACTGTTGAAGCCTAGCTTGAAGGATTTTGAGCATAACCTTACTACCGTGTGAAATGAGCACAACTGTGTGGTAGTTTAAACATTCTTTGGCATTGCCCTTCTTTGAGATTAGAATGAGAACTGATCTTTTCCAGTCCTACGGCCACTGTTGAGTTCTTAAGGCTACTGTGCTACTGCACTTGGGTGGGGGGACAGGAGCAGCCCCAAATTAAACTGTCACAGACCCTGCTGTTCCTACTAAGGTTTGTTAGTCATTTTTCTTGAATAAACACCTTTAAATTTGTCATATGCCTTTGGTTAACTTCTGGAGTTCTTAAATGATGTTTTTTTTTTTTTTTTAACAATTCTGTCCAACTTTTATCTTTGCTTTCTAGGGAGCAGTTTTTTCAAGGTCCTCATTCCACAGTTCCAGAGGCATCCCATACCTTGCTGACTTAATTTTTATATGCATAGAATATTAATGTACTTTTGAAGTCAAAATTATACAAAAAGGTCTTCTAAGGGAAACGTCCTTCCTTCCATATCGCTCCCATCCTGATTTCCCCCACTCCTTGTTTGTAACCAATTTCAGTGTCTTCTGATTACCAGTAGTGTGTGATTGTGTATGTTATCAAACATATGCTACTGATTTCTCATTTCCTCTTTTTTATTACAAAAACATGTGGTATTCTGTATATGCTTTTTTGTACTTTCCTTTTGTCACCTAGCGGTATCTCCCAGAAACCATTCAATATCCATTCATAGAGAGCCTTCTCTTTCTTTCTTACAATTGCATGATATTCCTTGGTGTATATGTTCTACAGTCTTTTCAAGCAACCTTTTATCCTTGTATGTGTAGGTAGCTTCTGGTTGGCAGCTTGCTCATCGTTGTTTGGTCAGTGCTCTGGTTAATCTCCAATATTTTGTAGTTGCAAATAATTTTGCACTGGATAATCTTCTGCATATTATTAGAGGTGTATCCTAAAGTAATTTCCTAGAAGTGGGATTGTTAGGCTGAGAAATATACATTTAGTTTTGAAATATTGCCAACTTCCGCTCTATAAGGCCAGTGGCATTTTGAAGTCATACTAGCAATGTGAGGCTATCCCCACACAGTCTCACCAAAGTAGTATGTTATCAAGATTTTGAATTATTGTTGATCTGAGATATAAAAAATCATCTCTCAATGTAGATATAGCTTGCATTTATCTATGAGTGAAATTGCAACTAATGCACCATTTTTATATTCCATTTCTTAAAATATGTTTATATCTTTTGCTTCTCTTCCTGTAGTCATCTTGGTCCTTTATTCCCTCCATTTAAAAAACTGTGTGTGTATCATAGCCATTAGCTTTCTATTGCAAAGATTTCATTTTGTCATTGCCTTTTGATTAAGATATTTTCTATGCTCAAGGTTTAGTAAATCTGCAGTCAAATTTATTTATCTTCTCTTATTACAACTAGATTTTTAATCACATAGGAAATCTTTTTCCTATGCATAGTTTTCAAGAGGAATTCACTCCTGTTTTCTCCTAATATCTGTGTAGTTTTGTCAGTGAAGTGTCCATTCATTTGTGTTTTCACAAGAGTTTAGTTAGGATTGAATGATGAAATCCTGGAGGTAATCATGTTTCTTCTCAATCCTATTAATATGGGGAAATACAATTTTCACATCAGCACTCATAAATAATATTGGTCTTTTTATGTTCTGTTTTTATCGGGTTTATATATCAATGTTACATTTGCTTATAAAGTGTATTTGGAAATTTTCCTTCCTTTTTTGTTCTCTGAAACAATACATGGAAAATTAGGACCCTCTGTTCTCTAAAAGATTACAGTAGAATTCTCCTGTGCAATCTAATGGATAGCACACTTTCTCTTAGGATAGTTTCTTGATGAATTTTTCTACTTATTTTTTTTGCAATTAGGTGTTCTTTTGCCAGAGTTTTTCCAGTCTTCTCATGGTTGGATGAAGTTTATCCTCTAGGAACTTGTTTAGCAAGGACTCATGTGTACAGTATTTTGTATGTATGTAAAACTTTTTCTATCACCTTGATGCATGAAGTTCAGCTTGACTGGATATAAACTCCTTAGTTTGTACTTTCATAAGTTTCTTGAAAATTTTGCTCCACTCTGTCTCACTTTGTATATTGTTTTTGATTAGTCTATTGTCCACGGAATTCTCTTGACTTTGTAAGTTACTTTGCTTTTAGCTTGCAGGCCCTAGGGATTTATTCTCCATTTTTCAAGTGTAACAGTTTTAGCAGGAAATGTCTCTCAGGGTTGATTGTTTCAGGTCAACTTCCTTGGTACCCATATGGGTCCTTTCAACATGTCAGATTTTATTGATACAGATTTATATAGAGAGTTTTATTTTAACATATGGCTTTAAATATAATTTGTACTGTTTTTATTTTCTTCTTCAGAGACTTGAGTTATAGGCACATTGGACCCCCTTTGCCTGTCTTCACTTCAACCATGGTCACTCTGACTCTTTGTCTTTCATTTGAATTACCTTAAGCTATTTTCGTGGTTTTCATCTATCTTTAGTTCAATCAACTCTTGTCATTTCTTGTTTTTATTTTTGTCCATTTCTGTTTTTAAATAATATTATTACTGATTCAAGGTATGTTTCAATATCCCAAATGTTGAGAATATTTAATTTGGCTGGAAATATTGTTGATAGTCTTCAGCTTTATTGTTCAACTTTGAAGGAAACTTTTGTAAGCAGAAAAGCTTTTATTCTCATTTTCTGATATATTTTTTTCTCATAGTAGTATTACACTTACCAGTAATAGTAGTCTGCTTACATATATTCCTGTGTACCTAGTGTCAGAGTTCCTAGTTCAAAAATTCCCTCTTCTTTCAGACTCATCCTCTTTTAGGCAGTTCCATTTCGAGATACTGCTGTCGTGGGGATGTGTGTGAGGCAACTGGCATGTCTAGTTTTTAATTCCTGCAGGAATCTTTCACTTCCTCCTCTTATTTCCTTCTTTTACCTTACGATCATGTCACTTCTGTATATATCTGAGCCTCCCCAAGACATGATTCTCAGACTGCCGCGTCTAACCAGTCACTTCAAAGCCCTTTGCTGCTGCTGCCATGAACTGCTTATTTCTGTCCTGCATTCTCCATTTTGACACCTAATGGTGGACTTTGTTTTTCTGGAGATAATTCTGTCTGTGCTTCCTGTAACTCTTCTATGGCCCCTATTTTTTTAAACGAGGTGAAATCTACATGACATAATTAATCATTTTAAGTCAAATACTTCAGTGGCATTTAGTGCATAATCCAAGGTCATAAAGATTTATTTCTGTGTTTTCTTCTAAGAAATTTATGGTTTTAGCTCTTATATTTAGGTTGCTGGTCCTTTTTGAGATAATTTTTATATGGTATGGAATGTGTCCAGCTGCATTCTTTTTCCTGTGTCCAGCTGTCCAGTTGTCCCAGCACCATTCTTTTTCTATCAAATGGTCTTTATTGAACATATAGTTGACTATATATGAGGTTTTACTTCTAGGTTCTCTATTTTATTGCATTGGTTTAAATGTCTACCCTTATGCCAGTACCACATTATTTTGATTAATATAACTGTATGTTTTCAAACTGGGGAGTGTGAGTCTTCCAAGTTTGTTCTTTTTCAAACTTGTTTTAGCTGTTCTAGGCCCCTTGCAAATCCATAAACATTTTAGGATCAGTTTTTCCATTTCTGCAAAAAAGGCCATCAGAATTTTGATAGGGATTGTATTCAGACTGTGAATCACTGGATAATATTTCCATCTTAACAATATTGAATCTTCCAACCCATGAATGAAGGATGTTGTTCTATTTATTGAGGTCTTTAATTTCTACCAGTTTTGTAATACTTAGCATAGAAGTCTTTTGCCTGTTTAAGTTTATTCCTAGGTGCATTAGTCTTCTTGATGCTACTGTAAATGGAACTGTGTAAAAATGTCCTTTTCAGGTTGTTCATTGCTGATGTACAGGAACAATGATTTTTGTGTGTTGATCACACGTCCTACAACTTTCTGGAATTTATTAGCTCCAATGGGTTGGGGTGGTTTTGTTTTCTTTGGTAGATTCTTTGGGATTTTCTAGATAGGCTCATATCTGTGAATAGAAAGGATTTTCCTTCTTCCTTTCCAGTTCATATGCTTTTTATTTATTTATTTGCCTAACTGCTATGGTTAAAACCTCCAGTACATCACTGAAAAGTGGTGGTAAAAATGGGCATCTTTGTCTTCTTTCTTATTCTAGAGGAAATGTTTTTAGTCTTCTCAGTTATGACGTAAGTTACAGATTTTTCGCAAATGTTCTTTATCATGATAAGAAAGTTACCTCCCTTTCCTAATTTTCTCAGAGTTTTTAATCTTAAAAGTTTGTTGGATTTTGTCAACTGTTTTTCTCTGTGTCAACTAAGATAATTCTGTTACTCTGAAGTATTAAATTGATTTTTCCTGTTTAACCACATTTCCATTCCTGAGATATATCCCACTTGCTCATGGAGTATAATTCTTTTAATATTGCTGGTGGGTTTGGTTTACTAGTATTTTCTTCTGAGTATTCCCCCCCCCCTTTTTTTTTTGTATCTATAAGCGATTTTGCTATCTAGCTTTCTTTTCTTGTGGTTTATTTCTCTGCTTTTTGTTTCAAAGTAGTACTCATCTCACAGAATGTGTTGCAGTGTTCCTTCCCTTCTGTTTTTTATTAGAGTTTGAGAAGTCCTGGGTTTCTCTTCACTATGTCTTTGATTACTGATTCATACTTTTTACTTGCTGTAAGTATGTTCAGAATTTCTATCTCTTCTTGAATCAGTTTTTTAGTTTAAATTTTGCTAAAAATTTCTTCATTTCATCTTGGTTATCTAATTTTGTTTTTTGGACTACAAATCAGTTGTTCACAGTATTTTCTTGTTGTTTAGTCGTGAAGTCATGTCCAACTTTTTGCAGTTCCATGGACTATAGCATGGCAGGCTTCTCTGTACTACATATCTCCCAGAGATTGCTCAAATTCATGTCCACTGAGCCAGTGATGCTATCTAACCATCTCATTCTCTGCCACCCCTTACTCCTTTTGCCTTCAGTCTTCACCAGCATGAGGGTCTTTTCCAGTGAATCAGCTCTTCAAATCAGGTGGCCAAAGTATTGGAGTCTCAGCTTCAGTATCAGGCCTTCCAATAAATATTCAGGGTTGACCACCTTTAGAATTGACTGATTTGATCTCCTTGCAGTCCAAAGGACTCTCAAGAGTCTTCTCCAGCACCACAATTTGAAAGCATCAATTCTTCAGCACTCAGCTTTCATTATGGTCCAATTCTCACATCCATACATGACTACTGGAAAAACCATAGCTTTGACTAGATGGACTTTTGTTGGCAAAGTGATGTTTCTGCTTTTTAATATGCTGCCAGCTTTTCTTCTAAGGAGCAAACATCTTTTAATTTCATGGCTAAAATCACCATCCTCAGTGATTTTGAAGCCCAAGAAAATAAAATCTATCATTGCTTCAAATTTTTCCCCTTCTATTCCCTATGAAGTGGTGGGACCAGATGCCATGATTTTAGTTTTTTGAATGTTGAGTTTCAAGCCAGCTTTTCCACTCTCCTCTTTCACCCTCAAGAGACTCTTGAGTTCCTGTTTGCTTTCTTCCATTAGAGTGGTATCATCTGCATATCTGAGGTTGTTGATATTCCTCCCTGCACTCTTGAGTTCAGCTTCTGACTCATCCAGTCCGGCATTTTGCAAGATGCACTCTGCATATGAGTTTAATAAGCAGGGAGACAGTATACAGCCTTATCATAATCCTTTTGTAATTTTGAACTAGTCCATTGTTCCATGTCTGGTTCTAATTGTTGCTTCTCAACTTGCATACAGGTTTTTCAGGAGGCAGGTGAGGTGGTCTGGTACTCCCATTTATTCAAGAATTTTCCACAGCTTGTTGTGATCCACATAGAGGCTTTAGCATAGTCAATAATGCAGAAGTAGATGTTTTTCTTGAACTCCCTTGGTTTCTCCATGACCCAACAAATGTGGACAACTTGATCTCTAGTTGCTCTTCCTTTTCTAAACCCAACTTGTACATCTTGAGGTTCTTGGTTCATCTTCTGTTGAAGCCTAGCTTGAAGGATTTTGAGCATAATCTTCCTAGCATGTGAAATGAGTGCAATTGTATGGTGGTTTGAACATTCTTTGGCATTGCCCTTCTTTGGGATTGGAATGAAGATTGACCAGTTCCAATCCTGTGGCCAGTGCTGAGTTTTTCAAATTTTCTGACATATTGAGTGCAGGACTTTAACAGCATCATCCTTTAGGATTTTAAATAACTAAGCTGGTATTCTGTCAGCTCCACTAGCTTTGTTCATGGTAATGCTTCCTAAGGGATTCCTAGGTGTCTCGGTGGTAATGAATCTGCCTGTAATGCAGGATCAGTTCAGTTCAGTTGTTCAGTTGTATCTGACTCTTTGTGACCTCCATGGACTGCAGCACGCCAGGCCTCCCTGTCCATCACCAATTCCTGGAGTTTACGCAAACTCATGTCCATTGAGTCGGTGATGCCATCCAACCATCTCATCCTCTGTCATCCCCTTCTCCTCCCACCTTCAGTTTTTCCAAGCATCAGGATCTTTTCAAATGAGTCATTTCTTTGCATAAGGTGGCCAAAGTACTGGGGTTTCGGCTTCAGCATCAGTCCTTCCAATGGATATTCAGGACTGATTTCCCTTAGGATGGACTGGTTGGATCTCCTTGCTGTCCAAGGGACTCTCAAGAGTCTTCTCCAACACCACAGTTCAAAAGCATCAGTTCTTTAGCGCTAAGCTTTCTTTATAGTCCAACTCTCACATCCATTCATGACTACTGAGAAAACCATAGATTTGACTAGATGGACCTTTGTTGGCAAAGTAATGTTTCTGCTTTTTAATATGCTGTCTAGGTTGGTCCTAACTTTCCTTCCAAGGAGCAAGTATCTTTTAATTTCATGGCTACAGTCACCATCTGCAGTGATTTTAGAGCCCCCCAAAATAAAGTCTGTCACTATTTCCACTGTTTACCCATCTATTTGCCATGAAGTGATGGGACCAGATGCCATGATCTTAGTTTCCTGAATGTTGAGTTTTAGGCCAACTTTCTCACTCTCCTCACTTTCATCAAGAGGCTCTTTAGTTCTTCACTGTCTGCCATAAGTGTGGTGTCACCTGCATATCTGAGGTTATTGATATTTCTCCTGGCAATCTTGATTCCAGCTCGTGCTTCATCCAGCCCCATATTTCACATGATGTACTCTGCATATAAGTGAAATAAGCAGGGTGACAACATACAGCCTTGACATACTCCTTTCCCAATTTGGAACCAGTCTGTTGTTCCACATTCAGTTCTAACTGTTGCTTCTTGATCTGCATAGAGATTTCTCAGGAGACAGGTCAGGTGGTCTGGTATTCCCATCTCTTTCAGTATTTTCCACAGTTTGCTGTGATCCACAGAGTCAAAGACTTTGGCGTAGTCAATAAAGCAGATGTTTTTCTCGAACTCTCTTGCTTTTTGGTGATCCAACAGATGCTGGCAATTCAATCTCTGGTTCCTCTGCTTTTTCTAAATCCAGCTTGAACATCTGAAAGTTCACGATTCATGTACTGTTGAAGCCTGGCTTGGAGAATTTTGAGCATTACTTTGCTAGTGTGTGAGATGAGTGCAATTGTGTGGTAGTTTGAGCATTCTTTGGCATTGACTTTCTTTGGGATTGGAATGGAAACTGACCTTTTCCAGTCCTGTGGCCACTGCTGAGTTTTCCACATTTGCTGGCATATTGAGTGCATCACTTTCACAGCATCATCTTTTAGGATTTGAAATAGCTCAACTAGAATTCCATCACCTCCACTAACTTTGTTTGTAGTGATGCTTCCTAAGGCCCACTTGACTTTGCATTCCAGGATGTCTGGCTCTAGGTGATTGATTATACCACTGTGATTATCTGGGTCATGAAGATCTTTTTTGTATAGTTCTGTGTATCCTTGCCACCTCTTCTTATCTTCTGCTTCTCTTAGGTCCATATCATTCCTGTCCTTTATTGTGCCCATCTTTGCATGAAAAGTTCCCTTGGTATCTCTAATTTTCTTGAAGAGATCTCTAGTCTTTCCCATTGTATTGTTTTCCTCTATTTCTTTGCATTGACCACTGAGGAAGGCTTTCTTATCTCTCCTTGCTATTCTTTGGAACTCTGTATTCAAATGGGTAGATCTTTTCTTTTCTCCTTTGCCTTTCACTTCTCTTCTTTTTACAGCTATTTGTAAGGCCTCCTCAGACAACCATTTTGCCTTTTTGCATTTCTTTTTCTTGGGGATGATCTTGATCACTGCCTCCTATACAATGTCATGAACCTCCATCCATAGTTCTTCAGGCATTCTATCAGATCTAATCCCTTGAATATATTTGTCATTTCCACTGTATAATCATAAGGGATTTGACTTAGGTCATACCTGAATGGTCTAGTGGTTTTCTCTACTTTCTTCAATTTAAGTCAGAATTTGGCAATAAGGAATTCGTGATCTGAGCCACAGTCAGCTCCCAGTCTTGTTCTTGCTGACTGTGTAGAGCTTCTCCATCTTTGGCTGCAAAGAATACAATCAATCTGATTTCAGTGTTGACCATCTGGTGATGTGAATGTGTAGAGTCTCTGTTGTGTTGTTGGAAGAGGGTGTTTGCTATGACCAGTGTGTTCTATTGGCAAAACTCTATTAGCCTTTATCTGCTTCATTCTGTACTCCAAGGCCAAATTTGCCTGTTACTCCAGATATTTCTTGACTTCCTACTTTTGCATTCCAGTCCCCTATAATGATAAGAACATCTTTTTAGGGTGTTAGTTCTAGGAAGTTTTGTAGGTCTTCATAGGGCTATTCAACCTCAGCTTCTTCAGCATTACTGGTTGGGGCATGGACTTGGATTATTGTGATACTGAATGGTTTGCCTTGGAAACAAACAGAGATCATTCTGTCATTTTTGAGTTTGCATCCAAGTACTGCATTTCGGACTCTTTTTTTGACTATGAGGGCTACTCCATTTCTTCTAAGGGATTCTTGCCCACAGTAGTAGATATAATGATCATCTGAGTTAAATTCACCCATTCCAGTCCATTTTAGTTCACTGATTACTAAAATGTTGATGTTCACTCTTGCCATCTCCTGTTTGACCACTTCCAATTTGCCGTGATGCATGGACCTAACATTCCAGGTTCCTGTGCAATATGGCTCTTTACAGCATTGGACTTTATTTCCATCACCAGTCACATCCACAACTGGGTGTTTTTGTTGCTTTGGCTCCATCTCTTCATTCTTTCTGGAGTTATTTCTCCACTGATCTCCAGTAGCATACTGGGCACCTATCAACCTGGGGAGATCATCTTTCAATGTCCTTTCTTTTTGTCTTTTCATACTGTTCATGGGGTTCTCAAGGCAAGAATATTGAAGTGTTTTGCCATTCCCTTCTCCATTGGAGTACATTTGTCAGAACTCTCTACCATGGCCCATCTGTCTTGGGTGGCCCTACATGGCATGCCTCATAGTTTCATGGAGTTAGACAAGGCTGTGGTCCATGTGATCAGATTGGTTAGTTTTCTGTGATTGAGGTTTTCAGTCTGTCTGCCCTCTGATGGAGAAGGGTAAGAGTCCTATGGAAGCTTCTGGATGGGAGAGACTCACTGACGGGGAAACTGGGTCTTGTTCTAATGGGCAGGGCCATGCTCAGTAAGTCTTTAATCCAATTTTCTGTTGAAGGGCGGGGCTGTGTTCCCTCCCTGTTATTAGACCTGAGGCTGGACTATCATGGAGGTGATGAAGATAATGTCAACCTCCTTCAGAAGGTCCCATGCAGGCAGTGATGCACTCAGTGCCCCAACCTGCAGCAGGCCACCGCTGACCCACGCTTCCACCAGAGACTCCTGGACAGTCACAGACAATGCAGGATATGCAGGTTCAATTCTTGGATCAGGAAGATGCCCTGGAGAAAGAAATGGCAACCGAGTCCAGTATTCTTACCTGAGAAATCCCATGGACATAGGAGCCTGGCAGGCTATATAGTCCATGTGGTTGCAAAAGAGTCAGACATGATTTCATGACTAAATGAAAACAACAATGATGCTTCCTAAGGCCCACTTGACTTCACAATCCAGGATGTCCAGCTCTAGGTGAGTGACTACACTATCATGGTTATCTGGGTCATTAAGACCTTTGTTTTATAATTTTTCTGTGTATTCTTGCCACCTCTTCTTAATCTCTTCTGCTTCTGTTAGGTCATTACCGTTTCTGTCCTTTATCATGCCCATCCTTGCATGAAATGTTCACTCTATATCTCTAGTTTTTCTTGAAGAGACTAAAGATCTCTGAAGTCTTTCCCATTCTATTGTTTTTGTCTATTTCTTTGCATTGTTCATTTAAGAAGGGCTTCTTATCTCTCCTTGCTATTCTCTGGAACTCTGCATTCAGTTAGGTATATCTCTCTCTTACTCACTTGTCTTTTGCTTCTCTTCATTCCTCAGCTATTTGTAAAGCCTCCTCAGACAACCGATTTACCTTCTTGCATTTTTCTTTAGGTGTCTCCTGTACAATTTATGAACCTCCATCCATAGTTCTTCATGCATTCTGTCTACCAGATCTAATACCTCAAATCTATTCATCACCTCCACTGTATAGTCATAAGGGATTTGATTTAGGTCATACCTGAGTGGTCTAGTGGTTTTCCCCACTTTCTTCCATTAAAGCCTGAATTTTTCAGTAAGGAGCTCATGATCTGAGCCACAGTCAGCTCCAGGTCGTGTCTTTGCTGATTGTTCAGAGCTGCTCCATATTTGTGCTTAGTTGCCCAGTTGTGTTTGACTCTTTTCCAACCCCAGGGACCATAGCCCACCAGGCTCTTCTGTCCATGGCACTCTCCAGGCAAGAATACTGGAGTAGGTTGACATTCCCTTCTCCAGGGAATCTTCCCAACCCAGGGATTGAACCCAGGTTTCCTGCATTGCTGGTGGACTCTTTACCACCTGAGCCACCAGGGAAGCTCAATATTTGGGGTATGGATGAACCTCTCCATCTTTGGCTGCAAATAATGTAATCAATCTGACTTCAATATTGACCATCTGGAGATTTCCACATGTAGAGTCATCTCTTGTGTTATAAGAAAAAGGTGTTTGCTATGACAAGCATATTCTTTCGACAAAACTCTGTTACCTTTTGCCTTGCTTTATTTTGTACTCCAGGGCCAAACTTGTCTGTTATTCTGAGTATATCTTGACTTTCTACGTTTGTATTCCAATCGCCTATGATGAGAAGGACATCTTTATTTGGTGCTCTAGAAGTTGTAAATCTTCATAGAACCATTCAACTTCAGCTTTTTCAGCATCAGTGGATGGAACATAGGCTTGGATTACTGTGATGCTGAATGTTTTGCCTTGGAAATGAACCGAGATCATTCTGTCGTTTTTGAGATTGCACCCAAGTTTTGCATCTCAGATTCTATTGTTGACTGTGAGGGCTATTCTGTTTCTTCTAAGGGATTCTTGCCTTCAGTAGAAGATATAGTGGTCATCTGAATTAAATTCTCCCTTTCCCATCCATTTTAGTTCACTGACTCCTAAGATGTTCATGTTCATTCTTTCCATCTCACATCCTTGATTCATAGACCTAGCATTCCAGGTTTCTATGCAATATTGTTCTTTACACCATCAGACTTTGACTTTTGCCACCAGACATATCCACAACTGGGCATCATTTCTACTTTGGCTCAGCCTCTTCATTCCTTCTAAAGCTACTTGTCCATTCTTCTCCAGTGTCATATCTTTTTGCCTTTTCATATTGTCTATAGGGTTCTCCAGGCAGGAATAATGAAGTGGATTGCCATCTCTTTCTCCTGTGGACCACCTTTTGTCCTAACTCTTCACTATGACCTATCCGTCTTGGGTGGCACTAAATGTCATGACTCCATAGCTTCATTGCATTACATAAGCCCCTTCACCATGACAAGGTTGTGATCCGTGAATGAGAGTATTGGTATAGCTCTTTTTATTTCTGTATGATCAGTTGTAATGTTCCCCCTTTCATTATGTTTTTATTTGCATCTTCTCTAGTTTTTTCTTAGTCATTACAGCTAAGGGTTTGTCAACTTTGTTGGATCTTTTCGAAAGTAACCAACTTTTTGTTCAGTTGATTCTCTTGTTTTTCTATTCATTTCTCCACTATCATATTTATTATTTCCTTTTTCTGCTAACTTTGGGTTTAGTTTAGTTTTCTTTTTATAGTTCCTTGGGCTGTAGAGTTGTTGAAATTCTTTTTGCAGGAATTCATGACTATATTTTTCTCTATGAGCACTGCTTTCATTGCATACCATAGGCTTTGGTATGTCGCATTTTCATCTTAAAATTCTTTAAACTTCCTTGGTAATGTCTTCTTTGACCATTAGTTTTTAATGAGTGTGTTGTTTAATTTCCACATATTTGTTAAATTTCTAGTTTTCCTTCTATTATTGATTTTTAGGCTAATCCCAATTTGGTTACTTTGTATGATTTTAATTTTTAAAATTTTACTGAGACTACTTTGTGGTCTAACATGTAATCTATCCTGGAGAATATTCCATGCATACTTGAGAAGAATATATTCTGCTGTTGTTGGGTGGAGTGTTCTATGTATATTTGTCAGGTTTAATTCCTTTTTATAATTTCTGTATTCTTTTTATTCAAACATCATTCTCATGGGTTTTCTTTAGTTCTTTGTCTGTGATTTCCTTCAGTTCCTTGAACATCTTTAAGAAAGTTGATTTAAACTCTTTGTCTAGTTAACTTTAATGTCTGCACTTCATTAGGGTTGGTTTCCATTAATTTTTACTTCTATCAATGAGCCATATATTTTATTGTTTCTTCATATACTTCACAATTTTGTTTAAAACTGCCTATTTTGAACACTGTATATAGTAATTCTAAACAGCAGATTCTTTCCCCTTCTCAGGAGTTATTTTTCATTGTTGTGAACTGTAACTGTTTAGTGACTTCTTGGCTATTTTTTCAACATCTGTATTCTTTGCCATGTGTGGTCTCTAAGGTCACTGTTCTTCTTGTGTTCAGCTGGTGTTTTGACAGAGATTTCCTTGAGTGCTGGAGTCAGAAGAGGAAGGAGGGAAAAAGTAAAAACAAAACAATTCTCCCAACCTTTGCAGTTTAGCTCTGTGCTGGGGCAAGACTTCAAGATTTGGTCAGACTGTTTACAATGCCGCCTCAGCCTTCATTTCCTGCTTGAGGTGGGCACAGAGACCAGCCAGAAATGGAAGCTTAGTGTGTCCTCAGGACTTTTGTGAGCATGCATCCGGCCCCGGGTAGGCTCTTGGCTTTCTCAATTCTTCAGTATTACAGAGGTGTCTTAATGGCTTAATCACCCAAAGAAACTTTCCCCAGCTTTTCCTTCCAGGCTCCAAGTGCTCTAGTCACTGAACTAGAGGCTTGTGTGTGCCTTATCTGTAATCCTGTCCCCAAGTGGCTGTGATTTGTTTGACTCCCTCACAGTGTTTTCAAAGAATTTGAAACATTTTTCACTTGAGTTCTCTTGTGGAGGAAATAAAGGCAATCACTCTCTGTAAGCCTCCAGATAATACTGAACAGATACAATTGCTGGAGCATAAGATCAGCTCTGTTCCCTCTAGAACCAAGGGCTCAGGTCCCACACTTGGAAAGTGGACAGCCATCTTCAAGACTGCTAATGAGTGGGGGACCAGGGGTATTGCTGAGACAAGTAAAAATGCCACGGGGCTTTCATTTTTTAATTGCCTGTTTCTTGGTTGGCTGTTCACCTGGGTGCTATAAACATTTGACTGCTTTCTAGAGTTCTGACAAAGTTGATTGTGACAGAGATTTCTGGGAAGGAAAGTCTGCTCAGAGGTACTTGTCTATTTTTGCTGAGGTCACTCACTTCCCTAATGTGTTCAGACTGGGCATTGTAAGCCTCATCTCCTGACTCTTCCGCCAGTCTTGCAGTGGTGGGCAGGTTGCTGCTGTGCTGTTGGACTTTGGTTCGTTTCTCAATTCACAGGTAATGTGAAGGCCACACTGTTCTGCTTCCTACTGCTGCTAAAAGCGTGAGTTGTGTGTGGTTTTATTTGCACTCCTGCCTGGCCTCATGCTCTGGGGGAGGACAAGTAGGGAGATGTGAAACCAGACGGAAGAGGAGCAGCATACTGCTTTTCACTAAACTGACTGGAAACCTTTAAAAAGGACACCTTCTCCCCAGTGCCCGTCTCCATCAGCAGGCCTTGGCAACGTCCCAGACGTTGAGCGCTCTTTGCCTTCACACCTCCCTGGTCAAAGCTGCCTCCATTTCTCTCAGTCGTTGCCCTCCACTCTTCACCAGCCTGTTGGCACTTCTCTGCCTCTCCTCCACACGGCACACTGCAGGCCGAGGGAGTTCTTTTAAAGCAGACCTTGCCGCTCTCCTGCTCAAAGTGCACCAGCAGCTTTCTGTTGGTCTCAGGTGGGCTTCCGTGGGTCCTGAGTCCACCCTGGGAATTGCCTGCTGAGGGAGAGCTCCAGGTCGGGCAGCTGGGAAACTGCAGAGAACACTCCTCGGAGCTGCTCCTCCAGCTGCTCAATGAGCTGAGGGTGTTTATCTCTCACTGCTGAAAGCTACCCCTCGGGGGTTCATTGTGCGTCACTCCTGGCCTGGCCTGTGTGTGGCTCAGCAGGCCCCGGAGGTCAGAGATAGCGCTCAGAAAAGCATCTGGCAGGCCCACATTAGGGGCGTTTGTGCTGCTGGAACGTGAGTGCTGAGGGTACACGGTGAGGCCCCCGTGCTGCCTGTGTCCTTGAGAACAAGGATCACGTGTTCCTACCACTGTGTCCCTGATGCCTGCCATACGCCAGGGTCTCTGAGATTTGCTAAGCCGACCAACCCAGCTGGGGTCCTGTCTCCCACAGCCAAGTTAATGCAAGCCTTGTGGCCCTCTGCCCTCTGCTACGGGCTGTTTCCTCTGCAAGCGCCGTCCTTATTCCTCCACGTTTTTCTCTGATTATTGGAAATTTCCTCATATGCGACCAGTTTGACTCCTGGGCCCATGGAGAGGCTAGCAGCATTGAAATGGGGCCTGGGGGCCACACCAGATCGAGGCCACCGTGTCTTTTCATGAAGTGGTGTTTGTGCAAACTAGATGGGGCTTGTGTCAGAGCTGAGAGTTCTCTGCAGGGCCCCTTGCCCTCCCTCTGCCTCTAGTACTCCTGCAACCAGCAGGGCCCCGTGGGGGTGAGGGGGGGGGGGCAGGCTGCACTGATTATTTTTGACATCAGTTGTTAACATAATTTTGACATTAAGCCTCCCCCCTACCAGCTCTGGGGTGGCTCTGTGTCCAGGCTCTGGCGTGGGGAAACGTGAGGAGCCTCTCGGCCCTGGATCTGGCCTGGCTGGGAGGCGGCCTGGGAAGGGACCTATGTTTCTCAAGCCCGCGCCCTCGGGGCCTGGGGGTGGGGCCCAAGCAGATGTCTGGATTTGGTAGCCAGGGCCTGGAGCCGGATGCTGAGAACGAGGCCTGCAACTCATTTCCCCATTAAACATTCTGAGAACATCTGCACCGGTTTCCAAGGCTTCTCCCTCACTAATTGCTTTGATTATTGTGTGAAGTTAAGAACTGGCACATTTCCGTGATGTTGTGATGAAGGTGAAAAGATCGCTCTTAATTAGATTAAAAACATTTTTTTCTTCCTCTGTAATTTTGCCTTGAAAATCAAGGCCATTTTTTTGTTTTCTTCATCCAAAGACCTCCAGAAACTTTCCTCCCCACCTCTCCAGAGGTTTCTTGGGAATGTCCTGTGAGCTCAACTCTTGGAGAAGACAGTGCTTAACCCAGATTCCATTGTATATTAACGTTTCCCGGGGCTGCTCTTGCTGCTGGGAACCGTCCCCGGGAACTGTGTCTAAGGAGACGTGGACAGTGACTTCCCGGAGCACAGAGACCCCGGACAGTTGCCCGAGTTGTGTGGGTGGCTGTGTGGCTCCCCTTCCGTTTCCCGTGCTCTCTTGGGGTTGACCCTGTCCTGGCTCTGTTGCTGCATGTGCTCCTGACGCCCCCGCTTTTTGGACCCCACCCTTGGTGCTGCAGAGCCATTCATTCTCTCAGATCTGTGTGCGCGGAGGCCTGTGCACCAGTGCAGAGGTGCATGCTGGGGACCAGGGTCCACGGTGCCCTTAGCTCTGGGACTGGAGAAGGCCAGCATCCTCAGGGCTCCCCAGGGCTGGTCACGTCTGACCATCCACATCACGGTCAGGCTCATGTCCAGTCGAGGCTGTGTGCCTTTGACTGACGTGAGACCCAGCACGTCCCACAGTTCGCTTTAAACAACTTTGCAGCAGCACCACAGCATAGAAAGCCAGCCTTTGGCTTCAGGGAGCCACCTTCTGAAGACCCTCCGGGCCACCACGGGGGGAGCTCCTTCCCACCTGCTTTTGCTTCTCTGCCCTGTAAGCCCCACACCACAGTGGGGGCGTGTGAATCACCCAGCTCCTGTGTGGCCCTGACTGCTCAGACCCGCCCCCTTGTGCTCCAGCCGCACCCCAAGTTTGTCACACACATTCCGGTGGAGCCCCAACTCCATCTAGCTGAAACACAGAGAGGACATGTTTTGGCTCGCACAACTGGACCCAGCTGTTCCAGGCACAGCTGGACCCGGGGCTGGGATGATCTCGTCTGCTTGCCCTCACTCTCCCCCTTTTCTGGGCTCTCCCCTCGGCCTCCCTGTTCCTCCTTCTGCACCCCTCCCCACCCCATTGCCCCTGGGATGGCTGTGTCCTCAGGAAGCCACTTTCTGAAGGGGGCAGGATGGCTACCAGCACAGTAAGCCCAGCCCTAAGAGGTCACTCCTTTCCCCATCACATTTGCCAGAGTCTGGGGCCAGACTCTCAACAGCCCCAAACGGGGTATAAGCCATCTTTGGACCTGCCTCTGTGCCTCCTAAGGCCAGGGCCTGGGCCACAGGCCCTCTCTGGGGATGACCAGTAGGTACCTGTATCCTGTGGCCTCAGGAGCAGGGAAGGAGCAGCCCCCTCCCCGCCCAAGGAAGATTCGAGAAGCTGTTCCCAGAAGCCAGGCCGAGCTGCTGGACAGGCACAAACAACAGGTGTCCACTGAAGCAAGGTATTTTCCTAAGCGGAACTGGGTGCCAGCTGTGACATACATTTCACTCCACCCTCTGCCCTGCTCCTGGCAACTGCTGTGGGAACGGCTTTACTTTCCGTCCGTGTCCCTTACTTCTCGCCTCTGAGTGGAGACACAGGTGCTGACGCGGCAGGGCTGGCTTGTGGTCTCTGAGCCGGGCATGGGCAGCTGGCACAGACCTGGGGCCGCAGCTCAGCAATGTCACGCAGGGTCTGGCTGCAGCTGTCCGGATGCCCTGGGGAGGGGGTTTTCGTTCATAGTGCAGGATCTGCAGGGCTTTGGCAAATCTGCCAAGAGGGGGTGGATTTCTTGAGCGGGGGGAAGGTTGAGGCGGGCAGGTGGGAAGGGGCTTTGACTTGGGAAGGACAGGGGCAGCTTCTGTTTGTCCCTGTGGAGAGAGCTGGCTCGGGGAACATGCCTGTGCCAGGCCCTGGAGGGATATGGGGGGAGGTGGAAGGCAAGGTGCCGTGCCAAGGAACTGGCAGACCTGTGGTCCCGGCACACATAAGACCCGTGCCCATCCAGAAGAGGGGGCGGTCTTGAGAGCCTTGGAAGGCCCTGTGAAGGGCTCAGCAGGATTTTAATCAGTCACCAGAGGGAGAACCAGGTGAAGGTCCAGATACCAGAGAGACTCTCCTGAGGACAGGGGGCAGTGGGGAGGGGCTGGGGCCTTATGGCAGGTCTGAGTTGGTGCTGAAGTCCCGGCCTGGTCTGTGTGGTCCAGGGCATCATTTTTAGCCTTTTAAACTGGTTTGCTCATCAAGAAATGGGAATCAAAGCTGCAATCCTGCAGAGCTGCTGTGACAAAGAAATGAGGCCACAACTGGAGGAGAAGACAGAGATGGGAATTCCCTTCCTGCATTGTGTGGAAGCCAAGTGTGTTCCAGTGTTGGGGATCAGCTGGACTTCCTGTGAGAGTGAGGGACTGGACCAGGAGAGGCTGGGTGGAAAGCCAAAGGAAGTGAGACCAGGTGTTCCCAGGAACAGAAGGTTCGGGAGATACCTGTGGTAGGAGAGAGCTCTGTTCGGGCACGTGGGCAGTTCCAGGTCAGGTGGAAGGATGAAGGGTGCTCTCACATACTCCGATGTAACTCCAGGACAGATGTGCAGGGCTGTGGGATGGGGCAAAGCACGAACAGGGGTGACTTCCATAAAATATTGTTTCCTGGCTTGAGAAAGTATCATCCAGGACAGAAAACATGAACACCGTAAGGGAAGAAATGAAAATAATCCAGTCTCTTCTCCCTAAAGACAAACAGTATTTTGATCAATTTCCTTCCAGTCTTTTTTCTGTGCCCATATTTTTTTAAAGAAAATTCAAGTCACCCTACTAAGTGGGCCCACTGGCTAGGAGGAGAGACGCTGTGTTGTTTGGTTCCTGTCCTCTGGAGAGAGGGTGAGATTTGGCAGCCGGTATCACCAGCTGTGGTAGTCGCCACGCCAGAGGCTGCGTTCGCCATCCCAGACCTCCCATTTTCCTAGAAAACAAAATTGTTTTGTTCTGCTTTGAAAACTTAGGCCCAGATTCTGGCCTTGACAAGGCAAAGGCAGCCAAAGAATTAAAGCACTGAAAACTGGGACTGTCTCATCGAAGTGTGACTTCACCACCGCCAGGATGCAGGGCTATTTTCCCCAAGGTCCGGCACTCTGGAGGGCTCACCTAGCAAAGCTCTGATGCCCTCTTAGGGGCCCGGGTGTCCACACAGGTTGCTGAGTCCACCAAGGGCTCAGCCTAGTCAGCAGTTGCAAGGTCACGGCCGCTGGTCTTCTCACATCTTTGCAAAACACCAACCACAGTCTCCCTGAAGTTGGGGGTGACAAGCCAGATTTCGTGGGACACAGCCCTTACCCCAAACCTTGGCCCGAAGGGGCAGTAAGCCAGTGTGTCTGCCAAGGATACAAGTCCACCTCCCAACCCCACCACACTCCGTGTACCTTCCCGCAGGAGCCTGACCAGGCTGGGACTACAGGTGGGAAATGGGGAGGGGTCTGTGGCCCTGACTGCTGCCTGCTTGTCATAGGGGAGGCAGACCCCACAACATCTGATGTAGGAGTGGGCAAAAAAGTGCCATTCCTGTCGATTGGGAAAAACCAAAATGTGGAGCTCCTTTCTTTGCCCCTTGCTGTGGGGGCCTCACATGCTGTTCTCAGGATAAAACCAAACATCGCACATTCTTCTCTGGCAGGTGCAGGCCCTGACTGCTCTGACGAGCCAACTGACATGCACAGTTTAATTTCCTGAAACACCGGGGATGGGCCTTTGTCAGGGGTCGGGTGGCTCACCCTTGGCCCTGGGGCTTTGGAGATGGCACTTGTCATCTTGGGTGTTGGAAAGTAGCTCCACTTTCCAGCCACTGCTCTGCTGTTCCTTCCTTCTGTATACAAGTGATGCAGACACAAAAATATGTATTTGTGCTCATTTTTCCTTTCCTTTTTTTTTTGAGAGAACATTTGAATCCTGGATGAAGTTCTAGCTCTGTCACTTGACAACTGAATAATATAACCCAGGGTACTTGAATCTCAGCCCCAAATCTCTAAAATGGGGGCCGTAAATATCCCTGCCAGGTCCCAGACCTGGGAGTCTTTGCATGCGCATACATTCTTCAAGACTCACCCGTCACTTTCCTGTGCTCTCAGAGAATGTCACGGGCAAAGAGCCCTTCACTCGGAGCCCTTCTCCAGGGTGTGACTAAGTAATGTCTGTGCGGTTTCCTGCTGGAAGTCTGCCCTCACCCCCATGGGCTGTGAGCTCCCTGAGTTTATTTACATCTCTCTGATTGCAAGTCAGGCGCAACACCTTTCCACATGTTCATCAGCCATTTGGAGTCCTCTTTTGTGACGTGCTTGTCTCTTGCCCTATTTTTCATTAAGCCACTAACATTTTTCTTATCAATGTGTAGGAATTATTTGTATTTTGTGGATACTCTTCTGTGGTTGGCTTTTTACTATTAAATATGTTGTCTGGTGATTGTTGTTTAGTTGCCAAGTTGTGTCCGACTCTGCGATCCAATGGACTGTAGCCCTCCAGGTTCCCCTGTCCATAGCATTTTTCAAGCAATACTGCTACAAGTGGGTTGCCATTTCCCCCTCCAGGGGATCTTCCTGACCCAGGGATCAAACCCACGTCTTCTATATCTCTTGCACTGCAAGCAGATTCTTTACCTGCTGAGCCACAATGTCTCAATTTTAATATAGTTGAATTAATCAGTCTTTTCCTTTATGGTTATTGCTGAAGTCTTAGAAAATTCTTCCAAACCCTGAGGTCATGAAGGTATTCTTCTCGATTCAGCCAGAAAGTCTTTACAGTTTTCTCTTCATCAGTTTGTAACTGCCAGGAATGCCATTAATGAACTGTTGATGTATGGTGTGAGGTAAGGGTCCAGTTCAACATTTCCTTCGTGTGAATAGACAGGTATCCCTGAACATCCTCATCCCACCTTCTGCAGGACACCTCTGATACACAGTAAGCATTCATATATGTGGGGGGCTGTTTCTAGACAGTCAACCCCGTCCCCTTAGGCTGTCTGTCTCTCTCTGCCTCAGCACCACACCACCTCAATGACTACTGCTTGGTAATTGGTACTGATGTCTACTAGAGCAAGTTCTCCTACCTTGTTGTTGTTCAAGAATTTTGTTGATTCCTGGCCTTTTATACTTGCAGAGTAATTTTTGAATCAGCTTGCCAGGGTTCCAACACAGAAACCATGGGATTTTTATTAAGATTTGGGGAGAATCTTTTTACTATTGAGTTTTCTAATCAATGGAACAGAAGCATATTTCTCCTTTATTTATGTCTTCTTGAATGCCTCCCGTTAAGGCCTTGTAATTTCTCCATAGAGTTCTTGTATATCCTTAATTAGATACTAAAGATTTTTTGTACCACTGTATACAGGGTTTTCCCCCTCATTTTTAAATAATATTTTTATTTACAGAAAGGTAAAATAGTACAGAGTCTCCATATACCTCTCACCAGCTTCTCCTAATGTTAGCATCTTATATAACCATGGTACAATTATCAAAACTAAGACGTTAACATTGCAACAACACTAGTAGTTAAGCTACAGTTTCATTCATTTATCTGGATTTTACTCGTTTAACTGCTAATATCCTTTTTCTGTTCTAAGATCTATCATTACATTTCGTCAGTTCTCCTTAATTTTCTCTGGCCCATGACAACTAATCTTAGTCCCTCCTTGTTTTTCATGTATCTCCTTGACACTTTTTAGGGATACTAGTCAGGTGTCATGACCCCCGGTTTGGGATTGTCACTGCTCTCTCGGGATTAGACTAGGCTTTGGGGGAAGAATGCCATGAAGTGAGGTGTCTTCTCATGCCATGTCACAGTTCATGACATCCACGTGGTTTATCACTGGTACTGTTGACCTTGACCCACGTGGTTATGGTGGTGTCATCCGGCCGTATTTAGCATTTTTCCCTTTCCACAGTCCAGTCATGAGAAGGCAGTCTCCATTCCAGCCCACACCCAGGGGTGGGGAGCTACACTCTATCCTGCCAGAATGAATGGCAAAGCACTGGTGAACATATGTTAAAACCACCACAGAAATCAACTAAGAGTAGAGGGGAGATCCTTTGAAGTCTTTCCTTAAAGTTTCACCTACTGATTTTAGCATTCGTCCCTGGATCTTGCCTATAGCAAGTAACACTGAGGTGTTCTACTGGTGATTTTTTCCCTCAGTCTTTCTACATTTATTATTTGAAATTCTTCTGTAAGGAAGATGTATCTCTCTCTTTCAATTACTTGTTAATTTGTATCAGTATGGACTCAAGAATATTTATATTTTCAGCTGTAATCTAATAGTTATATTATTAATATAATTTTGTTGCTCAAATTATTGTAGCTTTGGACACTGGATTGAGAGCTCTTTTAGGTTAGTTCCTGTGTCCATTTGACATGCCCTCATCCTTCTCATTTATTCATTTTTGAGCATTTCTTTACTTTCTAGAACTAGACAGTACTTTAGACTCATCTTACACTTCCCCTGCCCTAGCACTAGAATCACCATTCTGTCAGAGAGTCCCGGTTCCTTTTACTGGAGAATGTGCAAGATTTAGAAGCCAGGATCTGGGCACTAGATGTGCTCACTGCTCCAGGGTTGTCACTGCTTCTGGGGTCTCTCAATGGACAGAGCTAGGAAGTATGTATATATGAAAATAACCCACGTGTGCATACATATCTATATTTATTCGTGTCTGTATCAAGTATGAGTTCATCCTGGTATTTTCTCATTACAGGTTCACTCACCACCCCCAACTTTGTTACTTTCCTTGCTCCCACTATCTATAAATTTACTTATTCAAGGGCACCTGTAGTGCCCCTTGAGAAACAAACTTACCACCTAGAATACTGTGTGTGTGCATTCACTTTAACCATGTCCAGTGAAAGACTGTTTCCCAAGGATTCACAGGTCAGCTCCTTCTTCCACTCTCCTTACAGTGCTGTGTTATATATTTGTAATACAGAATTCACTCGGCACAGTCTGCTTTCCATCCTGGATCCTCGAACAGGCTTATTTTGGTTGGGGGGGGGCGGGGGGGGTAGGCGGTGTGGTGTGTATAGTGAAATTTACTCTTGGAGATGTATAAGTTCTATGGGTTTTGACAAATGCTTGCAGTTGTGTATCCAACACCACATCATCACACAGAGAAGTTATCCCTGTATCCCTGTAAGTACTCCCCCTCCCCTAAGTACTAGCAGTCATTGATCTGTTTTATGTCCCTGTAGTCTTGCCTTTTCCAGAATGTCATATAAATGATATCATATAATACGTGGCCTTTTGCATCTGGCTTCTTTCACTGCTTAGCAAAATACATTTGCTATTCATTTATGTTGTTACATGAATCATTAGTTCACTTCTTTTGATTGCTGGATGGTATTCCATTGTATGGACGTACCACAATTCATTTACCATTTCACCTACTGAAGTGCATCCTAGTTGTTTCCAGGTTTTGGCAATTTTAAGCGAACTGTTATACACATTTATGTACAAGTTTGTGTGAATATAAATTTTCAATTCACTTGAATAACTGGGACAAGGACCAATGGGTCACAAGATAAACATATGTTTAACGTTAAAGGAAACTGCTAAACCCTTTTCCAACATGGCTGCACCATTCTGCATTCCCACCAGCAACATGAATAGTTCTAGTTGCTCTGCGTCTTCATGAGTATACCATATTGTCAGACTTTAATTTCTTAATGTAAAGTGAAAAGTAAGGCTCTAACTTTATTCTTTTCTAAATATCCAAATTGCTACCATTTTAAACTTTTAGTCATTCCAATAAGGGTATAATGGTAGCTTGTTGTGAACTTAATTTGCATTCCCCTAACAATTACTAATATTGATTGAATTGAGCATCTCCCCATGAGCTTATTAGTAATCCATTTTTAAAATTGGGTTGTTAGTTTTCTTGTCAAGTTCCAAGAGTTCTTTATACATTCTGGAAAAAAGTCCTTGACGAGAGAAGTGACATGCAAACGTTTTTTCCAAGTCTATGACTTGTCTTTACATTCTCTTAGCAGTGTCTCTTACAGAACAAATGCTTTTAATTTTGATAAAGTCCAGTTTTTCCTTTTCCTCCTGCTCACAGACTGAGTTTTTGGTACCATACTTCGACACTCATTGCCGAATCCAAGGTCCAGAGGTTTTCTCCTATGTTTCCTTGAAGAAATTTTAGTTTGCATTTTACTTTAGTTTTTTCAGTAAGACTGAATACAGTACCTTTCACATTTTCATTTTCTGACTGTTGATGACCTCCTGCAATGTGAGGCGTAAGTGCTAAATGTATTAAAATCTACACACACACTTACACATTTAGGAGATAGTTGTACTACTTTGATAAAGAAAGGGAAATCTTTCTTTTTCAAAAGCAAAAGATAGGTGGTGGTTGTTGTTGCTCAGTCGCTAAGTCGTGTCCAGCTCTTTACGCCCCTGTGGACTGCAGCACGCCAGGCTTCCTTGTCCTTCACCATCTCCTGGAGTTTGCTCAAACTCAGGTCCATTGAGTTGGTGATGTCATCCAACCATCTCATCCTCTATAATCCCCTTTTTTTCCTGCCCTCAACCTTTCCCAGCATCAGGGTATTTTCCAATGAGTTGGCTCTTTGCATCAGGTGGCCAAAGTATTGGAGCTTCAGCTTCAGCCTCAGTCCTTCCAATGAATATTCAGGGTTGATTTCCTTTAAGATTGACTGGTTTGATCTCCTTGCTATCCAGGGTATTCTCGAGTCTTCTCCAGCACCATAGTTCGAAAGCATCAATTCTTCAGCTCTTGTCCTTCTTTATGGTCCAAGTCTCACATCTGTACATGACTCCTGGAAAAACCATAGCTTTGACTATACAGATCTTTGTCAGCAAAGTGATGTCTCTGCTTTTTAATGTGCTAAAGGTATAGCTCCAAAATCATAAAAAAATTTCCTATGACAAAGCCATAATTAAGGTTAAAACATTGAAGGTAGACTGGGGAAGGTATCTGTACCACAAATGACAAAGGGTTAATTATCTCTATCTAACATATAAAAATTTTCCTACAAACTGACGAACAAAAACGAGTAAAGGCTATGAACAGATAATTCCACAAGAGGAAAAGCAAACAGCCTCAGAGCCACAAAAGGCATTCGGTGCAGAAGGAAAAACAGCATGCCAGTCTTCATCTGTATTTGGCGGGCCCCGAAAAAGCTGCCAAAGGCTGGTGCCGGCATGGATGTGGGGAAGCTGGCATGTTCATGCACTACTGGTAGAGCCTGATACAACTTCTGGGGAAAACAATTCAGCAACATCTATTAAAGTTACCAAGGAAGCACCCTCTCACCTGCCTTAAAGTGTCAGGTTTTCATAAAGATGAATGGTGCATCACTGTCTTAAAGTAGAAGCTTAAAGCTAAGGGAACCAGATGTCCATCAAACATGGACTGACTGAGTTAACTGTGGCAGATCTAAGCTACAGACTGTCACACAACTACTAAAGTAAGACTTAGGTCCATGTCTACATACCTGTAGAAAAAGGAGATGGGCATGCTGCAGAGGGACAGGAACAAAATGACAGGAATGTCACGTGTGTGTAAATGCAAGTCCCACCAGGTGTCAGCCGCTCTGATGAGCAGAGAAGGGTGAGCTCGGAATCTAGTTGGTGTTTAACACTAATGACCTCGGCGGGGAGGAAGGGCTTTGTGAATCTTTGACTTGCCTCACTTTTTACAAGTACTTATTTTACAATACAAACCTTAAATGGAAAGAAAAAAAAAAAAAAAAACAAGGGTCCGGATTGCATATCTGGGGACTGACAGGTACTCTTAGTCAGCCCCGAGGGCCAGCATCACCCCACTGCAGGTGGGCCCGGGAATCTGAATGCTAACACGGGCTGTTGAATGGTTCCTGTGCCTCCCTCAGGCAGTGCAGGCAGAGTGTGTGAGGGGCCAGGACATCTGTGGCTGTCCCACACCCATCCTCCGACTCTTCATGAGCAGGAGTCCTACCACTCTGGGTCTGTCCACATAACTGTGGACAGTGATGGGAATCAGCGTCTTACCAGATCTGTGCTTGTCAGCTCTTCTCGACCCTAACGTCTGATGTGAATCTGGGGAGAGGCCCAGAGCCCTGAGCTCAGCCCGGCCACAGTCCTCACTCTGAGGAGATGTCGTGCGTGATAAATCGCTTAGTCGTGTCCAACTCTTTGTGACCCCATGGCGTGTAGCCCATCAGGCTCCTCTGTCCATAGAATTCTCCAGGCAAGAATACTGGAGTAGGCTGCCATTCCCTCCTCCAGGGGATCTTCTGGACCTAGGGATCAAACCTGCATGTCTGACATCTCCTGCCTTGACATGCAAGTTCTCTACCAGTAGCACCACCTGGCCCTTCCCACTGGCTCTCAATTGCACCTTGACCACTGAGGACTCAGGCCTATGGGAGCCATCATGAACCCAGTCAATCCTTGTGCCGAGACTTCTTATGTCACCTCCACTCCTCCCCACTGCTGTGAGTGGGTCTCTTACCCGCTTGTGGGAAGGATCCAGGGGTTTGAGGAAGGCAGGTTTGAGTCGGCATCTAAGCTCTGGGCAGCCCTAGGCCCTTCTGCCATCATGCCTAACACGCTGCCCCGCATCTTTCCCAACAGTGAAAAAGAGTCCCACGCTGCTGGAAGTGAGCACAGCCCATTTCATGAGAACCAACAGCTTTGCTGAGGACCTGGACCTGGAAGGGGAGACGCTGCTAACTCCCATCACCCACGTGTCACAGTGAGTACCCACTCATCCAGGGGTGATGAGTGGAAAGGACACAGGGCTCCAAGGGGACACCTCGGTGCTGGACCAGGACTCAGGCCTATTAGCCCAGTGCCCACCACTCGCTGCCTGCCCTCAGCAACCGAGGGCCACTGGCCCCCAGGGGCTAGACCCCACACTGGGCCACCCGGCAGGGATATAGCAAGGGCATTTCCCACCGAGTCTGGGAACACAATCCTCTTGTTGTGACTTATGGAAACCGGACTGATCATTTTCCACTTGCTTCCGTGCTCTGAGCATCTGAGAAGATTGTTTTTCTCTCTCTGAGCCCCCTCCCCTGCCCCCCAAAAGAGAGACGACATTGTTTTTCACATTTCCCCGTGGAACCCTGGCCAAGCCACGGGGCAGATGCTGTGGCTGTCCTCAGGGGCTCCTTCAGGTGGAGGAAATGGCTGATTCTCCACGCCTTCCAGTTGGCCTGCCCCCGAGACACAGCTGGCCTGGGACGCATGCCCGTCCTCCCCCGCCGTCACGGTATCCCCAGGCCAATCCCCGGGGCTCAGCTGTGGTGTGATTCCCCTGCGACGTGACTCACTGCTCCCAGCTAGGGCACCCCGCGTGCAGTGACGCTGTGCCAGGTCAGCGGGACACTCGGGCCCGTCCTGGCTGCTGCCCCACCGGGGGTTCCCCTAGAGACGTCTGTCTGTGTCGGATGTGCGCATGGTGCTCACCCTCCTTCTGAGAGTCACTCGCTGGCCTTCCTTTCTTCTCTCCTCGGAGTCAGTGAAGCATGTTCTGGTTCTCCGGACTCAGGGTCTCCAGGTCGTCCTAATCGTGTGCACCTCTCTCGAGGTGAGGCCCCAGGCTGGCTGCCTTTGCTGTTGCCAGGTGTGGCCTTTGCCTTGCAAATGACTAAGGAAGTCAGGACCCCAACTGCAGGGCCTCCTGGCTGCTCTGTAACCCGAGGACTGGCCGGGCCAGGGAGCCAGAGCGAGAGGGGGACAGGACGGTCTCGAGGTGGTACTGTGATCTGACAGGCCCACCTGCCATCCTCCCAGGCCCCGCCAGGCTCACAAGGAGCTTGACAGCACGTGTGGATGGCAGGGCATGCAGAGAAAGCATGTTCAGTCTCAGTGAGAGCCACACAAAGGGCTGGGAAGCAGTGGACTCAGTACTGGAGCAAGCTTCCGGGCCACCCCTGGGAGTGGGGCTCTGAACTCTGGGCCCATTCTGGAGATGACCCAAGAGGCTCACTTGGTAAGTGAGCAAGGGCAGAGGTAGGACTCGTGCTGGCAACCAGGGGCTCTGGGCAGAGGCAGGTCGGTGGTATTCCAAGGCAGGATGCCAGCTTACCCCTCTGGCTGAGGCCTGTAGCGAATCTGGGACACAGGAGACCCCCAAGTGTTTTGTGAAAGTTGGGGTTTTGTGACTGGTGTTTGCAGCACAGGTGGCAGGGCCTGCTTAGAGCAAGGATGGCCAAGAGCCTGCTGGGACCCGGGACCCTCGTGTGGGTGGACACCACCTAGGCCTCGCTGTACTGCTCAGCGGCCCCTGCTTATCCTCCTGGCTCTCTCTTCCTATCAGAGCTCGCTTTTCCTCCACTCTCACCTGTGGCCCAGCTCCATAAGGCGTCGCACCCCGGGTGGACGGGGTGGTCACCCATCACCCGTCAAGCTGGGCAATCTTCACCAGCTCCCGGGACCCTCTGAGGTCGCTGCAGGAAGTCCCAGGGTAAGGGTGGTGAAAGACTGGGAGCTGAGGTGACCTAAATCCAAGCTCACAGCTGCCTTGCCTGGTTGCCCCTTTTGAAGAGAGGTCCATGTGTGTCAGAATCTGCAGGCACAAGGTTTTCAGGGGGGCGAGAGGCGGTCCACCTGCCCAGGGAGCCCCAGGAAGCAACTCAAGCTGGTTGGGCTGCGTAGTCAGAGGAACCTGCCCATTCCTTGTCTTCTTTCCTCCAACACAGAGGCCATCTGACCTGACAGCCCTAAGCTCTCTGCCTGCCGTGGGCCTGGGGTGGTCCTTGGGTCGTCACTCCCTGGGCGCCATCCGTTGGTTATGGGAGGAGGGGCTCCCTCCAGTGCTGGCTGGGCCTAGGCTGTTCTTCCCCAGGAGGGTCCTCGCCCTGGAACCTGTGAAGGCCTTTCGCAGTACAGACCCTGCAGAGGAGCCAGCTGGGAAGGCGGGTGCTGGACTGAGGGGTCTGCAGGGAAGGCTGGGCTGAAGAGACAGTGTGCAGCAGAAAGGCCTCCTCAAGGCCCTGTGATCTGGTCAAGGTTGAGACAGCAGGGGCTCTGCATGTCCCTGTCCTCAAGGGCCAGGGTCCTGCCTGCAGGAACCCAGGGAAGGTGGGGTACAGGCACAGTGCAGGGGACGGCAGTGGGACTTCAGATCCCAGGCGCCCCCAGGGCTGAGGGCTAGGCCAAGGCGCCACCCCACCATGGCGGGGGAAGGGGGCAGCAGTGCTGGGCCCCGCGTTTACCCCAGGCTGCAGCAGCCGGCAGGGCAGCTGGGGGAAGATGGCCAGGCCTCAGTGTCCACGCCGGGCCGCATTCCTCTGCCTCCCGCACAGCCTGCCTGCTGATTGATGCCCGTAATTAAACTCGGCTCCAGCGGCTTGGGGACCCGTCTCAGCTCCTGCAGGCAGCTCAGCCCCATGGACTCCACGCAGGCGAGAGAGCTGCACGCCCTGGAGCGTGTGCAGAGGGCTGGGGATGTGCACAGGGGTCTCGCAGGGGCCAGAGTGGGTGGGAGGCAGTTACTGAAAAACAGATCCATTTTTCTTCAGCATTTGACTGAATGTTAAACGTATTACCATGTTGGGACAGTTCCAGAATTCAAATTAAAAGCATAAATAAAGACACATTTTGTTTCCATCTCAAGCTCTCCCCGCCCGAGGGGCCCCAGGGAGGTGAGGTCACTGCAGCCTTGATTACGGGATGGTCCCTGGGGCTGGGCGAAGCTCCTCTTTCCGGGGCCTGTTGGCCATTGGTGGAGCAAGGGGTCAGGGGACTGGGGGTCAGTGAGCCAGTCTGGTGCAACCTAGGGAGTCGCCAGAGAGCCGGGGTCAGGGTGCAGCGGGCTGGGGAGAGAGAGTGGCTCTGGCCACGCAAGCTCCATGGGCAGGCCCCCGGACCCACTCACAGCTCTGGATGGCCAGGCCACAGGCTCACCCGCACCTCTCAGGCAGATGAAAGGGAGCTCGTCTGCCCTTGGGCCCCTACCCTGAGCTCTGCCATAAGGCTGCCATGGAGCAAGTGTGAGGCAGGAGACAGGGCATCGAGGGCAGGGGGTAGCGAAACCCTGCAAGGGGCTCTTGCCCGCCGCGGGGAGGGCCACCCCGTGTCCACCCCTGCGCCTTGCACATGGTGTTCCACCTAGAACATCCTTTCACTCATCGGCAGCTATCAGAGTCCCGCTCATTTCTCCAGCGTCCTCGCAGGCCTCCTCCCTTCAAGGAGGCCCAGGACGCCCCCAGGCCAGGCTGCCACATCCCCCTCCAGCCCCTGAGGCCCTCTGTACCGGCTCCCTGAACCCTTGTACGGGGCCTGGGTCTCTTTTGGGGTACCTGTCTACCAGCACCCTCATGTGTGGCTGCCCCAGGCCTCTCCTTATCTGGCACCCCTCAAGCCCCAGGCTGGATGAGCTCCAGAACCATGGTTCCTGGGTCCCCCAGCCAGGGCCCAGCCAGCACCTTCCGAGGAAGAGATGAAGCAGAGGCTGTGAGCGCCTCAGTGCTGCTGGCATGCAGGGCCAGGGTAGCTGGGTCAGAACAGGCCTCGGGTCAGCATCTGGGGCTCTGGGCTCCAAGGCTGTGTGTTGGGAAGTCCTGCCCACAGCTGCCGAGTCAGCCAGGACTGGCCTAGCATTCACACCCACCCCGGTGGTTGCACATGGATACCCAGGGCAAGTGGTTCCAGAGCCAGACCCTCTGTGCGCACACCAGTCTCTGGTCTCCCAGAAGGGACCCTCCTCTCTTCTGTCATGGCCTCCCGGGTAGGCAAGACCCAGCTCTCTTTAACCAGCCATCTCTCTGCCCTGCTCTGCAGGGGGAGAGTCTGGTTAGCACCCTGTACACCAAGACAGGCATGGGGAAGGCCAAGAACCTTCTAGGGAAGAAAGGCAGAGGGAAGGCGGGGCCGAGGCTAGGGCCCCACAGAACACCCGCCAGGTGACTGTGAGCGCAGACACATGCGCACACCCCCAGCGAGCATGTACTCGCAGGCCTCCTGCGACATGACAGCCTGGAGATCTTTGAGCAAAACCAGCCCTGTGTGCGTTAATTAGAATTTCCATGTCTTCAACTTTCTCCTGGACCCTGCAGAATCTCACGCCAAAACGTTCAAGTTTCTCTTTTCCAGCGAGGCCGCTGTGGCCTGGCTTCCATCCACATCACTACTAACGTCTCCTGAAATCTGCGTTTGTCAGCGAGGCCAGGGCCAGCCCCATGCCTTCTGGAAACAAGGGCAAATGTCACAAGACTTGGTCCCATGCTCAGTTCCCTGGACCAGGGTACTAGCTCTATTGGCGGTACCAGGTTTGCCTGGGACATTTCAGAGACATCCGGGGCCCACTGCAGCCCACACCCATGGACCCCAGAGGCGCCAGGCACGGCACATCTGTGAACGTCCAAGCCCCTTTCTGTTTCCCACCCTGCAAACTGTGGTGGGAAAGGACTGAGAGGCCTTGCTGGGGCCAGCGTCCAGGGGGATAAAGGAGGGGGCTTGCCAGGAACAGATGAGGCTAGTTTGTCTTTCCAGGCCAGTGTCCTCTCGTTGGAGCTCCAGACCACCTCTGTCTGCATGAGGTGCCAAGGAAGCCCCTCGGGAGCCCGCCCGGGAGGGCTGAGCGAAGCTGCATGAGTCACAGGCTCCCCGTCAGAGCCTCACAGCCCTGGCCAGGCGCAAAACCGTCTCCGAGATGCACGGGGGGATTAAATGTTCTCCTAATTAAATTACAAGCGAGGCGAGTGGCTCAGTGGGAACAACGGGGGACTGGAGATCGGATGCCCTTCATCTGGCGCCCAGCCAGTCCTGGCCCAGCTGCGGGCCAGCCCCCGAGCCCCCCAACCTCTGGGAGCCTCATTTCCTTTGTGAGCATGCGAGGAGAATGCAGCCCATCCACTGGGGCCAGTTACTCTGGGGAGTGGGCCCATGGTCTGGGAAGAAGGCCCAGAGGCAAGCATGGGGAATTCTTACTGCCTTAGGCGCCGTTGATAACCCCAGGCCCCGGCATGCTCAGGGCCCGCTCGGCCGTCTCTGCAACGCAGGTTCACAGCAAGGGCGGCATGGACCATGGGCAGTGTTCAGGAGGATGTTCAGGAGAGAAGGCCCACACCCTGGAGGTGGTGGGAGGAGATGACTTCACAAAATGGCACTGGTACTGATGGAGAGACATCTTTGACCATCAGGGAGTCCCACACAGCTCCCTCCTATGCTTTGCTTGAACCTGGAGGGGGAGACTGAGTCCCAGGCAGCCTGACCAGGAAGCCTGAGGTGGGGATCCCCTGAGCCAGGGGTGGGAGGAGTTTGGGGCAGACCCAGCCCCTCTGCAGGCCTGCACTGTCCATCTCTCAAGCTAAGCTAGAAAGGCTTGTCCTTATATAGAGGACATTGTTTCAACTTTCCAGTTGAAGGATGAAGTACACAGATCTCAAGGGTACTGTCTCATGCATTTTCGCCCCCTGGGACTTGTGACACCAGCCCCCAAGTGAGGCGACAGAACCTCGCAGGAAGCCCCCAGGTTCCCCCTTCGTGCACTAACACCCAAGAGCAAGCGAGGCCCGGCTTCCAGCAACAGGACCCAGCTCTGCCCGCTCTTGAACTTTCTATCAATAGACTCCGACAGTGCACACACATATGTCCGACTCCCTGTGAGCTTCACAGTCGGGCAGCAGAGAGCAGGGCCTCCCTCTCCCCTGGCTGGCTGGCACCCCATCGTGTGAAGGGCCTACACCTCCTTTATCCATTCTCCTCTGACGGCCACTTGGACCATGTCCAGTACAGGGTTGTTATCATCACTGCTAAGAATATTCTGTCTAGGCTCTTTGGGGAATGCACGGGCTGCTTTCTGGTGAGTATGTTGCCAGGTCACTGGATGAGCTTGTGGGCTTTGAGCACATGCTGCCTCACAGCTGCCCAAAGTAGGCAGACCATTTCCACCATTGCCACTGCGGAGCATTCTGGCTGCTCCATATCCTAACCCTTCGCATTTTCCGTCATTCCTTTTCAGCCACAATGGTGGGTATCTAATGGCATCAAACTGTGATTTTAACTTGCAGTAATAGCTATGGGTTTCCCTGGTGGCTCAGGGGTAAACAATCTGCCTGTCAATGCAGGTTCAATCCCTGGACTAGAGAAGGAAATGGCAACCCACTCCAGTATTCTTGCCTGGACAATCCCACGGACAGAGGAGCCTGGCGGGCTATGGTCGGTCCATGGGGTCACAAACAGCAGAACACAACTTAGTGACTAAACAACAACAAAGTCAATGGCACGTTATTATTATTTAGTTGAATACGGTCCTTTGTAAAATGCCCATGTTGGCGGCTCATTTTATTTTGGGTTGTCTTTTCTTCTGATTTGTAGGCGTTCTTCATCCTGGACATGAGTCATTGGTCAGATACATGTATGTTCATTCCAAAGAAACAACACTTCTCCCTCTGCGGGTTGCCCTTTTCCTCTCTTAAGGGTGTCTTTTGATGAACCTTCTGGTCTTAATTTTAACATCATCCAGTTAATCAAACATTTCCTTTCTGGGGAGTGCTATTTGTATCCTATTTAAGAAACTTTGACTACTCCAAGGTCATAAAGATAATTGTTTTTTTCCTAAAGTTTTATTAGTTCACCTTTCATATGTAGATCTGCAATCTGCCTGGAATCAATCTTTGCATCCAATGTGAGGCTAAGGTCAAGGCAGTTTTCGCCCATTTGGATATCCAGCTTGACTCAGTTCCCTTTACTGAAAAGACCGCCCTTCTCCACTGCCCTACCAGATAAGCACCAGTATAAAGCAGCTCACGGTCTGCACATGGCTCTGTCTGTGGATCCTATTCACTTCGTCGGTCAGACTTTTATCGTTTTTCTTGCCAGGGCCATGTTTCATTATCAGTACAGTTGGATCCCAGCTCAGGACGGCGGGTCATGCAAGCTCCAGCCAGTTCTCCTGCCTTGCTTGGCTGTCTCTGTGCGGCACCTCCAGCCATCGTGTGCCAGTTTCCACAGGAGGCTTCTAATAGGTGGGCCGGCTCCCCGTCTAGTCTCAGGAGGACAAACACCCTTACTATACTGAGTCTTCGGAACGGTGCTCTTGACATGGTCCTCATTTGTTAAGGTCTTCTTTCATCTTCTACCATGTCCTGTAGTTTTCAGGGCAGTGGTCAAGCACACCTTGTCTGAGATTTATTCCTTGTTAGCTGGTGCTTGTTATGGGTTTACCAAGTCTGGGAACATTGCCTGCCAGGGAACTCTGACCACCCTGGGTCACTTCCTCCTGCACAGTGGGACGCTGGGGCAGTTGGCTCACTTCTCTGAGCCTCTGTGTCTTCTTGTAGATGTGAGGGATGCGTGTCATGGTGCTGGTGTTAGCCTTTGAAGAGATGGGGTCCGGCATCCAGCTGTGTGCCTGCTTCGGGAAAGTGTTTGATAGATGTCAGACAGTGTAAAATGTCTCCTTGTGATGCGAGGTCCTGTGGGGATGTCCCTTCCTTGGCCTGAGAGCTTCTGAAATGGCCAGGTCACAGGTCTCCATAGGGCACAGATGCGGCCACAGTGTGTCACCTTTAGATGTTGTCCTTGTTTAATGAGATGCACCTTGCTGTTGTTATTCTGTCACTCAGTCGTGTCCGACTCTTTGCGACCCCACGGACTGCAGCACACCAGGCTTCCCTGTCTCTCACCATCTCCCGGAGTTTGGTCAAACTCATGTCCCTCAAGTCAGTGATGCCATCCAACCATCTCATCCTCTGTCATCCCGTTCTCCTCCTGCCTTCAATCTTTCCCAGCATCAGATGTAACTAGAAAGCCAAAATCCACTGCCTCTCACCCAGGGCTCAGGGCTCGTGAGCCACGCTGTCTGTGACCCACTGCCTCTCACCCAGGGCTCAGGGCTCGTGAGCCGCGCTGTCTGTGACCCACTGCCTCTCACCCAGGGCTCAGGGCTCGTGAGCCGCGCTGTCTGTGACCCACTGCCTCTCACCCAGGGCTCAGGGCTCGTGAGCCGCGCTGTCTGTGACCCACTGCCTCTCACCCAGGGCTCAGGGCTCGTGAGCCGCGCTGTCTGTGACCCACTGCCTCTCACCCAGGGCTCAGGGCTCGTGAGCCGCGCTGTCTGTGGAGGGAGGAACCTGACACCTGTTCTGCTAACTCTCCTCTTGGAGGGATGCTGAGGACCGCGCCCCAGAGCAGCCACAAGTGCCCCAGCGTGCCTCTGCCCTCTGTTCTCAGCACAGCTGGGCTCGCCTGCTGAGGATGACACCCTTCTTCATGCAGAGCAAGGACCAGGGCAGGCATGAGGCCTGCCTTCCCCTGGGACCGCACTTGGCAGGAAAGGGAGACGCCACGGGAGTTCTGTTTCTGAGCAGTCCACGGGCTGCGTGGCCCAAGTGTGGGGGCGGTGTTTGTTCACAGCCCTGGTGGCCTTCAGGTGCTTAGGAGAGGGCAACTCCCTGTCATCCCTACATCTTGTGTCAGGGGTGGGAGGGCACACTGCGGCTGGTTGAGACAAAAGCTTGAGTCCTCACTGGGGCCCTTAGAGGAGGCCTGGTGAGTCAGTCCCCTGATTCACAGAAAGATGGGTCTTGCCACCTTGAACCTGGCACTACTCTGGGAGGATGAAGGGCACCCAGGCCTGCAGACCACTCTGGGGCAGCGCTGACCTGGCCTTCCAGGGTGCCGGGGCTTCTCAGGCTGCTCCTAAGCCCCTCCACCTAGTATTCACCCTTTAAGATTTACAGGCCCTCCTGGGACGATACAGGTGTCCTCAGCAATGACTGGCTAGCAGGGACAGGTCTGGCTGGAAGTCTATCAGGTCTGGCCTGCCTGTGCGAGTGCCAGGTGGAGGGAAGAGGAAGAAAAGACGAAGGCAGAGGGAGACAGGAGCCCAGGGCTGACCCGAGTCTGGCATCCATGGCATTCTGCCATCCCCACAGATCCAGCCATGACCCCACATGGCTGTGATCTTCTCAGGAAGTGCTCTCTTCACAAGGGCAGTGGCCCCGGAGGCTGAAGACAGCTCGGGAAAGATCACGGAGAAGAGCAGGGATACCCTCGGCGTTCACAGGCAAGGTCTTCCACTACAGTCAGCACAAGTACAACTTAGTAGGGGTTTACATCAAGCTCTGAGAAGGGAATTCGGGGCGGGGGGCAGTTCAAGGAATTTTCAAAGGTAATGTTGACTCTACCTGATTTGTCTTCCAAGGCCTTGGAACTGGGCCATCACATAAGATCAGACTACACTGCACTCAGAATACCGCTCGTGCCACAGCTGTGCCCCCTGGTAAACTGGGGCACACAGCAGGGTGGCTTCCCAAAGCAGCAGAAGACATGTGGGGACTGGAGGGGGTATGTAAGGCTATTCAGGGCACCGGCTACACTCACAGTACGTTCAGCGTTCTTCCCCACAGCCTCACTTGTGGTTATGGGCAAGACGGCTGCCCTCAGAGAGCCAGCCCCTGAAGAAGCGGCGGGCAGCACTGGGCGGCCAGCTGCTGGTCCTCGGCTTTACCCAGCTGACCTCTGTACCTGCGTATAAAGTTCAGGGCAAGGGCACACTGGGACCTCTGGCTACATCCCTTCAGCACACGCTGGGTGTGTCCACCTGGCCCAGCTTGGTATGCATGGGGGCCCAGTGTCTCCACTCCTGGGTTGGGATGGGGCAGCTGTCCTCAGGCCCAAGGGGACCTTTCTTTCCCTACTTAATCTCCTCTCTTGGGCCTTTTGTAGGTGGGCTTGTTTTTCAATGTTTTCTTTAGGTTCATGTCCAGATTTGTGAGGTTACATTGAGTCTCTTCCCATTTGAAACACCTGAATGCTTTCTTCCTGCTCTTCTCCCTGAGCTTTCTTCCTACTGCTTCTCTCTACTGCTCTACTACTTCTCTCTCTCTCTGAGCCACATGAAACCCCAGCTGGGTGTGTGGGCTCCAGGTAGAAGCTCATAGGGGCCTGGCTGCAAGGCCAGCGTCATAAGCTGGGGCCGCCTCAGGTGGAGCAGTGCTCAGAGACTGGCTCCCAGCCTGAATGAGGTTGGGGCAGTGTGTGTGCAAGCGGCAGGGACGGGACTGTCCCCAGGGGCTCCAAGGGCATCACCTGAGATGCTCTCCCACTGACCCCTTGCTCTGTGGCAGTGCCTGAAAGCCTGGTGCTGACGGGCCCCCTCCATCACCGGCCTGTCTCATGTGCTGGGAAATGGACTTGGTCAGGCCACACGGTCTGGGTCTAAGATGGGAAAATATGCCTGCAGATGTCAGGAGATGGAAAGAGTGGGAAATGGGAGCCCCGAGACCAAAGACAGGACCTTGCTCAAACGCTGGCAGAGCCAGGTAGGCACTCAGCTCCGAACTCTGAACTCTGTGTTCTTTTGCTGTCCCAAAACAGCCTGTCTCCTCGAGTGGGCCCTGCCTCCATCCTACACCAGTCCCAGCCAACTTTCTTCATCACCTGGGCCAAGTGACCTCAGTCCCAGGGGGTTGGTTAGGGCACTCTGCTGAGCCCCAAGCCCCAGTCACTCAAGGCCTTCGGCCTGGCCATGCCCTGCTCATTAGCGCTCTGCTTCCCCCACACTCAGGAACGGGAAAGCATCCCCCAGTTAACTCTGCCGCAGGCCATGCCTGGAAGGAGAGGTGGGTGGAGCCAAGTGAGCAGGACAGAAATACTGAAACCTGGGGTCAGAAAGTACACTCAAATTAGTCTCTTGGGCCACCTCGGGACCTCATACTTATCCAGGAGACCCACATGGGTAAGACCAAGACAAGGATGTGCCTTTCCCAAACAAGGCAGGAGGACCAGACAGCCGTGAGAAAGGTCAGGAGCCCAACTTGAGACTCCAGGTGCAGGCGGAAAAACTGTGGCCTTCTCCCCAGGTAGCAACGCAGGTCACCACTTAGGAAAACAGTTCTGTGAGCACGCCAAGGGCACGGTCCGAGGAGAGAGGAGCGTGACCTTTGTTTAGCAATGGACACTCTGCCAGGGCACCAGGCCACCCTCTGCATTGAGCCCCTAAAATGGATAAATGCTGCTGCTCATCACAGTCCTCATTGACTCTCATGACCTGCGGAAATATCACTCTCTCCGTCTGATGCCACCTGGCCACGCAGGTGCTAGTCCCAGTGATTCGGGAAGCTGAGTGTGACCAGCCAGCCCATCATGTGAGGCTGATCACAGACTTGTCTCATTTGCTGGGGCTGGTGTTGGGCTCTGCCTATCAATGTTTAACTCCTGAGGAGGCCAACCTTGGGGCTGGAGAGGCTCAGACTGCAGAGGGGAAAGGGGCTCCTTTCTGCTGTGTGTGTGCAGGGACCCTGGGGTGGGGAGGGGCAGTGTCAGCTCACAGCCAGCAGAGCACAAGCTGGAGGGAAGAGGGCCTTCGGCGTGAGCTCCGCCCCGCGGTGTGCCGGGAAAGGGCGGGGAGCGCTGTGCCCCCACCCCCGCCCCCGACCCCGTAGGTGACAGTGGGCCCCAGCAGGACGCACAGCTCTGAGGACCCCTCCGTGGTTTCTGGCGGCTTCGGATCTGGGGTGCGCGGGCGCCTCATTTGCAATTGCTGGTTGCCCCACAAGGGCCTGGCCTAGGTCTCCCCGCTGGTGGGGAGGAAGGTGTGGGAGCTGGTTTGCCGGGGCCACCCAGTGTGGGCTCAGGAAGGGAAGGAATGTGACCGAGGCCGGGTGTGGCTGAGGAGAGTGCAGCCAGTTGTGGGTTTTTCTTGGGGCCGAGATAGACGTGAGCAGAGATGGAGGCCCCTCTCCCTCTGCCCCCACCACACACACTAGGACCTTTCTTCAGTGTGCGGCTGTGGAGCTGGAGGCCAAGGACACCCTCTGGAAACCTGAATTCCATTCGCTCTTGGCAAAGAACAGCTTCCTGCTTGGAGAAGGTGTGCGCGTGTGTGCGCGCGTGTGCACACAGGGCCATGGGGGCTGGCAGAGGGAGAGGCACGTGGGTGGAGCGATGTTTGATGAGACGTGTAAGGTGACCCCAGTATTTCCCGGCACTGGATGGCACTTGCTCCTCCATCCGGAGGAGCTAAGACAAACACCTGGAGCGGCTGAATCAGAAACGTGCAGGCTGCACTCCTTTGAAATAGGCTCTGGCTTAAAACAGTCACGGCAAAACATGCCTTTGAATCTGAAAGCCAGGACTTTTGCAAAATAATTCAAAAAGTTTGTTGAACCTTAAACCTTTCCTGATGATTCCTTCCTTCTGAAGTTAACTCGTTAAAGTTGCTCCAATCCCAGCCTGGTGCCAGACCAGCTTCCTGGAAACGCTCGCCAACTGCTGGCCTTTGGAAAGACTTGTCACCCTAATAGCTGTTTAAAAAAAAAAAAAAAAGCTCCCTGGGCACCTTGGCTGCAGGGCCTGAAAAGTCCTTTGTGTCCGCTCCAGCTGCAGACCCGTTCCAGGCCCCGCTCCTGGGGCCGACTGGAGCTGTCTCTCTTCGTTTCCTCTTACAGTGGCGGGTGCTGGGCTGGCTTCTTCCCGCCCAGCTTCTCTGCCAACGGTGTATCCAGGCCTCCCCACACCGAGGTGGGGGCCGGGACGTCCAGGGCAGAGCCCTTGGAAAGGGCGGGTGTGTGAGCATGTCCCAAGAGGGTCACCAGCCGGGGCGTCTCTCCGTTTCTTCCCCCTAAAGGGAGAGATCAGGGCCCCCTCCCAGGTCAACCCTGTGTCACTTCCCCAGAAAACCCAGGACCCAGCCAGTTCCCAAGCAGCTTGGTTTCAGAAATGAAGACAACGTGCCTCTTCCCAGAGCAGGGTTTCGGCAACATAAAGCCTGAATGTAAAATGAGGTCTAAGTTGTAGTTTAAAAAAAGAGTTTAAAATGTGAATATGGGTTGGAAGATACTTAAACATAGATATTAGGTGAATCAACAGAAAAATGTACTAAATATTGTCACTGATGCATTAATCAAAATCAAAGATTACGTGAAAATGGAAGAAAAGTTACATAAAAACTCAAGCATTTAAAGAGACGCAGCAGTCAGAATATGTACACTGTTCACTCCTCTTAAAAATCACTCCTCTCAAAATTCCATGATGACAAAACATATGTAGCATTTCATTTCCTAGGAGAGCCTTGTTGATCTGCAGATGGGTGGAGGGCACCCCTTCCCATCAGAGGGGGGCGGGTGGGCTCCCTGGGAGCCTGCCCAGGGCCTGCTCTCACTCCGGCTCTGCCTCTCCCTGTCAAAAACCTCTTTGTGCAGGAGCAGCCCTGCTCCTCGGAGGGATAGGAACCAGAGCCCACAGCACCGTGCCACCGTGCTCCACAGCCCACCAGCCTGGCCCCGCAGTGGGGGCTGCTCGTCCACAGCCTGGCAGAACATCTGCAGGAACTGCAGCACGCCCTTCTTGCCCTATTAAGATGTTGCTCTTAAAAAGTAATAGTACAGTAGCTTTACACATGCTAGGGAAAACAGATGCAGTATACAAAGGGAAAATGGCAAAATCAGGCTGTCCCCACCCCAACCCTGACTTCCTAAGTTTCCTTTCCTAAAGGTCACTGCTGTCCAAGTTTCCTGCTGTATGTTTTCAGTGTGTTATATGGGCAGACGTATTTATGATATACCTCCTTCTTACACAAGTGGTAGCATCTATCATCTACCGGCAGCTTGCCTTTTTGACTTCAGACAGGCATGCCAGACTTCTTTTTGAGCTGCCCGGACAAGCTTGGTTTATCGTGGGGCAGGACTCCTGAGGGGCACTTCTATCCTGCAGTGTTGCTTGTGTACACACACGTCAACAGGTGACTGCTGAGGTGCTGCTTTCTCATGAGTGAGCTGCTAGGATCCTTGAGAGAACGTGGCCTCTGCTCTCAGCCCACTGGACTGGGCTTTCCCCAAATGGGACTGTGCTCACGGTAGCCCCAGTCTTCATGGCATCGGTTCTGTTTCTGGTGAACACGGGGACCCAGCCACCTGAGAAAGGCACGTAGCTGGTGAGGTGGGAGGCCTGTGAGGAGGCTAAAGAACATCATGTTGAGTGTAAATCAGTGAGCCTTCCATCACAGAATGCACAGATGGGCTGCTCATTAAAGCCTGACGAAAGCCCTGAGCATTTTCAAGGGCAACACCGCCTTGACTGCAGCTGGCAGGAGGTGGCCAACAGTTACCTGCTTGACGGCCTGGGCAGGAAGCAACCCCAGGGCATCTGAAGAGAATGGGGCCCTGTCTCTGCGAACATCATGCTGTAAGGAAACGCTTCAGCTTTCAGTAGCGAGCCCTCTCATTTCTCCGTAAGCACTCAGCCCCAGTACACACTGTTCAGAAAGAAGACGCCTGTGTGTTCTGGAGATGGATCTATATTAAGACATCTAGTGCTTCTCCTTTTTATTAGCAGCTGCAGAGCATTCCATTATGCCGTAATGTATGGAACAAGTCCCCTATTGATGGATGTATAGGGCAGCCAAAGACAGCCATTAACCATTCAAATATTCACTAATGAACCGCCTGATTTTGAAATTAGTCCCTCTGAAATGTCCCTCCCCACTGAACACTATTGTCTCTCCCTACCCATCTTATCCCTGTCTGTCTCCGTTAATTGAGTCTCCTAGGCTGTCTCTTATCAAATAAAGACAACATAAAGTAAATTACTTATGAAGAAGAACTGTAAATCTTGTCAAGATACGAGATTTCATGAAGTTAAGGGAAATGAAACTGAAGAATTTCTCTTCAGAGGTTAGACAGTTAGGCAGAGTTAAAGCATTTACCCAACTGAAGAGAACAGCAAGGCTGACACCTAGAAAAGCATTTCAAAGGGGTGCAAATGAAATAATAAAAGATTAAGAGAGGCTCCTTGGTGAAGCCATGAAGCCCTACCTTCTATAAAACTGACCCTCTGTGTGAAAGTGCTAATGGAATTCATTATGAAGGGAGAGATGCCCTACTGCAGGATCATGTCACATTTTACAACATTCCATCAGAACCTCTCTCAATTCATTTTTTCTAATGAGGAGGTATCTGCAATTATGACAATGTATATATAGGACAATTTTATTTTCAAAACTATTATTACTACTCCTCAAGGTAACTTCCCAATCAAATCTATTTTTCATGAAATGTTGGTCTCCATTTTAAGTGCATTCACTTCAAGAGGTCCACTTCCCCCCATTTCCAGCAAGGTTAAGATAGTTGTGCATGTTTTGATAAGATATTACCAAATAAAGGCTTGTACCCATTTATACTACTATGAAAATTGTGCAAACATGCCCATTTCCCCACACCTTCACCAATAACTACTACTCACTAGTAGTCACAGCTTCTATCTTCCATTAATTTGATTGATAAGACATGGTATACTGGAGTTTTAATTTACATTTCTTTTATTGTAAACGAGGTATTTATCTCTTTAAATCGGTAAACATTTGTTTTTTCTTCTCTGTGAACCATCTCTCCATACCTTTATTTTTTTAATACCCCTTTTTACTAATTTATAGGAATTCTGTCTTATGTGTTGAAAACAGTCTATCCCAATTTTCTTTGATCTTTCAGCTTCTATATTTTTCTGCTGGCAGTATTTTTAAATTTGAGGATTTGTTGTTTCTGTTTATTGCTTTACATTTCTTATATTTTATTAAAAGTTGAGCTTGTTTCTGTGAGTCAGAAGCCAGATATATTTTCTTTTCATATGCTGCTCAAATTTTTGGTCCATTTTCTCCCTATGGGCTTCAGAATTTTTAAATTCTGACATAATCAACTCTGGCAGTCTTTTGTGATATGCAATTCTTGTCTTAAATTTTGAAAAAACTTCTGAGATTGTTTTAATAAGTTCTGTGTTTTCTTTTGTCGTCTTTGTTTTTCACATTAAAAAACTTTAATTGATACATGGTTAATTACAGTGTTGTGTTAGTTTCAAGCGTATAGCAAAGTGATTCAATCACACGTACACACATTTTTTTTCAAATTCTTTACCTTTATAGGTTATTATGAGTATAATTCCCTGTGCTATACAGTAGGTCCTTATTGTTTACCTATTTTATATATAGTAGTGTGCATATGTTAATCTCACATTTCTAATTGATCACTTCCCTGCCCCACTATCCCTTTTGATAACTATAAGTTTGCTTTCTATGTCTGTAAGTCTATTTGTAAATAAGTTCACTTGTGCCGTTTTTATATTCTACATATGTAGAATATCAGTTATGGGATATCGGTGTCTTGCCTCTGACTTACTTCACTTAATATGAGCATCTCTAGTTCCATCCATGTTGCTGCAAATGACATTATTTTGTTATTTTTTTATGGCTGAGTAATATTCCACTGTGTATCTATATACATACATATATACACACACACACACACATTTTTTATCCATTCTTCTGTCAATGGGCATCTAGGTTGCTTCCATCTCCTGGCTATTGTAAATAGTGCTGCTGTGAACACTGGGATGCATGTATCTTTTTGAATTAGCATTTTCTCCAGATAGACGCCTAGGAGTAGGATTGCAGGATTGTACGGTAGCTCTATTTTTAGTTTTTTAAGGAGCCTCCATATTGTTCTCCATAGAGGCTGCACAAATTGACATTCCCACCAACAGTGTAGAAGAGTCCTTTTTTCTCCACACCCTCACTTATTATTTATAGACTTTTTAATGCTTACCATTCCAACTGGTGTGTGGTGATACCTCACTGTAGTTTTGAGTTGCATTTCTCTAATAATTAGTGACACCGAGCATCTTTTCATGTGTCAGTTGGTCATCTGTGTGTATTCTTTGGAGAAATGTCTTATCTAGGCCTTCTGCCCAATTTTTGATGGGGTTTGGTATTTTTAATATATATATATAAAACTGTATGAGCTGTTGTATATTTTGGAAGTTAACCCCTTGTTGGTAGCATCATTTACAAATACTTTCTCCCAGTCCACAGTTGTCTTTTCATTTTGTTTATTATTTCCTTTGTTATGCAAAACCTTTTAAGTTTAAATAAATCCCACTTGTTTACTTTTGTTTTTATTTTCATTACTCTAGGAAACAGATTTAAAAAAAATTGCTGTTATTTACATCAAAGAGTGCTTTACCTATATTTTCCTTTGTATGTGCGCTCAGTCATGTCCAACTCTTTGCAATCCCATGGACTGTAGCCCACCAGGCTCCTCTATCCACGGAATTTTCCATACAAGAATACTGGAGTAGGTTGCCATTTCCTTTTCCAGGAGATCTTCCCAAACCAGGGATCACACCTGTATCTCTTGCATCTCCTGCACTGGCAGGTGAGTTCTTTACCAGCTGAGCCTCCAGGGGAGCCCCTCTGTTGTTTATTATATTTTCCTCTAGGAGTTTTGTAGTCTTGCATTTAGGTCTTTAATCCACTTTGCTTATGTTTGTATATGGTATTAGAGAATGTTCTAATTTCATTTACATGCAGCTGTCTAGTTTTCCCAGCACCATTTAAGAGACTATCTTTATTTCATTATATATTCTTGCCTCCTTTGTCATAGATTAATTTTCCATAAGTGCATGGGTTTATTTCTGAGTCTTCTGTCCGGTTCCATTGATCCCTATGTCTGTTGCTGTGCCAGTACCATACTGTTTTGATTACTGCAGCTTTGTAGTTTAATCTCAAGTCAGGGCAGCTGATCCCTCCAGCCCCATAATTCTTTCTCAATAGTGTTTTGTCTATTCAGGATCCTTTATGTTTCCATACAAATTTTAAAAATTTTTGTTCTCATTTTGTGAAAAATGTCATAGGGGTTGCACTGAATCTGTAAATTGCCTTGGGTAGTACAGTCATTGTTAACAATATTGATTCTTCCAATCCAAGAACACAGTATATCTTTCCATCTGTTTGTGGTCATCTTCAGTTTCTTTCATCAGCATCTTATAGTTTTTGGAGTAAAGGTCTTTTACCTCTTTAGCTAGATTTATCCCTAAGTATTTTTTTCTTTTTGATGTGACAGTAAATGGGGCTGTTTTTTTCATTTCTGTTTCTGATTTTTCATTGTTAACGTACAGAAATCAACAGATTTCTATATATTAAGTTTGTAGTCAGCAACTTTACTGAATTCATTGACGAGTTCTAGTTCATCTTCTGGAAGCATCTTTAGGATTTTCTGTATATAGCATCATGTTATCTGCAAACAGTGACAGTTTTACTTCTTTTCCAATTTGGATTTCATCTTCTTCTCTGACTGCTGTGGCAAGGACTTCCAAAACTATGCTTAATAAAAGTGATGAGAGTGGGCAGCTTTCATTTTTTACATTTAAATAGTGCTCTATTTTTATATAAGGAGTTATTAAATTCAGTTTATCTTCTATGTGTCTAACTAGTTATCCCAACACTATTTGAATGCATCATCATCTATCTACTGACTTAAATTGTTATCTTTATCATATTTCAAACTCTCATTTATGCGTATCCATTTCTAGACCGTCTTATGGATCACTGATGGGCCTCATGATGGGCCAGACTCAATTATTTGACTTTCAAACTTTAAGATATACTTATGAGTACAGAGTTTCCCTCATCTCTCTAACTCAAAAGAGGAAGCCACATTTCACACAGTACAGTCAACCAGGGAATCCATGGCATGGCCTCAGACCAAATCACTCTAGACACAGGATTGGCTCTTGAGTTGGACATGAAGCCTGGAGTATCTGTGGCTGAGTCCTTGTATTGGCAACTAATAAGGTAAGGGAACAGGAGCACTTATTTCTTCCAGGCTCACACAGCCGAATCCAGACAATGGATGCCCAGAGGTCATGGGTCTGACTCATGTAGGGTCAGTAGGGGGTAGGGGGCCATTTCCTACTCATGTATGATCACAGTTTCAGGGCATCTTATGAAAACTGAATTCAGTAACTCAAAAAGTAAATAAGCCTAATTCAAACAGGAAAAGAATGGCAATAAGAAAAATCTGTAAGGTGTAGCCAGTCCCTCCCTTCCCCAGGCCAAGGAAAATAATGGGCATGATAAACTGTTATAGTTGAAGTGATGTTATAACCAGTGCAGGTTAAAATGGTTTCACATCATGACCTGGACAACAGTGACTCAGTTTCCTTATCTAATCTAGGTCACCTGTACCAATGTGGCTTTTCTAGCCTCATCCATGTGAAACTGGCCCGGAGGAACATGGCTCCTGTCCCCTGCCCTCCTGGCTTGGGTGCTCTCCTTTACTGGCCTGTAAACAAAAAGTAGTGTTTAAGAGCAGATTCTAGAGCCACAGCAGAGCAAGCTCACAGACTGACTGCACCACGTCCTACCTGCTGGACCTTGGATGAGTCATTTTTTCATTTCTGTTTCTGATTTTTCATTGTTAATGTACAGAAATCAACAGATTTCTTTTTTTTTTTTTTTTTACTTTTATTTGCATTTATTTTCTGCGGCATTTATTCCCGGGCCATAAGTTTTTGTTTCTTCAGTTTCTTCTGGGATATCTTTTTCTTCTGTGCAACCTCCTCTTCTGGTTTAGGAACAATCTGTTCTTTTTCAGTAAGGATCATCTCAATGTGGCAGGGAGAGCTCATGTAGGGGTTGATCCGACCGTGAGCTCTGTAAGTCCTGCGCCTCATCTTGGGGGCTTTGTTCACTTGGATGTGCTCAATGACCAGAGAATCTACATCTAAGCCCTTAAGTTCAGCATTACTCTCTGCATTTTTGAGCATGTGTAGTAAAAATTCAGCACTCTTTTTGGGCCACCGACCCTGTGTCCAGCCCCACTGTTTGGCCTGTGCACACCCACCAACTCCACCATTGTAACGACGGAATGGCACACATTGCTTCTTTAAAGTGACATCCTTCAGATACTTGGTGGCTTTTCGGATATGCATACCCTTTATGGCCTGGGCAGTCTCACGAGTGTTCTTAAAGTGAACACGAAGATTTGAACCTCTTGATTTGCATGATTTTGTGGGGTTTTCTGGGTCGAGTGAATAGCGCACCATTTTTAAGGGTCAGCTCAGGCCGCTTACCGGAAAAGCAACAGATTTCTATATATTAAGTTTGTAGTCAGCAACTTTACTGAATTCATTGACGAGTTCTAGTTCATCTTCTGGAAGCACCTTTAGGATTTTCTGTATATAGCATCATGTTATCTATCTATCTAGCATCATGTTTAGTTTTCCCATCTATAAAATGGGGATAATAAGAAAAGAGTGCCTTCCACAGAGGGTTACTGAGAAGATTAAACGAATGACTAATGTGAAGCACACAGTATGGTGCTGACATATGTACGGCTATATAGTGTTAGTTAAATGCATGTCCCTACCTCATGATGAGTCATTCAGTTCATCTTTATCACAGTAAGTGCTTGACAAGGTCAATGGGGACGGGAGTTTGAATGAGTAAAATCACCTTCAGAAAAAAGTGTAGTTGCATTCTCATTAGACTACTTAGGACAATGGGTAATCTTTAAAACCTGGTGCTTTCCTGAAGCAGGTGCTTTTCAAAATTGTATAGGACTTACATTACATGCACATTTTTTTCACATAAATTTTAGAATCAGCTTGCATGATTTAAAAAACAATGTGTGTGGCCATCCATATTCTGCTGGTAATTTCTATTGAAACTACAATCAATTTAGATTAACTTAGAATTATCTTTTTTTACAAATATTTTTTACTTTCTAGCCAAAAAGAGAGATTTATCCATGTGTTCAAATCAGTTGTAATGTGTCTCAGTATCTTTCAGCCCTTTGTTCATATACATGTGGTGCAGTTTGAAATTCATTATTGGGTATTTCTAGGAAGACTACTGATTTTTTAAATTTGGTGGTCATGATTTTTTTCAACTGAACGTTTCATTTTGAGATCATTGTAGATTCACATGCAGCTGGCTGTAAGAAATTATAACAGATTCCATGTAGCCTTAGTCCCAGTGGTAACATTTTGGGAACTAGGACATGATCAGTGCGAGGGCACAGACGCGGGTACAGGGGAGCCCCTGTCGCCTTCATGCAGCCTCTGAAAGCCACACTCCCTCCCCTCCCGCTCCGCTCCACACCCCCTCCCCTCCCGCTCCGCTCCATCCCTGGGCCCTGACAACCGCTGCTCAGCTCTGCACTGCTTTAATGGTGTCACTACAAGAAGGTTCTATAAATGGAACCGTACGCAGGGTCTTTTGAAACTGGCTCTTTTCACTCGACACAGTTCCCTGAAGATTCATCCAGGTTGCTGAACGTATCTGTGCATTCCTGGCAGGACCCTATTTAGGTTTATATTTTTAAAGCTGATGGACCCTGGCTATTGTTTCCCTTTTTCTGCACTGACTACCATAGATGAAATCAGTATGTGTTCTTTCCTTATGCCAACTTTGTCAGGTCAGTGGAATTTTGGCTCCAGAAAGAGACTTCGAAGATTTCATTAAGGATGTGATTATTTTAAAATACATATTCAAAAAAAAAAAAAAAAGGCTCTTGTGAAAAAAATTGTTTTATTTGCTCTTAATTTTGTTTTTCTTAACCACTTTACTGAGGTATGACTGACATACAAAATCTGTATGTAATTAATATACACAATGTGACAAATTTGGAACTAAGTAGATACCTATGAGCCCATCACCACAATCTAGGTCATAAACATACCCATCACCTCCCAAAGCTTCCTTACACCCTTTATATCGCGTGTATTATTTCCTAAGAACACTTAACATGAGATCTCCCCTCATACCAAATTTGGAAGCACACAATGCGGTACTGTTGACTACAGGCCCTGTGCTGGACAGTAGCTCTCTAGGACTCATTCATCCTGCAGAACTGAAACTCTGTGCCCTTTGACAAATTCCTCCAAGCTGCCTCCTCCCCCTGCCCCTTGCAACCACCATTCAACTCTCTGCTTCTCTGAGTTTGCCTATTTTAGATTCTTCATATAAGTGGTATCATACAGTATTTGTCCTTCTGTGTCTGGCTTATTTCACTGTCCTCCACATTCATCCATGTTGTCACAAATGGCAGGATTTCCTCCTTGTCAAAGAATTCTTGTACAACCATTCTATTTCTGAACGCTACCAGGATTCAGGGTGGGGGTGGGGAGTGCTTTTTACATCGTTTATGTATGATAGAGAGTGGGATAGAAGGAAGCAAGTTTGCTCCCAGGGGGACAGATGCAAGCATTCAGGAGGCCCCCCAGAAGGGCCCTGGGAGCCCTGGGGCCGTCCTCTGGGGGACGGGAAGAAAACATCCCTGTCTTGAATGCTCCCCGAGAGAGGGCCTCACTTTCCCCCACTATCTTCTTGTCTTCTCACCAGCCCACCCAGTTCTGTCTCTCTCTGTGACTTCCAGTCACCTTGAAGCTCCCTGCTCACCCCCATGTACAGGTGTGCTCTTAGGGCTGGGGTGAATACAAACAAAGAATGGGAATCTTTGCAAGAGCTCTGGGGTAGGGTGGGCCCAGGCTCCCTTGAGGGGAAATGGGGTCTGGCTGGGCTAGCCCATGAAGCCTTTCACTTCTCTGCAGCTGTGCCTACCACTGTCACCCCCGTCCACATACACACCCAGAGCTAAGACGGACAAAGAGCAGCTCCAATCTGAAGCTCCGGTGGGCTCCCCCAGGGTGGATGTGTGTGGGGTGTAGGCACAGGAGCTGAAGGAACCTGTGAGATTCAGTGCAGTGCCCTGTAGGCAAGTGGAGGAAAGGATGCCTCCTTGCCCTGTGTGTCCACTCTTCTAGGCAGAAGGTATAAGTAGGCTCACTAGGCTCTGTGCACGCCCCGAGGGACAAGGAGGAGCCAGAGAGGGGCCACCCTGCTCTCTCAAAGATGCTGGTCTCATCATCAACACACCCTGGGCACTGTGTTTCAAAGGAGGCCCAGCACTACCATTTCAGTGAGGAGAAAGTCTGCTGGCCCTGCACACATCTTTGGACTAAAGAATATTCCTAAAACAGTAATAGTACTTGCCCTTAGCCAGGCCATGTGCTCAGTGCTTTATAAACATTTCACTAATCCTCACATTAGACAGCTTTTGACATAAGAATATTATAGCTCTTATTTTATATATAATCAACCTGAGGCTTGAGAGGTTAAGTCAGGCCCAGGGTCACAAGGCTAGTGTTGACCCTGAGCAGTGGATCTGGTGAAGTCACTGTGGCTCCTCACACACTCCCTTGATATCATTTTAAACAAGTCAAGCTCTCTCTCCTAACCTTCTGCCCTTCCCCAGGCTGGGGCTGACTCATGTCCCTCTCTCAAGAGACTAGACCACAGAGAGCTCATCTCCCCTCCTGTCCTTAATGTGTAACTGGGTGTTTGTCTGTGGTGAAGGGTTACAAGCCATCTCCTTCGATCCCAAGGCTGGGGAAGGTAGAAGTATGTCTTTTTGTTCCTAATTATCTTCAATGCTTAATCCGCATAGAGCCCATCATGGCTGCTCTGTGAATGTTTGACGAATAAGCAAGTGAATGAATAAGCAAGGAGGGGTTTGCACCCAGGGCCGTCAGGTGAAGGACCCTGGCTGTGGTCCATCCTCCTCAAAAGACCTGCCCAGCCTGCAGCGAGTCTCTAAGTAGCAATGAGGCCTCCATGCTCCTTCTGGAGCGCCTTCCCTCTGCTCTTCCTCCAGGGTTCAAGTCCCCACTCACAGAGTCTATGGCAGTTAGAGTCCAGAGCTAATCACAGAATCTCTCCCCCTGGAGCCCACTCCCTTCCGCTGCTGTTTTAGAAATGCAGGGAACGCAAAGGCAGTCACTTTAATGTCCTCCAGGGCTTTGTATATAGACATTTTCAGTCTTCACAGATCAAGAGACCAAGGCCTGGGGATGGCAGATGTTCCCACATAGAAAACAGTGGTACCTGGTGAGGAACTCAAGGCCACGCATGCTGAGCCCAGGAGTCTCTCCGCCACCAGGCTGTGTTCACACGCTTTTCTTGCTTGGTCGCCCCAGTTCTGCCCGCCCCAGGAAGGAAGTCTACTCCCCATTCCTAATGGCACGTCTCCTGTTAACCTGAGAACCAAGGGCCTTTAGATCTTCTTGTTCCCAGAATAATAATTCTCACCAGCTCCAGAGGCATGGGAATGGGCCGGCATTAACAATGGGGCAAGTACCCGATGAAAGGCTCCAAACGAGGGCTCTCACACTGCAGGTGATGGAGCTGGAGGTGAGGCATAGAGTGAAGGGCCTGGCCTTCTGCAGCCTGCTGGCCTGAGTATGGGCAGTGGTTTGAAAGACCAGTCATGTGGAGGCCAGGTTGCTGTGCCAAGCGTGAAGCCACTCTGCCTGTCACTACTGCCTAGAAAGGCTGGCCCTAGGGCTCTGGCTGGTGGGGAAAAAATAGGAATTGCATTTGATTCCATCAAAGATGGTTTTCCTATTAAAACATGACTCGTGTTAAAACGCAGGGCTTAATTCAGAGTAAACATTTCGAACTGCTGAGGAGAAGCAGAGATTTATAACACAGAGCAAGACTTTAAAAAGTAAAAGCCCCTATATACTGACTGAGGCCATGAAAGCAGCCCTAAAATGCCAGCTCAGTTCAGACACAACTTGATCCAACCTGCTCCATCTTTGCTTCCAGCAGCCCGCCTGGTTCCTCATCTCAGGACTCCCAGGTTGGAAGGTCTACGGTCCAGCCTGGGCCTTAGGCCCTCCTCACTCCCTCCTGGCTTGAGCTCCAGGGCAGCCCAGATGACCTGGGCCCCCAGGACTACCGCCCTTGCTCTGTGCCCCTAAATAGTGGCCTCCACTAGCTTTGTTGAGATTCCTCTCCCGGGCCCCACACTCACTGCTGCCTCTCTCTTCCGAATCACATACACAAAAGATGGTCAGAGGTACACTCTTCACGACGTTTTCCCTAGTCGCACAAAACCTAATGACTGTCTTTTGTTTCTTTCCATTTAGAAGCATTTCCCTGGCAACGCTGTCTCTCCTTAGTCAACAGCAGCTAACTTCATCCTTCCCCTTTATCAAGATATTGTTTAGAGCAAATAACTCATTAACTGGTACAGCAACTTGGGAACCCTTTCACACTGGCTCTCAAGAGGACCTTTCTCCTGAGAACGGGGCACCCCACAGAGCTTAGGAAGAGAAGTGTCTGTGGGAGCTTTGGTAGAGCTCTGCCAGCAGACAGGCAGCTGTCCATTAATGACTGTGCCCGTACCTTCCCTGATTGGATTAAGTAACTTCACAAAAGGGAAGCTGAAGTGGCTGGAGGGACCTGCCACATTGGTATCCCTGTGGCATCTCCTCAGTGGCCGAGGTGTGTGTATGAAGGCCCGAGGCCTGCTGCCGGCACCACATAAGCTCCAGGAGGTCATGTGGGCTCAGTCCCCGCTGATTCCTCAGTGACCCAGCAGCATTCTCTTTCAATGGAAAACAGACTCATGTGGTAAACAGACTGTGTTCCAGAACTTTCTAAGTGACCTCCCTTCTCTTCCTCCTTTGCCACAGTCAGGGGTTGGAAAAGCAATAGATCTGCTTTCTCGGTGGCTCTGAAGTGACTTCTTGGCAGAGAAGAATTTCCCTTGTCTATTGCAACAGAGTTCAGGCCAAACTTTCCTAGGAGAAGAGCAGGCTCACTGGCCTGGCTGGGAGCTGGTGGCCAGCTGAGAGCTTGTTTTGGTGGAGGGACCTGGGAGGAGCCCCTCAGCTCAGCCTGCTTACTAGAAAGTGAGGCAACCTTCCCACCCTCCCACACAGACTTCTCCAGCCACAGGCAGGGCTAGAAGTCTTCCCCACAGGGCAAGCTCCAGACCAGCCTTAAGAGAGTAGAAGCTTTGCAGAGAGTCTGTCCGTATCAGAAAGCAGGATTGTGCTCCTTACCCACACAACACACTAGTGCTGGTGTCCTGCATGTGTAGCAGGTGACTGACTAAGAAGTGAAACGGCTTCTATCTCTAAGTTCTGCTGCTCTGCATTTACAACTTCCAGCCCTGCCTCACTCATATTTCCTGGATTTGACGTATATGCCTCCTGGGACAACCTGTGAGAACTGTGACAAGTACAGAAAACTGGAGGTCAGGGTATGGAGTCCAGCTGATACAGAGGGTCTAATGGTCAGGCCTGAACAGACAGGGAAGGGGTTGCCTTGGAGAGGGTCCCCATCTGGACAGAATGTCCCCCTACATGTGACAGTCAGCGCAGATCACAAGAGCACGTCTTCAGTCCTCAAATCCCACAGTATGCATGCCATGACATGTCACACCCAAGGCACAGCATGCCTTACACCAGAGGGCTGCTCACACTGAGGCATGGGACCCTGGCCCCACGGTGCAGTGGTGGCAGCCATACAGATATTGAGCCTGGCAGCTGCAAGGTGGGTTGGTGTCATTCCGTGTGGGGTGGGAGGATGAGCCCATGCAGGCAGTAGAGGCCACAGGCCCCCACAACCTCTACCTAAGCACCACAATTCCAAAGGCCTCACACAGGCTTTGGGCTTTTGGGTCTGAGGCTTATGGAGGCAGGTCCCCGCCCGCCGGTGCTATGATGCTGTCTGCACAATGGTGCTTGCAGTGTCAGCTGGCCATCCTTTGGGACAGGACTCCCAGGCAGGGTGGGCCAGGATACTTCTAGGGATCTCCTGACTCACCAGGGGTTGGGCCATCACCTTGTTGTTGTTCTTCAGTCGCTCAGTTGTGTCCAACTCTGTGACCCCATGGACTGCAGCAGAGCAGGCTTCCCTGACCTTTACTATCTCGGAGTTTACTCAAACTCATGCCCATTGAGTCGATGATGCCATCCAACCATCTCATCCTCTGTCGTACCCTTCTCCTTCTGCCCTCAGTCCTTCCCAGAATCAGGGTCTTTTCCAGTGAGTTGGCTCTTTGCATTGGGTGGCCAAAGTACTGGAGCTTCAGCTTCAACATCAGTACTTCTAATGAATATTCGGGGTTGATTTCCGCTAGGATTGACTAGTTTGATCTCCATGCTGTCCAAGGGACTCTCAAGAGTCTTCTCCAGCACCACAGTTTGAAAGCATCAATTCTTTGGCACTCAGCTTTCTTTATGATCCAACTCTCACATCTGTAAATGAATACTGGAAAAACCATAGCTTTGACTATATGGATCTTTTGTCAGCAAACTGATATCTCTGCTCTTTAATATGCTGTCTAGGTTTGTTATAGCTTTACTTCCAAGGAGCAAACATCTTTTAATTTCAGGGCTGCAGTCACCACCCATAGTAATTTTGGAGCCCAAGAAAATAAAGTCTGTCACTGTTTCCATTGTTTCCCTATCTATTTGCCATGAAGTGATGGGACTGGATGCCATGATCTTAGTTTTTTGAATGTTGAGTTTTAAGTCAGCTTTTTTACTCTCCTTTCCCCTTCATCAAAAGGCTCTTTAGTTCCTCTTTACTTTCTGCCACTAAGGTGGTGTCATCTGCATATCTGAGGTTACTGATATTTCTCCCGGCAGTCCTGATTCCAGCTTGAGCTTCATCCAGTCCGGTATTTCTCATGATGTACTCTGCATATAAGTTAAATAAGCAGGATGACAATATACAGCCTTGTACTCCTTTCCCAATTTTTAACCATTCCGTTGTTCCATGTCCGGTTCTAAGTATTGCTTCTTGACCTGCATACAGGTTTCTCAGGAGGCAAGTAAGGTGGTTTGGTATTCCCATATTGTTAAGAATTTTCCAGTTTGTTGTGATCCACACAGTCACAGGCTTTCATGCAGTCAATTTTAGAAGTAGTAGGTGTTTTTCTGAAATTCTTCTGCTTTTTCTATGATCCAGTGGATGTTGGCAATTTGATCTCTGGTTCCTCTGCCTTTTCTAAATCCAGCTTGTATGTCTGGAAGTTCTTGGTTCACCTACTGTTGAAGCCTAGCTTGAAGGATTTTGAGCATTACCTTGCTAGTATGCAAAATGAGTGCAATTGTGCGGTAGTTTGAACATTCTTTGGCAATGTCCTTCTTTGGGACTGGAATGAAAACTGACCTCTGCCAGTCCTGCGGCCAGTGCTGAGTTTTCCAAATTTGCTGGCATATTGAGTGCAGTACTTTAACAGCATCATCTCTTAGGATTTTAAATAGCTCAGCTGGAATTCCGTCACCTCCACTAGCTTTGTTCGTAGTGATGCTTCCTAAGGCCCACTTGACTTCACACTGCAGGATGTCTGGCTCTTGGTGAGTGAGCACACCATCACTCAGGCTAAGCCAAATATCCTCTTTATGGATAAGCCTGCCCCAGTCCTGGCCCACTCGCCATCAGCCTGCATACTTTGGGCCTCGCTCTAGTGAGAATCATGGTGGGGTCTGCCCAAGCCCCCTCTGACTCTCACCCACCCAGGGGACGGGAGAATAGAGAAGTGTGCTGGGCCCGCTCCCAGCAAGCCTGAGTCAATGGTGAACCACTGTCCTTTGCCCTGCCTTGCTCCCTCACTTTCAGGGTTTTCTGTGGTTTCCTGAGAACACAGCTGTGCCTGCCCATCCTGCCCCCCGATAACCAGCTCCAGTCTGGCCGTCTGACCCTAAGGCCTGGTGATGCAGGGAGCAGACATGCCTCTCCCGATAATGTCACTGGGCTGGGAGGCCAGGCCCCAGACCACAACAGGCTGTGCCTGGCCAGGGGAGGAGCACACTCATCAGCAGAACGTGGGCCCCATGAGGAGACCAGGCCGCTCACGTGCAGAGTCCCTGCCTGCCAAGTTTCTGTGATTATTTTGAAACAATTCCCAGCAACAGACACCCCACCTGGCCCAGCACCGAGTCTCCTCGCAGCCCCGGAACAACGGCTCCCAGCCCTGGGCAGCACGTTGCTGTGAGACAGCTGCTGTAACTGGATCTTGAGCCTGGCTGCCAGCACTTTGCACACGGGCACGCCTGCTCCTAGGCCGAGCTCTGGGCTGTATAGAGCGTGGCTGCTGGACTAAACATGGGTCCCCACTCAGATAGCAAACCCTTGTTCAAGACTGGGGTGTCCTACTCAGCCCCGTCTTCAGCCTGGGGCCACTGGCCTCCAACCACAGAACCACAGCTCCTCTGGCGCAAGCACTCCCCTGCCCACTCCCACAGGACAAACAAAGGACTCAGGGGCAGTTCCTCTGGCCAGAGGCTGGCATATATCAGTCCAGTCACCAGCCTAGAGCCCAACCCAGGTCCATGAGGGTCCTCATGACACACGGTATGCCTGGTTCATCCTCCTGGTGAATGAAGGCAAGGATGGGGCCAGGGCTGGCTTGCTGAGGCAGGAGTAATAGCTTGGGGTGAAGACATGGTAGTCTCAGCTGGGGACAGGGTGTCAGAGAGTGACATAGATGCCCTTATCAGGGTGTATCAAGTGGATCACAGCCCACAAACTGCAGTGGAGAGACTGTCCACCAAGTACAGTGCCTATGGAGGGTACCAGACTCCCAGGCCTCATGGCCTTGGGTTGAGGGCAGGGAGCACCCGGCCTGCCCACAGCTGCCCTCAGTGCTACACTGTGCAGAAGGCTTTGGTCGGCAGATACACACCCATGAGCCCAGTGGTCCACACAGCGCCCCTGACTGCACTGGGGCTGCTGCAGAGTATTCCAGAGGGCCTCCTGGGAACCTGGGACTCGGGACTGTTTGTACAGTCCTCCCTCTGACACAGCCTACTCAGTGGCCTTGACCCCCTGACCCCAGTTGAGGAGGGATGACTGGCAGGGGAGGGGCAGGCTCCCTTCTCCACTCTTCTCAGGCCCTCTGCTCAGTCCCTGGCCTTCCCTCCCCAGCCAGGTCCCAAAGCCCAGGGTACAGAGCTCTGATGTGCCTGGGCCAGCAGCCAGCAAGTCACGGAGAGACTGAGGACGGGGGCCTCCAGTCCGGACCCTGGTTCCCAAGGAGTCTCTCGGGCTGTAGTCGGGGTGTCCTGCGGAAATCCTGGTGGGATGGAAAATCCCCAGCAGTTGGGCCCCGGCTGAGCTGTGACCCTGCACTTTCCCCACCCGCCAGGGGTCAGCCGGCTCGCTGCTTCCTGCTTCCCTTTGATGTCCCCGTGTGAGGGAGGGGTCAGCGCCCCTCTGGGCTTGAGCACACATGCTCACTGGGCTGCAACGAGCAGCCCTGCTTCTGGGGCCTGGGGATGCTGGGGTCAGGCGGGGGACCTAGGGGGTGGGGAAGGAGGCCAGGTGGAAAAACCCCAGCCTGGGCAGAGAGTTCCTGGGAAAGAGGGAAGGAAGGGGCTGCCCTGAGCCCACCAAAAACACGCTCACTCACCCTCCTGGGCTGTCTGATCGGGGAGTGAGATGCTGTGATGAGTCTCTGTCTAGACAGGGGAACTGAGGCCTCTGGACAATCCAGGCACCGTCACTCGAATGGCCTCCTCGGGGCCTTCCTCTCACGTCTGGGGAACATCCCAAAAGACTTCAATAGTTGCTGCCATTTGCCAGGCCTCCACACAGCATCGGGCCCCAGTCTCTGAGTGTGCCCTCACCAAATCGCCAGCTCTGGGTGGAGGGCAGAGCTCACAGAGCCAGGCCTGGGGGCCCTAGTTCCACCATCCTGCAGGCTCCCTGCTGACAAGGCAGGTGCTCCCCTGAACACTGGGAAGGAGGTGGCCTTTTAACCAGCCAAATAGCCCTAGGAGGTATCTGCTGGTTTTAATTCTGGTTCACAGATAAGGAAAATGATGCAAAGAAAGATGAGGTGATCTGTCCAATGACACGTACCTCATCTGTGCTAGAACTGACATCCAAATTGAGTGGCCTGGAGCTGCTATATGTGGCACTGCTGTGCTGTCCTGGCAGGTCACACCTACACATTCTAAGGTCCCCAAGAGCCCACCGGGCCCAGCCACCCTGGAGAGGTGCCCCGGGGGAGTGGGCAGCCGAAGTTCATGCAGCAAGGCCGTAAGGTGAGCTGGGCAGGAGAGGGGGCCCTGCTCTCTGCTCCTTCCACCTGTAGGGGTTGGGGAGCAGGTCAACTCTCTAGAAGAACCTGAGAAAATGGCAGGGGCAGCGCCCTGGAGGCATGGGGACCTTCAGCAGAAGCTTGAGGGGCAGTTCGCCTTCCCTGCAGTAGTGGCTCATCTGCCTGGGAGTCCAGGTGTCTGGCCCCCACCGGCCTGTGCAAAAAGGCTTTGAGATCCTGAGGGCAATGCTGTGGAGATGCAGGTGGCTGGGAAGGTGACTCTCCCCACCCCTTTTAATGTTCAAACAACTCATCTTGTTGACTTTGATGCACAGGGGTAGGCAGAGTGGCTTTGAAGTCAGCCCTTAGGGGACATTCCTATCAGCCCCTGCAGAGATAATCTCCCACCCGACCCTGGGAGTCAGTGCCACTCTTGGGATCACCCCCTACAGTGAGGGACCTTTCTGGCAGCCTTGGGAACAGGGGGCCTTAGGTGGGTACAGAAAGCCTTGCCTTGGGAAATGGGGAGAGCAGGGGAGAGGCAGCCCAGGACACAGGCCCCCAGACACCCCTGCCCTCTGCTCTGCCCCCCAGGCACTGGTGTCCTCAGAGAGAACCCAAGGGGTAGAAGGTGCTGGAGAACCACCCTCCCTGACCGCCAACCCTGACCGTTGCCAGCAGGCTCTACCTCGGAGCTCGTGATCTGCTCCTTTGTACTGTCTGCCAGCCCAGGAGCTCATTGAGGGGCACCCCCATCTGATGGCCCCTGTGTCCCAGCAGTGGGCCTGCACAAGAGGGACAGAATGAATGATGAATCAATTAATGATGCAGAAATTGGTTAGCATGGATATCTCCTGGATTCTCGGATACCCAGACACTTCAGGAGCACAAGAAGGCAGCAAGTGGCCTGCAGCCCTGGCAGCAGGGGTGGGAGGGGCAGTGGCATGAGCGGCCGGCCGAGGCGACCAGGGTCAGGGGAGCGGCTGCAGGAGGCGGCATCCCTGTGCACTGGGGTGGAGCACAGTCCCATGGGGAAGCCAGTGAGGGGTGGCATTTGGCTCCAAGTAGCCCATGCAAGAAGGGAAGCAATGCCTCATCAGGGTGGCACTTGGCCCTCCCAGGTGCCTAGCTGTGGCCCTGGGCATCTCTCTGGGCTCACACCCACGCATGTGCAGGGAAGGCCTCTTGGGCTCCAAGGTCACCTCCCCAACAACGATGGCAGTGGCAGGCCTTGGCGAGCCTAGGGACTCCGTTGCTTGGGAGGTCTTTGCCTGAGCACAGGCTGAGGAGGCCCGCGAGTCTGAGGGCGAGCCTTGCCTTTCCCTCCCCTCTCTCAGCCTGGTTCTCCAGCGAGCTGAAGGGTTGAAAGTGCCCCTCTCTCCCCCAAGGTCAGGACAGGGAGCCCTCTCCAGCCAGGAGAGCTTGGAGAAGGCTGGTCTCCTCAGAAACCCTGCTCTGTAAGTGCCCACTGGCCTCAAGCAAATCACTCTGTGTGGCCAAGATAGTTTTTGCTGCATCCGCATGGACCTCCTTCCCTGTGCGGTTGTTCTGAGGATTAAATGCAGTCGACAATGAAGTTAAGGAGCTTCACAGTTACAGAGGGCTGGTGCTGCAGGCATGACTGTTCTTCGGATGACATGTGCCTGTACTAGAAGACTATCGCCCTCCCTGAGAAGAGCAGGGGCCCCACGGGCTATGAATGAGGCAATGTGAGAGCAGAGGCCAGGTCCTAGGACCTTGGGAACAGCCCCTGGGCCTGGCAGGGTCTTGGCTTCCATCATGAAGAAGGTGCCACAGGGGCCAGGGGCTGGGCAAGAAGCAACATGAGCAGGGGACAGAACCCCAGGCCTTGCCAAGGAGTAGGTCACAGGCTGAGAAGACATGTGTTCTAGTGCGTGACTTAGTGTGTGTGAGGGTAGATGGATGTGAGGAGCATCCATGAGAATTTCCGAGCAGTTTCCATCCCATTCCTATAGCCTTCAGGTGGGTTCAGCCTGGCAGGGGTGTCAGGGGAGACTGTGGACTTCAGGCTGCAGAGCACTCTCCCTATGGCCCTGGATCCCAGGCTGCTGCTTTCCCACTGCTGGGAACTGGTCTCTGGGGACACAGGGGTCCAAGTCACTACTCCCATCCAGGTTTCACCTGGGTGTAGGTCTCAGCTCCTTTAAACCAATCTCAGAGGTTCATCTGGGAGTCACAGCCACGTGTTCAAGTCCACCAGGCTTGGAGGCAGGGCAGAGGCTTTGGGGTGAAGTCTGGTCTTAGGCATCAGAACAAGCTGGACGAGGGAGGGAATGGGAGCCTTTGTTCTAGAAGTACGCAGATTCCTGGCGACACCAGGGGGCGGGGGCTGTGCAGAGTCCCTCTCAGGGCCTTTCAGGAGGGGCACTCAGAACTCTGTTCAGCAGCGTTTAAAAATTAGCAAGCGGAGGAGTTAGAGGCCCTGCAGTTAACCCCTTTTAAGCCTTTGAAGGCTGTTTGAACTGTTAATCAGAAAGGCTGAGCTGAAGGGCCATGGCCACTCCCCCACCCCACCCCACCCCCACCCCCTGCCCCGAAGGCCTGTCCCTAGCTGGGTCTCTGAGGCTGGGCATTAAAGATGAGAAACTGCTGTCTGCGTGGGGTCTACTGAAGCCCCCTGCCCCCTCCAAGACTCTGATGTTGACGGCCTCTTTGTTTTCTCATCTCAGCCTATTCAAGGCCATTTTTCAGCTTGCTGGCTTTGCGTTAAGATTGGGGGGATTTTCCACCCTTTTGAGGTTATGAAATAGCTCAGCAAGGACGAGGCCTCCCTGCGGGAGTCAAACCCAGCTTCCTCCCGCACGTGCTGCAGGGAAAGGCTCTTTACTGCCACAATTCCAGGAGTGATATGAGACAGGAGGAAGGCCTCTGGGGAACGGGGTCTCTCCTTGTCTGTCCTGGGAAAAGGTGGCCAGCGGAGAGCCACAGTGGCTGGAGGCGCATCCCAGCAGGGCCATTTTTAGGCCAGTGGCCATCCACTGCCAAGGGTCAGAGGACCAGGAACTCTGGTTTCAGTCTGGGCTCTGCAGGGGACACAATCCCTGGGCAGGTGACCTTCCCCTCTTCCTGGTCTCTTGGATTTCCTGTACCGCTCTGGCTCTATCCTCAATCTTCTTTGTAGGCTCGCCCTCCTGGCCTGCTGGTTAACACCTGAGCTCCTCAGGACTGGCTTCCCTTTGCTCTCCAAAACACTTCCTTGAGCAGCACCTGCAGCTTCCCGCATTGTCTGTGGGTCCCTGATTCCCAAATGTGTCTTCAGTCTGGCCCTCCACGCTTTAGACCCGCATTCCAGTCATCAGCTCCACAGCGTCCTTCCACAGTCTCTGTCATTCCAGACTTCACAGCACCAAGGCAGCGTTTCCTCCCACCAAGATCCCTACCACCCACCCTTGCCATGAAAGCCAGAAACCCCAGAATCATTCCCAGCACTTCCCCTTCCTAGCTGCCCAGGTCAGTCCAACACCACGCCAGTGTTTTCATCCTGAGATCTTTGGGAGAGCTCTGCTTCTCTCTGCTCCCTTCACACCTGCCCAGGCAGGCCAGAGTCTCTAGCATCGCAGGACCTCTGTCCCCTTCCAGTACCTTCTCCACTCAGAGGAAGGGGATCATTTCAGAATGCGAATCCCACTGGGCCACTCTCTATGTGGAAGCTTTCAGTGGCTCTCAGCACTCTTAGAACAAGGCCAAAGTCAGCAGCAGGGTGGCTGAGCTGGCCCAGCCTCCACCTGCAGCTCCCCTCTCTTCACTTGTTTCCCATGTCTGTACTCTTTCGGACCTTTTGGCTCATGGGCTCCATCCACCAGGGGGCCCTTTGCCTTCAGCTCTTGTCCAGCTGCTCCGCCCCCATTTCCCCAAGGGAACTTCTAGAACCCCAGACTAAATCCTGGTACAGACCCTGTTCTAGGTGGCTCCTGTCATGAAACCCCTCTGTGTTCCCATCCTCAGAGCACTCCCCTCGGGATGCTGTAAAACACAAATGCACACAGTGCGTAGCCTCTCTGCCCACTGGACCACAAGCCCCATGAGCACAGGGGCTGCTCAGTTCCTGTTCCTATTGAATTCTGACTGCCTGGTGAGTTTTCAACAAAGATCTGTTCAATGATTAAATCTGTAAAATGGCAATGATGGCTGCCCTGACTCTCAGACAGAATCCACTGCCTGGGCAAGTGCTGTGTAGGTGGCAGAACACTAACTGCATATGGCCTGGAGTACAGGCGGGCTCTGCAGGGGCCTGCTACAACATCCAAGAACAGCACAGCAGAAACAGGCTCCATAAGCAAGCAGAATGAAGGAAGAGGGGCTCCCTTGTTAGAGGGAGCAAGAGAAAGGATTCCACTGGGCCACACTGGGAAATGGCTCCCCACTCTATAAAAGTAATTTGCCCCAAGACTACTTCCTGTCACACCATCAGATATTACTCACCTCTGCCCTCCTGGACACACTCACACTCAAGCAGACACAATCTGGCTCTCTGCTCCCATTGGGCCCTCTTCACAGCCCAGTGTCACCGATGTGGCCTCTGGACTGAACTACTCTGGTGCACACTTGCCACAGCTGGCCTAGGCCTCCGATGGCCCTGGCCCTCTCTCCCACCCCCATCTCCACCCTGAAGCCCAGTCAGAGCCTGGGTAGGGGCCCACTCTGTCTGGGCAGTGGCCTGAGGAGTTGGGCGTGGGCCTGAGCTGGGAATAGGCTTGTGTGCTGGGCACTGGCCCCCCAGGGAGTCCTCATTCTATAACACTAATTGCTACAATTAGCAGGAGAAAAGGCTATTAGATCAGTTTCTTCTCCTGGCTAAAGCCTGGCTGCTGGGGAGGGTGAGTCCTAGCCCGAAGCTTTTCGAAGCAGCAAAGATTCTTCCATAAAGGAGGCCACATTTAAATTGCAAACAAGGGCCTCGCCCAGCCCAAGGAAAGGCTCCCAGGATAAGGCTTCAGTTTCCCAGAAGGAGCGGCTGGGAAGCAAGTACAAACTCCAGTTCTGGGGTTTTTGTACCTTCCCGATCTGATCAGAACTTTGGTTCATCCAGGCGCCCGTCAGTGACCCAGTTCTGCTAGGGCCGGCCAGCAAGGAGGAACATGGCAATGGCTCGGGAAGGAAGGACAGTACTAGGGGCCAGCCCCTTCCCCTTGCCCCGCCAATACCAGGCCTGCTCTGAAGCCCCCTCAGATGCCTCCTCCTCACAGAGCTTATTGCAAATCTTCTGGGTCTGCTGTCTATCGAGAGCCAATCACTCATCAGTCTGTGCTAACTGGAAAAGGTGAGAGGGCCATTCATCCTCTACCCAGGTCACCTCTCATTTAGACAAGACATAGGTACCTATGCTGGAAATGGCTTAGGGGACTACAGCTTAAAGACAGTTCCAACTAAAGCCCCAGGCGGCAGCCCACAGCCTTGGGATGGAGGCACCTGCCAACCTAGAGTTACATGGTTAGCCAGGGAAGGGCGTTCTCCAATTGGCCAAGCCTGGGTCAGGGTCTCAGGAGAGGGTGAACTGTGTATGCTGGATATGGCAGGATGTAGGTCAGGGCTTGCTTCATTTAAAAGACCAGAGCAGAGATCAGCCCAGCCCCCAGAGCTGGTCTCACACAGCAGCCCTCACCTAGGGTGCCCCCCAGGGGATATATGGCAATGTTTGGAGACATTTTTGACAATTACAAGTGTGGAGGTGCTACTGGTGTCTATTGGATGTAGAGGCCAGGCAAGCTGCTAAACATCCTATGATAGCCAAAGGACAGACAAAGGTCTGCCCCCCTGCAAGAAAGAATGGTCTGGCCCCAAATGTCACCAGTATGGCAGTTAAGAAACCCTTGGTCTGTGGGGCTAAGATTCTGACATGCTGTGTGCTTTCTCACTGCGTTCTGAAAATGGATGCACACTTTCCTGGCCTGGCCTCTTCCTTCATTCAACAAATCAATGAAGCCATTCAACAGAAATGCATGACGTACCCCGCCGTGTGCAGACCCTGTAGAAAAGACAGACACGCTCTCATGGGGCCTCCCTTCCGGTGGAGGAGACCAGCAGGCAACAAATAAGTAGATGCCTAAGGAGACAGAAAATACTGTGGCGTAGTCTGTGCCTATAGAAGCTTGAAATGTAGTGCTCACCTATCAAGTGAATGAAGGGGCCAACTGAAATGGCAGAGGTCTTTTTGACAAGCAGCATTTCAGGTGATACCTGAAGGAGGAGGAGAAACTGTCATCGGAAGATGACAGGGAAGGATGAGCCAGGCAGAAGTAGCTGGTGCAAAGGCCCTGAGGCACTTGGCTGGTTGGAGAAATAGGTAGAAGGCTGGTGTGATGGGAGCTCAGAGAGGGAGAAAGACAGTGGGCAGGGCAGATCTTGTAAAGCCTGATGGAATATGAATTTAATTTCCTGAAAATAGAAGCTACTGAGGATGCCTGGTAGAGGAGGTATAGGACACACATTCATTCGTTTGTTCTTGGCTTTGGGGACTCTACTGCATAGGACATGGGATTATTCACAGCCCTAAGTTCATGAAACACTGTCACCCCATAAGGGTCTGTGGGAGGCATCCCTGTGTTCTTTTTGATTCTCCATTTAAAAACTATTCTCTGTCTTCCTCTCCTTCTGCTGTAAACAGCTGCTCCAGTGTAATTTATTTATCATTGTGTGTACGTGCCCTGGTAATGCATGTAGTATCTTATCGCATGTCTGGATGGTGTGTTAATTAAATACAGAACTGTACACTGAGGCCCTTGTTCTGTCTGGCATTTGTGTCACTCAGTGTCATGTTTGCACGTCTCCATTTTGTGAGGTGTACATCTAGTCCTTCCTAGTAACCACAGCGCCAGGTTCCAACTCCCCACCCCCATAGGCCGGGCTGCACTGAGCATGCACACACACAGCCCCTTGTTCTGGTGAGAACTGCTCTCACTGTTTACCCAGGAGGGAAACTGCTAGGTTGCAGGTATTAAATATTTTATTTGAGGAAGAAGTGCTGGATGGCTCTCCAGAATGCCTGTGCCTGTCTCTATTCCCACCTGCAACACACAGGAGGCTTGTTTCCTGCATTTCTGCCAACACTTGGCATTATCCTACTTTCTAATTCTTCTCAAATGAATATCTGTTGCTTTTGTTTGCATTTATCTGATTATTGATAAGCTTGAGCATCTCTTCAAATAGTTGTTAACCCTCCTGCAAATTGCCAACTAATATATTTTCCCCACTTTTCTTTGGGGCTTTTTATCTTTTTCTGATTGATTTGTAAGACTTTCGGTATTTATTTTAGCCATTGTTTCCTTATCAGTTATATTTGTCTCAAATATCTTGCAATATGTCATCTATAACCTGAGCAGAGTAACACAAGTAAGAGTGAAAAAAGGGAAGACACTAATATGAAAATAGTTTTGACCTTTGCCTTGATGGATTTATTTAACAGATAATTAGCATGTACTCAAGTTCATAAATTTTAATCTTGAGGTTTGTGCTTTCTGGGTCCTGAATAAGACCCCAAGGCCACCCTGGGCCATGAAATTCTTCAGAGTTTCCTCCTACTACACAAATGTCAAGCACTTTTTAGTTGTAAATCTTTAAGTGCCTGTGGAGCCTGTTTTTCCAGAGGATCACATAGGAATCCACACTCATATTTCTCCATTTAGGGCTAACTTTCCCAATACCATCTTCTCAATAGTCTGTGGTGCCACCTCTATTTCATGCCACCTTCCTCTAGATACAGGGCTGCCTTTGAAGTTTCTTCTGGGCCTCTGTCTCCCACCATTCCAATTACTGAGGCTTGGAATATGCCCCAGGATCTGCTGGTACAAGGCTTTCTCTGTTCTCCTTTTCCAAAGTTCACTTGGTGTTTGTAGATCTTTTTCTTTCACATACACTTTAGAATATGTTTGTCAAGTTCCTCAAAAGCTCCAACTGGAAATTTAACCAGAGTTGTACTGAGTTTACAGATTTGGAAAAACCTGACATCTCTCTAGTGCTAAGCTGCCCCATCCAAGAGAACAGAATGTCTCTCCATATCAAAGATCTTTAATAAAATTTTATCCTTCAATTAAATTTAAAAATTTTCTTCATAAAAGCCTTTTTTGTTAACTCCAAAGACCTAATATAAACTTTGCTGCTATACTAATTTCTTCTACCTTAGCTTCTAACATGCTTTTAAATTATTCACTACCGACATAAGAAAAATGCTTTGGGCAGGGGGTACATTGATCTGACAACCAAAAACTTTGCTGAAGTCTCTTTTAGAGCCTAAAGTTGAGTTTTTGCCCATGCAGCTCAGTAGTTTTCAGAGTGTGGTCCGAGGACCCCCAGAGAGCCGCTGCAGCGCTTTCTCGGGGCCCACACTCTTTTCACGACACTGCTCAGACAGCGCTGGCCTCTTCTGTTTCCACTCTCACCGAGTTAAAGAGCTTTCCAGAGGCAGCAGGACCCCACTGGAATATGTGCTTGTGCTAGCGTATGTTTTAAGCATTTCTCAGTTGTAAATTCTAAGAGGTAACTATCAGCAGATGCAACCCATGTTAACAAAAGCTCTTTAGGGACTTCAGTAATTTTTAAAAGTATAAAGGGTCCTAAAACAAAAATGCTTAAGAACCCTGACACAAACAATCTATCTTCAATCAGCAGTTCTGTCTTTCTCTTTAGCCCTCTCTTACATTTCCTTTGCTTTTCCTGAATTGGGGGACGGCCAGGATGGCATCCTAAGTGTACTCATCTTAAAGGGACTACACACTTTTGTTTTCTCTGTTGAGTTTGCTGAAAAGTAAAGTTTCTGTATAGGACTTGTATCAGTTTAGGGAAGTTCCCTTCTAGTCTTAGCGAGTTAAGTGGTGTCCTCCCCCAAATCATAAAAGGCATTAAGCTTTATCATATAGTTTTTCTGCCTTTATTGAGAACCATATGGTTTCTCTCCTTTAGTTTCTTAATGTGGTGAATTACATGGATAGAATTTCTGATACTGGATCATCTTTGCATTCCTAGGAGAAATCCCACTTGTTTAAGAATTGTTTAATATACTGTTGGATTCAGTTAGCTAATGCTGTACATGGGAGTTCTGCATCTATGTTCATAAGGGAAATAGTTCATAATTTTCTTGTGCTTTCCTTATTTGAATTTGGACATGCTCTGATTCACAATTTAAAAAGATCCCTCTAGCTGGAGCATAAATCCTGAAACAGGCCCACTTTTCTCTTCAACATGTTTGGAAACACATTAAAATAGAACTGTAATCAAGCAACTCAATCCTTAAATTTTTCTCCTAGTGAGTATCTGGAAAACAGGTGCAGAAATGGATCATTTGAGACACCATAGAAATCTGGTTAATCCTGCCTGCCTGTTTTCCTTCAAGGAGTATTGCCTGAGCAAGGTTGTGTATCAGGCTCCTGGTAAGGCAGCGGGGAATGGACCAGAAAAGTCCCTTCTGGGAGCTCTCTGCCCAGACAGGCGTGAGGCAACCAGGAAAGGGACTGGGAAACACACCTCAAATGTAGTTTTTACTATTACTAGCAACATTCTTGTATTTTGCAATACTCAATCTAGGTCAAAACTATTCTGTGTGGATGAATGATTCTCTTTCATGCCCAGAACAGTCCTATGGGAAGGCACTTAACCTCTATTTTACAGAAAAGGCACCAGCGGAGCAGTGGAGGGTGGCAGTGAGACTGTCCCAGCTACTGCCCACACTGAAACCCCTGACCCGAGTCATCAACCTCCATCTCCACAATTTCTGTGGCCACAACTTCTATTCCCTCCTCCCACCCCACCCCAACCTGGACCCGAGATCCTGACCCCAAAATCGGGACCGACCTTTGACTCAGAATTTCCCCTGCACCTAGAAACCTCGACCTCAACTCTTGGCTTGGATTCCCAGCCCGGACTTCTAACCGCAACTCCAATCTCTCCAACTTGCAACCCCAAATCCCAACCCGGACACAGATCCCTGCCTCAGGCTCGAATCCCCAACTGGGACGCCCGCCCTGGAGCGCCTCCACGGAAATCGGATCCCGACTCGGCCTCCAGGGCCCCCATCGTCAGCCCCGACCCTGGACTCAGAACCACAGGGCGGACACCACACCCTCACCCTGACCCCCGCCCCAGCCCTGGATCCTGGACTCAGCCCGGTTCTCTCCCAGGCCCTCGGCCCCTCAGATCCCCGACGCAGACCGTGAGGCAGACTCCAGCCGCGGACTACCGCCCACCCCTGACTCGGACCCCACACGCAGAGCCGTGACGCGGACTCAGCTACGCGACTCAGAATTCCAATCTTAACGTGCAGACAGACCCCGACCTGATCACGGACTTGGAGCCCCGACCCGCAATGTGACGGGGACTCGGACCTGGATCCCCGAAGCAGAACGGCGAGGCGGCCTCCAGACACAGGTCCAGCCCTGGACTCGGACCCTGACCCTCCCATCCTCGATCCTCAGTCCCTGACTCGGAAGTACGACGCGGTTCTCGCTCCCACGTAGGCGCACAGCGAACAGCATGCACCAGCCCGGCTCGGCCCGGGCGACCGTGGCGACCCAGCAGCCTACCACCCACCCACGAGACATGGAGCTCACCTTGGCTCGTCGTCGATTGCCAGCCCCCGCGCCACCAGGCGGACCGCGCCCAGAGCACTGACGGGCCGTGAGGAGATCGCAGCCACGAAGACGGCGGCACTAAGGTAAGCGCAGCCGTGAGGAGCGCGGCCGGAGCGGCGTCTCGGTGTGGAGACCGCAGCACCAATGTGAGCGCAGCCGTGAGGAGCGCGGCCGAAGAGGCGTCTCCGTGAGGAGACCGCGGCACTGAGGTGAGCACAGCTGTGAGGAGCGCAGCCATGAGGAGCGCGGCCAGAGAGGCGTCTCGGTGAGGAGATCGCGGCACTGAGGTGAGCGCAGCCGTGAGGAGCACGGCCGGAGAGGCGTCTCCGTGAGGAGACCGCGGCACTGAGGTGAGCGCAGCCGTGAGGAGCGCAGCCATGAGGAGCGCGGCCAGAGAGGCGTCTCGGTGAGGAGATCGCGGCACTGAGGTGAGCGCGGCCGGAGGGGCTTCTCGGTGAGAAGAGCGCAGCCTGTGAAGTGCGCTGCGCGGAGAGCGGCGTGAAGAGCACGGCACCGAGGTGACTGCGGCTGTGGAGTACGCGGCCAGAGGAGCATCTTGAAGAGACGAGCGCAGCCAGAGCAGAGCACGGCCCAAGGACCGCGGCCTGAGGAGAGCCAGGTCGTGAAGAGCGTGGCCGCGAAGAGAGCGCGGCACTCAGGGGACCCTCGGCTGGGAGAAGAGAGCTGCGCGAGGTGCTGCGCGTGCCGGGGCGCAGCGACCGTCTACGGACTGGCTGCGGTGGCCCCCGACTGGGGTAGATGTGGCAGCCGCCCCGCAGCTGATTGGATAGCCTACGGGGGCGGGCGTGCCACGTGCCACTGCGCGGATTGGCCGCGGCGTGGAGAGCGGTGTGCCGCGCTCTGCCATTGGCTGAGAGGGCTGGTGCCGATGCCACCCGGGCTCGCATTGGCCGGGCGAGCCCAGCGCCACGTGCCACACCCCGCCCCGTCTGCCCAGACGCCTATGCTGATCCACCCCCACCCTCACCCCACCCCCATCCCACCCCCTCCCCAGCGGTCGGAGCGTCCACCCTTGTGATCGGATTCTGTTTCGAGCCCGCGGCGCGCTCAGCGCCCAGCTTGCCCCTGATGTGTAGCTGTGCACCTCCGAGTGACCCTGAGGAACGTCTGTGGCTTTCCGCAAGGGGCTGGCCCTCTGTGCAGCCCTCCCCAGGGTCCGCGCGGGCAGGTGAGCGGGGTGCACGGGCTCCCGTGTGGCTGCTCAGGGGGCGCACCTCCCTCTGGGGTGAACCTCCCTTGGGAGCTCTGCTCCTTCGTCTTCAGGAGACCCTGTGAGAAAGACGCCATGACTTGTCCAGGCCACCCTGTGAGAGTTGGCAAGGCTGAGGTGGCCCACGTGTTTGGCCTTCCTCCTGGACCCTGACTACTCTGTATGCGACCTCCTCCTTCTCTTCCTAGTCCTCCAGAACCTGAAGGGGGTCCTGGCTTTGTCTCTTGATTGCCTCCCCTACCCACCATCCTTCCACCCACCACCACCTAACCACCCAATCGTCTGTTCACCTACCGGTTGGCTCATCCATCCACCCATCCTCTCCTCTTTCCACTCCTCCATCCTTCCCTCCATTCATCCCTTCATCCTCATGTCTACAGAGCTCCTCCCTGGTGCCAGGCACCTGCCAAAACTGCAGTGAGAAACCCTGTCCTCATGGAGCTCTTGCTCCACTGAGGTGTTACCAGCAAGCCTGGGGCAATGTGAACCTCCCATTCCAATTGGAAAACAGTCTGGGGACATGGAATTCTAAGAGTGTTCTCCAAAGTTATTACCCCTGGCCTTCCACCCAGGGTTGAGTGGGCAGTTGTCCCCACACCCAAGGCATGCAACAAGGCTGTTCATCTCAGCTGCTTTGAAAAGAGCCAGGAATCTCTCCAAGAGTAACTGAGTCTGGTTTTATCTTATGATTCAGGCTAGAGAAGAAAGGGAAAATGGTTTCATCTTTTCAGGTGTTAACAGCTTGCTCTTGGACCTTCAAAAACTGACCAGATTGGCCATCTCCCTGGCCCCCCGATCTCCATCCCAGCCAAAAGCTAGGTTGGAGCACTTGATTCAGAGGGTCGTCCACCCTTGCTGGGGGAGGTCAAATACCAACCACCAGGGTCTCTGTACTCAGAGGGCCCCATGCTTTGAGTTTAATACTCTTTTGTCACCATCTTGAAATTATTATTTTATCTTCAAACTTGTGTTTTGTGAGTCAAGTCTAATGGGACAATGGAGCAGGTTCCAGGGGCTTGGAGTCTAGGTTCACAAGTGGTGCCACAGCACTCTCTGGCCTCCTGTGCCTGCTCTGCCTCTGTCTCCACTCCCCAGGGGTGACCCTCTTCACTGGCCAAGAGTGGCGGGGAGGGACTGGCATCCTGGGCCGCAATCTGCCATGCTGAGACCCCTACTTGAAAGATAGAGGTGTTGCTACCAGCCTCACAAAGCTGCCAAGACAGGAATAGAGGGAACACACAGAAAATCAGTGCAAGGACAGCACGTCCAAAGTGCCCCCAGGCAGCGGGCTCTCACCGCTCTGAGCAAGCAGGATCCAGTTCAGACCTCTGCCTCCGGTCTGTCCATCCCCACCCAGCCCCACCTCCAAATGTCAGGGGTGCAGGAGCCCCAGGACTTCAGAACAATTTCAGAGATTTCAACAGAACAAAAATCCCTGCCTGTGTGGGGTTTACATTCCAGAAGGAAAGACAGAAAAGAAATTCTCCGAGTGCTCTGGACATTCTCCTTTGTCAGAACCGGTGATCCCTGGGTTGCTTTCCTTAGCTCTGTCGTAGGAAGTACCAGGTTAGACCCCTCTAGTCGTCACTCATAAATGCCAGCTTTTTCCCAGCTTTTAGATCTTGGTTTGGGGTTTGCTTTTAATCCAAGGATGTTAAGCATGAGATGAAAAGTCATGTAAAACAAATCCACTTAAAATGGTGCCCACCTCTTCCCAGCAAAGACTGACAAAGCATGTTGATTAGACTTTCATCTTGAAAGCTGATGTTTTTTCATTGAGGTTAATTTATAAGGTTATGTGAGTTTCTGGTGTATAGCAAAGTGGTTCAGATGTGTGTGTGTATATGCTCTTTTTCAGATTCTTTTCCATTAAAGGTTATTACAGGATATGGACTATAGTTCCCTGTGTTGTACAATAGGTCCTTGTTGTTTATATATTTTAAATATAGTAGTTCTATCTGCTAATCTCAAACTCCTAATTTATCCATCCCCTGCTTCCCGCTTTGGGAACCATAAGTTTTGAAAACTGATTTTTAAAAAATCCTTAAAATCAAGTTGACTTGACCTTATAGCTAAGAAACATGGGCTTCTAATCATGTACGTGGGTGGGGCACGTTGCAAGAGTGGCTGAATTCACGCGTGCGTGGTTTCCTGTGACGGGGCTTGCCCCAGTGTACCCTCTCATCTCAGGCCCTGAGACCACAGGCCCTTGGACGGTCCCCTCATAGACCGGTTCGCGGAGGAACGCCGTGGGCAGTGCATCTGTGTGTGCTTGTGTGACTGTCTCCCCGGGCTCACGTTTTGAGCCAGGCCCTGGAGCCCGCTACTGTCCTCTCTGACATGGTGCTGGGGAAGGGTGGTTCCGCGTGCTCACCCCTCACCCCCTCACCGCACATGGGGCGCTGTCAATCAGCCAGTGCTGCCCGCCAGCCCGGCGCACCTGTTGTGCGCCCCCCGGCCCCGCCTCCCCCTGGTCCTCTGGGGGAGACAGAGAGGAAAACAGTCCGAGACTGAGAGGGGTTTGTTGTCTCGTCGGGAGACAAGAGACACGTGGGAATTGGCTGAAGAAGCCTGTGAGGCTGGGCAGACTCCAGGCCAGCCCGGGACAGACTGGGGGCTGCCAGGCGGGCAGCGGGGGAGGGGAGCCTGGAGCTGGCCCTGGGCACATGGGCAGAATTAAGCGAGGGGGCGGCAGGCATGGCCAGCTCCTTGCTGGGTTGTACTGAGGTCCCTCCCCAGCCGGGGCCAGCCACAGGGGCTCCCTGGTCCTGGAGGCCCTGGGGCGTGGCACACGGCCCTTGTCACCTTGGGATCAGGACTGCGGGGTGGGCCTGGAACAGAGAGCCTGGGCATCTGGCGGCCTTGACTCTGGCTCCCCATGTGACAGAGGGCATCTGGTTTATCTCATCTGTCCATGGTGAGGGCTGCTCCCCCCGGCACTGATATTTGGGGTTCAAAAGGTTTCCTTGAGGGCCCCTGCACCCGCCCGAGTGCACGCACGCACACGCACTCACAGCTGAAGAGAATTAGGCTCCAAACGTCCACTGGGCTTTTCTCTCGATTCTGAGGCATTTAGGATGGGGGCGGGGGATTAAGGGAGGAAGTCGCTGAGCTAATTCTCCTGCTTTTGCCAGCACAGAAGTACGGATGGGGCCCAGAGCCCCGCCGTGTCCCGGAGGAAACACCAGCTCTTCTCCACGCGGGGCCGGGGAGGGCAAGGGGGCAGGAGGTCCTCCCTGAGCGCCAGGGGTGCAGGCCTGGCTGAGGGGTGCTCGGCGCCGCAGTTTGCCTCCAGCGCTCCCCACCCCGAGAGTCTCAGGGTGGGACCAGCTTCAGCTCAGCCAGGTTCCCAGAGAGCTGCTTCCCTCCAAAGCTGAGAGGCCCAGGGCCACGTGGCCGCCTCAGCCCCATCTTCCCCGGGAGGCGCCTCTCCCCATGCTGCTCTCGGGAGTGGACAGGAATGCAGAGAGGGCTGAGGAGCCTGGGGTCTCCCTGTGTGCCTGACGCAGTTGCCAAGACGGTGGAGACCACCATCTCCACGTCCCCTGCCCACGGCAGCCCCCTCCCCAGGTCCCTGTCAGAGCTGCGTGCTTACTGCGGGCGACACCCACCCCCACAGCTGTCCTGGGTGGGGGCTCTGTGACCCTCCCATCCCCACCCACTGCTCTGTCCCCCGAATCTCCCTGGGCTGTGTTCTGCACTTCAGAGCTTGACACCCCCGTAGAGGGTGGGGAGGCCTTGCAGGCCAGGGTGGGGATGAAGTACAGTGTGGGTCATCCCTGCAAAATCTTGGGGAGAGAGGTGGTGAGGCTCAGGTCTCCCTTCTAGAAAGATCACTCTGACTGCTGAATGGAGAGAGAACTGGAGGGGGCAGGGAGGCAAGGGGGCCCAGCAGGGCTGTGGAGAGACTCGGCATTGCCCAGTGAGAGAGGCAGGAGCCTGGGCAGCAGGTAGTGGCCGCAGAGGTGGAAGAAACGGCCAGGCAGAGGGCTCCCACGGGAGGCAGCTTAGGGAGGACTCTGAGACTGAGGCCGAGGGTGAGCTGCCGGAAACCGTAGGGTGGGTTTGGAGGGAAGGTTATGGGTCAGCTGGATGATCTTAAGAGACTTGTGTACTGGTGTCAGTTCCTCCCCTGCCCCCAGCTGCAGAGACACCCCATGGCCTGGGGGGTGTCCCTCCACGGGCATGGGTCTCTTGGTACCCTCCCCGTGTTAGCTACCTGGGCCAAGGGTGGGGCGCAAGTGTGGCCAGCTAGGGCCTGCGCCTCCTGATTCCAGGCTGTTCTTAGGCCCCCCCCAGCACCCCTTCTCCAAGAAGGAAACAGGAGTGGAATTACGGGGTGGGGGAAGTGCCTTTAGACAATCCCGCTGCCCTCAGGTCAGTCTCGCCTTCCCTCACGAGCAGATTTCCTTTCCTGAATTGGGGTCAGCAAGAACGTGATGCCGGATGGGTGGGGGTCTCGAGGGCAGGCGGTCCTGCTGAGTGGCAGCGTGGGGTGTGGGCCACTTCCCATCAGGAGGGCAGCTGTGCCGTGCGTGTGTATGTTTGGGCATTGCACGGCCAAGCCTCCCTGAGCCAACCCCGACTCCCCCAGGGCCCCCGCTTCGATGCGGGTTAGCCCAGCAGCTGTCTCCTGAGCACCTGCTTGGGGCCTGGTTGCATGCCAGGCGTAGGGGGTGGGAAAGCAAAGTGAGCTGGGCCCTGCCAGACCCGTCGCCTACAGAGCCTTTTTTATCACTACCTTCCAGAGGCAGCTTCTTCCCACGGCGCATCCCTCCCCAGAGCACGTCTGCCCCCACTTCCTGCCCAGGCCTGCCGTTTCCACAGCCATCACTCATCCCTAATCTCCGGGCCCTTCGGGTTGGGTGGGCCCGGAGCCTCTGAGGACGTGGACAGTGCCAAGGCCACCCCAGAAAGTGTTTTCAAGGCTTTCTCAGGTTCTGGGAAATGTGCATTCAGACCAGAAGTCCCATCTCCATAGCTCTAGCGGTTATGGATTGTTTTTTAACCGTTGCACGGTCCTCAGCTGATATTTGTGGTGAGGACAGTTCGCTGCAGAGTTCACTGTGTCCTCAGCCGTGTGCTGCTGAGGGGCCCGGCAGCTGCAGTGAAACCCACCAGCCCTCAGATGAGTGGTATCTGCAAGCTGATCGGCTGTGAGGGGCTGCGGGTGGAGTTTGGACCAAAAGGACAGGAATGGGAGGAAAAGGCCATCTGACTGGTACCCTCTGGCTGTGGGGTTTTAGGAGAGGCTCCTCCCTTCACCTTGATTCTGGTCTGGACTTAACTTAGTCGCCTGCTTCTGACAACTAGAGAATGGTGGCAGGCACACAGTCTGACTTTCAAGGTCAGATTGTGCATTCCTCCATGTTTGCCCTCCCTGGGGTCAGTGACTCTGAAAAAAGCCAGCCACCATGTTACAAGGACACCCAAGCAGCCCCGTGGAAGGGTCCACTTGGTGGGGAATGGAGCCCTCCAGCCAACAGCCCCGTGAGCGCACCATCTTGGAAGCAGACCCTCCAGTCACAGTCATGCCATCAGAGGACAGTGGCCCTGGCCAACGTCCTGATTCCAGCCTCTTGAGAGACCCTGGGCCAGGACCACCCAGTGTGCGATAATAGGTGTTCCTCTCTGTGAACATTCGTGAAGCTGTGAGGTTGTAGGGTGATTTGTTACTTGGCAGTAGCTAGCAGATACAGCCACCCTTGCCAGGTTCAAGCTGACACTTGCAGAGGCAGCCCGGAGGGGTCAGACTGCCTGCCTGCCTGCCCACTTCCCCGGTGGTTGATGGCTTTTGGAAAGGTGGTATCTGAGCCCCTGGAGAAAGCGTGCTGCGACGGGACAATATAGGCCTGACAAGGTAGGCGAGTCCTATCTCTACTCTCTTAGAATTGGAATTCTGCCTCCAGGCCAGTGACTATTAGCCTGGAGTTCCCATGAGAACCACAGCCTGTGCAGGTCCCACTCTCGGAGAGAGCACTCTCAACTCAGTGGGTGGTCTCTGGGCCGCGGAAAGCGGTCCGTCTCAGCAGGGCGGTGGCTTTGTGACCTGGTGCTTGTGGCAGGGAGAAGCTGACAGCTGGACTGTAACCTAGCCACTGTAGCAAGGGGACTCTTCCTCCCCCGGAGGATATCCAAGTCCAGGTCTTTTGGACACGCCCGGCCTCTGGGCTGCTCTCTCCTGAGGCTGGAGACACCACTTCTCCAGGCAGCCTCCAGGGCCCCCCGGCATCAAGGGGCCCCGTCACCGTGCTCCCTACTCACCTGAGCGGGTCTGACCCCAGCCCAGCTTGCAGGACACGAGCCTGGGGCCAGCGGGGCCCGCCTGCTCTCATGGCCGTCCTCTCTTCCCTGCTCCTTTCCTGGTGCCCCGCCCTCAGGACCTGGCTGTGGACCTGCACATGGGCTCCGTGGTTTTGCTTCCCGTGAGTGGTGGTTGTTTAGTCACTCAGTCATGTTCCAACTCTTTGCAACCCCGTGGACGGCAGCACACCAGACTTCCCTGCCCTTCACCATCTCCTGGAGCTTGCTCAGACTCATGTCCACTGAATCAGTGATGCCATCCAACCATCTTGTCCAACCTTCTCCTCCTGCCTGCAGTCCTTCCCGTGGGTACAGCTTCCTGTTCCTCAGTTGTGGCCTATGTGCTGGAGGACGGATCCCGAACTCCTCGATGTCTTGTCCCACACAGCTGGTTCTCACGGGACCAAGGCCTGGGAGAAGGCTCGGCAGCCAGCTGTGTCCTGGCTGCGTTTTCTGTGCCCACGAACGTTGATGGCTGCCTCCTCTGTCAGCCAGCCACAGAGAAAGGGGAACAGGCGCACTGGGGGGACAGCGGGAGGCCCTTTGTGGGTGGACAGGCCACCGAAGGCACCCCCGCCCCCCATTTTTCTGCTCTTCCTGAGTCTTTGGGAGAGGCTAGTGCTCGTTGGGACAAAAGGCAGAAGCGGCGGGAATGGACGGGGTTCTGCTAGAGCCCCGGGGGCCAGACGTGTGCCTGCCTGGACATGGACCCCATGTGGGGACCGAGCCCCTGCCTCATCGGGCAGCCCCCGCCCCCGAGGACTCCCCCACAGGTGGTATTCTGGGCCGCCCACCCTGGTGTCCAACTGGGAGCCCCCACAAGGCTTCAGAGCGGCCTGGACCCAAGAGAGTGATGAGTGGGCATGGCTGGGGCCCCTCCACGTAGGAACGTCTGTTTTGCCAACAGCTCGAGGTGGTCAGTCTGTCAGACCCAGACACGGTAGCTCGTTTAATCCCATCACAACCCACTGTGGTGATAGGGGAGCAGAGGCACAGTGAGGTCAAGGGACTTGCTGGTCATCACACAGGTGATGTGTGTGCTTTGGGCCCCAGGCGTCTTGGCTCTGTCTGTCTGTCCTTCCTCTCTACCACCTGGCCTCAGGGTGTAGGACATGGCTCCGTCTGCAAGGCTCCCGCACGGCTCAGATGGGCGGCCCGGCCGTGGACATGGCACTCGCTGGACGGGAAGGTGGGTGTGGGTGGTGTGGGCCATGGATCCCCTGAGGTGCCAGGCCCTGGAGCCAGGTTCCTCCCCCCGGGGCCCCCCAACAGATGACCAGGACAGGGGCCCACCCCACCCTGCTTGCTGACTGTTCCCCTTGACATGACATTCTTCTTTACATAGTTGGGGAGCCTCTGAGAACCCCGCCTCAGTCCACACTGGCTTTCATTCTTGCAGGCACCGAGCAGACCCGCCTGCACACGTCCTCAGCAGAATCCTCTCCTTTCCAGGGTCTGCCCTCTGATGCCAGCCACGGGGGCAGCTGAGCAGCCCCAGGCCAGGTTTCAGCCCCGGACCAGGTCTGAATGCAAGCCTCCGGCAGGCAGCCTCACTCTGAGGAGTCAGAGGACCCGGTCAGAGGTGGGGGCTCCCTCTCCTCCACCCGGCTTCCTCCCCAGGCCCACGGCCGGGCGCCCAAGCCCTCCTTGGGATACGCTCAGAGTCTGGCAACAGGGGCGGCTGCAGCTGCTGGAGAACATGGCTGGGTTTACGTCCACGGCAAAGCACCCGGTCACCTTTCTCCGCTTGGAGTGTAATCTTTTTTTGGAAGCCTTGCTGGAAAATCTGAATCTTGTGAGCCATCAGCTGTTTATAATCAGAGAAGCATATGTTTAAAAGAGCTGAGGGGCCTTATAAACTCCGTGTGCAAATTACCTTTGGGGCTGCCTGCTCCCCACCCCTCCCCACGGCTGCCATCGCTGGCGAGGGGCTCTGCGCGCTGCACGGCATGGCCATAACCCCACCGTGGCATGGGGTCTGTTTAGCTTTAGTCACGTCAGCTTGGCCCTGGGGCGTGGGAGCCTCCGACTCTGCTGCACGGCTTCCAGGCCCCCCGCCCCCCGCCCCAGCTGCAGAGGACTTCTGGCTCCCTGTCCTTGGGCCTTCACCATGAGAAACATCCAACCTGGGAGCCCCGGAGCAAGACGTGGGTAGGAGCCAGGGGGCCCCTGGGCCCTTGGGGGCTTCCTGGGCCCCAGCACATTCCGGGGCAGGCTGGAGTTGGAGGCGGGGTGGGGCGGGGGCGTTGTTGCTATGTTCAGGGCCTGCTAGGCGCTAGCCTCCTGCAGGGTTATTTGTTTGTTTGGTGGTCTTTTTTTTGGTTTTGATTCTTTTGTTTTTATAACCGCTTTATTGAGATAGAATTCACCCAGTTAAAAATGTACGATTCAGTGATTTTAGTATGTTCAGAGTTGTGCAACCGTCCCCACGAGTTCCAGGACGTGTTCAGCGCCCCAGGAAGAAAGCCCGCCTCTTCTGGCCGTCACTGCCCGCTCCCCCTCCCACTCCCCGAGCCCGGACAGCCACAGAGCTACTTCTGTCTGCATGGGTTTGCCTATTCTGGGTGTTTTATAGAAAGGGAATCTCACGATGTATGGTCTTTTTGACTGGCTTCTTTCACTGAGCATAATGTTTCCAAGGTTCAATCATGTTATAGCCTGTATCCTTGGTTTATTCATTGTTATGGGCAAATAATACTCTCTTTTATGGCTGGACCACATTTTATTTATGTGTTCATTCACGGATGGACATTTGGGCTCTTTCCATTTCTTAGCTATTATGAATATGCTGTCATGGACATTCGGGTACAAAGTTTTATGGACGTGTATTTTCATTTATCTCGGGTATCCATGGAGGAGTGTCATTGCTGAGTAGTGAGGTCGCCCGATGTTTAACCTTCTGAAACTGTTTTCCAGAGTGGCTGCACCATCTCATGTTCCCACAGCTTCGTGTGAAGGCTCTGATTTCCCCACATCCTCCTCAACACTTGTTACTGCCTCTCATTTTCATCTTAACCATCTTAGTGGGTGTGACTAGATACCACATTGTGGTTTTGACTTGGCTAATGATATCGAGCATCTTTGTATGTGCTTGTTGGCCATTTATCTTATCTTCTTTTATGAAATGCCTAGTTAGACCTTTTGCCCATTTCTCGGTTGGGTTATTTATCTTTTTACCATGGAGTAATTGAGCTTCCCAGGTGTCACAGTTGTAAAAAAAAAAAATTTAAAAAGTCTGCCTTCCAATGCAGGGGACTCAAGAGACGAAGTTTTTCAATCCCTGGGTTGGGAAGATCCCTTGGAGTAGGAAATGGCAACCCACTCCCGTATTCCTGCTTGGGAAATCTCATACCTGGCGGGCTATAGTTCATGGGGTCGCAGAACTGGACACGACTGAGTGACTGAGCATACACACATGTGGAGTGATTAGAATTCTTGAAATATTCTAGATATAAGTTCCTCTCATCTGTGAGTTGTTTTTTCAGTTTCTTGATGGTGTCCTTTGGCTCTTAAAATTTTGATGAAATCCAATTTATCTACTTTTTTTCTTTTCTTACTTGTGTTTTTGGTCTTGTATCTAAGTAACAGTGCACAAATCCAAAGTCACAAAGATTTATCCCCGTGTTCTCGTCTAAGAGTTTTATAGTTTTAGCTCTGGCATACAGGTTTGGGATCCATTTGAGTTAATTTTTGTGTATGATGTGAGGTAGGAGTCTAGCTTCATTCTCTGGCATGTAGATGTTTACTTATCTCAACACTGTTAAAAAGTCTATACTTTTCCCAAAGAATGGTCTTGAACACACTCTGAGCAAAAAATCAATTGACCATCAATGTATGGGTTTATTCCTGAATTCTCAGTTCTGTTCCATTGATCTGTATGTCTGTACCACACTGCCGTGACCTCTGTAGCTTTGTAGTAAGTTTTGAAATCGGAAAGTGTGGGTCCTCAACTTTGTTCTTCTTTTTTGAGACTGTTCAGCTATTCTGGGTCCCTTGAATTGCCCTGTGAATTTTAGGATCAGCCTGTCAATTTCTGTAAACAAGCCGGCTGGGATTCTGAGAGGCTCTGCCCTGAAACTGTAGATCAGGGCGGGGAAGTACCGGCATCTCGCAGCCTTGAGTCTTCCAGTCCGTAAGTGGGAGACGTCTTTCCATTTATTTAGGTCGTCTCTCGTTTCTTTCAAGAATGTCTTCTAGCTTTCAGAGGATAGCTTTCGCACCTCTTTTGCGGATCCTCCGGAGGTTCTGCACTACCATGACCCCTGCTTCCTTCCCACCCGCTGGCCCTGCCCAGCCTCCAGATCCGCCCTCCCCAGAGCCCCCCGCCGCCCAGGCCCTGAGGCCTCTCTTTCTGGGCTCCAGCAATGCTTCTGCTTGGCCCTGTCTGTGGCAATGCCCAAAATGTTGCTCTGGTCCAAGTCCACACATCCTGCCTTCCTGCCTGGGGCGTTCACTCCCCTCCCTTCTCTGGGAGCTTCCTCGAGTCCCGGCCGGGTCCCTGAGCTACTGCCGCTCACATCACGATGCTCCCATGGGCCTTTACAGGCCTTGATCATCCTCCACCAAGCAGCATGCCACCTGCAGCCTACAGCTCCGCCGTCTTAACCATAGTGCACCCCGAGAGTGGGTGCAGGGTGTGGAGAGCCCAGGAAGGTCTGCAGGAATCACTGGACTGTTTCCCAGACAAGCTGTTTTATCACGAGTCCCCACGACTGATAAATAGTCCTAAATACCAAGTGAGACATCGCGGGGCCTCCCCGCCAGGCAAACAGGACTTTGGCAGCTTATAAAAGGAATTCAATTTTTCATATTTCCTTTCAACTCAAGGGTCTCAAATCCAGTCTGCAGCCCTGGAGAGGAGGGTCCTGGCACTGCTTCTGAGGAGGGTGCCTCTGATGGGAGGCAGAGTCAGCTCACCGTGAGCTCTCCTGGAGCCGGTGGCAGGTGGCCGGGGCTGCTCACCTGTCTCTCTCCCCTTGGATGGGGCTGTGGGGACCAAATCGGATTCCTGCCAGCTGGTATGTCCGACCTCGTTGGGTCTGTCTCTCCATCTGTAGAACGGAGAAACCCTCCCTGGATTCCCTGACCCCTAGAAAGTCAGCAAGGAGACCAAATCTGAGGAGGTGATGGTTTGAGTCCTTTGGGAGCTGCGGAGGGGCTTTGTGGCCCTGCCTTTTTTGAGCCATGAATATCACTGTCTGCCCTCATTTGTCTGTTCAGTGGCACTTACTGGGCGCCTTCTGTATACCTTGCCCTCTGCTAAGCTTGGGGACCAGCAGTGTGGAGTGGAGGGACTCCAGGGCTCCCCGCCTGTAGCCTGTGAGGCTCCTCGTCCTCAGGGCCTCAGGGAGGTCGTTATAGGATCCCTGAGGGCGGGGCCAGGATGGGGTGCTGTGCTCACTAGCACCCCCCAAGGCTGTGGGGAGGCTCAGAGCAGGGCTCCCAGGGATGACAGTGAGGGCTCCCCTCCCACCTGCCTCCCCCAGGCCGAAGGAAGGTGTGTGAACTGGAGTCTGGAGGCCCACGTGCCAGACTCTGAGCCTCATCCCACCTTGTGAGATAGAGCTGAGCTTCGGAGCTTTGGGGGGCTTCCGTGCAAGTGTGCAGAAGGGGTGGAGGGGTGCTTGTGGCGGGGGCACGCCCTGCCCACCGCAGTCTCGCTTGCTCGCCTGGCCCGCAGCCACACCCCGTGGCGGGGACACACACCCCGGAGCCCAGGGGCTCCTGTGCCTTTTCTGCGCGTGACTTTCTTGCAGGCCCCTGGCTCTAGGCATACACGCGGTCTCCTTGAGAGTCTCAGGAGGGATGCGGTGAGGAGGCTGCAGGGGAAGTGGAGGGACTCCCAGCCCTTCCTCCCCACGGGGCCGACCCCCGGCTGTGAACGGGGAGGGTGGACTCTCCCGACATGGGAGGATGCAGAGGCCTTGCCATGTGGGCCACCCCCTGGCATGGGTTCACTGGGAGGCGGCCGGCGAAAGCCGCATGGTGCTGTGAAGCGCCCCTCTGAGCCTTTGGGGTCTGGGGGTTTTTCATGTCCGGAAGGGATTCATGAGCCTCTGAGTGAGATCCCAGAGAGCAGCCAGGACGTGGCCTGAGACGCGGCTTCCATGAACTGTGTGTGGGCGGCCCCCGCACCCCCTGGTGCTGCCAGCCGGACCCGCACCTCCCCCGGCCCTCTGGATGCGTTCCCTGAATCACATTGTTCACTGCTCTCCACCGGCCCTCCTGGGCTCCTCTCTGCCACTCGCCATAAAAATGCTCCAGTCATCTTTTCCACTGTGGTTTTTATTGTTTTATTTTATTATTCCAGCTCTATTAAGTTAGGGAGAGCTGCAGAAACGGTTCCTTCTCCCCCAGCCTCCAGGACGTGTCACAGCCATTGTAGATCTTAATTAATCACCCCACCTCCGCCCGGCTGGTATGTTTTACTTTCTTCAACTTTACTTTCCTCCCTGTGAACGTGGGGGTGTTTTAAGGAGGGAAACTGGTGGTGCTCCCAGAGCAGCCTCCATTCCCTGACTCCCACCCGAGGAGAGAAAAGAGTGAGCTCAGATGGTGGGTCAGCTCCACTTCTGGAGGCCACGGCCACAGGCGCTGCTGGCCCCTGGCTGGGCCGGGCCGCAGTGGAAGCCAAGTGCAGGGTGAAGGCCCAGGGAGGAATCTGGGTTCTTTTGGCTGCTGGTAAGATTATCCATTAAATCCATATTCCTCACTGTAGAGTTCACGTATTCAGAGACTAGCCCGTCCTCTGGCCGTCTTACATTACTGCAATATTGCTTCCAGATGGGCAGATACCCACTCGGAGCCCGGCCCCACAGACGCACCGGCCAGCATGCTGCTCCCCACCCCACCTTTGTTCTCCGGGTCCCCTTCGGTCCCCGCTCACTTGGGGGGGAGTTCTCAGGGGTGGAGCGGAGGTGCCAGGCCAGGGCCCCCAAGGGCGTTACCTCGGAAAGCGGGCAGTCTGGTCACCAGAGGACTCCTGGTCCTGAGCCGTGGGCAGAAAGGCCCCTTTCCTGCCCCCGCCCAGCGGTCAGGGCTATGACAGGCGTGGACAATCCTGGCCTTTCCGGAGCCCCGGTTGGAGGCGTCCTATTTGCGTGTCCCGCCCCGGGGAAGTTTCGCAGGACCATCCCGGCATTCTGCACCCGACCTGGCCGGGCCCAGTCCCCTGGTGCAGCCTGAGCACCGCGGGTCAGCCCCTCGGGCCCTGTGGCTCCTGCCCGACTCCCCCGCCCCCGAGGTCTGCCTTCCTCATGTGGTCCTCTGCCAGGTCTGGGTGCTCCGGTGGAGTCAGGGTGGCCGTCGTGCCATCAGTGGGGACAAAGCCCTGCTCTCTGTCCTCCTCGTCTCTGGGCCCCTGGGTCCAGGCACAGGGTCGGACAGGCCCTGTGCTTGGAGGAGCCTGTGGGAGCGGCGGGTGGCAGGCAGGCAGGCAGGGGGTGCGGCGTCAGTCGAGGCCAGCTGGGGAGGGTTTCTCAAAGGAGGAGGCTGCGCAGCACAGGCCAAGGCGTGGCCGCACGTGAGCCCCAGGGAGAGGGCGGTGGGGGGACCTTGGTCCCTGCTGCGAGGGGCTGGGGGCCGCCACACCCTGAGAAAGCCCCGTCCCACCCACCCTGGGCCCCGCCGGCCTTCAGAGCTCGTGACCACCCCTGCAGCCAGATCCAGAAGGACCTCTCTCATGTGGGGAGCAGGTGCTGGCTCGGGTGGTGGGGAGCCCTCCTGGGGCACCCCCAGATCACACTCTGGCCCTCTGGCCGCATCCCAGGCAGATCTGGCCTGAGGGTTGACTGGCTAGGGTGGCCCCCGCGCCAACCTGAAGCCCCACATCCTCCTGAAGCCGCCAGCCTCCCAGGGTGGGCGAGCTGCCGCAGCGCCCAGGCTCTAGTGGCTGAGTGGGCAGAGGGCAGCTGGCTCAGAAACCATCCCCAGGGCTCCTCCGTTCAGCCCCCTCTAGCTGGAAGGGTAGGGGAGAGGCCGCCCGCCCTTTTACTCCAGGGACAAATTTGGGGCTTGATTACCTGAGATAAAACAGGGCTTCCCTGACAACCTCAGGCCTGCGGCTTTGGGATTAACTCCCTCCTGTAAAAGCAGATTTCAGAGGGTTTAAGCCACCCGGGGCCGTGCCCTGACTTTGACCTCACCTATTCTGGGAGCACTCCTGTCAAGTGCTGACCCCTCCCGCCCCCCAGGGAGGTCAGAGCCCCCGTTTCTCACCCACCTCGTTTGTCTTGCTTGCTGGGCCAGCATTAATTGCTATTTGTATCCCTTACAATTTTTCACATTTGGGTTGGTCATAAATAGCCCCACAGAGATCTGTGCCCCTCTTGGAGCCAGGCTCAGGTGGGTCTCTTGCTGCGAAAGAAGCAGGAAATAGGCATGGAGCCAAGGCTTCCCTGGTGGCTCAGACCAAGAATCTGCCTGCACTGTGGGAGACCCAGATTCGATCCTTGGGTCTGCAAGATGCCCTGGAGAAGGAAATGGCAACCCATTCCAGTATTCTTGCCTGGAGAATCCCATGGACAGAGGAGCCTGGTGGGCTACAGTCTGTGGGACCGCAGAGTCGGACACGACTGAGTGGTTAACACTCTCCTCTCTTGAGGCCCTCTCGGCTTCCTCCGACACGGATCGTCTGGGGTCCCCTTGGGGAGGCAGTTTCAGGCGGTGGAGCCATGCGGCTGGCTGGCCGGCCGAGCCACGGTGGTCAAGGCAGCCCAGTGGCCAGCAGTGCCACCACCTGTGGCCACCTAGGGGCTCCTGAGTGTCCCTCCTCCAGACAGCACGCGGCTGCCCGCCCGGTTCCCAGGGTTGGGCTGCCAAGTCTTGTCGCTGCAGACAGCCGTGGTTCACGGTACCTGGTGGGTTTCCGCTCCCTGCCTGCCCACCCCCCGAACACATCTTGAAGGCTGCCCAGCGATCACCCGGCCCCAACCAGCCCAAGACGGGTTCTCGCTAAGCTGGGGGGCTGTGGACAGCACGGGTGGCGTGGTGCTTCTCCTGGAGGGGGATCCAGAACCGGGTGGCCCACCTTGAATGGAGCAGGGTGTTCGCGTTCTGGCTTGGAGGCACTATTTCGATTTCCGCATTTAGAGGGAGGCGCAGGCGGCCCAGAGCCGGAGGTAACAAGGCCCGGGCAGTGACTGGCTCCAGGGATGGTACCCAGCCCAAGGCCAGGCGCACGGGGGGGCTTGCCCCGCAGTGACTGGGCGTGCGTGCGGGGCTCGACGTCAGGTGCAGCGTCGGCTCGGGCCCTGGGCTGGCCGGGTGGGGGTGGGTTTCTTCCCTCTCGGCTGCTTGTCTGATGTGGGGCAGCAGGGGGCCTGCACAGGGAGCCAGGCTGGTCTCACGGGCAGGGAAGAGAGCCTGGAAGGACAGGCTGAGGCATGTGGGGCCCTTCCCCCCAGGAGAAAGGAGACCATCAGAGTCTGGGGGTCAGAAAGCTGCACATGGGGGTCTCTTCTTTTTGGCCCCCTTATTGGGACCTCGCCTGGCTCTGTGGCAGGGCTCTGGCCTTGTGCATCGAGCTGGAGGCACTTGGGACGTACCCCCAGCACCCAGGGCAGGCCCGCGTTCACGTCCCGCTCCACCGCCTCTGAGGCTCGTGTGCTCAGCCTTGACATTTACTTTTCCTAAGGGTCAGCTGGGGAGCACGGGCCCTCCCTCGCGGGGCGATGTATGAGCTTAAATGAGATTCGTGCCTGCGAGGTGCTAACACGGTTCCCAGCACGAATTGGGCCATTACTGGGGGGTTGGACTGTTATCGAAATGCTAGCCAGCTGGGCCTTCCTCCGGGCCTCCCACACCCGGCAGGCCTGCAGACTCCACACCGTGTCCTGGAGGAGTTAATGATCAGCCAGAGTCTGGCCCCGGCTGCGGAAAGGGTCTTGCTAACTGCTGATGAGGGGGCTGCTGGGCACCAAGCCACCCCGGGGTCCGGAAGGACCAGGGGTGGGAAGAGAGAGGGGTGCCTGAGCAGAGCGATCCCCCTTCCTTCTCACTCCCAGCAGGGCAGACGGACCCCACAACCCCTGCTAGTTCTGGGTCTCCTCGGCGGAGTCAGGGCTGTTTGTGGGAGGGCGGGGTGTGCAGTGTCGGCTCGTGGATTGCCCTAAAATGAGAGCAGTCACAGCTGGCCCGTCAGGCGCGTTTGACTGCAGCCTGGCCTTCCGTGTGCAGGGTACTAAATTTCCCAAAATGCTCGATATTGGAAAGTCAGCAGAAAGGAGATGGAGGTGGCCACGGTCGGCGCGCTCCTCCCCACCTCCCCCACTTCCTCCCTCCCTCCTTCCTGACTCTCTGCCCTTTTCCCTGCCCTGCTCCCATAGCACTACCTGCCCCGCCCGCCCGCCAGGCCCCACCAGGCCCCGCCAGGCCCCACCAGGCCCCAGGCCAGGAGGAGCTGCGGTGTTGGGGGAGGGGAGTTCCCACCAGTCACAGCCCCCCTCCCCCACCTCCTGTATTTCAAGAAAGTTCCTCCGGCCCTACAGACTGGCTTCTTATTTTCTTCAGAGCACAAGCTCTCCTAAGGGTGGAATGTGGGGCTCCCTGAGGGTGGCACTGGGGAGGGGAGAGACGGGAAAATTGCTCCGAGGGTGAGGTGCAGCCCACCGGACCCCCGCCATGTGCCGGCTCCCCCCAGACCTCAGGTCTGAGTGCCCCAGGGGGTAGCTCAGCGTCAGGATGCCTTGGGGACCCCAGAGAAAGAGCTAACCTTGGTCCCGGAGCCTGGGAAGAGCTCGTCCGCTGCAGACGCATTTCTCCCCAGCTTTGCCTTGTTGAAAGGGCATAGCCTGGTCGGTGGGATTGATGCCTTCTCAAGACAAGCCCAAGGGGGTGACAGGCCAACATGCCCAGCCTGGCTTAGAACCCTGGAGAACCTCCTCGGTACCCAGGGCAGGGCTCACAGCAGGGTTTCGGCCTCTGCTCTCCCGACGCCTCCTTCCTCGCCCTGCCGTCCCCAGCCATCACCCACATGCACCCTCCTCCCGCTGGGCACCGGTAACTGGAAGCCATGCCCAGTGCAGCCTGGCCGCCCTTCTGCCTGGCTGAACCCCCTCCTCACTCTGTTTCCACCCCATCCTCTTGACTCACAGAGGCCTCCCCCATCCCATGACCACCTCCTCGGAGCTTTACGTGGTGGGGGACCAGAAGTAGGCAGGGCAGGGATCCCCCATTTCCAGGAGCTGGCTCCCAGTGGCCGCGAGGCATCTGGAGCTGTGACTGTGGGTGCGCATGCGTGCCACGGGCCTTCCGGGGACACCCCCACGTGGCTTTGCATAGGTCGGCGGCCCGGCCAGTGGCACCTGTGTGTCAGGGGAGGGGCAGCTGCTCTCAGGACACCCTGAGTGTCCGTGCCCACCTGGTGTGGCCCAAGCCCCATCCTCCTTGCAGATGTGGTCCTCACTGTCGCCGCCGTGAGAGTGTGCAGGGACAAGAGGCCGCCTCGGAGCCGTGTGCCCCGGATACAGGGCTGACTTCCCCTGCCTGGACTTTCGCATCTCTCAGTCAGGGATGCTATCCAGCCCGTGCCTTCAAAGGTGGGTGTGAGGCCCTGAATACGTGTGTCCAGCCATCACCAGAGCTGACGGTGTTTCGTGTCAGTGTCACGCCAGGCACACGCGTCTCCCCAGAACTTGGGGAGCACAGATCGAAATAACAAGTCAGGAAAACTGTCTCTGCCTAAGAACACTCGTGGGATTGCCAGCCCCGGTCACGATGCTGACTGCTGCATGGCAGCCTTGTCTGATGTCCCCATGCCCGAACCCTGTTGGTAGTACCCGAAGCTGGGGCCGCCACAGGCTACGTGGTTTCGGAGAAACGAATGGCCCCAGCTTGGCTGTGACCTCCAGAGACGTCCTCATTTGCCATAGTCTTCATTATGAAAGACAGAAATGAATAGATGGAGCTCTTATCGCAAATCTGTGGCCAGGCTGCGTACATCGTGTGTCCCTGTCCCATTGTGTACCCACCGTGGGTACAAACATGCTGACTCTCAGTCTCCCAGTTACACATCTCCCCGCAGGCTGGGGTGGCCAGACAGCGGGGTCCAATCCCCGACCTCGCTGAGACCTGCCGGGAGACAGTCCTGCCACGGGAGGCGGCTCGGGGGCTGGGCATCCTTGTGAGTCAATGGGACACGCGGGATGGAGAGCCTCAAGGCAGACAGAGCGTCCCTGCCCCTTGTTACCCGTCGAGAGCCTCGGTGGTCTCGCGAGGATGCGCGTGTGGGCAGCTGTCCGCATCCGGCGGTTTTGCACACGCAGGCACCAGTTCGCTGGCTGGGCCGCCTTCCGGGGCCATGCCGAGGTCAGGCCTCCTTCAGGCCAGGCCCATGCTGGCCTTGCGAGGGGACAGCTGAAGGCCAGGAGGAGGCCACTGGCCTTGGGAGAGCCTCCCAAAGCAGCGGCAGCCCCCTCGAAGGTCACCTGGCTGCTCTCTGCAAGGGGAATGGGCCCAGGGCAGGCCGACAGCAACAGCGTGCCATTAACCCCTGCCTGCCTGCAGCGCCGAGCCCCTGCCGGGGCTTTCCCAGAGTGTCCAGCACGAGGGCCCTCTTTCTGGGCACCGGGGGCCCAAGAGTGGCCCCTGAGAATGGGAGCTAAAGTACGAGCAGCCTCTGCCACCCCCTACCCCTTGGCAGGCCTGGCTTTTGGAGCCCAAGGGCCCCATGCCTTCTAGAAAGTTCATAGCATCTCTCCTGTGGCCTGAAGGAAGTTAGGCCCCTAGAGTATTTAGGGCAAATGTCCCTCATTTTTCTCAGTAAATTGGGTTAGTAGGCTGCTGGGGGTCGGAGACTGGCCTAGAACCCTTGGCCACTGGAGCTTGGCCCCGAGAGGCTGAGGGGGCTCCCCTGGGTCTTCCCATCCCAGAGGCCAATCAGCAACCCCCACCCCCAACCCCCAACCCCCACCACCACCACCAGCCTGCCTCCAGAGTTTCCCGGAGACAAGGGCATGGTGGGCAGACACAGTCTGCAACTCGGAGCCACAGACAGCCAGCCCTTGGCACCTGCAGAGGCCAGGCTCAGATGCAAGAAGGGGGGTTTTTCTTTGGAAGCTTATAAAGAGTTAAAAAGGTGAGGAGGGGGCCGGCGGGGGCCTGCTTCAGGTTATTTTCCCTGAATGTCAAGGGGACGAGCTGCCAGGGCCAGACCAACTCCAGGGAGACGACAGGACAAGTCACAAAACATCCAGCAGCGTCCACGACTAATTTCTTCCCCTGTTTGTCCTGCCGAGGAGGCTGAGTTAAAAGGCAGCGCTTTGGGGGTTGAAAGGCTCCCTGCGGGGTCTGTGTGCGAGGGGACCCCAAGCCTGGGAGGCCTTTGTTCAAGGCCGTTAACCAGCCAGCCCCTGCTGGCACTCTGAGGGCGGAAGCTCCAGCCCCGGCCCCGCCCTGGGGCAGGGGGAGCACTGTCTATCTCCCGCCCCCACGGCCTGAGGAGGGTGCGCACCGTGCTCCCGTCCAAGGTGTGAGTGGAATTAGCAGCTTGTATCAAGAAATATTTCTAGGGATTTACATTCCGGAGGTCAAGAGTCTTCTCAAGACTTTTCTCCTGTGTGCTGGGGTGGGAACCGCCCTACAGAACAGGCCGGGTGGGCGGGGGGTGTTCTCATGGCATGGGGGCCCACCCTCCTCATCCCCACAGGGCCTTACTAGGGCCCCTGTCACCCTGCTGCTTGAGATGTGGCCAGCGATGCCGGGCTGGGGTTCTCTAGGGCTGTCTTTCATCCCCCTAGCTGCCAAGCCAGCCGCCCCAGCCTGGCCAGATGCTAGCCGAGCCTCCAAGGAGACCCCAAGCTCACCCGGAGCCCTCTATCTGCCTCCCCTCTGTCCCCCAGTCCCTTTCAACGCAAGGCCTTTGTCCAGTGGAGGGAGGCCCCAGGGTGGCCTTGTCTAGGGAGGCCCATCAGGATCCAGCTCCTCTGCCCTGCGTGGGTTCAGCACTCTGAGGACACTGTTGCAGTCAGTCCCGGAGGCCTGGCTCCTCTGCCCTGCGTGGGTCCAGCACTCTGCGGACACTGTTGCGGTCAGTCCCGGAGGCCCGGCTCCATCTGAGGGCTTCCTGCACCTCTTTTGATGCCTAGCTCAGCCTCCATGTGGTCTTGCAGCCTGGCCTCTTGCATGAGCGGCCCCTGCATGCAAGGAGCACACAGCTAGCCTCCGGGGGTCCTGCCAGCACCAGCTGGGGGAATCCTCTGCCCCCCTGAGAGCAGGGCTGGGTCCTGAGACCCCAGCCAGGTGAGTCAGGGCACGGGGGCCAGGGACAGACCCGCCTGTACCTCAGAGCACACAGGTGACACCCCATCAGATTGGCGGGTGGAGAAAGGCAGGTGAGGTGAGGGCAGGAAGGACCGCAGACGGCCGGGGTGGGGCTGGGCATCACTCTGGGGAGGTGACGGTTGGGCAGCACCAGGGCAGCCTGTCCATCATGGGGGCGCTGAGCGTGGTCCATGAGAAGCCGCGGTGCTGCTCCACCCGCCCAGGGTCCTGAGACACGAACGGCTGACGGGCTGGGAGGCTGAGTCTGGGGCTCAAGAGCCACGGGGGCCTCAGAGGGCTGTGAGTGAGGGGTGACCACAGGCAGAGCCCGTCGGGTGCCCCCTCCTCCTGTTCTGCAGGGCGGGTATGGCCGCCGACGGCGCCTGCACCCCTCTGCGGAGCTCCACGTGCCCGGCCTCCACTGCGCCAGGGTGGCGGTGCGCACCGTGCTGTCCCCACTGACCACAGGGACGATTGAGGGGTCACGGAGTCTCAGGAGCCTCCTGGGGGCACGTGGGTCTCTTGGGGGAACACGAGAGGTGTGTGGATCCCCCAGACCAGTTGCGGCCCTGGTTCCAGCCCTTGAGCTCCCTCTCTGAGCCTCACCTCGCTGCGCTGGAGGGGCGGCATCGGTGAGACCACGTGGCACCTTTTATGTGCCTGCCACATCCAGAAGCCCCACGAAGACAACCCCAGGCCTGGCCCAGTTCACAGACCTACCCCTGGTGTGCCGGTGTGCTTGGAAGCAGCAACAGGTTAGCCAAAACACGATGCTGAGGCTCAGAGAGGCAGTGTATCTGTTAGCTTTGCTGCCAAACAAACTGTCCCCAGGTCCATGGCCATGCCCAGTTCCAGAGTGAAGAGAGGCTTCTTGTCTGGGATGAGAACAGTGAAGTCACAGGGGGGTGGGGAGGAGGCCATGACCTGCCACGGAGACGAAGGATCTGGCTCTCTTCAGTGGGTGGAGGAGAAATTTAAACCCCGGTCTCTGTCCAACTCCGAGCCCTTCCATCCACCCCCCCCACCCCCAGCCCCATCACCACCTCCACACACAGCCCCCGGGTCCCGCCCAGGGACCCCCACTGTCATGAAAGAAAGCCACATCTGGACCTGGGCGCTCCACTCAAGTCACTGGGGAGGCACAGACAAGGAGTCCAGGAGGCGCAGAGGAAAGGAAGGACATGCGCACATGTAGGTTTAGATAATATACGGTCTTCCCCGCAGGCCTGGGATCGCTTGACGGTGTCACCTTTCGGCATGTAGCCACTTATTCTGTCGGGGCGGACAGCCCTCCTGCTCCACCAGGTGAAGGTCCTAAATCCTTGGGAGCGACAGCCGTCCTCCCATCCGGATTGGGTTTCTGCAAAGGGGAGCAGGGCTGACAGCCAGGGTCCCCATCACGTCCGCCCGCGCCCGGGCTGCCCCTGAGCTGCCGGCTCTGTGTTGAAGGCCAGGGACCAGGGCTAGACGCCTCGCTGGCAAGCTGTTGTGCCTGTGGGATGGGGGACGCAGAGCTTCGTCCCCAGACAGGCCCCCAGCAGCCCTCAGCACTGCACCCCGTTTGCAGTCCCTGAAGGAGAAGGGCGGGAGGACCCCAGGATCCCCCTGCTCACGTTCCTCCCCTCTGCTCACGGCCCCCCAGGAGGCAATGCTGTGATTCTCTGGGCTCACCGATGGGGCCGTGGGGACTTGCCCAAGGAGAGATGGGCTGGGGCAGAGTCGGCGGTCAGAATGGGGGTGAGGTTCACCAGCCCCCTGCACATAGGAACGTCTCTAGGATCAAGATTTTGGTCTCAGAGCTGGCTTCATCCTCCCCTACCAATGGTCCAGCTGTGCGGCCTTGAACAAGGTCCTCAGGGGCCCAGGCCTCAGTGTTCCCAGCTCTGAAGTGGGGACACCGTCTCTGTCACAGCGAGTCAGTGACTGACCCACTGACCTGAACCGGGTTCTGAGGGTGGCGCCTGGGCACGGCCAGGCTCAGAACTGGATGGTCTGTCAGAGCAGTCACGCTGGGGTCCATGAGGTCCCCAGGGCACCAGGGCCATTTAGAGACAGTCAGTGAGCCCGACAGTTGCCTGTGTGATTGGCTGAAAGTCGTGGACTCACCTGCTAAATGCAGGTTTTGAACCCTGGGTTCGACCTGTCTCTGCCCCATTTCAGCCCCCAGGAGTGTTGGCCCCACAGGGACATATATGAGAAGGGGACCAGATCCCCATGCCGATGGCCGGGACCATCCATGGCAGGGACGGTGGCAAGAGCTGGGAGCTCCAGGTCCATCTCGGCTATGACCCGAGGCCATAACCACTCATGAGACGTCAGCAGTGGGGCTTGGATGCAGGGCTGGCACTGGGGGACGTGCTCCCAACAGGTTGCAAGTCGCTTCGGCTCTTTGGTGGCTTCCAGCACACAAGCTGCCCAGCTCTTGGGAAGGGAGAGGCCACTCTACCACCTTTTGCCTCAAAAGAACAGCTTTCATGGTGGAGGCGCTCTTGTCAGTCCTCTTTCTGGGGCCTTGAGTGTCTCTCTGAATCTCTGAAGTAGAGACCTGTGTTTAGCTGCGATTGAGGAAGCACCTTAGTGAGAGGGTCCCTGCATCCCCCCAGGACCTGGAGGCCAGTTTGCCTTCTCCCTTTCCCAGGCACCCCCCCACTCCTGGCTCCAGACTCCACAGCTGGATTCCCACATCCAGCGAAGGGGAGTCTGGGGGAGGAGCAGGCTGCTGGCCTCTCTGAAACCAGGCAGCTTGCGCAAACGCTGCCTCCCCAGGCCCGAGTGCCGGTCACCTGCCCGGTTAATCATCCCGGGGCTCTGCGGGTCAAGGAGAGGCGGGAGGCCAACTCCCTGCTTCTCAGATTCTGCTGAACTCACTGAAACCCTAACCTTCGGGCTTCCCCACTAATTTGTGATAAGGCCTCGCCAAGAAAAACAGCAGGCGAGAGACCCCTGATTTCTCCACGAATTCCAAAGCGCTTGGTTCATTCCAGCAGGGAAGGGGCCCCGAAGCAGCCATGCGTGCAGGGCCATGGCTGCGTGGGTGCAGGGCTGGGGACGGCCTCTCGGGAGTAGCTAAGGAGGACCACCTGCCCGCCGGAGGAGATTGCTTCCAGCTGGCCGGGGCAGGAGGCCGAGGGTGGGTCCCACGGTGGCTCGGGCTGAGCTGAGCTTGCTCACGTGGTGTGTGTGTGTGTGGTGGGGGTGTGTGTGCATGCGTGGCCCACGCAGGTGGGGGTGCATGTGGAGACTCGTCTCCCACCCCCGCCCCCACCAGGCTCCTGACCTGAAGACCCCAGGGCTTGCAGATGGATGGGGGAACTGTCCGTGCCCTGAGAATAGGAGACAGCTGTGTATCTCAGGGAGGCGGAGGGGCCTCCCGCAGGCAGCAGTGGGCTCTCAAGCGGCCCGGACACCCCGAAGGAGGTGGCTGCTGCCCCCTCGGAGCTGGGGAAACCAAACCCAAGGGTGGGGAAGTGACCAGCTCCAGATTGAGCACTCCTCGCCCCCCCACCACCATGGCCCATGTGGCAGGGCGGTGGCCAGGAGCCCAGAGGGGCTCTGGGCGGGACGTCGGTGACGAGCCGGTGGCCCGAGGCCAGAGAGATGGCCAAGGCCCAGTCCCAGCAGGGAGGAACATTATTTGATATCTCTTTCCCAAATCACGTTGTTTCTGTGCTGGCCCGAGGAGGAGCTGACTTCAGCAGGGGGTGTGGGGGTGTCAGGGGACTAGCCTGTCCACCTTCCCCTGGAATTGCCCCCGCTTCACACGGTGGGCAGTTTCCCTATGAAGGGCAGAGCCCCCCACCTCCACCAGCACCAGGGCCAGACCTGGCCTTCCATGGGCTCCAGAAGAGCACCCAGCCCCCCGCCAGCCACTCAGCAAACTTGCATGCTCCTTCAGGAGAGACAGATCACGTTCACCTAGGCCCGGGGCTCCCCTGGATCTGCCCCCCTCCCAGGTGGGGGCTGGCCCTGGGCACAGAGGTCAGCAGGGGGGAGGACATTCGAGCCCCTTGGGTGGAGGCTCAGGCTCTGCGGTCCCAGCCCCATTCCCCAAGTGGGTCCTAACAAGCCCTGCGTTGTCTGCAGAGAAAGCTTCCCGCCGGGGAGCCTGGGCCTGCCTTCTGCTATGTCGGGTCTGTTTCGCGTTCTCAAGTCCTGGAACCCTTCCGCCTAAGTTGGAGCCAGGCAGTATCACACGCCAGACGCCAGAAGGACACCCCCCCTCCCCGGAACAGGGGGGCGCCGGAGCAGCCCAGGCCCCCAGATCTCAGCGTTCACAGATTTTAGGGGGTGAGGAGGTGGCCTGGGGGCTGTGAGGGGCTCTGGGCAGGCACCCTGGACTCAAACCCCAGCTGGCCAAGACCCAGGGGCAGCTCACAGCCACTCTGAGGTTCTGCTTCCTTATCTGTAGCGTGCAGATAGTCAAGGGTAGCTCTGTGTGGGGCAGGATCCATAGAAAGCAGACACACTTCGGGATTATGCTGGTGTGGGCGGGGTGTTGGGGAGCCTGGGGCCTCCGGCAGGAATCTGGGGCTAATGTCCTGCAGCGGAGCCGACCCTGACTGAGGCTGGGGGAAGGGGGAGGAGACACAGCCCTGGAGAACAAAGGTCAAGTGAACAGTTTACCTTAACAAGAGCAGGGAGCCCAAGACTGGGGAGGGTGGGGGAGTGCAGAGCGGGTCGCAGCCAGTAAGGAGACCCAGGCCCCAGTTGGAAGGCCCCAGGAGGAAGCCTGGGATGTCCATGCAGAGATCAGGCTCCAGGACACAGCCAGTGGAGAGGGCTGTGGTCTGGAAGCACAAACGGACAGCATCCTGGATTCAAGGACACGTGGGTGGGGGACACATGTGGCTGAGCTGGGACCATGCCTTGCTTGCTCCGTGATGGGGTGCAGACATGGGCAGGCCTTTGTTCCTTCCTCTGTGGAGCTGTGGGGGGGTTAAAGGGGAGGCAACGGGCACCCCATGTCTCCTAAGACCCTGCCTTCATCACGTGACCCCTTCCGTGACTTACAAGGGCCACCCGCCGCCCCCAAGCAAGGTCCCTCCTCTGCCGTCCCCTCTGCACCTTGCTTCTGCTTCGATTCTGGCTCCTCGCAGCCCTTCCCACGCCCCCCAGGGTTCATAGTCTCCTGTGCCCCAGACCCAGCACCCTGAGGTCGGGGGGGTTTCCTGTTCCCTGTCCATCAGGTCCAGGCCACTTTCTCCTGCAGATGCTCAGACCACCTGGATGGGGCCCAGGTCAGAGCGGGGCCTCAGGGAGGACAAGGCAGGGGGGGCCCAGGTCCAGGCGGAGCCCACTGCCTTCTCACAGAGGCTGGCCCCAGGAGAGAGCAAGACAGCGGGTCAGGTCCCCGAGGGCTCAGACTGGGGGACAGGTGTCCCAGGAGGGTCCCATAGGGTAGGTGGCCGGCCAGCTCAGAGCCTTGGCAGCCCCCCGCACCCTGCACCTCCCCACCCCCTCACACCTGCCCCAGAGGGCTAGGATGCTGTTGAACCGCCAGAAACCTAATCTATTATTACACAGAGACTTCTGTGAAGTCAGGGGTTTGAACTCCCCAGAAGTGTTTGCCCGATTTGGGGCCGATAGCGGGTGATAAATGCTGGCGATAAGGTGTTGATTGGTTCTACGAGACTCTGCAGACACAGGGGCCGTTGTGCGCGCTGGGCAGTCAACTGCACTCGCCGGGACAATAGCCCATTTATCCACCACTGGGTCTGCAGCCTGCCCACCCCAGACAGGCACAAAGGACGCTCAGGCCAGGGACCCCTAAGCCCTGCTCTCCTTGGGGGGCAGAGCCCAGGGGCAAGTGGTGTCCCGGCCTGGAGTCAGCATCTTGCGCTCCTCCTCCCTGAAGCATCCAGCAGAGGAACAAAATCCCCCAGCCTCAGTAGCCACACCTGTAAAGTGGGATCGTGGTCTCCACCGCAGGGCTGCCCGCAATTTAGCTAGATCAATACACAATTCTTTGTGGAGAGAAATGCACGTGTTTGTTTGACAAATGTGAGCAGCTGCTCCAGGTGCAAGGCTGAAGGTAGAAAATTGACCCAGATCGATACAATGTGGACACAAAGTTGACACAAGTGAACATGAATGGATATAAATTTGGTACAAATTGATGCATACTGGAGGAGTCGATACTCCAAAGGGGTGCCATGGACAGTCACAAAATTCAGGTGGAAATGTGTTTAGCTCTCCATTATTTCTCGATAAGCACCTGGGAGGGAAATGGACAGGAGGCAGTGCCAGCAGGTGGCAAGGGCATGTCCCAAACTGAGTTGGGGCGCGTCTCACGGAGAGGGTGACTAGACCACAGTCCAGGGAAGGTGGGTTACGGGGCAGCAGCATCCGGGTAGAGTCGTCAAAGGAGGCAGATGGGACTGGGACCCTGGCTGTCACGCGGGGACCCTGGCGTTTGCTGTGAACGGGTGGGAGCGAGCGGGGTCCCCAGCTGCAGAGCTGAGGATGGACTGTGGAGGTCCGGGGGTGCGGCTGGGGGACCAGGGTGGGGGCTACAGCATCTGCACAAGGGGAGCTGGAGGGCACGGCTGACGGACCCGCTGGGCGGGAGGGAGGTGGCGGGTTCCGGGCCTGTTTGGAAAGGGACTGTTCTAGTGGCAGCTCTAACAGATTCCCGCAAACTTGGTGACTTTCGGCCATGCACGGTTCTTATCTCACAGCTCTACAGGTCAGAAGCCAGAGGTTGGGCTGAAATCAAGGTGCTGGCAGGGCTGTCTCTGGTGGGAGGCTCCAGGGAAAGTCTGTCCCTCACTTCTTCCAGCTCCTAGAAGCCGCCCGGATTCCTTGGCTCGCGGCCCCTTCCTGACAGCGCTCAGACTTCTGCTTCCACTGTTTACGCCTCTCTGACCTCCTTCCGGGCCCCGCTCTCTCCCCTCCATGAAGCACCGGGTGGACGGTAGGAACTGGCAGGGGGCAGCGTGGCTGGGGGCGTGGGGGCAGACCACCCACGGCTCAGGAGGCCCCAGCAGGCAGGTCAGCTCTGTCCCCGGCACCAGGAGCCGGCATCAGGCTTGTGCAGCCCCACGGACTTCCATCCTGCCCATCCCAAGGGAGGCAGATGGGAGGGGGCTGCAGCCACGGAGTCTTCAGCAGGGACAGGGAAGGGGAGAGTGGGCCAGGGCCAGGCCTTGGAGGCTGCCGTGCGGACAGGAGCTGGACCAGATGGGCCACAGGGTCCAGAGCCCTGACTCGGGGCTTTGCGGCTCTGGGAGCTCCGCTCCATTAAAGGCAAAGGAAAGAGGCCCTATTGCCATGCGTTGTGAGCAAACACCTACTTCTGGCTGCCAGCTGAATGTAGACCCTGCAGGTCCCAGGCCCCGTGGGGACGAGGGGGCCGGCTGAGTGTCTTTGACCTTCCCAGCAGAGGATCCGCCTCCCTGCCCCCTCCAGGGGCAGCTCAGACTCCCTGACTTGAGGGCAGCTGCAGTCCTCGAGGCCTGAGTGGGCTCCACGGGATGCCCTTACCCACACTCCCAATTGTCGCGTGGAATGTCCTCGTCCCACGGTCGGAATGCCAGGCCCCTGGGGAATGTGGGCCCCAGTGAGCCTGGCACATTCCAGCTGTGTGTCAGTGGGAGAGACCCAGGAACGGGAGCCAAGGCCACACGCGGGCCGCCCACCCGGCACTGGGCACAGGATGTGGGCACCCGCAAGGCTCACCCAGGGGGCCCAGTGCAGCTCCCCGGGCTCACCCAGCAGGCGGCCCGCCTTGCATGCCCTGCGTCCCCTCTGAGCTCCAGGCCAGCCCCTCTGGTGTCGCCGTCTGTTCTCAAATCAGAGCCCTCTGTGGCCACACACAGCCTGTCTTCCCCAGGGTCCCTGCAGCCCTGGGGTTCGGGGCCCTGGAATCCCCACGGAGGAGGGACCAAAGGCCACACAAGGCGGCCTGGGCACCTGACCCTCTCCCGTCCAGCCGCCCTGACGCTCAGCTGTCCAGGAGGCCCCCAGCAGCACCAAGGCTTTGGAAGCTGCTAGAAGCTCTTCCCTCAAGCCACCTTTGTCCATGTCTCAGCCTCAGGTCTTTTGGTTGAAAGGTGGTTTGTGGGCGGGTGTGGGGGGGATGCATTCAACCAAAGTAGGTCACTGGGCCACAGCCTCTCATGGATATTGTTCTTAGGGCAGCGAGCCCGCCGACCCCTGGGCCCCAGAGCCAGGAGGTCAGCCGCCAGCTCTGTGCTCGGCCGCCCTGGTAGCCCCAGCTGTGTGCCTGGGTGCGTAGACGTGGGGGGTGCCTGGCATGTGGCAGTGAGCAGGCCCCCTCCTTCTCTTGCCCCCACAAGTGCCCGAGACACCATCCCCAGCATGGTCTCGTCTCTAGAGCTTCCTCCGCAGGGAAGAGAAAGAAGGGCGGCAGAAGTGACCCAGGCGGGGGCCAGGCTGGGGTGATGGGGCACCTCCCCGAGGCTGGCACGTGGATGGGTTTGGCCTCTGAGCGTTCTGAGCTCAGGAGGGCCAAGGGTGCCCAGACCAGGCCCCTGCCCGAGCCATCTTCTGCACCGAGGCCTGGCCGGTGCCTGCAGCATGCCAGGCGCTGCTCCAGAGGCCAGGCTGTAGCCATGAGCAAACTCCCAGGGGGTGGGGGTGCCGGCTGGGTCATGGCCCACACGGCCTCTGCCCCGCTCTCATCCCATGCGTCCAAACCCTGTGGTCGGCCCCCATGAAGCCCCTGGTGCCCAGAGGTGCTGCCCCCAACCCTGGCTCGCTCCCTCCCTCCCTGGCACCGGGGCCAAGCGCCTGCTCTTCTGACATCCGCCCTTCTGGCTGGGCGGGAGGCTCCATGCTGCTCCTCCTGTTGCCTTTGCCATTCAGACCCAGCCCAGCACCTTCCCGCCCCGTGCCAAGGCCCAGAGGGCCTGCGGGCTGCGCCCGCTACAGCTGGGAGTGAGCCCAAGGGGCCCAAGGCACCGGTTGCTTCCGACGGGGCCCGAGGGGCGTCTGACCTTTCCGGCCACGGGGCAGCAGTTGCGTGAGCATGAACAATCACCCCAGTGTGCAAGGCACAAGCGGCCTTTTCTCCCTCCTCAGGCCAGCGCGCACAGCTCCCAGCCTGGCTTCCCTTGAACAAACATATTTATTGTGGCCGTCACCGAGGGCCTCGCCTCACAGTCGGAGCCTGGGGGCCTCTCTCCCACCCACCAGGGCCCCAGGAGGGGACCCCTGCCCCTGACAGTCTCCCCCCAGCCCCCCTGCCCTACAGGCTCCGCTCTGCCGTGCCCGAGGCAGGGTGGATCCAGTGCAGCTCACACACACACACACACACCCCAGTGGGCTGCTGGCACTCCCGGGCAGCCTGTGACCACCCACAGGCAGCGGGCCAGCCCCCAGCCCCAGGCAGGTGGGGGAGGGGCCGCACCAGAGCCCACCCTCCCCTCCAGGCCTCAGTTTTCCTCCTCAGAGAGAAGGGCAGCCCCACCCTGCCTCGGGTGTCTCCCCGACCACCCTGCGTGGCAGCGAGCACCTCCCCACCCCCAGCCTCCTCCCTGAGCTGAGGGCCTCCCGGCCAAATTTTGTTTAGTCCTCAGGCTTCAAGGGCCGCTGCCCTTGGGAACCCTCCGTGGACCAGCCCACGCTCTGAATCAGGACCCCCTCGTGTTCCCCCAGCCGTGGTCCTGCTTCATAGAGCTTCTGGTCTTCACTCACACGTGTCGGGGTGCCTTCCCTTCCTGAGAGCAGGGAGAGTGGGCCCCTGGCAGGCGAGGCCATCCCTCTGGCCAGGGGGGGACGCAAATGTGTGCACGAGGGGCCGCCTGGTCACCATTAGGAGAACCAGCGAACAAACACTCCCGTAAACGGAGGCCTGCGCGGGCGGGCGGCAAGAGAGCGGGCGCGTCTCCCCGGTCAGGCCTCCAAGGAGGGCCACCCCACTGGCCGGGCCGTGTGCACTCTGCTCCGGGGGTGAGCAGTCAGATGAGTGAGTTTTCTGAGCCCTGCCGGCCGCTGCAGATGCGGAGGAGAGTGGGACTGGCATCCCAGGCTGCTTGGCTGAGGTGGGAGAAGGAGCTGGGGCTGGGGCAGTGGGGCAAGGAGCGGGGGGGCATGGAGGCCCACCCTAGGCAGCCTTCTCAGGACGGACAGCAGTGACGCGCCGATGTGGGAAGCCCAGGAAAAGAGCCGGCCTCAGGGTGGGGGGCTTCCTGGGGGTCCAGCCAGGTCCCCGGTGTGCTCGGTCATGTGTAGGGAGCTGACAGTTCCGGGCGTTCCTGCGTGGACAGGGCGACAGTGAGCACGGGTCCCAAGCTCCCCTTTCTCAGCCGCCGGTGGTGGTGCCACGGGGCCGCCCGCCTCTTCCGGCCTCGGTTTTCCCTCCGGCGGAATCTGCGCACCTGGCCCCATGTGCGGGGAGTTGTGGTCCCAGCTCCAGGAGGGGCTGTGGATAGAGCTGTGACTTCCCCACTGCTTGGCTGGGGCCCCTCGCAAGCGGAGTGCCGTGGCGGCCTCTAGGGTGGCCCTGGGTGGGGCGTGGGGGACCCTGGCTCACACTGGGCTCCCCAGTAAAGGCTGAAATCTGACAGTTTTGCTGCTGAGGACACTGAGGTCCCGCTGGGGAAAACAGGAGGAGGGGTGCAGAATTGACCTCCGTGGGATGTCTACCTCCAGAAAAGCCGCTGAGAGAGGGCCTGGCCCTGGGAGAGCAGGACCCTGGAGCCAAGTGTGGGGACGGGCGTACATGGAGGGAGGAGTAGAGGGGGCCGCCCCTGCCTCCTCCAGTCCTCACTCACCCTGGGTCTCAGCCCTCAGGGCTCGGGACACTCAATACCAGGCCTCTGTGCCTCCGAGAGGTGCTCAGTACTGTGCCTCCTCCTTCCAAAGGCCACCCCTTCATGCCCATCCCTCCAAACCCTGCCAAGACCTGGCCCATTCCTGCCCCCTCCTTCCATCAAGCACACGCGTGCATGTCCAGCACCCCTGAGAACTGAACCACGAGTCGACTAGAACTGCCGTAACCAAGTCCCACGGCCGGGGAGGCTCCGACCACAGGGGTCACCATCTCCAGTCTGGAAGTTGGAATCCCAGACCCAGGTGCGGACGGCGGTGGTCCTCCTGAGGCCTCCCTCCTGGGCGTGCAAACGGCCGTCTCCTCCCCGCATCCTCACAAGGTTGTCCCTCTGAGTGTGTCTGTGTCCTGACCTCCTCTTCTTATAAGGACACCAGTCCTGTGGGATTAGGGCCCCATCCTCATGACCTCATTTTACCCTAACCTTGTCTTTAAAGGTCACATCTCCAAACGCAGTCACATCTGAGGCAGGATGGGGTTCATGGGACGAGCCTGCCGTTTCTTCCTTGTCTAGAAGAGGGGCAGAGGCAAGGAGGGGGACCCTTGAATTTCAGCATCCCTGGGCACTGGGGCCTGGAGAGCCCAGATCCAGGGCCTGTGAGTTTGAGGAGCCTGGAAAGCCTGGTGGGAGTGGGGGGTCAAAGGGCAGTTGCCGGCCCCCAGCTGTACAACCCGCACAGCCCACCCCAGCCCCTGCCGGGTGGCCTTTTGCAAACGCCTCACGGGACAAGCCCCAGCGAGGCAGGGGCCACATGGACGCAGGTGTGGCCGGAGCAAAGGGCAGCCCCCTGCCGATCTCACAGCTGACACATGCGTGGCCACCTGGGAGGCTCCTAGGGCCAGCCCTGGGCGCCATGCGCCAGCCCTGGGCCAGGCGGGGCTGGGGGGCAGGATCTGGGTGACCGCCACCCCAGACGCACAGACCTGCAGCTCAGGGGTGGAGCCAGACCTGAGCAGGTCACCCTCAGGTCATCTCGGAGGTGCTTGGCCGAGGGTGGGAGGGAAGCGCGGCCCTTCCCAGTTGGGTCTTGAGGGCCCCAGGCCAGATCTCCACATCCTGAGGCCCCCAGCACCCGGGGCGGGGGGAGGAGCTGGGGGTCCCACATCCCATTAGTGAGTTCAGAAAGGTTCCGGCAGGAAGCATCTAGGCTGGGGCTTTGGAATTAAGCAGGACTCCCCGGGGGCTGGTGGGGGGCCAGGAAGGGCAAGTGCGGAGGGGGACGTGGGGCCGCACAGGATGGATGAGGCCTCTCGGGTCACCCGGGAGGGGCCGGAGGGAGGGCTGGGAGTGCGGCGAGGCATGAAGGGAGGAGAGGGTCACCTCTGCCGGTCTCTGCACCCAGAGCTGGGAAGGGGGCCCGGCAGTCAGAGCTCTCCTAGGCGTGTCGACCTCTCCGCGGGGGCAGCAGAGGCCCCTGGATGCCTGAGGCCTGCAAGGAGTTAATTGCTGGCCTCGTGGGCTGGCAAACCCCGACTCACAGGGCTGTAAAAGTCTCGTGTTTTAAAAAATCAGTATATTAGCTTAATTTTATAGATTTCAGAAGTGCTACTTGAAAATAAAACTCTCCTAATTATATTTATGATCCCAACGTGAATCCATCTGACTCCATTCGTGGCGAAGAGCCTTTGTGTGAAATGCCGGGAAGTGGGCCCCCGCCGGCCGTAAAGCGCAGCTGGTGGGTCCGCAGTGGGTGGGAAACTCTGTGGCTCTGCGTCCACCAGAAAAGGGAGAGTGGACCTCGGGGAGTCCAGGGTGTTGGGGGTGAGACCCCTCAGAGCCCCATCTCAGAGCTCACTGGAGGGCCTCACTGTCTCCATCGTGACCCTCGGGAGCCGTCGCGGGGCTACACGGTTGGCAGGCAAAGGCTTGGCACCCCCGCCGCCCATGGGAGGGAGCTTCTGGGCACAGAGTGGATGCTGTGCCGTTCTCAGGGGTCACGGGAAGACTGCGTCCCCTCCAACAGCAGGGTGGGGTTGTCCTCACTGATCTGAACTTGTAGTCTGGGAAACAGGAGTGGAAATGGAGGTGAGCAAAGAGATTGTCCAGCAGCGGGGAGGGAAAAGAGACACAATGGGGGAGTGGGGGTGGCATGAGGGAACCCCCAGCTGGCAGAGGCTGGGGTCTGGGGTGGGGCCCTGCCAGCAGGCTCCCTGGCCCAGGGGGTGAGCAGCTGCATTGTCATGAGGCCAGGTTGATCAGGGAAGGCTCCCTGAGGAGGTGATGTTTGTCCCAAGTGTGACCCAGAGGCAGAAAGAGCCCTGTGCCAGACTGACAACCAGAGAGAGAAAATAAAAGCGGCAGGGTGTGTTGCCCGGGTGTCCCCTGGGTCTCTGCTCACCACGCCCACCCCTGGGGGCAGAGACCCCCAGCCCGAGCTGTGAGATGCACCTGAAGCCCAGTGCCCTCTGTCCTCCCTGTCCCAGCGGGGACCCTGGGTCCCAGGGACGGCCTGGGGCTTGGCCTGCAAAAGTCTTGTGTGGCCTCCAGGTGTGGGGGCCGCCTGATTTTCCCTGGGGCCCCGACCAGGCCAGGCGGGCCTCTCGGCAGACCACATGCTAGGCACCAACCGCAGGGCCGCGGCAGGGGGACGTGGTCCTCCTCCGAGCCGGCTTCTGCATGCGGCCTTCCTTCCGCAGGAATTCAGAGCGGGCTGCCGAGCGGGCTGGACCTGGACACTGGGCCGGGCTGTCCTGTTGTTGCAGGTGCACTGCGGGGGCCCGCGGCTAGGGGAAGGCAAGAGGGGCACTGGCTGTCAGTCAACAGCTGGGACGGGTGGGGTCTCCTGGTAGGAGCAGAGGTGGGGCGGCGGAGGACGGTCCGAGCCCCGCTGCCCACACGCGGCCTTCAGCAGGGACTTCCCTGTGCCCCCATCTCCTGTGGCCGACCCCGGCCAGGGCTCCTGGAGTGACCTGAGGAGGCATGATGACCGGGTGCTCAGTGCATAGGGACAGGCCCACCCCTCCAGGGTGGATAGGCTGACCCAGTGCTCATGTGTGAGGCGCTGCAAGCCCATCCCACGGATGAACCAGCCAAGGCTCTGAAGGTGGGTGGCAAGGCCAAGGTCACCCAAGGTTGCACGGTGAGAGGATTTAAACTTAGGAGGAGTTCTGGCTCCCAAAGGGGGCAGTTTCTACCCTTAGCTATTTGGATTTCAAGGCCCCATCAAGTATCCATTATCCTCCGTACACCCCCAAAAGAGACTGTCGTTCAGTTGCTCAGTTGCATCTGCCTCTTTGCAACCCCATGGACCTCCAGGCTTCCCTGTCTTTCACTGTCTCCTGGAGTTGGCTCAGACTCATGTCCATTGAGTCAGTGATGCCACCCCAACCATCTCATCCTCTGTCATCCCCTTCTCCTCCAAAGAGATGGGGTGACATAAAATGGTGAACTTTTTAACTATGTGGGAAAAGGATGTTCTAAAAGACATCTGTTTTGTAATTACACACCATCCCTTGATTCTAGAAAGTCTGAGGATGTCATCTCAGACCAGAAGAAGGAGTCCTGCAATTTTCTGGCAGGATCTTGGTCCCCCAGGGTTGCCCACCAGGCCAGCCCCCGGAGCCCCTAGAAAGCAGCGAGTCCCAGAAACGCTCGGGGAGCATGCGCTCTAGAACCACGGGCTCCATCAGCGCTGGCCTCTCAGATGGTTAATATTGGCCCAGTTGACCTTGTCCAAGGGGACCGGGGTCAGGGGACAGGGCTGTCGGGAGCTGTCCTGGGAATGTGACTTGGGGGAGGGTCCTGACGGAGGTCAGTTCTGCACCAGGACCAGAGGCCTCCCGGACGTGGGATCTGGCCACTGAGCCTGTGGGCACTGTGCGAAGCCCCCCAGGCACCCAGGGCCCGCCACCCTCTGCCCACCGCTGCCACGCCCGGTGGGGTTGCTGGGGCTCCGGTCGGCTTTCAGACCATAAGAAGCCCCAGGACTCACTTATCTCTTCAGTGAGACGGGCCCGTCTCTGGGGAAGGGCAGCTGAGAGTGCCCCCGAGGGTGGCCGGAGCAAGCTGGGGGCACGGGAGCGAGCGTGCTGCTGCCTATCTATCTGGACAGTGGCAGGGAAGCATCAACGGACTCAGTGAAGTTGCCTCCTTATTGTGGGTGTTTTGACAACTCCCATCTACCTGGAGTCGCTTATTCTGGTTGCAAATACACTTAGAGAAGGAGCAGAGTCTATTTGAAGGAGAAACATTAGGTAAACAGTGGTCCAGGTGTTCAAAGTTCAGCATTAGGCACAGATGTGGTGAGGGACCGGTGTGGCCCTGCCCAGGGAACGGCACACGCTGACTTTGAAGAACCCCTCCCGCCCCCGCACTGCCTGCTGCTGGCCCTGAACCTGGCCGGACGGCCCCAGGGGCTGGACACCGCTCACAATGCTGGTCTTCTCTGTCTGCTGTGACAAGTGACCAGACTGGTGACTTGAAGCAACACGAATTTGCCACCTTACTGCCCTGGAGGTGTGAACAGCCTCGCCGCAGAAGGTGAGGCCAGGCTGGGCCCCTCTCTGGGCGCTCTGGGAGAACCCACTCCTGGCCTCTCGCGGTTTCAGGAGATGCCCGCTCTCCCAGCCCCTGTCCCCCTGCTCCGTCCGGCGGCCAGGCCAGCAGCGTCCTCCTGGTGTGGCTCTGCTCTCAGAGCTTCCGCTCAGGGTCGCGTCTCATCCGCTGCCTCTGCCTCTCCGGCCTCCTGCCCTTGTGATTTCACCGGGTCCATTGGGATAACCCCGGGGTGTCCCACCTCAAGGTCACCTGCTTAGCAACACTCATTCCACCTGCAGACTCCGTTCCCCACTGCTGAGTCACCAGACGCAGGCCTGGATTCCAGAGACAGGACGTGCTCATATTTGGGAGTCTTGATTCTGCCCCCCGTGCCCTGGGTGGGGTGTGGTCCCTGAGTCTCCCTGCACCCGTCACTGGCCAGCTCTGGCTGCACGACCTTGGACAGGAATGAAGGTCCCTCAGGGGGCTACAGACCAGGGTATGGGAAGGTGGGTCTCAGAGGCGGGATGGGAACTCAGGGGGATGGGGGTGGACCTTCCCCCAGCCTTCCCAGCTTGCCCACCTCCAGCCCCAGGCTTAACCTCCTTTGGGTGTCTCTATGTTCCTCCCTGTAGCCTCCCTGTTACTGGTGAAACCTTCCAGAACATTCCACCACCACTTGCCTGTCACTGTGAGTGCAGCCACCAGGCTAGAGCACACGTTGGTCTTCTCAAGGGGCAGCCAGCTGTGGGCACGTGGATAACTGGGACCAGGGGCCTCTTCCCGGACCCTTGGCCTTCTCAAGAGGGCCCATCCCTTCCCTTCTCCCAGCTGAGCCCTTATCTGGCTCCTGGGGTGGGGCCGGGGCAGTTGCTGCCCTCAGGAGCCCCCAGAATCCCCCAGGAGCACCCATCCTACCCCAGCCCAGAGCCACCACTGCTGGCCATATTGTAACCCCCAGAACCCCTGGCCCTGGAGTCTGTCAGAGCCAACTGCTGCAGGACACTCTGCCGGGCCCTGCAACATCAGGGAGGCCAGGGCGGACGCGGCTCTCGTGGCCACAGGCGCCGTGGCTCGGGTGTCTCTCATCCCCTTGGTGGGGGTGTCTGAGTCCCACCAGTTGCCCCCGAGTGACTGTTAAGAGCATCAGAGCCTGGGTCTCCCCACCACGGATGGGGGCCTGTCTTCTGCTAGCATGTATCAAACGCTTTCCTGGTCCGTGGTCTCAATAAAGAACTCACTAAAAATCTGAGAAGCCAGCTCGGGTGTGGGCAGAGGACACGCACCCGGAGCTGAGAAGCAGCCACCCCTGAGCCCCCGCCGCTGCCCATGACGGTGGGCCTCCCATGGCTGCCGCCCTGTCTCCCCGGTTGCCTCCGCGCCCAAACCTGCAGGCCTGGAGGCGCTGGGCCTCCCGTGCCCGCTCCATCGGGCCCCCCGGCCATCGCCTGGCTTGGCTGGGCCCGCGTTTCCTCCTCAGCCACAGCCAGGCAGGAGGCCCCCGCAGGCCCCTTGGCACTGCAGTTGGCCCCTCAGGTCAGAGTGCTCGGGGACGGGAGGCCGCCCTCCCTCCTGGGGCCCTTGTTTGCAAAGCTCCTGGGGACCAGGCAGGACAGAGCCTGGACAAACACCGCGCGTCCGCGGCCCCAGAAGAGAAATCAGTAAACACTCCCCCACATGGCTTCTCGGCCTCTGATTGATCAGCTGCAAAGTGCAAACTGCCCCTAAGAAAGGGCAGCAGGGGGCCAGGGCCCCCTGGACCCGCATTCAAACGAATCCTTCCAGCGAGGCGGCGCAGCTGGGCAGACAGACAACTGGCCAGAGAGAGGGCCCTGCTGCAGTGCGGGGTGCAGCCAGGTGGTCGTGGGCCCCAGGATGGGCTTCAGGTGGACATGCTGGACTTGCTTCCATGGGGGAATCTGTCAGAGCCCAGGGCCAGCAGCCCCTCCCATGGGCACCAGATAGCTCCACCCTGGACCCTTCCATCCTGCTTGTGGGGGCTGCTTCCTGCCAGCATGGCCCGGGGTCTGAGCCACCCACTGCCGGGTGTGGGAGAGAGCTCAGCCATTCTGTGCAGAATCCCTGCCAGCCTTGAGAGCAGGCCAGGGTGAAAATACCTGTCCATCACCAACTTCCAGAGCCTACTCAAACTCGTGTCCATAATGTCGATGATGCCATCCAACTATCTCATCCTCTGTCGTCCCCTTCTCCTCCCACCTTAAATCTTTCCCAGAATCAGGGTCTTTTCCAATTTTGTTGATAATTACTCTTAAATAACTGGGTCATTTTTATAATTGTTTATAACAAATATATAAATTAGCATGAGTAAAATATATGATACAATTATCATTATCATTTTAGCTACTTTTAAAAATTATTATGACCTGCGGGTCAAATGTGAGATGATTAGATAGCATCACCAACTTAATGGACATAAATCTGAGCAAACTCTGGGAGATAGGGAAGGACAGGGAAGCCTGGCATGCTGCAGTCCATGGGGTTGCAGAGTCAAACATGATTTGAGCAATTAAACCACAACCAACAGTTCAGATACACTGCTCTGGCCCGCCTGTTCCCCATCAGTGTACCTGCTCCCTGGGACCCTGCTGGTTCAGCCAGGTGGGAACATGGTTGTGAATGTCTTGTTGAAGTTCATGGACCCAGGTGGGTGGGTGTGCACAGACAAGGATTTCAGGTTTCCATGATACCTCAGCTGGCAACTTGGGGAAGGTTCAGTTGAGGTGTGCTGGGGTCAAACAGCTAACGAGACCAGGAAGAGTGAGGTATGGGACTGTCACGACTTCTCTTCTCAGAAGTGCCTTGATCTCTCTCCCTGCCTGAATGGAAAAGCCTAGAAGGTCTAGGTGTACTCAGAGTGTGGAGGTGCACGCAGGCCTGGCCTGCACGGCAGGGCGGCCCACTGGACGCACAGCAGTGCTTTTTAGCTGAAGACCGTGTGTCTGGGTTATTGTTGTTCCGTCGCTAAGTCATGTCTGGCTTTTGTGGCCCCGTGGATTGCAACACACCAGGCTTTCCTGTCCTTCACTGTCTCCCTGAGCTTGCTCAAACTCTTGTCCATTGAGCTGGTGATGCTATCCAACCGTCTCATCCTCTGTCGTCACCCACTTCTCCTCCTGCCCTCAATCTTTCCCAGCATCAGGGTCTTTGCAGTGAATCGATTTTTTGCATCAGGTGGCCAAAGTATTAGAGCTTCAGCTTCAACATCAGTCCTTCCAATAAATATTCAGACTTGATTTCCTTTAGGATTGACTGGTTTGGTCTCCATGCTTTCCAAGGGACTCTCAGGAGTCTTTTCCAGCATCACAGTTAGACAGCATCAGTTCTTAGGCACTGAGCCTTCTTTATGGTCCAATAAAGACCCGCATGTCTAGGTGCCCAGGATCAAATTCACCACTTCTGCTTCACGGCCAACCCTCTTGGTGACCAGCCCGCTGCTGCCGAAGTGCAGACCCATAGGCGGTTGCCCCAGCGATGGGTTGCTGCCTGTTCACACACCGCCTCGGGTAAGGAATGTCACATGCGACCGGTCCTTCCAGTGGGGCAGGATGTTTTAGGGGAAATTAAACAGGTGTCTTCACAGGACGTCAACTGCAGGCCTTCCCTGTGAGCCTGGGGGCCAGGGGTGCAGCCTGAGGGAGGGCCGGCTCCTGCCTGTTTTCACTCAACCTGGCCTCCCCCGTCCGCCGGCCTGAACTCTGAGCCCCAGGTCCCCCGCCCTGTGTGGCTCCAGACAGCAGCCACACCCTTGCTGGCACCCACACACCTTCACCTCCTCCTGGTCAACAGTTTCTCCCTCCTCAGACACACTCCCACTCCCGCAGACCATGAGCCCTGGGGCCCAGGCCCAGCAGGGGCTTGAGAGGTGTGGGCCCTGTTTGGTTGGCATTTCTGGGACCCTGTGGGGTTGCCTTCCCGGGACCCACTATGGAGCCTGCAGCTGTTGAGTGTGACCACCTGCCCTCCACTCACCCCACTCACTCTAAGGCTTCTCTTTGGAGCCTGGGGATGGGAAAACTAGGAATGGGGAACTGAGGGACCGAAGGTCCAGGATTTTGGGCTCAAAGAATCAGAGGGAAAGACCGGTCCTGCATCCATTTCCATGATGCTTCAGGCAGCCTTTCCTGGCTGCTTCTGAGGGCTCAGCCCAAAGATGTGGCCTGCATCCTGCGTGCTTCAGGTGCCCTGCACACTCTGGTGTTTCCTCCATAACGGCAGGCAGCACCCCGCAGTGAACACAAGCATGAGACGCAGAGGAGAGGGCGTTCCGGGCGGGACTGGCACCAGACGGGCTGGTCAGCTGGGGCATCAGACTCCCTGAGATGCTCTGGGCCCCAGTCAGCAGAGGGACATGCTTCCCACCCACTCCAGGCCCAGGTAGCATCTGACACCTGTGGGTACGAGCGCGCCTGTTTTGGAGCCCGCACCTAAGGCCAGGCGGAACTGAGGCTTGTCTGAGGTCGTGCCCAATTGCAGGTGTGCACGCATGCGTTTAATTCCCTCTCATGGCTTCATTCACGCGCCATGGATGCCTGAGACCCCTATATGCCAGGCGGTATCCTGGGATCTGAAGATACAAAAGTCAACAGAGATGACTTCCACGGAGTTTAGGAAGGGAAGAAGGGATTTCTGTAGAGAGAGCCTTCTGATGGACATTCTGAGGGAGGGTGAGTGCAAGGCCTCGGGGAGGAGAGGAGCAGCCAGCCAGTCATGACGTCCCACCTTGAATGGAAATCCTAAACCACCGCATACCAAGTGCGTCTACTTGAGGCTTTATGGTGTGTGCTGTTAAGAGGTGATTTTCATGTGTTTTCTCTGTCTTCATCAGTGTTATAATTTGCCTCTTGCCATGTAAGTCTGTAATCGCGTCCATGTACACCTTTCTGTGCTAGGCGAGGATCCAGCTTCACCTTCCTCCATTTGTTCAGTCGCTCAGTCATGTCTGACTCTCTGTGACCCCATGGACTGCAGCACAGCAGGCTTCCCTGTCCTTCACCATCTCCCGGAGCTTGCTCAAACCCATGTCCATTGAGTCGGTGATGCCATCCAACCATCTCATCCTCTGTCGCCCTTCTCCTCCTGCCGTCAATCTTTCCCAGCATCAGGGTCTTTTCTAGTGAGTTGGCTCTTTTCATCAGGTGGTCAAAGCATTGGAACTTCAGCTTCAGCATCAGTCCTCCCAATGAATATTCAGGATTGATTTCCTTTAGGATGGACTGGTTGGATCTCCTGTTGGTTGAAGGGACTCCCAAGAGTCTTCTCCAACACCACGACTTGAGAGCATCAACTCTTTGGTGCTCAGCCTTCTTTATGGTCCAACTCTCACATCCATACATGGCTACTGGAAAAACCATAGCTTTGACTATATGCACCTTTGTTGGCAAAGTGATGTCTCAGCTTTTTAATACATTTTCCCACTCCCCTCCCAACCTCTCCTGCCTGCCCCAGTGGTTGGTGAAGCCATTTTAGTGGTCGTCTACTGGTTGGCTACATTCCCAAGGGTTTGAGGGTATGCTCCTGCCCCAGTGTCTGCTGTCTGGCGGACATGGCAGCACCAGGCAGATAGTTTGCAATGCCAGCGGAGGACCTACCCTCCTGCCCACATCATCCCTTTTAAAAGTTTGAGTTATGTATTCAGAACCTTTATTCCTCCATGTCAACTTCAGAGCACGTTTATGGCACTTCTGAATTTCAATGGAAAGTTTGTTTGAGATTGCATTGACTTTACAAGTTAAATTTGGGAAATACTGAAATCTGTGTAGTATTATACCATCTCATCGAAGAGAAAGGAATCTCTCTGCATTGACTCAAGACATTCTCTCGACCCTGCACTGGAGTCTGAAAGTGTTTCTGGAGGGGACCTCTCATGGGAGTTGCTTCTGTTATGTGCAAGTAACACATCCTCTCTAGCGCTAAATGGGGGCTTATTTTTCCTGGGACTTTATTGCTGGCAGTAAAGAAAACCTGCTGTTGACTTGAGCAGGTTCATCTTCTATCTGACAACTGAGCTGGACATTTTTATCTGTTCTAATAATCAATCTGTTGATCATGTTGATTTTCTAAGTGAATGATCTAATCAGCTACAAATAATGACAGTTTCATCTTTTCTCTTTCATCCCTCACACCTATTTCTTTGTTTCTTTCTTTCTTTCCTTTTTTTTTTTTTTTTTTGCATTAAGTGAGCTCTCTAGGACCACCTGAAACAGTGTGGTTGGGTCAAGGACATCCTTGTCTCATTCCAGGTGTTGGTGGACATGCACTGAAAGTTTCTTTCATTAATTAGATGGTTTATTCTAGGTTTGGATCTATAAATTGCCAAGTTAAGGAAATTCTTTTCTATTTCTATTCTTTAGAGATTTAATTGTTTGCTGTGGTTTTTTAACTTTACCAAATGCTTCCTGTACTAACTGGGATGATCATGTAATTTTTCCCTTGAGATGAGAATCACATTAATAGATATTAGGTGTTGAACCATCTTTGCATTCCTGGCATAAATCTCAATTTGTATTTCTTTTTTAATACAGTGTCATGTTTGGTTATCTAATATGTTGTTTAAGATTTTTGCCTCTATGTTCATAAGTGAAATGGGGCTATAATTCTATTTTCTTATATTTTCCTTTTATGGATTCAGAATCAAATTCACTGGCCTGTTAAAGTGAACTCAAAATGGTTGTTCTTTTTCCACTTTCTGGAGTATCTTCATGAAGGCAGGATTTCTGTCTTGAGTGTTTTATAAAACTTTGACAGATGTCATCTACAAAGACATCCAGGCATGAATTTTGGGGGGTGGGGAGGCCTTTGGTTACATTTTAAACTACATATTTATTCACATCTTCTATTTCTTCCAGCACCAATTTTTACATTTTATCTAATTCTAGGAATTTATCTAGTTCATCTGGTTTTTTTTGTTGTTAAGTTTATTGACTCACAGATGTCTTTAATACACTTTTAAAAAATTATTTTTGCAGTTTCCATTCCATCTTTCATCACTTTACCAACGTACATTGATGCCTTTGGTCAATCTCTATGCCTCCAGCAAAGGTGTACTGTGTTGTACCTTTTTTAAAAAACAGTATTGCAGAGGTCTGTCTGCCTTATTGATCTTCACCAAGTATAAGCCACTAGCCACTTTTGTACAGCCCACAAGCTAAGAATGGTCTTTAAATTTGTAAATGGTTGAAACAACTCAAGCCTAATCATTCTGATCCACAACACTTATATGAAATCTGAATTTTAATGTCTAGAAGATAAGTTTTGTCAGCATGAGTCTACCGTCAGCTGTTTACTCTCTGTCTATAACTGCTTCAAAACCACAGCAGCAGAGGGGAACGGATACACTCACTCATCCGGGCTCCTTATCCTGGCATCCAAAGGCCACCGTGCTGGAGCTTCATCACTGGCATCTGTTGTCCCGCTGAACACACTCACGTCTATTGCCTCCCAACCCTCCTCACCTCGGGCATGCCCTGCACACTCAGTGGCCTTGATCCAGGTCCTGACCCTGATAGGATTTGTCTTCAAACCTTATGTGCCCCAAGCTCTTCTTCAGTACTCAGCAATGCAAGTTGATATGGTGGCTCCCGCCTTCTCTCCAGGCACTTACTCTGCCCCACCTCGCCTGCTCATGGTGCTGCCTGAGTTCACAATGGTCCTGGGGTAGAAGCCAGACTCAGGCGGTGGTGCCCGTCACACAGCGGGGGGCTGGGGAGGCTGGGGGAGGTTTTGAAGCAGCTTCAGAATCACAGGGTCATTGCAAGGTCGCTGCAGGGAGCTCACACCTGACCCGCCACCCCGTCCCCCCCGTGGTAACGTCTTCTCTCAGGGTGATGCTTCGTCACAAGCCGGCCGTGGTGCACTGTGACTCGCCGAAGTCCACACTGCACTCAGATTTCCAGGTTTCACCCCAGGTCTGGGGCCCTGTCCAGGATCCCCTGTGACATCCACTTGGCACCTCTTCTCGGGCTCCCTAGGCTGTTACAGTTGCTCAGACGGTCTTGGTCTTTGGCGGCCTTGGCGGTTTTGAGGTGGACGGTCAGGTGTCTTGTGGGCTGCCCCTCTACTGGGATTTGTCTGCTCTTTCTCTCATGGATGAACTAGGGTCGTGTGCTTTGGGGAGGAAGCCCCCCAAAGGTGCAGTGCCTTCTCATCCCACCCTGAGGGCACACTCACCATGGTGGGCTAGACTTTGATCCCCCAGCAAGGCAGCATCACTGGGTTTCCCCACCATCCTCTTGTTCTTCTTCCCCCCTTCCCACACTGTCTCCTTGGACCTGCCAGGGTTTGTCTCTGGCGTGGACCTCTGAGAGCCCCAGGGTGGGCAGAATCAGGAAGGGACTCTCCGGAGAACGCGGTCTGGCGTCCGCCCGGATCAGAGCCGTGCCCCCGGTCGTGGGGGTGGGGAAGCTGGGCAGGCAGACAGAGTGTCAGGCCAGACGTGGGAATCTACACATGGCCCCTTCTCAAAGGCGGGTGCTGTCCCCGGGGCCCCTGCAGGGTCCTTGGGCTTCTTTCATTGGGCACAGGCGAGCCTAGCCTGGCCCATGGTGGAAATGCAAATCTAATTAGTCTGGCATGGCGCCCGCCTTAAAAGTATTAACAGAGCCTAAACTGTGCTGTTGGATGCGGATGAAGAAACGCCTTAGAAAGAAATTACCGGATGGTGACAAAGCCTCAATTTATTAGTCCTCTCCAATGGGGGCTGTGCAAAGGACGTTAATTACTTTAATGGGACTTATTTTGCTTCGTTGCCCAAAGTAATTGGTTTATTAACCTCTCCTTTCCTTTGGGGGGAGGGGAAGGTGGAGGGCCTGGTGGTGGCCCCAAGAGAGCCTTGCCCAGCGCTCTGCCCTTCGACCCAGAACACCCGGCCTGAGGCAGCCCACCCCCCTCCCCCCAGCCCCTGCAAGGGTGGCCAACACGCTGTGCCTGTGGGCCTGGCCCAGGGCAGCCCAGCACCCGTCGATCTGTCCTTGTTTGCTGGGCACTCGCAGTGGGTCCAGCGCTGGGAAAGCGGCTCTGAGAGCCAGGGCTGCCCAGAACTCTGCTGCAGCGCCATCCATGTGCCCAGCACCAAGGCACCCAGCTCCAGGAGGTGTGGGTCTTCGGCCGCCAGCCCACAGGAGGGCCCAGCGCCGGAGAGGGCAGGACGGGAAGAGATCGCCTGGAGGAGGGGGAGTGGAGAGCAGAGTGGGCAGGACGTCCAGGCCAGGGTAGGGGTCAGGGGTGCAGGCCAGGCAGCCAGGCCTGGGGTGCCGGCTTCTTCAGGCAGGAGCCGATGGAAGCGATAACGTTTGAATTTCAAAACATCCCTCCAGCTGGAGCAGCCTTCTCCGAGACAGAGCAGGGGTCAGCCCCCCCGCCCCCACCACCACCCACAGGGGCATTCTCAGGCCCTGAGAACTGTATCTGATCTGCAGGAGTCAGCTGGCTCAGCCCCTGCTCAGCCCTCGGCACTGGGGGAGAGGCCAGCGCTGTCCTCGGCCTGGCCCGGGAGACTCCCGGACCCCACAGGAAAGACCCCCAGCCCCCCGGGTAAGGTGAGGGTGGGGCAGGGTCCCCTCACACCCCCGAACCCTGGGCCGGGGGAGAAGACAGCCCCGGCGCCACTTGGGAGTCCTAGCCAAGTCAGAAGGTCCCGCCCCGCACCACTCGCCCTGGCGGGGCCCACACACCCTGTCCTCCTCATGACCCCCAGGGACGCACCTGCCCACCTTGCCCGGGGAGATGCTGTGTGTGCACGTGGCCGGACGGGGTTGGAGCTGAGAGCTGTCGTGGGACTGCCGGGCTCTGGGCGCCCCTCCTGTGGGCTCTCACCTGGGGCGATGCCCTGAGTGACCCCCCCTCCAGCTGGGTTGCATCTCAGGTTGGGCCAGCGTGAGAGTGAGGACCCAGTGGGGGTCCAGGCCCAGTGCTGACCCAGCGGGGAGAGCCGAGCTGACCCGGGGGAGCCCCCAGGCAGCCTGGAAAGTGCGATCTCTGATGCCCTCCCTACTTACAAGTGGAGACACCAAGACCCAGAGAGCACAATGAGGCCCCGGAGGCCCCAGAGACCCCCATGGCCACACCCGGCCCGGTGGTCACAGTGCCCAGGGCCCAGCTGGTTCCTATCGCCTCCCTGCTCCCCCAGGGACCCCGGGCCGTCCTTTCCTCTCAGAGCCTCGGAGAGACGTGAGAGAGACGTGCTGAGAGAGATGTGCTGGACCCTTCTTGCCTCTGCTGTGAGCTTTGCAGTTGTTTGGCCAGGTGAGCCGTGCCTTGCCGAGGCTGGGAATGCGGGACCACCCCCCACCCAGAGCACCCACCTCCACTCTCTGTGGTTACCGCCTTGTCCTGGAGTTTAGCCATGAACTGAGGGGCCAGAGCTTGCCTCCTGTGCTGCTCAGAGTTGGGGAGGGAGGATTCAGGCCTCCAGAGCATGAGGAGGGGGCCAGGCCAAGCCCAGCGTGTCCCTGCGGCCATTTTCGGTGTCCAAAGTGGCCTCGTGGCCCCTTGGTTAACCTGAGCGGGGCTCTGGGAGGAAGGAGGCTCAGGGCCGGGCAGGGCGCCATCAGGATCCCCCATGATCGGCCGCTTCACACCTGATCTGGAGGCCTGTCCCCCCAACACCCCGCCAGGAAGGATCCATGGATGCCATGATTTCCAGGGGGTACATGCCCTGCAAGGGCAAAATGGCCCCAAGGCTCAGCCTGAAGCCCAGGAGTTTGTGGTCCAAGATGTGAGGCCTCTGCTAGGGGACGGGTGAAGATGGGCCCCCGGCAAGTCAGTTCGTGTTGGCCAGTCTGGGAGGGGTCGCGGCTCTGAAGGTGGGGCTCGGCCTCCCCCAGGCTGTGCGGGGCACGTGGCTCCTCACCCCTGACCTTCAGCAGCATCGCCGGTATTGTCGGGATAAGGAGTAGGCAGAGCGTGCATTTAGAAGCTGTGGTTCACAGGAGGTGCTTGTCGATGGATGGGGGACAGGAACAGGGTGGGAGAAGAGGAGCACGGTGATGCAGCCAGACCCCCGCCCCCCATCTAGGGCCTCCCGGACCCCCGCCCCCGTCTAGGGGCTCCGAATCCAGGTGTGTGCTGAGAGGGGCCGGGGTCAGAGGTTGAGACTCGCCGTGGCTCTGGGGCTGGTGGGGCCCTTGCTCCAGGGACCGCAGTCACAGGTGCCGGGGGTGTGGACCTCTGGGTGACGTGGCAGGTTAGGACATCTGTGCCCTGGGGAGGAGGCAGCAGAGACTTAACAGAGGGTTTGCCTCCAGACTCGTGAGGAATCAGGGCCCCAGGGCAAAACCCACAGCAGCTTTCTGTCCTGGAAGAAACTGCCTCAGAAGAGCAGCAGGCTTTCTGAATCCCACACTGCAATCTCAGGACTGACTTGCCTGCAACCCATTCCTGAGCGCAGGGAGGCAGGGCCCCGAGGGATGGGGCAAGGCGAGGCCACACACAAGACCTCCCCCACTGAGGCAGCAGACCTGCTCAGCCCCTCCTAAGGTGCCCCAGGAGCCTGGGAGAACCTTTTGGCTTCTGACCTCCATCCAGCTCACCCATCTGGAGACCCCCTACTCCCCGGGTCTTCGTGGAACAGCCCCAGTTTTAACTCTGAGTCTTCCCTTTCCTGCCCAGCACCCGAGTGGCCGTAGAGACCCCCTCTGGGACCGGCTGGTCAGTAATTCTCAGGGCTTCGGGAAGGAAATGCACACAGACCACTTTCCGAGATGAAAATCAGTAAAAAGCCCGTGTCACTCTCCCCCAACATTAGAGGTTTTCTCTTGCTGCTTTAATCAACACGTTCCCAACAAGTCATCTCAGTGAGGCCCTTCCTGATGGCTCATCGACTCCCCGGGCTGTGCGCGAGATGGGACCCCCAGCTCTTTTCTCTGAAAACACTTTTCTTGTTTTCTTTCTCCGGCGCGCTGGAATCAGGCCAGCTCGCCAGTTCCATTAACTTAATGAGGGCTGACAGCCCGCAACAAACGTCCTCATAATCTCCCCGGGATTTAAACGGGGTTCTCCCCAGCCGCCTGCTCACGCCCAACCTCGCCAGCTCTGCCCCTGTCTGCACGCCCCCCCCCTCCCCACCTCCCGGGACAAAGCCGGAACAAAGGTGCGTTTCTCCCCGGCTCGTTCCCAGCAGCTCAGGCCCGGGCAGCCTCAGACTTTCAGCCTGCCCACCCAATTTAGGGCCCCCCACTGGGGCCTGGGGACCACTCTCCCCGCAGCCCAGGAAGGGCAGGGCCTGTCCGGTGATTTCTCAATCGCTCCTAATCTCCGGAGCACAGAGGCACACAGCTGCGATGGCTTTCCTAGGCTCTGCACCGCGCTGAGGCCACGTCCTTCTTATGACGAAACCTCAGTCCTGGTCTGCACTGTCCTTTGTGGTCCCTCCAGCTCCTAAGGCCTCCAGAGCTCAAGGAATTTGCTGGAACCAGCTGAAGCCCAGCATGGGAATCGGTTTGGGGCTCTCACGCCCCCGTCCAAACCGCCCCTCTCCCCCCTCTCCACTCCATCCTTTCCAAACAGATCTTCAGGCTCCTAGGAGGAAAACGGACGCCAACATTGGCGAGAGGACCCGGGTCACAGGGCAGGGGTCTCCCACAGCCCAGGGAAGGGGGGAGATTGGGCCACGTGTCCAGAATGGCTGGCGGTAGCATATCCCGTCCCCAAGAAAACTTTTCCCTGATGGAAGGGCTTGAGTCTTACCCGTGGTCTGGGGGAGCTGTGCTGAAAGGCCCAAACCTGGTCACCTGGGGTTGCAGCCACGTCTGCCCCTCCTGGCTGAGTTCATGCCATCCATGGGCCCTGAGTTCCGGCTCTTCCAGCCTCCAGGGGCCATCCCAGGCAGCCCTGGGCCGGTGTCAGAGGCAGTTTTTGCATGCAAGCCGTCCGTCTCTGGGTCCCAGGCCCCTGCCCGTGCTACAGCACCAACCATGAGCGTGGATCTGGGAGAGGCAGGGGCGACACCGCGTTAGGAAAGGAAAGGTCATCATAGCCGGGAGCTTAACCCTGCGGGGCCTGCCGATTCTCCCTCACAAAACAAGGCCCCTGAGTGCCTCAGGCTGGGCCCGCACGGGGAAGAAGTGACCTTCGGACGAGTCTACTCAGGCACACGCCATCACCTCAGCTACTGTGGCCGTGCTTCTGTCCCCACTACGGGAGCTCGAGGCGGCCCTTTTCCGGCGGGTACTGGGCGCAGAGCCACCCACTCTCTATTCCTCCCCATGTGCCCACCTCTTGCCCTCACTTGGGCCACCAGCCACATGGACCTTCTTTCGGTTGCTCCCTCCCCTCCTCAAGGCTTGCTGGTGCTGCCCTCCCTACTGACCTCCAGCTCACCTCCTCCTTGTCTCTCCAGCTCCCCGAGATGCTGTCAGGCTCCTGGGATGGGTACTACCCCCCACACTCTGTAACCCATGATGTCCCGTAAGCTGCCACCTTGCTGGCCAAGGTGCCCACCCGCCACCCTGTTCAGGATTAGCGATCGGGGTGGTGCTTTGCAGCACCTGGGCCACTCCTGGCTTTCCCGGGGCCTCTGTGTTTGGGCTTGTCCACCCTTGTGCAGCTCAGGGTGACCTCAGCAGAGGTCACTCTCCTGCCCAGTCGGTTTCAACTCCCCAGGGGTGTTGACTTGGGTTGCCTTGGTCTGCACTGAGTTGAATGGAGTGTGTTGCCCGAGTCAGGCTTAGCTGCACCAAGTCATCTGGGCCAAGCCGAGTGAGTTAAGTGGGGGTGACATCCACCAAAATGAACTCAGTTGAACCGAGCTGCTGGGTGGTCCGATCTGTGCTGGGTGGTCTCTGGGGGTCCAGTCGGCTGCCCTGATCTTGGAGAAACAGAGAATTTACTTCTTTTCCTTGGTGCTGGGGTGTGTTGAAATGAGTTAAACCATTTCAAATCCATTGCCAAATCCATTTCGGACACCTGTCCCAAGGTTCTGGAAGAGGTTTCGCTGCCAGCCCCGAGGGTGGGGGTGGTCTGCTCGGGCTGGCCAGGCCCGGGGGCCTGCACGGACTGCTCTGACCTTTGGATCATTGACACAAAAACAGTCTTACAAAGACTCAAGACTGTGTGTCTTGTGTTACGTGTGTGAAGCAGTCTAGGGGAGAGAGAAGGTGCTTTACCTCAGAACCCACTCGGAGCACTGAATGTTTTGTTCTGTTTGGGCCAGTTGTGAAGGGCCTGGCCGGCCACCCTCGGAGTGTACGTGTCGTTGGCAGGCTTGGGAGCTGGGGCGGGGGTAACAAGGTCTGCCATTTGCCCCTTGGATTGAAAAGCGCCCTCTGGCAGCCGCACGGGGCGGGATGGATTGCGAGCGGGGAGGCTGAGCCAGAATGGGGAGTCCGGAGGCCTCCCAGCGTCCGGGCAGGGAGCGAGGCCAAGCCCAGCTGCACGCCTGAGGCAGCTGGCCCGTGACCATGTCCGAGAAGCACCCCGAGGCGAGGTCCCTCCCCAAAGATGCAGGTGCCCTGGCCGGAGCTGGGAGAGCTGGGGGCATCCCAAAAGCTCCCAACCCTCCACCCCCTCCTCCCCGGAGGAGCCAGACCTTCCCTCCCAGCTCCCGCTGTCAGGAGCCATCTCGGAGGATCAGCCACACCTTTGAAAGCAGTTTTTAGTGTGTTCACGGGGTTGCACAACCATCACCACTGCCTGATTCTAGAACGTCACCCACCAAAAGCAACCGGGGCGCCCCATCCGCCACCCCGCCCCCCAGCCCCAGGGGAGCACTCGTCACCCTTCCATCTCCATGGATTTGCTTGTTGAGATCATTTCATGTAAATGGAATCCTATGAAACGTGGTCTTTTGTGCCTGACTTCCTTCACTCAGCACGCTGTTTTCAAGTCCCACCCACAGCCTAGCAAGTGTCAGAGCTTCATCCCTTGTTACGGTTGAATACGATTCTGTTGAATGGACATGCCACGTTCTGTTTATCCGCTCGCCAGGTGACGGACACCTGCGTGATTGCCGCCTCTAGACCCAGAAACAAAGCCGCTGCGAATGTTCACAATCAAGCTCAGGGGTGAGCCTGAGTTTCCATCTCTCAGGCGTCTCACGGCCACGGGATCTGCCGGGTCACACGCAGCTCCAGGCCTGGCGTTTTAAGGAGGCTCCGGGCTGTTTTCCACAGCGGCTGGCTGCCCCGTCCTGTGCTGTCAGCGGCCACGCGCTTTCCTGATGACTCTTGTTCTCGTCTTCTCAGGGCTGCTATCCTGGTGGGTGTGAAGTGGCTCTTACCTGTGTGTCCTTCAGGGGGAGCGACACCCTGAGCTTCTCTTTACTTGCTAATTTGCCATCCTCATCTCTTCTTTGGAGAACTGCCTCTTCAGGTCTTTTGCCCATTTTTAAAATAATTTTTATTGGTATATAGATGATTTACAATGTTTTGTTAGTTTCAGGTGTATAGCAAAGTGAATCTGTTATACACACACATACATTGCTATTGTTCAGTCACTAACTCATGTCTAGGTTTTTGCGACCCCATGGACTGCAGCACGCCAGGCTTCCCTGTCCTCCACTGTCTCCTGGAGTTTGCTCAGATTCACGTTCATTGAGCTGTGATGCCATCCCACCATCTCATCCTCTGTTTCCCCCTTCTCCTCCTGCCCCCAATCTTTCCCAGCATTAGGGTCTTTGAGTCCAATGAGTCAGCTCTTCACATCAGGTGGTCAAAGTATTGGGGCTTCAGCTTCAGTCCTTCCAGTGATTCACTTCACTTTTTCATATGCACACATCCACTCTTCTTTAGATTATTTTCCCATATAGGGCTTTACAGAGTGTCAAGCAGAGTTCCTTGTGGTATATGGTAGATCCTTATTAGTCACCTATTTTATATATGGTGTGTACATGTCAATCCCACTTTCCCAATTTACCCCTCCCCTCCCCCTGACCCGCTGGTCACCATAAGTTTATTTTCTACACCTGTAACTCGGTTTCTATTTTGTAGGCAAGTTCATTTGTAGCCTTTTTAAAAGATTCCATAAGACTTAGCACCTGTATGATTTGCAAAGAAACAACTAAAAAACAAAACCAAAGCCTGCAGCAGATACCTCACTTCCTTGCGGTGTGATAGAGCAAGCCTCAGACAGAGAGCCACAGAATTTTCCTGAATGGGCGTGCCCCCAGCCAAAGAAATAAAGGAGCAGATGAAATAGGAGGTGGAATCAAGTGAAGGAGGCCCCCGGATTTCGTGCCGTGGGGACGTGTCCCTGCGGGGAGGCGGCGCTCTGTCTGCAGGCCTGTGCTGAGCGCAGCTCCCAGCTCAGCCGCGCGGTTTCCATGGCGGTCACCTCGCCAGTGCGGGGGCAGGTCCTGACCGCCTGCGGGCCTCGCCCTTGATTTGACTTGCTGATTGAAAGGCCGCACACCCAGCCCAGGCCTGAGCCCTGTGCCATCACAGATGAGCAGAGTCTTCTAGACCTTCCTCCCCAGCACATGGGCGCCTGGGGTCTTGCGGGGCGTCAGGTCAGGGCTCATTGTCGGCTCCAGCCTCTGAGCTGGACACGGGGGCTGTCTGGGCCCCATGCCTCAGCCCCGGTAGTGACGGTGAATCATACAGTGATCATTTGATTACAGTGTTTGGGGCTCCCGGGTGCCATGAGAGCCACGGAGTGGGGCCACCCCAAGACCTCCCTGGGAAAGGGGTGTGGCTGCACGTGAGTGAGGGTGGGCTGTGTGACCAGGAAGGAGGTGAGGGCGGACTGCAGCCTGCCTGGGGCCTCACGAATGGACGAGACTGTAGCCCTCGATGTGGCAGTGGTTCGTGGACGTGGGAGCCGTCGGGCGAGGGGCCCTGCAGAACCAGCCCCCACAGGGCCTGGGCTGGGCCCTTCCGCTGACAGCTGAGGCTGTGACCCCCGTTGGAGGAAGCCATGGCTGGCCAGCTCTGGACCACCCTCCAACGGGCTCTGGGTCAGCAAAAGACAGCACGGTGGCCTCTTGTTCTACCTCTCCTCAGATGGCTTCTCAGACCCAGGCGGGGCCAGGCTGGGGCACCTCACAGCATGTCCTAGGCTGTTTTTTTCCAGAAGCCAGTGGGCTGTGTGGGCTGGGCGGGCTGGTTTGAAGTCTCTGTATTGCACAAGCCTCACCCCTCAGGGTGCTATCTCTAAAGAAGTCACCAGATTCAACCACAGACTCCCCTCACCCCTCAGGGGTGCATGCAGAGCTGGAATCCAGAGCTGCCCCGGGGAGGATGGGTCAAGGGCAGCGAGGTTTCAGCCAACCCAGGTGGGCAGGCCTCGGACACAGGGCCCAGACTAAGCCGGGTTGGGTGCAAGGGGGCCTGGGGCCTCCCACCCACCCCTCCCCGAGACCTGAGGCAGAGCGGGAGGATGAGTGAGCCATCATGGAGACAGCGCTCACCCCGCAGTCTGGCCTCCGTGCTGCGGGCCCAGTCCCTGAGCTCTACTTCCCTGGGTCTGAAACGAGGCCACCTTGCCTCCCTGTGAGAGCCGGCGCTGGGCAATGAACACAAGCCAGGCCTCCGAGGGAAAGGTGACCACAGCTGGCCGCCTCTGCATGCCCTCCACAAACCCCTTCCTTTGGGATGACCTAAAAGGGAGAGTCTCCAGAGTCAGCCACTTTCAAGGGCGAAGGGGCAAGTGTTCTGGGAGACCAGAAGGCCTGTTCACGGAAGTGTTTCTGGGTGGAGACCTTTGGGGCCAGAGCTGGCGAGGAGCTGGTCCTCTGTGGCTTCGGCTGGGCCTCAGGCTGCCCTGAGCGCTGCAGTCCAGGCTCTGACCCGGGCAACACCCTGCTCTCTGGTTCAGTCATTTCAGCTCAATAGTGTTTCCTCTCTACTTCTTCTTCTTGTTCAGTTGCTCAGTCGTGTCCAACTCTCTGTGACCCCATGGGCAGCAGCACACCAGGCCTCCCTGTCCTTCACCGTCTCCCGGAGTTTGCTGAAACCCATGTCCATTGAGTCGGTGATGCCATCCAAGCATCTCATCCTCTGTCGCCCCGTTCTCCTCCTGCCCTCAGTCTTTCCCAGCATCAGGGTCTTTTCAAATGAGTCAGCTCTTCGTATCAGGTGGCCAAAGTATTGGAGCTTCAGCTTCAGTCCTTCCAATGAATATTCAGGGTGGATTTCCTTTAGGATGGACTGGTTTGATCTCCTTGCTGTCCAAGGGACTCTCAAAAGCCTGCTTACTTTGGGTTTAATTTGCTCTTCTTTTTCTAGTTTCTTAAGGTAGAAACTTAGATCATTGATTTGAGACTTTTCTTTCACTATGTCACTGAATAAATTTCCTTCTGAGAAATGCCTTAGCTAGGTCCCTCACATTTTGATGTGTTTGTTCAGTTTAAGATGTTTGTACCAAATTGTGATGATTTGTTCCTTGAAAATGTGATTGTTGTTGTTCAGTCGCTAAGTTGTATTTAACTCTTTCCAACCCCATGGACTGCAGCACACCAGGCTTCCCTGTCCTTCCCTGTCTCCTGGAGTTTGCTCAAATTCGTGTCCACTGAGTCAGTGATGCTATCTAACCATCTCATCCTCTGTCACCCCCTTCTTCTTTTGAAAATTTGATAGAACTTGGGATAAAACCATCTGGGCCTGTTTTCTTTTTTTTCTTGTGGGAAGACATTTAACCACCACTTTAATACCTTTAGTATTTGTAAGCTTATTTAGATGTTTTATTCTATCCTGAGTCAGTTCTACTGAGTTATGTTTTTCCCCCTGAGAATATACCTGTTTCTGTGTAGGTTTTCCAAAGTTTTTGGCATATAGTTGTTGAGAATATTCTTTTATTATCTTTAAAATCCCTATTTTAGTGTTTTCTTATTTTCCTTTATAATATATTTCTATCTTCTCTCAGTCTTACCAGAACTTTATCTATTTTGTTAGATTTTTTTTTAAAGAACCAGGTTTTTGCTTTATTTAGAAATTTTAAAGACTTATACAAAGGGAAAGATATACCATATTCATAAACAAAAGACAATGTTATAAAGATGTCGATTAATTTCTTCCTCCTGCATCTGCAAATTCACTATAATTCCAATAAAAAGAGGGTTGGGTTTTTGTTTTGTTTTGTTTTTTCGTAAAATTCCTGTGGAAGAATAAAAAATTTCAAATACCAAGACCTTCTTAAGAAGATCAAAGAAAGGCCTTTCCTTCTAGATATCAAGACATGATATGAGACATAGTAATTAAGATGTTGCAGTGAAAGTGCAGAAGTTGGTAGTCAGCCCGGGGAAGAGAGCCCAGAAAGGACCTCAGGGGCACAAGGTTTTCAGGGATGAGCAAAACAGCATTTGCAATCCGTGGACGAGGTGGTGACCCATCATGGAAAAGTGAACTTGGACCCCACCTCACACCATATGCAAAAATTCACTCCAGATGGGCCTAAGAGTTAAGTGTTAAATACAGAAATTTTAACCTTTAGAAAATATAAGTTAGTTTGTATCTTTCAGAACTTAGCACAAGAAAATATTTCTCACATGGGACACAAGAGCATCCACCATGAGAGGAAAATATTAACAAGCGTGTTTCTGTAAAATAAGGAATTCTGTTTGTTAAAAGACACCTTGAAGAAGGAAGAGACAACGTGCAGCCTGGGATTTGCGTCAGTTTCTATCGTTGCTGTCACAAATTCCCTCAAAGCGAGAGACTTCAAAAACATACTTATCATCTTTCAGTTCTATAGGTCAGAAGTCCCATGCAGCCTAAGGATCTGGACAGTATCACAGGGAAGGTTTCTTCTTGATGACCCGGCAGACAATCCATGCCAGCACTTCTTCAGCTTCTCAAGGGCCCTTGGCCCTCTCCTCTATCTTCAAAGCCATCACCTTGCTGCTCTCAGGCATTTTTCCCCCTGTCGTAACTTCCTCAGCTGGGAAGGTTCTCTACTTTTAGGACTCGAGCATCTAACTGCGCCCGACTGGATGATCCTGACCTCTCTCCCCATCTCAAGCCACAGAGCCTGAGTTGCGTCTCTAAACTCCCTTGTGCCACATAAGGGGACACATTCACAGGTTCTGGGGATTAGAACCTCTTTGGGGAGCCTTTTTCTACCTAACACAGGAGCAGGTGTTCCCAATACATAAATTGACCCAAAAAATGGTTGGTCAGTAGGGAGGGAGGGAGGAAGTCGGAGGGTGGGGAGCCAGGGAAAGAGGAGGAAAGAAAGAAAGAGAAAGAAAGGGAGGGAAGGAGGGAGGGAGGAAACAGAGAAACAAAGAGGGAACCCGCATAGGCAATTTATATCTAACCAACGAGTATAGGACTTCCCTGCTGGCTCAGTGGTAAAGAATCCACCTGCCAATGCAAGAGACGCAAAAGACATGGGTTCTATCCCTGGGTCGAGAAGATCCCCTGGAGAAGGGAATGGCAACCCACTCCAGTGTTCTTGCCTCGAGAATCCACGGACAGAGGAGCCTAGTGGACTACACAGTCTGTGGGGTCACAAGCTAAGGATACAACTTAGTGACTAAACAACAATAAAGATCAATAAGGACACAAATGACTGGACAGAAAAGTGACCCAGGCTGGGCCTCCGCCGTGGGGGATGCACACGTGGCCAGCCGGGTGTCTGAGAGCATGGCTGACCCCAGTTCCATCTGGCGTGAATCACGATGCCTGATCGCTGGGGCTGCAGACGGGGGTGTGGGACCCGGGGCCTCTCCTGCACTTCTGGTGGGATGCCTTGGAGGGTCACCATGTACAAGGATAGTGTGGCCTCACCTGTAAGACTGAATTTCACACCCCGGTGACCCAGCTATGGCACACCTGGGTACTCACGCAAGGAAAGCTCCAGTCCACCGCCAGCTGGAGCAGGCAGCCCGGAGTGCGTCACCAGGGGTCCTATCACCGGGCAGAACAGGCGAACCAGACAGATGCAGATGGACAGGCCTTGGCAACACAAGCCCGAGGAAGAGCATGATACGCTTCTGTAAAGATTAAATCACTAACAGACTGTCTGTGCCCTTTTCTGGACGCACAGAAATCTGATAAAGCTGCATAATCAACAAAGCACGGGGCAGGGGACACGTATTCAGGTCGCCGGTTTCCCGGGGCGGTGCAGGCAGGTGGAGGCTTGAGTGGGGCCTGATGGGGTTTAGTTATTATTTTAGGCAGCAGGCCCCTGAGTTTTTCTACATTATTAAGAAACAGCAACCAATTATATAATGATATATTAAAAAATTAAACCCCACAACCAAGTGACAGTTACTCATTTGTTCCAGATAAACCCAGCCAGTTCAATATGCAGAACTTAATCAACATAACCCATCACGTCAACAGGCTGAAGAGAAAACTCGAATGAGCCTATCTAATGAGGTGGAAAGAGTGTTGATAAAATCTAATATCCGTCCAGTCCTTCTCTTTGCCAGGGGTGGAGGTGGGGGAGGCTGTCTCCTTTCCCGGGCAGAGGGGAGGGGAGATCCGCTCACCTGCGGGGCTCAGGGGGCCCGTCCCACCTGCCCCGTCTCAGTCGTCCTGTCCTTCGGCCGAGCCCCCCCTGGGGAGAGGAGCAGGCCCTCTGAGAGAAGGGCCAGCCTGGCCCTTCCGTGCAGACTGCAGAGTCCTGTGTCCAGCAGGGAGGCCGGCCATGGGGTGTCACCAGAGTCGGGGCCAGGCCACAGCAGGCCTGAGCAGAGCCGGCAGGGCCTGGGGCCCCCAGCCCTGGCCTTCCATCAGCCTGGGATAGGGGAGCTGCTTGGTGGCAAAGGCCACGGCTTTGTTCTGTGGACCCAGCAGAGGTGAGCATGGCGGCAGCCTCTGGGGCAGTCACTGGGTGTGGTCTTTTGTTTCAGCGAAGTGGGAGCTCTCTCCCTGAACCTCACGCTGCGCCCGGGCCTGGCCAGCCACAGTCAGTGGGGCCCTTCCTGCGGGGGCACCCAGGGAGCCCCCGCCCCTCCACCTGCTCCCACACCACCTGGGGGTTCTGCCAGAGTTGAGGACCTGAGGCCAGGGAACGTTGCGCCGTGGCTCAGGCCCAGGATGAGAGAGGAGCTCATGGGGTCCGTGGCCCTGACCCCAGAGGAGAAATCTCAGGGCCTCCCAGAGCCTGCTTCAGCTCCGGTTCCGTGTATGTGTGTGTGAGAGCACGTATATGTGTGTGCGTGTGAACATGTGTATGTGTTAGCATGTGTAAGTTGCCGCCCCCTCCCGTGTAGGTGTGGATACATCACCAGGCCTGGGTGCTGCATGGATGTCTCAGGTGGGCCCAGGTCATAGCAGGATGGGGACACAGCCTCGAATGTCTTCTGCACATGGGGCCCCCATTGTCCGGTAGCATGGGGGGCTTGCCCTCACAGGAGAGCATCTCATATACTCGGGGCTCAAAAGTAGTCAACCTGGGGCTACGTAGAAACCACTTGTCCCAGAGAACCTTAAAAGCTGCTTATTTTTTTTAAAAACCATGGAATGAATGATTGTAAAATGCACAAATCCTAAATAAACAGATCAGCCCAGGTGGCTCCGTGGTAAAGAATCCACCTGCTAAGCCAGGAAACTCAGGAGACATGGGTTCGATCTCTGGGTCGGGATGATCCCACATCCTGTGGGCTTTCGTCTGTGTTCCCCGAATATGCGGTGACGCTGAGCACCTTCTCATGGGCCCATTGACGCCTGGTGCCTGTTCAGATCGTCTTTTTAAAGTGCGCAGTCTTCTCCTTGTTGATTCGTAGGTGTTCTTGACATGCTCTGGATACAAGTCGTTTACCAGAAAATACCCTTTCCCAGCCTGCAGAGCATCTATTCGTGTTCTTAACGATGGCTTTTGATGTATGGGAAGCCTTAATTTTTATAAGGAAGAGCAATTTGTCAAATATTTTATTTTGTAGTCAGGGCTGCTTGTGTTTTGGCAAATCTTCCAAGGTCATAAAGATAATCCCCTCCTCTCTTCTGCAGTCCTGATGGTCTCTGCCTTCATGCTTTGATGTAAAACCTAACTTGAATTAATTTTATGACTGATGTGCAGCGGGGATCATGGTTCATTTTTTTTTTTTCATACAGCTATCCAAACTGTCGTACTACCATTGATCAAAAAGGACATTCCTTCCCTCCCAGATTGAAATAGCGCCTCGGTTATAAACCCAGTGACCACATATGCGTGTTTATGCTTCTGGATGTTTCATTCTGCCCTGCTGACCCATCCCGTCTGATGCTGCTTGTCAGAAGGTGTTCAGACTGCATCTCTGTAATATGTTCTCATCCTGCAGCTTCACAGCACGTTTAGAACTGAAGGAGCACACCTCTTCAACGTCATTGTTCTTCCAAATTGTCTTCTCTATTCCTCATCGTTTGCTAAATGTTCACAAATATTTTAGAATCAGCTTGAAAATCCTTCCCATAAATAAATAAAAGCATTCTGTGTTGACTGGAATCAGATTTGATCCACACCTCAAAATTCACATCTAACAAATATTAGTCCTCCAATTTATGAACATGTCATAACCGTCAACTGATGTAGGGATTCTTTAATTTTTCTCACTAAACTCTAGAACTTTTTTGCATATAGGTCTTGTTTATCTCCAAGAAATTTCCTTTCAGGTATTTTATGGGTTTGGACGCTGTTATCAGCGGTATTTCTATTTCATTTTCTAATTGCTTGTTACTAACATATAGAAAAGACTTCCCAGTGGCACAGTGGTAAAGAATCTGCCTGCTGATGCAGGAGACTCAAGACATGGGTTGAATCCCTGGGCTGGGAAGATCCCCTGGAGGAGGAAATGGCAACCCGCTCTAGCATTCTGGCCTGGGGAATCCCGAGGACAGAGGAGCCTGACAGGCAGCAGTCCATGGGGTTGCAAAGAGCTGAACATGACCGAGCAGCTGAGCAGACACAAATGTGCTTACGGCTGTGTTTGTGGCTAACTCACAGAAATAGAGTCGATTTCCGCATATTGTCTTTAAAATCAGTGTTCTTGCTGAATTCATTTAACAATGGAACAGTTTATCTGAAGATTCTGTTGGGTTTTTTTAAAATATATATGATTATGTCATTTGTCAGTGTTGACAAAACAGTTTTATTTTGCCCTGTCTCATTATTCTTTCTTATGTTTCCCTTTTCTTACCTCAGTGCATTGGCTGAGGCTTTGGAGATAACATGAAGTAGAAACAGTAACGACAGACATCCTTGTCTTATTCCCCATGGCAGGAGGAAAGTGTAATCTTTCACCATGATGTATGATGGCTGCTTAGATTTTGTTTCTTTCTTTTTATGTTTGATTTTTACATAACAGAATTGCCTTCTATTCCAAGTTCTCTAAGAGTCGTGTGTTTAATTATGAATGGGTCTTGAGTTTTATCACATGTTTTTTCTGTATCTTGTGAGTTGATTGTATGTTTTTTTCTTACTCGTTCTGTCAATGTAGAGACTCGTTCTGTCAATCCAATAATGGTGATTGGATTTCAGATGCTAAACTAAACTTGCATAACTGGATTGAACTAGGATTGTATGTCTTTACATATGGTGTTGGGTTCAATTTGTTGGTATTGCATGTAGGATATTTGCATCCTATGTTAATGAGAGATGTTGGCCTATGACTCTTCTTTCTTGAAACATCCTTGTAGGATTTTGTTGTCAAGATTATACTGACTCATAAAAAAAATCTTCTAAAAAGGCTTGTATAAAATTGGTGTTATTTCTCACCATTTAAGGAAGAATCTACCCGTGAAGTCATCTAACCTTTAAATGTTTTGTGTGTAAATTTCAAATCTAATTTATTTAATTAATATTGGGCAATTTGGATTTTTAAATTTCTTCTTCTATCTACTTTTGTATATCATGGTGTTTTAGAAGTTAATCTATTTTATCTAAGCTATCAAGATTATTTTTGTACATCATATCATCTAAATGTATTTTTAAATGTCTCTAGCTAGTCTCTTCAGAGAATCAAGTTTTGGCTTTGTTGAATTTGTTAATGAAATGTCCATTTTTTTTATTTCACTAAATTTATTCATTTATCTAATTCATTTGTTTCATTGCTCTCTATTATCCCTTTCCATCTACCTTCTTTGGGCTTACTTTACTATTTTTTTTAAGTACTTGAGATAGACTCCAGTCTCCCCTCTTCTCTTAATGTATGGTTTAAGGTCATAACATTTCTTCTAAGCACTTATTTCATGGTACCTCAGCACTTATTTAGCTATAAGTTGTGATACAAGACATTTTTATCGTTATTCCACTAAAAATATTGCATGAGCCTAGAGTCTGCCATATAGAGCAAAGTCAGTCAGAAAGAGGGAATCCCAGCGGCTCAGTGGTTAAGAATCCATCTGCCAGTGCAGGAGATGCAGGTTCAATCCCTGGGTCAGAAAGATCCCCAGGAGAAGGGAATGGCAACCCACTTGAATATTCTTGCCTGAGAAATCCCTCGGACAGAGGAGCCCAGCGGGCTACAGTCCATGGGTTCACAAAGAGTTGGACATGACTGAGTGACTCAACAAGAAGTCAGAAAGATTGTATATTAATGCATGTGTATATGGAATCTAGAGAACTGGTAATGATGAACCTGTCTCCAGGGCAGGAAAAGAGACCCAGATGTAGAGAACGGACTTGTGGACGCAGAGAGGGAAGGAGAGGTTGGGATGAACGGGCAAGTAGCAGTGACATAGATAACAGTACCATGTGTGAAATAGCCAGTGGGAACCTGCTATGTAGCACGGGGCACTCAGCTTGGCGCTCTGTGATGGCCTAGAGCGGAGAAATGGGAGTTGGGGGGAGGGAGGGGGCTCAGGATGGAGGAGACGTATGTATGCATGTGGCTGATTCATGATGACATCATGATGATAGCAGAAGCCACCGCCACACTGGAAAGCAATTATACACAACAGAAATAAAGAAATAATAAAATAAATTTTACTTAGTAAAAAAAAAAAAAGAAAAACTCTTCCAATTCTTGTTAGAGTTCCTCTTTGACCCTTAAGGTATTTAATTTCTAAAACACTTAAGGATTTTCTAGTTATCTTTTCCTTATGATTTCTAGTTTAATTTCTCTGTGGTCAGAGAACATACATATATGACTCAATTTCTCTGAAATGTGTTGGCACTCGCTCCTTAAGCCCTGCATGTGGTCCCCCCCTCCGGTAGAAGTTCTGTGTGCTCCTGGGAAGCTGAAATGCTCCCAGGACACTGAGCACGGTATTCTGTAAGCGTCGACCACATCAGGCTCGAACCCAACTTGTTCAGACGTGTTTGTCTTCCGATGTTTTCACAGCTCCTCTATCCATTACCCACAGAAGGGCATTCAAATCTCCCACCGTGATTATGGATTTTCTCTTTTACCTTTTAGCTCTGCCAGTTTTTGTGTTATATATTTGAAGCCTATGTTTTTAGGTGCATACAGATTTATAACTGATCTCTCCCTACCAAATTTTGAAATTTTCCTTTCTTTGGGCCATGCCACATGGCCTGCAGGATCTTAGTTCCCTGACCAGGGATTGAACCTATGCCTGCTGCACTGGAAGCGTGCTGTCCTGACCACCAGACCGCTGGGGAATCCTCTTGATCAATTTTTAAATGGTGACATATCCCTCTTTGTTTCTGGTAATACTTAAAGTCTGCTTTGTCTAATGTTACTTTACCTGAACTAGCTTTCTTTTGGCAATACCATTATATATCTTTTTCTATCTTTTTACTGTCAACACTTCTAAGCGTTTCTATTTCAGTATATTTACGTGAAGTATAAAAGTGTCAGTCGCTCAGTTGTGTCCGACTCTTTGTGACCCCATGGAGTATAGCCCACCAGGCTCTTCTGTCCATGGAACTCTCTAGGCAAGAATACTGGAATGGGTAGCCATTCCCTTCTACAGGGGATCTTCCTAACCCAGGGATCGAACCCAAGTCTCCTCCATTTTGCAGGCAGATTCTTTACTGTCTGAGCCACCAGGGGAGCTAGGCAACATCAAATTATTTCTTTAAAATCCCACCTGACAATCTTAGTCTTTTGGTTGCAATATATAGTCCCTCTGCAATGCATGCAATCTACCCTCTCAATCTATTTCTCTACTTGTTCCATCACTTCCTTTTGACCTCCTTTCCTGCTGCTTTGGATTGATCAAAAATTGTTATTAATTAATTTTTATCCCCTCTCCACTTGTTAACTCTACAGCCCTTTATTATCCCATCAGTGGTTGCCTGGAGATGATCATACACATCCTTGACTCACTGGAGTCAGCCTCAGTTGAGCACTTTGACCGTCACCCTGACAACACGTGGTGTTCACAACTGTTTAGCTCCACGGACACCCCCTTCCTTGTGCTATTTTTAATCATGCAGTTTTAGCTGTAGCTATACATTAAACCTCAGGAAACATTATCCATGATTGTTTCAGTCAATTTAATTTACTAATTTAAACTTTCTCACATATCTGTCCTTTTCTACAGTCTTAATTGCTTCTTGTATTGAAATATCTCCATGTGTCCTTCTGGGGTCATTGCTGAGTCCCGGGGAGCCCCCAGACTCATTCTTCCAGTACAGGTCTCACCACCGTGGATTCTCTTGGTTTAGTTTGTACCTTCTCTTATTATTATTATTATAGAAAAACATGCATAACACAAAATATACCATTTGTATCATTTTAAGCATTTTTAAATGCATCATTCAGGGTCATTAATTCCATTCACGTGGTTGTGTAACCATCACCCCATCATATCCAGAGCTTTTCACCTTCCCAAACAGACACTGTGTCCCCATGAACACTCCCCTCCACCCCTCCCACCCCCCACCCTCCTACTTTCTATCTCTGTGGATTTAATGACTCTAGGTCCTCATATAAGTGGAATAGTACAGAGTTTATCCTTTTGTGACTGGATTATTTCACTTGCACCTTCATTTCTAAAAATACATTTGATGGGCATGGAATGCTACCTTGGTAGGAATTTTCCTTGAGCTCTTTCAGGATGTTATTCTGGCTTTCATCCTCCGTGTTGACAAGTCACCCATCAGGATAATGTGTCATCATACACACACCCCCTCAGTACTTCTGTGCCTTTGGCCTTCAGCAGGGGGACTCGAATGGGCCTGGATCTTTCTCTCCAACTCTCCAACTGGAGCCAAGTGAAAAGAAAGTGAAAATGTTGGTCCCTCAGTCATGTCTGACTCTTGGCAACCCTGTGGACGATAGCCCACCAGGCTCCTCTGTCCCTAGAAATCTCCAGGCAAGAATACTGGAATGGGTTGCCATTCCCTTCTCCAGGGGATCTTCCCGACCCCAGGATCAAACCCAGGTTTCCTGCATAGCAGGCAGATTCTTTACCGTCTGAGCCACCAGGGAAGCCTGGTGGATCCAAGGAGCTGCTTAAATCTGCAGCCTGATGTCTTCCATCATTTGGGGAAAATTCCGAACCATTCAGTCTTCAAAATTACTTGCTCTCCATCTTGTCTCCTCTCCTTCTGAGATGTCACGTGTGTTAGAACCTCTAACCATATCTCAGATATCTCATGTTTTTTCTATATCTTTAATTCTGCTTTCCCTCTGCACTCCATCCTGGCTACTTTCTCTAGTTCACAAGTACTCTCTCTTTTTTTTTTTTTCCTATGTCTCCTCTGCCATCAAATTCATCTCATTCATTTTTAATTTCTATTGTCTTCTGTGCTCTAGAATTTCCTTTTTTTCCCATTTAATATAAGTTTTACTTCTCTGGTGAAATTCTTCATCTTGTCTTCTACTTTCTTGAACCTATTTATCAATGTTATTTTCAAGTCCTTAAGTTACAACTCTGAAGCAAATCGTCTGATCTATTTGCTCCTGAATCTGTGGGTCAACATTTTGGGTTCCTCATCTGGGTGGTTTCACCCAGCTCCTTCAAGTGGCAGCTTGGTGGTGACTGGGTAGTCTCAGCTAGCCTCAGGAGTCTGGAGCCGTCAGGTTGTTAGGCAGGGTGCCTCAGCTCTCCTCCATGTGGCTTTTCCAGCAGCCCAGCTCAGACAGGTCCACAGGGCAACAGTATTCCACAATGGTGGAAATAGCAGGGTTGGGGGGGGCACTCTGATGGGGGGAACTGCAAAGGACTTGCACCCATCTGTAACTTTCCCCAGTCTGCCCTCTGGCCATAACTTTATACACTTCCACCAAAGCAAGATTCACATACCCCTCAAAGAGACCTCAGAGTCTCACGAAATTAGAGATGGTACCATACCCAAAGTCCAGCATCTTACAACTGGCCTATTTTTTTCTGTCAGCCTCTGCCCGAAGCCTGGTCCCAGCACTATTTTGGGATTGATGCACGTACCCCACTTTGGGGTCTAATTTCTTTTAATCTATTGATGCATAGCAAACCATGCCTACACTTCCTGGCTTCACATCACAACTCTCGTTATTCATGACTCTGTGGGTCAGTAATTTGGGCTCGACTCAGCTGGAAGGCTGTTCTGGGGCTTTGTGTTAAGTGACTCATCCAGCTGCGGTCACCTGGCGGTCCATCAGGGCTGGACAATGGACGGTGGACGATGCCCGCACTCACCTGTTACTGCTCTTGGCCTGGGCACCTTGTTCTCCACACGGCCTCCCAAATCAGCCAGTTCAGGTGGTCCACGTAACCACATTCCAAGAACACATGAGTTATACACGGTGGGACTTCCCTGGCTTTCTTTTCATCACAATAAAGGTCAAGTTCAGCCCGAATTCAGCTAGTGGGAAAACCAACCCTTATCTCTTGGTGGAGGAGCTATGAGTTGACTCAATGCACGTGAGTGAGCAAATGCCGGGAGGTAGTGAAGGACAGGGAAGCCTGGTGTGCTGCAGTCCCTGGGGTCTCAAAGAGTCGGACACAACTTAGCAACTGAACAGCAATCTACCACCCCTTGAGATATGTTTCTGTGGTCTCTTTTGTCCCTTGATTTTCAGTCTGTTGTGTATGAAATAAATAGAGGCTCCATGATCTTGTCTCCCTAAGGATGTCATGGTTTTCTCTGGAGAGCCAAAGGTGCCTGACCGTGCACTTGCTCCAGGTGGGGACTGAGGTGATTTGAGGCCATGGCAGGACTGGGGTCTCCTCTGAAAGCTTGGGCTGTTTACCAGGACCCCATCTCCTTGATGACTCTGAGCCAGAATCCTTCTCTCCTCCATAACATGAGTCTGCAGGGGCCTCTGCTTAGCTCTTTGTCCTTCTGGCAGCTATTCTTTGCTCCATTTCTCAGAATCTCACCCCGTGCTGTGCAACTTAGCTCACAAACACTTCCAGGAGAAACGGGGTGAAAGGGGCTCCCTTCTCCCTTGCCCCCCCCACCACCACCGTTCACCAGGATCTTGGCCTGTCAAGTCCTGGACGTCTTCGGAGCCCTGGCCTCCTGCTTATCTCGCCAGCCCAGGGAGTCTCAGCCTCACACTCAGCCCATGTGCCCCACACAGTAAACGCACATACGCACATGTGGGCTCACCCGGCTTGTTTCTCTCCTGGGATCTCAGCCCGCGGGGGCTTCCTTGGTCATAAAGCTGTCACACAGCTGTGGTGGTGTCTTCAGCAGAAAGTGCGATCAGGCGCAAGCTTCAGAGCCAGAAGCAAAGTCTCCACTGGTTCCATGGGTATTATTTCCTTCCAGACTTCTTCTGTGCACATATATCAGCCATTGTGTTCCCCTTTTGATGATGTTTCTAGAAGGAGCTTTGGGGTTTCCCAGGTGGTGCTAGTGGTAAAGAACCTGCCTGCCAATGCAAGAGACACAAGAGATGCAGGTTTGATCCCTCGGTTGGGAAGATCCCCTGCAGGAGGGCATGGCAACCCACTTCAGTATTCTTATCCAGAGAATCCCATGGATAGAGGAATCTGGAGGGCTATAGCCCACAGGGTCACAAAGAGTTGGATATGACTGATGCAACTTAGCATGCACACACACACTAGAAGGAACTTTAGAGGGGAGAAAACACAGCACCCTTAGCAGAGTGGTTTTTGTTGTTGTTCAGTCGCTCATTTGTGTCCAACTCTTTGCAGCCCCATGGATGGCAGCACACCAGGCTTCCCTGTCCTTCACCATCTTCCAGAGCTTGCTCAAACCCATGTCCATTGAGTCAATGATGCCATCAAACCATCTCATCCTCTGTCATCCCCTTCTCCTCCTGCCCTCAGTCTTTCCCAGCATCTTGGTCTTTTCAGATGAGTCAGTTCCTTGCATCAGGAGGCCAAATTATTGGAGCTACAGCTTCAGCATCAGTCCTTCCAATGAATATTCAGGGTTGATTTCCCTTAGGATGGACCGGTTTGATCTCCTTGCAGTCCAAGAGACTCTTAAGAGTCTTTTCCAACACCACAGTTCAAAAGCATTAATTCTTCGGAACTCAGTCTTCTTTATGGTCTAAATCTCACTTCCATACATGACTACCAGAAAAACCATAGCTTTGACTTTATGGACCTTTGTTGGCAAAGTGATGTCTCTGCTTCGTTGTGGCTAAGGTGGCTTGGGTGGCATAGGTAGTAACTATCCCTGGCTGGTTTGTCCCGTCCTACATTTTCCAAGTGGGTACTGATGGGTGGGCCATGGAACATTCCAGCTGCAAGGGGCCTTAGGGGTCATCTGCTTGTACCCCCACCCCACTGTACTGGTGAGGAACCCGAAGGCCTCAAGGTAGAAAGAAGCCTGTGTGGCTGTACCGTGGGTAAGGGGCCTAGCCACTGCCAACACAGGACCCTGACTCCAGCCCCACTTCTGAGCGACGAGCAGGGCCAGGGTCCCTCCGGGGCCCCCGTTAATTAAAAGCCTCGCAGCCTCAGCAGGACGGGGGCTTGCAGATCCCCATCCCGGGAGGCTGAACGTTCTCCTTGCTCCGAGAGGGGCCCATCCGTGTGCAGTGGGGACACGTGGGCAGCCTGCAGGCCTCTGACAGTGGCAGGCGCGGGTGACCACCCTCCTCCTCTCCCTTCTCCACCGCAGGCTGCGGGAGCACCACCGGGCCACCATCAAGGTCATTCGGCGCATGCAGTACTTTGTGGCCAAGAAGAAATTCCAGGTGAGTCCTGCACTCGGCCCTCCCGCCCTGGTCCACCCTGAAAGCCGCTCGCCCACCCACAGCGCAGACCACACCTTGCCATGTCTGAGACCTGACCCTCCACCCATCAAACACCCTGCCATGACTCCAAGATCCGTGTCCAAGACAGCTGGCCCTGGAGAGACGTTTCCCCGATTGGGCTGGACCCTGGGGCCAACCCAGAAACACACGGGGCCCTGGAGCTCACTCGCCCCCTACCCCCACCCCCAGACAGGAGTGGCAGTGACCCAGGGAGGGGGCAGAGCCAGCCCTGTGTCACCTGGACAGGAAGCACCTTCCCCAGGCCTGCTCAGGGCTTTGGTCCCCATCACCCACCCTGTGTGAGTCGGAACAGACGGGTGTGACCTCCCTGGCAGCCCAGTGGCTAAGACTCTGTGCTCCCAGTGCAGGGGGCCTGGGTTCAATCCCTGGTCAGGGAACTAGATCTCACATGGCACCGTGAAGACCGAAGATCTGCTTGCTGCAACTCAGACCCTGCTTGCTTCAACTAAAGACCCCGCTTGCTGCAACTAAGACCCTGCTTGCTGCAACTACGACCCCACATGCAGCAAATACTGGCACAGCTAAATAAATAAATATTTAAAAAAACAAACAGAACAGAGAGGAGGCCTGGCCCTGCTCTGTGCCCTGGGGTGGCCCCCTTTACAGGGACAGGTAGGGTCTCCCTGGCTAGGTGGGACTGGAGACTGTGGGCTTCCCCATCAGCCCTCCTTCCAGGGGTGAGCCTCCTACAGCGGCCCCTGGACAATGCCAGGTGATGACAGGCTTGGCATCTCTTTCCTCTGTGGAGACTGTCATCTGTCGGAGGAGGGGGCCCAGCTCAGCCTTCCCTCGGAGAACATGGAGCCTTGGGAAGCAGGGTCCCCTGGGGGAGGGCCTTCTCTTTCCGGAAGGCTTGGCCACCACTTCCTTTTAGAAATGAGTTCCTGGCGGAGCCAGGTCTGGGCGCCACTCGGAGTCAGCAGCAACGTCCAGACCCCCCGGGCCTGCGTGCGGCACCAGGTGGGGAGGTTGGGGTGATGTGTTCACGCCCCCGAGCAGTCACAGCAGGGCTGGGACGAGAACAGACGCATGTGCCCTCCGGTCTGTGCCTCCCATCCCAGCCTACAGGCTTGACTCCAGTCTCCCCAGCAGAGCCCCCACCCAGCCAGGACGGGGAGCCAGACTCATTGGGGAGCTCTGGACAGACCCCACCCCAGCAGCCCCAGGGAAGACCTCTTTCTCCTCTGGAGTGGGAACAAGAGCCCAAGGGGCTGCCCAGGACCATGCCCACCTGCGCCCTCAGCCTTGCCAGGATGCTGGTCCCAGCACACACAGTCCCCTCAGGAGCAGGGCAGGGAAGGGGGTGGGAGGGAGGGGGAGGGGTGGCACACAGTCCCCAGGGGCGTTGTGCTGCCCGCCTGCCCATCTGTCTGCCCGCAGCCTGGCAGGAGGCTTCCCCCCTCCCCAAACTGGGCCAAGTAGTGTCAAAGGCTCCCGCCAGGGCCTGGGACCCCTCATTGTGGGATCAAAGAGTCCATGAAGGCCATTCCCAGCCGGCACCGGGAGGTCTGCCCCTCACTGTTCTGGGTGAGATCTGATGTCCCTGGATGGTCTGTGGGCCTTTGGGTCTGTGGCTCTCCTTCCCCGAGGCCCGGCTGCCCTGGTGGAGCCAGCAGAGGGGCACCTGGGGAAACAGGGAGCTCGAGGGTGCTGGGCAAGGATGGGCTGACCTCCCAGGTGGGGCAGGAATGGCAGGAACCTCCGCTGGGATCAGGTCTAGGCAGGACTGTCCCCAAGAGCAGAGGAGACCCAGGAAGGGCCCTCACTGGAGAATGGCTGGTGGTGATGGCTGAAACATCTGATGCCAACCTGGGGGTGGGGGGAGTACAGAGGGGTCACTGGGGCTCTTCCAGGATGGGGACAGTCCCCAGCCTGAGCAGCTGGGTCACTGTGGTCCCGGAGCAGGCCCCCGCTGGGCAGAGGCCGGAACCTGCTGCCTGGGGCACCACTAGACCATGCAGAACCATGCCAGGGTGGACCCCAGGCTTCCTGGGGGCTTCTTCCAGGTCTGGGATGCCCACAGGGCACGCCCAGCTCAAAGGTGATGTGAGCAGCTTCCAGATCAGAACCACAGATGCCCTGGGCAGACGGGCATCCACAGTGGTCAGAGAAGGTGTGGGTGCTGGGGAGCACCTGTCACAGAAACGCGGGCAAGAAAACCAACAGCTGGCCTCAGTGGGCACCCTGCCCTCCCTTCCAGGCTGGCAGTCTCCCTCTGCCTCAGGACACAGGCCAGCGTCCTGCAAGCAGCCTGGGAAGCTTCTGGAAGGAGGCCGGGCAGCCCCACCCGGCCTGCTCCCTGCCCTCCCCAGTGCACAGGGCCCCTGAGGGCCTTGAATAGAGCAGGTGGGGCCTGTGTGTGGAGGAGCTCCTCCTGCTCTGCCCTTGGGACAGAGGCTCTCAGGCAAGGCCCAGGTCTGGGGCGGCTGGAGGGGTGTGGGCAGCAAGAGGCCTCCAGGGAGGAGGGACCCAACAAGATGGAAGTGGTGGATGAGGCCCTGGCGGTAAGGAGCTCCTAGGAGTTCCCGGGGTGGCCCCTGCCCCAGGCCCAGCTGCCAGGGCCCCTCCCCCGCAGCAGACTGTCTGTCTGCCCACACGCCCACCCCCATCTGGCCCCAGGGGCAGCAGACGTGGCCGGTGGCCCCCCTGCCGGCCTCGCTGGCCGATAAGTACCCGGCTGGCCGCCCCTGTGTCTGGCTGGAGGAGCCAGAGCCTCTTAGCCCTTCAAGTTTGCCTTGAACTCCCGTGTCCACCGTCGGTCAGTCTGGACAGCCCGGCATTATCTCGGCTCATCTCAGGCTCCTGCTGCTGCCGCCAGAAGAAATTAGCTTCAGAGAGAAAGCGGAGATGAGCTCTGCAGCCAGACCCCAGGCAGCCACTTGACAAAGGCCTCCAGGAGCGCCGACCAGACCCTGGTGGGGGCGGGGGGCAGGGCGGGGAAGGGGGGCTTACCCACTCCAAGATGAGTCTCAGGGGGCCTAAGACGCCGCCAGGCCATGGGTCCTGGGTGTCAGTCGGCCGTCGGTTGCCCTGCTGAGGCCCACACCCTGCACAAGGCGAGGCGGGGGGCCGCGCTCACAGCCCCCTCTCCACCTGCTCCTGCGGGCGCACACACACCCGTCCCCTGCACTCTCGTGCCTTCCCACGGGGACATCTACGTACATGTGTGCACACAGAGCCCCTCAACACACTCAGGGCCACAGTGGTCCGTGACCCCCCAGGGTGTATAGGAGACCAGGACAAGGACCCGCTCCATTCCAGGCCAGGCCTGCCCGACTTTGACCTCCGTACCCCGTCTTCCCTCTTCCGAGCCTGCCCAGGCATCTCCGCTCAGGACCACCTCCCCGTGGGCACTAGACGCTGCAGACCCTGGGCCCAGCCACAGCCACCATCACAGCCCCTCGGGCTCTCCCGGCACAGGCCCCTCAGGAGCCCCCAGCCCCCTCTCTCCTCACATCTTACTTTACCCTCACTCCCCTGGTCAGCCAGAAGGCTCAGCAGCCCCATCTTACAGAAGCAAACACTGAGTCCTGGGCCCATCACCCAGCGCCAGTCTCACACTTGTCCTGGAGCTGGGTGTGTGGCATCAGAGAGCCTGCCAGAGTTTATCTCACCCCCGACCCCACGATCCTATGACGGGCCTTGCGTCTCAGCCATAAGGGGATGCAGGGTGGTCCCAGAGTCCGAGGCGGGGCTGGGTGTCAGCTGTGAGGGCCCCACCTGGCGAATCTTCTGGGGACAGGAACCGCCCTGGCCTTCTTGTGCCCAGTCCCTGATGCGGGGGAGGGTTCCGTCCTGCCTCAGGATTCTGGGGTCCCAAACCATGTAGGGAGTTGAACTTTAGCTGCCAGTGTTGGTGGCCGGGCCCCTGGGCATGTCCAGAGGGGCCCAGAGATGGAGGCAGGACTCTGCCCTCAAGGGAGCCCCGTCTTTCTGGGAAGGCAGAGCTGGCCTTGCCCTTAGCCTAGGGTAGCCCACCTCTGGGGTGGTACTGCAAGGAGATGTAGGCCCCGGGCAGGCAGGGAGGACAGGGCCCCTGGGGCTCCCAGGTTTGAGACCTGGCCCTGGCCCTTGACAGGCATCTGAGCCTTATTCCTTCTCATCCTCTGACCCTGCAGCCCCGGCTCGCCCTGCAAGCTGTCAGGAGTTTCTTGCAGGCCCGCTACCCTCCGCCCTGCCATCAAGAAGCAGTAACCTCCCAGCTCATCACTAGTGTGAGCCCTTCAGGGTTAATGAGACCACCGGGGCCCCCCCAACCCTGTCTGCCTGAGGTCCCCCCAACAGAGTCTCTTTTCCCAATGAGCCCTGCTTGCTTGTGTGGGCAAAGGGCCTCCTGAGCCATCAGACCCCCACTCAGCAGTCCCCTGCTACCTGGGTGGGACCTGCAGCCCGTGGGCTCCTGGGATCGAGGCCATAAATGTGGCTGGAGGTTTTGCTGACATCCTGAGAAGCCTCCTTCTCTCTGTTGTGGTTTCACCTGAGCCCCGGATGCATTTATGGGCTCAGGGCTGGCGCCGAGCCTGGAGCTCCAGGGTCCCCTGCCCTGCCCCCCTGGCCCAGGCCCATGGTGGGACCATCCTCTCCTCCCAGGAAGCCTGGAAGCCCCGGCAGGAGGCCTGACACCCACAACAGGCACTGCAGGCCGAGGCTGTCCCTGGGGCCCCCTCTGCTCACCTCAGGGAACTGACTGCCGGGGAAGGGGGTGAGGTGGATCACCCCCACCCTGAGAACAGTGTGGGAGCCTGCCAGCGAGGGTGTGGTCAGCTTGGGGCCAAGGCCAGTGGGGGCTGCACAAAACTGCCCTCTTTTCCACTGACCGGAGCCATGCTCTTCCCCCTGCCCTGGGCCCTCAGCTGGGCCAGCTCTTCCAAGGCAGTTTGGAACCAGGGCTGGGGGCCTGGGAAGGGAGAGTAGGCAGGTCCCTGGGTCCAGAGAGGCCGAGTCACTGACCCGGGGTCACCCACCTCCTGGGTGGGGTGAGGAATGGGGGATGTGGGCTGAGCCCAGCCACGGCGAGTGCGCTGATCCCGGCCCGCCCCTTGGTGCCACACGGGCGGCTCCTTAAATCCCGGACGCTCATGGAGGCTAGGCACCGTCCTGCGTCCCGCGCTGGCCCGCACGCGCAGGCACGGCCTGATTCTGTCTCTCTGCTGCAGCAAGCGCGGAAGCCCTACGATGTGCGAGACGTCATCGAGCAGTACTCCCAGGGCCATCTCAACCTCATGGTGCGCATCAAGGAGCTGCAGCGGAGGTGGGCGCGCCGGGCCGGGGCGGGGCGGAGTGTGGTCAGGGCGGGGCGGGGCGTGGATGGCAGGGGCGGGGCGTGGGCAGTGTGGGGCAGGGCGTGGCTGGCAGGGGGCGGGGCGTGGGCAGTGTGAGGCGGGGCGTGGATGGCAGGGGCGGGGCGTGGGCAGTGTGGGGCGGGGCGTGGATGGCAAGGGGCGGGTGTGGATGGAAGGGGGCGTAGCATGGATGGCAGGGGGCGGGACGTGGGTTGCAGGGGAGGGGCTTGAGCAGTGCGGGGCAGAGCACGGGAGCTCGCTCCAACTGCACCAAAGTCTGGGGGTGCCAACACTTCACATCCCAGCCCACCCGCTGTTGAGCAGGCCCAGGTCAAGCCTCGGGAGGTACACGGCTGGGGGAGACCCTACCGGTTGGGCGCTGAGCACCCCAACTCTCGGAAGCCCACGTGTTCTGGCTTCTGGCCCAGGGTCCAGAGAGCTCGTCCTCCTGGAGGCGCCTGCTCCTTAGGGGCTTGCGTGGGCTCAGACCAGCTGCACATCAGCGGTGGGCTGGCCTGGGGACCGAGCTCTGTGAGGCACAGGGTGTGGCTGGGAGACCACCCATGTTGACCACCCTGGCCAAGCAGGAGCTCAGGCTGCCTGCCCCCTGTTCACCCCGCCCCTGTCACTGACCTACAACAGGGATGTGAAGCCCATCCAGCCCAGTAACCTGGCCTTGCCCTGGAAGGGACCTCTTGCAGTCCTGCCTCTCTGGACACTTCCAGGCACCTGGCCTGGGGGCATTTATGAAGCAGCCACAGGACACTGGGCGATTCTGGGATCCTGCTGTACCCAGGCAGGATGACAAAGGGACAGTCCAGCAACTGCCCTTCACTTCTGAACCCCCCACCCAGGCCCCCCATGGGAGTGTGGGCCTCTGGAATCCCAGAGGCACCTGGCTGGTTTTGGGGTGGTGGCAGGGGGTGGCCCCCAGAAGGGGTGGGCAGCTTGTCTCACTGGGGACATTGGCCCATCCGCCCACTGATCAGCCAGATGTCGGTGTGGTGCCCAGGGCCACGCATGAGCTGGTCTCCATCTCCTTCTCCCCGCCCCCCAGGCTGGACCAGTCCATCGGAAAGCCCTCCCTCTTCATCTCTGTCTCAGGTGGGTTTCTGCATTGAGGCACCCTCAGCATGGCAGCCTGTGCCAGACCCGCCTACCATCGCCCCACCCACGCCTGCCTCTCCCCACCATCTGAAAGTGCATGTCTCGCCCGCAACTCCAGGGAGATGGGGGCAGGTCGACCCACCCTAAGCATGGTGTCTTTGAACACAATTTACACGGGATTTGCAGTTAGGACAGGAACCTACAAGGGTCCTGATAAGGGCAGGCCTTTCTAGGCCATTGATGATCTGGGTGTAGAAATGTGCCCAGGTCTTTGGGAAGGTGTGGGCCTGGAAGTGGGGCTGGGGGCTGAGAAGCCAGCCAGAACCTCGCAGCAGAGGTGGGTGCAGCTCTCCAGCTCTGAGGCGCTGGGGAGCAGGCTGCGGGTCACACGGGGAGAACAGGGCCAGTCCAGTTCCTTGGGGTTGCCCTAACCCAGGTTCAGGCAGGAGGCGCAGCTTGGGCAGAGGCAGGACAGCGGGGGTTTCAAGGGCAACAGGCATCCCCGGCCAGAGCGAGTGTCTCCCGGGGGCGGAGGGCACAGTGGGCACCATCTCAGGCAGGCTGTCCCTGTCTTCCGCGCTCTCGGGAATCAAGGAAACGGGAAGGGTGGGACACTGACAAGCCGGCCAGCGCCCGCCCACCCCCTCCCCCTCCACCATCGCCTCCTGAAGTTCCCACCACGGAAGAGCTCTTAGGAGATGTCCTCGGAGGTTCAGACCTTCGACTCCAGCTCCCTCACCCCCCGTCACCCTTCTCCCCCAGCCCAGCTGGGGTCACCTGCCCACCCCACCCCATCGGCTAGCACCGGCATCCCTGACTTGGGTGCTTTACCCCACAGAGAAGACGAAGGACCGCGGCAGCAACTCGATCGGCGCCCGCCTGAACCGCGTGGAGGAGAAGGTAGGCGCCTGAGCCTGTGTTGGTTCCCACGGCCGCAGGCGGCGTCCTGGGGCCTGAACAGGGCTGTCCCCAGCGGCGCTCCATGCTGCCACTCTGTGCCCGGATGGCGCCCTCGGCGTCTGGGGTCTCCCTCCGTCCCTCTCCCCTCTTTCCTTCCTCCTTCTCGCCTTCCGTCCGTTCTCGTGTGGCCTTCCTGAGGCCGGCGCCATCTACTTCCCCGTGTGCAGTGGGTATCTCCCCGCGGGAGGGAAGAGGATGCTGGAGTCCAGGCTGGTCTGAGACCTCACTCAGGGGGCATCCTTAGGGGCAAGTGGCACCGAGTGCCCACAGGCCCCTCCCTGGCGTAGCTGAGGTGGGCATTGCTCCCCTGGCCCCAGCCCGAGGGCACTCAAGGACTTGGAGATGCCGACAGGGGCACAAAGGTGCATCATGCGGGGAGCAGGGGCTGCGGGCCCCAGGACCCTCCACTGCGGGCATCTGAGCGAGGGCAGCAGGAGGTGGGCAGTGTCTGCCCAGGCCCTGCTGGGCGTCCAGGCAGGATGTGGACGTCCACGCTCCCTCCGCTCCAGAGCACGGCCGCCTCAGTGGCTGGGGCGCCCCAGTCCTTCCGGGGCTCTGTGCCGGCATCCTGGAGCCGCCATGGACCTGTGGGACGGGATGGGCGGCCATTCTGCCCTGTGAAGTCTCTGTGGTTAGGTGCAGGCTCTTATCGTGCCAAACAGCTCGTTCATCTACATGGACTTTATCTGAGAGCCGCCGGGGGGTTAAAAATAGAGGAATCACGCTTGGGCAGGGAGAGCATCCACTGCTCCGTTTCCTGGGCAATGCCTGGCTCTGGCCCATGTCCATCTCTGCTGCAGCTGGGCGGGCGGGCAGGGGCATGGCTCCCAGTTGCTGCCCCACCCTGCCCCCAGCCCGGGCCTGCAGGACTACCCTCTGCCCACCTGCAGTCTTCCCCGGCTGGGGCCGGTGTGGGGTCACGATCCAGTACATGGGGTCCAAGAGGGAGGGTCGCTTGTGCAGGTGAAACGGGGGCCCTCACGCGCCGGCCTGCCCCTCTGGGGCTGTGTGACCCCAACATCCTGACCTCACGGGAAGGCTGGCCCACCTCGGTCAGCACAGGGCCGAGCAGGGCCTTTGTCCTGTCCTACAGCAGACCATGCAGTGGTAGATGCCCTGTCCGGCAGGATGGGAACTGAAACCCAGAGTGGTCAGCTCCCCAGGCCGGCGGCATCAGAGCCTCTGGGGCCCTGGACTCTGCCTTCTTGCTGGCCGGTCCTTGGCTCTCACTCTGCCTCCTGTGTGTGACCAGGGCTGGCAGCTTCCATGAGAAGCAGCAGGTGACCCTGCAGCAGACCAGGCCCTCTGGGTGGGGCTTCCAGCCATCACAGGAAGCAGAGGGGGCCTTTCCTGGTGGTCCAGGGGCTGACTCCACGCTCCCAGCACAGGGAGCCCAGGTTCAATCCCTGGTCGGAACCCAGATCCCACAGGCCACAACAAGAGAGTTCACATGCCCATCCCACATGGAGCAATTGAAAACAAGACCCCTTGTGCCACAGCTAAGACCCGCTGCAGCCAAATAAATATTTCAACAGAAAAATAAAGGAAGCCGAGGTAGAGCCAGGGAGTGGACCTGGCCCCCGACCCCCGCGCCTGGCCCCGGGACAGCTTTTGCTGAGTGACCCCCACAGCCGGCGGGGGCTATGGTGGCCCCCGGGCCCGTGAGCCGGCACCCTCCCAGCTGCCCTCGGGGCACCCACTGTCCCAGCGTCCAGACACTCACACCGCCCTGTGTCCCTGCCCTGGCCTGGCTCTGTCCCCTGTCCCACTGCCCTGGGGCTTTCCTATCCTACGACTCTGCCCTATTCTGGACAAGCCACTCCTTCAAGCCTAGACTGGAGCCCGGTGTCCTCTGGGGGTGGTGGCGGGCCGCCCAGGGTCCCCTGCAGCCCTCCGGGCACCTGTGGGGTCTAAGAATCAAGACATGGCCCTTAGTCAGCCAGGGGCAGTGTGGCGGGCGAGGTGGGGCCTGTGCTGGCCATGGGGGTACCCCATCGCAGACCCACATTTCTTCAGATCGGAACAACAAAGCGGGGGAGGGTCCTGGAGGACACGGTTTGGGGGCAAGGCCCCTGCGGCCTCCGCGCCCATCAGGCTCTACGCCCAGGAGAGGGGCGGCCTGTTCCCAGGCAGCGAGGAATCTGCCTCGACCCCCCTGCCCCGCGGAGCTGGTTAGGCCGAGAGGCTCCGTCACTCAGAGTCCCGAGCCTGCTCCACGCTCCCCGCCCCCGTGGACGTGCGCGGACCCAGGCGAGGCCTCTGTGGGCCCCTCCCCCGCCGGCTGACGCCCCTCGCGGATGGACCCTGGGAAGGGGCCGTGCTGGGCCCCACGTTATCGGCTTATCGCAGCGGCCATCAGGACCATAAACAACCCCCTGGCAATCCTGCTGACGCGGGAAGTTGGGGGCAGGAAACGCAGCAGCCGTCCGGCCTCAGACGCCCAGCAGGCCCGCGGTGGTGGCAGTGCCAGCCAGCCCGCCAGCCAAGCCCCCCCAGGCCTTCCCCGCACGCCGGGCGGCCTCAGGCCGGAAGGGAGCCTGGCCCCCAACTGCTTCCTCATCTGGGCTCCGGCCCTCAGCAGGGAGGGCAGCGGCCTCCCCCCAGCCGGCTGGCAGCCGCAGGAAGAGGGGCTGGGAGAGGAGGGGGAGGGGGCTCGGGAGGCACACGGCCCCCCACCCCCCAACCCCTGTCTTGTCAGGGGGAGCCCGGCACACCTGTCCCTGGCCTGGGCTGGCTGTCCAGGCCTGCCTGGCTCCAGGGGCGTGCAGGGCCGAAACAGCGTCCTGCCCGGGGCCCACACCCCGCACTCCCCACCCCGGCCTCACCCAGGGGCCTGAGGGACCTGCAGGTCCCCAGAGGAGACGCAGGAACTGCTCTTGCTCATCGGGTTCTGTACTCGGAGGAGGGAGGAGGGGAAGGACAGCCTTTGCCCAAATAAATTCTCTTTTACAAGTGGGGAAACCGAGGCCCAGGGAGTTTGTGCAGCTGTCTAATTAGCTAGTTAGAGCTAGCCCCAGCGGAAGCCATGGACAGAGGGGCAGATAAGGTGGAGAGAGACAGCAGAAAAGAATTTCATAAACACAAGGGGTCTGGTGAGAAGAGGCCGCGTCAGAGCAAGGAGGGCCAGGCTGGGGACTGGGGTGGGGGCAGGCAGCGGGGTCCGCTGGCGGCCGTGGTCAGACTCTGCCCCGGTGGGGGGGTGGGGACGCCTTGCCAGCCCTGGGACGGGTCCTGAGAACACGACCCCCAGCCCCCGGGCCCCTCCCTATCAGGGCTGCCGCGGGGCAGGGACCCTGGGCTCTCTGGGGACCCGATGAAGCAGTCGGGTCCCACCTCCCCCCCCAGTGTGTATTCTTAGCTCTGGCCCCTGGACCTGCTGCAGTGTTTACATTGAGCCCTGTTTATTTTGCAAGCTCAGCTCACACTGCTTTTGCTGATATGAGGAACACAGTGGGCTGGGAGAATTTCTTTCTTCTCTGTTTTTGCCGGAAATGTTCATGGCTCAGAGCCGGACACCGGGAGTCCTGGGTTTCCAGGCCCCAGTTCAGAGAGCAAGGGTGGGAAGGGCCCTCCCCCACCTGGCATTCCTTCACTGCCCCCTGTCCTAGAACCCTCGCCGGGCACACCTCTCCCCTGGACTGAAATGCCCCCAGCCCGGGCACCCCGCCGCCTCACCTCCCCAGCCCCTGCCCTGGACCAGGAGGGCCCAGTCTGCCCCCAACCTCCCTCCTCCTGCTCAGGCCTCCTCCCGGACCTCTCCATCCCCCGGGCCTAAAAGCAGGACCCAGAGACTCGACCATCCCAGCAGCTCCCCCTGCCTCCCTCCCTAGAGCCCCTCAAAGCAGCTCACCCTCGCACGCCAGCTACACACCCTGCCCACGGAGTTTGGGCCTCTATTATCTTGGGCTAGGCTATTTTTCCAGACATCTATGTGGTCTCTGGCCTCTCCCCACTGCACCCCCGTCCTTCCCATTATATACTCTTTCTTAGACAATGCGGAAGCTCTCTTGCTCACCTTTTCTTCAGAAACTTTGTGTCCACATCTGTGGGTGAGATGGGTCCTGTTCTCATCTGTTTGGGCATCCAGTTTAGGAGAGCCTCACGGGATGAGTTAAGAAGCAATCTCTCTTCTTTTGCATTCTAGAATACTTTGTATAGGATTAGGGTTTTCTTCCTCAGAATGTTTGGAGAAACTTGAAGGCAAAGCCACCCAGGCCTGTGTGTTCTTCGTGGGCAGATTTTTAAGTGAGTCAGTGACTTGCATGCTTATGGGATGGGTAGGGTTCTCTATCTCTTCCTGTGTCAGTTTTCATAAGTTGCTCACTCTTAACAGTGTGTACGTCCCACCCTCGTTTTCATATTTATTGGCATTTATTGTCATTTTAGCATCTGTACCATCAGCGGTTTGCTGTTGTTGTTTAGCCGCTTAGTCGTGCCCGACTCTTTGCGGCCCCATGGACTGTATAGCCCGCCAGGCTGCTCTGTCCGTGGGATTCTCCAGGCAAGAGTACTGGAGTGGGTTGCCGTCCCCTGCCCCATCCAGGGGATCTTCCCAACCCAGGGATCAAACTCTCTTGTCTCCTGCATTGGCAGGTGGATTCTTTACCATTGAGCTACCAGGCCCCTATTTCATTTGCTTGTCTGTGCCTCCATGCATTTCCATGGGTCAAGCTTGCCGGCTCCTTGACAGTTTTACTCATGTCTTCAACAGAGTTTTGACTTTGTTGGTCCTCCCTTTTGTTGGTTTGTTTTGTTTCATTCACTTTATTTTCTTCCTTGTATTTACCTGGGTTTAATGTATTATTCCTTCTTTAACTTCTTAGGCTGAGTTCATTTTAAGTCTCTCTAGATTTCTAATGTGTGCTCTTAAGGCGACAGTTTGATTTTTCTCTAAATGCCACTGAAACTTCATGCCCCAGGTTTTAATCTGCAGCATTTAATTTTAATGTTCATTCACATAAAGATTTCTCCAGTCCGCACTATGACCTCTTGTATATCCCAGGAGCCATTTTGCAATGTGATTTTCATCATTGTTTTAAGTGTGATTGCTCCACTGTCAGAGACAGCGCTCTGCAGGGCATCAATCTTTTGAAACGTTTTGAAATATGTTGCATAGGTACAAGATGTCATCAATTTTTGTAAATGTACCTTCTCTGTTTGAATACCATGTGTATTTTGAAGTTGTCAGTTGCGGTGTTATACTCGTGTCTGTTAGAACAAGCTTGGTAATTGGTTCCTCACTGGAATGTTTTTATCTACTTGATCTATCATCACTGAGAAATGTATTGAAGTGCCAACTATTGTGGAGAATTTTCCTACTTTTCTTTATATTTCTGTCCATTTTTGCCTCATATATGTTTTAGATCTTGTGATCAGGTACATATAATATTCAATTTTTTGTATATTCACTGCTGGATTCAATGTGTTCTAATTCCACAGCACCCTCTTTCTCCCAAGCAGGCTTTCCCCCCTCTTAAAGCCTATTATCACTGTTATACAAACCTAATTTTCTTTGTAATCTTTTTTTTAAGCTTTCTTGAGGTATAATTTACGTGCCATAAAATTCACCCACTGTAAATGCAGACAATACATTTTAGTAAATCTCTAATTTAATGCGCAACCGACATCAAAATGAAGTTTGAGAACATTTTCAACGCCCCCAATTCCCTCAATTCCATTTGCCAGCTCCCGCCGCCAGCCACAGTCAATCACTGACCTGCTTTCTGTCTCTGTATCCTTAAATTTCTATAAGACTAGAAATTTGCCTTTGCTGGATGTTCCCTATAAATGGAATCAGACAGCTTGTGGTGTTGTGTGTTTAGCTTTCCTCACGTAACGTCACATTCTTGAGGGTCGTCTGTGATGCATCATGTGTTTCTTTTCCTCTTAACACTCAGCAGCATTCTGTTGTATGGATCAACCACATTCTGTTTATCCATTTGCAAGTTGATAGACGTTTGGACTGTTTCCAGTTTGGGGCTATTATGGTCAACGCCGCTGTGAACTTTTTATCTACGAGTCTGTGTATGGACATATGTTTTCATTTCCTTCGGTCAGGTTCCTAAGAGGGGAGTTGATGGGTCATATGGTAAGTTTCTGTTTAACTTTCGAAAACACTTCTAAACTGTTTTCCAAAGAGTTCGTACCATTTTGATTTCCCACCAGTAACACACAAAGGTTCCACTTTCTCTATATCCTTACAAATACATGGTATGGTTGGTCTTTTTTCTTTTCACCATTCTAGCTGTGGGTTTGATTTGCATTTCCTTAATCACTAATGATGTTGAGCAACTTTTCATGTGCTTATTAGCCATTCATAGTCTTCTCAGGGGAAATGTTTATTCAACCCTCCTGACTATTTTCTAATTAAGTAGTTCTGTTCTTGAGTTGTAAGAGTTGTTTATATGTTCTGGATACAAGTCCTTTATCAGATATATGACTTGCAAGTATTTTCTCCCACTCTGTGGCTGCCTTTTCATGTTCTTAATCATGTCTTTTAAAACACAGAAGTTTTACATTGTAAAGAAGTCCAACTTATCTTTTCTTGTATGACTCATGCTTTTGATGTTATATCTAAGACTTCTTTGCCTATTCCAGGGACATGAACATTTCCTTCTATTTTTTTTCTCATAGAAGTTTTTTTTTAGTTTTAACTCTTACATTTAGGTCTGTGATTTATTTTGAGTTAATTTGGGGATGTGGTATGTGGAAATGTTTGGGGTTTTTTGTTGTTTTGGTTTGGTTATTGTTCTTTTTGCTTATAGATATCTAGTTGCCTTGGTACCATTTGTTGAACAGGTCACATTTCCCTCATTGAATTTTCATGATGCCTTTGTCAAAAATCAATTGAACGTAAGTATATGGGTTTATTTCTGGATTCTCAATTCTGGACTACTGGTCTCTAGCCCTGTCTTTAAATCCACATTACTCTATCTTGATTATTGTAGCTTTGTAGTAAGTTTTGAAATCAGGTAGTGTTAGTCCTCCAATTTTCTTCTTTCTCAAATCATTTTGCCCTTTCTAAGTTTTATGAATTTTTATATGAATTTTAGAGTCAGCTTCCCAGTTTCTACCAAATAAATAAATAAATAAAAGAGAGAGAGAAAAAAAAAAAAAGAAGAAGAAACTTGATAGGATATTCCTAGAGATTGTATTGAATCTATAGATCCATTTTGGAAAACTTGACATCTTAACAGTATTGAGTCTTCTAGTTCATGAACATGGTATATCCTTCTGTTTATTTGATCTATTTTAATTTCTTCCCATTATATTTTATAATTTTCAGTGTATAAATCTTACATATCCTTTGTTAACTTTCTTTCTAAATATTTTATTATTTTTGATGGTACTGTTAATGGAATTGTTTTCTTAATTTCATTTTTGAGTTGTTACTAGTATATAGAAATTGGAGAAGGAAATGGCAGCCCACGCCAGTATTCTTGCCTGGAGAATCCCAGGGACAGAGAAGCCTGGTGGGCTGCCATCTATGGGGTCACACCGAGTCGGACACAACTGAAGTGACTTAGCAGCAGCAGCAGTATATAGAAATGCAATTAAATTTTTATGTTAAGCTTATAAACTGTGACTTCATTATTATTAATGTTAGTAAATTTTATTATTGTTGATTCCTTAGGATTTGCTATATATAGGATCATGTCATATATGGGGCTTCCTTGCTGGCTCAGATGGTAAAGAATCCGCCTGCAATGTGGGAGACCTGGGTTTGATCCCTGGGTTGGGAAGATCCACTGGAGAAGGGAACAGCTACCCACTCCAGTATTCTGATCTGGAGAATTCCATGGACTGTGGAGCCTGGTAGGCTACATTCCATGGGGTTGCAGAGTCAGACACAACTAAGCAACTTTCACTTTCACTTTTGTCATGGACGAGTAAGGACAATTTTATGTCTTCCTTCCAATCTGTATGCTTTTAATTTCCTTTTCTGCCTAATTGTACCAGCTTAACTGTTTAGTAAGATGTTAGCTAAAAGTGGCTAGAGAAAGTCTTGTAGGGCAAACTATTCCATCATTTACCATTAAATACGATGTTTCATTCAATGCTGTTTGTTGAGCTGAGGATGTTTTCTTCTATTCCTAGTGTGTGTTCAGAGTTCTTCTAAGAAATGGACGTTAGATTTTCTCAATTGCCCATTCTGCAACTTTTGAGACAGTCATGTGTTTTTAGCCCTTATTTCTATTAATATGATGTGATATATAAACTGATTTGGGGGTTTTAAGCCAATCTTGTATTTCCCACTCAATCATGGTGTACAATCTCTTTTGTCTGTCATTGGATTTGGTTTGCTAAGATTTTGTTAGGAATGTTTGCATCTATATTCATAAAAGATACTGTTCTGTAGTTTTCTTGTGGTTCTTTTTTTCTTTCTGATTTTGGTGTTGGGTTTTTTAATTCTTTTTTTAATCGTATACACATTTTAGATGTCTTTTGTAAAGCCTAGATTTTAAAAAATCATTTAATACATCTATACTTAATATAATTTCCAATATATTTTGATTGATTTATAGCCATGTATTTTGTGCTTTTTATTTGTACTAAATTTTTTAATGTTTACTTTGCTCTTCTTTCTTGCACATTTTCTTTTACTGGTTTTGAAGTTATATGACCATTCTTGTAGAGGGTAACCTGGGACTTTATAAACAGTTATATGATAAAGCCATTTGCTATGTTTACCCACATCTGGAATAAAATAAGTACCTTAGAACATTTTAGTTTCAATCGCTCCAACTAACTTAGGTTTTGTTGTGTATGTAAGTTCAAACATAATCAGTAGTGTTTTATATAATCAATATGTGTTTAAATTTACCCATCTATTCGCATCTTTTGTCACGCATCATTTATTTTTCATCTCAGATTTTCTATCTGGGGTCACTTTTCTTGACTGAAGTATTCATTAGAATTTGACTCAGCAAAAATCAAAACCCTTCTGATTTTGTTTTAAAATGATGGTTTTACTGTTTTTCTTAAAAAATACTTCCACTGGCTACAAAATTTTAGACCCTAGGTTACCAAAATGATGTTCTTTTAACACATTGAAAATATCCTCAAGCTGTTCTCGATTTCCATTGCTTGCATTGAGAACAGAGATGACAATGCGTCATTGCTCGTCGGAAGGCAACGCGTCTTTTCTTTCTGTCTGGTGTTAAGCTCTTCCCCTTGACTCTAGCGTTCTGCATTTTCACGGTGTTGTGTTATTAGAGAGTGTCTTTTGTTCATTCTGCTTGAAATTCGCTGAGTTTCCTTGATCTGTGGTTGGTGAGCTGCATCGGGTCTGGACTGTACTCCCCGCTATCTCTCATATTCTGCTTTAGTTCACTGTTCCTTCTGGAACCTTCACTAAATGTCTGCTTGGCCATCTCAGTCTTCTCACGTCTTTCAGTGCTTCTCTCTCTCCTACAAAAAACCACTTTGTTCCCTGCACTGTATTCTGGATAATGTCTTCTGATCCATCTTTCGATTCACTAAGTATTTCTTCAACTGTCTACAGGTGTCTAGTCTACAGGTAAAACTATCCAAAGAATTTCAAGTTTCAATGATTGCTTTTCTATTTATGGAAATCCTATTTGGTTCTTATGCATACTTGATAGACCTTTTTAATAGTACCTTTCTTTTCACTTGTACATTCAAACTTGAAAAAAAATTTTCTTGAAGTGTACTGAATACTTTTATGTTTTATACTTTTATGTTTGAAAGCGTGAAAATTTTAGTTGCTCAGTCATGTCTGATTCTTTGCAACTCCATGACTGTAGCTTGCCAGGATCCTCTGTCCATGGAATTTTCCAGGCAAGAATACTGGAGTGGGTAACCCATTCCCTTCTCCAGGGGGTCTCCCCAACCCAGGGGTCAAACCCGGGTCTCCTGCATTACAGGCAGATTCAGTTTCTGTTAATCCTGGTATCTAAGTCTTTGTGAGTCACCTTATCTGTTTATGTTTTTTCTCCTGGCTCTCATTCGTGGTGTTTTCTTCCCTTTGAGGATTTCCTTTTTTTAATCATAAGTTCATATATCTTGCCATGTATCTTTGAGGATTTTTGAGGTCTAATGTGGAGCTGACCTTGGGGAGGATCCATGTTAATTTCTTCCATTGCTACATGTGTGGGAGTACTACCAGCCTGAACTATAAATTCTAGGCTCAACATTTTTGAGACACTCATGTGGTGTGCATTTGGGCTTCCAAGCTTAGCATACCAGTTTGTGGATATGGCTTCTCAGATCAAATATTGTTCCACTCCTGTTAGCAGCAAAGCAATTTTCTATCTAGTCTTCTCAGAGACTGGGTTATTTCTCACTGACCATTGAACCTTCACACTGAACACAGAGCACTTTGAAGGTTCCAGCTTTATGTAGGGCTCTGCCATAACACTTCCCACCTGGGGCAGGTCTGGGCTTGGATACCTAAGAATCCATCCCCTGTGAGACTGTGAAAACCAAAGCTCAAGTTTACTCAGTTCGTCAAATGCCTTCAGGACACCTCTTACCTCTGTGGGTTCCACGTTCACTGCGCGTTCAGCCTCTGATCTCTCTTACCTCCCGACTAGCTCATCAAGGCCAACGAGTCCTGTGGGCAGACAGGGTCTTGTTCACTTACAGGGCACAGAGTCAGGGTTTGGAAGGTGGAGTTTTTCTGGGTAGCCTGGGTCTGATGGCTGCTGTTCCAACCCCACGTACTGATTCCTGACCTTCCGAGGCTTCATCTCCCCATGAAACTGGGAGACGTTGGGCAGTAGCAGTGTGTCCGGTTCGTGCTGGTCTGTGCGGTCTCAGTGATGGTAGATCTCATTCCAGGGCTCCAGCAGTTCTGTATTGGGCCAGCAGTCCTTCGGGACTGGACTGAGAAGAATGCTCTTCTCCAAGCCCCCTGGCCCTCAGAGAGAAAGGACTCCCCCTCTAACTTGCACTGAGGCCAAGGATCTAGAGATAGGAGCCTCTAGACCAGGGGGCAGCAAACGGGGGCCCAGGGACCAAATCTGGCCTCTGACCTAAAGAATGTGTGACAAAGCCTGTGTGTGATCCCTAAAGCCTATGATATTTACTATCTGGCAGTTTACAAGAAAGTTTGCTGGTCCCCAATTCAGACCAACGTTGCCCAGTAGAAATGTAATGGGAGCCACAGATATAGTTTCAAACTTTCTAATAGCCACATTAGAAAAATAAAAAGAAACAAGTTAAATTCATTGCAATATATGTTATCTAACCCAGTAGATTAAAACATTATCACTTTGGGACTTCCCTGGGGGTCAGTGGTTAAGACTCTGCGCTTCCACTGCAGAGGGTTTGGGTTCAATCCCCGGTCAGGGAACTAAGGTCTCATATACTGCACAGCATGACCAAAAACTAAAAAATAAAATTTAAAATCATCATTTCAATATATAATATCAAGAGAATGGTTAGGGCGGACAACATCCTGTCTCCGAAAGCCTGTGTGTGTTTTAGACTTCGAGCGTGCCTCTCGTTGGATGCTGAGTTTACATAAGAACTGCTTGGTCCGCATTTAGACATCAGAAGATTGTACAGTCGTAAAGGGAGATTCTCATGCTTGAATTAGCATTCCTAAACAACTGTCCTTAAAGTTTTCTAATAACTGAGTTGGGGATCTGTATTTAGATCTGAATTCATTAAAATTCAGTCAAATTGAGATCCAGTTCCTCGGTGTCAGCCGCATCTCCAGTGGTCCGTAGGCAAGCGTGGCTGGTGAGCAGGCTCTGGTACCATAACTTCAGACTGTGGTGTGCTGGCCGGCAGAGGCAGGAGCGGCCCCTGAGCATGTGGCCGGGCCCAGGGGAGTGCTGGGCGAACCCACGCGGGTGAGCAGGTGCTGACGTGGGGCAGGTGGTGGGGGCGGGTGGGGAGCGTCTCCCAGGCCCAGCCTCCCCTCTGAGCATCCTTGCCCCCTCCTGGGCTCCCAGTCCTCAGACGCAAGCCTCCAGAGCCCATGACCCACACCTCCCTGACGACCAGCCCCTGGCATCCTGGTTCTTACGACAGCATCTGTCTCCCATCAGCCTTGGCTCCAAGGGGCCATAAGAACCACGTCCATCTTGTGAGGCTGCGTTCCCAGGCTGCCTCGGGCTCCGCAGGGCACCTCATCTCCAGCTGGGGCCAGTTGCCTCTGAAGGCTGGGCAGTCTCAAAGGGGCTCCCCCCACCCCATGCCCTGCGCCCCAACATCCCTCTGCTCCTGCAACACTCCTCCCTTTGCTGGTGAACTGCTCTTGAGTGGCAGGGCCGTAAATAGGCGAAGGCGTGGGCTTTGCCTGATCAAAGGGCCCCCTTCAGAAGCCGTCATTAGCTGCTATTCTGGGAACTGGTTATTTTAAGGTTAGTGTATTTTTTCTTTCCTGAGGAGCCGTCTTAGTGGATGGCGAGGTCCTGAGGTGCTGGCTCTTCAGTCAAACCACACAAGCCCTGTTTTGTCTAGGGTTTCAAAGATAAACCTATAATGAAAGCGTCAGTTGACGCTAAGCGCTGCCATCCCCATTCCTGGGCAGAGGTGGGCAGGCCTGCCAGGGGGTCCCTGCACCCCTCGAGCCACAAGGAGACTTGACGGCCCCGGGACTGCTGCAGTCCTGGAGGAAGCCAACGCAGAGCGCAGCATTCTCACGGCCAAGGCATCCCCCACAGGCCTTGCCTAGAGCCTGGCTCAGGGGGCATCTTTCAACAGACGGCCCAGCTTTGGCCAAAGATCTGTGGGAAGAGGCCCACCCCCACCAGTGGCCAAGGGAATGCACAGTGACATCATGGTTTAAGAAAATGATAATACCCAGTGCTGGCACGCATGTGGGAAAACAGACATTCTTACACATTGCTGGTGGGGACTCAAATTACTGCAGGGTTACACTTCTGGAAAGGAATCTAGCAGCATCTGTGAACATTAAAAATACATGTACCTTTGGATCCCAGGAAAGGAGGCTCCAGGGTCAGAGGCCTACGTATCAGGATGGTACCCATGCTCTCATGAGTGACTGAGACAAACGAGGAGCCACTCTTTGCAGTGAGCAAAGCGCTGAGTGAAGGAGACTCCTCCAGCTGTCAGTACCACCCGGCCCGATGGCTGTCAGTGGCTGATGAGTGGCTAAGTCAGAAACTTGAGATGCCGAGAACCCGGGTTCCCAGAAACCTCGCTGCCCAGAACGGCCATGGGGAGGGCCGGGGGGCAGAGCCCAGCTCCAGGGCACCGGGGCTGTCCCGGCAGCAGACAGCCCGGGTGCAGCTATGAGCTGCCCCATCCTCGCTTGTTCAAGGCAGGGTGCCCCTTGCAGTCTGTGTGCATGTTTGAGGTCATTCAGGTAGAAATATGCTGTCCCGTCCCGTTTCCTGCTCTGGTCTGGGTCCTCTGCCTGCTGGGGCTGCTCTCCCGCCAGAAAAACTAGCCCCTAAACTCAGCATCCCCCCACAGCCCCTCCCCAGGACTCCAGGTTCCCTCAGCACCCAAGTCTTGGTCACTGATCTGAGCCTCCTTTCCCAAGACTCCATGCCAAGATGGGGGACATGGCCCATAGTGTCCAGGCCCGAGGTCCAGCCCCAGCCCAGAAGCCGTACACACACATCACTTCTGCTCCATCCCACTGGCAGAACCAGCCACATGGTCCCACCCGGAGCAGTGTGGGGACTGTCGTCCCAGCAGGACCCTCTGAGGTCATCGTGTGGTGGGACGTCCATCTCCTCCACCCATGTTCCCCCAGAGACGGCAGACGCACCGCGTGACGTGGGCCTGCCCACCTGCCCCCGCCCGCACACAGCTCCCCTCAACAGCCCTCCCCAGGGCCCCAGGTCAGCGGCCGTGGACGGGAACAGCAGCATGGCCAGGGGCTCTGCCCTCTGCCCCCAGCAGGACCCCTAGCACAGCCCAGCACCCTAGAGGCCAACACACTAGACTTGGTTTTGTGGGTCAAGCCCCCATCAGGGTTAGGGGGCACCCAGGGAGGAAGGCCTGGGAGACTCAGGTCTGACCATCTGACCCCCGCACAGGCTGGCACCGCCATGAGCACAAAAGGGGCAAACCAGGGCCGAAGGGCGGGCAGTGTGGTCAGCTCTGGGGGCCGGAGCCGCCGTCCGAGCCCTCCTCCCTCCATTCTCGTCCCCAAGGTCCCGCTGACAGGGCTGGCGCAGGACTTCCTCTCGGAGGGGCTTAGCCACCTCTGCAGGAGCCCCCACCCCACCCCGAGGTCAGAGGACCGGGTCACCCATCACACCCGCGAGTCCAGTTTTTGCAGGAGATGCTGAAATCCCACCCCTTCACTTCAGAGGCTCGGTTCCCTGTCCCTGAATGAGGGAGTTGGTCGGGTGGCCCCAGGGGACCTGTAGGCCTCTCAGCCCTTTCATCCCGTCAAGGGTAAGATCCTCAGGACCCTGTGGGATCCAGAGGGGCATGTCCAAGAGGCCACAGTCGCAGGAGGGAGGTGAGCGCTGCACTGGCCTGGAGCTGACGCTCAGGGTGGCATGCCCGCCCCGCTGGGGTCCTGAGTTTCTCCTGACATGGAAGCAGGAGGGCTGGCCTCGTGGCTCATCCCCTCTTTGTACCCCACCAGTCCACCTCCTCCTGGCCAGCGAGAGCCCGTCCCCCCGTGATGGTAGCCTCACCCCCTCGGAGGCCTGGCCTCCCAGGAAGGAACGTGAGTGCTGGCTATAGGAGTCTGTTCCAGCTCAGGTTCTAGGCCGGGGGCCTGGCGTGGGGGGTGTTCAGCCAAAACAGTGATCTGGAAGACTGCACCCCACGTGTCATAGGCCCGACCTCTGGGGGGCTTGAGACTGAAGGAGGCTGGCGGAGACGCACCCGGTACATCCCAGAGATGCCCGCCCTGGGGGTGGGCACTGCTCACCAGCTTCTCTGAGCCTCAGTTTCCCACTCTGCCCAAGGGGAGGGTATGTGGGCTCCGGGCCACCTGTCCAGGCCTGATCTCCCGTGGCTGCCGTGCCCAGACCCGACACCCAAGGGCCTGGGATCTGCCCCAGAGCTGCCTGTGGTGCGACCAGCCAGGGGCTTCCAAGGCCCCTTGTACCACCTCTTCCCCAGACCCGGGACCCCACGCGTCTCTGCAGTCCTGCCTCCGCGGGGCGGAGCCAAGTCCAGGGCCGGGAAGCCTGGCTCCCATGCCCGTGTGTTGTCACATTCACGCGTCTTCCTCTGACGGGAAGGACAAGGCCACCTACGGGCATGTGGTCCGAAGGGGCCTCCTCCTCCCATCTCACAGAGGGCAAAGCCCCGGCCTCCCCTGACCACTTTGCAGCCAGCGGCTGCGGCTCAAGTCGTCCCCCCGACTCATGGGTCACGGACCCAGGAAGTCATATCAGTTCTCATGTGCACATCTTCCCACTGGTCAGCGGAGGGGATGACGCTGGTACAACTAAGGCAGGCGCTGTCGGGAGGATGCGGGGCTTAATGTACACCCAGGTAGAGGACCCTCACGGCAGAGGGCCTGGGGCCGGGGAAGTGCTGCAAGCCCAGAGCCTCGACGCCTGGCATCTGACTGCAGAGTGGGCATGAGGGAGAGGGTCAGGGCCAGCCGGAGAGCCCCGCTCTGCTCCGCCCCGACCATGGAGCCCAAGACTGGCACCCCGAGTCCAAGCCTCTGTCTCCCCACCTGTGCTGCGGCCTCCTGCTACCCCCATCTGGGGCAGCCCCCCAGGACCACTTTCCCCACTTTTCCTGGGTGTTTCTCTCCCAGCCCGGCTGGGGGACGAGCACCACTCCCCCCAAGTCAGCCTCTCCTGAATGACTCTATTTATAGGCCTCCAATATTGGCCAGAAAGGAAATTTACGTTTTTTTTCAAACTTTAGCTGCAGTCTGTGTCGGCTTCTGTGGTGGACGGCTTCTGAGAGAGGGTGGGGGCAGGCAGTGGGCGGGCAGGGACCTGCGTATCGGGCCGGCGGGCAGCGCCCGGCAGCCTGCTCGTGGCTCTGTAATCAAGGGCCGGCTTGGGCTAGGCAGGCCGTCCGGGGGGCTGGGCCGTGGGGGCGCCCCCAGCCTCGTCTTTGTGGTGAACCCTGCCCCGCCGCCTTGGCCTACCTCAGAAAAAAACATGTCTTTTGATCAAAATGGGCCCTTTTTTAAACTTGTCACCCTGCGGGTCAGGGCACAGCCTGCCCCTGGCTGGTCCTGCATATTAAGCAGCAGCTTGGTCACCACCAAAAATAGACGTCCCAGCGCAGAGGCAGGGCTGTCCCCACCGCTCTGGGAGGCGACCGGCCCGAAAAGAGGCGGCCGGCCCAGGCCCTGGCCCTGCGGATGCTGCAGACAGTGGGCCCAGAGTCGGGCTGGACTGGGAGGCCAACAGCCGGGTTGGGGACCACCTCCCACCTCCTACAACCCCCCAGGGTCTGCGGAGCCGGGCAGGGGCGTCCGGGAGCCTCCGAGGCTGGGAACGGGGTGGCGGTCTGGCGGGGTCAGAGGGCAGCCCCTCGCCTGCCCGGGGCCGGGCGGCAGGTGGACGACAGCAGGTCCCCGGCCGCAGGCCCGCACGCGGCGAGCTGGCGGCCTCCTCCCGCCCGGGCCCGCGGCCGGCGCTCCAGCGTGGCCGTCGGGACGCCCAAAATGGCTGACGCGGCCGTTTCTTCCTGGGACGCTCGCACATGGCACTGGCCCTGCGGAGTGTGTTTATTTTGCCGAGTGGACGGCCTCTCGTTGCCCGGGTTCCGAGCGCTCCAGAGGCAGATGGAAATTTTTGTGGATTAAACACGGGGCTGAGGCGCGCTGGCTGTTTGGGTTGGCAGCACTCCCTCCCCACCCCGTTCCCCGTCCGCACTCCTCACCGGGGCGTCCATTCATGCCGCGCTCCCGGCCCCTCCTCCGCCCCAGCTCCTGCTGGCCCAGAGCAGGGTGGCCAGGACCCCCTTCCTGAGCCGGGAAGAGGCTGCGGGATGAGGGCGGGCGGCCTGCTTCTCCGGGATAACTTCTCCAATGGCGGGGGGGTGGGGGCCCCTCTGACCTCCGGATCCTCATGTAGGAGACGGGAGGCGGTGTGTAGACCAGGCGAGCCGTGTGTGGGGCCCGTGCCCCTGGGTCCAGCACCAGAAAATGCCCGGCCCCCGGGCTGGTCTTCAGGAAGGCCTTCGCTGCTTCTCAGGAGAAGCTCTCCGTCCAGACGAGACCTGGGCCTTTTGGGAAGGACGGGAGGCTGTGCAGAGCTACAGAATAGATCTCCTGGGGCACGGGGAGCAGGGCGCCAGGATATCTGGGGAGCCGTGCCCCCAAGCAGAGGACGCGGCAAGTGGAAACGCCCTGTGGGGTGACCCGCCGGCTTGTGTGAGCAGCACTAGGGCAGCAGAGCACCTGCGTGTTAGGAGGAGCGTGGAGGGATGGGCCAACCTGAGGCCCGAGAGCCCCGGAAAGGACCTGAGGCTTCGTGTGGAGGGAGAGGTCTTCGGGGCCACCGTGCAACCCGTGTTGTTTTTACCTGTTAGCCTGGCACGTGGAGGACAGACTGAAGGGGGTGACTGGCTGCAGCACGCCGCTCCCTGCCCCCCCCGCCCTGCAGGAGCTGCCGCCCCACCCCCGCCCCGGGCAGCAGTGTGGGCAGCATGCCCAGCCCCCCGTCCCTGCCGGCCGGGAGCCTCAGGGCAGGTCTCACATAAAGAGCTATCTGTGTGGGCAGCGAGGTGGCCAGCCCGCCGGCCCCCGCGCAGGGACGCTCTCCCCAGCAGGGTCCACCCACCCCCTCCCCGACGGGGCCTGCAGACACTCCGGCAGACCACTAGCACCCACCCCTGGGCAGGGGCTTCTTGGGGTGGTGTGAGACCCTGGCCCGAGACGCCAACGCCAGCCAGGGTGGACCTGTGTCACCTGGCCACTCTCAGAGTAGCGCTGGAGACAGGGAATCCGGCGCGGCCCAGGCAAAGCATGTCTGGGGATGGTGGGGGGACCCCGTATCACAGCCCTGCCCCATGTGTGGCCCACCTGGGTGCACCCAACAGTCATGGGGTCTTGGTTTTAGGGCTTTACAACAGTACCTTGTAATAAGGGGTCACATCCGATAACCAGCGTGGAAATTGCATTGTGTGCTCACTCGCTCAGTCATGTCAGACTCTTTGCAACTCCATGGATTGAAGCCCGCCAGGATCCTCTCTGTTCATGGGGGTTATCCCAGCAAGAATACTGGAGTGGGTTGTCATTCCATTCTCCAGGGGATCTTCCTGATCCAGGGATCAAAGCCAGGTCTCCTGCATTGCAGGTGGATTATTTACTGCCTGAGCCACCAGGGAAGGGAAGCGAAGTGAAGTGAAAGTCACTCAGTCGTGTCCAACTCCTTGTGACCCCATGGACTATAGAGTCCATGGAATGCTCCAGGCCAGAATACTGGAGTGGGTAGCCTTTCGCTCCTCCAGGGGATCTTCCCAACCCAGGGATCTAACCCAGGTTTTCCACATTGTGAGTGGATTCTTTACCAGCTGAGCCACAAGGGAAGCCCAAGAATACTGGAGTGGGTAGCCTATCCCTTCTCTAAGGGATCGTCCCAACCCAGGAATCGAACCAGGGTCTCCTGCATTGCAGGAGGATTCTTTACCAGCTGAGCTAGCAGGGAACCAGGAGAGCTCACATCTAGAAATTGCACTATTGAGGCCCATAAGAGTGTCTTTTGAACCTTCTCCAGGCAGCTTCTCTGGAGAACCTTGCACCTTCTCCAGAACCCCAAGTGTCCCCAAACGTGAGCCCTCTGGTGTGGATGGAGGGACCAGATGTGACCGCCATGGAGACTAAAGAAGCCGATGAGCGGCGGCCCCACTGAGAGTGGCCCCTGTGATGGGTTGGGCTGGTTCCTGCCCCGGGAGCACACGGCTCGGCAGGCAGAGGCAGAGATGCACAGAACGGCCCCTGAGTCCCTCTTTCCCAGCTGAAAGAGGCGTGTACCCAATGAGCAGGGCCTCCTCTGGCTGAGGGTCGGGGGCCTGGAGACCACCACGAGTGAGCACGGTGGAGGCCGGAGTGGCTGGAGGAGCTCCCAGCGTGAGCAGCCTGTGCAGAGGCACAAGGGCCCAGGGTCAGGGCCATCTGAAGCCGTGAGAGCAGGCGAGACAGAGCCTGGCCCTGCTCATGAGTTAGGGGCTTCAGAACTCACTCTGTGAGCCTGAGGGCCAGGCGGCCTGGCTTCCCGGGGAGGACAGGAGGCTGGGGCAAGGGGAGCCCTGGTGGGATTAGCACACAACCCGTGTGCCTTGTACTGGGGTGGATGCCCGTGGGGTCGTAGCCCAGAGTCCCCCGGACCCGTCGTCGACAGGGCAGACTGAGAGGACAGGGTGTTGGGAAGGACCAGATTTCTACCAAGAGCCTCTGGGTGGGGGCGCTTCACACGGTGGGGGACGCCGGGGTGGGCAGGCCAGGGGTCATCTCAAATTTGTCGTGGACCTGTTTAGTAGGCAGGTGGACTCCAGGGCTCCAGGTGGAAGAGAAGGAAGGAGATGGAGAGGGAGGGGCTACAGACACCGGAGTGGGGGCCAGCCTGGCCCTTGGCAGAGCCAGAGAGGGGAGAACGTGGCTGTGGGCTGGGCCAGGAAGGGGCTGGGTTCACCCTGATCGGTCCAGGCTTCCCCAGCTGGAGCTCGGCCGGGCCCTTGGAGGCTGGGAGGATGTGGGCCTCTGAAGGCACCAGAGAGGGGCTGGCATGTGTGGGGTTAGAGGGAGCAGCCCAGAGCCACCGGCATCCAGAGACGGCTTCCCGGGTGAGGACGGCTTGGATCGACCGTGCCCAGGGAACGGGAACCAAGACAGGGCCCATCATCAGTGCTGGGGACGCCCCCCAGGTCCCTGCCCATCGCTCTGAGACGGGGAACCCGGGAACCCCGACACCTGCCCTTTGACGGCAGCAGAGCATTGGGAGGAGTGGACGTGCTGGAAAGCCCTGGGCTGGGCCTGGACCAGGTACCAGGCTGCAGAGCCGTGGGGGGCAGGTGCGGGGAGGCCCGGGGTCCACACCCAGGAAGCGGCCCGTTTGAGGACTCAGCCTCACCTCCCCCCACCACGTCCGAGCACCCCCCTCGGCACTGGCTGAGGCCCCATGGGCAAATCACCTTCCAGTCTCTCCTCCCTGGCCCCTCCTCCCCTCCCCCCAAAGCTTTGATGGGGTAAAGGCCAGCATCTTGAAGTGGTGGGGACCCCCGTCCTGGGGCCCCTCTCTGCCGAGGGCCAGAAAAGGAGCAGGACTCACAGAGAGGGCCCCGCCGCTCCTGGGCCTGCGGTTGGGGGTCTGCACCGCCTTCTGGGGAGCCCCTGACCTGGCCCCAAGAGACCCAGTGACCTGGCCCCTCAGTTTCCTTCTGACCCCAAAACCAGAGCTCTGCCTGGGCACCTCCGAACCCCACACCCAGGGACAGAGCAGCAGCTGGGGGGGAGGGCCCCTGGGGTAGCCTGGCTCCCTCCCCGGCCAGAGCAGACCCTTTGCCCAGCCTTACCCACCCCAAGGCCCACCGCGGGGGTTCAGCCAGAGTCCCCCCAGAGTCAGAGTCCTGCCCCGGTTCAGCTTGCTCCCTGTCTCAGTTATCACGGAGACACCCAGCCCCCTCTCCCTGCCCTTTTGTTGGGAAACTAACTTGCTTTTCAACTGCGTAAACCTAGCGAGAGCCTTTTCCAGGCGGTGGGAGACCAGGTGGGAGACCTCTGGGCAGGTGCCTCCCCTGGGAGTCGGGTGTGGCCGCCACCCCTCCCCCTTCCGGATGAGGAGGCTGAGGGTCCTCAGCAGGTGAGGGGAGGGCTGCCCACCACGCAGCTCCGGCCCCGGGGCCATGCAGGGGTCCCCCTCCCGCGGTGGGCTCCAACACCGCTGTGCACAGCACCCTCGTCACGCCCACCCACCCTGCAGACACAGTGCCTCCGCCGCGACCACCCCGCCCTCAGACGCGTGGCCACCCATCTCACCGACCGGGGCGCTGAGAGGTGTCGTTTAGAGTAAGCATGGATGCAGCTGGGGAAAGGAGCCCGTCCCCTGCCTCCTGCCGGAAGCCGGCCCAGCCCCCTTCCCCTCGCGCGGCGTCACCGCCGTGGCAGCCGAGGTCCTGAGTCCGCTCCGTCCGAGGCGGACGCCGAGGCCAGGGCGCCTGTGTCCAGCCCCTCAGGGCCCGGGCATGCGCAGAGCCACTCAGCGGTCCAGTGGGGTGCCCTGACCTCTGACATGACATGGCGGGAGATGCCCACCGCTCCTCTACGGGTGCCCCCCACCCCCACACCTCCTGCCCCTGGCAGCCTTGCCCCCCCGGCACCCCCACCACGGAGAGGAGTCAAGCCTCTGCCTGCAGGCGTTCCAGCCTGGGGCTCGAGACACAAGGCAGGCATCCGACTTGCTCATACCGGTGTCACACACCCTCTCCCCCGAGAAGGAACTGTCCCCAGAGGGGCCAGCATCCAGGTCATGGGCCCCCTTGGTGCCCGCTCCCCCCACCAAGCCCCGAGGGGCCACGAATCCCCTGGCCTCGGGGCCGGGACCCCAGGAGAAGGGCCAGCCAAGCCCAGGGCAGTGGGAAGGCCTCGGGGTTCCCAGGACACCCAGACTGTGGGCCGTTCTTCCCGGGCCTGTCCGCACACAGGCCCACTGCTGTGCCCCGCGGCCCTCGCCACCTGACAGATGGGATGGGGCGGCGGGGCAGGGACGCGCACGCCTTTCGGTGCCAACACAAGCGGCCTTTATCCCGCCCGTAAATGGTTTCTGTGTCCAGGGAGCCGGTGCCCGGCCCGGGCCTAACCCCCCGGCGGCCAGTGGGGCGAAACTGGATCCGTGGGGACGGCAGGCGGCGGGCGGTGGCAGAGCGGCCCCATGGCCACAACGGGACGTTGTTCCGGCCTCACCTGGACTGGCTGCAGCGCCCGGGACCCTCAAGGACACTGGCCTCAGCCTCGCAGCCCCGGGGGGACGTCCTGGGCAGCCGAGCGCGGGAAGGGGCCGGGCAGCTGCTGGCCACCTCCCCCACGCCCTTTGCCAGCCAGCCAGCCAGGCAGCAGCAGCAACGGGTCTGTGGACCATGGCGGGTCACGCTGGTGTGTGCCCTCTCTCATAGTGTCCCCCGCCGGGAGGGCAGGGGCCAGGGTTCCCAGGTCAGGCCCGTGCGTGGAGGCCTGGCCCACCGGAGGCCGAGCCAGCTGCGGGGACCATCCCCCCCTGGCCTGTAGTGAGGTGCTGGCTAGGCCCCCAGAGCCCACCCAGAGCACTCGCAGCCTGGCCAGACCTGAGTCTGCTGCCCACGCGGGCAAAGCCTCCTCCTGGGCCTCCTGGGGGCCCTCAGCCCTCACTGTGAGCCCGAGGGTCTTGCCCCACGGCCGCCTGACGACCCATTGTACGTCTCAAAGGCTGCTCGCCTTCTCTGCTCCTTGCCCTGTCTCCATGCATCCTCTGCCCCAGCCTCTTCAGGGCACCTTCTCACACCCCTGAGCCCGTGCCCGTCCCCTCCTGGGATGCCCCGGAGAGCTGGCACAGCCCGGGGCCCGGGAACACCCAGGGGCTGGGGTATCGGAGCCCTAACCGGCCTCTATCATCCATCCTGCCATCAGAAGGAATCTTAGAGAAGGTTCCACAGTCCTACCCACCTGCGGTCCCAGCTCATTGCTGACAATCTGTAGCCCAGCACATCCCCACAACTCATCCGGCCCAGATCACCAGAACCATTCCCATAACAGCCTCCTCCCAGGGTGTTCGTTGGCCCTGCAGGGCCCTGCCCCCCTCACCAGCCAGGGTCACCTTCAAAACAGCGGCACCAGCAGATCCTTTTAGGCTAATTCATTGGTGACGGCAAAATGATGCCGAGTTCCAGAAAAAAAAGAAAACCCACTCTATTTCCTCATTAACATAATTGCAAACAGAACGAATCTTTCTTGATTTCATGTAAACAACAGCTTGAAATCGTTTATAATCCTTGCAGGTATCAAATTAAGTTTTTACTTACGGTCTGGAAATTAATTATCCTTACAGTGAGACAAATGTGAAAACTGTGTATTTTTGACAAGAAAATTAAGCAGCTATCGGGGAAATGTAACTTAATCGTCGCGGAGAAAATTGTTTATAAATTGGTCGCGTTGCTTGAACTCTCGCCTCTTTGGCCGGGGGTGGGCTCGGTGGAGTGTGTGGGTCTGCCTGATGCGGGGCAGCACTGGGCCAGCTGCAGACAGAGGGTCCAGGGGGATGGGAATGGGGCAGGAAGGAGGAGGGGAGGGGGCAGAGGGAATCCTGGGCGAGGAGACGGACGGCAGAGGAGGGTGGGGACGGGGACGGGTGACAGGGACAGCCTGGGGCTGCAGGGGAGCGCACAGATCCCCCAGTGACCAGGAGGGGGATTCCCGGCAGAGGGCAGGGCGCTGGGGCAGGAGAGAGCTTGGAGCGGGAGGGGCCGTGCAGGACAGGAACTCCCGGGGAGGTGGTTCTCAGATTCTGGGTCAAGGTCGCCCGGTCTTCAGGGCCCTGAGTGTGACCTGTTTACAATTTTTCATCATTATCTATCCTGTTACGGCAAACCTCTTCCTACACATTTTCCCCTTGTATTGTGTTGTTTTCCGGGAGTGAAATTTCCGGGTCAACACCAAGAGCCTTCGAGAGAATTTCTCAACATTCCAAGCTGCACAGGGTGGAAGTCAGTTCCCCCGTCATGGGAGGTGTCCAAGCAGCGGTCAGCAGGCCACTTGGTTCCAGGGGCTACGTGGAGGCCAGTGTCCAGGGAAAGGAGTGTCTTACACGCCTGCCCTTCAGAGCCCCAGGGTCCCGCCCCTCCGCCCCACACACACATACACTGACAACCTCCCACTGAAGCCCCTTCCCCCGGCCCCTTCTCCACCTGCACCTGGGCCGTGCCGGGGGGGCTCTGTCCGCTTTGGCCCCTCTGATGTTATGTTAGGCCCAGGGAAGTGGTAGGGAGGGGCCAGAGCCAGGTACACTGTTGAGACAAGGCCCCTGGACCCATAACCAGAGAGGCCATGCCCACTGGGCCCTGGCCTGCGGTGGAAGGCTGGCGGGGCAAGAGGGGGCAGGGCAGGAGCGGGCAGGACAAGGGCTTAGCATCCACCCATGTGACGACTTGGACACGTGGCACTGTCCTTCTGTGCCTCAGTTTCCTGAACCCCAGAGAGGGAGTGTCTGCAGGGAAGTTCACGGGCCAGGCGCCCCAAGCAGGCATACGCATCTACTAGGGGCAACGGGCGACCGCGATTCTCCAGGTGATGCAATAATCCAGCTGAGACAGGCAGCAGGGGACAGGGCTGGGGGGGCCCAAGTGGGAGGCGAGGGTCTGGCTTGGCAGGTGCCCCTGAGTCTCTAGCTGAGGGACTGGGTGGGGGGGACAGGAGCGCAGAGCCCACTCTGGAGAAGGCTCTGGAAGGGACGGGAAGGCAGGGATCAGCAAGGCTCCCAGGCTGGGCAGTGGCCATGGGGAGTGAGGATGGCGCGGAGCTGGTGAGAGGTGGAAGGGGCAGTACTTGGTGAAGGGCCCGGCTGCGGCCGTGCCAGGGGCCAAAGTGGGGCCACGTGTCTGGAGCCAGGAGGCCGGGGAGAGACTGTTAGACCCTGCCCGTGTCCAGCGCTCTGGGGCGTGAGCGCCTCTGCTCAGCAGGCTGCACCCAGAGTCTCAGGTGGAAGGTCTCGGGGTTGGGGGCTGTGCTCCGCATCTCCTCCCGGGGGGCCCCCACGTCCAAATCAGCCCCCCCGCCCACTGCTGTCTCTGCAGGGCCCATCTTGCTGGCGGCCGCAGTGTTAGTGCAGGCTGATTTAACAGGACCCCGCTGATGGGCGCTTCGATGGGACATCGATTTCTCATAGTTCTGGAGGCTGGGAGTCTGAGATCAAGGTGTCACCTGATTCAGGGTCTGGAGAGGGCTCGCTGCCTGGCTTGCAGAGGACTGTCCTCTCCCCGCGTCCTCTCCCCCCGCGTCCTCTCTCCCCGGGTCCTCTCCTGGCCTCTTCTCTGCACACAGAGGAGAGAGTAGAAGCCCCAGTGTCTCTCCTTCTGCCTCCAGGACACTGACCCCAGGGGATCAGAGCCTCACCCTTAGGTTCTTGTTTAGCCTCATTGTTTAGTTGCTCAGTCGTGTCTGACTCTTTGTGGCCCCATGGACTCTAGCTCACACGTCCCCTCCAAGCCTCTGTTTTCCTATCTATAAAATGGGACAATGAGAGGCCCCAGCTCAGAAGGAGCCGGGGCTGCAGTGAGACAGTACACGTTCAACGAGAGGACATGCTTGCTGTGGCTACAAAAGGGGGTTCTGCCGGGGCTTGGGGCGGCCCTATGACCCGCGACCCAAGACGTCAGGAGAACCACTCTCCTGTCCTGGAGGGGAAAGTGTGGAATGTTCTAGACTCTAGTCTGCAGGGTAGGAGGGCCGCAGGACGGTGGACTCGGCCCTCAGCCTCTCGCTGTTCTGGCCAGCAGGGCTGGGTGCCCTGGCGCTGCCTCCCAGGCTTGCCCATGCTCACCGTCTGCCCAGCGCCATCCTCGGGCACAGGTGGCCGGACGCCACCCGCGCCACAGCGGGCCCCCTCCAGGGCTCAGGGTCTCAGCCCGGCTCCTCTCACCATCAGCGCCTTGGGGGTGGTGCTTCTGGCAGCCACCCTGCCTCTCAATGTGAGCCCAGAGCACCCGGGGTCCCCGAGAAGTGGGGACAGGTGCCAGGGCACACGTGGCCAGGTGCTGACCTCCCCAGGCACCCCCAGGGTGGCTCTCAGCAGGGGACAGAGGGGCAGCGGGTGCCTCCTCCATGGTCCAGAAAGTAGGGGCTCAGAGGGGAGGGGAGAAGTGTCTACTCAGGACCGCCAGCTGGGAGTGGTGAAGCCACTGCCGGCTCCCCATGCCCTTGCCCCGCAGGCTGGGGACACTGCCCACCCCAAGCGCCCCCGTCAGCCCCGAGCCTTGGGGCCCTCCCAGCAGACGCTCCTCATTGCTCATGCCCCGGCCAGAAGGCAGGCTGGACCACGCCCCAGCTCTAATGCTCCACAGGCCCACCCTGAGGCCCCCACCTGGCTTCATGGCATTTAGGGGGCCCGCCCAGGCAGGGGCTGCCCTGGCCACTCCTTACAAGCAGGAGATGGGGGGGAAGCATGGGTCCCAGTGTGAGCTGGGCACCGGGGTTCCTGCCAGCACGGCCCCCGAGAGCCTCAACACAGAGAAGGGACAAAGCTGGTGAGGCCGTGAGCAGCCCTGGACCCCAGCCGGGGCTCCACGCTGGGCAGATGAGGACAAAGGCGTCCACACGGGATTCTGGGGCTGTCCGAACGTGCTCCCAGCCCTCAGCCCACTTCCAGGACAGAGGAATAAACAGTGTCCGCGGGTCCACCAGGGCCTCCGAGGGGCCTCCCGAGCCTGCACAGTGCTGGGCTTGGCTGGGGAAGGCCGTTCCTGGCCGCGGGTCAGCAGAGCCCAGGCAGGGATGAACAGGGGTGCGGGCCTGGCCTGGAAGCCCCGCCTGGAAGCTCTGCAGGCAGGCTGGGGGAGGGCAGCCCGCTGCGAGAGTCGGGGGCTGCCTGCGGAGGCTTCGTGCTGTGTATAAAAGGCCATCCTCAGCCAGATGGGGTTGCCGTGTCCCCCAAACCCTGGGGAATGCCCCAAAGTCCCCGGGAACTGCCGAGGTGGCCCTGGGCTCTGGTCGGGGGCGGGAGCTTGTGTGCCCCTCACCCCTGCCCCCGTGCAGGCGGGACTGAGGAGGGGGGCGTGTTGGGGGGGGCCTGTGTGCTGGGGTTCGGGAGCGGGGTTCGGCGCGCCCGCCGGGCCTGGGGTGCACAAGCCTGCACTGCCGGCTCCTCTCCTGCCTGCCTGCCCTGGCCTGCGCCCGCAGCTGCTCCACAGCTTGGGGGCCAGTGCCCACCCGCAGCCTGCCCCCCAAGTGCCCAGGGCTCTCGTCTGCCCAGACTCGCCAGGGGCCTCCTGGGCCTCCTGTCCTCTCGGTCTCAGTCTCCCCTCCGCTCCCGGCTCCTCTCCACCCTCCTCGCCCCCACATCTGCCTCACTAGCGCCCACCCTGCTGCTCCACAGATTCCCACACACAGGGTCACAGGGCACCTACGCGCCCACCGCCTCCAGCCACTGATCCCACAGCCCCAAGGCCAGTGGCATCCAGCCCAGCCTAGGGGTGCCGGGCCACCAGGGTCACCCAGCAGGTCCCATTCATGCTGAGCCCCAGGCCCGCACGTGGCGGTAGCCCCCAGCGCCTGCAGGGCCTCGAGGAGACGAAAGCCGTGGAGAAGGATGAAGGGGGCTGGCGTGCGGTGTGTGCCCTGGGCTGTGGGCAGAACCCGCAAGCCTTCAATTTGGAGTTTACAGGGGTCAGTTCTCCACGGCATCGAGCAGAGATGTCAGAGGGAGGGTATCCTCCTCCAGGGACCCCGGGAACCGCGGTCACACATGCTGGAGAACCACCTGCTACACAGGTGACCCAGGCTCCTGTGACGTCACCTCCCAGGAGGGCTGAGGCTCCGCCCCGTCAGAGTGCCCGCAGCGGTGGGGGTGGTGGAGCTGAGGTTTAAACCCAGGCCGTGTGGTCAAGCCCGTCTGTTTAGCAGGACACGGATGCCCAGAGCAGAAAGGACAGTCACTCCGGTGGTGCTGGCAAGGTGGGAGAAGCAGGTGGAGGCGGTGCAGACAGGGCACCTCCGAGCCACAGACTGGGCGTCGGGAAGCTACACACTCACCCCAGGGCTGGTGGTAGGTTTATCACCACCCCTGACCCAAGCATCCAGGGTATTTTTAACTTGACAAAATGGTGCCGGATCTCACACAGAGATGAAAATAGCTGTGATGTTCCTAGGGAAAGAGAACTGACAAAGGGGTGGTTCTGCCCGATGCTGAGGAGCAGGCCACAACTTTTGATGGGTCACAGCCTTGGGCTGGGGAAGACCAGCCCCACGAGCGGGGATCCCCGGGTTCACCCCTGCCGGAGGCGAGCGGCGGAGCCCACAGGCGCAGCTCCACGGCTCTGCCCGTTCTACGTTCAAAGAGACTGAGGCCTGTGGTCACACGGCTGCCAAGCAGCAGGAATGGCCTCAGCTCCCAGGCTCAACGCGGAGCACAGGGTGACGCTTCTGACGGGCGGGAGACAGCGGCATCACAAACGAGATGCGACGCTGACGACACCAGTCACCTAGGGAGAGACTAAGGTAGCGTGTCTCTGCTAGCAGACAGCAAAACGGCATGGCGATAAGGCCACCCTTTATAAAAAAGCAATACTGGGAGGTGTGTTTGAGCAGCCAGACGTCCTTGGGCTTCAGACAGAGGCGCCCTCTGGCCTCCCTGGTCTAGGCTGAGCCAGGGTCTGAGATGAGGCTGAGAGCTGGAAATGGGGAGCAAAGCCTGCAGCCCTCGGGGCTCTCCAGGCTGCAGGCTGGCAGACGACTACAGCCAGCGGTGGAGAGTGCCCATTTTTGGTATTAAAGTCTCCAAATCTATGAGAAAAGCACTCAAGAGTAGGCAAAAAAAAAAAAAAAAAAAGACCTGGAAACACAGTCACAACAGGGCCTCAAAGACTGAAAAGCTCCCACACTCTTTCTGTTCTCTAAGCCAGGGTCAGGAAACCGCGGCCTGCAGGTGTGATCTGGCCCCCAGCCCATTATTGTCAATAAAGTTTTATTAGGACACGGCCACGCCCTCTGGCGTGTGGCTTGTCTCTGGCTGCTCTCACGCTGACAGGCGGAGTTGAGGTGTTTTAGGAGAAGCCACGTGGCCCTGAACCTGAAATCCTTTCCACCTGGCCCTCCATGGGACCGCTGACAGCCCCTACTCTCAAAACTCAAATGGAAAGATGCATGGTGGGCCACAGTGGACGTGGACGCAGCCCATCCGTGCTGGGGCAGCAGAGGAGGAAGGTCTGTTAATGGCCAGCCCTTCCCCTCCTGGGGAACGTCAAGAGCTGCAGGCCGTCCCTCTCCCATGACCCTGGACTCCTGCTCCCAGGACTGCGTCCCCAGAGGACAAACAAGCGTCTCCAGAGTCCTACACGAGCAAGCTAATCACAGCCTGCTCACGGTGGTGAGAGATCCGAAACAGACCGCATAGCGGGCGTTCGCGGGATGCTTGTTTCTGGCCCTGAGCGTTGGGGACAGTAGGCAGCTCGCAGTGACCCCGGAAAATGCCCAGAGTACGCACTGACTCGGGGCTGGGCAGGGCGCGGTGCGAGCCCAGCCTGGGTGGGCGTGTGTGCGCGTGAAACACCACTTCACGGAAGACACACCAAAACACTACCGCCGTCGTCTCTGGAGGGTGGACGTCAAGATGCAGTTTATAAGGAGGATTTTTCTAGAATTTTCTGCCAGGAGCGGTTTTTGCTTCCGTGACTGGGATGGGTGGACGTGAACATGCAGACGCTGTGACCCCTGTGGCCTCAACCCCACGCGGCCGCGTCTCCGTCCTTCCCAAACCGTGGCCACGGGAGGTCACTGGGCAGAGCAGAGCCTGGCTGCCTTGTCCAGGAAGGACGAGTGACCGTACGCTGGGCCGTGGGGACCCAGGACCCCAGCCTCACCGCAACTAGGCCGAGTGGCCGAGCTCTGGGGACCCAGGACCCCAGCCTCACCCCAGCTAGGCCAAGTGGCCGAGCTTTGGTGACCTGTCCCCTCTGCCTGCCCAGCAGTGGCTGGCATCTGCTCAGTGCATGCCCTGGGGCCACCTGGGGCTTTGTGGGGGCCTTAGCCCCCAGCAGGGGCAGGGTGAGGGTCTCAGACCCTGCAGCGCTTCCTGGGCCCACCCCACCCTAACTTCTCCCTGCACTGTCTCCCCTTCCCACCCACCCTGGCTCATCCTTCACTCCCCACGTGAGCCTCACTGGGGCCCTGCCCCAGGACACCCTGGCCCAGGGTCTGCGGGGGGACGACCCCCCTCCCCGCAAGGAGGCTGACGCCCTCCCAGAAATGGGGCCGAGGTCTCCCTCCCGAGCCGGCCGCCCGGAGCTGGGCAGGGGGTGGTGGACACCGCCACAGCGGCTGGGAGGGCGGCAGGGCCTGTGAGCCTGGGGCCGGCCTGGCCGTGACCGCGGGGGAGTCTGGGCTCTCGCGGAGGCGCCGGCTCCCTGTCACTGAATGAAGTAAATGGGACAATTAGGGGGCAGTTTTTAAATTGCTGCTTTAACCCACTTGGAAGTCTGCTAATTATTCTCTTGGGGAAAGAAATACAGGTTCATTATTATAATGAGCTTTGGGTAAAATATTTCATCGGGTCTGACAAGCTGCAGCAACTCCTTAGCAAAGTGCCTCGCAATTGCTGGGGGGGGCTTCCCCCCCCACCCCCCAGAAACCCAGAGCTAATTGCCCATCCAGTCCCTGGGCTCTGGGTGTGCTGTTTTAATTCGCTTATGAAAAGCTCTGCTTTGATGTCGGGGAACAGATAAGGACCGCGGGCCGTGAGCTGCCGGCCTAGCGGGTCTGCGGCCTCCGGGCCCCCGGCCAAGGCGCTGCCATGAGCAAACTGCACAAACAGTCCTGCCTGAAAAAATATGCTTTTGTTTCGCTAATCTCTCCGTGGAACGCTCTCGAGCGTCCTCGGCTGTCCTGCCGTGGGCCTCCCTGCTGGGCACGGTGCGGCCACTCGGGACGGGGACGTGGCCGGGCGGGCGCCGGGGCGCGGGGACTCGGGGCCTCTCCCCGCCCTTCCCCCACCACCCTCCCGCCTCCCGCCTCCCCTCCTCCCTCCGCTCCCCTCCAGAGCTCCTCCCTCACTTCCTGCACTCTGTCCTCCAGACCTCTCTCTCTGCCCCCTTCCCTCCTGCAATCTCAGGCCTGGGGGGGCGCTTGGCCTGGGCTGGGGCAGGCCAGCATGGCAGGCTTGTCTGTGCCACCCCTGCAGTTCCCAAGCCTGGGGGCCCACGGGTGCCCTGCAGGCTGGAGCCTGGAAGGCAACGAAGCCTGGTCTGCCTGGTCAGCGGGCCCTTTGTGGAGAAAAGGCCAGCACAAACCCTGAGCCATCCCGAGGCCGTGCGGAGCCCGAGACAGGCCCCCTGCACACCCCAGGCAACCCCAGAGCCAGCAGCCAGGGGATGTGCGGGGTGCCTGCAGGGGTCCCCAGAAAGTGGCAGGTAGTAGCTGTGGCACCTCTGGGCCCGGGTCCTCCCCCACCCTCTGCCACCCCCTCGGGGCCCCCTGCCCCAATCTCAGGAGCATTCCTCAGCCCCAGCTCTGCCTCGCCACTGCCCACTCATCTCTGCTCCAACACATTTCTCCTCCCCTGTGCTCACCTCTGCCCCAGGCCCAAGTGGCCGCCAGCACCTCCTCCCTTCACCTGTCCCTCAGGCCCCCCGCCCCCCGCAGCCCCTGCGACCTGTCCTAGGAGTGGCTGAGTGGGGTTAGAGGAGAGGAAGCCTTCAGACGTGGCCCTCCCTGCTGTGTGCCCTGGGTACCCCAAGGGGCCCCTCTGAGCCTCGGGTTCGACATCCTTAAGGAGGAGACAGGGATGCCAGCTCCGGGACCTTGGCCAGGATTACCTGGAGCCCTGTCTGCTGAGCACCTGGCCTGGCGCCCGGCACGTGGCAAGGTGGAAGCTCTTGCTTCCCGCCCCCTCTTGTGGGCACCGTTGTGGGTTCGTCTTCCCCGCCTGCTGCCAAGCACCAGACCAAGATTTAGTGCCATCTGCTCAGGGCATCAGGAGTCTGGTGGGTGCAGCTCAGAGGGAAGGCGTCCAGGCTGACCCAGTGCAATCCCCCCACAGCACCCACCCCAGGCCCTACCATGTCCCAGATGGTGGACGGTGCTGGAGGCACTGCAAGGACGAGATGGCACTCCTGGCATCATGGAGCTGCCCCCGGTCAAAAATACACCATGTAATTACAGACCTGGGTAATTACTGGGCAGGGACAGAGTGGGGCACTGTGACGGAAAGGAGCCAGGGTGGTCAGGGAAGACCTCCGTGGGAGGGGCATCTGAAAATAGCACTCAGAGTTGCTATTAATAGGCTTCAGGGCTGAGCTGTCCAGAGGAGAAAACCTAAAAAGGACCCTAGTATCTTCATAGATGACGATCGTCAATTTTTTTCAATGGAGGTGTTTAGACAGATTGATAGCTATTTTAGTTCTGTTTGAATTTCTAGAAAATTAGAATAGAATAGAAAGGTCGGAAAAGTCAAGACCTCCAGGACCTCCCTCTGTCCTCCTAAGGGTATCTCTTGTAATTCCAGAAACACCGATCATTAGTATAAGGGAGCAGCATTCCAAACATTGCTCTGCATGTTGTGTAGGGAAAAGGGTGGGTAGATAAACAGATGGATGGATATGTCATTGGGGGATGAGGAGAGGGTGGACGGACAGATGGATGGATGGATGGATGATGGAGGGATGGACAGAGGAATGGATAGATGACGAATGAATGGGTAGGTGGATGGATAATGGACGGAGGGAGGGAGGGATGGACAGAGGAGTGGATAGATGATGAATGAATGGGTGGGTGGATGAATGAATGGATGGATAGATGGATGAGGTGGGTAGGTGGATGAATAGACAGGTGGATGGGTGGACGTGTGGTTGGGAGATCGATGGGTGGATGAATAGACAGACACACTATCAGAAACTATTATGAATGCAGTAATGCTACTTTTGATTTATTCATTTTTCTCAACAAATAAAAGAGGGGAAAAAAGCGAAGTAGAAAAATCACTGAATTAGATAAACATCTCTTCACCAAAGGAGAAGTTCATTTCTAAAAGTCACTTTCATGTCAAAGGAAAATGTATTATACAATGTGGGAAGTTGGGAGTCGTTGTGGGGTTTTGCGGTCCTCTTTCAGCGTCACGCGGTGTTGCACGATGCTGCCGTCCCTCCCACCCTCCTTCCTGCCTCCCAGCATGTTAGTCATGTTATTGTCGTGACATGGGTCCAGGGATCTAACATTTGTGCACCTTTCCTTCTGTCAGGGTATCTTGGTTCTATGTTAAGGTGGAGCTGGGGTTCACTCTGATCTTTCCACCCAGTGCCCTTTCCTCAGTTCTTTATTCTGATTTCAGTTAATCTCACTGGTTGGATTTCTTTCTCAAGTTACTGATTCAAGAAGGTCCTGTAGTCCTTGCCTGCATCACTGTTGTCCTTCCCTTGTACTGTCAGCCTTCGATATCTCCTCCAAGTGGTACCCCATCTCTCAGCTTCCCCCCACCCCATGTCCTGGTCATATCCGCCCTGGAACCTCCCCGCCCAGCCCCACTCCAGCCTGGATTTTTTCCCCCAAGGTCACCTGCCTAACTTCCTTCTGGAACTTACCTGTGTGGCTGTCCTGGGCTGGGTTTCCTGTTCCCTGGAGCTCATGTCTTCCTTGTTGTTTACTTCTTCAGTTTCTTGGGGAAATCTTCAGGGCCTTCCTAACAAGGAGTGCATGGGAGGTAAGCATTCTGAGTCCTCACAAGCATGAAAATGTCTGTATTCAGCCATTATGCCCTGCGGATAGTTTAACTGGGTATAGAATTTCCAGTTTTCCTTCAGAAAGTCATTTTCTTCAGAATTTTGAAGACCTTCTCCTGTGCTGTTCGAACATTCAGATTTGCTCTTAGAAAGTTCATGCCTGACTTTGTAAGTGGGCTTTTTTTTTTTTTTTTTTCCCTAGAAGTTTTCAGTCTCTATACTCGTTCCAGGCAAGTTTCTTTTGTGGTTGATCTTGACCATTGCTGGTGCTGGGCACATGATGAGCCCTTTGGAGACTAGAGTCTTTGAGCTGCAGAAAGTTTTATTTATTATTTCTGATCATTTCCTTCACACTGTTATCTCTGTGCCTCTCGTTATTGTTCAGTCACTGAATCATGTCCTGACTCTTTGCAACCCCAAGGACTGCAGCACGCCAGGCTTCTCTGTCCTCTACTATCTCCTGGAGCTTTCTCAAACTCATGTCCACTGAGTCAGTGATGCTATCTAAATATCTCATCCTCTACCACCCCCTTCTCCTTTTGCCTTCAATCTTTCCCAATATCAAAGTCTTTTTCAATGAGTTTGCTCTTCACACCAGATAGCCAAGGAGCTTCAGCTTCAGCATCAGTGCTCCCAGTGAATATTCAGGGTTGATTTCCTCTAGGATTAATTAGTTTCATCTCCTTGCAATCCAAGGGACTCTCAAGAGTCTTGTCCAGAACCACAATTTGAAAGCATCAATTCTTTGGCACTCAGCCTTCTCATGGTCCAACTCTCACATTCTTACATGACTACTGGAAAAGCCATAGTTTTGACTATATGGACCTTTGTCAGCAAAGTGTATCTCTGCTTTTTAATACACCATCTAGGTTTGTCATAGCTTTCCTTCCAAAGGGCAAGTGTCTATTAATTTCATGGCTGCAGTCACTGTCCACAGAGATTTTGGAGCCCAAGAAAAATAAAATCTGTCACTGCTTCCACTATGTCTCTAGAATTCTGTTTAATCAGATTGAAGACATTTTTAAAGGAACTGTAGGCTCTCATTTCTCTCTTTTTATTTATAGAGTTATGTCCTCAACTTTACCTCTTCCAAGTTCCATGACATTTTGTTAGTGACCCACTTGATCATCCTCTGGGATTTTCTTGTCCTCTAACATGTGTCGTGGTATCCTGAACTTCCTTGATGGGTATAACTGCTCCTAGAATCTTTCTGGAAATTCCAGATACATCCTTATATCTTAAGACCTGCTCTGTTCCTTATCTGCAGAATGGGGATAGGATGGTTCGGAGTCTCTGCCTGACAGGTCAGCATGGGAAGAGCCTAGCAGGTGAAAACACAGCTGTCGGGGTGGGGGGGCTGCTGCTAGGGGCTCAAACAGCCCTTCAAAGCCCTCCCTGCTCAGCACCCAGTAGCAACTCAAACCTCACACCCAAGAAACTGGCTCCAGGGCCTCCTCCTCAACACCATGTGTGTCCACCTCATGCTCCTTTCCACCCTCACACCACCTTTCCTGTCCCTCTGAGTCATTCCCTCCTTGGGAAGCCTTCTCAGGCAGCCATGCCCCTGTACCCCCACCTTTGCCCAACGTACATAGAAGCCCAGAGACCTGATCCGGGCCTTGATTTTCCATTTCAAGGAATAGAAACTCTCCTCAAACTTGCCTAAGCAAAGAAGGAAATGTATTTACTCATTAAAAAAAAATCACAAGCAGCTTCAGGTATGGCTTGATCCAGGGGAGGAAGCGACAGTAGTGGTAGTTCAGTCTGCTTCTCTGATTCAGTTGCTCTCCATCAGGTGGCAAGTGGGTCTCAATAGCCCCAGACTTACATCCCCAAAGGTCACAGTCTTGTGCTTCCCAACACTTGCAGCCACAGTCCCTCTCCGCTGCCTGACTCTCATTGACCAGCGTGGTCTGTAGGCCTCTCCATGTGGGCTATTTTCTGACCCAGCTTGTGCATGATTTTCAGGATTGAAGGTAGAAGGGAATGACAGAGACTATGAACTGGCCCCACCTGCAGCAACTGCCACAGCATCAGCTGCAGAACAGGCATCCTGAGGGCTGCCCCTGACAGGGAAGTCTGAAGGCTGGAGGGTTCCCACCAGCAGGCAGATGGACCTTCTATCCCAAGGAGAGGTGGGGGTTCCCAAGTCTGAAAGCCCCTCCCAAGCTGTGGGGTCTCTGGAAGCTGACCAGATTTTGCAAATAAAAATGCAGGACACCTAAAATGTGATTTTTTTAGGATGACATGCACCCCAAATGTTTCTTGGCGGCTTAGATGGTAAAGAGTCTGCCTGCAATGCAGGGGACCCAGGTTCGATCCCTGGGTCAGGAAGATCCCCTGGAGAAGGGAATGGCTACCCGCTCCAGTATTCTTGCCTAGAGAAGCCCATGGACAGAGGAGCCTGGCGGGCTACAGTCCATGGGGTTGCGAAGAGTGTGACAAGACTGGGTGACTAACACTTCTTCACTTCACACCCCAAATATTTCATGCGCCATACTTACACTGTAAGAAGTCATTGTTGATGTGTAGTTCAGGTTTAGCCGGGCACCCTGTAGTCCTTCCAGCAGCCTCACTCTGGAGGGTCTCAGATCCCTCTGTGCCTTGGCCCCCTGCCTCCTGGGACTAGAGCAGAGTGGACTGGGCAAAGTGCTGCCGGGCCCAGCATGGGGCCTGGATGAAAGTGAACCTCTCCTTCCCCCTCCCTCCTTCTCTCCCTCCTCCTTCCTTCCCTCCTATTTCTCTCCCTCTGTTCTCCCCTCCTCTCCCTCCCTCCCGCTGACCTGGGGCGAGCAGGAGGCTCTTCCCCCAACCACACCCTGCTTGCTGCCCGCCACCTGGGCGCCATACCACCCCACACACCACGCCCTAGCTGCTGGAGTGGACCCTGCTCACTCAAGGGGTCTTGCCCATCAGAGCTGAGACCCCACACACACTCAGAGGGGTCCTGAGTCCCTGTCCACAGCAGACAGGGCACTGGGGCGGGGGCGGCTGTGTTCTGGGCCACAGCGATGGACTTGCCACCATTTACGTCACAGGGAGCTGCCCTCGGGCATCTGGCCTTCAGCTCAGCTTGGCAGCATGACAAGAGCCATGGCCTAGTGCCCCCATGCAGGGAGGTCCTTGCTCAGTGGGTGAGCTGGCCATACAGGTGATGGACTGCATGTGCCCTGTGTCCCAGGAGGCAGAAGCCGTGGGCACTCAGGGAGGGCTGCTGGAGGCAGTGGCTCCCAGGCCAGCCAAAGGTGCCAGGCCGTGCAGTGGGTGCGACTGAGGCCCCTTGCAGCTGAAGAAACTGACGGCTGGAGAGAGAGGAGCAGGGAGCCTAGGCACGCAGGTCATAGAGATGGGTCTGAGTCCCAGCCGCCGTCCTCTGCAGCCTCTGCCCTGGGTGGAAGGGCATTTCCGGAAGACGGGACGGCATGTCCAAGTGCAGCCTTCCTTCCCGAGGCAGAGGACCCATGCCATCCCAAGGGGTACCCCGTGATCACTCTCCCCTCACATTCCTGTCTCCACGCAGCGGCCAGAGGGATAGGTCAAACAGAAACCAGACCTCCCCCTCCCCTGCTCAAACCCCCCACGGCCCCCCTCTCCCGAGAACATCCCTAGAGCGCCCCCACGGCCCACACCCACCTCCCATCCAAGCTCACCTTTGCAGGAATCCCTCCTCAGCACCCCTTGCCCACGTGCAAGTTGCCCTGGACCCGGCCTGCCCCCTTCCCCCCCCCAGGACGTGACCTGCATGTGCACGTTCCCTGCTGGACACACCTTCCCCTCTGCTTGTGGGTCTCAGCCCCCAGCAACCTGCTCCCTCATCACCACCCTGACCCTAAAGCTGGGCTGGGTGTCTTGGGTGGCCCCCCATGGGAAGGGAAGCTCTACGAAGGCAGGGCAGGGCTGGTCTGACGCTGTCCCCTGTGTCCGGGACAGAGCCGGGCACAGAATAAGTGACCACCAAACTCTGTGCAGTGGACTCGCTGCCCGAATGACTGACTGAGCCAGCCTCAGCCCTGTGCCACAGCAAGGGGGTATGCAGGGTCAGAGGGCATTCGTCTCAGCTCCCAAAGTCATACATGCCTTTTGATCTTCTTCTTGTTGCTGTTGCTTGATGCTGCAGCTTGATGGGGACTCTGATGGCCCTACCAATGCCCTGGGCCCATTTCATGACTTTGTGGTCCCCGGAAACTGACCCCCACCCAGCCCGCACCCACATGTCCCTGGGCATCGACACTCGGGGGACCCGGGCTCCCCACACTAACAGGGGCTATGCCCAGATGCCACATCCTCGTCCCCCAAACCCACTCCCTTTGGGTGTTTGCTCTCTCCACCAATGGCGCCCATCCACAACGTCCACCAAAACCCTCAGAGTCAAATAGGCTCACCTCGTCCCTCAAACTTGCAGCTGGTCACCCAGTCCTGACAGCAACCCCCACGCCTGCCCCCAGTATCCCCTTTGATCTGGGACCTTTCAGCCACATGGATTTTGTCCCCTATCGAGAGAGGCAGGGACCCAAGAGATGAGAGAAGGGACACAAAGCGGCCGGCATCTTGATCCCAGGCTATTTTTAGCTGGTGGCAGGCTGTCACTCCAGAGGCCAGTGGCTGCGTCATAAATGCCTTTTGATCTTCTTGTTGTCGCTGTTGCTGCAAGATACACAGGAGGCAGCTGCTAACTGCTTGTGGAAAGAAGGAAGGCAGACACACGGGGACAGGGAGTGGGAATAAAAGTAGGTGGGGGGACGGTACGTAGATAGATAGGTGGTTGGGGGGACAGGGAGAGAGAGGGAGAGCTACACGCGTTGGATAAGGGAATGGAAAGAAGGGAGGTTGAATGGCGGATGGTGGATTAATAGAATGGTGGCTGGCTGGCTGGATGAATGGATGGGTGGGTAGATGGGTGGATGGATCGATCGATAATGGGTAGATGGATAGATGACTGGATGGAGGGATGAGGGATGGATGATGGGTGGATGGGTGGATGGATGACAGGAAGATGGATAGTGATGATGGATAGAGGAAGGGAGGGAGGGATGAATGGATAGATGGATGGGTGACTGGATGGATGGGTGATGGATGGATGGATAGATGTGTGGATGGATGGATGGATGGATGGGTAGATGGATGAATGAAATAGATGAATGGATGGGTGGATGGATGACAGGTAAATGGATAAGTGACTGTTTGGATGGAGTGATGAAGGGATGGATGGATGGACGACATGTAGATGGATGGAGGGATGGAGGGATAGATGGATTGATGGATGGATGGATGGTTAGATGGATGGATGGATGGATGCGTAGATGGATGGGTGACTGACTGGATAGATGGGTGGATGGGTGGATGGATGGATGATGATGGATAGATGGATGGATGATGGGCAGATGGATGGATGGATGACAGGTAGATGGATGGATGGATGGGTAGATGGATGAATAGATGGATGGATAGATGGGTAGATGGATGGACAGATGGGTAGGTGGTTGGATGGCTGTTTGGGTGGATGGATAGGTGATGGGTAGATGGATGGATGGATAACAGGTAGATGGGTGGATGGACGGATGGGTGGATGGACGGATGGAAGGGGCAGGAAACAAGAAGCGTGGGTGAGTAGACACAGGACCTCGAGCAAGGACTCATCGGCTAGGAGCAAGAGGGCCCTGAGCCTTCGAGGCTGGCAGCCCTTCCTGTGTCTCATCTGCCTCTGGCTGCTGAGCAGATGCCTCGGCCACCCTGCTCAGGCTTAGGTCTCCAGCTGTTTCCCTTTGGGACTCTCTCTCTCTCTCTGCTTCCTTGCCCCAATACCTCTGGGGCTGGCCTGAAGCTCATGATACCCATGCATACCCACATGGGCCTTGTGGACACCCAGGCGGGGGCTCGCTGCACCCTGGGCTCAGGGAGGGGGCTCCGTGGCCTCTCAGGCTTCTGGAGAGACACACAAGTCTCTTGGGTGGTGCTGGGTCCAGGGCTGGAAGCCCGCCACTGTCTGTGGGTCCAAACACCTGGTACCAGCTCAGGGGCCCCAGGCAGGGCCCCAGCCAGAGCCTTTGGGAGAGGGGGCTAGACCCTAAGAACAGGTACTCCAGACACCCTGAAAGTTGAGTCACAGCCCCAGTGCCCCCTGTCTCAGGCTGGCGCCGGCAAGTTGGAAGAAACCCTCCTGGAGGGCTCCGTGTCCCCATGCTAGCAGAGGGGGAGCTGGGAAGTGCTGGAGCCCTTCCTCAGGCAAGGATGGGGGAGGAGGGGGCCCAGAGGCACTGGTCTGAGCTGCCCCCTTTCCTGCCAGAACTCCCGGCTCTGAATCCCCACCCTCAGCCTGGGGCGGGCTCAGGGGTCTCAGCCATCTCCAACAGCTGCCCGTGCCGAAAAATTAACCGCCGCTGAGTCACCACACACCTGTCGGAGCGGGAGGGTGGGGAGGGGTGTGGGGGGCCGGACCAGCTGGACACGCCCGGGGAGAGGGGCCGTGTGCGCCTGCCTGAGACGAACGCCGACAGCTGGCAGCCCGGGCCTGGGCAGTGGAAGGCAACTGCAGGGGCAGGCCTTCAGCCCATCCACGCTCGGCACGTCCCACATTCCTGGCTCCGCAAACAGGCTGAAGGCCCTGTCCTGGGGAAAGTGGCCGTCATCCGTGTGGCAGTGGAAGAGTTAGCAGCCCTGGGCCCAGAGAGCACCAGCTCGGGGCGCTGAAGCCCCACCACCGACAGTGGGGGTCGGGAGACTCGGGCTTGGGCGCTGGGAGGAGGGTTCCGCACAGCAGGCTACGCAGATGAAAAAGGAGAGTAACACTCAGTACTGGCGACGCAGCGCAGGGAGGGTGCGGGGGCAGCAGGGAGCTGGTCTTCCAGCCATCTGGGGAGACTCCTACAGCCTCCAGTGAAGAGGGCAGGCCCTCAGCCTGAGACGACACTTTCCTTCAGCCACGCTTATCCTTTAGGGAATCTATGGGGGAGCTCTGGGTGTTGGGCTGGGCCTCCCAGCTGTGTGATGGAGTGGTCCCTGTAGCCACGGAAAGCTGGACCCGCTGCCCTGCTGTCGTGGAGGGGATGGGCTGCCTCCCACCTGGGTGGGGTCCCTGGCATATGCCTCCCCGTGTACCCTGACCCTCAGTTTTGTTTCTCTGCTCATCATATCTCTATGCAACTCCAAGATTTCAGCTGGGTACTAGTGGGGCCTGCTTCATAGGCGCCCCCAGCCCCTGATCACAGCACCACCCACTAAGGGTCCCCAAATGAATGAACACGTGTCTGTGAGCCACGGGCCCACCCCCTGCAGCAGGCTGTCCCTCGACCTCCGGAGGTCCCTTCCCGACGCCTTGATGTTCCCAGCCTACGAGGACGTCCAGGCCCAAGGCTGTCGGAGCCCAGCCGCATCCCTGACGCCCGGGCCTGCCCCCGCAGACTGTGCCCTGGGCCATGTTCCCTGCCGTGGCCGAGGCTGTGGCTAGAGGCCAAGCCGGCTGTGTGCGTGCTGCCTTCCAAGGGTTAACGCACAGCCTCCTCGCCTCACCAGCGCGTTTGCATTTCACATGAAAATGTTTTCGCAGCAGGCCCGAGGCCAGCATTTTTGTGGTCGCAGTCAGATGTTTTTAACTACATTGGACAGAACCCACGACGGCTCTTTCCGAGGCTTCAGCCAGTTTCTGAGCGCTCCCTCGAACCCCTGTCGTCCTGGGGTGAGGGCCGTGCTGGAACCCCCAGCCCCAGCTTGGTGCAGACATCCACGACCCCCGGGTGGAGCCGCCCCACGAGGCAACCAGTCCGGCAGAGGCACAGAGGCCATTCAGCCCCTGAGCCGAGCCTGGTTCCCCCACGCCCCAGCCGCCCGCCCCACGGAAGGACAGGCTCCCAGTTCCAGGTCCTCCTTGCTTCAGAGGGCTCGCTCAGCCAGGGGTCCACAGCCAGCAGGGCTGGGAGGGTGGGTAAGGGTCGGGGTCCCCCAGAGCCTGGGCAGGAGGCAGGTGACGCAGACTCAACCAGCCCGTCCTTCTCCCGAGGGGCAAAGGCGGAACGTGGGGCTTACGGCGACCTTGAATCTATCCTTAGAGTGCTGCTCAGAATTCCAGCCATGGGTCCTGGGTCCAGGGCCAGAGACATTTCAGAGAGCTGCACAGACCCTCCCTCCCCGCTCAGCACCCCTCCCCAGGCTTTGTGCGGGACCGTGCCCATTTGCATTTTAAAGGCCCTGAGAAGGCCTCCAAGTCAAAGAACCTAATTTTGTTTAACCCAGCAGTTCCCAAACTACTGTCCACAAAACCGTTTTTCTTTTCTTCTGGCAGAATATGTATTAACATCTAAACCCACTCTCTTGGCAGAGAAGCCACGGGACCGTCTAAAGAAACACAGTCGCCCCCCCACCCCGCCCACCCCGGGTCCCACGCTGTGGGAACCCAGCCTCCCGCCGCCCCCACCCCACCCCCGGCAGGAAAAGCTCATCCTCCCAACATCCACACTCTGCACCCCCACAGCCTGCGCATCCCAGGGCGGCCTGATTCCTCAGAAAAGGAAAAAGAGGCCTTTCTCAGGCAGAAAAGCCCGGGGCACATCGGAGCCAAGTGCCAGGGGCTGTCACAGAACATCGCCGCTCTGGGCGAGGGGCCCAGAAAATGCCCGCATTGTCCCCTGTCCTACGCCAGACCCCCTGTACCCACCCCCCACACACACACGCGGGCACACACGGGCCAGGGGCCGGATCTGCCCCCGGGATGCCCCCACCCTGCCTCCAGTTGTTGCCAGCCCAGCTGCTGAGCCCCCCGGCCCACCTGTCGGGCCCACAGGTCCCAGGCACCAGCTGCCCGGAGCCCCCAGCCCCAGTCTGATGACCCGGGCCCTCCCCCGGGCCCGGGCGGGCCCGCTCTCAGCTGCCAGTGTGGGGCCCCCGTGACACCCATCCTGACAGGTGCTCCCACAACTGCCGGGGAGACAGCCCGGCCTGGCCGCTCATCCACCGCCCCCCCTGCAGAATGCAGGGTGTGGGGGGGGGTGGCAAACCATGGGGGAAGGCAGGTGGCCCGAGAGGTCTGGCCCAGCGTCCAGCAGAGTGGCCAGTCCCTGCCTCAGCCCCATAGGACTCCCACCTCCACATGCTCCCCGTTCCAGCCTGGAAGGGGCCAGGGCAGTCCCACCCCTTTGAAAAGTCCACCCAGAATCTCCCCAGGGAGAGTTCCCCGGGCGGTGTCCCCGCCCAGCCCTCACTGGCTCATTCATTCGTTCAACAAGCTCTCACTGTGCACTGTGTGTGTCGGGGGTGGGCTCGATGGCAGAGGTCCCAGTCCCCAAGGGGTGTCATCTGTTGGGGAGGACAGATAGTAATCAAGGAAACACAAATTTTTTTTTAAAAAAATGAGTTTATGGTGCGAAGTTCCATGAAAGAAAGAACACAGGGGCCGTGATGAGGGCTCTAAAAGGGGCCGGGAGGGTGTCTCTGTCAGCGACAGAAGGAACCAGCCTTGCAAAGAGCAGGTGGAGCGAAGGGCAGGTGTAAAGCCAGGGGTAGGAGTGAGGCTTTCCCGGAGAGGCCACAGAGCCTGACCTCAGGGCTCTAGCCTGACTCTGCCGTCTATCCTGAGAGCCGGCCAGATGGCCCCACGGGGCTGCTGCTAGGGAAGGTGGGGTGCTCAGGGAAGCCGGAGCACGGGTCACGCTGGGCCAGCACAGGCTCGGGACACAGTGCGTAGTGAAGGCATTGGGCAGGGCTCCCAGTGACGCAGCCTGGCCTTCTCTTGCCTGAACCCTGGGTCTCTGTCCCCTGAACAGCCCAAGGGCTCGTGCGAAGGCCAGTCTACATCCATGAGTTGGTTCAGCTCTGGGACACCCGCACCCCTGGACCTCCGGATCCTGGGGCTCCCCGGCGCCCGCCAACCTGAGCTCTCTGGCTGCCTCGCATCCCTCTGCGCACACTCTGGGCGCTGGTCTGTCCATCCCTGCCAACCCTTCCGTCCCAAGGTCACTTCCCGCTGGTGGAAGAAACATGGAGGGTTTTTTGTAATATTTATTTACTTATTTGGACGTGCCGGGTCTTCTTACGGCACTCAGGGCCTTCGATCTTTGTTGCGGCACGTGGGGTCTAGTTCCCTGACAAGGGATCGAACCTGGGCCCCCTGCACTGGCAGCACAGAATCTTTGTGACTAGAGCCCCAGGGAAGACCTCTGGCCTAGAATCTTCTTGTATTTCCTTATCCAGTTTTGGTGCCTGGTTTTATTTTGTAAGTCGGGCAGTGTTCCATCTTTGCCTGTGACTGGAACCCTTTGTGTGGGATGGCTGTTATCCGCTTCTTGAAAACATTGTAAAAACAAGCCAAAACACTGGGCTTAGAACCTTGAGGAGGGGAGGCGACTATCGTTTCCATTTCCCCGATGGTTTTTGTGTATCAGGACTTTCTATTGTATAAGTCACTTAGTCTGGTTATACTGTTCATGGGGTTCTTGTGGCAAGAAGGCTGCAGTGGTTTGCCATTCCCTCCCCCAGTGGCCCGTGTTTTCTCCGAAACCTCCACTATTACCAGTCTGTCCTTGATGGCCCTGCAAGGCGTGGCTCATAGCTTCACTAACATATACAAGCCCTTTCACCACAACAAGGCTGTATCCATGAAGGGAAGCTATGACAAACCTAGACAGCGTATTAAGCATGAGGTTCACTTTGCCAACAGAGGTCCGTATAGTCAGAGCTATGGTTTTTCCAGTAGCCGTGTACAGATGTGAGAGTTGGACCATAAAGAAGGCAGAGCACCAAAGAACTGATGCTTTCAAATCGTGGTGCTGGAGAAGACTCTCGAGAATCACTTGCACTGCAAGGAATTGACACCAGTCTAGCCTGACTATTCATCAGAAGGACCGACGTTGCTGAAGCTCCAACACTTTGGCCGCCTGATGCAAAGAGCCGACTCTTTGGAAAAGACCCTGATGCTGGGAAGGGTTGGAGGCAAAAGGAGAAGAGGATGACCGAGGGTGAGATGGCTGGATGGCATCACCAACTCGACGGACATGCATTTGAGCAAACTCCAGGAGATGGTGAAGCACAGGAAAGTGTGGCGTGCTGCCGTCCATGGGGTTGCAGACACGACTTGGTGACTGGACAACAACAGAGACACTTTGGATAATTTTCTTCTTGAAAATTATTCATCATGTTGAATTTGTAGTTTTAGGAACATAAAATAATGCACCATAATAACATAATTACTCGGTTCACTCTGCGTGTAGTTATTACTCCCTTTCATTCCTAATGCTTTCTTACTTCACTTGCTCAAAGTTTATCTACTAGTGACTCTTCAAAAACCAGCGGTTGGTTTTATTAATTAATTTTATTTTTTATTTTCAAAAAAATTTTGTTTATTAATATCCTCCTTTATCCTTTCTTATCCTTTCCTTGTATTTACTTTGATGTTCTTTTTCTAGTCTCTCGACTTGAAAGCTTAGCCCATTTATTTTCAAAGTTCCTGATTTTTAAAAACTGCTGTAAATATTCTTCTGAATATCCTTTTGGCAGCATCCCACACATTTCGTTGTACTATACCTCCCCTGCGAATCTATTCTAAATGAGTTTAACTTCCATTTTATTTCATTTTCTCTTTAACCAAAGAATTATTTAGAAACATATATTTTAACTTCCAGATGTATCATTTTTGTTGCTCTCTTTTGGTTACTAATTTCCGATTTCATGTTAAGGTATAGACTTTTTCAGCCTTACCGACCTTTCCTTTAGGGCCTAGTAAGGTCATTTTTGTGAGCTTTCCCTGAGTGCGTGGAGGCAGCAGGGCCCTTCTGTTAGTTGAGTCGGTCACCTCCTCTACATCCTTATTTTGTTTGTTCCGTTTTTCCGCTGTGACATGTCAGCTTCTGAGAGAAGGATGCATAATTGCCAATGGCATCGTGGATTTCTTGGTTTCCCGGTCTTGCTTGATTTTTTCTGTCTGAGCTCTGGGCCCTTCGAGTCAGACACGTCTCCTTCCCTGGAGTGAGCAGTGGCCTCTGCCCACCCCACTCCCCTTCCTCCCTCCTGAAGCTTGCCTCTCCATCAGTCCTGAGGTCTCCCGACTCCGGATCCCCTGGCCTTCCCCACGTCCCTCTCTTCCCTCTTTCTGACGAGGGCACCCCCTGACTTGGCCTCCACGCCCCGCTCCCCACCGCTGGCCGTCCCGCTCCTCGTCCCATCCCAGAGGCTTCTTCTTGCCGTGACAGCAGTCGGCCCTGAGGCCCATTCCTCCTGCAGACGTCCCTTTGTATTTCTCCAACGACCACGCATCTCTGCAGAGCCCCCGAGGCTGCCTCCTCGGCTGTGAGCTCACCTGGAGGCCGCCTCCCTGGCTGTGAGCTCACCTGCGTTGAGTGTCCTGGCCCCACGGGGCTGGGGTCAGACCCCTTGAGCATCTGATGACCCTTGTCTCGGGGATGAGGCCCTGCAGGTTGGGGGAGCACTGGAGCCAGGGCCTCCTCCACCTCCCAGCTGAGTGGTACCAGGGGCGGAGGGCGCGGCTCGGGCAGGGCAGCAGTGTGGGGTGTGAGGACAGAAAGGGGCCCGAGGGCCTGGCCGGGTGAGGCAAGGGGGCCGGGTGAGGACCCCGCCCCTTGGGTCTTCAAGCCAGCCTGGGGGCAGCTCTGGCCAGGTTTCAGGCGAGGCTGCCGTGTGATGTGAGTTGTGGCCCTGGCTGTGGGAGCCGGGCGCCTGGGGGCTGGCCAGGTGGGTTCCGGTGGGACGGGCGTGCACCAGGCCTGAGCCAGAGCAGAGGAGGCCAGGGGATGGCGAAGAGGAGGGCCTGGGGAAGAGCCCGTCTAGCCCCAGGCACCTCAGTGTCCTCCGCCCTCATTGTGGTTCTAGACTTTTCACGGTGGCTCCTGGAGCTTCGACGGGGTCCTGGTGTGGTCCCCCTGGAAGTCCTTGGGGCTGCTCAGAGGCACCACCCACTTGTTCTCCTTAATCTTTTTGCCAGTGACACCTTCTCCTTACCTGCCTGGTCCTTGAGGTGTCTGTCCCTGTAAGGGCCCCCCGACAGGAGACCAGTCGTCCAGCTCCGGAACAGTGTCCCCGCTCTGCAAGCACAGAAGCACATGGGTCATACAGCAGCCCCCGAAGATGCCCCTGTCCGGGTGCCCGCGCCTGTGAACCTGTGACCTCACGTAGCAAGGGGACTTTGAGGATGCAGCAAAGTGAAGGCTCTTGAGGTGGGGAATCATGCTGGATTATCCAGGTGGGCCCAGTGTCGTGGCAAGGGTCCTTATGAGAGGGAGAGCAGAGGGTCAGAGTCAGAGGAAGGGCCGGGACGACGGAAGCAGAGGTCAGAGAGGAGAGAAGATGCCACGTGCTGCTTTGGAAGTAGACGCATGGGCCACGAGCCAAGGATGCAGGCACCTCTAGAAGCGGCCAAAGGCCAGGAGACATTCCCTCCTGGAGCCTCCGCAGGGAACGCAGGCCTCATGACACCCTGACTTTCACCCAGTAAGGCTCCCGACCTCCAAAGCCATAAGAGAATAAACGCATGCACCCTATGTTTGCGGCAACTTGTCAGAGCGGTGATGGGACTGACACCAGCGCTGAGCCCTGGGATACGGCAGCAGGTTACGCTGTAGGAGGCAGGGGCGGGGACTTACACTGCACAGAGGAGAAGGGGGCGAGAGAGGATGAGACGGATGGATGGCGTTCCCAACTCAGTGAACACGAGTTAGAGCAAGCTCCAAGAGATAGTGAGGAAAGGGAAGCCTGGCGTGCTGCAGTCCATGGGGTTGCAAAGACTCAGACACGACTGAGCGACGGAACAGCAGCATGTCAATTATATCAGTAAAGCCAGGAAAAGAGAAAAGATCATGCTGAGTGCTATAAGCAGAGCTAAAGGGACGTGGAACAGGGGTTGTGATGCTGCCCAGGAAGTTACTGAAGGCATCTGAGGAAGCATGAGTGAGGAATAGCTCGCCTAAACAGAGGGATGGAGAGAGCCTTCCAGACAAGGGGCCACACATGCAAAGACCCCAAGGCAGTGAGGAACAGGCCTGCCTTCTGCATCTGCGAGGATGTAGAGGGCTGACCACAGAGGTGGGGTGAGGGTGGGTGGAAAGATAGGCAGGTCCAGACCAAGGAGGGGGCACTCAGGGTGAGGGCAGTGGGGCACCCCGAAGGACATTAGGCGATGGGGCTGTGTGAGAAGTGTTGTATCTGTAAGATCACTCTGAAATTCAAGAGGATAATGTAATCATTAAGCCAGAACAGGATGCTGGGAAACGGAAACAATTAGAGAACCAGAAAGAGCTCTTGAAAATGTAAAATATGCTGCTGAATTTAAAAAAAAAAAAAAAAAACAGTAAAAGATTGAAGTAAATCTCCCAGAAAGTGGAATAAAGACAGAGAGATGGAAAATAGGAGGAACGGCCAAGAAGCATGAAGACTCAGTCCAAGGAGATTCAACATCCAACGCCTGGATGTTCCAGAAAGGGAGGTGAGAGACGGCTGAGGAGAGGAAGCAGTGATGGAAGGGGGAGCCCACCAAGAACCTGGACCATAAGGGCTGCCACCGTGTCCTCCCGTCCTCCAGAATCTTCCCAAAGAAGTAACAAGGTGACCTGCCCCATCAAGGGCTTCAGAACAGGTTGGTTTTCAGTGGAGAAGACTTACAAAGATGCCTCCAGCCTTCCAAAGGAATGTACAGTTCTATACCCAGCTGAAGTATCTATCGAGAGCGAGGAGTCCATGAGAGCATGTCTGAAAACACACAGGAGATTGTGAAGTTTACTTTCTGTACCTTTTCCTAGAAAGTTATGGAGAAGGTGCTCCAGCAAAGTGTGGAAGCAAATGAGGATAGAGAAAAAAGAGGGAAGCAGGGTGGGTTTGAAATCAAACCTTGTACCAAGGGCTTCTGAAGCTGCCGACAGTCACCCCAAGGAAGGTGACGCTAGGAAACAGGGCTAGCACTGTGGCTCTAAGGGAACTGAACAGTAGGCACAGATGCATTTGGACTGAGTCACAATAATGGTGAGGCAGCCTGGGAAATGAGAAGGAGGGGACACATGACCGGTGCGTTGAGAGGATTCAGTTCTCACCCTCCAGAGAAGGAACTATATAGAAGATGGCTAAAGTGGGTAAATCAAGAAATAACATGGCAATAATATTCCACAAAGTAATATGACAGTGATAATATGTGTTCCTCAAAGCTGATAAGGGAATTGCCAAAAGGAAGCCTTAAAATTAGCTGCCCCATGGATGGGACAGGTGTACAAACAGATCTGAACATTCTTTACCTTTTGTTTAATATTCATTTATTTATTTGGCTCTGCCGGGTCTTAGTGGTGGCATTCGGGGTCTTTGATCTTTGTTGAGGGATGTGGGGTCTTTAGTCACAGCATGGGAACTCTTAGTTGTGGCATATGGGCTCTAATTCCCTGGCCAGGGATCGAACCTCGGTGTCCGGCAGAGAGAGCGCAGGGTCTTAGCCACTGGACCACCACTTCAAGGGAAGTCCTTGAGTGGTTCATTTTCATTATAAGCTATAAAGTTGGATGGTTGGATGGCATCACCGACTCTATGGACATGAGTTTGAGCAAGCTCCGGGAGATGGTGATGGACAGGGAAGCCTGGCATGCTGCAGTCCATGGGGTTGCAAAGAGTCGTACGTACACGACTGAGTGACTGGACAGAACTGAAAATATACAGCGAGTGCATTGTTTGGGCTCCACTAGCATTACCCACCCAGTCAGTCTCACACGCGCGTGCACACTCGTAATAAGGACTTCTCATGAGAGGAGCCCTCTGGCTGGCACATGAGATGATCACAGGGCAGCCAGAGGACATGGGGAGACTGGTAAGGGGCCGTGGCCAAAGCCCTGGGGGAAAGGCGGGGGAGAGAGTCATTGGGGGAAAGAAAGATGACACAGGAGTTGTGCCGGGGGGTGAAGTTCTCAGGCCTGGGGACAGGCTGGATATGGGGGTGGGAGTGGGATGTCCTCAGAGGAGATCCCCCCAGGCTCGGGTTTGGCCTCACAGTGGTGAGGGGCTCAGGGAGGTGGTTCCCAGCAGGGAGCACAGCGTAGGCGGAGGTGACATGTGTCTGAGACGTGTCTGTGGGGGGACTTGCTTGCAGCTGGGGTGTGAGGCTCCGAGGAGGTATTGGCGAGGCTGAGAGGGCTGCCGGGAGGTGGCATCTGAAGGGTGAGGTCACCCCGAAGAGAGTTCTGCAGAGGAACCCGGGGCATCCCAGAAGCTGCGGCGTGGTGACTGCAGGGAGGGGTGTTCTGTGCCTTCAAGAGGATGGGAACCCGGCCCGGGACGTCCCACTGGGCGCGGCCACGCAGGGCCATGGAGTTCCTCACCGGGCCTGAGTCCACACTACCGCCGTGTCCTCTCTGAGCCCACCACCCCTGTGCTGACCTGGCCGGGCATCCGGATCCCGCCGCCTGGGTCACCAGGCCCCTGTGCCGGAGCACAGTAGGTGCCCCATAAATCCTGGTGGCCTGGGAGGAGGAGGAGGGGGGCCTCAGGGGCGGGGCCGGTGGGTGTTGGTTGATAGAAGTTGGCTTTACCCAGCGGGGGGCCTGGCCGGAGCGCTGCCTTCCGGCTCTGCCGTCCACACCTCAGTCCGTGCGCAGGGACGGGGCAGGAGGAGTGGTGTGCTTGACCTCAGCCTGGGGCCTGAGGCCGAGCTCAGACCTGCAGGGGGACAGCCGTGTGCCCAGAGACGGTCACAGAGCAAGTGGAACCCGGAGAAGGCGGTGGGGGCGCCGCTTCCCAAGCCGGGGCCGAGGCCGGGCCGGAGCGGGCTGCCTGGGCGTCGACGCCCTGCCGGGAGCACACCCAGGCCGACAGGGGCGGCCCACACGCTGAGTCCTCCACCCGCCTCGGCTCAGCGTCCTTCCAGGGAAATGGGCGTTTCCTGCGGGAGCTTTCAGGGGCCTGGGCGGGGGAGGGGAGCGGGGCTGTCCGAGTCCTCCTCTTGCCAGCATCTCTCTGGCACAGGCTGCCGGGGGCCCCGCCCTGTGTGCCCGCGGTTACACTAACGATGCTCCCTTCTTTGGGTTAGGTGTCGTCTTCAACAAATATTTTCTGAATGTCTGCTATGTACTAGGCGCTGGGAACACGGGGGGAAAGTATGTGGACCTGCCCTTGAGGGAGTCATGTTCAGTGGGGCCATGGACAGTAAACAGACAATTAGTTATCTTCCACAAGGAGGGAGGAGGTATGCCCAACAGTTAGTCATTCACACTGCAGTATGAATGAGTGTCTGCCATGCCTTGCTCGGGAACAGACCGGACCGGGGAGGCTCGCCCTCCGGGGACTGGGGCATGGGTGGCAGTCGGAGTAGGGAGGGGGCGGGAGCTACTCCCCACAATCGCTTCTCCAGCTCCCCAGCCCCCAGGCTGCACCCCTGGGGCCCCCGGGAGGCCCTCCCTCGCACCCACCCCCACCTGGCCTGCTCCCAGCCCCTCCAGCACACCCCCCCGCCCTGGACCCTCTCCCCGAGGCCTCGCCCTCCCCACCATCCTGGAAACGATTTTGTTGTCTGCAGAGATCATGTGTAGCTGCCTGTGAGTTATAAGTCTCCGGAGCAAGCAGCCTGTTACCTAACCAGGCCTGGCTCATGCCAATGTCTTGAGTAATTATTGGGGGGCGGGGGGCCGTCCAGCCCGCAGCAGAGCCTCTCCGAGGGAGTGCTATTGTTTTTCATGTCAGCTGTGACTTGGAAGGAAAAAGGGCCTGGCCTTTGAGAAATGAGACAGGGTGGTGGAGGACAGCTTAACCCTTTGCAACACCTCCCCCCGCAACCCTGCTCCCCAGCTCCCCGGGGCTGCCTGACAGAGAGCAGGCTTGTCGGGGATCAGAACCCAGGCCAGGCCCAGCAGCCGCCACTTGGCAGCGCTGATGGAAACCGCCGTGCGGTTACGCACAGACAGTCACGGAAACTCGGAGGACAGCGGCGGTGGAGGGCTCGCCAGGCCCGGCTCTGCGCCCTGCCCCCAAGCCTGCTGCCGCCTCCCGCAGGCCCCCCCACCCCACCACAGCCCTGCAGCTGTTGGGGAAGGGGCTCTGGGGCACGTGGGGCGGGGGCTTGCCCAGCCCGCCTCGCCTCCTCCTCCGGGGCGGGGGTTGGGGGCCCGGGCAGAGCAGAGAGGGAACCGGGAAGTGGGGCTCCCAGAGCATCTCTGGAGTCGGGCCCCAGCCCAGCCTCCACCCGGATCTGTTGACTCAGTGACTCAAGCTCTGACTGGAGGCCAGAAGTGGCCCCACGTGCTGGGGAGGCCGTGCAGACCCCTTCCTCAGGAAGCTCGGGCCAGGGAGAGATGGCCCAGGAGTCAGCAAGCCGAGGGGTGGGGCGCCGAGTTACGGGGCCGCAGGACCGGGGGCAGGGAAGCGGGTTGGCAGCAAGTGAGCAGTGGGGGAGCTGGGCGGGGGGGTCTCAAGGAGGTGGCGTGAAAGCAGAAAGCAACCAAGAGCCGGGTGTGAGCCGGACAGAAGTCCAGGAGCAGGGGAAGGGCTGCCCCACCAGCCTCCTGACACAGGTGCTGCTGCTGACTGGGGTCTGAGCCCCACCCCCGGGCCTCAGGCAGCTCCTCGGTTCTGGTTCGTGCTGAGAGGGACTCACTCACTCGTTCACTGAGCCATTTGGCAAACCTTTACTCTGTGCTGCTGTGGGCTGGGGTGACAGAGCCTGCAATACTGGGGAACAACAGCTCCCGGGCAAGTGGGACTTGGGTTAGTGGTATGAGCTGGCAGTGGGGTGCTGGTGGGGGCCAGACTGGGGCCTGACAGCCCCCAGAAGGAGTTTGCATTTACTTTCACTCAATCAGAAGCTGGAGGTGGGTTTTCAGCTCTAAGCCCAGAGGTGGCATGCTCTGATTTACATGTTTCTGAGCTGTGTGTGGAGTGGAGAGGTTTGAGGGTTGGGTGTGGAGAGGCAGAGAGAGCAGCTAGCAAGATAATGGACAAGAGTCAGGGCAAGAGGCTTGGTCCCAGATGTTGCTCAGATGATGAAATTGGTGGCAGCCGAATCGAGAGAGAATTCTGCCACCCATGCTGGGAAAGACTGAAGGCAAAGGAGACGAGGGTGGCAGAGGATGAGACGGTTGGACGGCATCATCAATTCAAGGGACATGAACTTGGGCAAACTCTGAGAGATGGTGAGGAACAGGGAGGCCTGGAGTGCTGCAGTCCATGGGGTTGCAAAGAGTTGAACACAGCTTAGCAACTGAACAACAATAAATCTACCACCCGTGGGGTCCCAGCTGAGCCAGAGTACGCAGGGCTGAAGCACGTACAGCACCGCAGCAGGAGGTAGGGGCCTTCTCTCTGTCTACCCCACTGTCTGAAGTACCCAAAAGAGTTAATTTTCAATCTGGGATTCTCTAGCCACTCAAATGCTCAGATCTGAGAGTAAATGAAAGTTTCAGACATGCATAGCCAGAAGCTTTGCCTGCCACATACCTTTTCTCAGAAAGCTATTCGAGGATATGCTCCAGCAAAAGGAAGGGAAAACCAAGATGGGAGAAGCACAGCATTCAAGAACCAGGGGACTCCAACACACACACACATACACACACACACACCCCGCAAAAAAAGAGGCCAAGGATGTTCGCAACAAGATGGGGGAAAGAAAGTCTAGCATTACAACCATTTAGCAGGCGTAGAGAGTAAGTAATCCTTCTAGGGCCCTAGGAAGAAACTTCCAGAAGAAAAAAGAGTAAGGCTGGTAGATTGCTGGTATTCTTAGCAGAATGAATAGAAGCTTTACAACTCTGGCAGAGAGGTCAAGAATGAACCAGTGAGAGATGCGTTGAAAACTAAGCAAATCATAAAAAATGTTTTACCCGAGAGAAAACAAAAGGTTATCATCCTAGAAGACCACATGACTTGGCTGAAAATACCCGTTACATAGTGATATAAAGTTGCATAATGTTTATGGCAAATGCAAGCAGTAAATACTTATTTAGCCTAGAATTGCAGTAAAACTGTATTGAGAGGATGGGGGAATGGCAGGGGGCAGGAGCTGTGAAAATGAAACCTGGATCTCTCTGGATTAAGTGGTCACTAGATAATGTCTGAAACTTTATAAGCAAGGAACAGCCGTATAAGCATGTGGTTCAGAAATACCAAGGTGAAGCCAAGAGGCAGCGGAGAGGGTTGAGGGGTTACCTCTGGGTCAGGAACTGGGGATGAAAGATGGAGACTCATGGGAGCTCTTCGGGCGGGTTTCTGCTGATGCTGCGAAAACTCCAAAATGGGGGAGAGGACGAGGGGGAGGTGGAGCCGGTCAGAAGGTTGGGACGAGCTGGCGCAGGGGTGACCAGGAAGCCAGACGTGTCCGCAGGCCGGGGGCCAGCTGGTCCCCACAGAGGAGCCCCCCGGGTGGCCAGGGGCCTGGGGTGGGTGGCGTGGGCCAGGACAGCAGGGAAGGGGAGGCTCATGGGTGGGCACCGCCTGCCCACCTTTAACCCGGGTTGACAGGGGGACCGGGCCTCCTGCCGGGGCGGGCCTCCCGGAGCTGTGACCCCAGGGGTACCCAGGATGGTCTCCAAGGCCCCCAGACCCAGGCACTAATGGGGCACCCGCGGGCCGAGCCAGGTCATCCCAGAGGCCTCCGACCATGCCCAGTCTGCTCAGCATGGGTCCCCCCCACCCAGACCGTGTCCCAGGGAGCTCTTCCTCTCTGCCCCAGGAGCAGGAAGGGTGGGCGGGGATCGCAGGATGGCCTGAATCTCTCATCAGCCTCAGGTCAGCCCAGGCCAGGTGGGCCGAGGGCCAGCCCAGGGCCTCGTTCCGGGGTGGAGGCCTCCCCGAACTTCCACTCACCTTCCGAGCATTGTGGGCCTTCCTGGGAGCCCCCACTACTCAGCGGCCCTCCGGCCTCTGACCCACCCCGAGGTCAGCCTGCCCTGCCCCTCCAGCGCCCTGGCCACTGGGCCACACACCTAGGGACCGGGGCCGGCCACCCCGAAGGTGTGGCAGCTGGACGGAGGTGGGCGCTCGCGTGCGGACACGGGGACAGTGAGGGCGGCCCTCTCACCAGCCTAGTTCCCAGGGGAGGAGCCGCGGGGGGCCTGCGGGGGTCCCGGGGCTTTGGAGATGGACGGGGCAGGGGCAGGTGTGAGCCTCCATCGCGCGGGGTGTGTCGCTCCACATCCTCGCCCTGCAGAGGCAGAAACAAAGGCTCAGGGTGAGGCCAGGGAGGCCAGGTCCCACGTTTGCGTGTGGCCGGGGACCTGGCAGGAGGGGGGCACCCTGAACCGCACAGGGGCAGCAGGAGGGAAGGTGGGCCAGGGGCCGGGGCGGGGCGGGGAGAGGGCTGGGAGCAGAGCAGGCAGGGCTGGAGCTCCCGGGGCCTGGCCTGGCCTGCTCCCCACCTCCTCACCCACTTCCTGGATAGGGGGTCTCAGGGTGGGGGGCACAGGTGCAGCAGCACGCCCTCAGCCACACGGGCCCCCACACTGGGCACACTGGGCGCTGCGCAGAGACCCCGGGGCCACGTGGGTGGGTCACGACCCAGAGATGCGAGGGACTCGTCAGCGAGAGGTGAGCTGAACGCAGGCTGGGGCGGGGGGCTGGCACTCAGACGGCCACGAGGAAAAGCATAGAGGAGGGAGCGGGGCAGAGAGGAAGGGACGGGGCCCTGGAGCCTGTCTTACGTCTGCGTCTTCAGGGGCTGCCCCCACCGAGAGCACGGGAAGCCGAGCAGAGGCAGGGAGGGAGCCCATGCTGCGTGCGGGAGGATGGGGCCCGGGGGCTTCTGGCTCACAGGCTGTAGGCCCCCCGAACGGGGAGAGAACAGGTTTAGAAGAATGTTGTCATGCCCACGAGGTGGGGAGGCCCAGCTGAGCCCCCAGCCAGGCCCTCAGCGCCAGGCAAGTGGCATGGCCCGGCCCTGGATGGGTAAAAACCCGGCCACTTCCCCTGGAAGGCACTCATCCCCTCTAGCCTTTCCCACCAGACTCTTCCAGACCCCAGGATCCGCACCTCTGGCCCAGAGCCCGCTGCCCAGCCCCCAGATCAGGTCCAGCCTCGGAGGAGCTGTCTCAGGGAGTCCAGGCCTAGAAGCAGGAGCCGGAAGTTGGGCGGGGCTGTCCTGGGCCTGGGCCCCTGGTGCTGCCCCCGTCTCCAACAGCTGCCTCCACGGCCCCGGCCCTGGCCAGCGGAGTCAGGAAGGGCAGGGAGCCTGGAACCCCTGGCACCTGGAGGGCGCCCAGGCATGGCACCCTGGGCTGGAGGTGGTCCCCCTGTATGCCCCCCAGCCCTGGACACCACCCTGGATCCCGCCCCATGAGCCAGCTCCCGGGCCTCCCCCACTCCCCAGTGTAGGGCCCAGCACGGCACTAGTGGGATTCTGCCCATGTGCACACACACACACACACGCACGTGCTCACACACACCAGGACGCACGCACACCGGCCAAGCCCCGCGCCCCTCTGCTGGTCGCCCTGCCCGGGGCTGATCTGGGCCGTGGGGGCTCCGCTGGGGGTCATGCACCGTCCTGCAGGCCTCTGCTGAGCACCGTGGTGCGCCGGGAGCCGGGCCCACCGTGAGAGCGCTGCCCAGCAGGAGCCCCGCCGTCCAGGAGCTGAGCGTCATCACAGGGGTGCCAGGGCAGGGGCGTCCCTCGGAAAGGGTGGGCGGGCAGCCCTGAGGGGGCACTCAGAGGACAGAGGCAGCTTGAAGCTCGTGGGGAAAAGAGCCTCCCTCAGGGGCAGCAGGGGCAAAGAGCCTGTGGCAACTTGGGGCCCGGACAGGGGGCCCACGGGCCTGGGGCAGCCAGGAGGACCCAGCCAGATCGTGACCGTGTCGGGGCCACTGCAGTGATCCTGGCCTTGCCTCTGTGGCCATGGGGAGCCCCCATTTTCACGTCTCCCTCCGGGGAGAGGGAAGAGGGCTGAAGTGCCTGGGTGCGCCCGGAGGGCGGGCCGGGGCAGGGGCTCCTCTCGCCCAAATCAGGGAGCAGAGTGGGATGGAGAAGGGGTGCATGGCTCGGGGCAGCCTGTCGGGGAGCCGTGCGGAAGCGCCCCTGCAGGGCAGCCTCGCCAGGACCAATCCTAGAGAGGGGGGCCCCCCCCGCCTGGCGCTCTCAGGGGAGCATGAGCCTCCCCGTCCACAGGCTCGGCCACGGTGGGATTCCCAGAGCCCCGCGGAGAGGCCCGTGCACCTCGGCCCAAGGAGCAGGCTCAGCGGACGTGTCTCCACGTGGCGGGCCCCCAGCCTGTGCTAGTGAAAGGGAGCGCGCAGAGGGCCCAGCTTCTCAGGTTACCGTTGGTGCTAAGTCCACGGGGACGGATACTGCACGGCGGGCAAGCGCGCTCCTGGTGTAAAATGGCCGGAAGGATAAACAGCAGATCACTAAGGCGATCCCCTGGCGAGGGGGGCACCACAGTCAGACGGGCCAGGAGGGCCAAAGGGGGATGTTTTGTTGAAACATTTACTTTTAAGGGACTATGTTTTTGAACTGTCCTTGTACCTAGTTACATCTTGCAAACTCTTGTAAGGGGGCTGATTTAACTGCAAGACGTCCAGCTGGGCAGAGCATATTGCTGGGGGGGAGGCGAGGGCAGGGGCACATATGCGCTGTCCTGGAGGCCAGCAGGCTGGGGGTCAACCACCCCCAGCTGCCCGGGGAAGAGGCTCTGGGGCCTGGGCGGTCAGAGAACAGTGGGAAGCCATGCGAGTGTCTGAAGAGAGGATGTGGTTCAGGGCTGCGTGGGGACAGCTGAGGGTGGCCGCAAAGCGGCGAGGAAAAGCCACGCCAGGCGGCGTGTGCGGGGACAGCGGTCAGAGGCAGCCGGGAGATGCTGGGGGCCTGGGGGCCCACGGGGCCTCCTTCTTCCCTGAGACCCCCCGCAGGCCTGAGGAGCTGTCCAGGGGAGCTGGACCCCACCCCCCAGGATATCCCAACCACGGACACATCAATCTCCACTCTGAGCTGCAGGGAGGGGACCAAGGCCCAAAGTCCCCCAGCCTGTCGTTGGGGGTGGACAGCCTGGCAGGGCCCTCGCTGTCAGGGAGGTGGACGTTTAGGAAGCTGAGGACAACACCAGCACCCCGGCAGACTAGAGTGGCCGGGAGGGGTCGGCCAGGGAGGTGATGGCCAGCAGACGGAGCAGGGGCGCCTTCTATGGAGGAGACCCTCGCCTTGGGGACTGAGGAATGGGACTGTCTGCGGGCTCAGGAGAGGGGTGGAATGTTCTAGCAAGTGGACCAGCTAGTGCAAAGGCCCGGGGGCAGAGAGGGGGGTACAGCACATCCAAGGAACTGATGGAGCCAGGGCAGGGCAGGAAGGGGCCATGGCCAGGCTGAGACACCAGGCCCGGACTGCGGGGACCCTCTGGCCAAGATGGGGCTTGGTCTTTGTCTGAGAGCCGTTGGGCGGCTGGCAGGGGTCCCACCCGGGACGGACGGGGTGTGAGGACAGAGGGAGGCCTGCGGGACGTGAGCTCACGGAGGGCAAGCAGACCTCAGGGGCACTGCTGGGCGGCCTGGTGGGCCCAGTGGTCCTAAGCTGCCCACACCCTGGCACTGGGGGCCCAGGACGAGGGGAACTGCGACGACGGAGCCACTGGGCAGCCCCTGCCCACCTGCCCGCCAGCCTGCCCAGGCCTGGTATTTGGCGGGGCCGGCTGTGCGCTGGCTCCTGGTACAAAGTGTTCTGCCCGGCGTCCCCGGCTTCCGGGACTTCGAGGCTCGTCAGAGGGGCAGTGTGGAAGGGGGAGGCGGGGGAGAATCAAATGCAGGTGGGGCCTCTGCCCGCCGCCAACACAAACACGGCCTCTCGGCTTCCAGCGCCTTTTTCCAGCCTGCCCTACATTCCCACTCGCCCAGCCCCGAGCAGGGCGGCTCAGCCAGCCAGCCTGGGGCTGCCCGATGTGGGCAGGGTGGGCGGCCCCCGCTTGGCTTCCGCCCGCAGGACCCCCCTGAGGCCCCAGCTAGGGGCTGGCCAGCCCACTGGGAGACCCAGCCACACACATCCAGGGCCAGTCACCACCCCCCGCCTGGCCCACCCACCACGTGGCGGTGGGCAGCTTCCTGGCTTCTGTGTATCCTGCTCCGCATGACCCAGGCCCCCTTCCAGCAGTGGAGTGGGGGCAAGCCAAGAGGCTTCTGCGCAGCCCAGGAAGCTGTGTGCCCCCCACGTGGGGCCCCCAACTCTGCAAGCTGCAGCAGGCACCTCCCCCCCAGGGTCCACGCAGGGCAGCCTCAGGGGTGCACAGTCAGGCGCTGGTTGTGGACTCTGGGCACAAACGTGGCCCCATGGAGCTGCGGGGGGAGGGAGGGCGTGGCTCAGTGTCCAGCAGCGTGGACAGGGCACGTTGGTGAACACGGCACACGCAGAGACCCCCACGGGGCTTCCGGCCTCAGTGTGGGGAGGGGGCAGGGAGAGACAGAACATCGAATCAATAAACCAATGACGTCAGTGAGCATCCGAGGGAAAGAAAGTGGGCAGAGGCCCGTGGGCAGGTCGCAGCATTTAGCTCAGGGCCCACGGCAGCCTCGTGGGGAGGGAAGATGTGAACAGAAATGTGGATGGGGTGATGGCCTAAGCCACATGAGAATCCAGGGAGACAGCCCAGCAGTGGGGGCAGGGACAGGGGCAGGGCAGAGGGGAGGTCTCATGCTGGAGCCCCGGGAAGGGCTGACCACCTGGACCCCCAGCCAGGACTTCCTTCTCTGTTCAGAGTCCGAGGTGGGTCTCGCAGAGTTCTGAACAGAGGAGCAAGATCTGTGGGGCCAAGGGCAAGGTCACTGAGGTTGTCCAGGTGAGCTGGCCCATGCCCCCCTGACCACCGCCGCCACTGGACCCCCTGGACAGCGCCACCAGCGTCCTCACCTCCAGAAAGGACAGCTCTGCCCCCGCTAGCAAAACACGTTGTAAGGCTGCCATGTTTGAGATGGTTCACTATAGACTGCAAAGCATCTATAAAAAGAATGTTCCGTCCTTTGGGGAAGCCTAGTCTTCAGGGAGGATCGATAGGCAATCACTGAAAACAGGTCTCGAAGCTCAAGTGAGCCCCACACCATTCAACGATTTAATAGTAAAATACAAATCTAAAAAATTCTACAAAAAAAAAAAATTGTTTCGAGGTCGGAATGGGGAAGGCTACTCCAAGCATGCAGAAAATCTAGAAGCCACAAAGGAAAAGATAAATAACTCTGACTACATAAAAAGTGAAAAACTAAATAAAGCTTCTGTATGGCCAGACCAAAAATAATAATTATAATTGCCATAAACCGATTCATGAGACCAGTAGCACACTGGGGGCAAACAGTCACGATGTCCGTGTCAAAGGACAAGCTTTCTCAGTATACGAAGAGCCCTTACGAGTCAATGACAGTGAAAGGCCTGGCCAGCACCACCCAGGGGAGGGAACAGGCTGTAGGCTTGGAGGACCTGCACCCACCACCCCAGTCCTGGGGCCCCAGGAGGCAGCAGAGGGCTCTTTATTCATCCAGCAAATATTTGTGAAGCACCAAGTCTATCCCATATGAATTTATGCCTTTGAACTGTGGTGTGGAGAAGACTCTTGAGAGTCCCTTGGACTGCAAGGAGATCAAACCAGTCAATCCTAAAGGAAATCAACCCTGAATATTCACTGGAAGGATTGATGCTGAAGCTGAAGATCCAATCCTTTGGCCACCTGATGCAAAGAGCCAACTCATTGGAAAAGACCCTGATGCTGGGAAAGATTGAAGGCAGGAAGAGAAGGGAGTGACAGAAGATGAGATGGTTGGATGGCATCACTGACTCAATGGACATGAGTTTGAGCAATCTCCGGGAGACGGTGAAGGACGGGGAAGCCTGGCATGCTGCAGTCCGTGGGGTCGCAGAGAGTCGGAACCAACTTAGTGACTGAACAACAACAACACTTAATCCATACTATGTCCCAGGTTCTGGGAGACCCTCTCGGGACGTGACCGTCCAAGGCCTAGCCGCCACAGGAGGTTTCAGCGATGGAAGGGAAGCCCACTCCTAACTTCTGAGCTGAGGTTATATTTTGTGGTGGAGAATGGTTTTTCAGGCAGAGTGCAAAAATCCTGGGGCATGATCAAGGGGGCTGTGCTCAGGATCTGAGAGATAGAGTGGGGATGGTCAGGGAGGGCTGTGGGGGGCCGCAGAGCCCAGAGGCTTCGGGAGAAGATTGGATTTCACTCTGGGTACACTGGCAATCCTTTGAAGGGAGGCAGCTCAGCCTGGCTGCTGCCTGGAGCGAACAGGAGGCGGGTGGACAAGTCCAGTGGAGGTGATCGCAACAGCGCCAGCCGGGGATGCCACTGGGCTGGGCAGGGGCTGCCCAGGGGCCTGGATTCAGAGCGCATGCCCTAGAGAACAGGCCGGGCGTGGGTGAGCGCCAGGCAGATCCAGTGCTTCTCTGTGTGGGTGTCGGCACCCTTTCTGAGACGGGGGCAGGCCCAGGGCAAGTCAGAGTTCCTTTTGGGACCTGCTGGGCCAAGATGCTGTGAGACCTGCTCGCCAATGGAGATGGAGCGGCCTCAGGGAGAGCACAGAGCTGGGGTGTAGTGCTGAGGGTGTCTGTGCAGACGGGTGCGGGCAGGCGGGGTCCTTGGGCCGGGTGTGGAGGGCAGGTGAGGTTGTCCTGGCAGATGGGCACAGGGCAGGTGGGCGTGGCTTATGAGAGATCCCGAGGCCCAACCCGCTCAACGGTCAACCTGGACCAAGTCACTGCTGGGGGTCCCTAGCAGGCCCCAGGCACCTGTGGGGCTGCTCCCAGGCGAGCGTGTGTCTGTGGGGCAGGTAGAAGGGTCTTCCTCCCATCACAGCCATCTCTCAGAGGGAAGCAGCCTGTCCTCCTAAGGGGTGGTCTGCAAGGGCCAGCCAGGGACCCGCAGGCCCTGAGAGGGGTCTGGGGGTGACCAGGCCCTTGGCCATGCTGTGCCAAGGACCCAGCTGAGGTGTGACTGGCTCAGATGATGGCTCAGACCACCTGCCGCCCCATAGCCAGACGAGTGAGAGGTTTGCAGGACAGCGGCTAGGACACAGTCCTCGGTCTGCAGCCTCTGAAACGCCCACCCTGGCTGATTCGTGAGGCCAGACCAAGGCACCTGTCCCGGGGGTCAGGGCACAATGGCTGCCCCATCGCCCACCTCTTCTGGCCAAGGCTCACCCCCACCTGGACTCCACCTGGACAGAAGACCCTGGGGAACCGGAGAACGGCTGGGGTGTTGGTGACCACAGGACCCAGAGGCCTGTCTCCCAGTTAGGAGAGTTCGATCGGCCCCCGGAAGAGTCCCCATGCCGAGCGGCAGAGCTTGCCCTCTGAGCGGCCCCCTCCCAGCAGCATCACTGCCGTGGCACGTGCCAAGGCCCAGGGGCCCCAAGGTCCAGACAGACACACGCGCACCCTTGAGCAGCTCAGGGTATGATCTGGTGGACTTGTGCAAAGGAACTATGAGAAGACGGCCCAGGCATTCTTGCACATTCAGTCTCCTTATAAAGTTGGAGCACTTGTGTGCACACTCATCTGTGCACACACATCTGTTCACATACATCTGTGCACACACATCTATGCACACACTTGCCGACCAGCCCTCAGGCCACGCTACACACGTGCCAATTGCTAACAATAGTTACAATAATGGTCAACAGGAGACTTAATCCGCATTTGCTGGATGCCAAACCCCCTTTCTAGTGGTTTCTTGCATTCATTCATTTAATCCTTACAACATCCTCCTGAGGGAGACTCAGCCAACATGCCCATTTTACAGATGGGGAAACTGAGTTCAGGTCGGCGAGGTCAAGGTCATCCCACCAGCAAGAGGCAGAGGCAGAATATGAGCCCAGGAGCCTGCCCACCGCCCAGGCCCTCCCGAGGACCCTGCCCCACTGCTGTGTGGCCCACACACCCAAAATGCGTCCGGGGCCTCCCGCAGGCCACAGGGCACACATCCTGGCCCGGCCGGCTGCCACGGGCCAGGCCCCAAGGCCATCTCCATGGCCGGCTGGGTGCACCTTGGGCCGCAGGACCAAGAGCTCGGCCGGCCGGCCGCCCTGCGGACTGGCAGTAAAACCTCAGCAGCTAGAAACACGGCTGACTTTTCTCCAAGAGCTAAAGCACTAAAACAAAGTCATAAACACAATTACACCGTCTCCTGCCATAAATTACAACGTTATGAAGCGCTGTGATCTATTTCCACTCATACCCGGCTCTGTGAGACCAGCCAGCCCCATGGGCTCTAACGAAAGGGTGATTTATGGGCGTTATTCCCGCGCTCTCGCCATGGGGGAGGGGTGTTCCCAAGTCCCGAGGAGGCAGGGAGGCCCAGCGCCAGGGGCAGGACCCACAGGCCCCGTGCGTGCTCTGGAGCCAGCTGCCACTGGGCAGGGACCCCCGGGAACAGCTGGGCCCAGGCAGGCGGGTACCCTGCACCACCTCCCCCTCCCACCTTGGCAGGAGGGCTCCTGAGGGCGCTGGGGTCCAGGCGCTGGGCCGGGGAGCTCCCAGCATGTTTGTTCCACACGTGTGAACGGGGCCCCTGGGTGCCAGCCCATACCAACAGGAGCGGGACTCCGGGCCTAATTCTAATGGGAGGCCCAGATGAGGACGGGCAGACGTCACCCCATGCCAAGGGCCTTGGAGGAAGTATGGGCCAGTGGGGGTGGGGGCAAGGGGAGGGAGAGGGCCTCAGGTCAGTGCTTCTGCTGAGATCTGAGGGTGGGGGCTGGCTGATGCAGGCGGGGGGGCAGCAGGAGAAAAGGCCAGGCCTGGGGCAGGCATGTGCCACCATGTTTAAGGACCAATAAAGTTGCCTGGAGTCAACGAGGAGGGAAGAAGGGTGCGTGCATGCGTGAGGGCATGCTAAGTCGCTCAGCTGTATCCAACTCTTTGCAATCCCATGGACTGTAGCCCGCCAGGCTCCTCTGTCCATGGGATTTTCCAGGCAGGAATACTGGAGTGGGTTGCCATGCCCTTCTCCAAGGGATCTTCCCAACCCAGGGATCAAACCCACGTCTCCAGTGTCTCCCACCTTGCAGGCAGATTCTTTATCAGTGAGCCACCAGGGAACTCCAAAGAAGTGGGGACGGGGAGGCCAGAAAGCAAAGGGAGGCAGGTCTGGGGCCACACGAGGGACTCAGGCTTCTCCTGGGAGTGAGATGGGAGCTCAGGAGGGTATGTGATGTGAGCTGGTTTGGTTTCAAAAAAACCACCATGTAGAAGCACTTTGCAGGGGAAGGCCGGCTGGCAGGCTACTGGAATAGTCCTAACATGTAAAATTGGCGCTCTGGCCTGAGCTGGGAGCCATGGAGGGGTGGGCAGGTTCTGATGATGGATAGAATGTGGAGCCTGATGCTGAGATTGGGAGCCTTTTTCTGAGATGAGCATGGAAGTAACAGTGTGGGTGCTGAGAGGCAGAGGCCTCAGCAGACGTGCAGGGAAGCCGTGGTTTCGTGGTCTGGGTTCAGGCCTGAGGCCCCGCAGGGCCGAGCGTGCGGGTCTCGGGTGTGTCCCTGGCCTGAGCCTGTGCCCCCAGGCTCAGAGGACAGCAGACCACAGTGGTCACAGCAGGGTGGCCTCCTCCCGTCCTGGTCAGTGAGGAAGGGCCGGAGGACACCAGGAACGCAGCCAGCGCCCTCCCCTTGGTGCTATCTCAGCGATACCCCCTGCCCTCCACGTGGGTGCTCAGCATTACCTGCATGACCAAAGGGCCCGGGGGCAAAGGTTGTAGGTCAGCGGGACACCCACTCCCCTCCCTCACCAGTCTGCAGGGTGAGGGCCAGGGTCAGGGTGGGGGAGAAAGGGCATTCTATGGGGACAGAGAACCCAGAAGGCCCGGGCGGGGGTGGCCTGGGACCACCGCCTGAAAGCCGCTCCGCAGCTGCTAGGCCCAGAGGGGCAGGGTCGCCCTCTCGGAGTGAGTCCTTCCCGTGTCTAGTGGGACCTGACGTCCGAGGTTTCGGCCAGGCTCTTTAATGGGGGCAGGCACGGGGCCCTTGTCCGCCAAGCAGCACTCGACACACCCCGTGTCCTGCCCCGTGCTGGGGGCTTCTCACAAACTGTATGCTTGCGAGGGGCAGCAGCGGGGAGCTGCCCACCCAGGGGACCTTGGGGTGTGACTGGGGTCCCGCACAGAGCATGTGGCTTTCTGCTCTGAGCCATCCAGCCTGGGGCTCCCTTCCTGGCTGGACAGTCCCTCACTTGGGCTCAGCACCCCTGCCATGGGCCTCCAGACCTGCCCCAGCTGTGGGGTGGGGGTGGGCCCTACCCGGTCCCTCCATCCACGCCCAGGAGCTCAAGGCCTCGGGGCCTCAGCCTGTAGGCTCAGGGGCAGCTGGGAGCAGGAGCTTCTGACCTGGGCAGGGCTGGGCAGTGCAGGCCTGCAGCCAGGGAGCAAGGGGGAAGGAAGCCAGGCCGGCGGCAGCCCCTCTGTGCCCCTGCCCCCGGTTCTTCGCTCCCACCCTCCCTGCAGTCTGTGAAGTGGGTGGGGAGTGGGGGGTTAGAGCCATGTTGGGAGGCCCGCAGGAGGATGGAGTGGGCCTGAGCATCACGGCCGTGGCCCCAGGCCCGTCCCTGCACTTGGGCAGGGCTGGCGGGGCTCCGGGCTCCCCCGCGTCTCATCACCTACCTGGAGCCCCCGGCTCCCTGTGGCCCAGCTGGGCGCATCCAGCTCAATGCCTGGTGTTAAGCATGTTGAGCATCGCCCCCTGAGAACTGATCAGTGACCGTCAGTCCAGGAGAGGGTGCAGACAAGGGAAGCGCCCAGAGAACTTCTGCCCCGTGACCCCGCAGAGGGTCCCAGGCTGTCCCAAGAGGAGCGCCACCCCGCCTTCAGATGTCCCCGCAGGGACCCTGGGGCCCCCCAAGCTGCCCCCAGGACCAGGGGCTCCTCCCCATGAGCCGCAGGCAGTCGCGGCCCCGTCTCCCGCCCATCTTTGGCCGGGACCGCTGGCGGGTCCAAAGCTGGGATCAAGGCCGAGCAGGTTCTGCAAAAATTTCCCTTGAAAGACTCTTTTTCAAGATTTTCTTTTGAAAACAAATTCATAACCACATCAAACAGGGATCCCGTCGCCTTGGGTTTGATCATCAGCCGCCCAGGGCTCTCGAACTGGCTGTTATTCTAATTGCTTTTTTTCTCCTCCGAGGGCCGCGAGTCGTCTTATGGTTATTAATTTGGTGAGTTGAGGCAGGGAACAAGGGCGCTTTTGTTGGCCTTGCCCTTTTAGTCACTATCAAATTGCAAATAGTGACGAGATTCAAGATCCCCCAAACTGATGTGCCCCCGTGGTTCCTGGGGCACGCTGCCCCATGCCCGGAGTGGGCTCTGCCTTCCCCCCGAAGGTGGCGGCGCCTGCCCTGGGCACCTGCCTGGATCGGCGACCTCCGCAGCTGGGGCCCGGCTCAGGTCACTCCCTCCAGCCGGCTGACGTTCTCACAGTTGCTGTTCAGTTGCTCAGTCGTGTCCGACGCTTTGCGACCCTGTTGACTGCAGTCCGCTGGGCTTCCCTGTCCCTTGCCGTCTCCTGAAGTTGGCTCAAACTCCTGTCCATGGAGTCGGTGATGCCATCCAACCGTCTCATCCTCTGCTGCCCCCTGCTCCTCCTGCCCTCCATCTTTCCCAGCATCAAGGTCTTTTCTGATGTGCTTGCAGAGTGGCCATCAAATATCAAGTGAGATACAGGCTCTCTGCTCAGAGTCAGGGGTGGAGAGGGGGGAGGTGACCAGGGACCATCTCTCTGGGACGCGCTTAGCCCCGGAGAAGCAAAGCGGGCTCACCGAGCCCGCATGCACAGGCTCCTACATACCTGTCCTGCTCCGTCCTCAATAAAACCCACCAGTGGGGAGCAGGATTCCCCGCTTCTCGGCTGAGAAACTGGGGCCCAGGCAGGAGACCCTTCAGGCAGGGCTTAGGGCGGGACCTGATGTGGCTGCCTGGACCAGCCTGGCCAGGCTCACCCCACACCGCGGGGCTGGGGCACCAGCCACTGGGCAGGGCAGTGTGGGCTCAGGGGCCAGTGGCGGGCAGCAGGCAGGCCTGGGTGGTGCAGGCTCATCCACGGAGCCCCAGGAGGGGGCCTGGCTCGGGGCGGTGGACCCGGCCCACCCGCTGGTCACCACAGCCTGAAGCTGGACCCGATGAGTGAAGGAGAGGATCTGTGTCCAGAGGGCTGGGGGCCGGACAGGCAGGAGGACCCTGCAGGGGCACCCAGAGGGCAGCTGGAGGACCAGGGGGACAGGGCAATGGCCGGGAGGGTCTGGCAGGGTCTGGGTGGGTCGGCCGGCTTCGCCACTTCCCCACTGTCTCTTCCATCACACCGGCCGTGACATTTCACGGTCCTCCCCAGACCTGCTCCTCTCCTGTAGGAGAAGGAGGGAGGCCCAGGGTTTGGGCAGGCTCTGGGATTCTGGCCCGGATCCCAGCTCTCCCCAGTCCCCAGCAGTCTGCCTAGTGGGACCAAGGCGCCAGGTGAGCCCCTCGAAGCTCCCCCTGCCGTGAGCAGCAGCCCAAGGGTCCGAGGTGGGCTTGGCACCCAAGGGCCAAGGGCAGCATCAGAAGGGCCCGGGAGGCCTCAAGGGCGAGCTCACCTGCGCTGTCAGCCCCCTGGGATGGGCCCCTTCTCCAACCAGGCCCAGGACCCCACCCCTTCCTGAATCCCATCCCTCCTTCCATTTCCTCTTTTCCCGAGAACACCCCCATGGAGGCTTCCAGACCCACTTGCCTTTCTGGGGACTTCAACAAATGTTCAAGCACCGTAAAGTGAAAATTTATGAAGCCACAGATTTTCTTCTGTCATGTATTTGGGGCTTTAATTGAGGCCAAACCAATCAATACCCAAGCTGGGGCCTGCACAGTGAAGCAACATGAAGTCTTGCCTGGACCAGCCGGCGTGCAAGGCTCGTTCAAGGCTACCAGGCAACCAGGCAACCTGATGGATCTCCTAGGGCAGCTTTGGGACTGGGGGGCCAGTCCTGCCAGCAGCGGGGCCCAGCGGTCTTGGGCCAGTGAGAGGGGCAGGGTTTGGAGGTGATGGTGGGCGCGTCTCTGCCATAGGTCCCTCTGGCCCCTCTCCCAGGAGCACTTGCTTCTTCTAAGCCCAGCTTGGACCCCCCGCATGGGCCTCCTCCCAGGAGTGTCTGCTTTAGTCCTCATGGAGCACCCTTCCACCCCACCCAGGTCTTCCCTACATGGAACCTGGGGTGGGGGCTGCAGAGGTCCCAACCAGAGACCCCAAATGAGACCCTTCTCCTGGGGCCTCAGGAGAGAGCCCTCCTCTCATCCCTGCCCAGCCAGCCCCCCTCGTTCCCCTGACTCAGTGTCCCCCACGGGAGGGAGGCTGTGGCCTGCCCCCAGCCCCGGAAAACCTGACCCGGGCCCCCTGGGACCGGGCTACACAGGATCCATGGCCTCTTCACCCTACCGTCTTCCTGGGGCCAACACGCTCGGCCAGCACCCAGCTCCGTGCGGCCCTGTGGCGGGGAGACTGTGGCGGGCAGTGGGCCCAGAGGGGTGCCCGGGAGTCTGGCCGCGACGGCACACATTGCACACATCTCGAATCCCGCGTGTGTCCGGGTGGACACCCGGCCCTGGCCAGCTCTGCCCGCCTGTGCTCGGCCCCGCGCTGAGCCTGGGCTGAGCCGCCGCAGGTTCTCACCCCCGACGTGCTCTCCCACGGGGCAGCTCGGTGTTCCTGGGGCCTGGCCCTTATCCCTGACCATCCGGCTGCCTCCTCTACCTGCTCTGCCATTCCGAGGCTCCCCAGGGTTCCAGATCCCCAAAGTGGGTATTGTTTTCTGACAGAGACCCCGGGGGAACCGCTCCCAAGGGTGCTGCAGGCTCTGGGACAGCTGTGCCTCCCCCCAAGGCCCGGCTCCCTCGGGGTCGTGTCCTGTCCCCTGCCCCTGCTTGGAGGGCCCTGGCCTCCTCTTCCCACCAGGCTCACTTCAGCCCCGTCCCCTCCTGTCCATCCAGCCATCCCTGCTAAGGACCTGCAACCCTGGGTCCAGCCTGCCTCCAGCTCCCCTCCAGTTTCATGGGGCAACCCCACCTCATGGGCTTGGCAACCCCGTGTTCAATGCAGGAAAGGCTTTGGTAGAAGCGTGGTGGGCACATGGGCCTGGCTGACTCCTAGGCATTGGCACAGACAGGGTCTGGGTTTTCCAGGGACTAGTGAGTCCTCTCGTGAGTCGGGGATGGGGCTGGGACAACGGGGCAACTTGGGGCACAAGCCCTGTTGGGGGGCACAGGGGAGTGGGTGGAGGAGGAGCCCCGCCCTGTGACTGGGAGCCCTTCTGCAGAGATAGCCGCTCGGCCCCCGGGTCTCAGGCGAGGGCTGCTGAGCGGGACCCCTCCGGGCACGTGTGTGCACACGCACCGACAAGCACAGGGGCCATAGACGCCCACAGACACCCGGCTCACCTCTGCTCCTGTCCCCGCAGGTGACTCAGCTGGACCAGAGGCTGGCGGTCATCACAGACATGCTGCATCAGCTGCTCGCGCTGCACCACGGAGGCCCCCCTGGGGGCCGGCCCCCCAGCACGGCCGGGGCCCAGGCAGTCCAGCCCCCGAGCGGCGGCTCCATCAACCCCGAGCTCTTCCTGCCCAGCAACGCGCTGCCCACCTACGAACAGCTGACCGTGCCCCACGGGGGGCCCGACGAGGGCTCGTGATGGGGGCGCAGGGCCCAGGCCTGAGAGGGGAGGCACGGGGGAGGGGGAGGCCCACCCCACCCCCCATCCGGCACGGCTCCACCAGGCCTCGGCCACCTCTCAGAGGCGCGGTCCCACTCCACCAGGCCCCAGACACCCGGTGGGCCACGCGGTGCCCTGGCCTGGGCTGGGGGGCTCACCAAGACCACCCCTTCTCAGCCGGCGGGTACTAGACTTTGGCTGGGTTTGGGGGGGGGGGGCCACATCGCTGGCGTGACACTCAGGACAAGGCCGGGGTCAGGCCAGGTGCTCGGCCTGTCCCGTGTACGGCAGGAGGCGGCAGAGCTGTATGCCGGCCCCGGGGGCTTCCTGCGGGAAGACGGGGGACAGCCTGGACAGGGTCTGTGAGGACCCTCCCCCAGTCTCAGATCCAGGACCCGGGGGGGGGACCCTGGGAGGCGGCAGGCAGGGCAGGGCAGGCCCAGCCCAGCCGAACAAATGAGGCCCACAGTCGAGGCCCGATCGTGGCCCAAGAGCCCATCCCAGGACCCCGGAGCGGGCCTGGCTCCCTCACGCCCCAGAGATGCTGACCCTGGCAGGAGCTGGCGGAGCAGCTCCTGAGGCCACAGCTTCCAATGGGAGGGACAGGCCCACCACTGCCCAGAGCTCTTCACTGGGGGGGCACCGTCCAGCAGCAGAATAGGGGTGCTCAGGCCCCCACTCTGGACTGGCAGCTTCGCCTACCCATTCCGGAGAAAAGAGGAGGGGCCCCGAGCCCGCTCCATGTGCAGGCCCGCCTCCAGGTCCCTCCCGGTCCGAGCCACTGGACAGACGGTCATCCCCCCTCACCACAGGGGAGCAGATGGGCATCACCATCTCTAACAAGATATGTGTCCTCCTGGGCGCTCCGCCCCACCAAAATCAGAATACCTTGTGGTGATTTGGAATCTGTGCTTTAATGAATTTCACGGTGTGATTTTGATTCTTAATCATGCAGGTTTTTCCTAATAAACATGGAATCACAAAATTTAACTTGCCCGGTTCTCGCCTCCACTCCTGGGGGAGCAAGCACCCATCTTTGGGACAACCTGTCCTCCCACAGAGCTGCCACCCACCCCTCAACACCCCAGCAACACTCACCCCATCCGCACCCACCCCGGTGAGGGGAGGGGGCAGGAAGCCCCAACCCACTGGCCTGGTCTGGGACCCAGGAGCACCTTGAGGCCAGGCTGCTCCTGCCCCTGCCCACCCAGGTCAGACCCCAGCCCACCCCTGAGCTTTGCCTGCTGGTGCCTTTTCTGGGAGACTTTTTCCCATTCCCTGTCCATCAGTTGAAACCGTTTCCTTGGTCTCCAGCCAGGCTCAAAGCCCACTCCTGCAGGAAGCTCTCCCTGACAGCGCCTCATAAGACCAGTCCCCCTGCCCAGGCTTGTGACGCTTCAAGGGGGAAGTGGTGATCAGGCGGGGTCATGGCCCCCCCGACAAGCAGCTTGGGCACCCTGTTTTCAGGGCATGTACCCCACACACACTTCTCAGGCCTCGAGGCTTAATGCCTAATTCCTGCCCACCTCCCACGGCTGCCCATGGGTATCTGGGCCCCTCACTCCTCTGGGGCCTGCTCTTTTCTCCCTGGGCCTGCCTGGAGCCCTTGTGGCTGACAGCCCTGGGAGGCAGGTGCCCAGGTGGATGCTGACCTGCTGGTCCTCGCCGAATGGCGGCTGGGGCCCGGTGGGAGGGGAGGGGCCTGGGTCCCGCTTTGCAGAGCCCCAGGGGCTCCCTCAGAGTCCAGCCCTGGCTCCCACCGGGGGAACCGTCTAGCCCACCGAGCACTGGCCGGTGCGGGGGAGGGGAGAAGGGGCCGTGAAGGCCGGGGCCTCCCTGCCCCTCGCCCCTGGGGGGAGGGGCGAGAGCAACAATTACTGGAAAGGCAAAAGCTGTTGTTTCCTTGTTGAGTAAATATTTGTGGAAACCCCAGGAGGCGGCTGGCGGGAGAGCAGGCCCTCCACGGAGCCCCCGCCCCGCCCGCCGCCGGGCACGGCCCCCAGCCCGAGGGGCGCTCGCTCGGGCCGCCCATCTGGGCCGGGCGCGGCCCCTGCACCCAGCCCGGCTTTGTTTGGCGTATTATCGACTGCACACACAGTGTCCGAGCGCTTCACTCCTCGACGGGCCATTGCAGCCCTCTCGGGTGTGAAATGCAATTTACCTGAAATAAAGCCCAATTATGGAATTAGCTAATTAAAGCCGCGGCGGAGGCTGGGCCGGCCGGCCGGCGCTCGGTGCCCGCCGGTGCCCGCAGTCTGAGGGAGCAGATGGCGCCCCGGCTGGCCACGGGGCCGCATTCCTTCACTCGGCCGATAACTGACTCACACAGCACTCGGCCATCTGGTGGATGACACGTCCTGTGTGCCCCGGACAATGGCCCGGCGGACCTCTCCCGGAGAGGGCCGTCGCCCGGGCAACGGTGGCATGTGCAGCCCAGACCCCTTCCCAGCCCCGCCCCCGCCCCTTTGTGGGCCTCGCCCGGCTGCCCGGCCGCTCCCGCTGACAATGTCCGTGAGCATTTGTCCCCCGCGTCCGGCCTTTGTCTCCCAGTTGGGCTTCCTTGTTGGGGTCCTCGGTGCCCGATGGGTGCTGAGCGCATCTGCTGGAGGGACGGGGTGTGGGGGCCCCGGGGGCCGCTCCGGCCTGCCTCCTGGGACGCCCACCTCCTCTGCCCGCGCCCCTCCCCCACTGGTGCCCCCCGGAACGGGGCGGAAGGGGTGGCACCTGGAGGTCCAGTCTCTGAGACCAGTGTCCGCCCCCAGAGGTCCTCCAGTCTTGGTTGGGGGCCGGCCTGAGCCGCTTGCCCCCTCCCCAGCCGGAGCAGCGGGAACAGAGTGCCTCTCAAAGGGGCGTGGGGGAGGGGCTGATGACGGTAAGACGTGTAAGGTCTAGGACCGGTCATGCACACAGTAGGCACTTACTAAAGACAACTGGTCCAGGAGGTGCCTGCTTCTGGGGTCTACCTCCTCATTACACCCCACATGCCCGACTCGTGTGCCCCTCAGAGTGACTTCCTCTCCCCTCCTGAATCCAGCCTCACCCGCCAGGTCCCCGTCGGAGCCAGGGCAAGCTGTCCACACCCCGCTGTCCTGCGGCCTCGGCAGCTCCGGCCCCCACTGCCCAGGCCTTCCCCTCTCAGCCGTGCTGTCTCCAACCAGGCTGACCCCGCGTCTGACAGCTGGGTCTTGCACCTTAGCGGAGCCCCGAGTCGCCAGCAGCCACAGCCCCCTCCCCACTCAGGACCGTTTTGGCAGGCAGCCCCCTCCTGGGCAGGGTCAGGCGCTGTGCCCTCCCGCCTGCCCTGGAAAAGGCTGTGTGCTGGGACTTCGAGGCCCCCAGGGGAGCTAGAGCCCAGGAGCGCCTGGCACAGGGCTGGGTCCACCAGGACTCGAGAAGTGCCAGTTAAATTGAGGGGTAAAAGTGGAGCTTGAAACTGGACAGCTACAGGTAAAAGAATGAAACTAGAACACCTCCTAACACCACAAGCGAAAATAAACTCAAAATGTAAGGCCAGAAACTGCAAAGCTCTTAGAGGGAAATGTAGGCAGTACACTCCCTGACACAAAATCACAGCAAGATCCTCTATGACCCACCTCCTAAAATAATGGAAATAAAAACAAAAATAAACACATGGGACCTCATTAAAGTTTTGCACAGCAAAGGAAACTATAAACAAGGTGAAAAGAAACCCTCAGAATGGGAGAAAATAATAGCAAATGAAACAACTGACAAAGGATTAATCTCCAAAATACACAAGCAGCTCATGCAGCTCAGTACCAGAAAAACAAACAGCCCAGTCAAAAAGCGGACAGACGACCTAGACAGACATTTCTCCAAAGCAGACATACAAATGGCTAATAAACACACAAAAAGAGACTCAATATCACTCATTGTTAGAGAAATGAAAATCAAACCTATGGTGATATATCACTTCACACCAGGTCAAAAAATCTATAAACAATAAATGCTGGAGAGCGTGTGGAGAAAGGGAACTCTCTTGCATTGTCGGCAGGAATGCACATTGATACAGCCACTGTGGAGAATAGCATGGAAATTCCTTAAAAATGAGGGATAAAACTACCATGTGACCCCACAGTCCCACTGCTGGGCATATATCCTGAGGAAACCAGAGCTGAAAAAGACACATGTACCCCAGTGTTCATTGCAACGCCACTGACAACAGCTAGGACAGATGAATGGATGAAGAAACTGTAGTCTATACACACAATGGAATATTACTCAGCCATAAAAAGAAATGCATTGAGTCTGTTCTAATGAAGTGGATGAACCAAGAGCCTGTTATACAGAGTGGAATAAGCCAGAAGGAGAAAAACAACTATTGTGTATTAACGCGTGTACATGGAGTCCAGAAAGATGGTGCGGATGAGCCTGTGCTCAGGGAAGCAGTGGAGATGCAGACGTGGAGGACGGGCGTGTGGACGCAGAGGAGGACGAGAGGGTGGGACGGATGGACGGAGTAGCTCGGAAACACGTCCATCACTGTGTGAAACAGGCAGTGGGAACTCGCCGTGTGCCGCAGGGGGCTCAAGCCCCGCACTCTGGGACAACCTAGAGGGGTGGGCTGGGGGGAGGGGGAGGGAGGGTCAAGAGGGAGGGGACAGATGCATGCCTACGGCTGATTCACGCTGACGTATGGCATAAACCAACACAACACTGTGAGGCAAGCGTCCTCCAATTAAAAATAAATAAACTTTAAAAAAATTGAGTTTGGAAGGAGGCTACAGGCGCTGCAGACACGCCCAGACCCAGCAGGGGCACTGACTGGGGGATACGGGCCGTGCCGTGTGACGAGAGCCTGGGGAGGGGCGGGCCACGTGGGCCCTGAGAGAGGGTCAGGTGTGCATGCTGCCCGGGGGGCCGGACAGCTGGGCTGGGGTGGGCTGGGGTGGGGTGGCAACGGCAAGCATAGGCCAGGGTCTCAGGACGGCCCCTGCACACCGCCCTGAGCCAGCGTTCACCCGGTGGGGACCTGCTGGGTCACCTGTGCGGCCAGACACCCCCTTCCAATCACGAAGCCAGTCCCCAGTGTGCGAGGCCCTTCCTAGATCCCCAGAACCCTGGCCCCCAGGACAGCCCACAGGGCCCCAGACCCCAGGGCTCACTGGGGCTCTGAAAGGGGGCCTGTCTCACCACTCCCAGCCCCAGCAGTGCCCCTCTGGGCTGTGGCCCCGGGGACCTGGGGGGCTGGGGAGACCAGGCCCGGCACGGGTCAGCTGGGCGGCCAGGCCTGGAGCACGCTCAGAGCAGCCGGGCCTGGACAAACAGTTCAGCTCCCATTGACCTCTGAGAGCCGGGGGCCAGAGGCCGGGCCCTCTGGAAGCTGCCCGCCCCCATCCAGGCCCCTTCCGACCTCACCGCGAGGCAGAACGCAGGCGGGCGGGCAGAGGGCCTCCCGGGCGGGCAGCCCCAGGGCCCAGGAGCAGGCGACCGCTGACCCCGCCGGCCAGCTGCTGCGTCTTCACCTGCTCCGGCTCCAGCAGTCCATGCCTGGGGGGTGAGGGGGCTGGGGGAGGGCGCAGTGGCTCTTGACTCTGATCGGGGATGTTGGCCTGAGGAACGGTTTTCTCTAAAGCTGGGGTCCTGCCAGCTGTACCCCACCCCAAGACCTCTGAGGCCAGGACCCCAGCCCTTCGCTGCCCAGACCTCAGGTGCCAGCTGGGTGACAGGAGGGAGGGGTCCACTCTGAGCCCCCGGCCCTTCTCTCTCAGCGGGTCCCTCTGCGGGTCCCTGCAGCCCACACCCGCCCCAGGATGGTGAGAGAGGGGGAACGCCCTGCTCTGGGCAGACAGGGCAGACGCCAGAGAAAGCCCAGACACCCTGTCCTCACGCTCACTGTTCAGCCTACGCCCCGAGCCTTTGTCCCACCTCTGTGGTACCCAGAGTCACACCTGCCCCGCCCCCTACCCACCTCTGGGCACTGACCCCGCAGCCGGACCAGGCGCAGAGCCAGCCCAGGACAGGTGCCCACTGGGGGCCTGGCACACCCGCTCCTCCGGCCTCTGGGTGTGGACTCCAGGCTCATGGCGCGGGGTGTCGATCCTGAGTGGAAACCATGTCACTGGGATGCAGCAGTAACCCCCGCCCCCTCCACACGCCGCTCTCAAACTCTCCCCGGGTTTCTCGCCTGCAGGGAGCGTGTGCTTTTTCTGAGCAACATCAGAGCGGGAGGCACGGGCTGCCCGGACGAGGCAGGCGGCAGCCTAGCCTTCCTGCCCAGCCTGCGGCCCCCGGGAGCTGGTGGAGGCAGAGCACGTGCGAACAGGGGGATGGGGTGCTTGGGGGGCACACAGATCGTGCCAAGGGGAGGGAGGTGCCTAGAGTAGACAGGCCTCAGGGCACATGAGTCCTCCCCATCCCCAACCCCCCAGTGCGAACAGGGGAAATGAGGCCCAAGGCAGGGCCAGCCCCACATAGCACCAGGTTTTGTGAATTTGCATCAGAAAAAGCCTCAGAGAAGAACAAGACTGTCAGTGGCAGAGAAGTTTTGGGGAGGGGAGCCAGGAAGCCAGAGAGCAGGGAGGAATGGGCTGGCTAAAACAAAGAGATGGCCTTCTCAGACTGGATGGTGAGGCCAGAGAGGCCAGATCCAAGGAGTGTAGCTAGTGGCCAGTGGGGAGGAATATAGCTAAAAACAACCAGCAGAGAATTCCCAGGCAGTATGAACAGAGCTCCTCTGCTGGCCCACCCGGGCCAGAGAGCCGGGAAACACTGTGCCTACCCAACGCATCCAAATGCAGCGGGTCCAGCAGGACATGCCCGTCGGCTCCAAGAAGGCTGCCACTGCGCCTGCCATGAAGGAAAATTCCAAACTCCCTTTGAATCTTCAAGAGACTCTGTTACAAGCCTAACTACTGATTCAATCTACCAAACCTCATTGAGTTCCTTTTAGTTGTTTCTTAGCTTTATTCCTCCCCACTGCCCACTCCTCACACACACACGCGCACACACACACACACACACACACAATACAAGCATGTTCCCATTCTGACTCAGCCACTGAGTGCCAAGATGCACGCTAGCTGTGGGTCCTTGGGCAGCGCCCCCAGGCTCTCATGAGCTTCAGATCACCTTTGCGGCCCCACCTTCTCAAAGCTGCCAGCAGGGCGCAAAGCCTAAGAGAAGACAGGACAAAAGCCCCAGGAGCCTCACACCCAGGCACCAGCGGCAGAGCTCAGTGAGATCAGGGAGAGGCAGCAAGCCCAGCAAGATGACTTTACACAACTGCAACACACAACATACACACATCGCTGCTACAAAGACGTCTCCAGGGCAAACTCACACTGAGCGGGCCCCTGCCGGACCTTCCACTTGACGGGCCCGCTCAGGTCACCCGATGGGGCGAGGCCCACATCACCATCCGGCTGTCCCGGAACAGCGGCCCAGGGTCCACGGGGACGGTCAGCCCCCGCCGCAAGGCCGAGGCACCCTGCTGTCAGAAACTTCTTGCAGCCACTCGTGGGACACCCCCGGAGCAGACTCAGCTCCACCTCAGTGCACACCCCCCCACCGGGGCCAGAGAATCTGCCAGAGGGGCCTGGGGGCGTGCACACGGGGAGCCATCACCCCCACCCGCACCCTCAGCCCGCAACCCAGGAGGCGGGGCCACAGCCCCTCTGCCAAGGACAATGGAGGTGACAGAGCAGAGATGGATCGGCGGGCTCAGGAGAGGAGGCTCGTGCGGGTCAAGGCCGCGCACTTGCAGGCGGAGGTGAGGAGGCCCTGACTGCTGGGGCCCTGGGGGGCTATCCAGCGAGGGTGGGAGACCCTCAAGACAGACACCTTCTAAAAACAGGGCCGTCAGGACGGTGGGTGGTGTCCGGACATCAGATTGTAAGGGTGGTGGGTGACGTCACTAGGTAATTTCCAAGGGTCTTAATCAAGTCCCTCCTGCCATCCACAAGGCCTCGTCTCAAGGACTTCGGGGAGGAAGGGCTGGCGGCTGACCATCAGCCGGCCTTCGGCTCGCCTGGCCAGCCTGGGGCACAAGGCCTGCAGAGCTCCGGCCTTGCTCTCAGCTCCATTTCTGACCCTAAGTCCTCCGGTCTCCTCCTGGGCCTCTCTCTCATCCCGCAGGGCCCGAGGTGAACCCGCGCTGCCCCTTTCAAGGCCAGCCGGCAGACGGAAGGCTCCCTCCCCACCACCCCAGGGAGGCCTCTGCACAGCCCCACTGAAGCCTCAGTGACACAGCGGCTGAGAACCGCCACCAACAGGGAAGAAACCGAGGCATGGGGGCATGCGATGGGGGGACTCAAAACATAGGCCTGCACCTGGGCCCCCCACACATCAGGCTTGCTGTGAGCGAGGCAGGGAGGCACACGCAGTAGGCGCCTACTGAATGCTCTACTCCAGTGCTGCAGGCCCACTGTCCCCAGAGGTCCCCCACGCTCCCTCCCAGGCTCCTCGGGGACACGGGCTCCATGGACACACGGGCTCCTCGGGGACACGGGCAGCAGCCCACCATCCAGGCTGTTCTGCTGCTGGTCCTTCTCCCCGGGTCTGGAGGCGCCGGGTCACGTGCCCGACGCGTGGACACTCACTTGCTTCCAGGTGTGACCGCTGTGGGCTGAACTGGAGACACCAAGACCCACACCCCACCGGGGCCAAAACCATCCTCCTGGCCCTGACTCTGCTCCTCGCCGCCCCATGGGACAGAGCAACCCGGACGCTCCAGAAAGACCCTTCAGGCGCACAGAGGAGGCTGCAGCTCAAAGGACCCCTCCTCTCAGATTTTGAGGAAGGGCCAACCACCTCTGACCCCGTGTCCCGCCCCAGGCAGCCAGGTGGGCGCCCGCAGGAGGGTGGCTGTGGGCAGAACAAATGAATCTGTGAATGAAAGATTCAGCAGCTGGAAACACTCCCCAAAGTGTGCCTCTGCAAGGGGGGGTCCCTGGAAGGTGGGCACACAGTGAGCTGGCACGCCTGACTCCAAGCTCCTTGCCTTAACCACCAGGAACCTCCAGGCCCCTTGACCCCTTGGAGCATCTCTGTCCCCCTAAAGGGAGCAGGGCGGGTCAACCCCTGCCCTCACCTCCCGCAGAAATCAAGCTACGTGGAGAGACAAGAGGCTGCGGGCAGTCTGACCCAGCACCTGCCCCCGGCGCCCGGCACCCACAGACACATTCATCTCCTCCTTCCCTGCCTGTCTCCATCCTGCCACCAGCCCCAGGGGGAGGCAGGCAGAGCCATGCCCTGAAAATGCTCCACAAAACCCCGCGTGTGTCCAGGCAGCTTCGGTTACCCAGCACCCAGCTGGCCCAGCCTCCCGTGAGCCCTGCCAAGGCCTGGCACCACTGCCCCGGCCGCCCCTCTCCCTGCCAGCAAGCCCGCAAGGCCCGAGGGCGCGGGCAGATTGCTTTCCCGGCCGGCTCAGCCCTGCTCCCCCAGGAGAAGGCCTCAGTGTTCCCACCCCCCGCGGCCCCCGCCTGGCTCAGAGGCACCCGGGCTCCGGGCTGCAAGGTCACCGGGCCGCACGGAATCCACCTGCAGCCGCACCAGCTTCCAGGAAACCGAATCCCGGCGGCAGATGACAGCCGCGGGCTGCAGGACAGAGCGCCCATTCAGCGTCCACTGGAGCCGGCCTGGCCCGACCTGGCGGCCGCCTCCCCCACCTGGGCCCTCCTGCGCCTGGGTACCAACCGCCCAGAGCCGGCGCTGCCCAGACCGCCCGACTGCCCGGGGGCCATGGGTGGGGATGGAGGGCTGGGACGTGCCCCACCCGGGGTGCCCAGGACAGGTGTGAGGGTGGGCGGGGAAGGGGCAGAGGCCCTGTTCCACCTGCAGAGCCTCGCGGACAGCAGGCTGCCTGCGTGGGCACAGGGGGCCCTCAGAGCCAGCCTTAGGGGAGGCAGTCCCCCCGCAGGAGCCAACACGCGTCGGGTGAGTCTCACTGCACCCACTTCACAGATGGGTCAGGTGCGAGCAGCCTAGGAAACAAGTGGACTCACAGGTTGCATTGAAGGCAGAAGGTCCCCCACCCTCCCCACTTTAACACCCTGCAAGCGAGTCCCAGAACGGCCTGGGGCTTCTGAGTCCACCGGCCTCGGATGGTCTGGCTGGCCTAGCCCGGCCCTGGGCTCTGCATCGGGGCACGGGCTGCAGCCTCCCAGAGCTCAGGGAGGCGGCAGGGGACGGGCAGGAGGAGGGTGTTTCTCTTCCATCGGGGTCTCCCACAGCCAAGACTCCTGCCGGGGGGGCCACCTGTGGACCAGAGAAGAAGAAGGGGATGGAGCGGCGAGGGAAGGGAGCGGGGCTCAGCCGCGCGGCCTTGGCGCAGCCTTGCCCTCCTGGGCAGCCAGACTTGGGTTCAGGGGCTCCTTCCTGGCTTCCTGGGCTCCCCCTCGCACTCTCGCCACGCAAACAGGGCAAATGAGCGCTGGGAGTGGGGTGCCCTGGCCAGCAGCAGGCCCCGCCCAGACTAAGGCCCTGGCTCGGAGGCACCCTGCCTTCCAAAGGCTGGGCCACGAGTTGCCTGTCACTCAGCTCTTCTGCCCTGTTGGTCACACTGAAAAGAGTGTTCCCAAAGCCAGGAGGGGTGAATACAGGCTCCCACCCAGCTCTAGAAGCAGGGGCTGGAAAACCAAAGGAGGAAGCGCTGGTCTCCAGGCCCAGCCCCCAACCACCACCCCCCCATCCACCCAGCAGCAGCTGCCCCAGTGCCCCCCACCATCACCACGGTCACCCCCGGGTCCATCACCTGCCAAACTGGTCCTTCCTCCCCATCTCCACTAACAAACTCCTACTCACTTGCCAAAGCCCAGGCCAAGGGGCCCTTTCTTCCTGAAGACTTGCTAAAGGGCCAGCAGAATGTGCCCCGGGCACTCCCCTCACAGCACTTGTGGGGTGCCCACTGGAGACACTGACTGTGTCCCCTGGAGCTGGGCAGTGCCCCTTCAGAGGGTTATGGAGGGGACCCACAGCAGGAGAACCCCTGGACGTCTGTCTAGGAGATGCCGGCCTGCAGGAAGCCAGCTGGGGCTGGGCCTGTGAACTGCCGGGGACGAGAGTGGGGAGCTGCAGGCGTTCACAAGACTAGACGGGGCTCCACGGTCTGCCGATGGACTTGACCCTGAGAACGGGACATGCCCACCCAGAAGCACTTGGTAAAGAAGAGGCCACCGCCCTCCACCTGCCTCCAGCACCTCGTCCCCGCGGACCGGTGACACAGGTCCTCTGGAGCCCGCGGCGGTTCCGCCCCACCCCACTTCCACTTCAAGTGCTACTCTGCCTTATTCGCACAGTGAAAGTGCCAGGCCCAGGCGGAGAAACAGCAGAGCTCCCAGGCCAGAGACGGTGGCCCCACCTCACAGCAGGACCCACCTCTGGGGCTGAGGGTCACTCAGGCACGTCACAGCGCCTGCCCCTTGGGGGTGGCTGGCAGCCCAGCCTTCACACCTGCAGCCCCACACCCTCCCTGTCTGGGGGCACCTGCCCGAGAGACTCGGGCTCAGACACTGGTCCCTCGACTCCCAGTTTCCAGAAAAATTAGTTGGCAGGCTAATTTTCACTAGAGTGTTATTGACTACTCAACTTTCAGCTTTCTCTTTCTGGTCGTATGAGCCCCCCAGAAGGAGCAGCTGAAGAAGACCTCACCTGAGCCCTGAGGAACACATTTTGGGGATACTTTAGAATTCTGACCCCTGCTAAGGGGAAGTATTTGAAGACCCCCCCCCCACCCCACACACACACAAATCATGACTCGGCATAGCTGCTCACAGCCTTAGAACCCAGCACCTGCTGCATCTCCAGCGTCACCCCCTCATACGCCAGGGACAGAATCCCTGACCCGGCGATGCACAATGTTCCCCCTGTCCTGCTTCTGCCTCTCTCCTCCAGGAGGCATCCTCACCCTCAGGCTGGGTTAAGGGTCCCTCACCCCACAGCCTCTTCAGATGTGCCGGGAGCTGGGGCTGAAAGGCGACGCGGTCCAGCGGCCGCAGCCCACAGGACGTCACTATGAACCGGATCAGCAGGGGCCCATTTGTGCCCCCAGGGAGACCAAGGCCCAGAGACAGCCTCATGCACCGTCCTCGGGTGTGTCCAGAGTCTGAGTGATGCTGATGAGGACTTATACGGAACCGATCTCCAGGGCTCCGTCCTGCCTCCTGCTTCCAGGACGCTGGGCCTGCCCTGCAGCCCCAGTTTACCCGCTGAGGGCTCACAGGGCTCATCTAGAGCCACCCTCTCCCACAGCTGAGATTCTCTGAGGACTTGGTCCTGAGCAAGGAAGGTGTGACTTCTGGCTTGTCACTGAGCCTGGGTCACCAAGCTGGAAAGCCATGTGCCGAAGAGTCCCTCTGCCATCTAAGGCCCACAGAAGACTTTAAAATCACTGTTTCAGAAGATGTAGAGCATTAAAGACCATGGGGGGTTGTCCAGATGTTCAGTTGGTCAGTTTTTTGTATTTCGCCCCCATCCATCCATGCCCTCTCCACCCACAAGCTGGGATTCTAGGAAGGACGCCCCTCCTCCCCCCAGAAAGTCCTGCCCCAGAGGTAGGCAGGCCATCAAAGGCTCAGAGGTGCTGCAATAGGGGCTGGGGTGGCTGGGGACGCCCAGCCCGGGGCTGCTGAACCGTGGGGCCACAGGACCGGACCGGCGAGGGGCTCCAAAGCTCCCAGGCCCACCTCCTGCACAGGCCCAGCGACAGCCAGGCCTCCGGGTGCCCGGCCTGGGCCTGGGCCGCGAGGGGCCGCGGGCCGGCAGGCGGGGCGGGGGCCGGGTCGGGGGTCCGGCCAGCTTTAACGCGCTGACAAAGCCTCATTTGCAGGTCAATGCCGCGGCACACTCGCCGCTCCCCTCGCCCGGCGCCCTTTGTCCGGCCGCGCCCGCTCCTCGCGCCAGATGGCCGCGGAAATGCTAATTTCGGGCGCCCCCCGCCCCCCGCGTTTAATTGCGCCTTTGCAGATGGGCCGCGAGTGTGCGCTTCATGCAGATGAGGGCGGCGTGGCCGCCGCCCTCGGACCCGGGCCTGCCGGGCCTGGGGGCTAAGGGGGAGGGGCGCCGCCCCCCACCCGCGCGCCGCCGGGCACGAGCGGGCACCCAGCGGGCCGGGCGCGGGACGCGCGCTTTTCTCCTTTCATTTCTCCAAAATGGGATCTTAAGTGATTCTGAATGAAAACAAATTGGCCCGCTTTCTTCTCCAAACAGACGCGCGCGGCGCAGTGGGGGCGGCAGGCGGGGAAGGGGCGGCCGGGCTGGGGGTGGAAGTGGGGGGCGGCCACAGGACCCCTGCTCAGGTCGGTCCCTCGCACCCCGACGGCAGGGCCCCGCCCCAGGTTGGCACTTGGGGCGGCTTGGTAAGTCCTGGCGAGCGTGGGACCTCCTTGAACTGGACCGACTGCTCCTGGGACTCAAGCAACCCGGAATAGACGGACAGACGCCCCTCCCCCAATTTCCAGGCAGAAACAGATGCCCAGGCCGGACTGGACGCAGGGGGCAGGCCTCGGTGGGGCGCGGGGGTGGGGGGCAGGGGACAGCCTCTGGGGTCAGCAGGGCCTTCTGCCTGCTCTGTCTCTGGATCCAGGAGCCGAGCTGCCCCTCAGGCCTCTGCCCCCAGGAGGGGAGGATGAGCCCTGAGATGCAGGGTTCCCCTCAGCACAGTGTGGGGCTCAGACGAGGTTGCCGACGGCCCAGGGGCAGGCAGGGTGTGCAGCAGGACCCAGGATGGTGGGGCGGGGATTTGGGAGAATCCACAGGGGATGAGAATGGTGAGAATAACGAAGAAGGTCCTTTGTGACCTTGTGTTTTAACCATGAACTTAGAAACCTATGCTTTGCTGGGTGATGGACTTGCTCCACTCACAGCTCCAAAACAGGAAGAGGGCCATTTTCTGGGCCAGCAAATACTCCTGACACATAACTCAGGCCAGAGTGCCCATTAGAAAGACAGGGGACCCGTATGCTCCCAGAGCATGAAATTAAAAGATCCTTGCTCCTTGGAAGGAGAGCATTGACCAACCTAAACAGTGAATTAAAAAGTAGAGACATCACTTTGCCAACAAAGGTCTGTACAGTCAAAGCTATGATTTTTCCAGTAGTCATGTACGGATGTAAGAGTTGGACCATAAAGAAGGCCAAGCATCGAAGAACTGATGCTTTCGAGCTCTGGTGTTAGAGAAGACTCTTGAGAGCCCCTTGGACTGCAAGGAAATCCAACCAGCCAGTCCTAAAGGAAATCAGTCCTGAATATTCACTGGAAGGACTGATGCTGAAGCTGAAGCTCCAATACTTTGGCCACCTGATGAGAAGAACTGACTCACTGGAAAGACTGAAGGTGGGAGGAGAAGGGGAGGACAGAGGATGAGATGGTTGGATGGCATCATCGCCACAATGGACATGAATCTGAGCAAAACTTCAGGAGATGGTGAAGGACAGGGGAGCCTGGTGTGCAGCAGTCCATGGGGTCACAAAGAGTCGGACACAACTTAGCAACTGAACAACACCAGTGTTCCTCTGACTTTCGGTTCTGTTTCTGTGGTCCCCTCAGGCAAAGGGCTGACACACCACCATACTAGGCGATCCATCGGTCAGGTCCAAAATCGGCCGGCACCAGTGAGCTGGTCCAGCTGGCTCCTGGCCGCTGATCCCTCTGCCCAGAGTGCCCTCTCTGCTGGCTCCATGGCCCTGCCCCTTCCCCCAGATCCGGGCTTCCAGTACAGGCTCCAGCACCTCCCTCACGCAGGTCCTCAGGGAGCCCTCAGCCCACTCCATCTGTGCGTGCCCAGCACCCAGCCAGCACGGAACCTGGCCCGGGGGCTCAGTGGGGGACGTCACAGGGGCTCCAGCTGGCACTCAGGCCCGGGCCAGAGAGCTCCGCCGACCCCGACGCCCGACCTGCCGGTTTGGGGTCTGCACCGACTCGGTGACGAGCTGTGGGCAGGCAGGAGGGCTTGTGGGAAATACACAGCTGGATGCACCGTGGAAGTTTCCATGGCCACGGGATGGAAACCATTTCCTATCAGCGTGGAAATAGCAGGTGCCCCCCTCAGGCCTCCCCTTTCATTTCTTTCCAGGAAACATTTCAAACAAGATTTGCACATGCGTTTGAGACAAACATGGTTTGGCCTAACCCCTGCGATCACTTCATTAACCAGAGACTTCCCTCTCCGTGGGAATGCTGCTGGAGGCCTCGTGGGAATGGAGACCATCCGTGGGAATAGTGGAGCGCTCCTCTGCCCCTGCGAGGTGTCCTGGGACGGCAGCCTTGCCCACGCCTCGCCGGCCACCCTGGACCTCACTTCCAGTGACCGCATCCCTTCTGGTGAGCGGTCTCTACAAGCATCCGTGCTTTCCTCCTGTTGGTGGTACCACGTTTCAACAACAGCGTCCCCCGCCCCAACCTGTCAGCGGGGGAGGGTCCAGCCCTTCACCAACACATGTACTAAGACACAAATTTTGCTACAGTCGCCGCTACCAGTTGCCGCTTGTGCTGAAATCCTTCTTCCAAACGGTGTGTCTGTCATTTCGTTTACCACACTCATATTATGGGTCTTAAACCTCTCATCATGGTTAACTATTTTGAAATTAAGCTATGTGTGTATATGCATTTACTCTAATGCTTCAAAATATGTACTAGAATATATACTTTGAACCTAAAAAGTAAACGTGGGTCCCGAAATTGTGTAGAGCCCCAAACTGCCATCTCTGATGATGTTCGGGTAGGAGGCTCTGTCTGGAGGAATTTTACTTTCTTTTTGATGTATTTCTGTATTTTTTGCATTTTTTCACAATGAGTGTAAAATACTTCTACAATCAGAGGGAAACATAAGGCTATTTTCATTTTGAGAATTAAAAAAAATTTTTAAACACTATTGGTTTGCCAGCCGTGTGACCTGAGCCTTGTGGCAGTGAGCTGGCCCGGGGCCAGTGGGGGAGCAAGGGTCCGAGGCAGGACCGCCTTACAAGAGGAACCGCCTTCAAGCGGAGTCCTGGGGTCGCCTCAGTAACTAAAGCCCCTTGGACAGAGGCCAGGGCAGGCCCCCTCCACGCCAAATTCCACTTGGGCCCACTCTAAGTTCCAGCAAAATTCCAAAGTATATTGTTGTTATCATTATTATTTTGCAATTACGTGACATTTTTTAAATGCCTGGAGTGTTTTTTCAGCCATTTTCATTAGCTCCTTCTCACTCTGCCCACGAGCCAGGTCAGCATTTTGCTTGCCATGGAAGAGGCCTGCCTTCAAGGCTCAGAGAGGTCAGGAAAGCCTGTACGGGTCACACAGCCACTGGAGGGGGTGGGGGGGTGGTGGGGGGGTGTCGGGCTCCAGCCCCAGGTCATCCTGCAGAGTGTGGAGTCCGTCTCACATTTCAGCCCCTACTGGGCTTTTATTTGGATTTAGAAATTGCGGGGGGTGGGGGGACATTGGGAAAGAAAAGAAAAGTCAGGAATGTGATAAGAGAGGGAAAAAAAGGAAAGAAAAGCCTGGGTCAGACACAAGGGACAGAAGCAGGAAGCACTGATTCTGTGGGGCAAGGGGCTCGGCGGAGCGGCCACCCTGAGGCCCAGGAGGGGGACTGGGGCCCTCGAGGTGGCCCTGCCAGCCCTCTCTCCCTGCCCCGCTGGACTGGGGCCCAGTTCCAAAGGAGCTGGGTGTGAGATAAGCATCCATTTCTGGACTCCAAGGAGAATATTCAGTCCAGAAGGGAGGTGGGAGGGGCCCGGAAGGACGGGGGTCTCCGGATGCCCCTTGAGGCCTCTCTGGAAAGTGTCAGGCCCTAGAGCCTGCATTAGTCATGAGCGTTGGTCACCAAGCCCGCCGCCCCCAGCCTCGGGAGCTGGCTCCACCGCCCAGCCCCCACTCTCACACTGACCCAGGCAGCTCCCCACTGGGAATCCCAGGTTACAGGGCATGATGCCCTAACTGGAAGCCCAGGATTACGGGCCGAGGTGTGCTGTGTCCCCAGAAAACTTCTCCTGGAGTCCTAACCCCCAGTATCTCAGAGTGTGACCTTTAAAGAGGACTTTTAAAGAGATGAGTCATTTCAAACAAGGTCACAAGGATGGGGCCCTAATCCCGCAGGACTGGTGTCCTCATGAGAGGAGGAGGTCAGGACACAGACACGCACAGAGGGATGACCCTGTGAGGACCTGGGGAGGAGACAGCCATCTCCACGCCCAGGAGGGAGGCCCCAGGAGGACCAGCCCCGCCCACAGCTGGGTCTGGGTTCCAGCCTCCAGGACTGGAGACGTGAACATCCGAGGGACGAGGGATGTTGTCAGAGCAGCCCTGGGAGACTAATACCCCAGCACCCACCCAACCCCAACTCTGCTGAGGGGAGACACCTGTCCAGACCCACGTCCGGACAGAGAAGCCACACCCCTGGCCTCCAGACCCACGCAGACCAGGCTTTGAGACCATTTCTAATTCAGCGTATGACACCACCTCCCAGCCGGCTTCCACTAGAAGCAACGTCCCGACACCTGGGGACTCCTCGTGGAAGCGGTGAGGCCCGCAAAATGCCATTTTCCGAGGACAAGATGAAAAAGCCAGGAGCAAAGCACATGGTAGTGTGCCCCTAACACCAACCGGGGAGAGGGCACATCTGGAGCTGATGGACTTGGGTCCCCTGGAGAATCGGGGCATTGGCAGGGTTGAGCCCAGGCCAAGGGCTGCGGAGCTCCTGGGCCTCCGCCCTGCCCACTGGGCCTTCATTAGCAGCCTCATCCAGTCCAGCTGGAGTCAGCTGATTAGCCCATTCTGGTGGTATTGGGAGTCCCCTGTATCTATTTTTCCACCCTCGCATGTTCGGTTAAATTTTGCTTTTGTGCCAGAGGGGCCTCTGATGTGAGCGTTTCTTGGGAGTTTTTCCATGTTTCTTTATGTCCTTGAAACCAAAGTCAATCACCAAGTTTCAGAAAACACCCTCCTGGATGGAGCGGGTAACAGGAAAGAAAAACACAACACAAAACAATGCAGAAGAAACAAAAGAGAGAAAGCATTGGGTGCTTTTGTGCAGAATCCTCCTGCGAGGAGACAATTCATTCCCACTGAAACGTTTCCATTGTGCGGCGTTCACGGAACGCGCTCGTCGCGTTGGGCAGAAATGCAAATCCTCCTTTTTCCTTTGATTCAAATATTTAAATTTTCAAATATATATGCTGTGACAATTGAATGGCAGCTGACCTCACTTATTTTCATAGAAGATGTGGAAGCCACGGGCGGCAGTTAATCTAGCCAGCAGAGGCCCCCACGGTCCTGGGTGGGGGGGAAACGGGGGAATAATCCTTTTATTCAGACATTTGGCTTAAAAGAATAACAAGGAGAAAAAGCTGGAACATAATTGCATTGCATGGAAAACAGAGAAAGATTTTTTTTTTCTCTCTCTCTCTAACGAGCTTTCTCTTTTTCCTTCTTCAAAGAATGGGGCGTATGGCCGGAGGCTATTTTCTTGGTTAAGAAATCAGAAGTGTTTTCCTTCCTCATTGGCCCCCACTCCCACCCACCCCCCAAGGGATTTTCTCCTGGGGGTGGGTCGGCTGCCCTTGGTTCATTCATTCATTCACACATTCACTAAATTCCATTGGAAGACCTACTACGTTCACAGCCCAACCCATCTCAGCTCTGGCTGGCCCAGTGGAACCAGACTCTCTGCTCCCACCAACCCCACCTTCCTTCTGGCTCCTTTCCTGGGGACAATCAGGGGACTTGGTGCCCAAGCAGAGCCACCCCCTGACCCATCACTGCCCGGAGGTTCCTTGTGCACCTTCTCCCCCCCACCTAGAGCACCTAAGAGCCAGGCGTGGGAGCATCGCGGGAAGGGGGAGGAGGCGGGGACCCCTCCCTTAGGCCGCAGGGCCCAGCGTCTGCCGCAGTCGCTGTTGCTAAGTCTTATTCCTCGGCCCGGGGCTCCCAGAGGACCCCGGCCCAGCCCCTCAGCAGGGCTGGGTCTTTAATATTTAAAGAGCTCTCCCGGACATTTCAAGAACTCCCCGACACGATTTTCTGTGATGCGTGTGCTGTCCGGACATCTGTCTTCTATACCTAATAAAGTCGCCCCGATTCAGAATGAACTCCTCGGCACCACTTTGAATCCGGGCTCACATATGGTTGGTAATTAGCTGGCTATCTCTTGGAGTTAAATGATTTTTTTTCTCGCCCGTCCGCATCCATAATAGACGCGAACAGAGTTCTGATTGTTCCCCGTTGCGGGACATTCTGCGCCTGAATGAGCGGGGGGTGCTGTGTCGACGCGGATTTGCCATATGGTTGCAGGGAGCCGGGAAGAATGGGCCCCAGTGTGTGCGCCCGGGACGCGGCGGCGCGGGGCCGCGCCAGCCGGGCGGAGCCGGGTGCCCGACGGCGCGTGAGGAGCGGGCGCCGCGGCCGCGGGCGCACGTCGGGGTGCGGGGTGCCCTCGGGCGGGGCTCTCGGGTCGTCCGCGGGGCCAGAGGCCGGGGCGCGCGGGGCCGGCTCCCCGCCGCTGGGCGCGCGGACGGACCCGACGACAAGCGCACGACGGAGCGGTGGCCCGCGCCGCCCCGGGGCCCTCGCGCTCGGGCAGGCCTCGGGCCGCGGCGGGGGCCGGCCCTGCGGCTGCGGCAGCCCCATTGTGAGGCCGGCGAGACAATGGGCGGCCCGAGGAGGCACCTGCTCGCCTGAAAGACCCATAAATCGCCGCCGCGTCCAGCTGCCTTCCCGCCCCTCCCCGCGGACCGGCGAGCCGAGCGCGGCCGCGGCCCTGGGAAGGAGCCTCCCGCCCGCCATACCGCGCCTGTGGCCGCCGCGCCCGCGAATCGCCCTCCCCTCGGGAGAGGCCTGCGCCCCGGGCCGCTGTCCCCTCAGGTAGCCAGTGCTGGCCCTGCTGCCCGGCGCCCAGACACCCACACACGCGCCCAGGCTCAGGTGCTCGCTGGAGCTGCCTCCGAACCAAATTCTTGAGCTTTGGAAGCCCAGTTGTTACTGTCGAGCTGCTGATTACAGGGCTGGGGGCCTGGGAAAGCACCCTGACCCCATAACCAGGCTCTCTGCTGCCCAGGCCTGGGATAAACAATGCTGCCTCTGAGCCCCCAGCCAGCCTTGCTCTGGCCTAGCTCCCTAAACTAGGTCCAGCCCATTTAGGGACTTGCCAGCCTGTAAAAAGGTCCGTCTAGTCAAACCTGTGGTTTTTCCAGGAGTCAGGTAGGGATGTGAGAGCTGGACCATAAAGAAGCCTGAACGTGAAGAATTGATGTTTTTGAACTGTGGTGTTGGAGAAGACTCTTGAGAGTCCCTTAGACTGCAAGGAGATCCAACCAGTCCATCCTAGAGGAGATCAGTCCTGGGTGTTCATTGGAAGGACTGATGCTGAAGCTCCAATACTTTGGCCACCTGATGCGAAGAGCCTACTCATTGGGAAAAACCCTGATGCTGGGAAAGATTGAAGGCGGGAGAAGAAGGGGACAACAGAGGATGAGATGGTTGGATGGCATCACCGACTCAGTGCACATGAGTCTGAGCAAGCTCCGGGAGATGGTGAAGGACAGGGGAGCCTGGCGTGCTGCAGGCCATGGGGTCACAGAGTCGGACACGGCTGAGCGACTGAACAAGAACAGCCTGCCCCTCTCAGAGGCTGGACTGAGGCCTCCAGCTGGAAGGGCCACGCCCTCAGGTACCTGAGCGAACAGCCTTCAGCTCGTGGACACTCACCCGTGCACCAGCACCAATGTCCCCTACAACCTCGTGATAAAGAAAACCAACCTGTAGCCATGGTCATCTCCGTGATGACCCCGGGCAGAGAGGGCGGGGGAGAGGGAGCAAATGTTTTCCAATGCCCACACGGAGCAGAGCCCACGGGGTCAGGGTAGGGGTTGACCATGCATTCCTCCCTGTCTCTCATGCAGCTGTGGGCCTCCTCAGATCTTAAACATCTTTGGTGGCCCCCAATCTCCCTCCCTGGAGGGTGGAAGCGATGGCCAGCCTGGGCCCTCTTGACTGCCAGGAGGTGTTACTCCTACGGAGGCTATCATGGCACCCCGGGTGCCCCCGATGCAGCAGGCAGGCTCACCTTGGAGGCAGCCGCAGAGTCGGGGAACAGGGCCTGCCCCAATAGCCAGCCTCTCACCGACCCTGAAGCTGGGCCTGAGTGGAGGGCGGGTGTGGCCCCGGGCTGTGGACAGGCCATGAGTCTGTCTCTCCTTGCTGTGGCGCACCCTGTCTGTCCGTGGAGGGGGCTAGACTTGGGCACCACAACGGTCTAGGCATCCTCACGTGTTGGCACCGGTTCTGCTAAGTTTTCTTCCAGGAAAAGGAGTGCACTCAGCAACCCTGTCTTTGGCATTGCCAGCCATGTGCTCGTGGCCAGCGGCGTGCACCCTGAGGGACGCCCACCCCTGGGCCTGCAGGAGCCAGCTAGGATGGCCAGGCCTCTGAACACAGATCTGGGGTCCCAGCAGAGGGGCTCCCCAGGAGGCCCCTGAGCCTGCTCCTTGGGTCCCCTGGCTGCAGGAAGGTGCTCGTCCACCCCCAGAGCGCCAGCTCTGTTGATCTCCATGATCTTGATTTTAATTATCCTGTGCCTCTCATCTCCCCCCTGCCCGCCCCTTATCAAGCGCGAGCATTTCCCCCACTCCCTCTTTTCTCCCTGACATATTAGAAGAATGCTTTTCCATTTCCTTTGATGTCCTTTACAAGTTGCATCTCATTTCCTGCTTGGGCATTTCTGACCTGGAATGGCCCCTGCCAGCGGGGCTGAGTGGCTGTCTCCCCCTGAACGCCCCGCCCGGGTGCCACTTTTGGTTCCTGCCTGTGCAGTGGCCCAGCCACTGCAATTTCCTCCCACCTCCTTCCTTGCCTCCCCGGGGGCAGCCCCAGCCAGCCTCCCTGGAAGGCTCCTCACTGGGAGGCCCGTCTCCGCATAGAACCCAGGGGATCTGCGCCCCTGGGGCCTGGGCTCCTGATTTTCTTGCTCTTTGGGCGGGCTGTTTCTGTTCACCTCCTTCCCTTGGCGGGGTGAGCTGGGTGGCAGGGGTGGGGGGCCCGGGGAGCTGGGGCCTTCAGCACACCAGGCAGGTGGCAGGGGTCTGTGTTGGAACCAGGGAGACGCCGTGGCACCCCGCGGGAGCCCGGCAGAGCAGGGGGCTGGTCTCTCCCTAAGCCCCCAAAGCAGCACAAGGAGAACTGAAGGGCAGGTCCCAGAGATGAGCCACCAAGAAGGAAAACAGAGCAAGAATAAACTGGGGGGGGGGGGGGGGGGTCTGTTGGAAGGATTCTCATGGCATGTCCTTCACCCTCCCCTTCCTTCTCCCTTCCTTCCTCTTCTTTCTTCCCTCCTTCCCTCCTCTCTCTTCTTCTTTCTTTCCTTCTTTCTTTCTTTCCTTCCTCGCATGCCCCCTCAAGACCCGGTCCCTCTCCCTCTCTTTCTTGATCAGGCTCCTGACTCTGAGCTTAAAGCACCATCACACCCAATGGAAGTCTCTCCATCACAGGCTGGGAGCTGGGTCCTGGGTCCTGACGCCAGTGCCCCTCTGGGGTCTAACAGGCCACACAGGGACCCCCCTGGGGCAGGAGCCAGTTGTGGGGGAGAGGTTTGCACAGGAAAGCAGAGGAGACAGACCCTTGCCTTTGTCTCAAACCCCAGCCAGACTCCTCCCCAGGGAGGCCTGCGTGTGCGACAGCTCCATTTTTATTAGGATTTCTACTTCAGTCACCAAAAATGGACTCAGCAGAGGCTCAGCAGAGCAGCCAGGACTCGAGGGCAGACTTGGGATATCCTCTCCAGGCAGGGACTGTCCCCGCAGTGGGAGGCTGCCGAGCAGGCCCTCTGGGGCAGCGATGACCGTCTGTAAACAGGATGTCGTGGACTGGTCCCCTGTGCCAGGCCTCTGCTTCAGCACTGGCGTGACGTCAGCAAGGTGTCTGTGCTGCTTTCAAACGAAGTCCGGGGCCATCCCTGGAAGCCAGCATTGATCTTCTAGGACACGGGGAAGGAGTGCTTTCTGGACAAACTGCCCTGACGGTGGGGCTGGACCACAGCCCCCTCGGCCCTGCAGTTCCACACGGTACTCGTTAACCAACGCCCACCCTGTGGTAGGGACGGACTTACCCCGTGAGAGGATTCGGGGTCTGGAATCTGCTTTAAAACAAACAGCCAAAAAAAAAAAAAATGAAAAGTTGGGGGAGGGAAACAAAATTGACAAGTTTAGGAAAATGTTAACGATCGTTGACTCTGGCTGGTGAGCACGTGGAGCTCATGGTACACTTCTGTTAACTTGGTGTGTGTTTGCAGGTTCCAAGTTCCCTAAGCATTTTTTTTTAAAGGAGGTACAAGTGATACTGTTGCTATTGCTGAGAAACTTGAGCGCTAGCTACAAAGTTAACAAAGAAAAGGAGAAATGATATGTATGTGTGTGCTCTGTACATGATACATATATAATACCTATTATGTGTCTCATATCTATACAAAGGACACACATGTACAATCAAAGAAGGCAGAAGGGGCTGCGGCAAATGCCCCCCTCAGGTACTGCCCTGCTGCCGTTCCGGCGGTCTTGGTGGGGAGGGGTCCCCACTGGCGGAGGCACATCCCTCAACTCTTTCTCGCCTGGACCCAGCCACCCCCTGGTGCTTGCTCTGTTCTGCTTATTACTGAAACTCCCTGCTGAAGGAAACCTATTCTGTTTTTCATCTGGGTAACCACTGCCAAACTTGGGAAAACTCGGGGAGACGGTAAGAGACAGGGAGGCCTGGCGTGCCGCGGTCCATGGGATCCCGGAGAGTCGGCCACGACTGACCAACGGAACAGCAGCAGCAATCGTCCTGTGTGTCCTGAGCAGAACCGCAGAGCCGGCTGGGGACTCAGCGAGCACCGGGGCTGAGCGCTGTCGGGAAGGGCGCCATGGGTGGCCAGGGTGGCTGCAGACTCTCGGGCAACGTGACTGTCTGGTCGGACGGGGCAGAGGTGTCTGGATTCAACACCCCAGGCCCGGCTCTTAGAGGCCCTGCCACTCCTGCCAGGACCTGGATCACGAGTGCTCGGAACCCAGCGGCCACGCTGCGAGGAAGCCCAAGCAGGCCCGAGGAGATGCCCCACGGGAAGGAGCGGAGGCCCCAGCTGGGGGGCGGCTCTGCTTTGCCGGGCGTGGGAGTGAGCCAGCCGGCCTGGGAGTCAACCCCCAAGCCCATCAAACCACCCTAGCTGATATCCCTTACACCAGAGCCAAGCTACCTGCCAGCGCTTCCCGAGCTCCTGACTCATCACAGCCTAGGTATCAACAAAACCGTTGTTTCAAACCACAAAGCAGTGGGATGGTTTTCACTTGGCAAGAGATCCTCGGAGCAGGTGCTCTCGTGCCAGTGGGGGAACAGGGCCAGGTGCCAGCGCTCCTCCGACTCCATGCCCTGGCGCTGAGGGGCACGGCCCCGGCTGGGTCCCAGGGCTCACGGGGATGTGCACACACGTTCGTGCCGCATGGAAGCGGGCTGGCTCCTGGGAGACCCCAACCCCGGGGCTCGGGCAACAGCTAAGTTCACAGCATTTCTTCTTAAAGCCACTCAGGCCGCCAAAGGCCATTTCTCTCTCAGTCTAAGGAACACATGTCAGTGGTCCAGCCTGTATCTTCACTACCCCTGGAGAACTCACTTCCGGGCTTAAAACACACCGATGTTAAACTTCAGAATAAGTAATTGGGGTTACTTAAGTATGGTTGAGACTTCCCTGGTGGCCCAGGAGCTAAGAGTCCATGCTTCCAATGCAGGGGACCAGGGACCCTGGTCGAGAAACTAGATCCCACAAGCTTCAACTAAGAGCTCACATACCTCTGCTAAAGATCCCACAAGACCTGGCACAGCCAGATAAATAAATAAAGATTAAAAAAAAAATCACTCCCAACTGTGGGCACACAGTTCAGTCTCTGAGACTGTGTTGTTGTTGTTCAATGGCTACGTCATGTCCAACTCTGTGACCCCACAGACTGCAGGCTCCTCTGTTCTCTGTTATCTCCCAGAGTTTGCTCGAATTCATGTCCACTGAGTCAGTGATGCTATCTAACCATCTCATCCTCTGCCGCCCCCTTCTTTTGCCCTCAACCTGAGACTGTGACTCATTCCCACATTTTGATAATTTTCCTCCTTCAACAAATAAAAAAGTTAGATGAGTTACTGGACACGTGTGTATGTGTGTTGTGTGTCTGCGTATGTCTGTGTGTCTGTGTGTGCGTGTGTGTGTGTGTGTGCGCGTGTGTGTGCAGGAGGTTTCACTTGGGACCACTCTCAGACTCACCCATACAGGGAAGTGAAGGAGCAGGCTTGGGAAGGGGAGAAGCTGAGCTCTGAACTCAGATGTGACAAAGGTCTCCGCCAATCCCTTGCGAGCCCCAGAGCTGGGGCAGCCCCTCAGAGCTGTCTGTTTAAGGCAAGGGGCCAGGGCTTTCCCCTCCAGATCTCCCAGCCTTTGGAGGTGGGGCCTCTATGCACAGGGATGAGACGGGCCCCTTCGACCCGGAGCAAGATCTGCAGAAACACTCACCTGAGCACCAGTTGCCAACCTGCCTGGGGTGGGAGCGATGCCTTCGTGGTCCAGCACACTGAGATGTGGGAATGTGAGCAAAGTCCCCCGACAACCCAGCCAGATCAGTGCGGGGCCAGGTGGGGGAGAGGCGGAAGTGCTGTGTGGGGTCTCATTCGGGTGATACCTTGTGATCAGTCCTATCGCCTCGGGAAAGCTCACGATGGTGGGTCCCCGTGGTGGGGCTGAACACATGGCCAACATACACATCTAGGGATGCAGTCAGAACCCGGGTCACTGTGCCGTTAGCCCTGCAGAAGGACCACCGTCCTGCCCTCAGATTCTTCCATCCCGCCTGCAGCTCCTCCACCTGGACACTCCCTGGTGTGCCTCGTTGTTCAGACGCTCAGTCGTGTCTGACTCTCTGCGACCCCACGGACTGCAGCACGCCAGGCTTCCCTGTCCTTCACCATCTCCCGGAGTTTGCTCAAACTCATGTCCATTGAATCAGTGATACCATCCAACCATTTCATCCTCTGTGGTCCCCTTCTCCTCCTGCCTTCAATCTTCCCCAGCATCAGGAATTACAGTGAATCAGCTCTTTGTATCAGGTGGCCAAAATATTGGAGCTTCAGCTTCAGCAGCAGTCCTTTCAGTGAACAGTCAGGGTTGATTTCCGTTAGGTTTCAGTGGTTTGATCTCCTCGCTGTCCAGGAGACTCACAAGAGTCTTCTTCAGCACCACAGTCTGAAGGTATCAATTCTTTGGCCCTCAGCCTTCTTTATGGTCCAACTCTCACATCCATATGTGACTACGGGAAACACCATAGCTTTGACTATATGGACCTTTGTAGGCAAAGTAATGTCTCTGCTTTTTAATAAACTGTCTAGGTTTGTCATTGCTTTTCTTCCAAGGAGCAAGCGTCTTTTAATTTCATGGCTACAGTCACTGTCTGCAATGATTTTGCAGACCAAGAAGATAAAGTCTGGTGTACCTACTGGACCCTTTTTATAGCACATACAAACTCTAACACAGAACAGAAAGCAACCAGTGAGGACACGGGCCTTCCACGCTGAAAGACTCAGCCTCCCACCTTCAACAAGACAGACTGGGGCTGGCACCCATGCGACAGTGAAGGCAGAGCTCAGAGAGGAGGCCCCGTAATTTCTAGACATGTGTCCAAGCACCCAGGACAATTTGACACCACCACCGAGGGGCCTTGCCGTCATTCCTGGAAACCTAAAACAGTGCTGTCTCTGTCAGCTTAATTTACCTCATGCTGCGTAACAAAGATCTCAGTTGGTAGCTCACACCACCACAAAGGATTTCCCTCCTCGACAGTTCCATCCTGGTGGGGGTGGGCTGGGTTCTACAGCAAGTCAGCAGTAGGGGCAGCCCACTGGGACCCTGCTGGTCTCCTAGCAGAGAGATGAAAAGGTGGCCCCCCACCCGGGGGAGGAAGGACTTCCGCTCAGCCCTGGCCTACGTCAGACCAATCACATTTCACTGGCCAGAGCAAGTCACGTGGCCAAGTCTGATATCAACATGCAGGAGATGTAGGAGTTTCCCATGAGTTGGGGGGACAGCAAGTACTTGGACAATGATGCAGTCCACCACCATGCGGAGCAGCTGACCAGTGGCTTGGGCTTTCTGTCCCGGCCAGGTCAAACCTGAGAGGTACTGACGGAGAGCCACAGTCATCATCAGGGTGCTTTTTTTTTTTTTTTTTTTTTTTGGCCAAGCTTCATGGCTTGTGGGATCTTAGTTCTCCAATTAGGGATCAACCCCAGGCCCCAGCAGTGAAAGTGCCAAGCCCTAACCACGGGACTGCAGGGAATTCCCTAGCGTTGATTTTTAATTATTCTTTGTCTTTGTGTCTAAATTGTAATTAGGTTTCTTTTCATTTGTTTATTTGTTTGAGTCCACCAACTGGTGGTCAGTGTGGTCCATCCGGGAGAAAAGTCTGAAAAGCAGTGTCTTGGATGGGAACTCTGGCTCACTGTTGGGCGGGAACTCTCAGTCACTGCAGAAAGGACAGCTGCTTTGTCAGTATCTCACAAAACTCAACGCTCTCTTATCGTATGGTCCAGCCACTGTGCTCCATGGTACTTCCTCCAAGGAGCTGAGATCTTAGGTCCACACAGAACATGTGTACAGCTTGATGAATAATTGCCCAAATCTGGAAGAAACCAAGATGCCCTTCAGTAGGCACAGGGTCCATCCAGACAATGGAGTGTTTTTCAGAAATTTTAAAAACTGAGTTATCAAGCTCATCTGGAGAAGACTTGAAAATCCAAGTGAAAGAGAAGCCAATGAGAAAAGGCTACACACTGGATGAACACAAGTCCATGACATTCTGGAAAAGGCAACACTAGGGAGACAGTTAAAGATGAGTGGTTCCCAGAGGTTGGGAAGGAGGATGGACAGGCAGAGCTCAGAGGGCCTCTGGGGCAGTGACAACACCCTCTTGTTGTTTAATCACTAAGTCGTGTCCGACTCTCTGCAACCCCATGGACTGCAGCACGCCAGGCTTCCCTGTCCTTCACCATCTCTTGGAGCTTGCTCAAACACATGTCCCTTGAGTCAGTGATGCCATCCAACCACCTCGTCCTCTGTCGTCCCCTTCTCCTCCCACCTTCAATCGTTCCCAGCATCAGGGTCTTTTCCAATGAGTCAGTTCTTCACATCAGGTGGCCAACGTATTGGCGCTTCAGCTTCAGCATCAGTCCTTCCAATGAATATTCAGGGTTGATTCCCTTTAGGTTGACTGGTACTTCTGTCTAAACCCACAGAATATCCAACACTGAGTGAACTCATATAAAATATAGACTCTAATTAATATTTGAATAACGTTAAATATTTGAATAAAGAGTCGTGTGACTCTTTGTGACCCTATGGACTGTAGCCCATCAGGCTCCTCTGTCCATGGGATTCTCCAGGCAAGAATACTGGAGTGGGTTGCCATTTCCTTCTCCAGGGGATCTTCCCCACCCAGGGATTGAACCTGGGTCTCCTGCATTGTAGGCAGACTCTTGACCAACTGAGCCCCCAGAGAAGACCATTGAATAATGTAAAACTTAAAAATAAATGCTCTTGAGACAGCATCAGGGAAGGCAGCTAGTTCCATGGAGCCAGCAGCGTGGGCTGCACCCTGACTGGCATTTTACCAGTAAGTGACCTTGGACCAGTGGCCTTGCCATCCTCACCTGTAACGTGGAAAGCTAAGGCCTCACTGACAGGACTTCTGAGAGAACTAAATGTGTCGTGGCGACCACAGGGCCTGGCTGAGAGTGGAAATCAGGGCTGCCTGGACAACAACTTGTGTCCAAAAACGGGGGGACTCTGCCTTTCTCTGAAAAGGGTTCCTAGGCTCTGAGCATGGCCCACATTGACGTGTACGCTGCACCAGGGCCCTCACAGGCCTCCCACTGCCTGCCTTCCGGTCCCCCTCCTCCCCGGCCCAGCCCAGGCCACCAGCAAATCCCAACCTGGTACCTCTGCCTGGGTCACCAGAGGAGCCCCTAAGTGGCCACTGCTTCACTCCCATCCCAGCAGCCTTAGGATGCTTTCTGAAACTGCCTCAGCTTCTGTCCCCTCTGAATCAGCCCCCCGTCCTCCCACCCCCCGCCCCCGCCAAGGGCTCCGTACTGACTAGAGGAAGGTCAGACCCAGTTCATCAGACCCAGGAAGGTCCAGGAGACCAGGGGAGTCCAGGAAGTGAGGAGGCCCGGGAGGCATACCCTAAAAGGAACGAGTACATTTATTCAATTAAGCATTATTCATGTTTAAACTGTGTGCCCCCCCCAACATGCACCAAGAAGGCCAGGCCAGCACCAGGGAAGACCTCCCCACTCTCCTTGGGGCCCCCTTGGCCCCACTCTCCTGCTTCACCAGGACCCTCCGGCTCCAATGCGCTCACCTTGTCTCCCTTTCAGCCTTGGTCCCCCGTCCACACACAGGCCCCGTCCCGCCTGGCACATGGGTGCCAGCCCATGCCCGAACACCCAGCTAAAGTGCCTTGCCCACCACTGCCCAGGGCAGTCCCTCCTCAGCTTCTGCCCCTTCATCCTCCCTTCCTCGGTTTATGGTTAAAGGCCCTATATTCTGTCTTCCCAGCCTGGTCCATAATAAGCTGCCTGGTCACACATGACTCAAAATGCAGGCCTTTTTCCCTACGGGGGGCAGCCTCTGAGTCTCTGCTGCAAGCCCCTTCCCTTAGGGGAGGAACTAGCCCCCATCTCTACACGGCCCTGGCACTGCTTTTGAGAAAGCCACCCTTGGTGACACCAGGAATCCAGCTGGCAGGGGGCCGCATCTGCAGGTCCCAGGCGGGGGGCTAGGGCTGTGCGAGGCAGACAGGGGCCAGGATGCCTGGGCAGCACTGAGTGTGGGGGTGGGGAGGTGCCCACCCCGGCCAGACTCTGTCCTCAGTCACGAGTGTCATTCAGGCAGGGTGTCGCTGCCCTCGATGGCTCCCACCACCCTCACCCGCTCAGCAGGGCTTCGCTGGCTTCTGGTCACACGGTGTGGTGGGGGGCAGGCCTCGGGCAGACCCCCACGCTGGAGGATAGGCGTGGGGACTGAAGTCACGGCAGGTCTCATTGTATTCTGGTTGTGCTGAAGGCAGCAGGGGCCCCACTCTCGTGTCCCGTGTCGGGGGAAGGGGGGGCGGCGTTGAGTGGTGGGAGGTGGGGGGCTTTTCTCAGCCCCAGCTGGGCCTGGGGACCCGTCTCCATCATCCTCCTCCCCACCCTTTCAGGCAGCTGGGGGAGGGTAAGTGAACCTCCAGGACTGAGGCTTCAGCCAAGCCTTTGACCCTGACCCGTGGGGGACATCAGTGTCGCAAACAGCCCCAAAACAGTTAACTTAGAAAAATACACCACCACTTCTCCGCTTCCCCTGGTCCGAGGCACCGGCAAAAATACCGCTAGCCTTCGGATTTTGCTCTTTTCCGTCACCCTTTCCGTTGTAAGCCATAATTTTCAGAGGTTTATAGGTCAGCTACTAAAAAATATATATAATAAACCTCTCCCGTTGACTAAAAGGGAGCAGTTGGAGACGAGAAGGCTGATGGGTGCGCGTGGACCGAGTCTTGAATTCTTCCACCGAAGCCGTGGCGCATCGCATCCCTCCCCACCCCCACCTGCCGCTGGGCGCCTCCCCTTGTCTCCCCCTCCCTCTTCTTCCCCCGCAGCCCGCCCCTCCTCCACTGTGGGCCCAACAGGCCGGGAACACATCTGGGTCCTGCGGCCCCACCCTGGGGGACACCAGGGCCCACGAAGTTGGGGGCTTCGGAGCGGCTTGAGGCTCCACCTTGTACGGGGTCTCAAGAACTTTAAAAGCTAAGTTCCCGCTCATTGGGCCCGCGACCAGCCCGGCCCCCGCCGGTGCCCACCTGAGTCCCACTGGGCAGCCGGGGTATGGGTGGCTTCCCCGGAGCCAGGGAAACTGAGTCTTGGTCTCTGCTCCGAGCCCTGCACGGGGTGTGTGTGTGTATTCGTGTGTGTGATAAACCGACAGCTAGGGCGGGGCCGCTCATCCCTAAATTAGCGCCGTGGTGCACGTGGGCGCGCTAGCGCTGCCAAGGAGAAAGTTCTCGTCCCCCGCCCTCTTAGGCTGCCCCCCCAGCTCTAACTCCCTAACTTTTGGGGGGTGCCAGGGGCGAAAGCTGGAGGCAGTACAAGCACACGGGAGCTGAGTTGCAGCATGTTTCGGCCTCTTTATTTAGAACCCGGCGGACGAGGAGCCGGGGCAGTGGTGCAGACGGCTCAGGAACCATTTCAAAAAAAAACAGATTTGTCTTCAAGTTTAAAATAATCATAATAGTAAAAAGGGACAGCGAAAGCGCGAAGAGACTGCAAGCTAGATGGGCTTGTACGGCAGCTACAGCTTGTGAGTGACCCCCACCCCCCAGAATAGGCTACAAAAAATAAATTTACACTTGTTGATAACCAGATGCGAGTGAGGTGCCTTTGGCATAACCAATAACCGAGCTGCGGCGTGGCAGAGCGGCCCACGCCTCGACATAAATAGAAAATATAAGTTAGTATAACTTTAAAAATTTTTGTACAAATATACAGGTTTTTTTTCTTTTTTCCTTTTTTTTTGTCTTTTTTCATTTTTTTGCACTGAGTTTCAGCAGAGATTAAACATTTTATATAAATGACTCTTAAAGCTTTACACCTTGGGACCAGTGTACTCCTTGGGCAGAATACATTTAGATATAAAAGACGTTATTAATACATTGCACAGTTGTCAAACTTTAAACACGAAACCGAACGCTTCGCGGCAGCTGCCGCAGGTTGCTGCTACATGGACGGTCCCAGCCGAGGCCCAGCGCTCCTCTTCTGTCCGCTGCCCGACGGGCTCCGTCAGGGCTCTTTGGGCAAGAGGCTACGGGAGAGAGGTGCAGTGAACGAGGGGCGACAGAAGGGCCGCGAGGACCGCGCGGGGCGCCCCTCCCCGCGCCCCCCCCCCCCCGCCGCGGCCGCCGCCCTCACCTCTCATCGCAGCCGCTTGCGCGGGGTTTGCTCAGCCGAGCCGACGGCTGGAGCGGCGCCAGGCGCGGCGCATCCCGCGGGAACCTCGTTCGACGCCTTGGCTTCGGGCGCGGGTCTCTTGCGCTTGGCGAAGAAGTCTGCCGGCGACAGCGCGCGGAGCCGGTCAGGGCGGGGCGGGCCGGGGAGCCTGAGAGGGCCGGGGCGGAGAGGGGGGCGCGCGGGCGGCTGCCGGGCCGGGGTAGGGGCGCCGTCCCCGCCCGCGCCGAGGTCCGCGGCGGGTCAGCTTTGTTTACGTCGCCGCGCAAAGTGCTGTCTAAGCATTTCCCCTGGTCCCGCGGCCAAGCCCCCCGGGGCTACCGCCGCGTTTAACCCACTCCGCGCCGCGATTGCGGCGCCAGGCCGCGCCCGAGGAGGGGCTTCGGTGGCCCCGGCGTGGATCGTGCTCAGAGGGGAACAGGGCGCGCCCTCCCAACCCTCCCGTGCGAACCTCTCGAGAGCACGACCACAGGGTGGGGACGGGGTGCGGGCATAACCTCGCCCCGCGCGCTGCGGGCCCTTTAACGCCACGGAGGAGGCGGGGACCCAGGGAGGCCCCCGAGGGCCGGGGAACCCGGCTGGCCGGACAAAGCAGGGCCGAGCCGGGCCGGGGCGGGGCCGCGCGGGACTCACCGGAGATGAGAGGCCCGGACAGCTTCTTGATCGCGGCGCCTCCGGCGGCGGCAGTGGTGGCAGCACCGGCGGCGTTGGCGGCGGTGTTGGTGCCAGCGGCGGCAGTGCCCGGCGCGGGGCGCCCCGAAATCCCTGAGTGCGGCGGCTCGGCCTGGGGCTCCTGGCTGCGCGGCGGCGGGACCGCCTCCTGCTCGGCGCCCTCCTGAGGCGCCGGGGCCGCGGCCTGGGCAGGCGCTACGGCCTGGCCGCTGGACGGCGACGCCGGCGCCTCCCCGAGGCCGTCGAGGGACTCCTCGGCCAGCGCCCCGGGAGGCGGGCTATTGGCCGCGCCGTCCGGGCGGGGACGAGGCGCCAGGAGCAGGCGACAGCGCCCCACCTGCACCGTCTCGCGGTAGAAGGCGGGCACGGACTCGCTGTCCACCTCGGTCCACTGCAGGCGCCCGGGGCCCGGCAGTGGCATGTCCAGCTGGAAGTTGTAGTCCCAGCGACGCTGGTCCTCGGCGTTCAGCTCTGCCAGGCGCATCTGCAGCTCGCGGCCCAGCTCCTCGTGGTCCACCGGCCCGAAGAGGTTGCGGCAGGCGCTGGTGCGCGCGATCATGGGAAAGTTGCGGCGGGCGACCAGGCGCTCCATTGCCAATGCGCTGCGGAGACACACGTCGGACGTGTCCGGGGGCTGCGCGGGACGGGCGGCAGGAGAGGAGAGGAAAAGGAGGAGGGAGGAGGAGGAGAGGGAAGGAGGGCGGGGGCCGCGTGCAAGTGAGACCCCGCTCAGCCGGAGTCTGCATTTGCACAGGGACGCTGCGGGAGTGTGGCGCGGCGGCTACCTGGCTGTCGGGACGCTGACTGCTCCTGAGGCTCGCTCGCGGTGTCGTCCGACCTGCGGCCGCGCCCCCTCTGTGCCTGTCCTCGGTCGCTCGGCTGGCTCTGGCCTGGCTGGCACCCACCGAGCGCAGAGCACTTGGCCTGTGGAACGCCCAGTCCTCGCGCGCCCCTTTATACGCGAGGGTCCCACCCCCCCCGCGCGCGGGCCCTGCTGCTATTAGCATAATGTAGTATTTTCAGTTTCAACAACACCGCGGCGATTGGCGGGCGCCGCGCTTCCCCCGCCCCTCCGGCGCCCCGCCCCCGCCCGCCACCCATTGGCCCTGCGCACACACCCACCCGAGGGCGGGGCGGGGCGCGAGGGCCGATTGGCAGGGCGCGGGGCGAGCGCGGCGGCGGGGGCGGGGGCGGGGCGTGGGGCGGGGCCGAAGTTAAAGGGCGCTGCGGGCGGTAACGTGACACCGCGGCGCCCCGCCCCCTCGCCCCATCCCCCCCCCGCCCCCACCCCCCGCTCCCGCCCCCCGCTCCCGCCCCCCGCCGGCTCCTTTGTCTGCAAGGCGGGGGCTGCTCAGCGATGGTGGCGAGGGCCCCCCGACACCCCAGCCCGCGCGCCCTCCCGGGCTCGGCGGGCGACGACCCCCCGGCAGGACCGACGTTCAGCCTGGCCCAACTGGCCCCCCGGGGGTCGTCCAGCCCGGCCGCCTGCGCTCGGCCTTCGGCCTCCGGTGCCAGTTGACGGGCCTTTAAGCCGCCGCGGACAGCTCGTCCCTGGCTGGAGCTAGAGGGGGTCTTCGGCTGCCCCCGCGCGGCCTGCCGCGCCCGAGGCTTGTGTCCCTGCCGGGGTTCCGCGCACCTGGAACCCTAACACCTGCTAGACCGAAGGCCTTCGAGCTAAGAGAAAGAGGGCTTTGGGGGACCAGGGGGAGGAAAGATCTGCTCCACTTTTCTCCCAGGGCAAAGTGGCAGACACCTTGAGGGCCAGCTGTAATCGTCTGGGGCCAGGGTCTGAAGACCCTAGCTCTTGAGGCTGCCCACCCTACTCAGTGGATGGGAAACTGGCCATGCCCATCCTGAGCTGTGCCCATCACATCACTAACTGGGTGCTCAGCCGCATAGGGCTTGGCCAGGTGGGATTCCGGACTGCCCAGGCTAGCTGGCTAGAGGCTGCAGTGCTCGATATTGGACAGGGCACTGGAGGCTTCTCCACTGGGGAGCCCAGGGCCCCAGTGAAGGAGGTTAGAGGAGGCTGGCCCAACCCCACCTGTCTGACTCCCCCGCAGGGTCCCGTGGGTTCCAGGACACTCAGGGAACGGGGCTCCAGGACGACACTGCAGATGTCCCGGAGGCGGCTCAGGGGAGGCCAGGTTTGAAGGGAGGGGCATCAACCCAGCTGAGGGACAGGGCAGGTTACCACTCTTGGCTCTGGAGAGCAGGACCAAAGCTGATGCTTTGTGTCAATTTCTTTATTCTTTTTTGTACACTCTAGTCCAAATTTCCCACAGCAAGTACAGATGCGACAAGTTTTTACCTTCCGGGAAAATAAAAACAAGATGACAAAGGCTGTCCTGGCCCTGTGGATCCGTTGGGCGGGGCTCGTGTCTCCCAGCCTGGGCCTCGCCCCACCCGAGTGCCACAGCCGCGCCAGCCTCCCCAGAGGCCGTATGCACAGTCCACAGCGGGCAGTGAACACACAACATGGAACCACGTGCCCCCCGCCCCGAGGATTTCCCACCGGGTCAGGATGCCCCAGCTCCAGCCATGCAGGAAGGCAGGCCAGGGAAGGGCCAACCCCTAACCCAGGCTTTGTCTCCAGGCTGTCTCCTTTCCAACACGAGAGAAGCCGCCGCCCTCCCAGCCCCGCTCTGGACCCCCGGGGACTGCCTTATGGTGTGAGCACCTGTCCACCCAGGGCCCCACGGGGCGGGAGACCTAGCACGCTCCTCGTAGATTACCGGGAGCCGGCGGTAAACCAGGCCTCCACGCGACCCGCCCTCCGCCTGCACCGTCCAGAGAATGGCGTAGGAGGGCCGCCCCAGCCCCTCCGGGACACACAGGACATCTCCGTGGGCGCCAGCTGAGTCCAGCTGGTGGGCCCCAGGGCCTCCACAGTGACAAGCCCAGCAGCCTGTGACTCAGAGCCTGGTCTCCACGGACAGGGGTGGGTGTGGCATCTCTCCAGGTCACACAGTGCCGCAGCCGTGGGGCCTCGGGCAGCTGAGCCCTGGGCAGGACGGTTTCCGTGGCCCCCTGACTGAGCCCCACCTGTCCTACGGGGCAGGGAACAGAGAGCCTGGGTGAGCCGCCAGGGCCGCAAGGCAGGGTTTAGACCCGCCCCACCGCCTGTCTTCTGACTTCCTACTTAATACTTCTCCAGGGGCTGCGGGGACACCTCCTCTCTGGGCCGCCTTGTTAGTGCAGGGAGGTGACTTTGTGAGTCTGGGATCCCGAATTTGATCCAATGTGGTACCCACTGGCCTACTGAACCTGCTGGTCCCAGGAGTGGGCTAGGTCCCTCCCTGAGCCTGGGATGGGGGGTGGGGGGGAAGCTGAGTTCTGCCCTGAGAAGAGGCCCACAGCCTCTGAGAGCGAGCATCTATCTAGGCACAACATCCAGGCTCTACTTTTGTAATTAAAAATGTAGCCGAAGGAAAAAAGCAAGCTAAAAGGAACAAGGTTTGTGCAGACATCAGAACCAGGAGCGGTGTGGCTACTCTCTCCCCGAAATCCTGCAAGAGGGGAGGGGAGCAGAGCCTATTTGCAGCCGGGGGTGGGGGGGTCGGCAGGGGTGGCAGGCCTAAGCACCAGGCCCCCTGCTGCATCCTGCATCACTGTAGCCCGCCCCTCGGCCAACCGAGGAGGACACAGGAAAAGCCATGAGCTCACCAAACCTCTGCCTTCTCCTCTAAGCACACTGAACCACGTGGTTCTCCCCCAGCCCTTAGCGGGCGGGTGGGGGGGGGGGGGTGCTACGGAACGTGGGCAGGGGCCGCTTCCCCACCAGGCCCACAGGGCAATCCTCCTTCTCCCTGCCTCCCTGCTGCAGGGGGCAGGAGCCCCAAAAGCCCACCCAGAGTGCGACCCCCCCCCCCAGCCCCAGCGGCACCCTCTGCACACCCACCTGACCATCTTGGGCGTGCGAAATGAACTTTTATAGCATCTTCAGCCACTGTAAAAATGAGGGGTGTCTGTGACAGACACTGGTTCCCCCGACCTGCATAGATGGCCCGGGTATACCCGGGTGGGCACTTTCCAGACGAGGAGTGAAGGTTGGGGAAGATGCAAGGGCCTGCTCCAGCTTACAGTGGTCAAGGCCCCGGTGGGGTTTAGTCCTCACAAAGCCCCGCAGGCGGGCTGGGTCTTGTGGGCTCTGTTTACAGCTGTGGAGTCTGAGTCTGGGAGAGGGAGCCTTTCCGGACTTCAGCGGGAGCCAGGTCCCTGGTGTCCGGAAAACGCCATCCGCAGCCGCGTGCTGCCCCCTGCTGGCCGCGTCCCCCACCAGCCGCCTCTCTAGCTACCCCAAACCCCCCTTCTCCTGGGGGCCCACAGGGCCAGTGTGTTGGGGGGGCTCACCCCCCACAGTTCTCCTTGGCCTGTCTGTGCCTGTGCCCCTCCAAGCAGCTCCCCAACTGCTATCCAGCTCCCCAACTGCTATCCATCTGGGTGACTGCAGATCTGAGAAGTCTGGAGGGACACGGCCAACCCTGACCACACCAGGGACCTCCAGCCTGCCCTGCACCCTGGCTGGGCACCTTGCCTCATAACCCTTTCAAGAACCTGCAGAGGGAGGTGTCTGATGCCCATTTTCCAAGAGAGGAGCCCATGGCTCAGACGGGTTAAGCACACTGCCTGTGGTCATCCAGCGCTCAAGGGCAGCTGGTTCATGCCCCTGGCCCAGACCCCTGGACGCCTATGAGGGTCTGGTACGCAGGAAAGCAGGAGAGGAAAAGTCCAGAGCTCCCAGGTTCCCCTCCCCTGACATCCCTCCCAAGCCCTGCCCAGGGATGGCTGACCCCCAGGGTTCATCCCAGCAGGGAGGTGACCATACTCCTGCTCGGTCATGTTTCTTCCCCCGTGTAGGTCTTAGCTTGTCCACCTGGCACCCACCAGGGCAAGGCTCTCCACCAGCCCACGCAGCACGCCCGGGGCGTCAAGGCACATCATGCGGCAGCAAACAGCACCAAGGCCCCGGGCCGGCCCCGCAGGCCCCTCTAAGCTTCACCTTCCCTCGTCTACAAGATGGGGCCTCCAAGGGGTAGGAGAGTTACAGATTAACCGCCAGCCCCCAGCGATGGGCGGCCCGACCCGGCTCTGCGCCCGCGCCTGCTCAGGAGGGTTCCCGGCGCACTTGGCCGGCGCCCAGCGCCCGCGCGGCCGGGCTGTCCCTCCCGCACCGAGTTCCCGCGCTCGGCTCGCCCCGCCCCCAGCCCCCCCAGGACGGGCTGTTCTCGGGCCGCTGCCAGGCACGTCCTCCGCAGGTGCCGGCCTCCCTCCGCTGACGCGTCCACAAGCCGCACGACGCGAATCCGAAGCTCCGATTACAGGGGCGGCCTTGTGCTGGGGGTCCGGGCCGGGGTCCTCATGCCCCCCTCCCCCGAATCTGCGGGAGGGACTGGGAAGCCCTGGGGGCGGGGAGCGGCGGGAACAGGAGCAGCCCAGGGCCCCAGAGCGCCCCAGCCCCAACTCCAAAGTAGCCTGGGGCGGCTCCCTGCGCTCTCCCCGGGGTCTCAAGCAGAGGGACCCCTTGTCCCACCTTGCCGCGGACTTTTCTGGCTTCAGTCCTGAACGGCCCTGGAGACCCTGGACCACTGGTCACCCGAGGCTCCAGACAGAGCCTCCCAGGGCAGGGGAGGAGTCCTGGGGCAGAAGGCAGGCACCCAGGAGGGGCCCAGGGCCCACCTCAGACCCCTCTGTGGTCAGCTCTGAGCCCCACCAGGCTCCCCTCCTCCTCGCCCGCAGGAGACAGACTGGACGGTCCTTCCTGGGGAATAAACTGCCCCCATCCCCAGCCCTCACGCCCACCATGCCCCCCACTTCCTGTCTTGTCTTCTTGAATTAGTGGGGTCCCCATGAGCATCTTCTGTCCACCCGCGGACACCGGGGACTCACCTCCCACCCTGCTGCCCCTACCCCACCTGACTTAGGAGCAGCTGAAACGCCAGGGAGGGGGTGTGAGTGCGTCCCACCCCCTCGTCCCCCGCTCCCCAGCAGGACTTGGTCTGCAGTCACCCAAGACGGGGTCCGGGCCTCAGAGACCCCACTGAGCGCTAGTGCTGACCCCGCACTGGGGCGGCCAGCCCCGGGGCGTCCCCCGTCAGGGCGGGGTGCAGGAGGCGCCGCCGCCCTCGCCACCCGTCCCCTCCCCCGTCCACTCTTTCTTCACGTTTCCCCAGCTCCCCCCGGGCGAGTTTCCAAGGCGAGCAAAGCAGCTGATCAGGACAGGGGTCAGGAGGTGAAAGCCGGCCCTCCCCTGAGCCCGGGGCTGGGCAGAGCGGGCGCGCGGCGCCGGGGGGTCTGTCCCGTCCCCCCTCCCGGCCCCCCGCCCCACGATGGCCCCGCCAGAGGGGCTGAGGCGAGGGGGACCGTCCTCCACGTGAGCGGCGCCCGGGCCGGGCTCCGGCCCCCTCCCCGCCGTTCCTTCGCCGCCGGAGCCCCGAAACTGGAGGCCTGCTGCCCCCTGGTGTCCACTGGCGGCACCGCCGTCCGCTGCAGCCCGCCCAGCGCGCACACGGGACCGAGTGGTCCCCCAGGCCGGCCCCAGCCTCGCCCGCCCACCTCGCCCCTTCCTCACCCTGTGGGTGGTTTGGACAAGGGCCTCGTCCCCTGTGACCCCAGAGTCTCAAGTCTAAGATTGGGGTGCGGGTCTGCCCAGGGTCAAGTCTGTGGAGGGGGGAAGCCTCAGTTTCAAAACCATCCTAGCACCCCTAGGCGTCACTCACACCTTAGTGGGAAATAGTGCTCAGGCCTCTCCTGTCTCCAGGGCCGGGCGCGAGCCAGGGAGCAGGGGCGGGGAGGGGGGAGGCCAAGAGCGCACAGACCCCAGGTGAGGGCCCTGCCGGCCTCCCGTCCTCCCGTCCTCTCCCCTCCCCGCTTCCCCAGGCCCTGACCCCTGCCCTTCCCTTCCCCCCCGCTCCCTCCCTCCTTCCCCGCTGCCCCGTCACCCCCACCCTCCTCCTCTTCTCCCCATCAGGGCCCGCCCCGCCCCTCCACCGGGGTCGCTGGTCTGAGCCCCCTGTAAAGCCTGCGCCGGTCGCCCTGAAGGGTCTGGGCGGCCGCTGCGTGTGGCCCTTCCTCCTGAGGCACCTCTGGGGAGCCCCCTGGGGGTCCAGTGGTCTGAACTGGGCGCGTTCACCGGCAGAGGCCTGGGTTCGACCCCCGGTCTGCGAACTGAACTCTGATTCACCTAACAATATCAACAACCAAATCAGTAATCATAACTCTCGTTTCTGGGCTGGGAGCCAGGGCCTGGAGCCTCGTGGGCACATGCGGGCGCCTCAGGCGGGAGCATCTGACTGGGGAGCAGCAGATAAGACGCGAGCTTGGAAGGACGTGCGTGCCCCGCATTCTCCATCAGCTGTCCACACTCGAAAATAAGCCTGCACCCTGAGGGAACCCTGCAAGCCACCAGGAAAGGCCTGCAATCCGCATCCAAGCCACCCACAACCAGGCACGAGCCCTGACCCTCCACAGCTACCGGGGGGAGGGGTCGTGCAATGAGGGGGAGTCTCAAGCCCCCAGCAGGAGCCCCCAGCAGGGGCCACTCCAGGTCTGGGATGAGGAGGAGGCGCTTGGGAAAGGAGGGGGCCCCAGGCAGGGAAGGGGCCTGGCATTCCCAGCCCATCACGGCTGGTGCCCCGCAGAGGGAGACGGGCACGGGCCGGGTGGGGGCTGGAGACGGCTGGCTCGCAGGGCCTGGGGCTCCGTCTGGCTCAGGACTGGTTTCATCCTGAAGGCACAAGGGAGCACCAGAGGTTTCTAGCTGGGGGTCCAGGCTCCTGCAGTCTGAGTGGTGGAGGCAGGTGCCAGCGCCTGGGAGCGAGGTGAGAAAGGCAGTCAAGCGGGTAATGACGGGGCCCCAGGCCGGGGGCTGGGGGCCCCAGCGAGGCCAGGTCTGAGGGCTCCAGGAGCCTGGGGTGGCAGCAGGCAGAAGGAGGGGGGGACTCAGGAGGACGGTGCCTCGTGACTTTGGAGCACAGGTGGCAGGTGAGAGGCAGCAGGCCCTTGCTGAGGGTCAGGGGATCTGGCCACCGGCCACAGCTGCCCCCAGGGTACCGGGGGACCCGGATTCCTGCTGGTGGCATCTGACTTTTCCACCTCTGCCACTTCACTCCCTGCTGGCAGGCCTCCCATGACAGGAGGTACGGGGCGGGGGAGATCTGTGGGCTTCTGGGCTGGGCAGAGTGACCACCTCCTCCTCGGGCAAAGGAAAACGGGTGACCGCTCCATGCCTCGCTTTCTCATCTGCGTGGCTCCGGAAGAGGCTCAGAGGCCATGTCTGTGTGCCTGGCCAGCAGCCTCCTGGTGGGCCTCTCCCTCCAGACCTGGCAGAAGGGCAAGGCCCAGCCAAGCCCTGAGGACCCCACTGGCTGCTTTTGTAACAAAACCTGGACGTTTGCTCCAAGCCCAGGGACACGGGCTGGCAGTGTGACTCAGACCCCAACAAAAGCATCTGCGTCACCTAGTCATGTGCAGTTCCCCAATAAACTGTCAGACAGGATGAAGCAGCCTTTACATAACAAGCAGCTAGGACCCTGCCCCACCCAGGGGCGTCTGTGGATGCAGATTGCTGTGCCTGGAGGGTCTCCATCTAACACTCAGGCCGACCCACCCTCTGCACACGTGCCCGACACTCAGCAGTGGCCCTGGTTGGGACCCAGCTGCTGCTGGCAGCACACCCTCTCTGTGCCAGGTAGCCACCCCTGGCCACACAACTTACGTGCAAATTGCTCCATTAAACCCGCATGTGTATCTTACGAGGGAGGAATTAGCGTTGTCCCCTTTGGCCCAGCAGTAAGGAATCCGCCCGCGTATCAAATTACCAATGGCATTTTTCACAGAGCTAGAACAAAAAAATTTCACAATTCGTATGGGAACACAAAAGACCTCAAACAGCCAAAGCAGTCTTGAGAGAAAGAAGAATGGAGCTGGAGAAATCAACTTACCTGATTTCAGGTATATACTGCAAAGCTATAGGCTATACTGCGGAGCTACGGTCATCAAGACAGTATGGTGCTGACACGAGAATGGAAGACTAAACCGTGGAACGAGACGGAAAGCTCAGAGAGAAACCCACACACCTATGGGCACCTTGTCTTTGACAAAGGAGGCAAGAATATGCAATTGGGAAAAGGTAGTCTCTTCAATCAGAGAAGGCAATGGCAACCCACTCCAGTACTCTTGCCTGGAAAATCCCAGGGACGGGGGAGCCTGGTGGGCGGCCGTCTATGGGGTCGCATGGAGTCGGACACGACTGAAGCGACTTAGCAGCAGCAGCAGCAGTCTCTTCAATAAGTGGTGCTGGGAGAACTGGACAGCTACATGCAAAAGAACGAAATTAGAACACTTCCTAACACCCTACACAAAGATAAATTCAAAATGGGTTAAAGACCTAAATGTAAGACCACGCATGCTGTGCGCTAAGTCACTCACTCATGTCCGACTCTTGGTGACCCTGTGGACTATAGCCCACCAGGGTTCTCTGTCCGTGGAATTCTCCAGGCAAGAACACTGGAGTGGGCTGCCATGCCCTCCTCCAGGGGACCTTCTCCACCCAGGAATCAAGCCCACGTCTCCCACAGCTCCTGTCCTGCAGGCGGGTTCTTTATCACTGAGCCGCCAAGAAAGCCCCAAAGTATAAGACCAGAAACTATAAACTCTCAGAAGAAAACACGGGCAGAACACTGTAGACAGAAATCACAGCAAGATCCTCTATGACCCACCTCCTAGGATAATGGAAATAAGAGGGAAAATAAACAAATGAGACCTAATTAAACTTAAAAGTTTTGCACAGCAAAGGAAAGTAGAAACAAGGTGAAAACACAACCCTCAGAATGGGAGAAAATAATAGCAAACAAAACAACTGACAAAGGATTAATTTCCAAAATATATAAGCAGCTCATACAACTCAATAGCAGGAAAACAAACAACCCAATCAAAAAGTGGGCAAAAGACCTAAACAGACATTTCTTCAAAGAAAACATATGAAGGGCTAATAAGCACATGAAAAGATGCTCAACATCGCTCATTATTAGAGAAATGCAAATCAAAACTATAATGAGATATCACCTCACACTGGTCAGAATGGCCATCATCAAAACATCCACAAACAACAAGTGCTGGAGAGAGTGTGGAGAAAAGGGAACACTCTTGTGCTGCTGGTGGGAATGTAAACTGATGCAGCCAGTATGGAAGACAGCACGGAGATTGCTTTAAAAACCGAGAATAAAACCACCATAGGGCCCAGCAATCCCACTTCTAGGCATATACCCTGAGGAAACCAAAACTGAAAAAGACACAAGTACCTCTGTGTTCACTGCAGCACTATTCGCTAGCGAGGACGTGGAAGCAACCTAGATGTCCATCGACAGATGAATGGATAAAGAGGCAGGGGTACATACATACAATGGAATGCTGCTGCTGCTGCTAAGTCACTTCAGTCGTGTCCGACTCCGTGTGACCCCACAGACAGCAGCCCACCAGGCTCCCCCGTCCCTGGGATTCTCCAGGCAAGAACACTGGAGGGGGTTGCCATTTCCTTCTCCAATGCATGAAAGTGAAAAGTGAAAGTGAAGTCGCTCAGTCATGTCCGACTCCTAGCGACCCCATGGACTGCAGCCCACCAGGCTCCCTTGTCCATGGGATTTCCCAGGCAAGAGTACTGGGGCGGGGTGCCAGTGCCTTCTCCAACAATGGAATACTTCTCAGCCATAAACAGCAATGCATCTGAGTCCGTTCTAATGAGGTGGATGAACCTAGAGCCCATTATACATAGTGAAGTAAGTCAGAGAAAAACGAATGTCGTATATTAACTCATATATGTGGAATCTAGAAAGATGGGGCCGCCCTCAGGGCAGTGATGGAGACGCAGACACAGAGGACAGCCTTGTGGACCCAGCGGGGAAGGAGAGGGAGATGAGTGGAGAGAGCATCAGGGAAGCAGATACATATGTAACTAGACAGCCAATGGGAATTTGCCACACGACTCGGGGAACTCAAACCAGGGCTCTGTAACAACCTAGAGGGGTGGGAAAGGGTGGGAGGTGGGAGAGAGCTTCAAGAGGGAGGGGACATATGTACGTGCGTGCCTGCTAAGTCACTTCCGTCGTGTCTGACTCTTTGCAACACTATGGACTGTAGCCCACCAAGCTCCTCTGTTCATGGGATTCTCCAGACAAGAATGCTGGACTGAGTTGCCATGCCCTCCTCCAGGGGATCTTCCCGACCCAGGGACTGAACCTGCACCTCCAGCGATTTCTGCACTATAGGCCAGATTCTTTACCGCTGAGCCACTGGGAAGGCCTGACCTATGTACACCTATGGCTAATGGCAACCCACTCCAGTACTCTTGCCTGGAGAATCCCAGGGATGGAGGGGCCTGGTGGGTCTATGGGGTCGCACAGAGTCGGACACGACTGATGCAACTTAGAAGCAGCAGCATGACTAACTCATGTTGATGAACGACAGAAATTAAACCAATATTGTAAAGCGATCATCAATCAATTAAAAAGAAATAAATATAGTTTTTTAAAAAAGAATCTGCCTGCAATGAAGGAGACACAAGAGACTCAGGTTTGATCCCTGGGTCAGGGAAGATCCCCTGCAGGAGGAAATGGCAACCCACTTCAATACTCTTACCTGAAAAATTCCATGGACAGAGGAGCCTGGCAGGCTAGAGTCCATGGGGTCGAAAAGCACTGGACATGATTGACAAACACACCGTTTCACAGAGGGGGAAGCTGAGGCTTGAGAGGACGAGACACTTGTCAAGGCCGGCTAAGCCGTGGACGTGCTGGCCCAGCAGGGCTGCCTGCAGAGCGGGGCTGGCCCCTGCTTGGCCACTGTCGGCTCCATGACCTTGCAGAGCCCCTCTTCCTTGACTGTCAGATCAAGGCCTGGACCGGGGGTGTCCCACCTATGCCCTATGTTCACCGGTTCATCCAGTGGGGCTGAGTCCCAGGGTGGCAGGGGCAGAGAGAGAGGCCTGGGTCATCCCTCATAGCTAGCATTCCCGTTCGCAAAATGCGCGCGAGACCTGGCCACCCCCGAGCTGGGCATCAACCAGAGGCCCAGGGGTGGACAGCAGCAGGGGCCCTAGAAACCTACCCACCAGGTCCCACGGCCCCCAGAGCAGAAATGGGCAGCTACTGCTTGTCACTCCTGGAGCCGTCAGCGTGGCTGCCCCCAACGGAACCCGAATAGCCAGGCTCCCTGAAACTGCCGTCCTGGAGAGGGGAGGGGACCGGGCTTGGCCAGGGTGGGGCTCTAGGGTAAGAAGGGCCGCATGGGTTTGTGACTTCTCTTCTGGGTCCTAGAAGTCTCCCTGCTTCTCCCTGGATTCTCTGCTGAGTTCCCAATGGGTGGAGGTTCCGGGAGACGTGGACGTGGGATGGATGGTCAGAACGGGGGCAGTCCCTTCTAGCCGGAGATGAGGGCCCAGGATGGGAGGAGGTGGTTCTTGGGGAGAGAGAGCAAGCTCCCTCCAAGTCCCTCGGGCCTGTGCCTGTTTCAGGGGCCGTGACACCCGGGGCACATGGAGGGGCGCGAGTGCAGACCGCGTGTCCTGCCTCGGGCCCTCTCTGCTCCCAGCACTCTCCACAGGTGTGCGTGGCTCTTCTCTCTGAGCCCTGCTTTCTTGGGAAGTTGGAAGGCTCGTCTTTTGCTTCCAGGCTGCCCTTCGACCCTTCCACCATCGCGCCACGCCAGACCACTGGAGGCTGGCCACTCACCCCTGGCTCTCCTGGATGGACACCCCTCCCTTGAGGCTGCAGTTCCTGCAGAAGCCCAGGGCCCTGGAGATGGGGCCTGCAGCCTCACTGTGCCAGCCCCACTCTGCCGCCCGGGCCACCCCCTACCCCAGCGTGCCCCCAATCCTTCCTATAGTCAGAGCCCAGTGTGAGTCTGTCTGGCTTCCAGGGACCCGAGAGGCAAGATAACTGGGTGGCCCAGCTTGTCCAGGACAGTTCCTGTTGGCACATGGGAAGCCCCAGGTCCCAGGCAACCTGGGGCTGTCAGCACCTCCTTGAGGGTTTCCAGAGCAGCGTCCCCTGTTCCTCCTCTTCTCTGGTCACGGGGGGACATGGCCATCACACAGTGTACCCCAGCGGTCGTCTGAGGGCCCCAGGGTCTCCAGTCTGCAGGCCTCTGGCCTGGATGCCGCCTCCAGCAGCCTATGCACCATGCTTCCCCATCAAAGCTGTCTTCCTCTCTCAGCTGTAGCCATCGGCCTGCAAGAGCCCCTGGAGTGAGTGACCCCCACCCTACCATGTGGGCCCCTGCACCCCAGCACTGGGCCGGGAGTGAGGCAGAGCCAGTGGGTGAGAGCTGAGACTTCAGGCCTCTGCAGCCCTGCCTCTGCCTGGACCCGGGGCCCAGGGGGCCCACATCCACGAGAGGTCAGTGGAGAAGCCCCCGGCGGCTGGCAGTGCCCCCTCTGGGGATGTGGCCGGGTCCAGTCCTGAAGGCTCAGTCCCAGGACCCCGCCCACAGGGGAGTCAGAACCCACACAAGGCCCAGCCCCTGCCCCTCCTCCAAGAAGTCCCTGCCCAGACTGCAGTCCCCAAAGTCTATGTCACAGACTCCAGTCTGGAAGGTTCCTCGGCACCTGGGCTGGGAGAGTCAGCTCTCCTGGAGACCTGCCCCCGGCCTGGGTCCTGCTCCAGCCAAAACCTCCTTGGCTTCCCTGAAGAGGTGACGTTGAGGTGAGCCCTTGGCGACCAGGAAGAGTAATCGGCACAGTTCCACGAGACCCCCATCAGTCCCTTCCTGGGTTTGTCCCTCTCAGAGCTGTTGTTCAGTCGTTCAGTTGTGCCCGACTCTTTGTGACTCCATGGACTACAGCACACCAGGCTTCCCTGTCCTTCACCATCTCCCAGAGTTTGCTCAAACTCATGTCCATTGAGTCAGTGATGCCATCCAACCATCTCATCCTCTGTCGTCCGCTTCTCCCCCTGCCTTCAATCTTTCCCAGAATCAGGGTCTTTTCAAATGAGTCAGCTCTCTGTATCAGGTTGCCAAAAGATTGGAGCTTCAGCTTCAGCCTCAGTCCTTCCAATGAATATTCAGGGTTGATCACCTGCAGGATTGACTGGTTTGATCTCCTTGCAGCCCAAGGGACTCTCAAGAGTCTTCTCCAGCACCACAGTTCGAAAGCATCAATTCTTCAGTGCTCAGCCTTCTTTATGGTCCATTTCTCACATCCATGCATGACTACTGGGAAAACCACAGCTTTGACTATAGGGACTCTTGCTGGCAAAGTGATGTCCCTGCTTTTTAATACACTGACTAGATTTGTCATAGCTTTCCTTCTAAGAAGCAAGCATCTTTTAATCTCATGGCTTCAGTCACCATCTGCAATGATTTGGGAGCCCGAGAAAATAAAATCTATAACTGCTTCCACTTTTTCCCCGTTCTGTTTGCCGTGAAGTGATGGGACAGATGCCATGATCTTTGTTTTTTTTTTAATGTTGAGTTTTAAGCAGGCTTTTTCACTCTTCCAGCGTCAGGGCCTTAAATACGGTCCTGATGCAGGAGACACGCTATCGCACCTCCGGCTCAGACCCCACCTCCTGTACCTGTGTCTGAGCCAGGACTCCACCCCCTCGAGCACTGAGCCCCAGAAGGTTCTCCCCTCCAGACCCCGCCCCCTGCACACACCCTGGCTCCTTCTCAGCTGACGGCCACCACCCAGACACCCCGCCAGCTCCTCCTTCCCTGGGTTTGCAGACTCTCGTCCTCCGTCACCACCTCCTATCTGAGTCCGCGGGCACCTCCTCAGGACTGCAGAAACGCCTCTGACCGGCCTGCCCCCTGTGGTCAGCACATCAGCTGGAGGTCCTTCCAGAAGCGGCGGGCTTGGAGCCGGGCTCCACCGTAGTCAGGGCAGTCGGTGCAGCACCTCCTTGCATGACCTGAACACTGGGTGTGCTCCGCCCTCTCCCACACACGCAGACACACGTGCACACACACCTGCCTGCACACGCCCGCCTCACCACCGGCACAGGCAGCGGGTGTGTGGCAGGGGCACCTCCAGCTCATCCTTAGGACTCTGCAGAGGTGTCACCTCCTCTGAGAAGCCCTCCTCCCCAGCCCCGCTCAGACCCGGCTGGGAGGCTGTGACTGCTCCGGGGCTGGGGAGGAGGTCCAAGGAAGTGCAGTTGCCCAGCGAAGTGAAAGGATTTCCCAGCTCCCTCGGGACCAGGAAGCTCCCTGCCCACAGAGCCTATTGTGACGAATACTCAGGCTGGATCTGATTGCCTCTGCTCCAGCCAGCCCTGGGCCACCCGTGGGTCCCGTGTGCCGCAGGAGGAAGGGAGAGGTGAGTGAGCAGCCCCTTCCTGCCCGCCCCTTGCCTTTGGACTCAAGTCTGCCACCATCACAGGCCCACTCTGGGAGAGAGGGCGTGAGCCACTTGGCCTGAGGCCTGAGGGCCCTCTTGCCGCTCCCAGAAAGGCCTCTCAGCAGGCCTGGATCTCCCCCGACTCCACGCTAACTTCCAGACTTTGGCCTGTCTCCTCGGGCACTGTGGCTTCCCAGGCGGTACAGCGGTAAGAAGCCCGCCTGCAGTGTGGGAGACACAGGTGATGTGGGTTCCATCCCTGGGTGGGGAAGATCCCCTGGAGGAGGGCATGGCAACCCACTCCAGTGTTCATGCCTGGAGAATCCCATGGACAGAGGGGCCTGGCAGGCTACTGTCCATGGGGTCACAAGGACACAACTGAGCACTCACACACACACACGCCCACACACACACAGAGGCAGAGAGGGCTCCTGGGCCGCCTGCCCCACCTGTCTCAGGCTCCTGGTCCCGGCAGTTCGAGAGCGGCCTGAGCTGAGGGTAACGCACGGTGGAGGGGACATTGATTTTGACGTTGGCCTGGCTCTGAGCTGCAGGCAGGTCGAGGGCAGCAGAGTCCTGCGTGGGCCTCTGCTCATTTATCTGGGAAACTGTGACCCGAGAGGGAGTCTGTGTGCTCCCCGGGGCTCCATCAGGGGCTCTGGGTGACTGCAAGGGGGCACTAGCTAGTCCCCCGGAAGGACAGCTTGAAGCCAGGCGGACCTGCATACCTTGGGATTCTGATGGCCCTGACCAGGCTGGTGGGTGAGCCACAGTGTTTAAGGAGGGAGAACCGGCATCTCAGTAACTGCGGGGAACGTGGGTCTAAGAGCGGCTCCCAGGAAGCATCTGTCTCCCTGCCCCGCTCTGGCTCTCTGCAGACCCCACCCAGGGGGCGAGCCAGGCATTGCCCTCCCCCTCCGTCTCCTGGCACCTCTTCCCGTCCCATCCTTCATCGCAGCCCCTGTCCTGCCTCCCTCCGCCCCATCCTGCGCACCCGAAACCCAGACTGGATACCCAGAGCTGCTCCAGCGGTCTGAGCTCCCGCCTGCCCCCCGCAGACCCGGGAGAAAAGCAGGAGGGGGCAGGTCCGGGGCCATGGGGCGGAGCGGTGCTCGCCGGGGGTGTGTCGGGCTCGGCCAATGAGAGCGCGGAGGTCGCGGGCGGGGGCGGGGTGTCCCGGTTGGCGGGGCGGGGAATTACCCCGGGAGGGCAGGTGTCCCAGGGCACCCTGAGTGGGCGGGGGCCTGAGCCCAGCCCCGGAAGGGCAGGCAGGCAGAAGCTCACCCCACGAGGGCTCACCTCGCCAGGACGGTGCCCAAGCCTATCCCTGGGAAGGCAGGTACTGAGCTCCCTGCAGCACCCCTGCCAGCCAGGTGCCCCTGGGACCTGCCCCTCTCACCCTCTGCCCCGCTCCCTGCAAGTTCCCCGCACCCGGGATGGGAAGTCTGGGCACAGCCCCAGGGCCCTCCTTGATGTCACACCCCCTCCCCGCCCCCGGCTCTGCATTCTGAAGGCTACCCTTGGGACCAACTGTACAGCTGGGTGTTCATTTGGCAAAACTTGGTGAAGGCCTTCATGGAACCGCAGTCTGGCTACAGCAGGTGAGGGGGTGTGGGGAGCAGACAGGGCCTGGCTACCCTGCCTGGGGGGCCTGGAAGGCTGAGCTGCCTCTCCAGCCCACCCCCAGGTGCTCCAAAAGTCCCTCTGGCCTGGTGGAGGAGCTGGGCAAACTAGGCCGTCTGCTGAGAAGCGCTCCATGGGGCAGCGGAAGCAGGACCCTGTGGGCCTAAAGACCCGCCCGACACACACACACACACACACACACACACCCCACACACACCACACACACACACCACACACACACACACACACACACACCACACACACCACACCACACACCCCACACACACCACACACACACACCACACACACCACACACACACACCACACACACCACACACACACACACACACCACACCACACACCCCACACACACCACACACACACACACACACACACCACACACACACACACACACACACACACACACACACACGGGAGCCACCTACCTGAGACGCGGTCAGTGACCACTCTGGCCTCGGTTCCATCTCAAAGTCAGGCCCTGAGCCCAGCCCACGCTGGTTCCATGGTGGCCGTGTGCCCAGGGGAGGGACACTTGATCTCCAAGAGCAAGACCGGCCCAAGGTCACTCGCCAGCAGGAGTCTGGAGAGCCCTGCTGAGAGTCCAGCACCCCGACCTCTCCCCTGGGCCTTCTGGGTGCCGCCCGCCTCCCGCCCCATGACTCAGCACCCTCGCCCAGCTCGGGAGGACTTTTGCTCCCTGCCCGTTCCTGCAGCCTCCCATTCTTATCCCAGCAGGGTCTCCCAGCAACACCTGCCCAGCATGCAGAAAGTCGGGGCCCCCGGGGGCCAGGACCAGGCCTCCAGCGGGAGGGGCGCCCTGGGCCGCTCGGGGGTCGTGCTGCTCACGTACGTGCTGGCAGCCCTGGAGCTCACCTGCCTCTTCATGCAGTTCTCTATCATGCCAGTGAGTACCTTCCCCAGGCCGCCCGGCCCGCCCCTTCACCTTCCTTCCCGCTCCGGCGGGGCCCGCGGTCCGACCTGATGCTGCTCTCCTCTCGCTGGGGGCCCCTTGCTGCACTGGAGCTAAGCCAGTTGAGGCACCCGGGGACTGTGCCTCTGGGCCCCCCATCAGCAAGTCCTGGGCTCTGATGCTCCCGCCCCAGCTTGGGGCCTTGGCCCTCTTCACCCACCAGCCCAACACCCGCGCGGCTCACTTCCTAGTCCCGCTCAGTCGTCCGGCCTCGTGAGGCTTGCCCACACCCCGCACTGCATGTCATGGTCTTGGATCGCTTCTGTCTCCCCAGCGAGGATATGAGGGCGGGACTAATCCGGCTGGTTCTCTGCTGCCTGCCCTGGTCTGGACTCTGCCTGGCCCCCAGCAGCCCCTGGGTTCCTGCGGCCCCCGTGGCTCGCTGGTGCCCACCCGCCCGTCATCCTCCCCCGTGCGCTCCTGTCTGTTCATTCCACACCCCCGTGTGCAGCTGGCCTGCTGGGACTCGGCCTCCTGGGGCAGCAGCTCCCAGTGGACTTTGGAAGACCGGAGCCCCAGGGGTCCTTGTCTGCCTGGTCTGGGTGGGACCGTGGCCCTAGCCACTGGCCACTTTTAAAAGTTCCCCAGGAGATTCTCATGAGCAGCCTGGGCCTGGGGGTCTGGGTGGGAGGGCTATGGCCTTTGTCACAAGTCCAGCCATGGCAGGGGTCCCTGGCCAAACAGCGAGCCCAGCTCACTGCCTCCCAAGCCCGGCTCACCTCCACCGGGCTGGTCCAAGCCCTGCATCCCCTCCTTGGCAGCCAAGGGGCCCGAGCAGGTGCCCCACTCACTGCCCTTCAGAGAGCCGGGGCCGGAGTGATGAGCGAACATGAAATCTTGAGGACTCAGGGCATGGAGCGGCTCCCAGCACCACCTCCCCTCCCACTGGCTCTCCCGGGGAGGCGGGGTCGGGGGGCATGTGTCTGCTCCACAAATGCTCGCAGGTATTCTGAGCGCCTGTCCTCAGAGCTCAGAATACCGCAGAGCACTAGGCGGACTAGACCACGGGCACCCCACCGCTGGTGGTCCTGAGCATAGGTGACACCCACCAACAGTGAACAATGTGTCGTTAGATTGTGCTGCAGGAGGGGTCCTGGGGGTGCTGAGGAGTGTGGCGGGTTTGGGGTCAGTAGGGCCTCCCCAAGAAGGCGACCCTGTACAAAGCCTTAAAGGAGACGTGGGAGTGGGCTGGCCAGTGCAAAGGCCCTGGGGCAGCCGTGGGACCAGTGCTGGAGGGGAGAAGGTGCCGAAGCCAGGAGGGGCTGCGGGGACTCCAAGGGTGGAAGCAGCAGCAGGAGCTGGTCTCAGAGGAAATCCGGGAGTCAGTTCTGAACGTGCTGAGGTCCAGGGGCTTTTAGACATCGAGTGCTGAGCCAGGGCAAAATGGGCTCTGCCCTCACACATTCGAGGTGTGTCCTGGAGAAAGGAAGGGGGCCAGCAGCTGCCTTCACCAAGTTCTGAGTCCCTTGAGCCTGGACCCAGAGGTCCTGTCAGGCTCCCTGCTACGATATAAGCAGCTGAGTCCAGGGTCACAGGTCACCCCAGATGCATCGTGGAGCAGTCAGAGTCAGACCCTCATTTCCCTCACAGAGGATTCCCTGCTCAGAGCTACCCTTCCTCCCCCTTCCCACCAAGGGCCCCGGATCGCAGGTGCTGGGGTCCTTCCAGGCCCCTCCCAGCGACCTCTCATGTGTTTCAGTACCTGTCCCGGAGGCTGGGCCTGGATTCCGTCGCCTTTGGCTACCAGCAGACTATGTTTGGGGTGCTGCAGCTGCTGGGCGGGCCTGTGTTCGGCAGGTACGGGGGGGTGGGGAAGTCTGGGGGCCCTCATCCCATGATGACCCAGGCCTGCCCCTGGGAGGTCACGGCCTGGGTGACACCAGGTTCCCAGACCTCACACAGGGCCACGCTAGAGGGATGGCAGCCCCTGAGGCACGGATGAACTTTGACCCTTTGTTGTTCCATGGCTCAGTCGGATCTGACTCTTTGCGACCTTCACCATCTCCTGGAGCTTGCTCAAATTTTGTCCCTTTAGTGCTGGGTTAAGCCCCTGCTCCCAGGGTGTCCCAACCCATAACTGCCACTAATTCTGGTTTGTGGCTGGAGAGAGGATGTAACTGGTGAGGCTCTCGTGGCCATAAATGCCCTGCCCTGCTGAGCTGGGGGGTTCCACCAGCAACTTTTCTGGAAAAGAGAATTCTGGGGACTGGGACTCCCACTAGTCTTCATGCTCTGGGGGCGCTGGCCTCACCCTCCTGCAAACCCTGCCGTGGACAGATCAGCATGACAGGAGTCAGATCTGACTCACTCCATGGGAGCGAAGGGGCTCCAGACCCAGTAACACGGGACAGAGCAGGGGTCCTGGGGGTGGGGGATGTTCCCCACTTGAGCCCGGGAAGAGCTTTCTGTAAAGCATGCACACGCCCTCAGCCCCTTTGCATCCCACAAGTTATTTACTAGAAGCAGGAGTGACCAAGTGGGTCAGACCCCCCAAGGTCACTGAAGACTGCCGCATGGGAAGGGTGGAGAAACAGGCCCCATGAGGAGGGAGGCGGGGACCCGGGCCCTCCTGCACCCACACAGCACCTGGACCTCTCTGCGGCCCAGCTCCCTGGCCGTCCGGAGGGGCGGGTGTGGGGCAGAAGAGGGGCACCCCTGCCTCCTGCCGGTGAGGGTCATGGGTGTGGGCCTCCCAGGTTCGCAGACCAGCATGGGGCGCGGGCAGCCTTCACGCTGTCCTTCCTGGCCTCGTCCGCCCTCTACCTGCTCCTCGCAGCCGCCTGCATCCCGGCCCTGCCGGGCGTGGCCCTGCTCTTCGCCTCGCGCCTGCCGGGTGCACTCATGCACACGCTGCCAGGTAGGGCGCCCTCGGCAACAGGTCCCAGTTGCCGGGGTCCAGGGCTGGACTGTCAGGGGTGGGGGGGCGGGGCTTCGTGTGGGCGTGGCCTGAGCCGGGGGCGGGGCGGACGCCATCCCCAGGGGCCCTGGCCGTGGATGGAGGGGTGATGTACGGGATAGGCTGTGCCTCCACGGTTCTGGGAGGAGGGGGTGGGGAGCACGCGGCCTGGGGACAAGTCTGGGTGCAGCTGGTGACGTGGGGGGTGACAGGGAAGGGGCAGGTCCGAGGAGAGATGGGGCGTCCGGGCGTGACCTGTAGGGAGCGGGGTGCAGTGGGGAGGCGTGGCCTGGGCTCCATGAGGGGTCTGCGACGCTCAGCTCGCGTCCCACCCGCCAGCTGCCCAGATGGTCATCGCAGACCTGTCCACACCTGAGGAGCGGCCCGCGGCGCTGGGCCGGCTGGGCCTGTGCTTCGGCGTCGGTCTCATCTTCGGCCCCCTGCTCGGTGGAACCCTGAGCAGCTCGTGCGGGTGAGTGTCCAGGGCACTGGCCCGGCTGGGGTTGGGGCTGGCCAGCCAGGCGGGGTGTGGGTACCAGGCCGAACGAACAAGGACGAGACGGCTCTGTGCCGCCCAGGCCCTCAGCCCGGCCCCGCCGCCTCTCCGGGCCTGGGTTTCCCCATGGGCACCCTGACCAGGTGGGTCCACGGGAGGGGAGCCGGCTGGAACCTCCGGGTGGGCGTGGGCATCTGGGGGCGTGGCCTATGCGGTGGGCGGAGTCCGAAAGGCTTAGACCAGCGAGTGCCCAGTTGAAATGAACACCCGTACAGCACGTGGATTCCTCAAATGTCAGGCGGGAGGACATCCGGGAGGCAAAGAGGACATGGGGGACGGGAGACTGCCTGTGAGGCTGGCGAGGACCGAGCGGGGGTGGGCAGCGCGTCAGGCCGTGGAGCCCTCAAGCAGGGGCAGGGGGTGACCTGGATGCTGTGTCGAGATTGTGGGGGCTGGGGCCACGGCAGGGAGACCAGAGGTGGGGACTGACCCGATCCAGGCGGGAGAGAATGGCGGCTGGACCCGGGGCGGCCATGGTGGGCAGAGGGCAGTGGCGGGATCTGGCTTGGTTTTGCTGATGGCTGGAGTGTAAGTGTGAACACAGGGCCGTGCGTGGACTCGGGCTGGGTCTGGTGGAGCCGTGGGCCTCGCTGAGGTCCCTGCTACCTGGGCTACCCGCAGGAGTTGGGTCCCCACCAGGGTGAGTCTGGTGCCCGGTAGACGCATGAAGGAGTTCCCGAGTGGGCTGAGCGGGGGGTCTGAGCTGGAGGAGAACGGGGCCGTGCTCTCAAGTGGGGGGTTTCTAAGCCCTGGGAACTGCTCCAGAGGAGGGCTGGGGCCCAGCACTTGGTGTTAGAAGCCTGGGATTAAGAAAAGCCGCCTGGAAGACCCAAAGAGATGAGATTCAGGGGGGGTGTCCAGGCGTGAGGGTCAAGGATGGGACCCGCCGCCCGCGACTGCGGACTCCACCTAGACCGGGGCCGCCTCCCTCCCTGCTCAGCGTGGATGGGAGCCTGGTTTGGGAGATGGGCCCAGGACAGGAGAGAGGGCCTCTGTGTGCCCACGGAGATACGAGAGAGGGTCAGGGGCCGTGAGTGAGAAGGAGCACCTGGGGCATGCGGAGAGGTGGGGTAGGGGGCAGCCCTGCCTGCTGACCCTGGGGGTCAGGATCAGAACCAGGACTGGGGCTTCGCCGCCCATCCCGGCCGCCTGCCACCCTGGGCCCTGGACAGGTTTGCTCACCTTGCAGAGTACACACACACACAGGCCTCCTCGGGCCAGCCCCCCCACCCCCATCCCTCCTGTCTTTACCTGCCCTTGTCCCCAGCATAGCTGCTGACCCAGGAAATACCGGTCATTTCCCTGTCCCTCCCAGAAGCCCCCAAATTCACTCCATCCCTGCCCTGACCTTTCAGGGCATTCCACTAGCTTCCCAGTTCCATCCCGAGGTCTAAGGCACTTTCTTTGATGGGTGGGGAAACCGGGGTCCCACAGAAGGTAAGACCCCCCTCCCAGTGGAGCAGCCAGTATCCCCTCAAGGCCCCGGGAAGTGGGGGGTCCTCTGGGACCCCGACGCCCCACGGCAGGGGCCGGCTCCCCATCTCTGTCCAGCCTCTCTGCTAGCCTCAACCAGCTCTGCCTCCCAGCACAGCCCGCGGCAAGGGCAGGCGGGATGCAGAGGCGCTTTCCCACCCCTCCTCCCCCTTGATGCAGCGGGGGGTGAGGTCTCCCTGGCTGTTTCTACCTGCCCATCCCAGCCCCCCCTGCCCTAAAGGCCCCTAAAGGCCCCAACCATGCCCCACCCCCCCACCACCAGGGAGCAGGTGGAGGGAGGAAGTGGCCTTGGCAGCCCCTGCCCTGAGCTAGCTACTGGAATAACTGGTTTAGGCCCAGCCTGCAGCTCAGGGCTGGGAGGCCTGGCTACCGCAGAGCACCCAGACCTGCGCCCTGAGTCACTCAGCAGGTGAGGGGCAGCCCCGTGACTCAGGGCCCCCAGCCTGGCACCTCACAGCCGGGGGAGGCCTCCACCACCTCCTCCCCCCGGGGGGCCATGTGCCCCCGGGGCAGGCAGCGCCAGCCTGCCTAGCCCACCGCAGCTGAGTCCTGGGCAGGGGAGTCCGGTGGATCGGCTCAGGCGTTTGAGAGACAAGGGCCACCTGTCAGGCGCTGCTGAGAGTGGGGTCGGGCGGAGCCCAGGCCCGAGGCTGGACTTAGCAGGGGGGTCTCCGCAGGACCCCCTGCTCCTCTGGCCACTGAGGGGCTGCCCCACAGTCACAGATACCACTGGGCCCGCAGGCCAGCACCCAAGGGCTCTGTCCCCCTAGAGGTGACCCCCCCTGGGGGTGCTGCTTATACAAGCCGGGGCTGGGAGCGCCTCCAGCCACAGACCCTAAAGGTCAGGCCAGACTGGGTTCAGTGTCCCTGGCCAGCCTTCCTGGGCGCTAAGCGATCCCAGCCCCACGCCATGCCCAAAGGGCCCTGTGACTCAGTCACTGTAACCCCCTCCTTATCTGGAGGCCTGGGAAGGCTGGTCCCCCCAGGACTGTACCTCAGCCCCTGGACGAGGGGACGGGAAGCCCTCACTCTGCTGATGGAAGGCTCCCAGTCCAGTGAAAACCCGAGGTTAATGAGCAGACACCGGGGCTGCCCTGAGCGACTCTGAGGCGACTCAGGGCAGCCAGGCCGCCTGCTCCATAGCCTCTTGCCCCAGCTCACCGAGGCCCTGTCGCCTCCCAACCCCGGGGGTCGTGCAGGCCCTACTGATGGAGCCTGGTGCACCAGGCCCTCGGGGGTCCACGGACGGGGCGCGAATGGCTGAGACTAGTGGGGCTAGACCTCAGCTTAGACCTGTTGGCTGGACAGGGCTCCAGGAAAGCCCGTGCAAAGGCGGAAGGAGCTGGGGACTTGCCTGGGGACCTGTGTGGGCAGAGGCTCGGGGAGCACAGAGGCTGGACAGGGACAGCTGAGGCCAGACACGGCTTCAGGGCTATTTTCTAGCACTCGAAGCCAGAGGGGGGCTGAGTCAGGGCTGGCCCCTCAAGGCATCCATTGCCAGACATGGTTTCACCCACAGTGTGGTGGGCCAGGGCTCAGCTAGGACAGGGCACTTCTCCCCCCAAGCTCAGAACGGGTGGCTGGTGACTCTGGGAGCCCCTCACAGCCACGCTCCACCTGAAGCTGGGCCCAGCTGACCCCAGGCCCCTCCAGGAGGGACAGGACCGGGGTGCGCAGGCCGGGAGGCGCTGAGGGGGGCCTTGGCGGGAGCGGTCCCCCCCTCCCCGGGAGCCCCAGAGCCGATGGGGAGGGCAGCTCCAGGCTCACGAGGAGTGATCACCTCAGAGCGCGGCGGGAGTCGGATGGTGTCAGGCAGAGAGGATGCGTGCACAGAGCTCACACGAGGTGGACAGGTGGACAGGTCTCCTGCCCTCCTGATGAGGTCAGATCAGCAGATTCCAGGCCCTGAGATAAGGATGAAAGGCAGTGTTTGTGGCTGCTGACGTTTGACCGGCGCCTGTGGCAGCCGCGGCCAGCCGTGGCCGGTTCCAGAGGCATCCCCCGGCGGGAAGCAGGCGCCCTGGGAGGGTGGCCGCCTGGAGCCCAGCCCTCACTGGCATCTGAGGAAAGGTGATCACCCAGCAAGCTAGCCACCGAGAAGGGACAGAGGACTCAGTACCCTGGGTCCAACCCAGGGCCTTCGAGGGTCTCTAGGGTCTGTCTGTTCAGTCTCCCGTCAACCCATCTGACCGAAAATAAGAGCGAGTGAGTGGACAAAGACGTGCAAACCTGCCTGCCTCATGGCCCTCACGGCCCACACCCAGTTTGCATTAAGTAGAAACGGTCCAGTGAGCCAGGGGACAGACGGCCCAGAGCCCCACCTGCCTGAGCTGCACCCCAGAGGTGCCCGGGCTGGAGGCAGCCTCGGGGGTGCACTGACTGGGGGGGGCTCCCAGGTTGTGTCTTGGAAGGCAGAGCAGCAGCAAGTGGGGGCAGGAGGCAGGAGGGCGTCCCCACAGAGAAGCCCCCCACCGTGGGCAGTTTCCTCCTGTCCTCACTCTCCTTTCTGCCGTCTTGTCCGGGGGAGTCGGAGAGTGCTGTGTGTGCAGAAGGACGCCCCAACTCCCCGGGCCTTCCAGTTCACAGGCCGCCCCACACGCGACAGGAGAGAACCCCCAGAGAAGGGGCCTGGCTCCCCACCACCCACCCCACACTCGTCACTTGCCTCCCAAAATAACCATCTAAGTAGCCGTCTCTGCTCGAACACATTTCCGGGGCCTCCGGCAAAGAATGCTGGTTTTGTCCTTGCCCGGGCAGGCCTGAGCAGTGACGTGTGGGCCTTGGAGGCCACAGTCCTGAAGAAAAGGCCCTTCTCTCTGGCTACCGGGGCTGGGGTGTCCCTGCTGTCTGGGGGAGGGGACTGTGGGGTCCAAACCTGGCCACATCCCTCCCGGGGGGTCCCAGGGTCCTCTGACCCTTCCTACCAATGGGCACGTCCATTGGTCGGGAACCCGGGCAGCCAGAAAGCCCAAACGTTCCACATCCTGGGCAGTGGGCATCGGCTGGGGGGCCAGAGACGGGCCTGTGGGGAGGGGCGGGGTTCAGGGCCCGCTGCAGCCCTGACCAGCGGCATGAGCCCCGGCAGGTTCCGGCCCAGGAATGAGGGCGGCCGGGGCCCAGCCTCTCTGGTGTGGCGTCCCCACGGGCTTCCCTGATCCCATGTGGAGGAGATTCCTGTCCTCCCCGGGGCTCCCCGGGGAGCTGTGCGTGTGAAGATGTGCACGCGTGTGCACGTGTGGGCACGTGTGTGCACCTGTGCTGGAGTTGGGGCGAGAGAGTCCTCTCTTTGAAGTCCGAGGAGAGTCAGGGGCAGCTCGTGGCTGCCCTGTCTGAGGACACTGACGGAGTCTGGGCCAGGACAGCTGTCATCCATTTGGGCCACAGTCTGGCCCACGGGGGTCTCAGCGGAGGGTCCCACCCAGGCCCCCCAATCCTGGGGGGCAGATAATGGCCCTGGAGTAGAGCAAGCCCTTCTCAGGGGACAGGGTACCTGCTGTGGAGGAGGGCAGGGCCTCACAGAGAGGGCCCTTGCAGGATGTGTAGGAGTTTTCTCTGCCGCAGAGGAGGGCAGAGCCTCTCAGAGAGGGCCCTTGCAGGATGTGTAGGAGTTTTCTCTGCCGCAGAGGAGGGCAGGGCCTCTCAGAGAGGTCCCTTGCAGGATGTGTAGGAGTTTTCTCTGCCGCGGAGGAGGGCAGGGCCTCTCAGAGAGGGCCCTTGCAGGATGCATAAGAGTTTTCTCTGCTGTGGAGGGGCAGGGTATTCTGCCGTGACCACGCCTGGAGGTCCACATGGCCTGGCTCAGTAAGAAGCTTCTGTTTCTCTCCTCTCGCCTTCAGGAGGAGATGGTGGCAGTCGTAAGGGCCAGTCCGCAGTGCACTGGCTCCCGGCTGACATGGACGGCCTGCCTGGCGCGGTAGGCCGAGGCCCGCCGTCTGGTCTGGGGGATCACAGGCTGAGTGTCCCTGTGCTGACCCACGGAGGGGAAGCATGGCCTCAAAAGTGAAAGCCGAGGGGAGAGTCTGAGTCACGGCCTTGGTGGGAGCGCGGGCAGGCGGGCAGGGGCCCTGAGGGCTGTGTCCTGGGTCTTTAGGGGGCCAAAGGCCCCCCACCCTGCAGCCCAGTCTGCCCAAGCCCTCCTGGAAGTGGGGGATCCTGAGACCCACTAAGTGCGGGCCTGTCCTCCCCCAGGAGGGCAGGGAGGGCTGACGGCCCCCAGACACAGGTGGGCCCGTGGGAGGCGGGGGTCCCATAGCCTTCCATGTGGGCGCGTGGGGCTGAGACTCAAAGCCAGGCCCCGGCCCACAGGGCACAGCGGGGTCAGTCTCTCCAGCCGCTCCTGGTGCCCCGGCCCCGGTGCTACCTGGCACCCTTCTCAGCCTCCACGCCAGGCGGCCCCTCCAGTCCCACCAGGACAGGGGCCGGAGGGCTCTGGGGACTGGGTCTTTCCCCCGGGAGCCTCGGTGTCCTGCTCCCCAGCAGGGGCGGCACCCTTGGCCCTGCCAAGAGTGTCTGGGGGAGTCTGGGGGGCATCCCCCTTGCTGGGTCCTGTTCCCCAAACATGGCCCCCAGGGCTCACAGCACCCCTGTTCTTCGGGAGCTTTCTCACCCCTCAACAGGCCAGGAGCCATGCGTCCCCGGGACCGTGGCCGCCCACTCCAGGCCCCTGCCCCCGCCCCTCTGGGGCTCAGCATCCCGCCCCCACGGCTGCCCACCCTCAGAGACCGCAGGGACGGAAGGGTCTGTTCCTTCACTGTCCCCTAATGAATGTGCCCTGAGGGTCCGTGTCCCGCCCTCCAGACTGAAGCCTGGGGAGGCGTGAGGGGTGCGGTGTGAGCTGAGAGCAAGCCGTCAGAGCTGAAGAGCGACTGAAGGGGCAGGGGGTCCGCGTGCCCTGGGGCCTCAGCCCTGTGTGACCGCGAGTGCCGCCTCCAGGATCCAGTGTCCGCTCATTGCGGCCCTCGTGATCACCCTCCTGGGAGCCCTCCTCAGCGTCACCTGCATCCCAGCCAGCACCAAGGGGGCCGGCGCCCACGCCCAGCCCAGCCCGCCAGGTGAGCCCCGGGAGGTACCCTGGTCCAGATGCACACAAGGTGTGTCCCAGCTGGGACGCCCCGCCGGGTGCACCCTGCCAGACACACCTGGCCAGCTATACACCCCAGGTACGCCCCCTCGGGATGCAGCCAGTGTGAGGTGTGAGCCCTCCGACCCCAGCAGCCAACACCCTGGACCTGGGGCCCCGCTCACCCCCAGCCCAGCCCTCCCTTCAGGGACACTTTGCCAAGACCACGGCGAGCCAGGGCAGCCGTGGCGGCAGGGGCTGTGCCCTGGGCAATGGGCCCGCGGGGCCGGGGGCCTCCAGCCACTGTCCGGTGGGCTGACGAACCCTCCGCGTGCCCCAGGGAAACCCAAGGCCAGCGTGTTTGATCTGAAGGCCATCACCCGCCTGCTGCTGCAGCCGGGCGTCCTGCCGGTGTTCCTGGTCAAGGTTATCTGCGGCTTCCCCATAGGTGAGTCCAGGGCTGGGGTGGCCGGGAGTTCTGGGGGGTCCGCCGGGAGAACCGCCTTCCCTCTGTCCGGCCTCTCGTGCTCCAAGCCTCCCCGGGCCCCAGGCCCACACCCGTCCCAGGGAGGGCACGGCCCACTGGTTGGTGCAGGCCTGGCCGCCTGGGCCAGGAGGAGGACAGACGGCGGGTCTCCCCCTGGCCTCAGGCCCCAGTCACCCCTGCTTTATAAAAGCTCTCACTGCCCTGCCCAGCGGCTTCCGAGGCCTCTCGGGACAGTCGGGGAGAAGACTGCGTCTGCAGGGGAACACACACTCCACCCACCCCTGCATCCCTTCTCGGGAGACCTGACGGCGTCCCTGAGCACAGTCAGGCCCAGGAGTGACCCCTCAGAGCCCGCGTCGGAGGGCCTCCAACCCAGGAGCCTTGCAGAGAACACCTGTGAGGCCTGGCTGACAGGCGTTCCCACATGGGTGCTAAAGGGTTAACCCGTCCTCTGCAGAAACGCCCCATCCTTGCCATTGGGGAACCCTCCCAGCTCACCTGCCCCCAGGATGCTCAGGGGGACAGGTGATGGGAACCCAGATCATCAACCTCAGTTCTGGGGCCAAATCCTCCCACCTTGCCTGCCTGGGGCCCCCCGGTCTGCCATCCCCTCACCCCTCCAGACGGCCTTGGGCTCTGCCCACCCTGGGCAAGGGCAACGCCAGGCACCTTCTCACTCACAGCCCATGGCAGCCCCGTGGGGCAGACCGCCAGGGAGGACCTTGGGGAAGGCTGGCGTTGGTCCTCCCTGAGCCGGTCACCGTGGCTGGGCCCCTGGTGCCCCGGCGGGCCAGCTGTCAGGGGGTGCAGAGGGGCATGGCTGCACAGCCCTGACCCCTGACCCCTGACCCCCCGCCCGCCCAGGGCTCTTCATGGTCATGTTCTCCATCATCTCCATGGACTTCTTCCAGCTGGAGGCCGCCCAGGCCGGCTACCTCATGTCCTTCTTCGGGATCCTCCAGATGGTGAGTGGGTGCCGGACGCGCTGGGCGGGTGGGCTCCCGGCACTCCCAGGGTCCCAGGGCCTCGCAGACCACCCCCCCCCCCGGTTTCTGAGCAGCGGGGGAGCCGTCCTGCACGCCCACCTCTCGGGTGTTCCGTCCGCACCTTAGCTTCCGGCTTGTCCCCCGCTCTCCCTGCTCACAGTCCCCACACCTGGGTCTGCACATGCGTGCCCTCTCTGCCCGAGCCTCCCTATGTCACTAACGGTAAAGGACCCGCTTGCCAACGCAGGAGGTGTAAGAGATGCGGGCTCGACCTCTAAATCGGGCAGATCCCCTGGAGGAGGGCATGGCAACCCACTCCAGTATCCTTGCCCGGGAAATCCTGTGGACAGGGGAGCCTGGCCGGCTCTGGTCCACAGGGTTGCACAGAGTCGGACACAACTGAGGCGACTTAGCATGCACACACATGCACTCTCTGCCCATCCATCTGCCCGGGGGGTCCCATCTGAGAGGGGAGAGGGGAGCTTTGTCCATCCAGCTTTGAGGGGGCTGGCAAGCCCTCAACTTCCCATCAGGAAACACGTCAGAGGCCCATGGCCTCCCAGCATCCACCTGGGTACCGGCAGTGCCAGGCCGGCCAGGGGGCGCGTGACAAGGAGAAGGGCCGGGCTCTGCATGTCCCACGCCTGCCCACCGGCGGTGTGACCGTGGCGGGGACAGGTGGCGACGTGCCTGCCGCCCCCCGGGACGTCTGCCTGACAGCCGGCGCGCGGGAGGGGCTATTCTGGGATCTGGCGGGTGGCGGAGTGAGCGCTGAACCTCTCCGGAAGCGGGTGGCGGTCCCAGCACCTCCAGGCCATCTGCTGCCCTAGCCTCTGGGCCCGGGGCTGGGCTGGACCCTGGACTGAAATAGCCGTTCCGGGGAGGGGCCGGCCCCCACCCCGCCGTGGGCCTAGCTGCGTGGGCTGGGAAGTACCAGCCTGGTGGGGAAAATAGATAAACAGAAAACAACAATAACATGGATGCTGTGAACTGGGGGCCGCTGGAGCCTTGTTCTAAACGGCCACCCCCGGGACGCCCCTGACGGTCCAGTGGTTAGGAACCCCCGCTTCCGCTCTAGGGGCGCAGGTTGGGTCCTTGGGTGGGGGAGCTGAGATCCCGCGCAGGTGTGTGTTGCAGCCAAAAATAAATAAATAATGGTTTTTTTAAATTAAAAATTTTAAAAATATATATTTTAAATAAGTAGAATGAAGAGCTGCTCCCAGCCCACCGGGGCCCTGAGCTCGTCCTGGGCTCAGGGAGGGACCGAGACTAGGCCCTGGCTGAAGCCGGCAGACCCCTTGAGACCCCCAGGGACCGACCCTGCTAGCCTCGAGCCTGGCACGGGGTGAGGGTGGGCCTGCCGAGATGGGCCCGGGGCCCTGGCACCTGTGATGATGGGGTGGACACATGGGGAGCCTGGGTGTGACCTGGGGACCCTCCCACAGGCCCAGCAAGAAGAGGGGGCTGGGGAGGGGAGAGCCTGCAGAGTGGCTGGGGGCTGGGCCTCAGACCTGCAGTCCAGCAGGTGAAGGTGGGGGCAGCTGAGGCCCTGCGCCGTGTCTGTAGAGAGGGCCTTGGTCACCTCCATCCCACCCAGGGTAGGGCTGGTCACCGGGGGTCCGGGGAGGAGAACCCACCGCTGCTGAAGCTGCCCTGGCAAAGCACGTCCTGCCCCACCCAAGGGGCTCACCGCATCCCCAGCTCCCTATGTGTGGGGGTCCTTGGGGTTGGGGGTCTCAATGAGGGCAGCCCAGGTTGTCCTAACCTGGAAGGGATGGCACTCACTCTCCTCCCTGTGGTGAGGGGTGGGGGGTTTGCTGCCCTCTGTCCCTCGAGGACCCTCTTGGGAGGGTCCCCCACTGAGCCTTAGGCCACTGCAGGGATGGAGCTTCTGTCCTGCGGGAGGAACAGAGACAAGCCCCCACCACCTAGGCGTCTGGTGGGTCAGGGGAGACAAAACCCGGAAGGAGAATCAGGGCCCTTGTCAGGGCAGAGATTGCTGCTTCGGTGGGGCGGCCAGCTGGCTGGGGGCTCTCCCCCGGCCCAGGGAGAGGCCCGGAGCGAGAGAGCCGCATGCAAGGAGGGTCTGCGGTGCAGAGGCCCTGGGGCGGCTCGGCCGGCCCGGCCGGAGGGGAGAGGAGTGTGCTCTGAAGGCCTGCGTCGGGGGTGGGCCGGGCCGCAAAGCCAAGAAGGACCTGGATTTATTCAGATGTACTCGCTGTGGGTGGGGCCTTGTGGAGGCCGGGTGTGGTCTTACCAGCTGGCTGCCCCCGCCCCTAGGCTGCGTTAGAGCAGGGGTGGGCAGCGGGACTGGGAGCCTGTGACCTTGGGGGAGGCAGCAGCCCCTCGGGCCAGGGCAGCCAGGTGAGCGGACAGGGTCTCCAGGTGGGAGGATTGGGAGAAAGTGAAATTTCTGACTAACTCTAGTTACTAGTTCACTAACTCTGGTTTCATGTAAGAAGCTGGAAGGCAAGAAAGCTGAGGCTTTTTTTTAAGTTAATGGCAAAACGGAGAGCTGACTCCCAGCCCATCAGAGTCCTGGTCTCGGGTCCATATGAAGAGTGGAGACAGATTTCAGTCTCTCTCCTGGTTTGTTGATTTCCTCTGGGGTGTCAAGTACTAAAAGAAACTTGTCAAGTAGATCTTCCCTTTAAACAAACAAAATGAAGATGAGCAAGTGTGAAAGTGGGATTTTTTTTTTTTCTAAGGACACCCGTGGTTGTGGTTTGAGACAGTTTCATGATGCCAGGCAGGCAGCAAGGACAGTGTTCCCTCCTGGTCCACGGGGCTGGACCCGCCCCTACCCTGGGTCACACAGCCCAGCCCGGGGTGCTGACCCCCAGCTCCAGTGGGCGCTGCTCCAAACTCACGGTTCCCCTGGGCACTTCCTGCCTGCCTGGTGGAAGAGGCAGGGACCATCTAGGGAGCCTCACCTCGGCCTGGGAACGGCCTGTGGGCTGGGCTTGTCCTCTGAGTCACATCCCAGGTGTCAAGGGTGTCCCCGCTCTGGGCTTTTCCTCCCACCCCCATGGGGAGGAGCGGAGGGCAGGAAGGGGAGCTGAACCTTAACCCAGCCCCTGGCTGGCTGACCCTGGGGCTGAGCTGGTGGGGGGAAGTGGGGGACAAGGAGGGCGGAGCTGGAGGTGGAGGGCTGAGCAACAGTGGGGGGTCTCTCGGGGAGCCTGTGGCCCCTTCCTCTCCCGCCCAGGCTCAGGACAAGCCCACCAGCCTGGGCTCCACCCCACCCCACTCTGGGACCCCAGGCCTCAGTTCACCCGGTCGTCATGGGAGTGGCGGCCCCCTGGCCCCAGTAGGTGGTGGCCAAGGCACCTGCTGCCAGGGCCAGGCCTCGATTGGGCCAGCTGCTGGAGGACCCCACATGGCCCCCAGGGTCCTGGGCTCACGTCCCAGTCCGGCCCCCTGCCCCCCCCCCGCCCCCGTGTGCCCCAGCCTCCCCATTTGTGGCAGCTCCCAGCTCCCAAACCAGACGGCCAAGAGTGAGCAGAGAGATGTGGTGGTGGGCCAGGGCACGCGGGTTGGGGGGGGGGGGGGGGCGGCTCCCCAGGGCTGGACTCAGGGCCACACTGTGAGCTTTCCACCCTGTAGTCACGGCCTCCCCCATCCCTGTCAGGAGTTAGCCAGCCCTTTCAGGGTTTCCCTGGTGGCTCAGACGGGAAAGAATCTGCCTGCAATGCAGGAGGCCCAGGTGTGATCCCTGGATCCGGAAGATCCCCTGAAGAAGGAAATGGCAACCCACTCGAGTATTCTTGCCTGGAGAATCCATGGAGGGAGGATCCTGGGGCAGGCTACAGTCCATGGGGTGGCAAAGAGTCAGACACGATGGAGCGACTAACACTTTCACTTTCATCACACCTGAGATGGCAGAGATGCAATTATTTCTGGATGTGGAACATGTGTGTGTGTGGGCGGGTGCATGTGTGTGCACGTGTGTGAGACCCCCCAGGCTGCAGGCCCCGTCTCCCCAGAACCTTGGGGCCGTCGTGGGAACCGCAGGCTCCCCCCTCCACCCTGTGCTTTCTGGCTGCTGGGACTGGTGGCAGGGGCCCAGGGGTCGTGGGTAGCGGGGGAAGCCCCCGAGCCGGCCGCAGCCCAGACGCCCTCCCAGGCCCGGCCGTGCCCACCTCCGCCCTCTCTCTCTCACCCAGGTCATCCAGGGCCTGGTCATCGGGCGGCTGAGCAGCCACTTCTCTGAGGGAGCCCTGCTCCGGGCCAGTGTGTTGGTCTTCAGTGTCGTGGGACTGGCCATGGTGAGAGACCCCCGTCCCGGCATCCCTGCAAAGAGTAGGGGCCCAGGCCCTCTCCCCTGACCCTCCTCAGCTGCCCCGTCTGCACTTGAGCCCTGGGGCTCCCTTGCCCCCAACTCCCACCCAGGACCACCTCAGCGGGACCTCAGGGGATGGACGACTCTCCCTGGTCACCGTGGCCTCTGCCTGCCTCCCGCCAGGCGCTGATGACCAACGTCTTCCACTTCTGCCTCCTGATGCCCGGCCTGGTCTTCAGCCTGTGTGCCCTCAACGTGGTCACTGACAGCATTCTGACCAAAGCTGTCTCAGCCTCAGACACGGGTGAGTGAGGTCCCTGGGTCGGGTGAAGGGCAGGCCCTGGGGGGCTCCCCGGCCCTGCTCTCTGGGGAGCTTGATGAGCAGTTTGGGGCAGAGCAGCTGTCCTGAGTGGGGACCCAGTGGGCACTGGGTGGGATGGGTGGCCAGGGGTCTGAGTGGGCAGGGTGGGGGCGGTGGCCCGCAAGAGCGCTCAGGTGAGAATCCTGCCCACCACCGCACCCAGCCAACCCCGCACCAGGCCCTGCTGATCAGCCCCAGGCCAGCCTGGGGGAAGGGAGGAGGGCTTCCTGGAGGTGGCATCTGACTTGACTGAAGTATGCACAGGGTTTCACTAGAAAGAGGGAGGAAAGATGACATCCCAGGCCAGCCCCAGCTGAGCCAGGGTGTGGGGTGAGGCTCAGAAAGGCTGCTGCGGAGGCTGGTTAGGAAGAGGGCCAGGCACAGAGAATGGCCAGAGGCCAGAGGGGGTGGGGCCAGCGCCGGGACACCTCCTGGTCCCTGCCCGCGCACACACAGGTGACTCCCGAGGGACCAGTGACCGAAGGCTCACAGCAACCTCAGTCTAAGAAGGCCCTGGACCACCCAGTGGGGCTCAGACACCCCCAGACGCAGACCCCCAGCTCCCACTCTGCAGCCTGCCTTCCCTCTGGAGGCTGGGGTGTTTCCCATCTGGACTGGTCGGGGGGTCCCTGGACCTGATGCTCCCCAGGCTCCCGCTCCCACACTGCCTTGCGCATGGTGCTGGTCAAGCCAGGGGCTCCTGTGGGCTGGCTGGGGTCAAAGGCCTCCCCAGCAGCAGGGCCAGAGAGCTCAGGGCCCCAGCTGACCCTCCGTCCATCCACCTGCGTGTCTGGGAGGGGCAGACAGATCCAGAGGCCCTGCTGAAAGTGGGGAGGCTGCCAGACAAAGCGTCTCCTCAGGGCTGCCTTGGGAACCCCCAGGGCTCCCTAGATCTGCGACTCTGTGGTCTTGGGAGGCTAGACTGGTCCTAGAGGGCTTCCTGGAGGCAGTGAGACGGCTCTGCCCAGAGGCCAGGAGGAGGAAGGAGGGGAAGACCCGCAGAGATGAGGGCAGGGCCTGCAAGGAAGCGAGAGGAGCAGACCCAGGTGCCAGGGGCACCTCCCCTCAGCTTGGAAGGAGTCAGAGCCGGTTCCCAGCGCCAGCCTGGGAACTGGAGACCGCAGAGGGGGCGGTAATTGCTCCCTGGTGTCTGCAGGGCCTGTGGGCGGTGGGAGGGGCTACTCTGAAATTCCCCCAATTCGGGCCCTGAGCCTGGGCGGGGCCTCGCCAGGCCACGCCCACCTGGTCCACGAGGGCGGGGCTTTCCAGCCCCGGATAGGAGCCTCTGAGGACCCCAGGACCTCTGAGGTCCCAGGGCGGCCCGCATAGGGCACAGCTGACAAGGGGAGGGCAAAGATGGGGGGTCAGGTAGAAGGGGTGCAGGCAGCTAGGTGAGCCTGGGGAGCGGTTGCAAAGAAGGGGGCGCCCTCTGAGCACCTGAACCTCCTCCCCGGCCCTGTGGGGGTGTTCCCTCCAGTCCACTCAAGGGCAGTAAAGGTCACGGGGGGGCCCTGGAGTGTATCGTGGCCCATGTCACACCCCAGCCCAGCGCCCACACGGAGCCTCCCCGGTTCTGGGCCAGGCTGGGCTGGGGTGCTGTGTCTCTGGCAGGCGGGGAGGGGTGGCAGCTGGCCCACGACCCGGGGCCCTGTTCCCAGGCTCCTCCTGTGCTTGGGAGCTCTCGGGAGCAGGGCAGAGGCACCACATCCAGAGGCCGCAGCGCTCCCCACGTGTGGCCTGCGGGGAGCAGACGGGCAGGCAGGCCAGGTGGAGCGAGCTGGGGCGCGGAGCGGTGGACGGGGGGACAGGGAGGCCCGGGCCGTGTCGAGGACGTGGGCCGCCGGGGCAGTGATGCTCAGGGACCGGCCAGGCCTGACTTGACGCGCCCTCCCCCCGCTGCAGGAGCCATGCTGGGCCTCTGCGCCTCTGTGCAGCCGCTGACCCGGACCCTGGGGCCCACCCTGGGCGGCCTCCTGTATCGCAGCTTCGGGGTCCCCGTCTTCGGCCACGTGCAGTTTGCCGTCAACTTAGTCGTCCTCCTGGTCCTCTGGAGGCAGCCTGTGCCCTGGAAGATGGACAAAGCCCAGTGACGTTGGCTTCCAGGCAGACTGGCAATAAACTCCCTCGGGACCTTTCGCAGCCTGGTTTCTGAAGGCGCCTGCCTGCTGGACAGGGAATCTAAGGAGGGGGTGGGGTGCAGCTTTGGAGGCTGGAGGGCTTCCTGGAGGATAGGGCCTGCAGCTGGGCCCCAGGGGTCCAGGGAGAGAAGAATCGCCCAAGAGCACCCCAGCATGAGGTGGGTCCCGGCCCTGGAGTCCACCACCCAGGCCAGCAAGGAGTCCTTCTTGCTGCCGTCCAGACGACTCTGCCCACGTCCCCAGAGACAGGGCGCTCTCTGCTCACCCGCGGCCCCAACGCCGACCCCTTGCCAAGCACACGCTGCCTGCACACCCTCCATAGCCCTTGAAGTTGCTTCCACCGGGGAACAGAAAGAGGACAGGGTCGTTTTTAAAAGGTCAAGCATTTGAGGCCTGGGGAGAGGTCAAAGAGAACCCTCGTTTCATGTTGGGGAGCCCAACGGGTAGAGAGCCAGGCCTCCAGGCTTGAGAACCGATGAGCCGTTCCTCCGCCGCCCCCCACCTCCAGCCCAAGTCCCATGGCGAAGGGGCATCAGACACAGTGAGGCCTGCCAGCTGCTGTGCCGAGAACCAGCGTGGAGAGGACAACCTTGTTGGGTGTCTGCAGATGCCCTTGAGACCAGGAAGGCCACCCTTCCCCCACAGGCTACTTTTAACAGAAGCTATTAAACTTGGAATATTCCATGGCCCCTCCTGGAGGAACCTCCGAGAGCCGAGATCCACACGCGTGCACACTCTCGCTCTCACACACACACACAGGCATACACACACATGCGCACACACACACACTCCCAGCCCCAGTGCTCAGTCAGACCCCAACCCCACCCCCCACCCCGCCCCCCGTGAGCCCCACCAGAACTGGTGAGGCACCGGGGCCTCACTCTCTGACTTCCGTCATCCACTCTGGTGAGGCTCTGGCGGGAGAGATCTCCAGGGTAGTGCAGGATGGAGGTGCCCCTGGGTCAGTGGGGGCCCTGGAGCTGGCCTCTCCTCTCTGAAAGAGCCCCCTCCCATTTGCCCTGGGGCCTCAGAGTGTTGTTGTGGAGGAAAACATTCACCGCAGGAACGGTTTCTTCTCTGGACCCAGCACCCAGCCTCCCAGCAGGACTGCCCCACCTCCCAAGCCTGACCCCGGTGACCCAGTGAGTCAGGAGTCCTGTGACAGTGGCCCCCACCCCAGTCCAGGGTAAGACTGACATTAAGGCCCAGTTGCGGCCCTTCATTCCCCCAACCTCGGCGTCTCCCACCCCCACACCTGGCTCCCTCCAGCCACAAAGGTGACATGAAGGTGCCCTAGCCAGGCCAGGATCGCTGTCCCATCTTGTTCTTCCATCCTTGGCTTCTTCATCACCAACAGAACTTCTAGGTGGAGGGACACATCTCCCCTCCCCATCCCAAGGCTTGGGGGGCAACCCTGGACACCCCACTTCTGGAGTTGGAAGGGTGGAAGTTGCTCTCTGGTCAGGGATCTCAGGCCTCCCTCCTGATGACACATCCCAGGCCCCTCGGCGCCCTCAGCCTCCTGCCCAGGGCGCAGACCACTCTCCCGTTTGCCCAGAAGCACTGGCCGCCTCGCTGGCCCCACACGTCAGGTATGGGCCAGCAGGGCCTGACAGCTGGTCCAGCCCGGGGTGGGGTTAAGAGGGGAGCAGCAGGTGGGCAGTCAGAGGCCTGCGGGCTTCCTTTCAGGGATGGGCAGGTGAGCAAGAGGGGGCAGGAGGGGCAGCTAGGGTCAGGCACACAAGAGCCGCTCGGATGGAGAGACACACGGGCCGCACAGGGCCAGTTGGTCAGCAAGCAGGGTCCCGGCCTCCCCATTCACACCCGGAGTGAGCCAGGGCCCCCGGAGAGCACTCCCCCACCTCGGGAGAGGGTGACCAGGGTCTGGCAGATGACCGTGCGCACTCAAAGCGCGTTTCCTTGCCCTTCCGACACCTGGGGTGGCCGCTTCCCCCAACGACACCCACTGAAGGGACCACCGTCTCCCCTCCCACAGAAAGTTCACTGCATCACACACTGGCTGATAGGAAAGAGAAGAATCGAGCTATTTATTTGGAATGGTGGTGAAATACAAATGTTAAGACGGATGATTTGGATATGTGGGTACCATTGACAAAAATACATAGACAACTAATAGCCCACGCAGGGGGCTCGGTGAGGCTCAGTGAATCAGCTTGGGCAGGTCATTGTGTGTGAAGTGGAGCAGCACCGGCTAGATGCTTGCCATAGTCAGCAAGTGGTGCTGTCGGGGCTCCCGTCTCCCTGGGCATCTTCTGGGCTCCCGTCTCCCTGGGCATCTTCTGGGCTCCCGACGGTGCGGCCCGCATGGTCCTGTGGAGAGAGAAGGATTCAGGGAGCTGTGCCCGAGCCTGGGGGCTGAGCCAGCCGGGGTCCAGCCTACACCCGAGGCCCCTACACGGAAGATGCAAGTGACATCTCCTGCCGCGCGCCCCAGGCGCGCCGCGATGGCGCGGCACCCAGTCCCCTCTCGACACCTAGACGGGGCAGGACCTCCCCCCCGACGTCCGAGATCGAAACCGTCCTCCCCCAGGACCGCGTGCAGCCGGCGAGCGGGCGGCAGGCACTCACCGCGGCGGGGCTTAGGACTGGCCGGCCGGCTCGGGCTCGGGCTCCTGCTCCGCGGCGGCGTCTGCGGCGGCGGCCGCAGCAGCAGCGGCGGCCGCGGCCGCAGCGCGCTCGCGGCGGCTGCGGAAGTCCTGCAGGGCGCGGCGGTTCTGAAAGTCGATGAGCGCCAGCGTGATGGACGCGTTCCAGTAGCTCTCGCCCGCGCAGCGGAAGTCGATCTCCTTGCGGTCGGTGGTGACGATGGTGAAGTAGACGTACTTGCCGGTGCGCTCCACGCAGTCCACCTTGAGGATGGAGTGGAAACGGAGCTCCTTGGGGCGCGCGCCCGGGCCGGTGGGGAATAGCCTCAGGCGGTCGGTGGTGAGCACGCCGCGCTTCTTCTTCCACACCTGGAACAGGCTGTCGCTTCGCTTCTCCAGCTCGCCTTCTCTCAGCACCTCTCCGGAGCTCCTCATGTTGGCCAGCTTGGCGGTTGGAGGGAGACGACGCTCGAGCGATGGATGGCAGGATGAGCAAAGCGCTCTGGTGCTCTGGCGGCGTGGGAGCCGGTTTTATAGGGTCCGCGCCTGGCGCGCCCCGCCCCCCCCCACCCCGGGCACGCCCCCTCACGGCCCCGCCCCCCGCCGTCCTCCCCCTCCCCGGCCCCCGCCCCACCCGCCGCGGTAGCCCCGGGCCTGCACAAGGCATCCTAGCCCCGGGCCACCCGAGGTCATCCCAGTCCACGTGTCTGCAGCCTGCGCCCCTCTCCCTCGATTCCCCGGCGCTCCAGCAACCCCCCAGCCCGGTGGGGCGACGGAGGGGCCTCATGCCGCCCCGGACGCCGGCCCCACGGAGGAATGAGCGGCGGCCCGCTCTGCCCGCTGTGACTCACTGCCCGGGAGACCCCGGCAAGCGCCCGCAGCCCGGGCCGGCCCGGAGCCCGGTCTGGGGAGGGTTGATGGCAGGGCCCAGACCCCCACCTTCCAGGCGCCCCGACACCCAGCGCAGGGCTCGTGGGGCATAGGCAGCGGTCGCCCCATTCCTCCCACGTCCGGGGGTCCCTCCTGGGGAGACCCTCCAGGGGCTCTTCCCCAGCCGGGCTGATCTCCCACCTTGCCGCCCGCCGGCCCTCTCCTCCTTGGTTCGGGCCAGCGGGAGAGCAGGTGTCAGGAGCTTCAGTTTTCACTCCTGTTAAGAGACCACAGCCACTTGTTAGATTTGGCAACCCGCGGAAAGTGCTAGAACAGCTCCCCGCAGTGTCCAGTAAGCGTGAGGGCAGGTGAGGCTGCTCCAGCTCCCTTCCTGGGTCAGCCCTCCTCCCAGGCCCTCCAGGCCTCTCCACTGTCGGGGGAGGGAGGACACACGGGGACCTGCCAGGGGGGCCTGGTAGTCTAGGGGGCGAGAAAGGGGTTGGTGCCTCCCCGGGGAGGGGGTCGGCCTGGGCTGGGGTGGGGGTGGCCGAATCATGGCCTGCCAGCCAGACTAGTCTTATTTACCCTCCTCCTTTAAAGGGTTTAACAGGAGCAGGAAGTGATTGCTAGCTCCTGCCGGCTCCCAGGTGTGGGGGTCCAGCCGACAGAGGGGATCTGATCTGTGGGGGCCCCACCTGCTCCAGGGCCCCCACTTTCAAAACAGCCTACCTGGCTATGACCTGGGCAGGTACTGCCAAGCGAAGGGAGCAAGGTGAGCTGAGTCCTGTTGGGTGTGACAGCCACCCCACCTCCTGGTGCAAAGTGGAAACGCAGGTACTCTGGTTCAAAAAGGATTAATAACCTTTTCAAGGCAGCAAAGGCAGAGCATGAAGCCAAATGTGGGACCTCCTGGGCGCAGGCCCACCCTGAGCCAGCCGGCCCTCCGCCACCTGCCCTGGCTCCGCCTCCTGGTCCCAGCGCGGGCCCTGCAGGGTCACCGTGAGGAATAAGGGGCGCCACTGGCTGGCTCAGATGGGCGGCTCAGGCCAGGCCTGAGCGGATGGACAGGGGTGTGGAAGGGCAGGGCAGCTGAGAGGTGGGGTTGGGCCCAGGATTCTGGCCGGTGGAAGGGAGCAGAGAGCAAGCACAGGGACCGCTGGTCAGGCTGTGGGCAGCACGGGGGAGCGGGAATCGGCAGGTTCGCGGAGCAGGGGAGCGGGCCAAGGATGAAGCAAGCACAGGGTGGGTGGGGGGTGGGGAGACACATCTCCCCTCAAGGCAGCACAGGGCAGAGTTGTAAGGGGTGAGCTCCCCATCACTGAGAGCATCCCAGCAGGCCTGGTAGTGGTGAGACTGCTGACCCTCCTTCCCCAGGTTCTGTGTCCTGGGCTGTTGGGGGACGCAGGGAGGCAGACCAGGGCCGAGCTCTCCACCACTGCCTCTAGGGAGCCACTGTGAGCTGGCTGGGTGCCTGGCACCCTGCCTGGACCCCTCTGAGGCCCTCTGGCCGTTACCCCGACCCAGGAGCCAGGCAGTGGAAGCTCAGTCAGGATGATGCACACTGCAGACACTCAGCGTTGCTTGAGCACCTACTGGGTCCCTGGGGCCTGGAGGGGAAGCAAGGACACCCGCCTGCCTGGGGAGCACTCACTGGGGGGGAGGGAGACATGAAAGGAGGGCGCTGGGGGTCGTGGGCCCAAGAAGATGGCTTGGCAGTCTCCCTGGGGAGGGCAGGGTGCCAGAGAGGGCTTCCCAAGGAGCCAGCTGAGCCATGGTCCCAGGGGGCATTCTTCGTGCCCCTTTTCTCAGACGTGGAGCGGAAGCCCCAGGGAGGACGAGCTGAGAGAGGCAGGAAGGGTGTGGAGGACTTGCAGTCCAGGTGAGGCCAAGCGGGCGGTGAGCAGCAGGCCCACCTGGCGCTCCTCTCCATCCCCACTAGCCAGGCATCCCCAGGGCCAGCCGGTGACCAGCGGCCTGGGGGCGGTGTCCTGAAGGTGGGTCCGCAGGAGCTGGGAGGGCAGGTCATCGGGTGGGAGCCCACCACCGCCCTCCCCACCCCCCACCAGGCAGCTGCACCCCCACCAGCCAGAGATGGGGGCCTGGGACCCCCACCAGCCAGAGGTCTGCCCGCCTGACTCAGCCAGGCCAGTGTGAGCCTGGAGCAAGGAGGAGACCCTGCTCCCGCCTCCCATGCAGGCCCGTCAGAGGGTCCTCTGGAACATGAGGACAAAGCAAAGGGCTGACCTTGCACCCCCCATGAGGGTCTTTTAGGGGGACAACTCCTGAGCCATTTGATACCTGGGAGGACCCGCTAGGCCGGCTTCCTGTCCAAGACGGAGGCGTGCAGCGTGGACTCGGGCTGCACCCACAGGGAGCTCTGGCCCCAGTGGGCTCTGGGCTGAGTTGGTACTGGGGGCAAGGGGGCAGCCCTGGCCTGAGAGATGGGGCCTGGCACCTCGGGGAGGCCAGTGTGGGCCCTGCTTTCTTCCTCCGGGTCACCCCGTGAGCTGGGGGCCGCTGGGGAGGCTTTCTTGGTTCTGCAAGGAACAGAGAAGGGGTCTCAGAGAAGTTGAGTGACTCAGCGGAGGTCACACAGCCAGCCAGTGTGCCCCAAATGCATCCGACCGTGCCCCGAGCCTGGGGGCAGGAACTGGGGCTGAGCGGGCGCTGGCTGGGGGGTGTTCACGGGGCCCTGCCTCACGACACCGGCGTCAGGCAGCACTGGTCTGAGCTAAGTTTACTAATATTTATCCAAGGGCCACTTCCGGGATTCACAGGGAGCCAAGGGGACCCCCTTCCAGCAGGCAGACAGAGACTGGTCCCCAAACATCCGGCTGGGGACTCCTGCCTTCCTTTCCAGCTGGGTGAGGGTGTCAGGCAGGCTGGGGTGGAGCGAGGGCACCTCTTCAAAACTCCCCATGAGGTCATTTCCCTGCGGTGATGAGGCCAGGCCTCCAGGCTTCGGCACAACCAGCCTGGCAAAGGGCAGCCCGTGAGGAAGCTGCGCGTCACGGCAGCCCCGAGCCTGGGGCTCCCTGCCATGTTCTTCCCACGGGCGGCAGTGCCCAGGGACGGCCCTGAGGAAGGATCCCCTGCTCCCCTGCCTGGAAGTCCCCCTCCTCCAGGAAGCCCTCGGGGATTGCCAGGCACGACCTCACGCTGGCTCTCACCAAGCACGCAACTTGGGTTGTCGTTGACTGCTCTAGTGCGGGCTTGGGGAGGGTGGGGGAGGCCCAAGCTGCCTGGAGTTGCAGCATCTGAGAGATGGCCTGACACCACATGACCTGAGCCTGACACAGCCCATTGGCCATGGCCTGTGACTCAGGCCGGTCCTCAATCCTTCTCCTCAAAGTTGTGGCCTGGGAAAAGTGAGAGGGCCAAGGGCAGGAGGCAGGAGGCCTGTCCCCACCTGGTTCCAGGGCCCTGGCGAACTCCTGTTCATCGTCAGTACCCCACTCAGAAGTCACTGCCAGCTCTGTAAAGGCAGAGACAAATGTCTTAGTCTCTGGGACCCTCGGGGCCCAGCCCAGGTGCTTAGGAAATGTTTCTGGACGTGAGTGGACCGCCTTACTGCCCAAGAGACTCAGCTCTCTGGCCAGAGTAACTGATGCTGGTGGAGACTGTTTCCTTGACTGGACAGCTAGGACATCCTGCGGTGGGGACAGGGGCGGACAGGTCCAGGCCTGCGGGAGCTGAGAGGAGGGACTCCTCCCATCGTCATGGAGCGGGGAGAGGAGAGGGGAGCCAGCTGGGAGACGAGGGACCTTTCTGGACGCTCAGACGAACATATGAGCAGAATATAGGAAAGGAGAGAGGGCGAATGGGCAGGCACGACTGCCACCTTCTGGACGGTGCTCGGCCGCCTGGGCGGTGCTGTCCGAGGACAGGCGGGGCGTCCTGCTCCCAGCCACTCGGCCGCAGAGTCTCGGGCAGCAAGTCGGGTGGGGCTGTGTCATCTGGGCTTTTTTTTTGTAAATGTGTATATGTCTACATATATATATATATAATTTTAGTGGCTATGCTGGGTCTTCCTTGCAGCACAGGTTTTTCTCTCGTTGCGGAGAATGGGCGCTTCTCTCTAGTTGCGGGGCGCGGGCTGCTCACTGCGGTGGCATCTCTTGTTGTGCGCAGACTCCAGGGCGTGTGGGCTCAGTAGCTGTGGCTCCTGGGCTCCAGGGCACAGGCTAGGCAGCTGTGATGCCCCGGCTTAGCTGCTCCGCAGCATGTGGGATCTTCCCAGGATCGACCTCTTGTCTCCTGCACTGGCAGCAGGATTCTTTACCACTGAGCCATCCAGGGAAGAAGCCCTGTCATATATATTTTAATCAAATTCTTTACTACTTAAAAAAAAATTCCAAAATAAATGACCATTTGTTCATACAAAAAGTTACAAAACTGTTGAAATGATTTCAAAGTTCTGAGCACGGCTCTTTCACGACCCCACCTCAGGCCCACTCTTGATGTGGCGACTGACCTTTGATTTTTTTTAAAAAATGTATTGGTGTTTCATCAAAAAATTAAGAATAGCATTATCATGTCATCCAACAGTCCCCCCTTCTGGGCCTGTTCCCCAAAGAAGTGAAAGCAGAGAATTGAATACATAGTCACATGCCCATATTCACAGCAGTATCCCAACAGCCAAAAGTGGAAGTCAGTGCCCATCCATGGATGTTGTTCATTCGCTCAGTCATGTCCAGCTCTTTGCAGCCCCATGGACGGAAGCACCCCAGGCTTCCCTGTCCTTCACTATCTCCGGGAGTTTGCTCAAATTCATGTCCATTGACTTGATGATGCCATCCAACCATCTCATCCTCTGTTGCCCGCTTCTCCTCCTGCCCTCAATCTTTCCCAGCATCAGGGTCTTTACCATTGGGTAGGCTCTTTGTATCAGGTGGCCAAAGTATTGGAGCTTCAGATTCATAGCAATCCTTCCAATGAATATTCAGGGTTGATTTCCTTTAGGATGGACTGGCTTGATCTCCGTGCTGTCCAAGGAACTCTCAAGAGTCTTCTCCAGGACAACAATTCAAAAACATCAATTCTTCGGTGCTCAGGCTTCATTATGGTCCAACTCTCACTGATTTTGGAGCCCAAGAAAATAAAATCTATCACTGCTTCCACTTTTCCCCCTTCTATTTGCCATGAAGTGATGGGACCAGATTCTAGCTTGTGCTTCATCCAGCCTGGCATTTAACATGATGTACTCTGTAGCTGGAATCAAGATTGCTGGGAGAAATATCAATAACCTCAGACATGCAGATGACACCACCCTTGTGGCAGAAAGCGAAGAGAAACTGAAGAGCTCTTGATGAAGGTGAAAGAGGAGAGTGAAAAGCCTGGCTTAAAACTCAACATTCAAAAAATGAAGATCATGACATCCGGTCCCATCACTTGATGGTAAATAGATGGAGAAACAATGGAAACAGTGAGAGATTTTATTTTCTTAGGCTCCAAAATCACTGCAGATGGTGACTGCAGCCGTGAAATTAAAATACACTTACTCCGTGGAAGAAAACCTAGGACCAACCTAGACAGCATATTAAAAAGCAGAGACATTACTTTGCTGACAAAGATCCAGCTAGTCACAGCAATGGTTTTTCCAACAGTCATGTATGGATATGAGAGTTAGACCATAAAAAAATGCTGAGCACTGAAGAATTGATGCTTTTGAACTGTGGTGTTGGAGAAGACTCTTGAGAGTTCCTTGGACTGCAGGGAGATCAAACCAGTCACTCTTAAAGGAAATCAGTCCTGAATATTCATTGGAAGGACTGATGCTGAAGCTGAAGCTCCAATCCTTTGACCACCTGATGTGAAGAACTGACTCACTGGAAAAGGCCCTGATGCTGAAAAAGATTGAAGGCAGGAGGAGAAGGGGATGACAGAGGATGAGATGGTTGGATGGCATCACCGACTTGATGGACATGAGCTTGAGTAAACTCTGGAAGTTGGTGATGGACAGGGAGGCCTGGTGTGCTGCAGTCCATGGGGTCACAAAGAGCTGGACATGACAGAGCAACTGAAATGAACTGATAGAACCAGATGCCATGATCTTAGTTTTTTGAATGTTGAGTTTCAAGCCAGCTTTGTGGGAAAAAACCTTTCACCTTCATCAAGAGGCTTTTTAGTTCCTCCTCACGTTCTGCCATTAGAGTGGTATCACCTGCATATCTGAGGTTTTTTATGTTTCTCCAGACAATCTTGATTCCAGCTTGTGATTCATCCAGCCTGGCATTTTGCTTGATGCGCTATGCATATAAGAGATTCCCTGGTGGCTCAGATGGTAAAGAATCTAGCTGCAATGCAGGAGACCTGGGTTCAATCCCTGGGTTGGGAAGATCCCCTGGAGAAGGGAATGGCTATCCACTCGAGTATTTTTGCCTGGAGAATTCCACAGACAGAGGAGCCAGATGGGCTACAGTCCATGGGGTTGCAAAGAGTTGGATATGACTAAGCAACTAACACTTAACTTCACTCTGCATATAAGTTAAATAAGCAGGGTGACAATATTCAGCCTTGTCACAGTCCTTTCCCAATTTTGAACCAGTCCGTTGTACCATGTCCAGTTCAAATTGTTGCTTCTTGACCCACATACAGGTTTCTCAGGAGACAGATACGATGGTCTGTATTCCCATCTTGTTAAGAATTTTCCAGTTTGTTTTGATCCACACAAAGGCTTTGGCATAGTCAATAAAGCAGAAGTAGATGTTTTCCTGGAACTCTCTTGCTTTTTCAATGATCCAACAGATGTTGGCAATTTGACCTCTGGTTCCTCTGCCTCTTTGAAACCCAACTTGTACATCTGGAAGTTCTCAGTTCAAGTACTGAGGAGGTGGGAGGACCCTCCTCCCGTAGCGCCTTGGCAGGGGATGTGGTCCCACCAACACCTTGATCCAGGACTTCTGGCTTCCAGAGCCATAAAAGTACAACACCCACTTTGTGGTCGTTTGTGATGGCCGCCCCAGGACACTGACACAGCCCCCAGGGGGTCTGATACTGAGTCTGCCTCCACCCCCGCCCACCCACTCTCACCCTCCCCTGCAGCCAGTTGGCTGGCAGATGAGAGCCCGTGTGAGACAGAAGGATGGGGTCATCAGCTGGCCAGTGGTACTGAGACCGCCTGTGACTCTGAGCTGGGTCCTCAGGGTGAGCAGGGCTTCTCCACATCACCTGGCTCTCCCCAGTCGTGGACAAGGAGACAGAGCTCCTCGTGGTCTGGAAGTAAACACTTCCTGGCCAGGAGGAGAGCCAGAGGCGAGGAGAGCAGGCCTGGGATGTTCCGAGGGGCCTGGGCTGCCCCAGGAGGTGGCAGGAGCAGCAGCCAGGAGGCGGCTGATAGGGGAGCCGCAGTGGGGAGGGACCTGGCCAGGGGGTCCCCTCAACCCCTCCTCTGGGTGGAAGCTCTGCTTTCTTTGGCCCCTTGGCCTCTCACTGGGCACGGCAGTCTCGGGCAGGTCTCTGCACGAGGCCCCTGCCAGCTGCCAGCCCTGTCTCGGCCCCCACCGATGAGCTGCTAAGGGGCCGGGCACCCTAGCCCTGGGTCCCCAGGCCCCTCAGACCAGCCCAGGCACCTCATGCTCTTAGGTGTCCCCTCGTGCCTCCCACTTGGAGGACCAGGGTCCTGGCACTCACTCCCCTGCCTCCTTCCCACCCTACCCTTTTCTGCAGCCATCTGCCCTGCCCCCACCCTGGTACCTCATGAGGAAGGAGAGCCCAGAAACACGCCCCCGGTACCCTGTCCCCAGGAGGACGCCGCAGCCCAACAGAGGCCCAGGGCTCTAAGCCTGCAGGCTCTGGGGAGGTGGTGTGGGCAGCCAGCCCTGTACCCAGGGTCTGGGAAGGAGGCGGTTCTGGCCTCGCACCCCGGCGTCCCCCCTTGAGTCCCCAAGGCAGGAAACAATGGGTCCCCTCAGGCCCCAGATGCAGAACCAAGACCTGGGCAGGCCGCGGCCAGGTGGGCACGCCCAACTGCAGGAGGGTCCCCGGGGAGCCCCTGGGGAAGGAGCCACAGAGGCTGTTCATGGCGTGTGCGAGGTCCACAGGCCCCATGAGCGTGGATCCCCGCCGGGCCGAGGCTGTCGGCTTGTCGTGGAAAGCCACATCTGGCCACCTCCCCGAGCTGTCGGCGTGGCCAGACGGGCCCGGTGACTGGGCCGGCAGTGACACCTTGGGGCGGGCGGGGGCCGCACCTAGGCGCACCACGGTGCCTTGGCCTTGGAGTGTTAGCCGGGCCTCACCTTCCCGGTGGTCCGAGGAGGCAGGGCTCATGGGGGTCTCCAGGGCCAGCGCCTGGTGGGAATCCACGGACAGGCTCCAGGGCTGTGAAGAGGGTTGGAGGAGGACGAGGTGTCCAAAGCATCAGGGCGAGTTCAGAGGCCTGCCCAGGCCAGGAGGGTCCCAGAGCTCCTGCTGTGGGGGACTGCCTGCCAGTGACTCTGGGGGGAGTGGGGGGATGGCTGGGTCGGGGGTTGTGGCCTCCCGCTGCCCACGTGGCCCTGCCCTCTGAGCCTGGGGCCGGGAGGACGTCTGCCCCCACAGGAAGGAAGCTGCTCATGAGGGCTTGGAGGCCAGGACCGGGTCCGGTGCGGCAGCCAGGAGCCAAGGGTCACCCATGCTCGGCACAGTGCCTGCTTCTACCAGGGGCCTGGCTGGTGGCACAACTGGAGGTGGTCCCTGTCCCACCAGGTCTCTGCAGCCCACCCAGCGTTGTCCGGCCCACTGGGGGCTTGGAGGCAGAAAGGGGAAGTAGGGAGGAGAGACTGAGCGGACGCCAGAGGTCAGGGAGCCGAGTCTCCACCCTCCCCCTCCCCAGCCTAGTTGCCCACCTCCGGGGCGAGCCCACCCACCCCTGCCCCACTGGCAGGAAGGAGTTCAGGGAGCAGGAATCACTGGGTGGAGTCAGCTTGGCCCCTTCACAGACTGAAGGGGGAACCCGTGGGCCTGGGGGGACGGCTGGGCCCTGGAAGAAGTTAGTCAGGCCTCTGGGGGGCCCCTGCCCCAGAGTGGAGGCCATGAACTGACACAGCACGCCAGCCACCAGGGTGAGGCAGGGGCCGGGAGGTCTGGTGCCCACGCCAGGCCCTGGGGCCAAAACCCCCAACCCGTAAAAGCAAAACCGGAACCACCCTCATCTGTGGGGCTTGTGAAAACTCAGCTACAGTGAAGTGTCCAACCACACCCCCCCACGCGAGGGACTCTGACAAGTGTGCACACGTGTCCCAGGCCCCACTCAGGTGCCACTTCTGAGATCCCCGTGTCGATGGGCTCCTGATGTCAAGGGTCGCCCCATGTGGGGTACACGGTCACTGCTGCCTTTAGCCATGGGCTCCTGACCCCCAAGGGCTGGGTGCTGGGCTGCGCGTCTCCCAGAAGCTGGGGTGTTGAGGCTGGTGGAGGAGGGGGTCAGAGTGGCCGCTGGACCTGGAGTCCACCCGTCGGTTTTGAGGACATGGTGACAGATGAGGCACAGGCCCTGAGGGAGGCAGGGAACCAGGCCCTGTGGCCGGCGACAGAGCAACGGGGACCTGGGGAGCCTCACGGCAGAGACCACAGGAGGGAGGGAACCCCTGAGGAGCATCGTGAAGGCCGGGCGGGGCGCCCTGGCCATCAAAGCTCTACCCAGCCTGAGGCAGTCAGGGGACAGAGGCAGGGGCCTGACCGCATGGGCAGTGCTGGGCCCAGGCAGCTGCAGCTCCAGGCAGAGCCGGGCACACTGGTCAGGCCACCAGAGTGCCACTGCCCTGCTGCCTCCGGGCTGATGGCTCTGGGCAAACCTCCTGGATGCTCTGCGACCTTCCAGCACCAATGGCAAGGCCTGACCGAACCCGGGGGCCGCAGAGGGGCCGTGGGGTCAGAGCCCCAGTGCTCGGTGGGGAGGGCACAGCTGCAGCGCTCTGCGCAGCAGCCTTGCCAAGTGTACCTGGGGGAGCCGAGCGGCAGCCGGAGGCCCCAGCACCGGGCAGCCTCGCCCACCCTTCCTACCCCACAAGGGGAACAAAACCCAGTGCCGCATTCTGAGTAGCCTCAACATGCCACCCTCTACCCTGACTGCCCTGAGGTAAACCCAGTTTGTCTGCCCACGCCATCACATGGTTCCCCAGGGGGGACGCAGAAAGCGGCCATCCCAGTGCTTCTCCAGCAGTCTGCAGGGCCTCCCGTCCAGCTTCCTGTGGAGCTGGGAGCCTCCACATGGCATGACTGGGCACCGGCACACAGGTGTGCACTCACACACAGCTGTGTTTCCAGGCACCGGTGTGCACTCCCTCATAGGCGTTCCCATGTACCGGTGTGCACTCCCGCACAGGCGTTCCCATGTACTGGTGTGCACTCACACACAGGTGTTCCCATGCACCTGTTGCACTCCCACACAGGTGTTCCCATGCACCTGTTGCACTCACACACAGGTGTTCCCATGCACCTGTTGCACTCCCACACAGGCATTCCCATGTACTGGTGTGCACTCCCACACAGGTGTTCCCATGCACCAGTTGCACTCCCGCACAGGCGTTCCCATGCACCGGTGTGCACTCCCGCACAGGCGTTCCCATGCACTGGTGTGCACTCCCGCACAGGCGTTCCCATGTACTGGTGTGCACTCCCACACAGGTGTTCCCATGCACCTGTTGCACTCCCGCACAGGCGTTCCCATGTACTGGTGTGCACTCCCGCACAGGCGTTCCCATGCACCGGTGTGCACTCACACACAGGTGTTCCCATGCACCGGTGTGCACTCCCGCACAGGCGTTCCCATGTACTGGTGTGCACTCACACACAGGCGTTCCCATGCACTGGTGTGCACTCACACACAGGTGTTCCCATGTACTGGTGTGCACTCACACACAGGTGTTCCCATGCACCGGTGTGCACTCCCGCACAGGCGTTCCCATGCACCTGTTACACTCACACACAGGCGTTCCCATGTACTGGTGTGCACTCCCGCACAGGCGTTCCCATGTACTGGTGTGCACTCACACACAGGCGTTCCCATGTACTGGTGTGCACTCGCACACAGGCGTTCCCATGTACTGGTGTGCACTCCCGCACAGGCGTTCCCATGTACTGGTGTGCACTCACACACAGGTGTTCCCATGTACTGGTGTGCACTCCCGCACAGGCGTTCCCATGCAACGGTGTGCACTCACACACAGGCGTTCCCATGCACCTGTTGCACTCACACACAGGTGTTCCCATGTACCGGTGTGCACTCACACACAGGTGTTTGCATGCACCTGTTGCACTCACACACAGGTGTTCCCATGCACCTGTTGCACTCACACACAGGTGTTCCCATGTACTGGTGTGCACTCCCGCACAGGCGTTCCCATGTACTGGTGTGCACTCACACACAGGCGTTCCCATGTACTGGTGTGCACTCACACACAGGTGTTCCCATGCACCTGTTGCACTCACACACAGGTGTTCCCATGCACTGGTGTGCACTCACACACAGGTGTTCCCATGTACTGGTGTGCACTCACACACAGGTGTTCCCATGCACCGGTGTGCACTCCCGCACAGGCGTTCCCATGTACTGGTGTGCACTCACACACAGGCGTTCCCATGCAGCGGTGTGCACTCCTGCACAGGCGTTCCCATGTACTGGTGTGCACTCACACACAGGCGTTCCCATGCACCGGTGTGCACTCACACACAGGTGTTCCCATGTACTGGTGTGCACTCCCGCACAGGTGTTCCCATGCACCGGTGTGCACTCCCGCACAGGCGTTCCCATGCACCGGTGTGCACTCCCACACAGGCGTTCCCATGCACTGGTGTGCACTCACACACAGGTGTTCCCATGCACCTGTTGCACTCCCGCACAGGCGTTCCCATGCACCGGTGTGCACTCCCACACAGGCGTTCCCATGCACTGGTGTGCACTCACACACAGGTGTTCCCATGCACCTGTTGCACTCCCGCACAGGCGTTCCCATGCACCGGTGTGCACTCCCGCACAGGCGTTCCCATGTACTGGTGTGCACTCACACACAGGTGTTCCCATGCACCTGTTGCACTCACACACAGGCGTTCCCATGCACCTGTTGCACTCACACACAGGTGTTCCCATGCACCTGTTGCACTCACACACAGGCGTTCCCATGCACCTGTAACACTCCCGCACAGGCGTTCCCATGTACTGGTGTGCACTCCCGCACAGGCGTTCCCATGCACTGGTGTGCACTCCCACACAGGTGTTCCCATGTACTGGTGTGCACTCACACACAGGTGTTCCCATGTACTGGTGTGCACTCACACACAGGTGTTCCCATGCACCTGTTGCACTCACACACAGGTGTTCCCATGCACCGGTGTGCACTCCCGCACAGGCGTTCCCATGCACTGGTGTGCACTCCCACACAGGTGTTCCCATGTACTGGTGTGCACTCCCACACAGGCGTTCCCATGCACTGGTGTGCACTCACACACAGGCGTTCCCATGCACTGGTGTGCACTCACACACAGGTGTTTGCATGCACCAGTGTGCACTCCCACACAGGCGTTCAAATGCACCTGTTGCACTCCCACACAGGCGTTCCCATGCACCTGTTGCACTCACACACAGGTGTTTGCATGCACTGGTGTGCACTCCTGCACAGGTGTTCCCATGTACTGGTGTGCACTCCCACACAGGTGTTCCCATGCACCTGTTGCACTCACACACAGGTGTTTGCATGCACCAGTGTGCACTCCCGCACAGGTGTTCCCATCCACCGGTGTGCACTCACACACAGGTGTTTCCATGCACCGGTGTGCACTCCCGCACAGGCGTTCCCATCCACCGGTGTGCACTCACACACAAGTGTTCCCATGCACCTGTTGCACTCACACACAGGTGTTTGCATGCACCGGTGTGCACTCCCACACAGGCGTTCCCATGTACTGGTGTGCACTCACACACAGGTGTTCCCATGTACCTGTTGCACTCCCACACAGGTGTTTGCATGCACCTGTTGCACTCCCACACAGGTGTTTGCATGCACCAGTGTGCACTCCCACACAGGCGTTCCCATGCACCGGTGTGCACTCCCACACAGGCGTTCCCATGCACCGGTGTGCACTCCCGCACAGGCGTTCCCATGTACTGGTGTGCACTCACACACAGGTGTTCCCATGTACCTGTTGCACTCCCACACAGGTGTTCCCATGCACCTGTTGCACTCACACACAGGTGTTTGCATGCACCAGTGTGCACTCCCGCACAGGTGTTCCCATGCACCGGTGTGCACTCACACACAGGTGTTTCCATGCACCGGTGTGCACTCCCGCACAGGCGTTCCCATGCACCTGTTGCACTCACACACAGGTGTTCCCATGCACCTGTTGCACTCACACACAGGTGTTTGCATGCACCAGTGTGCACTCCCGCACAGGTGTTCCCATGCACCGGTGTGCACTCACACACAGGTGTTTCCATGCACCGGTGTGCACTCCCGCACAGGCGTTCCCATGTACTGGTGTGCACTCACACACAGGCGTTCCCATGTACTGGTGTGCACTCACACACAGGCGTTCCCATGTACTGGTGTGCACTCCCGCACAGGTGTTCCCATGCACCGGTGTGCACTCACACACAGGTGTTCCCATGTACTGGTGTGCACTCACACACAGGTGTTCCCATGTACTGGTGTGCACTCCCGCACAGGCGTTCCCATGCACCGGTGTGCACTACCGCACAGGCGTTCCCATGCACCTGTTGCACTCACACACAGGTGTTTGCATGCACCGGTGTGCACTCCCGCACAGGCGTTCCCATGCACCGGTGTGCACTCACACACAGGTGTTCCCATGCACCTGTTGCACTCACACACAGGTGTTTGCATGCACCGGTGTGCACTCACACACAGGTGTTCCCATGCACCTGTTACACTCCCGCACAGGCGTTCCCATGCACCGGTGTGCACTCCCGCACAGGCGTTCCCATGTACTGGTGTGCACTCCCGCACAGGCGTTCCCATGCACCGGTGTGCACTCCCGCACAGGCGTTCCCATGTACTGGTGTGCACTCACACACAGGCGTTCCCATGTACCGGTGTGCACTCACACACAGGTGTTCCCATGTACCAGTGTGCACTCACACACAGGCGTTCCCATGTACTGGTGTGCACTCCCGCACAGGCGTTCCCATGTACTGGTGTGCACTCACACACAGGTGTTTGCATGCACCGGTGTGCACTCCCACACAGGTGTTCCCATGTACTGGTGTGCACTCCCGCACAGGCGTTCCCATGTACTGGTGTGCACTCACACACAGGCGTTCCCATGTACTTGTGTGCACTCACACACAGGTGTTCCCATGTACTGGTGTGCACTCACACACAGGTGTTTGCATGCACCGGTGTGCACTCCCACACAGGTGTTTCCATGCACCGGTGTGCACTCACACACAGGCGTTCCCATGTACTGGTGTGCACTCCCACACAGGCGTTCCCATGCACCTGTTGCACTCACACACAGGTGTTCCCATGTACCGGTGTGCACTCACACACAGGCGTTCCCATGTACTGGTGTGCACTCACACACAGGTGTTCCCATGCACCGGTGTGCACTCACACACAGGCGTTCCCATGCACTGGTGTGCACTCACACACAGGTGTTCCCATGTACTGGTGTGCACTCACACACAGGCGTTCCCATGCACTGGTGTGCACTCACACACAGGCGTTCCCATGCACCTGTTGCACTCACACACAGGCGTTCCCATGCACTGGTGTGCACTCACACACAGGCGTTCCCATGTACTGGTGTGCACTCCCGCACAGGCGTTCCCATGTACTGGTGTGCACTCCCGCACAGGCGTTCCCATGCACCGGTGTGCACTCCCGCACAGGCGTTCCCATGCACTGGTGTGCACTCCCGCACAGGCGTTCCCATGTACTGGTGTGCACTCACACACAGGCGTTCCCATGTACTGGTGTGCACTCACACACAGGCGTTCCCATGTACTGGTGTGCACTCACACACAGGTGTTCCCATGTACTGGTGTGCACTCCCGCACAGGCGTTCCCATGCACCGGTGTGCACTCACACACAGGTGTTCCCATGCACCTGTTGCACTCACACACAGGTGTTTGCATGCACCGGTGTGCACTCACACACAGGTGTTCCCATGCACCTGTTGCACTCACACACAGGTGTTCCCATGCACCGGTGTGCACTCACACACAGGTGTTTCCATGCACCGGTGTGCACTCCCGCACAGGCGTTCCCATGTACTGGTGTGCACTCACACACAGGCGTTCCCATGTACTGGTGTGCACTCACACACAGGCGTTCCCATGTACTGGTGTGCACTCCCGCACAGGTGTTCCCATGCACCGGTGTGCACTCCCGCACAGGTGTTCCCATGCACCGGTGTGCACTCCCGCACAGGCGTTCCCATGTACTGGTGTGCACTCACACACAGGCGTTCCCATGCACTGGTGTGCACTCCCGCACAGGCGTTCCCATGTACTGGTGTGCACTCACACACAGGCGTTCCCATGTACTGGTGTGCACTCACACACAGGCGTTCCCATGCACCGGTGTGCACTCACACACAGGTGTTCCCATGCACCTGTTGCACTCACACACAGGTGTTTGCATGCACCGGTGTGCACTCACACACAGGTGTTCCCATGCACCTGTTACACTCCCGCACAGGCGTTCCCATGCACCGGTGTGCACTCCCGCACAGGCGTTCCCATGTACTGGTGTGCACTCCCGCACAGGCGTTCCCATGCACCGGTGTGCACTCCCGCACAGGCGTTCCCATGTACTGGTGTGCACTCACACACAGGCGTTCCCATGTACCGGTGTGCACTCACACACAGGTGTTCCCATGTACCAGTGTGCACTCACACACAGGCGTTCCCATGTACTGGTGTGCACTCCCGCACAGGCGTTCCCATGTACTGGTGTGCACTCACACACAGGTGTTTGCATGCACCGGTGTGCACTCCCACACAGGTGTTCCCATGTACTGGTGTGCACTCCCGCACAGGCGTTCCCATGTACTGGTGTGCACTCACACACAGGCGTTCCCATGTACTGGTGTGCACTCACACACAGGTGTTCCCATGTACTGGTGTGCACTCACACACAGGTGTTTGCATGCACCGGTGTGCACTCCCACACAGGTGTTTCCATGCACCGGTGTGCACTCACACACAGGCGTTCCCATGTACTGGTGTGCACTCCCACACAGGCGTTCCCATGCACCTGTTGCACTCACACACAGGTGTTCCCATGTACCGGTGTGCACTCACACACAGGCGTTCCCATGTACTGGTGTGCACTCACACACAGGTGTTCCCATGCACCGGTGTGCACTCACACACAGGCGTTCCCATGCACTGGTGTGCACTCACACACAGGTGTTCCCATGTACTGGTGTGCACTCACACACAGGCGTTCCCATGCACCGGTGTGCACTCACACACAGGCGTTCCCATGCACCTGTTGCACTCACACACAGGCGTTCCCATGCACTGGTGTGCACTCTCACACAGGCGTTCCCATGTACTGGTGTGCACTCCCGCACAGGCGTTCCCATGTACTGGTGTGCACTCCCGCACAGGCGTTCCCATGCACTGGTGTGCACTCCCGCACAGGCGTTCCCATGTACTGGTGTGCACTCACACACAGGCGTTCCCATGTACTGGTGTGCACTCACACACAGGCGTTCCCATGTACTGGTGTGCACTCACACACAGGTGTTTGCATGCACCGGTGTGCACTCACACACAGGTGTTCCCATGTACCGGTGTGCACTCACACACAGGTGTTCCCATGTACTGGTGTGCACTCACACACAGGTGTTCCCATGCACCTGTTGCACTCACACACAGGTGTTCCCATGTACCGGTGTGCACTCCCGCACAGGCGTTCCCATGCACCGGTGTGCACTCCCGCACAGTCGTTCCCATGCACCGGTGTGCACTCACACACAGGTGTTCCCATGCACCTGTTGCACTCACACACAGGTGTTCCCATGCACCTGTTGCACTCACACACAGGTGTTCCCATGCACCTGTTGCACTCACACACAGGCGTTCCCATGCATGGGTGTGCACTCCCACACAGGTGTTCCCATGCACTGGTGTGCACTCCCACACAGGTGTTCCCATGCACCGGTGTGCACTCCCGCACAGGTGTTCCCATGCACTGGTGTGCACTCCCGCACAGGCGTTCCCATGTACTGGTGTGCACTCACACACAGGTGTTCCCATGTACCGGTGTGCACTCACACACAGGCGTTCCCATGTACTGGTGTGCACTCCCGCACAGGCGTTCCCATGTACTGGTGTGCACTCACACACAGGTGTTCCCATGTACCGGTGTGCACTCACACACAGGCGTTCCCATGTACTGGTGTGCACTCACACACAGGCGTTCCCATGCAGCGGTGTGCACTCCTGCACAGGTGTTTCCATGCACCGGTGTGCACTCACACACAGGCGTTCCCATGTACTGGTGTGCACTCACACACAGGTGTTCCCATGCACCTGTTGCACTCACACACAGGTGTTCCCATGTACTGGTGTGCACTCCCACACAGGCGTTCCCATGTACTGGTGTGCACTCACACACAGGTGTTCCCATGTACTGGTGTGCACTCACACACAGGTGTTCCCATGCACCGGTGTGCACTCCCGCACAGGCGTTCCCATGTACTGGTGTGCACTCACACACAGGTGTTCCCATGTACTGGTGTGCACTCACACACAGGTGTTCCCATGCACCGGTGTGCACTCCCGCACAGGTGTTCCCATGCACCGGTGTGCACTCCCGCACAGGCGTTCCCATGTACTGGTGTGCACTCACACACAGGTGTTCCCATGTACTGGTGTGCACTCACACACAGGTGTTCCCATGCACTGGTGTGCACTCACACACAGGCGTTCCCATGCACCTGTTGCACTCACACACAGGTGTTCCCATGCACCGGTGTGCACTCACACACAGGCGTTCCCATGTACCGGTGTGCACTCCCACACAGGCGTTCCCATGCACCGGTGTGCACTCCCACACAGGCGTTCCCATGCACCGGTGTGCACTCACACACAGGTGTTCCCATGTACTGGTGTGCACTCACACACAGGTGTTCCCATGTACTGGTGTGCACTCACACACAGGTGTTCCCATGCACTGGTGTGCACTCACACACAGGTGTTCCCATGCACCGGTGTGCACTCACACACAGGCGTTCCCATGTACCGGTGTGCACTCCCACACAGGCGTTCCCATGCACCGGTGTGCACTCCCACACAGGTGTTCCCATGTACTGGTGTGCACTCCCGCACAGGTGTTCCCATGCACCGGTGTGCACTCACACACAGGTGTTCCCATGTACTGGTGTGCACTCCCGCACAGGCGTTCCCATGTACTGGTGTGCACTCACACACAGGTGTTCCCATGCACCGGTGTGCACTCACACACAGGCGTTCCCATGCACTGGTGTGCACTCACACACAGGTGTTCCCATGTACTGGTGTGCACTCACACACAGGCGTTCCCATGCACCGGTGTGCACTCACACACAGGCGTTCCCATGCACCTGTTGCACTCACACACAGGCGTTCCCATGCACTGGTGTGCACTCACACACAGGTGTTCCCATGCACCTGTTGCACTCACACACAGGTGTTCCCATGCACCTGTTGCACTCACACACAGGTGTTCCCATGCACCTGTTGCACTCTCACACAGGCGTTCCCATGTACTGGTGTGCACTCCCGCACAGGCGTTCCCATGTACTGGTGTGCACTCCCGCACAGGCGTTCCCATGCACTGGTGTGCACTCCCGCACAGGCGTTCCCATGTACTGGTGTGCACTCACACACAGGCGTTCCCATGTACTGGTGTGCACTCACACACAGGCGTTCCCATGTACTGGTGTGCACTCACACACAGGTGTTTGCATGCACCGGTGTGCACTCACACACAGGCGTTCCCATGCACCTGTTGCACTCACACACAGGTGTTCCCATGCACCTGTTGCACTCTCACACAGGCGTTCCCATGTACTGGTGTGCACTCCCGCACAGGCGTTCCCATGTACTGGTGTGCACTCCCGCACAGGCGTTCCCATGTACTGGTGTGCACTCCCGCACAGGCGTTCCCATGTACTGGTGTGCACTCACACACAGGCGTTCCCATGTACTGGTGTGCACTCACACACAGGCGTTCCCATGTACTGGTGTGCACTCACACACAGGTGTTTGCATGCACCGGTGTGCACTCACACACAGGTGTTCCCATGTACTGGTGTGCACTCACACACAGGTGTTCCCATGTACTGGTGTGCACTCACACACAGGTGTTCCCATGCACCGGTGTGCACTCCCGCACAGGCGTTCCCATGTACTGGTGTGCACTCACACACAGGCGTTCCCATGCACTGGTGTGCACTCACACACAGGTGTTCCCATGCACCTGTTGCACTCACACACAGGTGTTCCCATGTACCGGTGTGCACTCCCGCACAGGCGTTCCCATGCACCGGTGTGCACTCCCGCACAGGCGTTCCCATGCACCGGTGTGCACTCACACACAGGTGTTCCCATGCACCTGTTGCACTCACACACAGGTGTTCCCATGCACCTGTTGCACTCACACACAGGTGTTCCCATGCACCTGTTGCACTCACACACAGGCGTTCCCATGCATGGGTGTGCACTCCCACACAGGTGTTCCCATGCACTGGTGTGCACTCCCACACAGGTGTTCCCATGCACCGGTGTGCACTCCCGCACAGGTGTTCCCATGCACTGGTGTGCACTCCCGCACAGGCGTTCCCATGTACTGGTGTGCACTCACACACAGGTGTTCCCATGTACCGGTGTGCACTCACACACAGGCGTTCCCATGTACTGGTGTGCACTCCCGCACAGGCGTTCCCATGTACTGGTGTGCACTCACACACAGGTGTTCCCATGTACCGGTGTGCACTCACACACAGGCGTTCCCATGTACTGGTGTGCACTCACACACAGGCGTTCCCATGCAGCGGTGTGCACTCCTGCACAGGTGTTTCCATGCACCGGTGTGCACTCACACACAGGCGTTCCCATGTACTGGTGTGCACTCACACACAGGTGTTCCCATGCACCTGTTGCACTCACACACAGGTGTTCCCATGTACTGGTGTGCACTCCCACACAGGCGTTCCCATGTACTGGTGTGCACTCACACACAGGTGTTCCCATGTACTGGTGTGCACTCACACACAGGTGTTCCCATGCACCGGTGTGCACTCCCGCACAGGCGTTCCCATGTACTGGTGTGCACTCACACACAGGTGTTCCCATGTACTGGTGTGCACTCACACACAGGTGTTCCCATGCACCGGTGTGCACTCCCGCACAGGTGTTCCCATGCACCGGTGTGCACTCACACACAGGCGTTCCCATGTACTGGTGTGCACTCACACACAGGCGTTCCCATGCACCGGTGTGCACTCACACACAGGCGTTCCCATGCACTGGTGTGCACTCCCGCACAGGCGTTCCCATGTACTGGTGTGCACTCCCACACAGGCGTTCCCATGTACTGGTGTGCACTCACACACAGGTGTTCCCATGCACTGGTGTGCACTCACACACAGGCGTTCCCATGCACCTGTTGCACTCACACACAGGCGTTCCCATGCACCTGTTGCACTCCCACACAGGCGTTCCCATGTACTGGTGTGCACTCACACACAGGTGTTCCCATGCACTGGTGTGCACTCACACACAGGCGTTCCCATGCACCGGTGTGCACTCCCACACAGGTGTTCCCATGCACCGGTGTGCACTCACACACAGGCGTTCCCATGCACTGGTGTGCACTCCCACACAGGTGTTCCCATGCACCGGTGTGCACTCCCGCACAGGTGTTCCCATGCACTGGTGTGCACTCACACACAGGCGTTCCCATGTACTGGTGTGCACTCCCACACAGGCGTTCCCATGCACCGGTGTGCACTCCCACACACAGGTGTTCCCATGCACCTGTTGCACTCACACACAGGCGTTCCCATGCACCTGTTGCACTCCCGCACAGGTGTTCCCATGCACCGGTGTGCACTCCCGCACAGGCGTTCCCATGTACTGGTGTGCACTCCCGCACAGGTGTTCCCATGCACCGGTGTGCACTCATACACAGGTGTTTCCATGCACCAGTGTGCACTCACACACAGGTGTTCCCATGTACTGGTGTGCACTCCCGCACAGGCGTTCCCATGTACTGGTGTGCACTCCCGCACAGGCGTTCCCATGCACCGGTGTGCACTCACACACAGGTGTTCCCATGCACCGGTGTGCACTCACACACAGGTGTTCCCATGTACTGGTGTGCACTCCCGCACAGGCGTTCCCATGCACCGGTGTGCACTCACACACAGGTGTTCCCATGCACCGGTGTGCACTCACACACAGGTGTTCCCATGCACCGGTGTGCACTCACACACAGGCGTTCCCATGCACTGGTGTGCACTCACACACAGGTGTTCCCATGTACTGGTGTGCACTCACACACAGGCGTTCCCATGCACCGGTGTGCACTCACACACAGGTGTTCCCATGTACTGGTGTGCACTCACACACAGGTGTTCCCATGCACCGGTGTGCACTCACACACAGGTGTTCCCATGCACCGGTGTGCACTCACACACAGGTGTTCCCATGTACTGGTGTGCACTCACACACAGGTGTTCCCATGCACCGGTGTGCACTCACACACAGGTGTTCCCATGCACTGGTGTGCACTCACACACAGGCGTTCCCATGTACTGGTGTGCACTCACACACAGGCGTTCCCATGCACCGGTGTGCACTCACACACAGGTGTTCCCATGTACTGGTGTGCACTCCCACACAGGCGTTCCCATGCACCTGTTGCACTCACACACAGGCGTTCCCATGCACCTGTTGCACTCACACACAGGTGTTCCCATGCACCGGTGTGCACTCACACACAGGTGTTCCCATGCACTGGTGTGCACTCCCACACAGGCGTTCCCATGTACTGGTGTGCACTCACACACAGGTGTTCCCATGCACCTGTTGCACTCACACACAGGTGTTCCCATGTACTGGTGTGCACTGACACACAGGTGTTCCCATGCACCTGTTGCACTCCCGCACAGGCGTTCCCATGTACTGGTGTGCACTCACACACAGGCGTTCCCATGCACCGGTGTGCACTCCCGCACAGGTGCTCCCATGCACCTGTTGCACTCCCACACAGGTGTCGCCATGTGCCGGTGTGCACTCCCACAGAGGCATTCCCATGTGCCGGTGTGCACTCACACGTAAGTGTGTTCATGACATGTGTTCTGTTCCTCCCAACACACCCCAGATGTTCCCCACGGGCAAGGAGGTGCCCTGGTCCTTTGTGGCCAAGAGTTCGCCATGGGAGGGGACGGGACCCCTCCTGTCTCCTGGGGGTGAGTGAGGGGCCGCCCCAGTCTGTGGCCATCTCAAACCGGGAACGATGTCCAGACTCGCACCCAGGTGACACGCACCTCCTCTCCCGAAGCCTACAGGGTGCCGGGCAGAGAACCTTACCGTCTCCTCTGGCTCGCCTCACACCAACCGGTGAACGCTCACCGCTGCTCACCAACGGACGGAAGAGCAGCTGCTCGCCTGACTCGCCCAACATCCTTCTGTGCTCAGGGTGGAGCCGCTGCTTCGGGTGTGAACTCAGGTCCGTCGCCCGCTGGTGAGGACAGTGGGAGAGGGACCAGCGGCAGCGAGATAAGGTGCCCCCAGCGCGACGCCGTGTGCTCGCCTCCCACAGGTCCCCCGGGCACAGCGCCCTGCACCACCACCCTGTCCGCTCTTCTGTCATCAACACGGTCACGGAGTGTCCCTGCTCAGTGGTGACAGCAGCCAGCCTGGAGTGGGGGCCCCTGAGGGGACAGGGCAGGGGTGTGGGGGCCTCGTGCACCCTCCGAGGATGGGGTACTGGCTGCGTGTGGGTGGGAACAAGGCAGCCTCTCCTTGATGGCCTCTGGGGTGGGCACGGGCAAGGGTTCCCCACCGTCCACTGCTGGAGGGTCTGAAGCTCGGCGGCCCAGACACTTCAGTCAAGACCTTCCAGCTCCACGGTCGTCCCTGAACGCACGTTCACCCCTCAGCCATGCTCCGAGCTTCCCACCCTCCCTCATGCCGGCCAGCACCCTCCGCTTTCTGGCCGCTCTCATGAGACGCCAGCCCCACAGGCAGGCGGGCGTCGGGTGGGCTGGACTCCTGTGCGGAGGCGGGGGCAGCCAGCCACCTGCCTGCCTGCCCCTGCGTCTCCTCCCTCTCTGGGCGCCCCGACATCGCCAGGGGCAGAGTCCCAACTGTGGAGCTGGAGCAAGGGGCCTGGGCAGCGGGTGCTTCTGGGAAGGGGGCGGAGCAAACACCGGAAACCGGAAAAGCCTGACAAGACGCGGCCCTCAGGTCGGAAGCGTCTTTTCTGGGAAGAGCTCCCGTTCCTGAGAAGGGGGCGGGAGGAAACCCTGGAAAAGCAGCGGCGAGTAGACCGACGGCGCACGGCCCTCACTAAGGAACCTAGAGGGCGCAAACCTGCAAATGCTGAGAAACGACTCTTTGCTGGGGCGGGGACGGGGACCCCAACCCATCGACAGGGAAGTGCGCCTCAGAAACACAAACCAGGAGCCCGGAAGTCCTGGATCTGCCCACACCCAGCGCCCCGACACTGGCCGCCCTCCCGTCGCTCCCGCCCCACCCGCTGCGGCCCCCCAAGGAAGACACACACACTGGGTCCATGGTTCACAACTTTAATAGAATATCCTAACTATTCTGTACAAATTGAAAACACTGTATTCAGTTACAAATGTATCGTTAAGTAAGGCTGAGCACTCTACAGCCTGGCCACAGCCTGAACTCCCCGGGCCAGAGGTCACACACTCAAAACCCACACGCCACCAAGGACAGGTCGCTCGGAACCCAGGGCTTTTAAGACAAAATGAGTGTGGGGCCAAGAAATGGGAGCTACGAGAAAGCAAGACGTGTCGCACTACGAGGAAAGCCGTGCTTCCCGGCCGGAGCCCCTCCCCGCGAAGCCTGGCAAACCCTGGTTCTGCCCACAGCCCCACCCCCGTCCCCAAGGCCAAGCGTGGTCCGCGTGTCCTGAGGGAGCAGCAGCTTCCGCGGGGTCTGCAGCCTGACCAGCACCTCCGGCTCAGGGCACCGGGTGTCTGGTCCCCACAGGGTCTCAGAAACTTGAACGACAAGCGACAGTGCACGCCCCCAAGCCGTCACCAGCGTGAAAGATAAAATAAATACGAGATGAACCACAAAAGCTGGAGCCTCAGGGTCAGTCCTGAGGAAAATTAAACTAAAGAAAGAGCAGTGTGAGAAGGGCGCCTACCCCGGCTGGTTCTGCCGGGACTGGAGACAGTGCGTGGGCGTCTTCAAACAAAACAAATCCTGTCCGATGGCGGGAGGGGTGAAGGAGTTCTAGATGCCCCGGAACCACACCCCTGGACACGTGCCCTTGGCGTCCAGTGATCCCCCAATGCGATCTGCAGGGCCCTCGCCAAGGCAGGGCTGGGTGAGTCCACTGGGCTGTGCCCAAAGCCGTAGAGGGTGCTGGAATTAACCTCCTATCTCTGAAATGCATCTGAGCTGCCACTGTACAGGTTAAGCAAAATCATAAAGTAAAAGGAGAAGTTAAAGTGAAAATCATGCACTTGAAAACGAGTTAGGCGTGAGCACTGTCCACACGGGCTCCTCACTGCTGCTTGCACTCCGAGGGCTGGCTGGGCTCCTTCTGTCAACGAGAGAAAAGAAGACTGTAGAGAAACGGGCAGCCCGTCAGCAGGCATCTCCATCCAACCACAAAAACAAAGACTCAATACTTCACTTGTTCTTACTAAAAAACTGGTTGCATAGGCAAAACACTCTCCGACATAAATCACAGCAAGATCCTCTATGACCCACCTCCCAGAATATTGGAAATAAAAGCAAAACTAAACAAATGGGATCTAATGAAACTTAAAAGCTTTTGCACTACAAAAGAAACTATAAGTAAGGTGAAAAGACAGCCGTCAGATTGGGAGAAAATAATAGCAAATGAAGAAACAGACAAAGGATTAATCTCAAAAATATACAAGCAACTCCTGCAGCTCAATTCCAGAAAAATAAATGACCCAATCAAAAAGTGGGCCAAAGAACTAAACAGACATTTCTCCAAAGAAGACATACAGATGGCTAACAAACACATGAAAAGGTGCTCAACATCGCTCATTATTAGAGAAATGCAAATCAAAACCACAATGAGGTACCATTACACACCAGTCAGGATGGCTGCTATCCAAAAGTCTACAAGCAATAAATGCTGGAGAGGCTGTGGAGAAAAGGGAACCCTCTTACACTGTTGGTGGGAATGCAAACTAGTACAGCTGCTATGGAAAACAGTGTGGAGATTCCTTAAAAAACTGGAAATAGAACTGCCATATGACCCAGCAATACCACTTCTGGGCATACACACTGAGGAAACCAGATCTGAAAGAGACACATGCACCCCAATGTTCATCGCAGCACTGTTTATAATAGCCAGGACATGGAAGCAACCTAGATGCCCATCAGCAGATGAATGGATAAGGAAGCTGTGGTACATATACACCATGGAATTTTACTCAGCCATCAAAAAGAATTCATTTGAACCAGTCCTAATGAGATGGATGAAACTGGAGCCCCTTATACAGAGTGAAGTAAGCCAGAAAGATAAAGAACATTACAGCATACTAACACGTATATATGGAATTTAGAAAGATGGTAACGATAACCCTATATGCAAAACAGAAAAAGAGACACAGAAATACAGAACAGACTTTTGAACTCTGTGGGAGAAGGTGAGGGTGGGATGTTTCAAAAGAACAGCATGTATACTATCTATGGTGAAACAGATCACCAGCCCAGGTGGGATGCATGAGACAAGTGCTCCGGCCTGGTGCACTGGGAAGACCCAGAGGAATCGGGTGGAGAGGGAGATGGGAGGGGGGATCGGGATGGGGAATAAGTGTAAATCTATGGCTGATTCATATCAATGTATGACAAAACCCACTGAAATGTTGTGAAGTAATTAGCCTCCAACTAATAAAAAAATTTAAAAAAAAAAAAAAAAAACTGGTTGCTAACATACATTTTGAAAAAGTAACAAAAAAAATAAGCTAACATCCCAGAAACAAGGGCACAGTGGAGCTGCCTTTTCTTGTTTAAAGACATCTTAACTGCCAGCAGGAGGATCTCAGGGTGAGGGGAGGTCCTTAGGTGGCAGAGAGTAACTAAACAGAGCAGCGCCCCGTCCCCACGCTGGAAGGCCCAGCTCTGGGGCAGCACAGACGGACCAGGCTTCAGGGCCCCGCCTGGAGCACACCTGCCCCCAGGACCAGGCCTCAGAGCTCCGCTCACTGACGGGGACAAGGCCATGACAGCGGATGAGGGGCCACTAAGCGCTCCACAGGCAAAGCCCAACCCTTCCAGGGAGGAGCCCCACAGCTGGCACGCTAGCCTTCCAGAAGAGGGGGAGGGGGAGACCACTCCCCAGAGCAGACTCACTTGACTATAATCCAACGGAGGACAGCTCACAGAATTTCAACCTGTTTAGCAACCCCATGAATTTTGTGCGGAGACCACAAGAGCCTCACAGACAGACATCAATTTTACTAATACTTCTGAGCCAATGATTTACTCAACAGGAACTCATGATTTCTGGCTGGGAAGATGACAAATTACCCTGAATATAATGTGGCATGTCCACAGAGTCTAAGAAAAACCGGCGTCACAGTTTAAAAGAAACATCTGGTATAACACAACTGATGCTGAGGATCAACAAGCCGGGCACCATCCTGTGGGAATCCACACTTGCGGGATGAAAAGACCACGTGTAAAGGATGGACAGAGACAGAACCCTGACCGCAGGCCCCGGGCTAAGGCCCTCACACACAGGTGCACAAGCACAGAGCCGAGTGGGACGCTAGCTCCAGGCCTGGCCCCGTGGCCGCCCAGCACCGGGCTAACAGCACCTGATCACACACTCCCCAGGAACACCACCGGGGCCCAGAGCAAGCACCCAGACGAGAAATTCTACTTAAAAGAGACCTAACTGTCATCTCAAAGGGGTCCTGGAGGCAGCCTGGACACATGGCCGCGGGGCTCAGAGGCTGGTTCCAGACTCACTGGGTGTACAGAGGTGCTCCGGGCTAGGGCAGCGGCACGCAGCCGTCTGTGGACAAGGGGAGACGCGTGTTTCCACAGCTGGAATTGCAGGAAGAAAGCAGGCTGGAGAGCTGAGGCCAAGGGGCTGGGACCGTGTGGCGGGTGGTGGGCTGGGTAGGTGGGCCCAGGCAGGAGGCTCAGGCCCGGGATGTGGCCCCACCTCCCTCCAGGTAAATGGACACAGTGGTCAGACAGGACGCCATGTCACGTGGAGCAGCACGCAGTCAGCGTGCCGTCTCCGGGCCACACCTTCTCTACCACCAGCATGCATCACCAGCTGTTCACCTTGGGGGCTGCAGACGCTGGTGGGAACTGGTTGTCCCAAGGCCAGGACGGGCAGCGGGGGTGGGGGAGGCGGAGTGGAGTTCATCAGTCAGGGGGAGCAGGGCCACCCGTGGCATGCTGCCTCCCAAAGGCCAAGCGCAGCCCCGCCCCGGGCCAGCGTCCACACGGACGCAACTTCCAGGCTGGAGCCCTGACAGAGCCCTGCAGTCACGCAAGTGAACTCTGTCAACAAGACACCATGGTTCCAGCCTGGGAGGGGCCCAGACAACCTGCAGGAAGCCCCGCCCTCACGTCACGAAGCTGGCAGAAGCCCAGTCATCAAGGGACAAGAGAGCCAATCCCCTGCCAGCTGGGGGCATTTAAGACAAAGGCCTTCACAGACAGCAACTGCCCGAGAGGGTGGGGCCCAGGACAAGGCCCCCATCGACCTGCCCCAGCCTCAGTGCTGCTGGCTTAGTCCTGGGAGCGGCCTCCCCCACAGGGGCTCCGGGCCGGGAGACAGACGCTCGACAGCGTGACTGGTTCTGCCCAGAGGACACGCTGGGCTGCTCAGGGACGGCCCGCACCGCCGGCAGAGGGTGGGGAGCAGAGGGGCTTCGGGCTGAATGAGCCCAGTGACACCCCGGGCAGTGGGGGCCAGGAGCAAGGAGACACACCCTGACATGACTGCTCGAAGCCCTCAGATGGGACCCAGGGTGGCTGTGCATGTCACCTATCCAAAGTCTTCTGTAGGGACTTCCCTGGTCGTCCAGTGGCTAAGACTCCATGCTCTCAATGCAGGAGGCTAGAGTTCGATCCCTGGTCAGGGAACTAGACTCCACATGCTGCAACCAAGAAGTTGCACGCCACAACTAAAGAACCTGCATCTACAATGAAGACCTGTTGTAGTCAAAAAAGAAAAGTCTTCTGTAGCACCCCCCTGCCTGCCTGCCTTGGTTTTCTAAGAAAGCCAGCCCGCCTGAGTGAAGGGAGGGGATGCAGACAGACACCCTCCACACCAGCGCAGTCTGGGGAGCCCTGCTCCCGCCTAGATGCCAACACTGCCACCCCAGCTTCACACAGGTCTCCTGTTCGCACCTCCCCCCCTTCCCCACAGGAGCTAACAGCGGCGTCCGTGGGGGGACTTGTGACACGGGCAGAGCCGCGGGGAGGGGACCCTGCAGGGGACAGGGCGGACAGCCTTGGTCTGGAGCTGGTTCTCTTCCTGGAGCCGCACACACCTCGGCAACCTCCGCTGCACTCACCACCACCCACGGGACGCTGGCGCCAGCAGCTCCCGAGACAGAACATTCTGGCACATGAAAGTCCACCCTTCACTCCCTGCTGGTCTGCACAACACCTGAACTTAACAAGTAGGAACGAGCAACAGACACACGTTCAAGGGAAAAAAAACCACAGTGGGCAGCAGGCTGGCCCTGCTGGGGGGCCTGGGCACTCTGGTCCCAGACCCTTATTTTGTCCTCTTACTCGGGGCAGGGGGGCAGTTCCAATGCCAACAAAGATGCCACACCAGTGACATCGGCCAACAGGAGCCCGACGTGGTCTCTGTCGGTTGGTTTTCAAAGTGCACACGGCAGACACCTGCTCTCAGCAAGCCCTGTCCAGCCCTGCACGTGCTGAGCGTCCCTGGACACGCTACCAGTCACAACGTGGCATTGTTACAGAACACAGACCACAAGTTTGGAAGATATGAATGAAGGGAATTCCACCTTACCTAGAAACGTATGAATGATTAACAGACAAAAATTACACCTAAACGGGAAAAAAAATTGAAAGGAACCATCAGCATTAGAGAAAATGAAATGCACAAAATTAAACAGGAGGAAAGAGCCACAATTTCTCATGGTATAAAAGGGCTGCAAAATATCAACCCTGAGATGGGAAACCTGACACTCAGATCTGCACCTCTAATACCCAGACAGCCCTCTCCCGTACCGCCCCTGCTCGTGGCAGACAGACTTGAGAGTCCTCTGAAGAGGCGCACCAGAGGAGCAGGAGTGTCCCATCACGGCCCCAGAGGACCAGACCAGACCCCTCGGCGTGGCTGAGACCCGCACCCCACGAGCCTCTGGTCCCTCTCGCCCGCTCCCGACCAAAGAAACACACCGAGGCCCTCACGAAGGGTGAGTGCCGGCCGTTCCCTCCGTTCTGTGATCACTAGGTGCGGCTGCTCTTCTAGAAAACCCAGACGTGAGAAAAGACAGGAGGCCTGGCCACGGAGAGAAGAGGGGACGACAACGGGAGGGACGACACGACAGGAGGAGGGAGCAGCCTCAGTGCCGCGGAGACGAGTGGCAGACGGCCTCCAGTCAGAGGCGGACGCCAGAGCCGCCTGCCTCTGGCCTGGAACCCCGCCGTGCACACGTGCCTCAGGCCCCCGAGGGCCGCAGAACAGCCAGGCTCATACACCTGGGGGCGGGCAGGGCACGGCTCCTCAGCTGACGGCGAAGGGCGAGGCACTCGGGGCCCCGGCGTGTACACGTCACCGTAAAGGGGACAGGCTGGCTTAAGAGATGAATGTGTCCGAGCCCATGCCCCGAGCAGTACCTACACGGTACGCTGAGGTGGTAAACGCACTCACACCCTTCCCTAGAAGGAAGCACCACTGTGAGCGTGCACTCGTAGACATGGCCGGTGCCACAGAGCGCTCAGACCCAGTTACACACGGCCAGCCTAGGGCCTGACCAGGGGAAACAACGTCTACTTAGAGATAGAGTCCACAGCACCGAGTACAGTGAGTCTTCTGACGGACTGTGACACCCTTAGTCCTAAGAGGCAGGTGAGCCATGAATTTCATGTGAGCACACAAGAGTAATTCTCAATACAGCTTTAGAACAGCATTAAAACACTTCTGTATTTAAAATACGTGTCAAGTGGCAAGTTCCTTGATGTAGGCTCATCTGAGACGGGAGGTTAAATCTCACTTCTGTGTAAAATTACTGGGACTGCCACTCACCCTCATCAGTTATTTCTTTGTTGGTTTTTGCAAAGCTTCCTGATTTATTTCAAATTATCTAAGCTATTGAGACGTATCCCCTCACTCGTCTCAGTCCAGTTACAACTGTAAAGTCTGCCTGCTGCTCCTTTATTCTAGTCATCAAGACAAACCAAACCCCATCTCCATACCTTTTCCAAAAACAAACACAAAACACAAAGGTTTATTCATGCTGCCAACTACATCATAAAAATAAGGAACGTAAAGCTGCTCTCCCAAGTAAGTTTACATAAATAAGACACAAATTGACAAAGAGCTGGAAAGCCATTTAACACTCAAATTGTATATCAGGTATCTAAACAGCTCGTCATCCGAGTATATTTCTGGTACAATTTTAACTTATCTAATTAGAGAATGACAAGCACATGTTCATAACAGCTCATAACAGCCTGGCTCAAAGCTAGGAACGTGTTTTAAAAGCTCAGCAGTGTAGTAGACACAGGTGTGGGAATTCCCAACAACTCACCTTGGGGTTAATTTCGGCATCATCATCATCTTCTGCTTCCTCGTCACCTTCTAACTCCTGCATCAAAAGGAGGGAGAATGAGTTGAACAGACAGGGCTACTCTGATTCACAAGGAAATTGGCTACAATCACTACCACCCACACTCGAGCAAATCCCTCCTCTGGACACTTTTCCCACAGACGACCCTGAAGTAAACATACTGCCGAACAAGCGGATTGTTTATAAATGGTTATTTTCTAGGATGCACTTTCATAAGCCAACTGCAGGGTCCCACTTGACACTGCCACCTATCCGCTGCGTCTTAGCGAGTGTTCGCTAGGGCTGAGGGCCTCCGGGGCAGGTCCCCACAAGACGAGTGCATCGTGGCCAGTTAGACCCCACAGCCTCAGTCCACTAAGCAGACAGGGCCGAGGACCACCTCGGGGAATGACGTCGCACGTGAGCCAGGTCTTACCTCCTCTTCTCCTTCCTCACCTTCTTCAAACTGAAAGGGAAGGAAAGAGGTTTTTACGTTTTTATAAAGCGCAGTGGTAACCTGATCCAGATACAGCCCCTGTCCCGTGCTCACAGTGGTCAGGCCTGAAGAGAGCGGGCAGTGGCACACCTCTGAGCAGAAGCCAGCTTCCTGCTGTGTCCTGCCATGCTCACGGGACACCAGGTATCTGAAAACCACCCTCAACAAAGACTCTGGGTGGGGCACAGAAGGAGCCAGTCAGCTTCGGGGTGCGCCGTGTCCAACCAGGCTCTTTAGCCCCATCTAAGCAGACCAGCCGCATGGTTTTATCACACACAGGACTCTCAGCGTCATTTTACATCTCAGACAAGGGGAAACCGTTCATCTGTGTCTAGGAATGTAATAAAACCTTGGTGTTTAAAGTATGCCAGGAGAAACTCCAACACTGTAGCTGAACGAACGTCTGGATCCAACCTCTTGCGTGTCCAAAGACACTGCTGGTCAGGCTCCCAGCCAAAGTCTCAGATATGAGGCTGCTCCCAGAAGCAAACAAAACTACATGAACCTCAATCACATCAACAAGGCACCTGCAGATGGAGCAGGCTTTCTCTCATGATCTTTCTTCCTGGAAGCCCCCTCCCACAGTCTTTAGCAACAGCTCAAAGGCACTCAGCAGAGCGCAGTGCCGGGCCTGGTCTGCATGCCCCCTCGGCCCGAGCAGCAGCAGGGCGGGGATGTCGAGCGCTCCTTCCTAACCCGTGTCCTGAGCAGCCGCTGACAGTGCTAGGCGGCCCGCGAGACTCCGCTGCGGCATCGAGGTCCCATGGAAACCAGCCTTGCACAGGCTCACATAGGCTGGTTTCCCGAGGCTCCATGGGCACCGTTTCACCCTGGACCGTCCTCTGAGAGCTCTGTGCGGGCACCTCAAATTCTGGCAGAGCCAAGCCTCCGAGCAAGGTGACCGACACGAGTGTGGAAGACAAAGCCCGAACGCCTGTGTGCACTCCACGCAGATACGACGCCAGCCCCTGCACGGCTCCGAGCAGCCTGTCCCCACACCGCTGCGCTTCCTCGGTCAGGAGCCGAACAGTAGCTGCAGTGGTTCCATCCGCCCCAGCGTACTCATGGGAACCTGCAGAAGTGGGCTCCAGGCCTGGAGGCTGCGTGAGCCCCTGGACCACGCCGTGAGCCTGTGGCGTGTGCCCAAAGGCATCAGGAGTGATTACAGGCACAGGTGTCACCAGGAGTGGCCGCCCTGCGTGTGCTGTGAGTACACACACACACACACTGCAGATGCAGCGTTCACAATGGTGGGTGTGTGATCATCACAGGTCTAGAGGCAGTTTCCAAAGTGCGGCCACTAGATCCTTCTTGGCCAGACTAGATAAATCCGATCCTTTGGCTCCTTAGCTGCCAAGGGCTGAATCTCACATCGTCCAGCGTCCTGCAGCGCCAGCCCTGCCGCAGTGGACAGAGTGTGGGACGGTGCACTCACTGGAGAAGGTGCTACTGGAGGGCGTCGGTCCAGAATCTGTACAATCAGCATTTCCTAAACTGAAGTTTGAGCAGCGACCCGGGTGCTTTCATGACCCCCGGATACGCCATGCCGTGTGTGTCCGCGTTCCTGGATTCCTGGGGGTGGGCAGCCTGCCCGAGAAGCCCACTCGTCTCAGACGGTGCTGCCCACACCCGGGCTGGCCCACGCTCGGCGCTCCGGGGCCTGCAGCACAAAGGAGGATGCTAAGCAGTGGAGACCCGCCTGGCTTCTGCTGCTCGGCCGGAAGCCCCCACAGACCTCACCAGAAAGGAAACCTCAGAGTGTTCAACACGAGGGAGTAAATGTCAACTAAACCGCTTCCAGTAACACCACAGGGCAAAACTTCCTCTCCACACAGCAAGGAGGCTGGCGGCACCCCGGGCTGGCTCATGACGGAGAACAGTCTCGGGTGACGGCTCGGGGACAGGTGGCCAGGCGGGCTCAGGGCCCCGCTCTCAAGCTCTGACTGAGAGAGGCCAGCCCCTCCAGGGCGAAGGGAAGGAGCTGGCCCAGGGGCCCGTCCTCCTGTGGAGCGTGTGGTTCTCTCTCTGGAGTCAGTATGCCACACGGCAGCACGACTCAGCTCTGAGAGTCACCACGTGGCGCTGCGTGACAGTCCCCACGTCTGGAGATCACCCCAGCCACACACCTCGCATGCAGCAGTGAGCCCGTGCGTCTAGAGGACACCCTGAAAGGCGTCACCGCACAGGCTGACTCAGGCCCTGGGTGCTCCGCTCCAAGACGCCACGGCCATGCCTCCTCCCCAGGCTCCAGAGCACACTGCCCTGCGGCACGGGCCCCACGGCCACCCCCGCCCCCAGGCCACCTACGTTGTCGTCGTCCTCGATGGCCTCCCCCGTGAAGTAGAGCACGGCGCGCGGCACAATCCGCTCACGGAAGAAGTGTCCGATCTCAAAGTCGGAGGCTAACGTGAACTCGGAGTCTTCATCCTGGGAGGGGAAGCTCAGTGCTTACCTGTTTCCATGGGGTAAATGTCACAGTCTCTCACCAGACCCCACCGCACTGCCTGGGACCTGGCTTAAAGGTGCCCGGCAGCCGTGCTGCCACACGGCAGGAGAGACAGGTAAGTGCTGGGCGCAGGCGGAAGGACACGGCTGCCCCTGAAGCCCACCCGCAGAGCACGCCTCTGTCCCACACCACGGGGCAACAGACACAGGCTCCCCCTGGTTTCTAGGGAGCAGGAACAGGTTAAAAAGGAAGCAGCAAACTACTCGGGAAATGGCCCTTAACAGCAGAATAGACTCTAAATAACAACGCAAATCTTACCAGTGATTCTCCATCCCCTGATGCTAGAAAAAAAGAAAACATCTGATTACACAGATAACCAAACCTTTCTAAAGCCCACGCAGGACACTCGGCTGACAGATAAGCAGCATGGTGCTCCAGAAATCGCCAAAGTGGGATGCCCCCCACCTCCTCCTGCCACCACAGACTAAAGCCGCGCAGGGCCTCCCGGCCCCTCCTGGTCCCTCCGGAGAAGGCCCCTTTCAGAAGAGAACTTGCAGAGAGTTAACGGTCAACAGGTGGAACAGTGCACCGGCGGCCAGACTGCGGTCTCTTGGCGCGTCTGTGCTTTAAGTGGCATTTTACCTCGTGTAACTCCGTGCGATGATTCAATAGAAAACAGGAAACTCTAAGCCCCTTAAGTCCTTACGGCACTGAGGCGAAGCACCTCAGCTGGGCTGGGACTCTACTTCTGTTTGTTTGCAAAGGAGAAGGGAGGGGACAGTGCTGACCATCCCAGGAGGGCGGGCTGCCAGCACTGACAAGGCCCAGTGCCAAATGCCAGGAGAGCCCAGCACAGAGCCAAACGTGACAGAGGCGGGCCCGAACCCGTGCTCAGCAGGGCCCAGTCATGTTCACGTGGTGAGTGAGTCTCCTTTGCTGGGCACACACTGTCCCCCGTCTTCCCAGCGCCCCACCGCTGAGGTCTGTCCCTGTGGAGCCAGCCCAGCGAGGGGCACTTGCCGTCTGGGCCCCGGTGGAGTGTAAGCCCCACCCCCTGGGTGGCCCCCCCGCCTCACGTACAAGCGAGATGCAGGTTCTGGGACTCTGGCCTTGGGGGCAGCAATCACAAGGGCTTGCTCGCCGACCTCTGGGCCAGTTTTGTAGGACTAAAACTAAAGGGGGCGTTGGACTAGCAGGCTAAGTTTCCTACATCTGAAAAATCATTTTATTGATTTTTTTTCCTTGACCACTCCATCATCCTTCCCCCACTGAGAACCTTTGTTCATTTTCATAGAACATATCACTTGATATGGTTTGATTGTTTTAAAACAGGGACACTCCCTCAAACTCACCTACTTCAAGTATACAACTTAGTGACTTCTGATACATTTCAGACTTATGCAACCACAATACAAAGCAGGAGGGGAAGGGACCAGAGGGTGAGACGGTTGGAGGCATCACCGACTCGACGGACATGAGTCTGAGCGAGCTCCGGGAGAGGGTGAAGGACAGGGAAGCCTGGCGTGGTGCGGTCCACGGGGTTGAAAAGAGTTGGACACGACTGAGCAACTGAACAACCACCACAACAGTTTCTGAACCCCGCTAAACTTCCCCAAATCCTCAAATCCACTTAATTCCATCTTAATTGCTATTAATTATCTGGAAGTCCAACAAACTCAGTGAATTTAGGATTCAAAGCCCCTCTTCTTCATGGTGAATTCACACAGGAAACCTCCAACATTCCCAGGCGAGGCTCTGAAAGGGATCTTTCCAAACAAGGAAATCTGAGAGTCATGTTTACAGCTGATCTTATCCCCTATACTGACAGACCCTGGGGCCTTTCAGGCTCAAGAACAAACCAAGACAACAGCCACAACAGTGAAAAACAAGCAACTGAGTGGGGCCGGGCAGCCTGACACGCAGCCTGGGGTCAGAGCCCAGAGACGCCACCGGCGGCCTCCACAGCAATGCGAAGGCCACCATCATCTGGAGCGGGGCTGGCTTCCGTTCACGGAGAACAGTGTTCCCCCCTCGCATCCGCATTCTAGCACCGCCAGCAGCTCTGGCTGCTGCCTTCTCGGGAGCAGGAGGTCACGTGAAGAGGGCCACCGAACTGTGCTCTCAGCCCTCAGAGTCCCATTCAGGTTTGGAGTTGGGGGAGGGGAGGACAGAGGCCGCTGCCCAGCCCCCACTCTGCCCTAAGTCCACGTCTGTCACAACACCTAACGCCCAACCGCCGCCTGCTCCACGCCGAGGTGGGCAGAGAAAACCGCACCCCAGGCTGAGAGGGGTGGGTGGGCGGCCTGCAGGCTGTGCGCGTGTGAGAGCAGCCGCACCGGCCCCTCCCCGGGGCTTCCTGCCAGGACAGGCGCCCACAGACCCCCCAGCCGGCAGGGCAGCCCCCAGCGCTGAGCTCGCCAGAGGACCACGACCAGACACCGCCATTCCGCCCGCGTCCCGGCTCACCTCTCAGCGGGCTGAAGAAGTTGAAGAAGGAGTCGTTGGGGACCTGCTTGGTGATTGTTCTCACGGTGCCTCGGCCCTTATGCTTCTGCTTTTTCTTGATGGTTTTGACGGTCACGTTCTTCCCTTTCTTCCAGTCAATGGTGCACCTACAGGGATAAGACCGTGATCACCGTGTGCCCGGCAAGCAGGTCACAGCTCGGTGCTTCACGGGAAACGTGACGTGAGCACCTGCGAGCAGGCACTAGGCCACCCGCGAGGAGGCGGAGGCCCCGGGCGCAGGAGGGCCGCGCAGCGTCCTGCCAGGTCCCGCCGTGACCACGCCTGGTCAGCAGCTTGTCACGGCTGCCCCATTACAGACCCCACAGCACGCAGGAAGCACCCCACTTAGGCTCAAGGTCTCAAGGTCACAAGCGAGGGGGACTAGACGGGGAACACACAGCGGCCACCGCGGACACCACCAGCTGGTGAAGGACACGTGGCTTCCAGGGGCGCTGGGCGGGTCCGGCAGGGCTGACCTCTGCGTCACCCTGGCCGACAGAGAGTGTGCAGAGAGGAAGGCTCCTCACTCGATGGCCTGGGCAACAATCTATCAAAAGCATTCTGGCCATCCACGTCCAGCAGAATTTTAATCAAGCTCTGTATACTCACGCACACAGGGAAATTCATGAGGCTAAGTCCTTGGTTCAGTAAACAAATGCTTCAATCAAGAATAAGATGATTTCCCAAAATGTCTCAAACCAACCGAGACGACGCGTTCTAAGCTGCTCTCTGTGGCGGTCGGTGCACAGACTGTGGCTCAGAGGCACTGGGTCCCAAGACCACTTGTGCTCACGTGGCCCTGCACTGACCCAGCCGCTCACTCACCAGGGCCCTGCCAAGAGGAGCTGACTAGTCTCACGATCACTGCGCCACTCTGGGAGACTGAGGATCCCAAGGCCCACATTAAGTTGGGGAAACCTGGCCATCACCCTACATGGTGGCCCAGGGAACACCAGGACATGCTTCCCAGTGCCAGCTGTCATATCCCCAAATGGAGAGATTGTTTCATTGATTTCCATCTCTGTCTGCTGGGCTTTTAAACAGATAGAAGGCTTCTTGCTTTATTCTTAACTTCTACCTTACTTGTGACGTTTTAAAACCATCTCCTGGTTTTGTTTCAGAAAAAGAAGCTTAATGGCATTTTCTTACCCGTCACAGTCAACAATTTCAGGGCCTTCAAAGGAAAATGGATCAGCCTTGTCTGGCTCTGACTTCATCTTGTACGTTTTTGTCAGGACTGAATTGGTAAAGTAGTCGTTGGGTTCAAAGTGGAACTCTAATACAAAAGACTGGAAAAAAACAACTCAGGGTCAATACCACTTAAAATCTACAGATAACTGGCGACAGATTTTATGAACCACACAGTACCTGCTGGAACCCAGCTCCACCTAAGGCAGAGCACTGAAGAGCTCGGGAGGTGTGGCCACATAACACAGTACCTGCTGGAACCCAGCTCCCACCTAAGGCAAAGCACTGAAGAGCTCGGGAGGTGCGGCCACATAAAGAGAATGTCTTTACTGCGAAACCACCAGCCCAAAGTTAGAGCCCAGGCCAGCTGGGGAAACCCCCGCCACCCTGAGTGTGCACGTGGGCCCGCTGCCCAGGACCCCGCCCGCAGAGTCACAGCAGGTAGGGGTCTGGAGGGGGAGGCCAGCTGCAGCCCAGCCCCATCTCCGCGCTTCTCGGGCAGAGCAGTTCCTTCCCGGCCCCACAGTGAAAGCGCAAGACTCCACATGGGCAGAGAAGCCTTCTCGGACCCACCATGGACGCACTCACCCTTCACTCACAAAGCGCTCAACAGACAGAGTGGGTACAAAGCAGTGGGAACAAATCAAATGGCAACAAAGAAGACATGTGTGCCCACAGAACAAAACGAACAGAAAATGAGATACCCCCTTCTCTGGGTAAAAAGTCCCAAGAAGGCAGCACTGGCAAGTATCTTGGGAAACAAGGGCACTCGTGTACTGCAAAGGGCGATTTGGCAACATCTGAAGTTAACAAAAAGAAACGCTCTGGGACTCCCATCACCCTGTTTTGAGGACCGTGTTCCATCTGAGGAGGACACCTGGCCAGGAGCAGAAGCGTGTGCAGACCTTCCCCTCAGCCCTGCTTCCCAGGGCTCAGGGGACCACAGATAGCCCAAAGGACCCACTCCAGGCCTGGATGGGCTCTGCCCGTCAGCGCTGTGAGATTCTGGGAGGTCACCCAACTTCCCTGTGCTTCTGCTCCCTCGCCTGTAACAGGGCATCACAAGCCCCTCTCTCCATGAGAGGACTACTCTGCAGAAGCGGTCAGACAGCAGCCGGGGTCACAGGCATTACCAGTGAAATGTTAGCTCTTCCCGTTTTTATTCCAAGGGTACAACAATCAGCTGGGAAAGTAATTTAGGCAAACTAAGGGGAGGAGGAAGAGAAGGGCCACGAAGGCTTGGGAGGCAGACACAGGTGGCCAGAGACTGGCGGCAGGGCAGGGAGGCCGACGAGCACAAGCCACAGGTCTGGGAAACCAAAGTGCAGTCAGGACAGTATTGGGGAAACACACGGAGAAACGTCCTGTTCAGGCTTCAGAAGCGGGGGAGCAGGGCTCTCACCTGCTCTTGACCTGCCAGGATTCCAGCCCTGCCTGCGAGCACAGTGAGTCAGGTGGCACTCTAGATAAGAAAAGGAATGGGTCCTGCAATCTCTTAAGCCCCTAGAGGCCTGGCCAGCCCCTCAGGGTCTACGGAGTCTTATGACGCACAAGGTCAAACAAACAGATGGTTAAGTAAAAACCATGCACGCTCAGTCACGTCCGACTCTCTGTGACCCTATGGACTGGAGCCCGCCAGGCTCCTCTTGTCCATGAGATTCTCCAGGCAAGAATACCAGAGTGGGTTGCAATGCTCTCCTCCAGGGGATCTTCCTGACCCAGGGATCAAACCTGCATCTCCTGCAAGCACAAGCAAGTCAAGTGGCACTTGAGATAAGGAAGGGAATGGGTCCTAGAATCTCTTAAAGCCCTGGAGACCTGGCAAGCCCCTCATGGTCTAATAGATCTTAGAGATGAAACAAATAGCACTGTCAAAGTTAAAGTGAAACCAGAGCTACATTTCTGTGCACAAACTGATCATGATATCGGTTTGGGGCCTGAGGTTGTAAACAGGAAACCCAAGAACTCCAATTTGAAGGATCTCCCATGGGGCAGACACACCGCCCGGGACCCTTTCCCAATCGGGACCCCAGACTGCTATTAACACGGACTTCCCAGCCTGCTGGAGTCTGGATGTAGGTTGTTGACCCAATCTGGTGATACACGCACTGTGACTTCTCTCTATTGTTTCTATTCTTTTCTTTTAATGACTGTATATTAAGTCAAATAACCTTCTATAAGAAATTGAAATTGTAACAAGAGGTTTGTTTTGTTGTTGAATCCTTTGAATCTAAAACTGAAGTCAAACTTTTGGCACAACAGACAGGAAGGCAGCTACGGGCAGTCAGACTGTCAGTGGGATCCCTCCCCAGGCCTCTCCTGACCTGTCCCCTGGAAACCCATCTCCACACTGGGCTCCGTCAGCATCCGCTCCACCCTGGGGACTGGGCTGGACTAACCAACAGCTCTGTTCCACTGTCCTTCATCACCCCCTACTGTTGAATGGACACAATTACTCACTTCCCACTTTTCCCCCATCTCTTTCCCCTGTCATCTCTCCAAGCCCAGGGTGTTACTTCCTTTCTTCACATTTTCCTACTTTTCCTTCTTTCCCTAGGCCTCTGTCTAGCTGAGAACAAGCTGCGGGTGTGGGTGGGAGGGAGACTAAAGAAGGAGGGGTATGTGTGTAATGACAAGCCTCCCAGGGGCACAGTGGTAAAGGATCCACCTGCCAGTGCAGCAGACACAAGGGACCCGAGCTTGATCCCCGAAGTCAGGAAGGTCCCCCGAAGGAACAAATGGCAATCCACTCCCATGTCCACCGGGAAGCTAAGACAGATGGGCTGAGGAAGGCAGGAATCATCAGATCACATACATACGCACGCACGCACACCCCCACCACCCCAGGGGACTAGCATTCACACCCATCACAGCGCGCTCACTGCCACAGGACACCTCTAGGGGTGCGGGGCCGAGCCCCACCCTGGTCAAGAGAGCCTCAGGGGAAGGCCCTGCGATGAGTGGGGTGTGGCGGGGAAGAGGCGGTTCCCTCGCTACCAGAAGGGCCCCCAAACCGTGCGCAGATCACTCCAGCTGTCGCCCCCACCCCACCTGCAGAGGGGTGTTGGAACATCCTCCCAGGGTGGAGCCATCAGGGAAGGGACAGACACAGGTGTGCGGCCCTGTGGGCTCGCCCACTGGACAGGAAAAGGGACAAGCCCTGCAGCCCGGTCCGCAGGCACCTGTCTCCAAGACCTGAAACGCAGAGCCACGGGCAGGCGGTGGCGCTGCAGCTGCTTTGGTGCTGGGATGGGCCCCGCCAGGCGCAGAAGGACCGCAGGTTGGAGCAGCGCTCGCAGGCGGCCTTGTGCCGAGGCGGCTGCAGAGGACGGGGCTGGCAGACTCACTCGCTGGCGCAGAGCCCGCAGAAGCAAGGATTCTGGGAAGCACATCTCAAGGAGCAGAGGAGCGCCTCTGCACTGTACCCACCTAAGTCACTCTTAAAACCAAGGGCGCCGGCCCCCCGCAGCCCCGAGGATCTCTGCTACTGTGCTGCCTGTACTGAGGATGCACCCGCCACCCTCTGTGACCGGCTCTGCACAGCCTATCCTCAGAAACCTGGGACACGCCTTAGAGAAGCGTGACCCAGCCCACAGGACAGAGAGAAACCGGCTCAGAACCAGAGCCCGGCGCAGCGCGCAGCCCAGCCGGGAGGCCCACCCTGGCCCTGACTGCTGCACCGGCCGCCGAGCAGCGGGCGGCCGGAGTCACCTCTGGGAGGGTCACCAGTCGGGCCTGCACACGGCTGAGCAAGGCGGGAGACGGAGAGTGAGCGTGTCACGCGGGTCACCCAGATGTGGGCGGCTGTCTCACCCGCTCCAGGCTCGTCACCCTCGGGGCCCTGACTGACACCAGGCAGTACTTACCATAGGCTGTCCAGGGTCGGAAAATTTCACTTTTATGTCCTGCAGGTGTTTCAAGATTGGCTCATCGTATTCCTAATCACAGAGAGAAAAAAAGAAGGTTCTGGTGAGCGGCAGAAGACAACACACCTGTTCCCGCTGAGTCACTGCTTCATCTCCACCTAGACTCTGGATCATCAGCCCTGCAGAAATTCTGTCCTTGTCACCCAGGGAGCCACCCAAACGCTCACTCACCCCCAGCCTCGGGGGGCCGCGGGAGTCCGCCGTGGGGCAGGAGCCGTGCCGGCTCTCACACCACCTGCTGCCGTCAGCGCAGACGGATGGTCCTCACACCCCCAAAGAGGCAGGGCCAGAAGAAATGCCGGACAAGCTACTGACCTGGGCAGCCACTTCCCCCTCAGGGCCCAAGGCAGTAAGGATCCGGTCACTCACGGGCAAGACCACTCACAAAGCGCATCTGAGACCTAAATGACAGGACTACAGAAGAGCGTCTAAGGACGGCTCCAGGCCTTTACAAGGCACCACTGTGCAAACGCTCGAGTCTACCACGCCTGTTATCTGAGGAAAACTTAGGGGAAAAAAAATCACAAGACCTGAAACCCAGAGACCACATACTGAGGAAAGGCGCTTTATTTGTAAAACAGTCACTTCTTTACCCCAGAAGTCTAAAGGTTTTCCTGAGGCTCATTAAGCCTGAAAACTACCAATTTCACAATTTTAAGTTCTTTCTACATCACAGGCAGACCTCATCTAACACACTTCACAGATATTTTGGATTTTGTCTTGCAAATTGAAGGTTTCTGTTAACTGCGGGTTGTCAGATAATGATTAGCCTTTTTTAGCAATAAAGTATTTTTAAATTAAGATATGTACATTTTTGTCAATGGACATGATTTTGAGCAAGTTCTGGGACATGGTGATGGACAGGGAAGCCTGGTGTGCTGCAGTCCCTGGGGTCACAAAGAGTTGGACACAACTGAGTGACTCAACAACAACAAAAATGTACATTTTTTAGACATAACGCTATTGCACACTTAATAGATTATAATATAGCATAAACCTCATTTTTATTATTCACTGGGAAACCAAAAAATTCACATGACTCACTTTAATGCTACGTTTATGTTACTGCAGGGTGCTGGGACCAAATGCACAATGTCTCCGAGGCCTGCCTGCATAGAACAACAACAAAACCAGCAATAACAAAGGCACCTTGCAAGTCTCTGGACAAAAAGTAAGCCCAAAACAGTTCTTAAAGGCCACATCCGTATGACATGTCAACTCCAAATTCCAGAAGCAGAAACCAAGGCTCCACAGTAACGCACGGGGATCTCCCTCCTGCTCAGGCAGACCAGCAGTACCCACAGTACTGTCCGACATCTGTGAAACAGCCATGATGGTCTTCACTTCCTCAACCAGCCACGCGTTAACACCAGAGAGCCGAGAACGTTCGATGGCCTAAACGAGCAGTTCCAAAACTAAGGGCCTGCAGTGGAAGCTACTCAAGGGCTGATTTAAAGCTGCTCCCCACAAGTTTCAAAGTCATCAAGACACATCAGAATCTCCTGAGCCTCTACAAGCGCCTCAGACTCTCACTGACTGGGGGGTGGGGAGGCACTGACGCTGCTGCTTCGTTTTAAAAGCTGCCAGGGAGACTCTAACACAGTCAGAGTGAGAATCTGGTTCTAGCATGTACTACTCAATTTTCTCAATAAATTTCTAGCTCATGGCATTCTTTTAAAAGCACAATCCAGTATTCTTTCTTCCTTTTCTCTTTTTGGAGCACACCACTTGGCTTACAGGATCTGTTACCAACCAGGGATCAAACCTGGGCCCAGCAGGTAGAGCAGAGAGTCCTGACCGCTGGGCCAGCAGGAACCCCGAGTGGTCTACTTTTTCAAAACCACACCTTTCCCTGTGGAAGCGAAGCTCGGAGAAGAACACACAGGCTAGTGCTTCCTGCCTAGAGAAGTTCTTTCAGCATTTGTTCTAAAGCTGGTTTGGGGGTGCTGAATTTCTTAACTTTTGCTTGTCTGCAAAGTTTTTCATGTACGCACCTCCAATGACCACATCACTCTGCTGGACCCCCCAAATTGTAAGTTATGACCACATCACTCTGCTGGACCCCCCAAATTGTAAGTTATGACCACATCACTCTGCTGGACCCCCCAAATTGTAAGTTATGACCACATCACTCTGCTTGACCCCCCAAATTGTAAGTTATTATCTTACATTGTTAGGTTAATCATGTTCCCATTATGGCAAGCAATCGTAATTAGTTTTAATTTTTCATCTGGCTATTGATTGTGAAAACTGATAAACATCTTTCGCTATTGTGATTTTGTAACTATTACTCATTTAATATCACTGTATCATGATTGGTCAAAAGAAAAAAAATAGAATCCAATATCACCAAAACTACCATTTAATAGAAAAGCCTGCAATCACCTGTAAAAACCTGTAAACTAGATGTATATCAGAATAATCTTGGACTATTTGAAAAATACAAATGCCCAGGTATTACTTTTATTCTTCAAAGCTCCAGCTATCTTTCTAATGAGCAGTCATATTTAAAAACAACTGGACTATATGATCTTTTATCTAATTTGTTTTCACTTTTTCTATTTCATATTCAGTGCTCCCATTTCATTTATGTTTTCCAATTTCTCCATCTTTTTTTTTTAATGTTCTTTCTCAAGTTTTTATCAAGAATAGTAAAAAAGCTTTTGTATACGTATATATAACAGCATGTATAATATATATATTTTAGAAAACTTAACAAATTTTTGCCTGACAGAAAAATGTATGACATTTTGCTTCCACTTATTTGACTTAGTCTGAATAGAATGCTAGATTTCTAATTCTAAAAAAATAGATATGCAAACAAGCAACAAAGGTCCACTGTATACCACAGGGAACTACAGTCATTACCTTGTAATAATCTGTAATGGAAAATATGCACAGGTATCACTGAATCACCAGGTTATACACCTGAAACACTGTAAGTCAACTACACTTCTACAAAATATATATATTAAGAAAAAAAGAAGAACACAGGGCTACTCTAATACACGTATCTGAAACATGCCCCAGTCTGGACGGAGAGCAGGAGCCCATTCCTGCCACGCCTTCTCGGGCTCTGGCGCCCAGACACACATCAGACCAGGCGGGCAGAGGCGGGGACGCAGCACGTTTCTGGAGCATCACGACCAGCGCCCTGGAATTGCACAGGAGCTGCAGCAGCGACAGCCGTCTGCACGCCCACCACGGCCACGCTCTGCGGTGTGAAAGCGCTGTGCCGAGCCGCCTCAACCACATGCAGAGACCACCCTCCCTGCGGACTTCTGAGCAGTACCAGTTTCTGAATTCTGGAAACTCACCTCAGGGAACGTCACATTTGTTACCTTTTAAGTGGTTCACCACTTCACTATAGAAAGCTCCATAAAACAAGTCAAAGACAGCTCGGCCATTGCCATTGAAAAAAAAAAGACTTTTTCAAGGAAAATTATCAGAAGAAGAATAGCAACTTCTTAAATATTTGTACAATTAGCAAGACTGCATGACAGGCCCATTTCAAACTCCAAAAATCAATCTAAAGGGAAGACTAAGGAAGCGCACGCCTGTGGGTCTCTGTGCTGATACACGCGTGCATACGCGTGTACACACGGGACCCCTCGGTACCAGCACTTCCACCCGGGCCCCTCGTCCCCACACTTCTCTCGTGCCCACATCATGTGAGGCGGGGAAGGCTCTGGAATCTATTCATTCTCTTCCTGGGGCGAGGCTGCAACAAACAGCAAAGCTACCTCGAGCTTGGCAGAGGTTCCGCGAGGCAGGCCTTCCCAGGGGACCATAGCAAAAGGGTGCCGGGGGCCCTGCCTGATTCCTCCTCCAAGCTATGGCCACAGAAGAGGCTTTTCCACCGCCGTCAACGCCTGCTCAGAATTCACAAGCAGCTCGCCTGTCTGTAAGTGGGAGTGGGCCGTGTGCCTACCTGTACCAGCTCGCTCAACATGTCCACATTTCTGAAAATGGTAAACCAGAACTCTGGAATGCCTTTGGGGTTTGGCTCTTCTGCTGCTGCTGCTTCTTTTTCTGCTATGACTGCTTTATTTTTCATGTCTCCCTACAAATACAAAGAAACAAAATAGAATACTCATTATGAAGCTACAAGTTTACAGATTTTGCAGTGGCTTATTTAATACAGACTAATAGTTTCAGAATCCCATTAAAACCTCTGTCAAAAACCCCTGTCTTTGAATCTGAATCTCCAGGAGCACTGTGCCATCACTCTCAAGTGTCTCGGAGGAACAAAGCCTTTCAGGCATCCAGATCTGGATGTAATTCCTCAATATAATTCCAGACCACGGGGAGCAGAGCTGGGGACTGGCGCAGGCCCCTGACGGGGAGAGGCTGCCCAGCACTGGCTCGCCATCCACCCAATCACCAACAGAGGACACCCCAGGACCTCCGCGACAGAAACACCCGCCCTGCTGCACGTCCAAGGCTGCAGGGGTGTTGGGACAGAGGCAGCGTGCAAACAGCAGGGTGGTGGCGAGGAAGGTGATGTGCCCGGGAGGAAGGGAGTCGGCTACGTCACAGCCCTGATGCGTGCTTCTCAGGGGAAATGATGACAGGGGCCTTCAAGGTAGCAGAGGCAGATTCTCCTCCCACGGTGAAGACCTGATGCACAGCTATCCACAGGCACGGCTTCAGCTACACCAGACTAGACATGTTTGTAAACGATCAAAAATAACACACATTTCAAAAAACCTCCCTCAACGTTTACACTATGGGATAGTGTAGTATCAGGTGACAGAGCTCACCGTGTCGTGCTGGGACTCCCAGAGCCCTGGACTGGTACCCGTCACCAGCCCCAGGAGAAGGCGGCCAGCAGGTGGCGGTCAGAGCACATCACCTGAGGAGCACCTTCCAGCGCCCAGTGGCGAGAGGCCCCAGGGCCACTTCGCCAGCTCTGAGTTCCTGTATGCTCTGCCCACCGCAGCCCTGCCTCCAGCACCTGCCCTTCTGGGCACAGGGCTGCTCTCCCCATGTGCATCTCTGCCTCCTTCACCTCCCCAGACGGTCTGCACCACGTGCAGGCTGCCCCAGATGGCCGACAAGGGGGACTGTGTCTGGCTCGCCATAGCAACTGATAGAGCCAGTCAGACGCCCGACTCGCAAGCCACCCTGTTTCATCCTCCTGAAGAAATCTAAACGCTCAACCTGAGGGGGAAGCCACGCCTACTGTTAGGAGTTCTCCTCCACGCAGAAGAAAACCATCTTCTTTCTTTTCTTACCCATCCCCCACAGCACTGCACAGCTTGGGGTCTCGGGCTCCCAGACCAGGACTGGAACCGGGCCGTGGCGGGGAAAGCGCCAAGTCCTAACCACTAGGTCACCACCCGAGGCCGTCGCACTTGTGGCAGCACTGAAACACCACCAGCGGCACGCGTGAAGCCAAAACTCACGGCCAATTTGTCCTCCTCTTCATTCTCACTGTGCCATTCCGATTCTGCGTCTGTCGGCTCAACATCACCAGTGATGAATTCCCTTCTCTAAGAGTAAAAAAACAAGATCTTAAAGTTATTTAGAAACTTGAGAGTTAAGACAATGAACCTGTAAATAATGTGAATGAAAAGACTGAACACTGGATGCTTGTATAACTTGTTTTAAGATGCTGTTTTGAGGCTTAAGGAAAGACATTCAGTGATCCCCAGGTATTTCTGGATGTCTTTCCTGGAGAAAGACTTGAAACACACTACTAAAACTCACTAACAGCATCCTGACCTTGTCAAAGAGAGGCTGGTATAAGGCTGCATACTTTCTCTCCAGGTCATGGACTTCTTCATAGAACTTGGCTTCTATATGTGCACATTTCACCTGGAGCTGCTTCAACGCGTTGATTCTTCTTTTTACTGCTTTAGGTAAACTAGAGAGGGGGTAAGAAAAATCCAGATGACTGCGAAGTACTTATTTTTTTTATTAAAACAACATTCACATAGAATTAACATCCGCACAATGAAAAAGAGCTCCTAAAAATCATTAGAAACAAACACCCACCCCCAAAGAGCAGGGTGGTGGGGAAGGAAGCTGAAAAGATAATCCACAAAAAATACTGGATTGACCAAAAAGTTCTTTTGTCCTTTAAGTAAATATAAAAGCCATTTTTCATTCTCATCAAAAATCTCACTGAACAATGTATTCCGTGGTTTGCTCTGCTGCCTTCTGCCATCCTCAGGCAGCTTCACGGGTGCATCTATCTGCCCCTGGCTCTGCTGCCCGGAACCTTCCCTGGCTGTGGCGAGCAGGCGCTGCTCTCCGCTCGGGGCGCCTCCTGTGGCCAAGCACAGGCTTCAGCAGCTGCAGCGTGAGCACTCAGCAGTCGCGCCTCCTGGGCTCTGGCGCACAGACTCGAGAGTTGTGCCGCGTGGGCTTCGCTGCTCTGAGGCGTGTGGGATCTTCCCAGATCAGGGATCAAACCCCTATCTCCTGCATTGGCAGGCAGATTCTTTAGGACTGTGCCATCAGGGAAGCTGCTTTTTATCTTTTTGAGCCAAAAGAACTGTTCCAAGTGCCTTTTACAGTCTTCCAGGAGAGTGAAATTGTTCCATTCAAAGAATTTTGTAAAGACCAAAATAAGTGGAAATCGGAATGTGCAAGGTCTGGTGAACATGGTGGATGAACCAGAACGTCCTAGCTGAGATTTTGCCTGGTCATCAGAGAAACATAAGGTCTTACATTACCCTGACGAAGGGTGACCTGTTTGCTCCTGACCGACCCCAGATACTGTCAGCCAAGTGCTGCTTCAGTTGCTCTAACTGGGAGCAGTACTTGTTGGAATTCATTGCTTGGTTTTCCAGAAGGAGCTCTTAACAGAGGACTCCTTTCCAATCCCCCATATACACTACATCATCTTCTCTGGGTGAAGACTGGTCTGTGGTGTGGCTGGTGAGGGCTCATTTCCCTTGCCCCATCTCTTCCATTCCACATTCTTGTACAGTACCCACTTTTCATCAGCCATCACAATTTATTTTAAAAACAAAACATTCTCATTATGTTTAAGTAGAGTAAAGTAAGGAAGTGTGAGTCACTCAGTTGTGCCCAACTCTCTGCGACCCCATGGACTGCAACCCACCAGGCTCCTCTGTCCATGAGATTTTCCGGGCAACGATACTGGAGTGGGTTGCCATTTCCTTCTCCAGGGGATCTTCCCACCCCAGGGATCGAACCCAGGTCTCCTGCACTGCAGGCAGATTCTTTACTGACTGAGCTACAAGGGAAGCCCATTTAGTTTAGGTAGTTTAGGTAGAGAATCACATGCAAAAACATGGTCAAGGTTTTTTTCATTTAACTTACATGGAATCTAAATATCAAAGTGATTAACATAACCAAACTTGTACAAACGACTATCAATGCTTGATTTGGATATTTTGATACAGGCTATCTCCGTATAGTATAATGCTGACTGCTATTAGTTACTGTCTCAATTTGATCACCACCGACTTCAACTGGTCTATCCGACCTCAGAGTCTCATCCAGAAGAAACCTCAGCAGGAAACCACTTCCGATACGTTTCGTCAGTCACAGCACCCTCTCACATTCTGCACAAATCTTTTTTGTGTGTTTATGACAAAGAACGTTCAAACTACCGCACAAATGCACTCATCTCACACGCCAGAAAAGTGATGCTCACAATTCTCCAAGCCAGGCTTCAACAGTACATGAACCGAGAACTTCCAGATGTTCAAGACGGATTTAGAAAAGGCAGAAGAACCAGAGATCAAACTGCCAACATCCGCTAGATCATTGAAAAGGCAAGAGAATTCCAGAAAAACATCTACTTCTGCTTAATTGACTACGCCAAAGCCTTTGACTGTGTGGATCACAACGAACTGTGGAATATTCTTCAAGAGATGGTAATACCAGTCCACCTTACCTGCCTCCTGAGAAATCTGTATGCAGGTCAAAAAGCAACAGTTAGAACCAGACATAGCACAATGGTCTGGTTCCAAATTGGGAAAGGAGTATGTCAAGGCCATATATTGTCACCCCGCTTATTTAACTTATATGCAGAGTACATTATGCGAAATTCCGGGCTGGATGAATCAAGCTGGAATCAAGATTGCCAGGAGAAATAGCAGTAACCTCAGATATACAGATAACACCACCCTTATGGCAGAAATCGAAGAGGAACTAAAGAGCCTCCTGATGAAGGTGAAAGAGGAGAGCGAAAAAGCTGCCTTAAAACTCAATATTTAAAAACTAAGATCACAGCATCTGGTCCCATCACTTCATAGCAAATAGATGGAGAAACAATGGAAACAGTGACAGACTTTTTCTTCTTCGGCTCCAGAATCATTGTGGACGGTGATGTAGCTGTGAAATTAAAAGATGCTTGCTCCTTGGAAGGAAACCTCTAACAAACCTAGACAGAGTACTAAAAAGCAGAGACATTACTTTGCCTACAAAGGTCCATCTAGTCAAAGTTATTGTTTTTCCAACAGTCATGTATGGGTGCGAGAGCTGGACCATAAAGAAGGCTGAGCACCAAAGAATTGATGCTTTTGAACTATGGTGTTGGACAAGACTCTTGAGAGTCCCTTGCACAGCAAGGAGATCAAACTAGTCAATCCTAAAGGAAATCAACCCTGAATATTCATTGAAAGGAACGATGCTGAAGCTGAAGCTCCAATACTTGGGCGACCTGATGTGAAGAACCAACTCACTAGAAAAAACCCTGATGCTGGGAAAGACTGAGGACAGAAGGAGATGAGTTTGAGCAAGCTCCAGAAGATGGGGAAGGACACAGAAACCCGGAGTGCTGCGGTCCGTGGGGCTGAAAAGAGCCAGACACGACCGGGCAGCTGAACAACAACAATCACTATCTTACGGAAGAAACCGAACTTTTTGTCAACCTACCACAATCAAACACGCAAGAAAGGTCCAATCTCACAAACTATCCAAAAGAATTTAAATTTAAAAGAATTGCCATCGTGGACTTCCCTGGTGGTCCGTGGTTAAGACCCTGCCTTCCAGTACTGGGGTCGCGGGTCCAATCCCTAGTCTGGGAAGGTCCCACCCGCCGCTGGCAACCCAGTCCAGGGCCACGGCTACCATGCCTGCAGTCCTCAGCAAGAGAAGCCCTGTTCCCGTAACAAGAGAAAGCCTGCACACAGCTGAAGATAAATCAACAACAAAATGGAAATCAAAACAGAACAAAACCGCTATCTTTTCTTTATCAAATTGGCAATTAAAAAAAAAAAATCCCAGGTTTGATGAAGCTGAGGGCAGAGGCCCTCATACTGACACATCTTTCTTAAGGGCAAATGAGAACCCTGAAAATACCCTTTGCCTCAACTTCTCAGAATTTAGTCTAAGAAAACAAATATTTATGGCCTGGATGACCACTGATGTAAAAGTTAAAGACTGGGAACAGGGATAAGATGAACAGGATTAAAACAGGGCTGGTGTACAACCCCCTCTAGAGAATCAGTGCTCCGACCAACGCAGCAGAGAGAACCCAGAGACAAGAGGGGCACGGCGTGCAGGCGGCCCCAGAGTCAGAGCGCGGGCTCACTGGCCCTGTGATACCTTTCACCTTCTAAGAAGCACTTTCATTCGTATGCCTTGCTTTCATAAATCGTAAGAGAAAAACAAAACCATTTTAAATCCATCAAAATTATGTGTTTAACCCAAAGCCCTTAGTCACAACTGGAAAAAAACCAAGACTCCTGGGCCCCTCAAAGACGTGCACAGCCCCCTCTGGTGGCCCTGGGTCCTGCCCCGCATCCTCCTCCAAGGGCAGGGCAGGCATTAGTCTAAGAGCACACAGTCCAGGCACCTCTCCACACGGCACTGTTCAGAAAGTGCAGCCGTGGAGGGGGCCAATCAGTGGATATCAAAATCCACTCAAGTCCCTCATATATCAAAGAGCAGTGTGTGCGCATATAACCTAAGCACGTTCTTCCATATACTGTAAATACAATGTGAGTGTTGTGTAAACAGTTCTGCTTTCTGCAACTTCCTGGAAAAAGTCTGTCCCCCAATATGTTTGATCTTCCATTGGCTAAATCTGCAGATACAGAGGGCCAAGTGTCCTGGGACAGCCTCGATCACAGAGAGCCCCGTCTTGAGACAACCATATCCAGGCAAGTGCAGTGGGGACGGAGGTGCTGCACCCAAGGCTCCCAACGACAGGAAACGCCCAGAATGGCTGCGAGCAAGACGACGGGAGAAAGCAGAGCAGGAATTTAATGACACTAAACACATTCACATCTGCGCTTCTCTTCTACATCAATTATACAACTTAAAAAGTTACTTCGCAACTTTCAAATCTACTAAATGGAGTAAAAATAACACAGGACTGTAAGCCAACTGGACTCGACACCCTTCCCAGCTCACCTCCCAACAGCAGCAGCAACCGCACAGCCCTCTCCTCCCCACGACAGGCACACCACACACGTGCAGCGTGCAACATGGGGCTAGTTCTACCGCACAGAGCCTCCGACTGCTCCCATCCCCTCAGCCAACGCCCCCGGCGCGCCCAGGGTCTGCAGCGGGAAAGGAGAACCCGACCTTTTCGCCTGTTTCCCCGGCTCAGCCCCAGGGCACGCACGCACGCACACACACCCACACACCCACCCAGGGCACCCCCAACACACACACACACACCCAGGGCACCCCCAACACACACACACACACACAGGGCACCCCCAACACACACACACACACACCCCCAGGGCACCCCCAACACACACACACACAGACACAGACAGACACAGACACACACACACACCCCCCCCCACCCAGGGCACCCCCAACACACACACACACACCCCCCCACCCAGGGCACCCCCAACACACACACACACACACACACACACACCCAGGGCACCCCCAACACACACACACACACACACACACACACACACATAGACACAGACACACACACACACACACCCCCACCCAGGGCACCCCCAACACACACAGACATAGACTTAGACACAGACACACACACAACCGGTCCAGTCTACAGGCCCTCACAGAGCCCCTCCCTCAAGCTCATCTCCTGGAACACCCTCTCTCTGGGCAGAGCAGACCCCCAGCGTGCCCTCCCTGTGACATCACCCCGTCCTGTGCAGAGCGCCCGTGGAGAGGGTGGACAGAGGCCCAGCCCTGCCCTGGCCACAGGAGAGAAGCCCAGGAAGACAGCCAGGCCCTGAGAAGGGCGTCCAGAGGCTCCCCGAGCGGGTGCCCCACACGCCCAGGACAGAGCCTGCCCGAGTAAGCCACGCCCAGTGCCACAGGCTGGCGGAGCCAAGCAGGCAGGACTGGCTCCCTGGGCCCCCTCCGGCCCTCCCCGCACAGGCAACCCGTGAAGCCCTCTCGAGGCCCCAGGACGGCCCAGGGAGCCGACCCGCCATACCACCCTCGGGGCAGGCCTGTGTCCTCTGCTAGGCTTCAACCCTGCACTCCTCTCTGGGGCCTCAGAGCCTGCTCACAGCAGGCAAGGTCTGCTGGATGAAAACACACTTATTACTAATCTAAACAACCCAGGGAGTTTTCTTTCTTTGCTTCTTAAAATTGCACCAAGTCTCGTTCGGGGCATACTTACGTCTCGATGTAGCTTGAAGGAGTGTGGGAGACATTGTCAAGTCGTTCCTGCAAAGCTGCCAAAACTTGAGGATTCTGCATTACCTGATCTGTGAGCTTTTCTGTTAAGAGTTAAAAAAAAAAGACAAAGCCAAAAAAACATAACATACACCCACCACACAACAGCCAACATTTAAAAACATTTTTTTCAAAAATACTTATTTTTCTGGAAAAGGAAATGGCTACCTACTCCAGTATTCTTGCCTGGGAAATCCCATGGACAGAAGAGCCTGGAAGGTTACAGTCCATGGGGTTGCAGAAAGTCAGACACAACTGAGTGACTGAACAACAAAATACTACAGAATACAGAACTGTGAAAAAGGAAGGTGAAAACTGTCAGAGCAAGTTATTCTTAAAGGCACAGTCGACGTTAGTCACCCAAGTGGACGGCTACGGATCTACACAGGGCACCTGAGGGTCCTGCCCCTCACCGGAGCAGGGGAAGCCCCCACCTCCCAGCGAGGACACGGTCACCACAGTCACACACACCTGTGCTGACCCCCGATGAACAGAGGATCCTGAGGGCCATCAGCCCTCCCGGGAACTGGCACAGCCTGGCTCACGGAGCACGCTCTGTGCTGAACCGACTAGCCCTCCGAGACGCTGGACAGAAACCCAAAGTCCGCGTCCCCACCTGAGTCAAAAGCAAGCACAGGCCTGCAGCGCTGCCCGCCCTTTGGTAAGACAGTGACGAGGGCAAGCGGAATACAGCAGTAGGCACTCAGTTCTGACATTTAGCCACAAGTACAACAGCTAACATGAAGCACTGTGTATGCATACAAAACGTATGCGATTGTGTCTATGCAGAACTGCATACATGCACAGCATGTAAACGCTACACACACAGACCACAGCTCTAGCTCCAGCCACCGAAAGGCCTATGAACAACGAGAGCACGGACATTCTGGTTTCTAAATCTCTCTCCCCACTAAAGTCATAGGGCTCCTTGCGTAAATGTAGACTTCAGGTCTGGGGCAAGGAAAGCTCAAGAGACAACGGAACATCCCCATGCCACAAAGGTAGAGGGAACCCAAAACGGACGAGGCGAAGCACAGGGACCCAGACGCCAGCTTTAAAGGGCCTCCACGGGCCACGCGGGACGATCTGCACACCAAGAAGAACGAAGGTGGCAAATAATAAAACACTGAATAAAAAGCAGACCCAGGAGTCTATAGTAATGCTAGAAAGGGACAGCGGGAAGTACTTCTTTAACGGATGTTATCTGTCAGTCAGATTGACACAAACAGGAAACACCCTCTGCTGACCACCAAGGTCATCCCCGATCCAGCTAGGACCATCAGTGGTGTCCAAATCCCCACGCAAGCGTCTCAGGGAACACAAGAGGCCCACAGAACGTGGTGTCCGACAGCTTGCCGACTACAAGGCCCGTCAGGGGAAAGACTGCCAGACGCTGGCTCCCTCAGTCAGCACCCCTGCCAAGCTGCACTCCCACCCCACTAGGCCGCCTGTGCAGTCCTCTTGCCAACATTTACTCTGAATCTAACGGAGAGAGAACCACCAGACCTGCCCAGAGTGTGGGCATTCCGCACGGCAGCTGGGCCCACGGCCGGTGTGCGTACCTGCCAGAAGGGTGCACAGGTGGGGATAATTCTAGAACACGAGGGGCAGAATTCAACTCGACATGCAGTCCTATGACAGCCCGGATGTGGGCATGGGGGACGGTGGGGTAAGAACTGCTGAGAAAGCCAGGAGACAGGAACAGGACTGTACGTTAACTAACGGCCCTGGATCAACACTGACTTTCTTGCTTGCAGTAATGGCATTGTGGTTACGAGAATTTATCCTGTTAATAGTTTTTAGGAAATTGACACTAACTTGTTTTAAGAAAAGAGCCAGAATATCCACAATATACTTTCAACTGGTTCTGAGGAGGAAACAAGTAGAGATATACAGGCCAAAAAACGGAGAAAAAGTAACACATTAAGAATTCCTGGTATCTGGGACTTGCTTCTGAATAATCGGGTGGGGGGGCGGGGTGGGCAGCAGAAACGGCCCAGGTCGCAGAGTGCCCTGCTCGGTGACAGCAGCCTGAGGGACCTGCTGGGCGCCTGACTTCTGCAGGGCCTGAATGAAGCGCTGGCCTTCATTTGAATCATTCTAACTCTGCTAAAGCTTCTGAAGCACAGCAACCCAGAACTTGCATTCCTGGTTCCATTTCACTAAAAGGTTCAAGAGCAGGAGGCCCTGCGCTGCATGCGAGCTCCCCTGCGGCTCACCCTCCCGCATGCAGCACTAACCTGTGTTACTCGCGTTTTTAGCAGCTTCCAAGGAATCTGAAGGAGCCCCATCTGAAAAACTAAGATCATATATTTCAAAGTATTAGTCTCCACAAAGTTTCAAGACAGACAACACGGGCCATTTTTCTTATCTAACAAGAGCCATTGTCAGTTGGAGCATCTAATGACACTTGGCTTCGGCTAACTAAAATGTACACTCTAGTACTAAAGCAGAGTCCATTCTGCCTTACCTGTTATCTGCCATCTGAATGTCTTTATCTCCTACAAATTAAAAAAAATGAACATTACTAAATATTCACAAACAAAAACATTTCAAATGCATTCTTCTAGCAGTGATTTTCTGAGATGAGCATGAGGACTTCCCAAGGAGGGGCAGGAGGGAATGCTCTGGGGCGCTGGGAATGTTCCAGACCTTGAATGGGGTACTGGTTACCTGGACACATACACTTGTCAAAACTCATCCAATTATACAAACTACATGCCTTTCAGCGCAAGCATATTTCGCTCATAAAACATTTCTCTTATTGGCACTAAAATGACCAGATTTCGGAATAATGACAATTAATCAATTTTAGCTTGTGTTTATAGCAAGTTTCAGAAACAGAAACACATAAAATAAAAATAACAAAAAAAAAATAGAAACAGAAAAACTTATTTATGGTAGGTCAATTGTTTTAGAGCAATTCCAAACATTTACTGGTGTTCATATTGTTTTTAAAACTGTAACTCACATGATGAATTTAAAATTTTGTTTATTCCGTATGGTCTTTTCTTTTTTCTTCTAGCAAGGCACATTTATTTCAGATGGTCTTTTAATACTCAGAACCACTCTTTAAAATAGGTACTACCACTATAGGCATAAAAAGGTTGAGGAACTTCCTCAGAGTCACAAAACTGAAAATACCTGGGACTGAATCTATGACTTCTACACTGAAGATGCGGTGTGTAACACACTCAGTATGATCCACTCTTACAAGAGACATAAAACAAAGACTATCTCCAGATCAGGGGACTGTCTACCCATAAAAGGTGGGTTCCAAGACATTTACTCCTTAGAGACCTTGATATTAACCCTATCCAAATGCACAGGTGAAAAGAGTCAGGCTTGGTGATCAAGCTTCCTTAATCCTAGGTGTAGCCCCCCCCCCACCCCCGCCCCGCCAGGGGCGTTTTCAGGCTGACAGCTGGTAGATGCCTCCTTCCTGGGCATCTGAACAAAGCAGAAACCCCTTAATCAGTGCCCTGGGGTCAAAGAAAACAATAACCCTTCCTAGGTAGGAAAAACAGCTCCAGTTGGAAATTATGAGCTACAACTATTTTAACTGCATCTTGTTTCAAAATAAAACATGCTAACTATTGGTAGCTCAGTCAGCAAAGAATCTGCCTGCAAGGCAGGAGACCTGGGTTCGATCCCTGGGTCAGGAATATCACCTGGAAGAAGAAATGGCAACCCACTCCAGTATTCTTGCCTGGAAACTCCTAGGGACAGATGAGCCTGGCGGGTCCACAGGGTGGCAAAAGTCGGACATGACTGAGCAACTAAACTACTACGAACTATTTTAAGAATTGAAAATATTACATAAATGTTACATTATCTTTTTCAAAAAGCTAAATGATTTAAGCAAATGAAAACCAGCAGTGGGAAAACACCCTCCAAGGGTCCCCATCACCTGCTGAGTCCAAAGTCGCCTAACACAGAAGCCCGAATCCCCATGCTTCCCAGCTCAGCTCCCCTAAAGTCAGCCGCATACATGCAGCTACACCTGGGCGATTCCCAGGCTTATATTCTGCCGTTTCACATACTGTAAATGCAAAACATGAGACAGGCAGTCTTCAACACGACATCCGATGACAGCACTGTAAAAGCTAACACACTCTGCTTGTACCAGCTGTTAAATACCAAAGCCTCTTCCCCCAGGATGCACCTCTGGCAGTGTCCACATGAAGACATCTCAGTTTACAGGGCTTCCCCCTTCCCAGGTTACTCTTCACAGAGCAACAGGAGAGTGTGCCTGCAGGATTCCTGGGCCAGAGACTAGGGATGGATTCTGACACCTGCTGCCAAGTTGGTTACTGACTGAAACCAATGATGACTTGGTTACGGAAGTCAACCCTCCACTGCCTGACACACACACGCACCGGCACCTTCTGTGCTGACCACACACAGCACCTGCTCTCTGCTGCAGCAGCCTAACTGCCAGCTTGACAGACAGGGTCCCACTTTCACCACCCCATCAGGCCACACCCCTGATGCCAAGCCCTTCTGGCTGGCGAGGGCCTGCGTAAGGCACCCCCCCACATGGACTCTAGCAGGGAGGCATACCCCAGGGCACAGAGGAGGATGCTGAGGAAGGGAAAGGTGAGGTACCTGACCCGAGGTCACATGGCTAGCACGGTGTGTTTCTGTCAGTCTAGAAGAAGATAAACTGAGGCAGGCTTGAGTCACCAGAAACAGTCTGTTCCGGGAAGAGCAGGGGAACTGCAGCTCGGGACGCACGTGCTCAAGGGAGCTCCAGGGGAGCGTGCTCCAGACTTGGGTGGGCTGCCCTGATGGGCTGGATGATAAACGCTCGCTGAAACTAGCCCCACCATCCTGACTTCATTTTCTGAGGAGCAGGCCCATGAGATTCTCCATCTCACAACTTTTGGCTCCATTTGAAAGTAAACTCTTCTCACACTCCTCATTTGGATCAGACTTTCAGAGAGAGCGAAGTGAAGGTCAGCCTGACCATGTGGGCATCTCGCTCGGTCAAGTCAGAGGCACTGCTGGCCACAAGTGGACACTGTGTCCCTCTGAGCTGAGGAGGACTCCAGAGATTTCACCCCATGAAAGCAGATACGTGGCCTCATTTAAACAACGGAACAACTGAGAATGCTTATGTTCCTCTGATATTGTCACTTCAGTTTCCGTGGTCAGTTGGGCTCCAGGATATGCCTTTACTTTGTAGCTACAGATGGGAAAAAATAACTTTATTTTGTACATACACCTAGGAGAAAGACTGCTGCTACAAAACAGAAATTTACCTATATGGATTACACCCATGGCCAAACTGCACTTAAGGCTACTAACTGAAATAAACTTCTCAACCTGTTTCTCCTGCTGCCTATACTTAAGAGGTCAAAAACGACCCAGGTCCCAGAGGCCCGGCCCGTTTCAGATAGCAGTCTGTTATTATCTTTCATCACTTTTAGTTCCTGTATTCCTTTCCCTCATTTGTTAACATAAATAGAGCCTTCTTCCTCTAGCCAGCCACAGGATCCCCCACGCTATGCAGTGTGGAGGTTTGGGGCTGGGTAGTTTTCAAAGACAACTTCTGTTAGGCTGTCTACATGGGTCTGTCGATATTGAAAAGCTCTGACACAAGCATTAAAAGTAAAAGGTGTGAATCAGAAGAATCCTAATTACCTTTCCAAGTTCAGCTGCTCCGCCCCATGGGAACAAGCCCTCGGTAGATCCCATCCTCTCTGTCATCCCATCTCATCCTGTCGCCCCCTTCTCCTCCTGTCTTCAATCTTTCCCAGCATCAGGGTCTTTTCCCATGAGTTAGCTCCTTGCATCAGGTGGCCAAAGGACTGCAGCTTCAGCATCAGTCCTTCCAATGAATATTCAGGACTGATCTCCTTTAGGATGGACTGGTTGGATCTCCTTGCAATTCAAGGGACTCTCCAACACCACAGTTCAAAGCATCAATTCTTCGGTGCTCAGCCTTCTTTATAGTCCAACTCTCACATCCACACATGACCACAGGAAAAACCACAGCTTTGACTATACAGACCTTTGTCAGCCAAGTGATGTCTCTGCTTTTTAATACACTGTGTAGGTTTGCCATAGCTATTCTTCCAAGGAGCAAGCGTCTTTTAATTTCATGGCTGCAGTCACCGTCTGCATTAATTTTGGAGCCCAAGAAAATGAAATCTGACACTGTTTCCATATATTCCCCATCTGTTTGCCATCAAATGATGGGACTGGATGCCACGATCTTGTTTTTGAATGCTGAGTTTTAAGCCAGCCTTTTCACTCTCCTCTTGCACCTTCATCAGGAGGCTCTTTAGTTCCTCTTCGCTTTCTGCCACAAGGGCAGTGTCATCTGCATATCTGAGGTTATTATTTCTCCCAGCAATCTTGATTCCAGCTTGTGCTTCACCCAGCCCGGCATTTCACATGATGTACTCTGCATATAAGTTAAACAAGTAGGGTGACAACATACAGCCTTGACACACTCCTTTCCCAGTCTGTGGTTCTGTGTCTGGTTTTAACTGCTGCTTCTTGACCTGCATACAGATTTCTCAGGAGGCAGGTAAGGTGGTCTGGTATTCCCATCTCATTAAGAATATTCCACAGTTTGTAATGATCCACACAAAGGCGTTAGCATAGTTAATGAAGCAGAGGCAGATGTTGTTTGGAATTCCATTGCTTTTTCTATGGTCCAGCCGATGTTGGCAACTTGATCTCTGGTTCTCTGCCCTTCCAGCTTGTACACCCAGAAGTTCTCAATTATGTACTGCTGAAGCCTGGCTAGAAGGATTTTGAGCATAATCTTGCTGGCATATGAAATGAGTGCAAGTGAACAGTAATTTGAACATTCTTTTCTTTTTATTTAATTGGAGGCTAATTACTTTACAATATTGTAGTGGTTTTTGCCAATTTTGAACATTCTTTGGCATAACACATACCTTAATTTAAAAATACTTAATTGCTAAAAATATGGTAACCATCACCTCAGTATTCAGCAAGTTGTAACATCAAAGATCTCTGATCACAGATCACCATAACAAATAAAATAATACTGTGAGAATTACAAAATGTCACAGATACATGACATGAGCCAATGCTGTCAGGAAAATGCCATCGACTGTCGTGCTGACATAGAGTTGTCACAAATCTTCAACTTATAAACAACACAGTCTCTGTGAAGCCCAACACACGAGGTACACCAGTGTGATTCAGCTCGTTGAGCTGAAGCATCCAAAGGTAAGGATGCAGTCTCAAGAATCTCACACACCCAGCACAGAATTTACCGCCTTCATGCTTCAGTTAGGAACCGTTAGTTAGCAAACTATGCAAGAGCAAGACTCATTTAGGAGATTTCTTGTAAGTAGTGCCACTTACAATGAGGTGCCACTATGACACCACCAAAGTCAAGTCACAGGAACTTCACCAGAGGAGGAGGGGAGATGGGGAGCAGGCTGAGACTGTCACAGTGAGTGAGAGTGAGGCACACAGAGACCAAGAAGACTTCAGAGGGTAACATGGCCTGCTGAAAGGTGTGGCGTGGAGGGGGAACTCCACACAGCCTCAGTAGTCTCAGATGCAAAGACCCAGCCTTTGCTAAGAGGGCAGCAGCAGGCACCGCTCTAAGACATGTGATATCCTCAGGCCAGGATCTAGCTGTGGGCGGCAGTAACCCAGGGATCAGTTTTGGATAAATATCCTGAGGGCATTCCCTTCTTTCTCACACACAATAAGGAAAAGGGGTAGCTGATAATCTGTGTATCCAAGGTTCGGTGGATTTATTAAACTTTCCTTCAAAGGCTAACTATCGTGTTGGAGAAGACTCTTCGAGTCCCTTTGACGGCAAGGAGATCAAACCACTTAATCCTAAAGGACATCAACCCTGAATATTCATTGGAAGGACTGATGATGAAGCTGAAGGTCCAATACTTGTGGCCACCTGATGCGAAGAGCCGACTCATTAGAAAAGACCTGATGCTGGGAAAGACTGAGGGCAGGAGAAGAGGACAACAGAGGATGAGATGGTTGGATGGCACCACCAACTCAATGGACAATAGTCTAAGCAAGCTCTGGGAGGTGGTGAAGGACAAGGAAGTCTGGCGTGCTGCAGTCCATGGAGTCGAAAAGTCAGACATGAGCAACTGAACAACAACAACAAAACTATCCTCGTCATCCCAAACAAGGTCAGATTTATTGCTCTTTAGAAAGGCATACAGGACTTCCCTGGTGGTCCAGTGGTTAAGACTCTGCACTTCCACTGCTGGGGGTGTGGGTTTGATCCCTGGTCAGAGGACTAAGATCCTGTGAATTGCATGGTGAAGCCCCTTTCCCGTCCCCTGCCCAAAAAGGCATATAAGGGCACAGTCATTAAAGAGAAGTTTGGAATCCAACTGCAATAATAAACCACTAGCCAAAGGAAACCCCGTAACTGACACTTGAAGAGTCTGGAGAGTTTAAAATGCCTTGAGGTCTATCAGGATCTGGGTGTATTCTCTGCTCCGAGATTAAATGTCCTAGATATCAAACATGTGTTTGGACAAACTGCAGTTTTTCCTTACATCCCTTACATCCCTTAATGGCTAAGATTTTTAACAGGTGAACAATGTTTTTGTGGAAATTCTGGGAGGGCGAGCAAAGCAGCAAACCATCTATACATTGCAGTGAGGTGGTACCTCCAGAGAACTCTATATGTCATTTAAGCAAGCCTTTAAAACCTGTGAGAAGGGCTTCCGTGGTGGTCCAAAGGTTAAGAATCCAGCTGCCAACGCAGGAGACAGGAGTTCCATCCTTGGACTGGGAAGCTTCCACAGGGCAACTGAGCCTGCGCCACGGCTGAGCCCACGCTCCGGTGCCCGCGAGCTGCAACCACCGAGCCTGCGACCCTAGAGCCCCCGACCCCAGAGCCCGAGCGCCAGGAGATGCTACCACGAGAAGCCCACGCACCACGGGACAGGGGCCCCCACTCGCTGCAAGCAGGAAAAGCCCACAAGCGCCAACAAAGACCCAGCACAGGCCAAAAACAACTTTTAAAAATGCCTTAAAAAACAAACTGTGAAAAAGGGAACCTCAGCAAAGCCCCCGACGCATGACTGTC